>NC_133422.1:27005000-28255000 GCF_049350105.2 Macaca mulatta
TACGGCTGGCGCATGTGTCAAGTGGCTTCTGGAGAGGCAAAAGGAGGCAGCAACCAGGCAGCACCAGGCCACAGCAATCCAGGCTCCATCATCCATCCTCACACCATTGTCACTATCCCCTAACTAGTTCTTCATCCACAAAATGAGGTTTAACCACCTTATCTATAAGGTCCCTTCCAACTCTAATTATCTGGCCTTCCCTCCTGAAATCATTTGTCTTTCCAGTTTTCCCAACTGCCAGCTAGCAATTTACTAACTCTTTATGTTTGAGCCTGTCACCCTCCTCTGCAACAAGCACAAACATTTAGAACTCTTGATGGGCTCACAATGCCAACAGCTGAAGCCCTCAGTGCAGCATTTGGGGTATTCAAGTTCAATGCTTCCTAACTAACCCCAATAGGTGGTGCTATGGGTTGAGTTATGACTCCCAAAAAGACACAGCAAAGTCCTAATCCCCAAAAACTATAGATGTGACCCCTTAATTGGAAATAGCAGCTTTGTGGATACAATTCAGATATAAGTTAAGGTCCTACTAGAGTAGAGTGGGCCCTTCATCCAACATGACTAGTGGGTGTCCTTATAAGGAGAAGACACTGAGACACACGTACACAGAAGGAAGACGATGTATGGAATGAACCCTCCATAGAAAGCCCTAAGTCATAGAGTTCTGAGAGCCTCTGGGTCGGTAAACACACTGAGATGCTGGAAAGTGGTGCATCCCAACTCCACAAAAGCAGAAGGTTCTGTGCTTGGGACCCTTCTGGACCTCACTTTATATACTTCTTCATCAGGCAATTCATCTGTATCCTTTACAACTCAACCATTAAATGTAAGTGAAGTGCCTTCCTAAGCTGTAAGCCATTTAAGCAGATTATCAAACCTGAGGGTTGTGAGAATCCCCAGTTTATAGCCTGTCAGTTAGAAATACAGTTGGCCTGGGACTTGCAGGTGGCATCTGAAATGGGGCAGTCTTGTGGGACTGGGCCCTGTCAAAGAGTTAGAAAAGTGGTGTTGGAAAAGACATCATGTATTTGGTTTCAGGAGGTGAAAATCCTCTCATTTGGTATCAGAAGTGATGTGATTTAAAAAAAAAAAAAATCCACTCAATATTTAACAAGAAATCAATGATTCAATGGTATTAAAGGACTACTACTTTCAAGAAAAATAGAAGGAAAATCATAAGAAATTTATCAAAAAAATGCTAAGAAAAATACTCTGTGACTCTTCATTAGGTATTCCAAGTTATATTCAATATCTCTAGTACAAGAAAGAAACCCTATTGAAAAGGTATTTTATTCTTTACTGTATTTCAAAAAGAAAATTGATCTTTTAAATGTAGAATTCAAGATAAGATAATTACTGGAAAGTTTACTATGAAAAATAGTGAATTGAATGCTAATGTGTAAGGTGACTCATGAAACCGACTGTAAATTACCAGAAATATGTTTCTTTGGAGCCAAAATAGTATCTCATTTTGGAATAATATGCATTTTAAAAAATCTAAAATAATGATTAAAGGAACTCTAATAGGCAATTGATTTAGAAAGTCTGATAATATCCTGCCAACTTATAGATGTTATTGGACTAGGAGAGGTGAGTGGACATGTATCAGCAGACTAGTACTAATGACCGTCTGATTTACCTAGACCCTAATTTCCTTCTCACTAAATTATTTTAGGAGTAGCACAGCTCCTAGAATCAAATATCGTAGATGAGAAAAGACCTTGAAAGTTGTATCATCCAATCTCTTGCCCAGCGTGGAATTCCTGCCACTTCCTCCCTAACATGCCCATCAAATCTTTGCCTAAATATAGCCGACAACAGTCTCTGCTTTGAAAATCACCTACTCCATTGCTGAGTTAGGAAAATAGGGGCCCTTGAACCTGTTCCAAAGGGGGCATCCCAAAGGAGTAAGCCCCAAAAGAGGCCTCTCAACATTATCACCTGGCCCTCAGCTTTCACATTTCAACAGGAAGATCTCACCTCAGAAAAAAGATGAGTGGTGATTCTTTAGCAGAACTGGTTTCACTAACCAGGTCAGTCAGCCCTCTCATTTCACTAACCACCCCCTCAAGTCCTGGGAACCACCTGACAGTACACCTTGGCATTTCCTTCCACATGAGGTTACCTCCAAGCATCACCAGTAAGATCAGAAGCCCCCGAAAACACCATGGGTTTGGCCTTTGCTCTCATTACCAGCACATTCTTATACGAAGGCTTTGGGAATGGAAGAGCTGGATTGGGGGTCCTGAGGTTAACCTGCATGGATTTCAAGATGACAGCTCTTAGGTCATTCCAGAGGAATACAGACAGGTATTTGACCAGGGAAGTAGTCTATATCTTTTCACCTTAAAAGGAGGCCTTAAGTAGGACAGGTTATAACGAAAAAAGTTAACAGGCCTTATTTGCAGTTTTTGTGGTTGTTGTTGTTGTTTTTCTTTTGAGACAGGGTCTTGCTCTGTCACCCAGGTTGAATGCAGTGGCACAATCACAGCTCACTCCAGCCTCAACCTCAGGCTTAAGCAATTCTCCTACCATATTCTCCAAAGTAGCTGGAACTACAGGGGCAAGCCACCACACTCAGTTAATTTTGTACTTTTTGTAGAGACAGAGTTTTGCCATATTGCCCAGGCTGGCCTCAAACTCTTGGCCTCAAACAGTCTACCCACTTCAGCCTCCCAAAGTGCTGGGATTACAGGTGTGAGCCACCACGCTAGGCCTATTATGTATTAGTTTTCTATGCTGCATTAAAAATTGCCACAAACTTAGCAGCTTAAAACAACACATATTTATTATCTCACTATTTCTGCAGCTTCGGATTCTGGGCACAGCTTATGTGGGTCCTCTACAAGCTGCTACCAAGATGTCCACCAGGGCTCAGGTCTCCTCTAAAGGCACAAGTGGCAACAAATCTTCCAAGCTCACTGGAGAATCCACTCCTTTGCCCTGGTCAGCTCCTAAGCACTGCCACTTGCAGCTCCCAAAGTTCACTCATAGTTCCTTGCCACATGGCCCTCTCCATTGCCTTCTCACAGCATGGCCAATTGCTTCTTCAAAGCCATCAGGGGGAAGAGCAAGTCCGCTCACAAGGATTCTTACATAACCTGACATGATCACCATCACTGTTGCCATAGTCCACTGGTTAGAAGCAAGTCACAGGCCCCGCCCAAACTCAAGGAGGGGGTTTACAAGGGTGTGGATATCAAAAGGTAGACTTGACAGGGATCACCTTAAAGGTAGCCCACCACAACCCCAAGAATCTGTATTTTTTAAAGCATCTCAGTGATGTTGATATTTAACCAGGCTTTAGAATATTGTTATAAGATACAGCAGAGGAGGCAAAATAAGGGGGAGATTATTTTCATGTTGTTGTTTGCAAACCTTGACTGCACCTTAGAATCACCTAGGGAGTTTCCAGCAATCCCATGACAGGTGACACTCCAGACTGGTTGAATTAGAATATCTGGGGGCGGATCAGTTTTCCTTTTTTAACACTTTGGGTGATTCCAAAGCACAGCCAAGGTTGAGAATCACTGTTTTACCTGCACAATGAGGAATTGGAGCCAATCTTAATGGGAAAAAGGCAATCTTTGGAGCAAGTTTTGAAAACCAAATAGATGTTTTCTAGGTGAGAAAAAGGAGTGACAAGAGATAAGGCAGGAACATTTGTCGTGATTTAATGAAGCTGGTGGATTCAAAGACAGAAATGGATTTGAGAAACACTTAGGAGGTAACACTGATTAAGACTTTGTGCCAAATGTGAGGCTAACCAAGAAGGAGGAACATAGATAATTTCCAGATCTTGGGTTGAGACACCTCAAGAACATGGGAGCCACTATCTATAAAAAGAGTCAAGAGGAGAAGCTGGTTGGGGGACAGGGAAGGTGGGAAAGATGATGAGCTCAGGTCTAGGTATGTCAAGTTGCACATATTTTTAAAGGAGATTTAAATTAACTTGCATGAATATTTTTTTGGTTTGCTAAATTCAGTTAATATAGACTGGGCATTGCCAACATTTTCCCAATTAATTTATTATCCTCTATTTTCCATAGCACTCAACTGCCCAGTGCAGAGCCATGTAAATTCCATATCTGCCTCTGACTTCCTTCCCTCTAAGGTCATTTATTCTTTCACTAGTGGCATCACCCTTGGATGCCCCTTCCTATCACTAAATGTCAAGTGACTGCTTTGCAATGCTAAGTACTGAAATCTTCATATGTGCTGATTTAGCAATTATTAGGTGTGAGGTTTTTCAGAACCGTAAAAAGTGAATTGTTTTTAAAAAGCCTCTTTAATGTGTTCAACTTGAGTTCTTCAGTTCCACTTTCTGAAGACTTCCACTGAAATGAAGAAAAACTTAGTTCCCTGAAGCCTTCAATGAGTCACCAGTCTTAAGCAAACAACCATCTTAAAACTATATTGCTCTAGGATGGAATATTTTCACCCTAGGGCTTAACACACAACTACCAAAGGTACAATGTTGTCACAAAGTAGGAAATCTAGAGATATTTTAGACTTCTGCAATCGTGGTTATAGTCAAATGTTGATGAATGAATATCTCTAAAATGTACAGAAGCTAGAGTGCTAAGCTATGTCATGCAGTGTAAAATTATCTAACTAGTCCACGCCAACATTCATTGGCTTATCTAAACATTAATCAGGAGTCTGACTAGTGGTAAACCTTGGGAGAATTTATGCTTTTGCACATAAGAATTTGGCCTAAAAACTTCTCACACTCTTGAAGTGTTAGCAATTGCTGACCTTTAATGATCCAATGAAAACAGTATTATAACTATTGCTTCCTCTTATAGTGTCCATAATAAATGTTCAATTAAAATTTATTACCCAGCATTTCTATTCTAGTCATTTTCTTAAGCATTTTATCCTAAAAGATAATTTTTTAGTTCTCCTCCAAGGGAAAGAAAACCTCTTTCCAAAATTAAAAACATAATATTTAGACAACAAAAGACATTTAAAATATCACCTGAAAGTTTTGAAGAGAATAAAAAAATTGCATTGACATTCTTTTCTCTCTACTTATGAAAACAGAACACATTTTAAAACCCAACTCCAAGTTTTAGAAGGTCTTTAATGTGAAAGGGAATTCCCACAAAAGATGTTACTAACTGAAAACTCTTGGAAAGAGTAATAAATTGTGATTAAATAATACATAATCATTATTAAGAATGTTATTCAGTAGCCAGAAAACATATTTTACTATAAAATAAAATGATAAGGTATTTATCATTAGACAAACTATTGACAAGATTAGTTTGGGAAATGAAATAAATCTTCCCATTAATTAGATCAATATTATACCCTAAAATTCCCATAAACTAAGTGAATATGACTCAATAAGAAGCCAATGACTGAAACTGGACCCTTCCTTACATCTTATACAAACATTAACTCGAGATTGATTAAAGACTTAAAAGTAAGGCCTAAAACCATAAAAATCCTAGAAGAAAACCTAGGCAATACTATTCAGAACATAGGCATGGGCAAAGACTTCATGTCTAAAACACCAAAAGCAATGGCAACAAAAGCCAAAATTGACAAATGGGATCTAATTAAACTAAAGAGCTTCTGCACAGCAAAAGAAACTATCATCAAGGCTTGGTGCGGTGGCTCACACCTATAATCCCAGCACTTTGGGAGGCCGAGGTGCATGGATCATGAGATCAGGAGATCTAGACCATCCTGGCTAACACGGTGAAACCCCGTCTCCACTAAAAATACAAAAAAGTTAGCCGGGCGTGGTTGTGGGCGCCTGTAGTCCCAGCTACTCGGGAGGCTGAGGCAAGAGAATGGTGTGAACCCAGGAGGCAGGGCTTGCAGTGAGCCGGGATCGCACCACTGCACTCCAGCCAGGGCAGCAAAGAGAGACTTCATCTAAAAAAAGAAAAAAGACAAAGAAAGTGTCATCAGAGTGAACAGGCAACCTACAGAATAGGAGAAAAATTTTTTGCAATCTACCCATCTGACAAAGGGCTAATATCCAGAATCTACTAAGAACTTAAATAAATTTACAAGAAAAAAACAAACAACCCCATCAAAAAGTGGGCAAAGGATATGAACAGACACTTCTCAAAAGAAGACAATTATGCAGCCAACAAACATATGGAAAAAACCTCATCATCACTGGTCATTGGAGAAATGCAAATCAAAACCATGATGAAATACCATCTCACACCAGTTAGAATGGCGATCATTAAAAAGTCAGGAAACAACAGATGCTGGAGAGGATGTGGAGAAATAGGAAGCTTTTACACTGTTGGTGGGGCTGTAAATTAGTTCAACCATTGTGGAAGACAGTGTGGCGATTCCTCAAGGATCTAGAACTACAATACCATTTGACCCAGCAATCCCATTACTGAATATATACCAAAAGGATTATAAATCATTCTTCTATAAAGACATATGCACACATATGTTTACTGTGGCACTATTCACAACAGTGAAGACTTGGAACCAACCCAAATGTCCATCAATAATAGACTGGATTAAGAAAATGTGGCACATATACACCATGGAATTCTATGCAGCCATAAAAAAGAATGAGTTCATTTCCTTTGCAGGGACATGGATGAAGCTGGAAACATCATTCTCAGCCAAGTATCACACGAACAGAAAACCAAACACCACATGTTCTCACTCATAAGTGGGAATTGAGCAATGAGAACACATGGACACAGGAAGGGGAACATCACACACCGGGGCCTGTTTGGGGGTGGGGGGCCAGGGGAGGGATAGCGTTAGGAAAAATACCTAATGTAGGTGACGGGTTGATGGGTGCGGCCAACCACCATGGCACTGTATACCTGTGTAACAAATTGAACATTCTGCACATGTTCCTCAGAAGTTAAAGTATAATAAATATATATATATTAAAAATTAGAAAATAATAAAAATTTTAAAAAGAAGCCAAAATGGAAAATCAATCCGTTAAACTTTTTCATTTGTAAAATACTTCACATTTTCAAAACACCTTCACACCATTATCATATTTTATCTTAATAAAATATCTATGATAAGATGCTCATTATTCAGAAAAAAAGAGGGGAAATGAGGTTTGCTAATAGACCAATAAGCTTTGCAAACTCCCTCCTTTGAAGTGGGTCAAGGTGAAAGCATGCAGGGGTATTTCCTATATGATGAGGATGATCACCCTCATTATATCGGCCTGAGGTCATTGTTGAGCCATTACACATAAAAACCTATTTCACAGCTTCTTTCCTGCTCACCAAACAACCAAGTAGAACACATTTATGAGACTCTGATTCACTCTAGAATCCTTCAGAAAAGATTTCTGATTTCCTTGAGAAAGGAAAAGATATTGTCTATTCTCTAACAATTTCATTTTCAGTAGTATCACTCTTTACATGTGACAGTCTGCTTCTTCACTACGCTTTATCCTTCTTTCCTCAACTTTAGGCAGACCATCTCAAAGCTCAAGAGAACCCTAGGCGATTTCTAGTTTTTTAGACTTCCAGAAAAATGAAATACAAAGAGAATCAAAATAGAATTGCAAATTTATGATTTAAAAAGTAATACTTTTAAGCAAATATGCATATAAAAACATGCTCAACCCCATATGTCATTAGGGAATTTCAAATAAAGCAACGAGATGCCATTACACACCTATTGGAATGGCCAACATCCAAAACACCAACAACACCATCTGCTGGCAAGGATGAACAACAAGAACTCTCATTCATTCATTCTAATTCTGATGAGAATCCAAAATGATACAGCCACTTTGGAAGAAAGTTTGGCAATTTCCTACAAAATGAATGCACTTTTACCACATAATCCAGCCATCATCCTCCTTGATATTTACTTAGATGAGATAGAAATTTATTTCCACATAAAAATCTTTACATTGATGTTTATAGAAGCTTCATTCATAATGGCCAAAACTTGAAAATAATCAAAATGTCTTTCAGTAGGTGAGTGGTTAAATAAACTGCGATACATCTATACAATGAAATACTATTGGGTGCTAAGAAGAAATGAGCTATTAAGCCATGAAAAGACATGGAAGACACTTAAATGCATATTACTAAGTCGAAGAAGCAAATCTGAAAAACTACGTGATTCCAACTCTAAGACATTTTGGAAAAGGTAAAACTATAGAGAGGTGAAATGATCAGTGATTGCCAAGGGCTTAAGGGGAAAGAGGAAGAGAGAGGTGGAACATGGAGGATTTTTAGGGCAGCAAAATTACTCTGTATGATACTATAATATTGGATACATATAATTGTACGTTTGCCAAAACCCATACAGTGTACAGTTCTAAGAGTAAATTCTAATGCAAACTATGAATTATGGGTGGTAATGGCATGTCATTGTAGACTCATCGATTGTAACAAATCTACCAGTCTTGTGGGGGGTGTTGATAATGGGGAAAGCTGTGCATGTGTAGGGGCAGGGAATATGGAAACTCTCTGTACTCTCCACATAGTTTTGCTGTGAATCTAAAACTGCTCTGAAACATAATCTATTCAAAAAATTAATGCTTATAACATGTACACACACACACACATAAATACAAATGTGTGTATAACTCCATTAAGAGATAACATCAAAGCTTTTAATTTGAGGCCCATGGCAATTCGTATGGTAGTTGCAAACAATACTCTGTGGTTTAAACAGAAGATAATGTATTAAAGGGTATGGTTAGCTTGCAGAATTTCTAGAGAAACCAAAGAATTCCATCTAAATGGTGCATATCTTGAAACCATCCACAAGCAATACTCAATCACAGGAAAGACTAGCCACCATTGCCACCGGCCACTTGTCCCTGAACACACATGGGACTGGATGCCAAAAGTCTGCCATAGGAGCCCCAGAAGAACCAGACTCCTCCACCATCATTTACCAGATGGTCAGTCTTCCCACAGCTGCCTCCTTATGTTACTTCTCTATCCAAGTCTTGTGCTGATGTATCTGACTGGAAGTACCTGAATCACATTCTTCCAAATAGCCTAGAACAAAAATATTTTAATGTATCATGAAATGGTGAGACTATCAATGTGGGAAACTATCAAAATGCTGGAAATCTAGAAAGTATCTCAAATCTCAAGTTATAGCAAAGAGACTTAATATGGAACAAAGTGAACCTGAAGAAAATCCAAAAGAGCCCAACAGAGAGCTAGATGTGGGAATCTGTAGCTCATTGGAGAGGTTAAGCATGGAGATATACAGATAAGAAATCACAGTATGTTGTGATAGCTAAAACCTAGAGAGCAGATGAGAGAGACCAGGGAGAGAACATTCAGTGAAAAGAACAAAGACCAAGGCTGAAACCTTTGGAATCACCAGGGTTTAAGGGTAAGACAGCGTAAGAGAATTCATGAAGGAGATGAAAATTGATGAAGGTCCCCAACTTTCAAGAAGAAAGGAGTATCAAGATTCAAAATCAGCAAAGCATTCCTGTAAGATAAGGACTGAAAAATTCCTGTTGGATTTGGAGATCTAGAGAAAGCTGGTGAGCACCATGAATGTACCTGCATTCTAACACTACCACGGTACATCAAAAGTCTGTTTTGTTGGCTCCTCTCTTAGCCTGTATTCTTCTAAAAGGCGGAATGATG
Organism: Macaca mulatta; assembly: GCF_049350105.2. Taxonomy (NCBI): domain Eukaryota; kingdom Metazoa; phylum Chordata; class Mammalia; order Primates; family Cercopithecidae; genus Macaca; species Macaca mulatta. Next base: position 27,014,597 of record NC_133422.1, read on the forward strand.
TCTCATTTAACTCAGAATCCCAGCACTTAATACAGTACATGGAACAGGAAATTCATTAAAGATTTGTTGATCCTAACTGAACTGAGACCTGAAGTTTCCCTTTGAAATTTCATCCAAGAAGCTAAGAGTAAAATTCCTGAGCATTCGAATCTTTGTGCTTCTTGACACCCTGACTCGCCAACTTCTCTGATCCAGAATTACTCATTATTAGCTCTTAAGATCACAAGTTTAAATGAGACTCCCCTTCCTTGCTTTCTGAAACTTTTCAAATAAAAGGGCGAAGGATATGAACAGACATTTCTCAAAAGAAGACATTTATGCAGCCAACAGACACATGAAAAAATGCTCATCATCACTTGCCATCAGAGAAATGTAAATCAAAACCACAATGAGATACCATCTCACACCAGTTAGAACGGCAATCATTAAAAAGTCAGGAAACAACAGGTGCTGGAGAGGATGTAGAGAAATAGGAACACTTTTACACTGTTGGTGGGACTGTAAACTAGTTCAACCATTGTGGAAGACAGGGTGGCGATTCCTCAAGGATCTAGAACTAGAAATACCATTTGACCCAGCCATCCCATTACTGGGTATATGCCCAAAGGATTATAAATCATGCTGCTATAAAGACACATGCACACGTATGTTTATTGCGGCACTATTCACAATAGCAAAGACTTGGAACCAACCCAAATATCTATCAGTGACAGACTGGATTAAGAAAATGTGGCACATATACACCATGGAATTCTATGCAGCCATAAAAAAGGATGTGTTCATGTCCTTTGTAGGGACATGGATGCAGCTGGAAACCGTCATTCTGAGCAAACTATCGCAAGGACAGAAAACCAAACACCGCATGTTCTCACTCATAGGTGGGAATTGAACAATGAGATCACTTGGACACAGGAAGGGGAACATCATACACTGGGGCCTATTGTGGAGGGGGGGAGGGGGGAGGGATAGCATTAGGAGATATACCTAATGTAAATGACGAGTTAATGGTTGCAGCACACCAACATGGCACATGTATACATATGTAACAAACCTGCACTCTGTGCACATGTACCCTAGAACTTAAAGTATAATTTAAAAAAAAGAAAAAAGAAAAGAAAAGAAAATTATTACCTTCTCTATAACAAGATAATAATAATTAAAACAATAATAGCAGAAATAGCAATCACCTGTAGAGTACTTTACCTTTTACAAAGTATTTGAATACTCATAATTCCTATTCAATAAAAATAGCCGCCCTGTGAAATGAGTATTTTTATTTTCCCTGTGTTGTGACTGATCTAAAAATCACTCACACTTAGAGGTTCCTGCTGGACTCAGCAAGGTCTTCTGGCTTCACATCTCAAGCTGGTTTCTCTCTGCCACACTAGCTGGGATGACCCACAAAGAGGTTGTCTCCGTCATTTTAGGCCTCCGGGCTCATACGGGATTAGCATTTGGAGATAATTTTTCATGTTGGCATCTGTTGCTGGAGGTACTGAGGGTGGATATTAGTCATTTCAAGGGATTCAGTTTAAACTTAGTGAGTGAGATGATTTCTTAAACTCTTGGAGAAAGATGTTCAAAGTCTCACACCTTGATGTATTGAGGAGGGAAGAGATTTTTCTAAGTATTTGGGAATCAGGATTCCAACCTGGCCAGTTGACTTGACCTTTGAGTTCCTTCTTACATTTAGGAGAATGCTGATATGGGTAGGACCCAGAGTAAATTATTAGGACTACTGGGGTTGGTGGTAGGTTCTGCTTCACCAGGTTCTGATGATACTGCAACTGAACAAGGAACCCAGAATTCCAGGGTTGCAGCAATAGGGATAACGAAAGTAACCGCTGCTGCCCCTATTTTCCCCAAGTTTTACAAATACTTGCTCTTGTGCGCTCACTCTCTCAAATTTGAACATAAAACTCAATGTTCAGGCTACATGGTTCAATATCAGATTGCCCAGAACAACAAAAAAAGCAGGAGCAACTGGGCAATTTCATTCAAAGTAAATCAAGCAAAACTGTGACTTGAGCTTTTTTCTTCCTTAAAGTTTTTAAAAATCCTTCAGTACCTCAAGTGGATAGGAAATTGAGATTATGTTCTTTGATTTTAAAATATTTAATTCAATTTCTTTCTAAAATTCAGCTCTCAGGATGGCTCAACTCATAGGTCCTTCCTAAGCCTAAAACTGTAGCAACCATTTGTAAAAATATAAGTCACATATTCACTTTTCCCATTTTACTTTCTACATTTACTCTCAAGTAAGGGAGGCGGACAGCTGAAGAAAAAAGGTGCAATCTGCCAAGAAAGTGGCTTTAGAATGAAGCTAATAGGCAGTTATTTTGTTGGTTAAAGCTGGTCTCTTAGCCAGGGTTCTTTAGAAAAACAGAACCAATAGGATAGATTCAACATAAACAGAGATAGAGCAAAGATGTATCATGGGAATTGGCTCACATGATTATGGAGGCCGAGAAGTCCCATAATCTGCCACCTGCAAGCTGGAGAATCAGGAAAACCAGCAGTATAATTCAGTCTGAGTCAGAAGGTCAAAGAACAAGGAGCACCGACGTCTGAGGGCAGGTGAAAATAAATGTTCCAGCTCTAACAGGAAGAAAATTGACTTTTACTCTGCCTTTTTGCTTTACTCAAGCTCTCAGTGGATCAGATGATGCCTGCCCACCTTGGTGAGGGTGGGTTGTACTCAGCCTAGAGATTCAAATGCTAATCTCTTCCAGAAACACAGACACACCTAGGAGTACTGTTTGTCAACTCTCTAGGAATCTTTTAGCCCAGTCTAGCTGACAATAAAATTAACCATCACAGCTGGTAAAAAACATTTCTCATAATGAGAGTTTTCATTGTTCTCCAGGATGAAAAGATGCAAATGTTGAAGTGCCCTAAGAAAATCCAGGAAATTGAGAGAAGGGCCTCAATTTGGGAAGGTGAGCAGAGAGCCTTGGTTGCTGCCGTGCTGAGGGGAAAAAAGTCTTTGTCGAGTGAAAATGTAAAACTTGATTGATGTGGAAAAGTCTCCTCCTCTGCCTTCCCTATAAAACCCTCAGTGACATCTTCTTTGGTCTACCAGGTATCTGGGTAAGTTGCTTCTTGAAGAGATGACAACGAGTTGCTGGGTCTGCAGGTGGTTACATGATGAACACAGAGAAGGTGGTTGTGGCTTCTGGAGCCAGAGGATGACAGTACACTGATATCTGTGTTACAGGATGTGGGGAACCCAAGAATCAATCCACAGGTATTCATTAAAAACCTGATAAGTACTTAGCAAGGACCTTGCCAACCAGTGTAGGGAAACAAATTAAAAATAAGACATAGTAGGACTGGAAAGAGAATTTTGAGTGAAGAAAAAGCCCACTCACAAAGCACGACTTGGAGTAGATAAGGAAGCCACAAATGAAACTTGAGTTTTCCAAATATTCTTAGCTTGAAAAGCAGCCTGTTCATCAGAATAGCACAGAACCTAAGGAAATCATCACTGATTTCTTCCTTCAAATACATCAAAATCAAAAAAATCATCTTTCTTTCACTCGTCTTTTATGTTTAATATCTGGAAGTCTTTTCAATCCCTAGTCTCACTTCTCTCAGCCTTTCTCACTTCATCTTTAGGTCCACAACATCAGAAAAGAAATGTAGTCATGTATGGTATAGATAGGTGTTTATGTCTCAAAACATTGCCACTTTCCAGTAAAGAGGCATCAAATCCAGAGATTTAAAAGAGTCATCTCTCAAAATAAAGATGGACAGTATAGAGTGCCTTCTGTATAGTCAGTTTGGAGACTTATCAAGAGCAGAAAACACTGAGTTTCTTCTTTTGTTTCCTTGTGTATCTATCTCCCCTATTAGAATGTCTCCCCTACTAGACGCTCTAATATACACGCATCCTCTTTCTTGTTCATTGTCAGAGCCCCAGCACATATGACAATGCCAGTAGTGTATTCCAAAGAAAAATTTGTTGAATGAACAAATGAATGATGTGTTTTTCCTGAAAACTTGGCTAGTCTATTTAACTCTTCAGCAGGGAAAGAGGTGATGTTCATTTAAATCATTGGAATATTTCTTTAGAATTGTAGTTGTAACAATTGAGGAAGGAAAAAGAGCAGCCCCTGACACCCAGAAGCTGGCCTGGCTCTCACAGGTAGACCCTGTGAGTCTCCCATTAGACATGAACCATCTCACAGAACACCAGCCTCTGACCAGGCAACGTTGAGACCACGATTAAATAAGACCAAGCAGGGCCACTTCATGATTTTGTCTAAGTACAGACAAAAGCAAGTCACTGTACCACCCACGAAATACCAAACACCCTATCTCTTGGCCGAAATGAGGACTGCTACTTCTTTACCAATGACAGCTTTATTCTCCGTATAGTCTCCCCTTCTGTATAGTCTCCCCTTTTGTTGATAATGACTTCTCAATAAAAGTCATTGAGATCCATAATCACAGAATTGCCCTGCTTTCTAACACCATCCAATCTAGAAGGAATCCCTGCTACCTTAGACCCTGCCCTAAATCACCTAGTCAAAGTCCAAATCTGATAAGGTCCTTCTTAACACTCTCTTACTGAACCTCCATGATTTCCATGAGGTGTGTTCTCCCTCAATGCAACAAGTAATGAACCAGCTTTATTCAAGTACAAGAGTTTCTGGAGGTTTTGGCTGGCCATCATTAATGGGGTATTACATCCAAAAAAAAAACATGAGACAAGAGTAAGAAGTTCAAACTTAGAATGATTTCAAAATACCAGCTACTGTTAGATATTTGATTGATAATAGTAACAATAGCTAGCACTACTTGAGCCACTACACCCTGCCAGACACCGTGCCCTATCTCCTTTAATCCCTATAACACTCTTAGGTCGATTCTATTATCTTCCCCACTTACAGATGGGGAAACTGAGACTCAATGAAGTAACTTGTTCAAGTTCACACAGTAAGTGGAAGAACCGGCTTTAAACCCAGATATTATACTGACCTTTCTACAGGTGGCTTACTTTCAGAGGGGGTTAAATTTTAATGTACTACATTTCTAAAGTTTCTTGACAAAGATACTATGTTCAGTGTGAGAGAGACAACCTTCAAACCAAGAAAGGTAAGAACTTCAGCATCTCTTCATAATATCCTGGAGGGCTCCAGGCCTCTGCCAAAGCAACTCTCCAACTTTCACTCTTCAAAGAAGCTTAGTCATTGGCACCAAATTTGCATCACAAAACTACTATCTCAATTGGTATGTTTTTTAAAAGCTAAAAGCAACTGTCCTTCTGACTGCATAAGTGTTTCTTTGCCAGATAAGATGGAACATGGGTTTTGCTCCTGCCAAAGGAAAGATCATCCTTTCAATAAATGGAACAGACTATTTTTCCAACTGTGCCATGAATGTTCTCCAGCCATCACTGAATGGGCTGAATTGACAAAATATCTCTCCCTCTTCTGAACTAATAATAACCAGAAATGGTTACATCTAAAGCTAAAACAGGGCAGAAAGCTGCAGGACTGGCACCCCAGAGAAATCGAAAGAAGTGTCAACAATGCAATATCTTATCAAAATGTGATTCTATTTCTTCTCTCACTTAGGAAGGAAATCTGCAGAATCACACTGAAGTTGCATTATTGCTCTCCAATGCCAATCCAGGTGAGAGGCACACAAGATTATGAGAAAAGTTCTGAGACACTTGGCCCACATGTAATAATAAAAACAAGACCAATAGATAGCCAGCCAAGAGGCTCTTCGCAATGTCATCATTTGGCTTAATTCTGTTGGGACAAAGCAGGTGTTTACAATATTCCAGAGGAAGGAGACACAGGGCCATATTGCAGGAATACAATTTCCTGTGTGGGCCTGGCATGAGAGACCTAAATAAGATAAATTCACACAACAAGGAAGCTGGAAAATTTCCTGCAATATTAAGACATTTCCAGGAGGAGGAAGAGGGGCCCCTGGGAACACTTCCATTTCCCACAGTAAGATTGTTTCTTTACAATTTGTTTCCTCTTCTCTAGTAATTCAGTGGCTAAAGCCCAGCCTATGGACTGGGGCTGGGTAATTATTTCACAGAACCCACTAATCCACATACATATTTATTTAAACTAAGTAAACAAAAACATTATTATACAAGGGCCTATAACATCATTTTACTCCGTAAAGAGGCCAACACTGGAAACATCTGGTCTACGCCATATCTCCTCATTCTGCTATTAACAATTTCATGCAAAACAAAACTCAAAAGCTTACTGAAGTCAATGCTTGTTAAGCAGCAATTTAATTTTTTTAAACCTACAACTTTCAAAGGAATTTCCAGGTCACTGAGATATGGAAAAATGTAATGAAACTGTAACAATTAAATTTATTTTGGACAGGGACCATTAGATACCTTAAGTAAAAAGTGATCTACTGAGTGCTGCCTTCATACGATTCATACTTTGGTCATGTCTAAAAGTTGTTTGTGTATTTACTGTCATATTTACTTGTCTCTGTTTTGGGTGCATTAGTTCTCATTTATTCTCTCTATAATGGGTCACTTTCAGAGCAGTCTTAAAATAGTAGAAGATGAGGACTCTGAAGTCAGATGTGCTCCATTTCTCATTATAATATAAATTAAGATAATAAAATATAGCAGACCACTCTTTTAGATTTACTCCAAACAGTGTTTCTAAGATTTGGAAATACAGCTGTGAGTATTTCATGCATTTGTTACTCTCTTATCTCCCGTTTTGTCTTCTTAAATTTGTCTTCTTAAATTCATATCCATGTTTCCCAGAAGCTTCTGAGAATTCTTCAGATTTCCATTTAAAAAATTGCAGGAGGAAATGCACTAAAGCAAAGTGATTGCTCCAGATGATGAAAGTAATTTCTTTTTTTTTACAATGAGCACATGTTTTTATAATCAGGAAAATATATTAAAAATAAAATGTGGAAATAATAATTCTAACTCCATAATCACATGCAAACACCACAGGTAGCTAACTTTCTCCCATCACCAAAAATTCTGATCTCTTAGTATGCTTACAAAAAAGTATTTGCAATAACATTTGATAAAAACAGAAATATCCTAAGTCTATTTCTTGTTCACACAGATCATAGATGACAACTGGTCCTTCCACCTGTCTTTCCTTGTTGCTCTCTGCAATCAACAACCATGGAGTCTGTACTTTACTTTTTGTTTCACATCCTTCCTCCACCACTGGGAAGTAAGACTTTCAGATTTTGGAGGCAAACGAACAACCCTGCATCTGCATCCTTCAGGACTGGTTCTGTTTTCTTTTTTTTTTTTTTTTTTTTGAGATGGAGTCTCGCTCTGTCGCCCAGGCTGGAGTCCTGTGGCGGGACCTCGGCTCACCACAAGCTCCGCCTCCCAGGTTCACTCCATTCTCCTGCCTCAGCCTCCGGATTAGCTGGGACTACAGGCACCCGCCATCGCGCCCGGCTAATTTTTTTTTCTATTTTTAGTAGAAACGGGGTTTCACCGTGTTAGGCAGGATGGTCTCGATCTCCTGACCTCGTGATCCGCCCACCTTGGCCTCCCAGAGTGCTGGGATTACAGGCGTAAGCCACCGCGCCTGGCTCAGGACTGGTTCTTGATCTACTAAATTAATCTAGAAAATTCTCTCTTACTCATGCCTATTTTCAAAACTTAGTTGTACTGAAAAGATGGAAGGCTACAGGGAGAACTTTGTTTAAAAGAAACATTTAAATGCATCCAGTTATTATTTGTAAGATATTTCCCTGTTGTACATTTTCTGTTTATTATTGTGATCAATATTTTAAGTATCTTTGTATTATTAACTGGGTTTCCAGGAATAGTCTTAATTTATGATACTGCTTTTAGAGAAAATAGGGACTTAATACAACCATCATATAGGATGGAATTATGTAGCAAGTTGAAGGCATAAAACCCAGTTTCCTCCTATTTCTACCCTTTTTTTTTTTTTTTTTTTTTTTTTAACCATCTATTTTAACCAAGTTTTCCTTCTTAAAGCATTATGGCCTGCCATAATTATTTGACCAGCTTCCACTGTTCTTTCTGACAAAATAAAGAGGGAGTAATGACATTCTGGTTTTCCATGAAGAAAAATATCAAAAAGTGAATACAAAAGAAAACAACTGATGATGTTGCCTGTACCCTGGGGAAGAAATATACTTAACATAATCCATGCTCAGGAAAGCCTGCCCTTCTTATACTGATAGGAAATTAGATGCTCTAAAATTAAACTGCAAAGCCATGGTGATTTGACGATGTATAAAGTTGACAGTATTGAAAAAGTAACAGCCCAGATCCAAGATTTCAATATCATCAGACTTCTCTAAAATTGTTGTTCCCTTTTCTCTCTATGATGTCATGTAGAATAAATCTGCCTCCACTAGTAATTTGCATACAGAATCTGGTGACATCCATCTTCCCTAATAATTCATACCAACTTCATTTCTTAGGTTCTCTACATAGTCCCTAAAAAACCAGCCAGTCACCCTCCCAGGCCACTGTTCCTAAACCTTAGGCTTTTCCTGCACACAGAACTTCTTTGTTGTATACATACAATTGCAGTTATTTCTAACTTGCTTCTCTGTGGTTTAATCTCCCATTCTCAGCAGAGCTTCATAACATAGGAGTAGGGTTTTAATGATCTCCATTCAACCTTCTATTCATATGAGCAATAGAATAACTGGGCCAGGCTGCTGGCCTTACTGGGTCCTGCCTCCCTTCCCACCACCTCAGCCTCACCCAAGGCCCCTTTGTGAATATGATCGGTCCCCATTCACTTCCCTCCACTCAGCTCTCCGTGGGGCTTGGAAACATGCCACAAGCATTATTGTGTGTTGTAAGAAAGTGCTCCCTGCAATTCATCATTACTTTCTTTGAAAAGATGACTTTTGTAATCCTTCATCCTAGAATATTGACCAAATCAGAGGGGGAAAAAAACAGGCAAAAAAAAAATATCATTAGGCTCCCTTATGGGTTGGTGTGAGGGAAGTTAGTGACTATTTGTGAAGTAAGAAAAATAAGAAGACAGCTTTAAGGACCCCTAGAGGACTTAGGTTTATGTTTAAAGCATTTTGAAATGCTAAGAGATGTTTAAAGGTTAAATAAAACCAGAACATGTTTTGTACAACTGAGATAGTACATGCCCCTTAAAGACACTGGGCACTTGGTTCTGCAGGTTACTGAGGGAGGGCAGAGCTGTATCAGTTAGAATATGCTGGACTGCAAGTAACAGGAACCCTGATTCAACTGGTTTAAATAAATAAGGAAGTTTATTAGATTACCTCTAAGGAAGTCAATAGTCAAGGGGGCTGCATGCACAAAATGACCAGGGTTCCAGTCCTGTTTGCCTACAGCTCATTTGATTAGGATGTCTTCTATGTGTCTACGTGTATGTTTTGTCCCCAGGTTCCCTGTCCTCATAGGCTACTGAATCACCTGTCCTCATCCAAGAAGGCTACCAGCCACGACTGGCACAACTTACTATCTTGTTTATTTCCTGTAGGTGAGACAATCTCTCCCCTCATCATGAAATATAAGACCGTGCTTGGGCCTAGTTAAATCTCATGCTCCACCTAGACTAATAATTGACTGCAGAACTGTCACATACTTCTTCCCTAAATCACAGGACTCAATGAAGAAAAGCTGACACCAGAACCAAATCAGAGGACTGTCCTGTTAGGATGGCAGGAAGGAGAGGACAGGCAACCAATAGTATCCATTGCAAAAGCATCATGATTACAATTGTGAGGTTTGGTGTCCACAGACCAGCACTGAAATTCCAGCTTCAGAACTTAACCTTAATTATTTAACATCTTCTTGCCTCGGTTTTTGCGTGTGTACGGAATGTCAGATGGTTGTTCTGAGGATTAACTGAGACTGCATGTAAAGAGGTAGGCACAACATATGGGACGTGGTGAGCACTGAGTAAATGATGGCTGTGGGGAATATTCCTGAGGCTACTGTGACTGACATCACTGGGGATGTTGTTATCATCACCGTCATTATTCATTATTAAAGTCCTTCTTAGCAGCTCTGATTCTGGGCCTAATTTGTAGATTTGGGGGTTTCTGAGCAGTTAATGAATCAAGGCTCATAAACCAGACAAGTTCATCCCCTCATCCCTACATGAGGGGATTTCTGTAAGTAGATAAGAGCTGCTGCCCTCCCCACTCCCAGGGAAGCCATGGCACAGACCTCCACTGTCCTTCCACCTTTTAAGAATTCTCCTGATGACTGTGCCCACAGAGACGTGCACCATCCCTGCAGACCAGAAGCATGCAGCCCAGAAGAAAGTTGCAGCCCCAGTCCTGGGAGTTTGTCTTTCCCCTTTCCTGGCTGCCCCTGGTATGCAGTGGCAGAAGAGGCTCCCCAGGAAGCAGCATCTGTGGATCAGGATGGTGTCTGCTTCCCTTTCTTTTTATTATATTCTTGTCTCGCACATGGAAAAGGTGAGCCAGTGAGTCCTAAGGATATTTGCTCTGCCACTATACTTTGAAACTAAACCATCTACCATCCCCAGTATACAATCCTGGTTGAGTACAGATCAGCTACAGGGTAGTTATGAATTTAAGAATACTGTAGTCCCTTTTCCCATTTCCACCATCACCTGAGAATTCCGAGGAAACCAGGCAAATGTCCTTCCCCACCTAACTCTCATGTACCATTCTTCCCTGCATCCTGGAGATTACCCCCCACCCCACTGTCCTGTCATGACCCTGCCCCAGGTAGGTCTGTTGGTCTTGTTAGCTAGTGCAAACCTTCAGACTGCAACAGAGTCTGATTCGTTTATCTTTATTTCTCAGTGTCCTCGCCTTTCTTATCCTCCAAAGCCCTCTCCTTACACATATCCTCTACCCCTAGTACCCCCATTTATCTTTAGCATTAAGTTCCTGGGAGCCCTTTCTGTTCTTTTGCTTCAGTCAGTGACATGGTTTGGCTCTGTGCCCTCACCCAAATCTCATGTTAAATTGTTATTCCCAGTGTTAGGGGAGGGACCTGGTGGGAGGTCCCTTGGATCATGATCATGAGGATGGATTTGGATCATGGGGACGAATTTGGATCATGTGGGTGGATTTGGATCATGGGAGCGGATTTCCCACTTGCTGTTCTCGTGATAGCAAGTGAGTTCCCATGAAATCTGATGGTTTGAAAGTGTGTGGCCTCTCCCCTTCACTCTTTTCTCTCTCCTGCCGCCGTATGAAGACGTGCTTGCTTCGCCTTCACCTTCCAGACATGCCTCCTTTACAGCCTGTGGAACATTTTTATGAGCCATTTTCTCCATAAATTACCCATTCTCAGGTATGTGTTTAGAGCAGCATGAGAAGGAACTAAAGCAGGCAGTGATGGTGTTTTCTAAAGGAATCAACAAAATGAAAATACTTTTTCCATGAAAAGTGACGTTAGTGGCAGAGTGGAAGGAACGGGATCTTAGAGTCAGTCATACCTGGCTTCACGGCCCAGCTCTGCCACAGCCATGTGACCCTGTGGAAGTTACTTAACCTCTCTGAACTTCAATTTATTCATCTGTCTACTGGCATTTTTTAAAGGTTAAATAAGACATAAATGAAAAGTGCTGAGCTTAGGACCTAGCCCAACAAATGAGAGCTTTAAACTGTGATAGTTACAGCACTAACAGAAGTAAGTCAATAAGGAAGATTCTATTTTAGGGGAATTCTCAGCCAAGACAAGGGGCACTGTCTTCTCCTTGTCAAGTCCTAATTTAATAAACAAATCATTTCACAAGATTGTGCAGGAAAAATTCAGAACACCAGGAGGTGGACATCAACCAGAAGGATCTTTACACAAAGTCCTTTCATTTTCTACTTAGCCCTTGGCTAGTGAGTTTTCTGTCAAGAAAGGCTTTAAAGGAGATTTCAGTGAGGACCCCTCTGTCTTTCACAAGTCAAGTAAAAAGAGTCCCTTCTACTGTCAACCTCCATGGACCATCCCTGCTCACTCTTCCTGGAGGTGAGGTCACCTCCTCCCTCTTTTATCCGGAATAATTGACAGTAATGTATCCCATTACAGCTTTTCATTTCTCATTTGGAGCAATGAACAGTGAGCTTCCTCTATTCTCTAATAGTGATATTGGAAAGTTGGAAGTAGGTAAAAATTATCATCACAAGTTATATAGCCAGGTATAGAGATTTTCTCTCCTTTTTTTTTTTTTTTTTTTTTTTTTTGAGACGGAGTCTCGCTCTGTTACCCAGGCTGGAGTGCAGTAGCGTGGTCTCGGCTCACTGCAACCTCTACCTCCCATGTTTAAGCAATTCTCCTGCCTCAGCCTCCCAGATAGCTGGGACTACAGGTGTGTGCCACCATGCCAGGCTAATTTTTTGTATTTTTAGTAGAGTTGGGATTTCACCGTGTTGGCCAGAATGGTCTCTATCTCCTGAACTTGTGATCTGCCCGCATCGGCCTCCCAAAGTGCTGGGATTACGGGAGTGAGCCACTACACCCAGCCCATTCTCTCTCTTTAAGTACATAACTTGTATATATCATCTCCTGGGATCCTATCCTCTCTTGGTGAAAATTTATTGATGTTATCCTTTCCCAAATGAAGGTCAGATTATTACAATGTATCAGTCAGAGTCCAACCAGAGACAGCAACTACTAGCAATCTGAGCAGGAAATTGAATGTAAAGAATTACTGGGGCCGGGTACAGTGGCTCACGCCTGCAATCCCAGCACTTTGGGAGGCCGAGGCGGGTGGATCACGAGGTCAGGAGTTTGAGACCAGCCTGGCCAGCATGGTGAAACCCCATCTCTACTAAAAGTACAAAAAATTAGCCGGGCATGGTGGCACGTGCCTGTAGTCCCAGCTACTCAGGAGGCTGAGGCAGGAGAATTGCTTCAACCTGGCAGGCAGAAGTTGCAGTGAGCCAAGATCGTGCCACTGTACTCCAGCCTGGGTGACAGAGCAAGGCTCCATCTCAAAAAGAAAAAAAAAAAAAAATATATATATATATATATATATATATATATATATACTAAAACAGGGGACTGGCATGACATGGGATTGACTAGTAAGAGGTAAAAAGAATTCTTGAGAATTTAGGAATCACAAAAGGAGGCACAGCCATGACTACGAGGCTGAGGGAGCACCCAAGGAAGAGACTCCTTCTCTCAGGCTGAGATGCAGACCTCATGGGAGAGCTGTCACTAGATGACAGAGAAGTTGCTGAGGTGCCACAGGAGTGGAGCTTGCTGCAAACCACCCCTCTAGGGTGCAAGAGAAAGCTAGCCTCAAAAGAGTGCCTCACCTGAGACCTCACTTCAAAGCCCCATGAGGGGTTAAAGAAGGCAAGCATGGGAAGGCGTCTCAATGGCAGCACTCAGCTGTGAGGCCATTTGCAAGGGTTCAGGGAATCTTCTGGATGCCTGTGGAGAAAGCTGCTCCCCGCAGGTTGCTGGAGAAGTCACAAGCAGCAGGCACCTGTTGAGAGAACAGCAAGACCAAGAAATGTAGGCGACCCCTTGAGGTGGAAACCAGAGTGGGAGAAGAATAGTGAAACGTTCTTATATGTAAGAAGGAGCTGGAGGCATCCATGTGGGCATGGGGCACAGCTCCCCACATGCACGCTGGGGAGGCAGCATGCCTCTAGGATCACATTATCCAATCAGGTGGCCACGAGCCACATCCATGTATCTCCCTTTACATTTTAAATAACTAAAATTAAAATTAAAATCAGTTCTTTGGTTGTACTAGCCATATTCCAAGTGCTCAACTGTCACATGACACAGCGGCTACCCTCTGGGACAGCCCCACTCTGGGAGCTGCTCTGCCTGTGGCTCTGGCCATCTGGCCTGGGAGCAGCAGTGAAGTATTTGTTGTGTTTGACCCTCAGGCAGTATTGCTCAATTCTCACAATCTTTGTGACACATTCAGGAGATTCAGAATGTCCTGAGTGCTCTGGTCAGAGGACCCAGGTGTTCTAAAAAAGCCAGCTTTATTTTCTTTAGGAGTCTTGCATAGTATATTAAATTTGTGACCCTATTACATCTACACTTCCTAAACTGGAATCCCTTGGCAGACTTAGAAGCCTCCCCGGGGTACATGTGGGGAGGTGTGCCCCATGCCCACATGTTGATCCTCTGTTGTCCATATCCTCTGTTGATCCTAAATTCCTCCAACTGACATCCATGACCATGATCTGTATTGCTTTCCCTGAGAGACTTCTCCAGAGCCTGGGAGGCTGCTTTGCCAGTGACAGGCTGGAAGTGCAAGAAATTGGGAGCAGCTATCAGCAATAACTGACAGAAGTTGGTATAAAAATAACACAGCTTCTTGTTCCTCAAGTAGGATCATTCTAAGGCATGCATTTCACATGATCTCCCAAAGTTTCCCCTTGGAGTTAAGCTCTAGTCACTTTCTTGGTAATGCACACTTCATTGGCTTTCTTTCCATCCTTGCTATCACTTTCCTACTTCCTTCTATGATATCCTATATCTCCCAAATAAATTACTTGCCCTGAGACCCTGGTTTCACAATCTGCTACTAGGAAAACTCAAGCTAAGACACCCTGTGTGACTTCTTAGCATTTTAACACACTAATGAACATTATCAGTCCTCAAGAGAGGCAGAGCACATGCAGCAGCTCCCAAATGTGCTGTCTTTGGGTCCAACTTTTCATGGCACTCCTGTCACATCTCCCTGAACAGGGTTCCATAAAACCCACCTTGGGAAATGCTGGTTTGGAGCAAAAAGAATGGGCTCCAAGCTTATAACTCTGAGAGTTGCTCTAAACTAGACGTCAGCTTAAAGGCATCATTCCAATGGGCTGCTGTGGCCTTTGGCTTTATCGTTACAGTATTAGGGGTTCTTCTGAGTCAGAATAGAAACAAAATAGAATGCACTTTCCCGTCCCATTCAGAGCCATCATGCATTCCCGATAAAGCTCTGTGGGAAGCTCTGCTTAAGGCTGGGGCAGGAGAATGGCGCAAACCCGGGAGGCGGAGCTTGCAGTGAGCTGAGATCCGGCCACTGCACTCCAGCCTGGGCGACAGCGGGAGACTCCCTCTCCAAAAAAAAAAAAAAAAAAAAAAAAAATGGCATCATGCTTGATATGGTTTGGCTGTGTCCCCACCCCAATCTCATCTTGAACTGTAGCTCCCATAATTCCCTCGTGTTGTGGGAGGGACCCAATGGGAGGTAATTGAATCATGGGGGCAGGTTTTTCCCATGCTTTTGTTCTCATGATAGGGAATACGTCTCACAAGATCTGATGGTTTTATAAAGAACAGTTCCCCTGCACACACTCTCTTGCCTGCCACCATGTAAGACATGCCTCTGTTCCTCCTTTGCCTTCTGCCACGATTGTGAGACCTCCCCAGCCATGTGGAACTGTGAGTCCATTAAACCTCATTTTCTTTATAAATTGCCCAGTCTCAGGTATGTCTTTATTAGCAGTGTGAGAATGGACTAATATAATGCTACTCAAAAGAGTGCAGAGAACGCAGAACACAAGGCCAAAGGGAGTAGGTGGCAGCCACCTGGGAATACAGTGAAAAGTTAGCCTTGCAGTGTTGGGGTGAAAAGTCAGAAAAGTGATAAGCTAGAAATAAATAAACAGTAAATAGCAAAAAAATGGAATAAATGTCTTTGTTCTTCACATTTCAGAATATTAGGCTTAAAGGACAGGTCTTCATGTCTAAAAGAAATACATCAAAGATAAAATGGAGGAATTGTTACCATATATGGAGGGTACTTCTTGCAACAGGTATTATGAGATCTTTCCTCACTTCCTACCTCAAGAGTTAAAAACTGAATATATAAAAAAAGTGGAGTCTAAAAAAGGTTAACAAATACTGTATGTTCTCACTTATAGGTTGGAGCTAAACATCAGGTACTCATGGACATAAAAATGGCAATGATAGACACTGGGGACTACTAGAGCAGGAGAGGACAAGGATTGAAAAACTACCAGTTGGGTTCTATGCTTACTACCTGGGTGACAGAATCATTTGTACCCCAAAACTCAGCATCACAAAATATATCCATGTAACAAACTTGCACAGGTACCCCCTGAATCTAAAATAAAAGTTGAAAAAGAAAAAAGAAAAAAGATTAAGAAAAATCCTAGTAATGAGAGCAATAAAGAAATAGTGTTACATGATATAAACTTTGGAATCAAATAGACCTCAGTTGAATAACTGCCCTGCTATTCAAGCACACCTATCTGCACTTCAGGTTCCTCATCTATAAAGTGAATACAAAAGTACCTACCTTGTAGGATTGTTGTGAGAAATAAAACTAACATATATTAAATACCCAACATGGTGCCTCAATAAGTAGTAACTACCATTAAGTCCATAATAGTTACTAAACCATTTAGTATGTCTTGGTTATATTGTTCCCACAATCTACTTTGGCCAGTTTTAGGGAAAACAACTCAAGACAGGACCAAGGGGTGGATGGACCAGGGCAGGACAGGGCCCACCGGGGAAGAGCAAAGCCCAGCGTGTTCTCTGCAGCTCCCACAGCAAACTCACGGAGGCCTGGCTCTCCCCTGTCCAGCAAGACCAGATTCACTGCAGCGTTTCTCTTACAAACAGTTTCAGTCTTTCATCAGTGCCCAGAAATACCGCCAGGCTTTAGATTTTCTGACACTTTCTCAGTCCTACAAAATCAAATAAAAGCCAGGATGCTGAATGTAGTTTTCCCGGTCCATAGAAACATTTCTGAGCATCCCAATCACCCCCCTTAATAAAAGCCTCTCTTGATTCCACTTTTGCTTCCAGCCACCTCCCAATTTTTCCAGTCTCTTCTTATTAGTCCATTCTCACGCCACTAACAAAGACATACCCAAGACTGGGTAATTTATAAAGAAAAGAGGTTTAATTAACTCACAGTTCTGCGGGGCTGAGGAGGCCTCAGAAAACTTACAATCATAGCAGATGGGGAAGCAAACACGTCCTTCTTCACATGGCAGCAGGAAGGGGAAGTACCAAGCAAAAAGGGGAAAAGCCCCTTATAAAACCACCAGATTTGTGAGAACTCACACACTATCATGAGAATAGTGTGAGGGTAATCAACCCCATGAATCAATTACCTCCCCCCAAATCCCTCCCAAAACGTGAGTGTATTATAGGAACTACAATTCAATATGAGATTTGGGTGGGGACACAGCCAACCACATCACCCTTCTAAGTACAACTTCTTGCAAGAGTCACTCACGTTGTCTCCAACCCTCTCCTCCAGTCCTCTCTTGAGCCCACTGCAATCAGGCCTGTCCACCTCCTGTTGCCAAACCCAATGTTCACTTCTCAGTTTGCACCTACCGCAACTGACACACCAGCAGTGTCCCAGGACATAGTGCTCTCTGCTCTTCCTACCTCACCAGCCCCTTGTCAGCCCCAGCTGCTCCTCATCAGGCCTCTCCTCTTCCACACCTGCCTCACTCCCTTAGTGACCTCATCCATGGCTTTCAGTATCCCCTTCAAGATTTTCTAGCATGTCTCGATAAGCTGTCAGCTCTCAAAGTTAAGTCACCAGTGTGGACTTCTGCCCTGAAAATAATCCAGAATCCCTCTTTTGTCCTGTCTATGCCCTGCTTCCTTTTGTTAGAGAGACAAAACATTTCCAATGGATCAGGTCCTTTCTTGGGTCAAGGATGGACATTGACAACAATCCCACATAGATCCATTGATAAACTGACCTGTTGCTGTGGAACATCTTTTATCCTCTTCAAGGTTTTCTAACATGACCTCATGACACATGACTTTTCACTTGTTATAAGACCCTGGACATTTCTTAAGCTGTCTCAGTTTGGGATTCTCATCTATACTTTGACTCATCAACATTTTACCTATAGGCCAGGTATATAGTTATAAAGAACATTTTAATCACTTCAGATAGTAGAAGATAGAATACAGCGCACAATATTTACACAACAGTGAGGCATGGATTTTATTTACGCTCTCAGAGTTTCCCCTTGGGGTCAAGTCCTAATGACCCACTGCAGTCATTGACTTCGTAATGCACACTTTCAGAAAGTACACATTTTTAAGATCCTCTATTATGTAATATAATCCAAGATTTTTTTTAGCAGTATTGTCCTGGCAGCAATGTGAATGGACAGAGAGACTGATTGAGGCCCTAGAATGAGAGTCCAGTGAAGAAATAATAGAGGCCTGAAGTCAGGCAGTGACTTGGAGGTTGGGTAGGTGCCAAGTTTTTTAAAAGTCTGAGCTTATGAGTACAAGATAAAAAATGGTATAAACATCTCCAGCTTGTGAAAGTGGAGAGGTGACATCATGGAATAAAACTGGAAATACAGAAAGAGAAAGAGCAGACAAGGGGCTAATTAATGAACCCTTGTGATTGTAAGTTCTTTTTGCCTCAGAAACTAGTAACCCTCTTTCTAGCTCACAGGAAAAAGGAGACCTAAAAATAATCATGATAGGCCGGGCATGGTGGCTCACGCCTGTAATCCCAGCACTTTGGGAGGCAAAGGCAGAGAGATCACAAGGTCAGGAGTTCGAGACCAGCCTGACCAACATGGTGAAACCCTGTCTCTACTAAAAATACAAAAATTAGCTGGGCGTGGTGGTACACGCCTATAATCCCAGCTACTTGGGAGGCTGAGGTAGAAGAATCGCTTGAACCTAGAAGGCGGAGTTTGCAGTGGGCCGAGATTGCGCCACTGCACTCCAGCCTTGGTGGCAGAGTGAGATTCTGTCTCAAAAAATAATAATAATAAAAAAATGATAATAATAAAAAGCACCAAGATAATCAAGAACAGATCACCCATGTTCCTGCCTTCCTCCTGCTTGTTGGAGATACTAAAAAACTAAATATCCAGGAAAATGTTCTGAACTCACCAAGGCAACACTATTATATGAAGACAAGGCCAGGGGAGCCGGGCCATACCCTATGCAGGTATTTGTCCAGTCCCATGGGCATGGCATGTTTAGCGGAGTAAATCCACTAGGAGAGTTGACAAGTTAAACTGAGAGCACCTTTCAGTAGATATGAAAAAGTCCTGTTTGGTAAAGTGATGGGAAATGGCAGAAGAAGTCAATGAAACAATTGACCCTTCAACCAGAGGTCCCACCTGGGAAGCAGCTCCAGAGACTGTAACTGGGTTACTGATGATCAACGCAGCTCATAGGCCATGAATGTTTCTCATCTCAGCTGTCTCACTGTGCTTTCTATTTTTCAGAAATCATTCCTGTCATTCTGTTTTCAGACTTAAGGAATATGTATGCTGTCAAAATGACACTGCACTCAGAGATGGAAGGAAGGCGTTCTGGCCGTTCAGTTATTCCACTAACATTTGTTAACTCCCATCATGGACCACCCATGGTGGACCCAAACCAGAGATGCTAACATTGCCCACAAACAACTTATACAGCACTTATTCCTTGCCAGGCACTGTCCTATATAATTCAGTTATATTTTAGTGCCTTATATATATTAACTCATTTAATCCTTACAGCAACCCAGTAAGAGAAGTGCACTATTGTTATCATCCCCATTTTAAAGATGAGAAAACTGAGGCAATAAAGGGTAAGAAACTTGCCCAAGGCTACACACAGAATAAGCTAGGATTTCAGATCAGGCTGGCTGAGTTCAGGGGCCTGCACTAGACTATTCTACGCTCTATAGAAACAAACTTTCAATAACTGAAATGGAGCATTTCTGGTATTAGATATTAGTGAGAACATGCTGCCCCCAGGGCCAGCTTGCACAGGGAAAGGTCAGGAAAAACTTTTCAGCCCTTCAACAGGGTCTTGCCAGATGAATATGGATTCACCAGGCAGGCTGGGAATGGGAGTTTCAGACAGAGAGAAACTTGTGTGCAGAGGCACAGGACAGGGAGGTGGAGGAAGTTAGTTCAGGGTGGCTGGAATAAAGGACTGGAAATGGCATAGCAAGGGGGAAATGTGGGCATGTGCCTAGGCCTTATACGTTATACCAAAAATAAATAAAAATACCTTGTTTCTGGGCCACACTTTTTCCCTTGGTTCACTTAGTTCCGCACTTGAAGTCATCAGAAAATGAGAGAAGCACAGCCCCCATGTGATGAAATGGAATGATAATCTCTCCAGTTAGCTCAGAACTGCTTTTGTTCAAGCCTCCTTAAGTTGCTCCTATAGCACAATGAGCACATGTAGCCATTTAACCACCACCAAGGTGTTTAACCGAGTAACACAAACCAAGTCCGGCTTCTGTGGTTCTTCTGTCCAACAGGGGGCTCTGTTTTCAGGTCCAACACCAATCAGAAGTGATTCTTCACGCCACAAGATGTCTACAACTCCCTTTCTGTTAGACAACAATCACAGAGCAGAGAAAACCCAGGCTTAGAAAGCAAAGCTGCAGTACCAAACAAGAAACTATTCCGGGGAAATGGACAATAAGTAAAGCAAACAGCCAGCACTTCCTTTAAAGTGTCAGGATTGCGGTGAGGGAGGATGAAGCCACCGTAGCAATTCACAGGAGAAACAAGATGCTTAAGGAAACCCAAAGCAAGTGCAGATGCAGAGACAGAAGGTTTGTGCACCTGACTCTGGAAAATCCAATCCTATGTAGACTGGTGAGGGAAAAGAAGTGTGAGACATGTGCAAAGGAATCTAGAGAACTCAGACATTGCAGGAAAAATCCAGCCCAGACAGAAATAATCCCCTGACCACACCAGTGAGGGCTTTGGTTGGTTCCTCAGAGGGAAAGGACAGGATATTTTCAACTGCATCCTCTCTCTAGTGCCCCTCTTGCTCTTTCCTCCTCTCAGACCACCCAGCTCAGGTCCATTCCTAGGGTAGGAAACTCAAGCCCCAATCCCCAACCCACTTCACCTGAGGCCTCAGAGCATCCAAACAAAGGAACAGTCTCTGGCAGCGGGCACCACAAGCACCAGTCCCATTCCTGTGTCTCCCAGACCTAAAGACTGGGTCTGGGTCCTCTGTTCCCACCACGGCTCCACATCTGGAAGAGCAGATGTGGGCCCAAGGCAGTTCTCTCCAGCCCCAGGCCTGACTGCTCATGGATTGGAGGCAGTGTGGGAGCCCGGGACAACCTTGCCTGTTCTGCCGCTCCAACCACACAGGGCCTTGCAGCCTCTGTCTCTAGACCTCTGAAAATGAACAGGATGCACACAAGCTCCAGCTCATCCCTCTCTGCTGAAAGGGGCACTTCCTCTCCCTCAGTCCCGCAAAAAATGACTCACTCTCCAAAGTAGTGGTCTCTGACACTTCTTGCTGGGAAGAACCAAAGCACGTATTTTCATCAGTGAGGAAGCAGTCTACTACATCTATATTTCTGCACTGTTATACATTGTTGACTGCACAGTAAAATGTGTATAGTTCTTTTTCCGTAATGTGAACTCAAATACTTTGGTTTTTTTCTCTTCATAAAGTGCTAAGCTCCAGGACCACTTCTGGAACAGATCAGTGTAGATTATCTGGTCCCTCATGACAAATATAGTTACAGTTCTCATGTCCAGAGCAGACCTCATCTGGATTCATGTCTGCTAGATATGTTGTAATCATTCAAATTAACCCAAGCACAGAAAAACCTAGAAAAAACAAGATAGGCCTACGTTATAAGTGAAATGAAATATGAATGAGCTACATGGCTCTTCCAAGAGGCAGAGCTGGGTGCTGATTCTACATATCATCATTGTGTGTGTGTGTGTCTGTGTGTGTGTGTGTGAGAGAGAGAGAGAGAGAGAGGAAGAAAGAGAGAGAAATTGCCTGAAAGCTTTGGGCTGGCCCCATGGTAAGAATGGCCCAACAATGTCCTACCTCATCCCCTCCCAGGACTCTCTTCTGAAATCCTGACTGAAGTTTGTGGTACACCTGGTGCCCTAGTACCTACAGAGTCAACTTTGAGATTTATCCCTTAGGATCTCTGGCCTGAATTGTCACTTTCCAGAAGTCACAACTGACAATTTGTTCTTACTTTGCCTAGGATGCAACACCCCCCACACTCAAATATTCACCTAAGTGGGGAGGCAGGGGAAGACTGGTTATGAAGCATTGACGGTTTTCTTAGTCACTTCCAGATTCTGTTTCACATGAGCTGAGCAGCACCTCAAAGCCTCAGGCCACTAATCACCATCAAGTCACAGCGTGCCAATCAATGTGCCTCTGAATAATTTAAATCTCACATGACTAACTTTTTAAAGCCCATCTAATTCAAAAATGTCAAGTTCATAGACTCTGGGATATGTTTTATTTTTATCTCAGAACTGTATTTTCTCCCCCAAAATTGTGTTTAAGTGGTTATTTCCTTTTAATTTTTTGAAGGAAGACACTGCCTTTTGGCCAGATACAGTGGTTCATACCTGTAATCTCAGCACTTTGAGAATCCAAGGCCAGAGGATCACTTGAGGTCAGGAGTTCAAGACCAACCTGGGCAACACAGTGAGACTCCATCTCTTTAAAAACAATTAGCTAGGTGTTATGGCCTGTGCCTGTAGTCCCAGCTACTCAAGAGGCTAAGACAGGAGAATCCCTTGAGCCCAGGAGTTTAAGGTTAAAGTGAGCTATAATCATGCCACTGCACTCCAGACTGAGTGAAAGAGTGACTCTGTCTCAAAAAAATTTTTAAAATGCCTTTCCTAGAAAGAAAATAAACTTGAATTTTGTGGCAAAACAAGTCTCACTAGGAAATACAATTGAGAAAGCATACTGGCTCTTACATATATTTATCTCCTGTAAACAGACTCTAAAATAACTGAAGCACATATGCTGGGGTTAGGGGCCCGATTCCTTTCTTTATGAAGTGAGTAAAGTAGTCCCAGAAAATGAGAACAATTACCATTGCTAGAAGACTGTAACTTAAGACCAAACATAAAGTTGAAGGATTGCTAATACCTTCAGAATCTCTGATGAAACAAATGTCTACTCAGTTCATCAGAAGACAGAAGTAGGGCACCCTGCCTTTTAACACTTTCCACATTTTCCTTTATGCATCCTCTTGGTTTGGCTATACAGTCATGCATTGCTTAACAACAGGGATATGTTCTGGAAATGCATCATTAGACAGTTTCATCATTGTGCACACATCATGGCATGTACTCACACAAACCTAGATGGGACAGCCTGCTGTACATCTACACTCTACGGCACAGTCTATTGTTCCTAAGCTACAAACTTGTGTAGCACGTGACTGTACTGAATACTGTATGCAACTGTAACACAATAGTAAGTATGTGTGTAGACTGTCCTGCTCCTTACATCTCACTTCCTATGGAGATCCCCTGCCTCTGCAGCTGGCCACCATGGCAGCAGGGAGACAAATGGAGTCATCACTCAGAGCTCCTTTTACCATCCTGTCCATAGGACTTCAAGAGGCTGCAACAACTTGCAGAGAACGGAGTGGATAGAGTGTGGCTGAAATGCACCCATGATCAGCATCAGCAAAAGCCAACGTTTACTGGGGAGCATTGGAAAGCGAGAAATACAGGCAGACTCCTGTCTACACCTGGCTCATCAGAGAGCCAAACCCCAAAATGACCTACAGAGCAAGGAGCTCAACCCACAGCCCAGGCTTCATCCTGCAGTCACCTCAGAGAAATCCCTCTACCCACCCCCTCCCTCAGTGGATAGGGGAGCTTCGTTTTGAACATTGAGGTTTGTGATACACAAGTCTGGGAGCTTTAAAGTGAAACAAGTAGAAACACCATTAAAAAACAATTTTGAGCATCCCAAAAGAATCTCTGCAGAACACCAAGAAACGTCCAAAAGAAATTTCCACAGACTAAAATGCTCTGTGGCCACCATCTTGAAATTCTGAAGAATCTTTAACAAGGGGCCCATATTTTCATTTTTCCCTGGGTTCCACAAATTCTGTAGTCCTTCCTGACAGAGTCTTCCCATACTGACAACACATCTAAACAACCAGAGAAAATGCTTTGGGAAAAGATGTCGTAAAAGAACTGAAATCAGCAAAAACCCCCCGGGTGGGATATATTACCTCTCCTGCTTACAAAATTTATCTTTCAGGTTGTCTGAATTTTTTCACTTCATTTTGTCAAACAGCCTGAAATGTTTTTCCATTGGGGAAAAAAAAAGGTGAAGAAAGGAGAAAAGGAGAGGAGAAAAATTCTCTTTTCTAAAAATCAGCACTATAAACACACAACGATATCAGTCATTCAGACAACAGTGTGAATTAATTTAATCTACCCACTTCTCTTCTTCCTCCTGGCTGAGATCAGCTGCGACATTGCCACTGGGTGGGGAGGGGGAGGCAGAACGGGTGGTCTGGAGAAGGGGCTCCCAGTCACAGAGATGCCACAGTGGCACCCCTGGGTATCAGTTAGGACACTGATGTTGGAGAAAGGAGAGAGCCCCAGAAGGCAGATGAAGAGTGCAGAGGAGTCAGAACCTGCTAAAGACACACTTAGCCTGTTCCATTCCAGAAATTTGCCTAGGACAAGTGAGTGCCAAGGACAAGTCAAGATCCCTTTCCTTTTCTGCATGCCGTGAGTCCTATTCCATAATGAATTATAGAATTAATTAACCTCAGCAATGTAGCTATATTGTGACCCAAAGACATTTACAAACAGGCCTAGCACGGTGTATACATAGCAGGTTTTGTAAGGGCAACAAATGCCCTTAAAATACCAAAATGCTGCTTTACAAATTAATGTTTAGGATGCTCCTATCCAAAGGTTAGATATAACCTGAATCCTATTCCACTGATGCACATAACAAAGGTAAATACCAGAGATATATTCCTACAAATAAATTTATTTTTAATGTGCATCTCTCCTTTCCACAGATACACTTAATTAGTAAAATTAATGAAACAATAACTTTCGGCATCACTTGCCAAGAATGTTGAAGATTGAAATTGAATGATTAAATCTTTTAACCTAGAATGTAATGGGCACTTTTCTTCCAAAAACTCTACGTTCCTAATTCATCTTTACGTGAAATGAACAACGATGAATTTCCATATTTCCATGGAAACCAGCAGGAGTTGCCTGCCCATTTGACAGGTGAATGCACAAGCCCATAGGGGAACACAGTTCCCAGACTAACATTTTTCTCTCTCTGCTGCCCTAGGTATCCATGATCACCAGCACACAGCCCCATGTAGCCCACAAAGCCCTTCTCCCTGTTTCTCCCTGCACACCAGCCAGCAGCAGGTAAAATGTTCAAAGCACCAACCATGGGCTGCTCTAAATGCCTTTCTTCTAATCCTGATGGCAGCCATTGAAACTGGTGCGATTGGCCCAGTTTTGCAGATGGGAAAACTGAGGTTCAATGAAGTAAGTGGTTCACTCAAAGTCACCAAGCAAGCTAATGGTCATGTTGGACTCTCCACCAACTACTATGCTATTTGGGAGAGCAGGTAGGTGGGTGAAGGGAGTTGGGAGAAGGCAGAAGGGTGAACAAACATTGAAGACTTACTGTTCTCTTTATACCTTACCTCTCAGTCAGGCAAGGTATCAACTCAGGTGGACAGAAGGAGGCTCCCACTTCACGCATACAAGATCTCAGCCACAGAACACAGCCTGCGTATGGCCTTTACCGCAGGAGCTGTGTCCCACCCTCACGACCAAGCCTGAAATCTGTCATTGTATCTCCACCAGGATCACCACAGAGGCTTTGCATAAGTGCACAGACTGTAAGGGGCTAGGCTGAAGATGACAAGATGGGAGCTACAGCTGTTACTAGCATTGTGAAGGTTATGCTGTGTGTGACCGTGAGCAAAGAGAACGAGAGGGTCTCTTTTCTTCAATGCTTCCTCGTTTTATCGTTTTCATGTGCCCCAACAGCTCTTAAGATGTCCCAAAATATCCCTCTGGATGATATATTATGAATATTTAAATATTATCTATTTTATGGCCGTAGGCATTTCAACAAATCTCAATGTATGAGGGTTTTTTTTGGTTTTTTTGTTTTTTTTTTTTTTGTTTTTTTTTTTTTTTTTTTTTTGAGGCAGAGTTTTGCTCTGTTGTCCAGGCTGGAGTGCAGTGGCACAATTTCAGCTCACTGTAACCTCCACCTCCTGAGTTTAAGAGATTTGCCTGCCTCAGACTCCCAAGTAGCTGGGCTTACAGGTGTGCACCACCACCCCCAGCTGATTTTTGTATTTTTAGTAGAGATGGAGTTTCACCATGTTTGGTCAGGCTGGTCTCAAACTCCTAGCCTCAAGTAATCTACCCACCTCAGCCTCCCAAAGTGCTGGGATTACAGGTTTGTGCCATCGTGCCTGGCCAGCATTCTTTATCAACTAAACTTTGCCACAAAAGTGATGTAGAATGTGAAATTAACGTAGAGTCATAAGCATGAAAATCACTGACATATATAAATGTTCTCAATTTTACCTTTCTAACTCCTTTTTAAAAAAATAACTTTTGGGCCAGGCGCAGTGGCTCACGCCTGTAATACCAAAACTTTGGGAGGCTAAGGCAGGTGGATCACCTGAGGTCAGGAGTGAAACCCTGTCTCTACTGAAAATACAAAAATTAGCCGGGCATTGTGGCAGGCACCTGTAATCCCAGCTACTAGGGAGGCTGAGACAGGAGAATCATTTGAACCTGGGAGGCGGAGGTTGCAGTGAGCCAAGATCACGCCATGGCACTCCAGCCTGGGCGACAGAGCAAGACTGTCTCTGAATGAATGAATGAATGAATGAATGAATGAATGAATGAATGAATAAATAACATATTTTCTTCTGGGTTGCTACCCAAAGTCTCATTGATGACAACGATTCTCAAATCTGACTGCACATTCAAATCACCTGTGGATCTTTTACACACCATGGTACTTAAGCCCCAGCCTAGACCAAGTGAATCAGGCAGGGCAAGGCCTGGATGTTGTTTAAAAATTCCTGGATGATTCAAAAAAGCTTCTAAAACTGAGACATTTTAGGGTAGTTTGCATCACCTGGGGATATTTTTAAAGTGCGGGTGCCTGGACCACCCCCACCCATGAGATTTCCATATAATTGGTCTGGGATGAGCCTATACAAAGCTCCCCAGGTGACTCTAATGTGCAGTCAAGTTTGAGAACCGCTGCAGAGCCCAAAGAGAAATTATTATTCTATAGAAAAGATGGGAAATGAAAGAGCCAAAAAAAAGCGAGAAAACTATTCACACTTCTCTGAGCAGTTGGAACCCAGCACTTCTGGTTCCATTCTGGTCTCCTTCCAAACATAAGCATTAGTGGAGGTAAAGGTTGCTCCTCACACATCCTCAGGCTGCCTCCTCTCCGTTCCCTCCAAGACTTTCTGCTTAGCTCTTAAAAGCATGGACTTGGAAACAAAAAACCCTGGGTTACAGTCGCATCTGGGTGACTCAGGCAATGTACTTACCTCCCTGCTCAGTCCCCTCCTATGTGAAGCGATTAGCAAAGAGCTGACACACCGCAAGTACTCAATAAGCACTGGCTGTTCTACTTACTGGTGGTCTTTCTTCAACTCTTGAGAGGCAGGAGAATAGGGTCTGGAGGCAGGGAAGCTAAGGCTGATTCACGCTGACTTCCTAGAACTAAATCAAAAGGAAAACCCCAACTTTCCACACCTAAGTAACGAAAGGACTAGAGGCTACTCCCTTTCCAAACTCCCAAAACCCTTTCTGCGTGGAAGATGGAAAATTGAAAGTAAGTACCTCTGATTGGTTGCGAAAAGAACCAATCAGATATTTGCATAGCAGGGTAACTTTGTAACTTCACTTCAGCCTCGCTGGCCACTACTTTATTTGCATGAGATGTACACCAAGTGGCCAATGGAAAACCTCTAGAGGGTATTTGGACCCCAGAAGATCCTGTAACCATGTCCCTTGAGCCGCTGCTCTGGCGGCTCCCACCCTATGTAGTGCACTTTCTTTTTTTTTTTTTTCTTTTTTTATTATTGTTATACTTTAAGTTCTAGGGTACATGTGCATAACGTGCAGGTTTGTTACATATGTATACTTGTGCCATGTTGGTGTGCTGCACCCATCAACTCGTCAGCACCCATCAACTAGTCATTTACATCAGGTATAACTCCCAGTGCAATCCCTTCCCCCTCCCCCTTCCCCGTGATAGGCCCCGGTGTGTGATGTTCCCCTTCCCGAGTCCAAGTGATCTCATTGTAGTGCACTTTCACTTTCCATAAATCTCGACTTTCCTTGCTTTGATGTGTGTTTTGTCCAATTCTTTGTTCAAAATGCCAAGAGCCTGGACAACTTGCAGTCAAGGCCCTCTACTGGTAACACCTGTTGGTAATAACAAATCATGATAATTAACACAAATAGGTTTATGATGTTCTAGGTCCTGTTCCAAATGCTTTACATATATTACCTCATTTAATTCTCACAATCACCCACAACTCTGAGGCAGTCACGAGCTTTGGCAGAAACTAACGTGATCCTCAATCATCCAAAGAGTCCATCGACCCTCTCCCAACAGTCAGGGAGAGCCCAGCACTGCCTTCTCTTTGTCCACCTCTTTGTAAGTTTAACATCTGCCTAAGCAATTTTACCTGTGTCTTTTCCGTTTGTTGAAAGGCTTCAAACAAAATAACTTGTTTAAAGGCCCAGACACAGTGCCCAGCACCTAGGACTTTCGGGCAATATTTATTTCCCTGTCATCCTTAACGAGTTTGACTTCTCAAGCCCCTTGGGGATTATTTTCTCCCAAGCAATGTGCCTGCAGTTCTAAGTTCACAGCCCAGTGAACAGCTGTGCCTTCTGTTCTGGCCCCCAAATTGCCCTGTGGGCTGACCTACAGGTCCAGTGCTGGGGAATGGTGGCAGGTGTCAGGCGTGAAGGAAGCACATCCGAAAGGGACCACCACTCCTCAGAGGGACATCATTGCCCTGACAAGCTGGCATCTGAATGTCATCTCCTTACCACCCCATTCACCCATTGACCCTACACGCGAGCTAAGTGATTTCCTTCCACCATTCATTCTTCCCCACAGTCTATAGAGCACTGTACTGCCCCTGAGTTTGCATCCAACCCAGCACACATTTCAAACCCTTCCTCCAGACCTCCCTGAGCCTCCCGTTTAGCCTTGTTGGTTCAATTTAAGCACTTCTTCAAAGTTGCCCCTTTGATTTGATGTGCATCCATGCCAAGAATTACCAGTAATCTCCATATCTTATTCCTGATTGCCCAAACCTTTTACATAGCTTCCTAGTAGCCAACTTTTAAGGTATCGTTCAGTAATATCACCACTTCTGAATCATCCATTAACTTCCCTTATTTATGGCTCTGCTTTTTGTCTGGTACTATCTGTCTGGGCATCATTTTTGATGTTTTCCTGGCCCCTTATTTTTAAGCCATGAAGTCTACGAAACCAGTTCATCTAACTATGGGTAAGAACAATTTCTCCCCTTCTAGAAACGTAAGGAGGAAGGCACACGTAGAAAACCTTTCTGACTATGTTGGGGGATTAGAGGTGGGTTCTGAAGATGTTGTGGAATGCTGTTTCCCCATGGTTTCCAGGATAGCTTTCAGGAATCCTTTTCTGTAGAATAGTCAAAGGGAGCCCCACTGAGTCGTCTGTAGGATTATTATTCAGTGGGAGGAATTCATGATCTGGGGTCCAACTGTGTGAGCTGGGATTCTGAACTCCCTCAGATGGTTGTGAACCCGGTCAGGTAGCTGAGTATGTAGCCTTAGGCTATACTTCACATGCCTGACCTCGGTTTCCCCTTACATATAACGAAGACAATAGGATTGTTGTGTAAATTAAAGGAGATAATGCATTTTAAAGACCCGGCACACAGTAAATACTCCAGAAATTATTGCTGTGGTTTTTATTATCATCTTCATTATCTTTATTAGAAACAGACTTCTATTCTCCAGGCTGCATCAAAAACTGAGTGCTGGAAAACACATGTGTGAATAGGGAGGCAGGACTAGACAGGCACTGATATTCTCCGACTCTGTGGTCAGTGTGCATGCAGGAGGAAGCAGAGCCCCATCCCTGGCATTTCTGGCCCTCTCCCATCCCACTTTCGCCATCCTGCTGCCTCGCTCCTTCCTCAGCCTGTGCTGGTGACAGCTGAGAGTTTCGACCGTGCAGTTTGGCCCCGCATCTATCTCCTTAACCAGTACAAGCCTCTGTCTCCTTAGCCCTGCTCCTCTTCCTCTCCTTTGTTTCCTGAGGGTGCTGCTGTAGACTCAGATGAGCTGCTGGCAGCTCGGTGAGGAAGCACTCAGAGCTCATTTTGCCCCCTTATCATATGAATTATGTTAAAGACTAAAAATGCCAGGATGCACTCTAAACTAGCAACGCAGTTGGAGGCATAGGGGTAGCAGGGGGAGAAGGAGGTGGTTGAGAGTGTAGGTTTTTTTACTTTTTATTTTATATAATTTTTAAGCATTGTGATTACAGGTAACATTTGCCTTCTTTTTAGTGTTTTTTCATGATTCAAATATTTTAACCTGACTCATGCCTTTTGAAGATTAAAGAAATGAATAATAAAGATTTATGTTTCCAATCAAATGAATTTTTCACTGAGTCAGGAATTCCACAGCAGTAATGCTTCTTTCATTTGGGTTCTATAGAATGAATATCCCACGCTACATCTTTGAGCCTTGCAAGATGGTAGAGGAAATTCACTGCCATGCATGAGAAAGGTCAACAGGGAGTCTAAGGGTGATCCTTAGACGGAAAGAAGCAACTGCCAGCCAGGGCTTGGCCTGCAGGTCTCCTGCGTTCCTCCTCCAATACCCTGTATTCTGGAAGAATCCCTGCATTCATCTTCT
The DNA here is from genome assembly GCF_049350105.2 of Macaca mulatta. Lineage (NCBI taxonomy): Eukaryota > Metazoa > Chordata > Mammalia > Primates > Cercopithecidae > Macaca > Macaca mulatta. The sequence goes on from NC_133422.1 coordinate 27,045,239, forward strand.
AAGCTTACTTTGTAGTCATCTTTTGTAGCTATGGTGTAGTTAAAAAGAGATTTACTTGCTCAGTATTTGACACATGGACTCACCGACTGATGCTAAGTGCTAGACACACATATGGAGCAAAGCAATGTTCTTTGTGTTCATTGTTAGGCATGCAGTGATGCTTTTGAAAGGACTGCAGTGCTAAAGGGTAGAGAGTACCTCTGCAAACAGTGCTCTGCGTATTCTCTTTTTTTTTTTTTTTTTTTTTGAGACGGAGTCTCGCTCTGTCACCCAGGCTGGAGTGCAGTGGCATGATCTCGGCTCACTGTAACCTCTGCCTCCCGGGTTCAAGCGATTCTTCTGCCTCAGCCTCCCAAGTAGCTGGGACTACAGGCGCATGCCACCATGCTCGGCTAATTTTTGTATTTTTAGTAGAGACAGGGTTTCACCATATTAGCCAGGATGGTCTCGAACTCCTGACCTCATGATCCACCCACCTCGGCCTCCCAAAGTGCTGGGATTACAGGCATAAGCCACGGCACCCAGCCACTCTGTGTATTCTTAAATCCAGGTTCAGACCTAGGGTGAGCTCCTATTCAATAAGGAGCTCCTATAAGGTCTAAGTTTATCTCAATCCATGTGTTGCCAAACTTTCTGCCAAACATTGCCATAGACATATTTCTCTGAATCCTAAATTCATTCCCATCAACTAAATATGTGCTTAGCATTGTCATTGTATTTGAAGGGCAATTCAGAAGACCTACCAAAATTTATATTACTTCTATGAATTTACTTGCCTGTGTGCAGAAATAAATGCACACATCTATGCCTTATAACATTCTTTGTTAACAGACTCATTGGAAGCAACACAAGTCTATTTTTAGAGGACTGGTTAAATAAATTATTCTACACCCATACAATGGAATATATGGAGTCATTAAAAAGAATGAGGTAATCTCTAAATACTGACAATGAAGATGTCTAAGACACATTATCAAGGGGGAATAAAAGAGGTCACTCTATGTATAAGTTGCCTACTTACATAAGCAGAAAAATAATTTGTTGATATGCTCACACAGACATTAAAAATGTAGAAAATATTTGAAAATCTTTGATTTCATATAGTACTTTCTAATATCAGGCTATGATGTGCCAAGCACTGTTTTAAGCTCTTTATAGATATCAACTCATTTAACTCTCATGAGAACCTCTGGGGCTGATGCTATTGCTATCCCCACATCTCAGATAAGGAATGGGAAGACAGAGAACTTGAGGTCACACCCTGAAAGCCTGTGCTGGCTACAGCAGATAGTTTGACCCATGCAGTCTGGCCCAGCCTGCTCCTTCTTTCTAGCACTGCTTTCATTTTTTAAAAAATAAACAGCTATTGCTTTTATTTAAAATTTCAAGTATTAATAGAAAAAAAGAATCTAAACCCATTTGGGGCATATCAGTTGCCCTTATAAGGCATTCATACACGTTGCTGCCTCAGGTTCAGTTATTGAGGACAAGATTCAAACATGTGAGCAGGTTACTTGTCTTTTAAGTGATTTTAAAAAAGCAGAATTTGTTTCAACTCTTGATGTTTCCTGAAATCTAGCTCAAGAGGGAAAGTTGGTTTTGGAGATCCTGTTTTTCAGACATGCTTCTGTGAAATCTTGATAGAGGAGCCAAGAGTACAAGCCTTAAGCAAGGGAGGTCTCCAATAAGACCCTCATTCAACAAGGAGGCCAGGGAGTAGATTAGGAGAAATGAGAAGCTGTGTTGGCTGTGGATACCCAAGAGTCAAGGAGAGCTTAGGAACAGCATAGCAATTACCCTCCCCTCTAAGGCAGACACTTAAATTGTTGGAAACGCCTCACAGGTCACCTTCTATTGGTGGTTTTAGCATTAACAAGCTGGAGGGTTATTTTTGCCGTTCCACTTAGCTGATCGCATCACACATGAAGGTTTATTAGAAGTACTAAGATGTATACAAGGGTGTGGAGAACAAAGAAGAAAACATAATTAACTGGAAAACAGAAAGAGAGGAATCTCCATGATCTGAATGAGGAAGGAAAACAGCAACCCTAAGCCACATATATAGAAAGAAACAAACAAAAGTGCAAGAGTGGAGAAGGGAATCCCAAGGACACTCCAGTCTGCTAGGGAGGGTAACCATAACAGTCACAAATTTTCGTTGCAAATAACAAGAACCGGGCCAAGGTAACTTGAGGAAAAGGTGGTGGGTGCAGTATTACAAGGGTGGATCAGTGTCTCACAGAGGCCAGCAGCCGCTCACAGCCAGGTAGGAGCAGAACTGGAAACTGGAAATTCAGAGGCACCCTGGGAGCAGAATTTTCAGACATGCCAAAATTTCAGTTGGTGGATCTCCTTCACCCCACCTACATGGCAGAAGGAAGCAGTGTCCCTATTTGGTCATCTTCCCCAAACTCTAGTGGTTGGCCTCCAAAACTCAAGAGACAGTTCCAACATCTACAGCAAGTTGGCAGTGTCCTTGGCTCCCTGGATTATTTTGCAATCTGCTGCTCACACCTCTTAGCCGTCTTGACAGGAGGAAAGGGAGAGACGGCATTTCCTTTTCTCTGTATGATGCCAACTTTTTTTTATCTGCCTTCTTTCTTCTTCTATGGCATTTCTTTGGCTGGCCAGAAAATTACTTACAGTCTCCCTTATGGCATCTCTTGCTCCCTCCCCCAGCCATGAAGCACCCCCATTGTACATTTCTGGAACTGTTCATTGATTGCTCAGAATGGAGTAATTCTCTGTCTGCATCTAAGCCCAATGCACACACAGCAGAGCTCCCAGGGTCCATGCAACTGCAGATAGCAGGGTCCAGAAACCTTAGACTGTGAATCTTATCTCAGGGTTACTAGTTTTCAAATAACGAACTGTCTTGATTTGGTTTCTACTGAAAGCAGAGCCTGAGATGAGGACTCAGTGAAGGTAGTTTATTTGGGAGGTGAGCCTAGGAAGCAGCAACAGGGGAGTATGAGAGAGAAAGGGAAAATGTCCATTTCAGAGTATGTTATCCAGTCATCTCTGTAGGCAACAGGGGCTCCACTCTCCTGGGAAACTTTGGCAAGTGTTCCAATTCTTCCCCTAATTATCAGCCTGAAGTTGTATCTCCTCATTCCAACCATCTTCTGTTGAAACATTATCCCCCAGGGGTCTGTGTGCCTCTCCACTTCCTGGTTGCTCCTGTGCATGGGCCAAGAGGGCTCCCACGATTTTGAAGAAGGTCCTTGAGGCAGAAGAAAAAAAGAAAGCCAGGTTTGGAGCAAGATGCTTTCAGCAGAAGGGAAATTCAACCTTGCAGGGAACAGCCCACTACATCGAGCCAAATTCAGGGGTAGGCTAGGCGGATGTAACACAAAACCCCACCTAGGATTTGTTTTTAATTGCTCAAAGTAATATGTGGACATGGTTAAATTTAAAAAAAAAAAAATCAAATAGAGAAGAGTATACAGTAAAAGCAGCAATCTCCAACTCCACTCAGCCCAATATCAAATTCCGCTACCCAGAACCAACCACGTGTAACTGCTACTAGTTTTTCTTACCTCCAATTGCCCCTGTTTCTTACTCTTCCTCAAAAGAAATACACTGTAAAATCATCCATCCTCTCCATAACAAGGATTTCTTATGAAGTTTTGGTTTTTGATCCTAATCTACCTTTTCACCCAAGGAATCATAGATAAGAAAATGTATAAGGGATTTAACCCCAGAAAATTAGCTCTTTGCATATACGCATTCACACCTCATCAGGGCTGCTCTTAGCACTGGGCTCTTCGGTACAGGCATACCTTGGAGATATTGTAGGTTTGGTTCCAGACCACCACAATAAAGCAGATATTGCAGTAAAATAAGTCACAGAAACTTTTTGGTTGTCCAGTGCACATAAAAGTTATGTTTACACTATGCTTAATAGACTATAATCTATTAAGTGTGCAATAGCATTGTGTCTAGAAAAATATTCAAATCTTAACTGAAAAACACTTTTGCTAAAAAAAATACTAATGATGATCTGAGTCTTCAGCAAGTTGTAATCTTTTTGCTGGTGGAGGTTCTTTCTTGGATGTTATGGGCCTTGACCTGGATTGGGCTCTGGTTTATGGGAATGCTATGGCTGATTTGATCTTCTATTTAGACTACTCAAACTTTCGTCATATCAGCCATCGGGCTATTTCACTTTCTTGTCATTCATGTGTTTGCTGGAGTAGACTTTTAGTTTCCTTCAAGAACTCTTCCTTCGCATTCACAATTTGGCTGTTTGGCTCAAGGGGCCTAACTTGCAGCCTATCTCGGCTTTCAACATGCCTTCCTCACTAAGCTTAATCATTTCTAGCTTTCAATTTAAAGAAACACATGACTCTTCACTTGAACAGTTTGAAGCCATTGCAGGGTTATTAATTGGCCTAATGTTAATATTGTTCTGCCTCAGGAAATAGGAAAGCCCAAGGAGAGGAAGAGAGATGGGGGAGCTGCTGGTCGGTGGGGCAGTCAGAACACACATGCATTTATTAAGTTTGTCATCTCTGCGCACGGTTCATGGCACCCTAAAACAATTACAATAGTAACTTCAAAGTTCACAAATCACAGATCACTGTGATGGAGATAATAATAATGAAAATGTTTGAAATACTGAGAGAATTACCAAAATGTAACACAGAAACATGAAGTGAGCCCGTGTTGTTGGGAAAATGGCACCAATAGATTTGCTGGATGTAGGGTTGCCGCAAACCTTCAGTTTGTGAGAATACAATATCTGCACAGCACAATAAAGTGAAGCGCAATAAAACGAGGTGTGCCAGTATAAGCTGTCGAGACCTCAGTCTACGGGAAATATTTGGATTCGCAAAATTTTATTTCCATGCCTGTGATGACGGCAGGAAACATGTACCCATGGCCATGCAGACGCAGAATCCTAAAACTGAAAGTAAATGGAATTATAAGTGTGGAAATTGGTACTAAGGACAGGGAAAATTGATTTGGGTAAATACTGATTGTAACAAGAATGAATTTCTGAAAACCCTAAACCCAGCACAAGAAGATACCTTGGAATGGGGTGGGTTTCCTGCAAAGACTCAGAACTTCTCCTTGCCAATGTAGGTAGAGAGTGTCATTTAATTACGTGACAGAGGTACTTGTCTAAGGCAGCTATGCACCCTGGATTTGCTGGGGCAAACACAATGACAGATATTCTACCCATGTGGCTCCATAGATCACTTGTTAGATCATATTTGGGTAGCACAAGACATTCACTGATAAAAAGAGCTGTGAATCCAGCCCTGGAGTGAGGAAGCTCAGCAGCTGGAGCCAGCTGTCTTGCCACAGCATTGACACTACTTATCAGCGTGACCCTGAGCAAGTTACTCAGCCTGTCTGTGCCTTGGGTTACTCATCAGTATATGAGGGGTGCTAATGGGATGTACTTCAAAAGATCGTTTTAAAGATTAAATGAGAGAGCATAGTGCTTCTCCATTCATCTGTGGTGAAAGAACATATTTCTAAAATTTTCAGTCTATTGTGGACGAATACTCATACAAACACAAAAAACATATATATATACCAGTTACAAAGCAGTGACAAATACAAGTTTCTAAATACATACTCTCAGTTTTTCTACTTATCATGTCTTAAATTGGTAGCAAACTGTTGTCAGTCGGCACTGGTTCCTGGACCACACTTTGAGCAATGCAGCAATCACATATTTAAAGGGCTTATCATGGTTTCTGGCATACAGTAAGAGCTCAGTAAATTTGGCTTTTGTAATTATTATTGCCTGGTGTGTCCATTTTATGGTAAAAGCTTTTATTGATGGGAACTGCATTGTCAGGACCTGTCTTAGGCTGAGCTGACTAGAACTGAATTGCCAGAACAGCAAGTTAAAAGCAACCCGCCAAAATGAAATCAAGGGTGAAGCCTTTATCCATGTACTGCGATAATAAAAGCAAGAGGCTAAAACCAGAGAAAGCTGTCGTCTTTCCCCTATTGCATTTCCCCATGGAACAGTGCACCTGTTGAGGATCAGATGGCTCCCTGGGGTGGGGTGGGGGGCAGTGTCTCATGGAATAAGAATCTTGGAACAAAAGGCTTTTGCAGTTTTATGGACCTGGGACCCAGAGGCTGGAAGTGGAAAAGGTACTGGACACCGAGTCAGTCAGAGTGGGGAAAATATCTTCAAGGTTTCTGCATAAGAAGGCACCTTTCCCAGTGGAGGTGCCTGGCTAGGAAGTCATTGTGTGTAAGAGCATGACCAACCAGTGAGCAGGACTCTTTGACTGCAGGTCTCTTCAAAGACCACAGTGCACTAGCTGTGCACCAAGGTTGTGTGGGGAGGGCAGATTTCCCCAGAAGACTGCCAGGGAAAGCCTTTGTCATTGCCTATGGAAAGGTCTGAACATTCACACATAGATTTTTTTTCCCCCAGGAACTGCTCTCCTAACATGGAGCCAAAGCAACTTCCTAAGAAAGGGCAAAATTCAAATGGACAAACATCTGTCCTTCCATGTGGCCTTTTTTAGATAAATATTCTGACTCAATGAATGACCTCATTTGAGAAAGCCTTTTGTAACTCAGGTGTTTGCAGATCAACAAATGGTACCATTTAGGAAGTCCACCTCAAAAACAGATGCAAAGTCTATGAATAATTTGAACAAAATGAAGAATCTTTTTTAAAAAAATGTATAAGAAGACAGGTGACAGAGCAAAACCCAACTTTTTCTTCCTTTCTAAGGAATATTGCTTAAAAACCATTCCATGAACCACAGCCTTAGTTATAACTTTTCACATATTTCAAATTACTTGAGTAGGAAAATATACACACAATAACAGAATTCTCATTAGCTCTGCCCAGTAGGTTTATTAGAGCTGATTATATCAATGCTCACTTCTTTTAGTCTCCTCTTATGATCAACACATTATTATTTTTTTCTTTTTTCTTTTTTTTCTTTTTTTTTTTTTTTTTTGAGACATAGTCTTGCTCTGTCACCTAGACTATAGTGCAGTGGCGCAATCTCAGCTCACTGCAACCGACCTCCCCAACAACAAGCCTCACCCCAGGTTTAAGCGATTCTTGTGGCTCAGCCACCCGAGTAGTTGAGAATATAGGCATGTGCCACCATACTCAGCTAATTTTTGTGTTTTTAGTAGACATAGGGTTTTGCCATGTTGGCCAGGCTGATCTCGAACTCCTGGCCTCAAGTGATCTGCCTGCCTCAGCCTCCCAAAATGCTGGAATTACAGGCGTGAGCTACCACTCCTGAGACATTACTTTTAAGAAGGACTTTGCAACACAGTGGACAGGACTCAAAAGTATGTGGTAAGGATAGCAAGGAACAAAACTTGGGAATCTTTTGCTGGGAAAAAGAGACTCATAAGGGTGGGTAGGCAATAAAATAATTATCTTCAATATTTCCTAGATTAGACATAATCAGAGCTAAATTAACAGGGACCAAGAAATAAAGCAACAAGGAAGGATATCTAATCTATATACAAACACACATACACACACAAATATTTTAACACAAAAACGTTCAAGAATTTTTAACAATAGAGCATGTCTTAGTTCAAGCTGCTAATACCAAAAATACTATAGACTGGAGTGGTTTAAACAATAAACATTTATTTCTCACATTTATGGAGGTTTGGAAGTCTAAGAAAAAGGTGCCAGCAGATTTGGTGAATGGTGAGGGCCCATTTTCTGGCTTGTAGACAGCCACAGCCATCTTCTCACTGTAGCCTCACATGGCCAAGATAGAAATCATTTCTCTCATATCCTTTCTTACGAGAGCACTAATGCCATTCATGAAGGTCTGCACCCTCATGACCTAATAACCTATCACCTCCAAACACTATCATACTGAGGATTAGGGTTTCAACACATGAATTTGGGGGAGATACAAAAATTCAATCTATAGCAGGCTACCTGATTAGAAAACCAAATATCCTGCTGGGCACAGTGGTTCACGCCTGTAATCCCAGCACTTTGGGAGGGAGGGCGAGGCGGGCAGATCACGAAGTCAGGAGATCGAGACCATCCTGGCTAACTCAGTGAAACCCCGTCTCTACTAAAAAAAAAAAAAAAAAAAAAAAAAAATTAGCTGGGTTTGGTGGTGGGCACCTGTAGTCCCAGCTACTCAGGAGACTGAGGCAGGAGAATGGCGTGAACCTGAGAGGCGGAGCTTCCAGGGAGCCGAGATCGTGCCACTGCACTCCATGCACTCCAGCTTGGGTGACAGAGCGAAACTCGGCCTCAAAAAAAAAAAAAAGAAAGAAAGAAAACCAAATATCTGTAGCTCTATAAATCTTGTAATACTAAAAATGGCAATGGATGGGTTAAAGCCTGAATACAAAAGCAACACACACAAAAAAAGTTTAATCAACTTTATCCATTCAGAGTGCATAATATTGATCAAGTCAATGAAACTAGTGGCAATAACAGGAATAAACTGGTCTCAAAAAAATTGAGATCTATTCAATAAGCATATGTTTACATTCTGACTTCAGATTTATTTCACGGACAGTAACTCTTAACGTGTTTCTCAGCTTGTATTTAATTTTTATTTCAACACCTTTCTGAAAAATAAAATATTTTCAGAAAGGTAGAAGCAAAAGTTGCCTAAACTTTAGGCAAATAAATTTCATAACGTAAGTTTCATAACAGTTCTGGAAGTAATATACTGAATGTTAACATGACACGGAATTCTGCATCATCTTGGAAGTCTCCATTATCTTTCAGCTCAATCAAGTCCCCTCAAAATTAAGCCAAACTAATAGGACATATTCTTGAGAGTTCATCACATCCTGAGGTTTGCACTTGAAAGGCTGCTGCAAAAGCGTAATATATAATTCATACTCCTCAAATATCTGTGAGTTTCTTCTGAAATTGTGTATTCATTTCTACAAAATTCATTTGTGGAATGCCACAAAACATGGGATACTATTGAGTTCAGCACAGTTCAGTTCAGACATTTCAGGAACAGGAAACTGGACCCGAGCTGGCTCAGACACTGAAATAATTTATGAGCCCACATAATTTAAAGTTCAAAGCTAGCACAGAGCTTAGACACAGTTTGTTCAGGACTCCAGCTCAATCTCTCTGCATTCTCTAGACTTTATTTCTTTTTAATTTTGTTTCAATAGGTTTTGGGGAGCAGCTGGTTTTGGTTACATCGATAAGTTCTTTAGTGATGATTTCTGAAATTTTTGTGCACTCATCACATGGTCAGTGTACACTGTACCCAATGCATAGTCTTTTAGCCCTCATGCCCTGCCTGCTCCTTTGCCTGAATCCCCAAAGTCCATTACATCATTTTTATGCCTTTGGATCCTCATAGTTTAGTTCCCACTTATAAGTGAAAATATACAATATTCCATTCCTGAGTTACTTCACCTAGAATCATGGTCTCCGACTCCATGCAGGTTGCTGCAAATGTCATTATTTTGTTTTGATTTATGGCTGGTTAGTTTTCCATGGTGCGTATATACCACATTTTCTTTATTCACTAATTGTTTGATGGGCATTTAGGCTGGTTCCACATTTTTGCAATTGCAAATTGTCCTGCTATAAACGTGTGTACGCCAGTGTCTTTTTCATATAATGACTTCCTTTCCTTTGTGTGAAGAATACCCAGTAGTGGGATTACTGGATTGAATGGTGATTCTACTTTTAGTTATTTAAGGAATCTCCATACTGTTTTCCATAGTGGTTGTACTGGTTTACTTTTCCACCAGTAGTGTAAAAATGTTCCTTTTTCACCATATCCATGCCAATATCCATTTTTTTAAAATTTTTAAATTATGGCCATTTTTGCAGGAGTAAGGTGGTATCACATGTGATTTTTATTTGCATTGCCCTGCTAATGAGTGATGTTGAGCTTTTGTTTGTTTGTTTGTTAGACATTTTATCCTCTTTTGAGAATTGTCTGTTCGTGTCTTTTGCCCACTTTCTGATGGGATTATTTCTTTTTTCCTTGCTGATTTGTTTGAGTTCCTGTATATTAGTCCCTTGTTAAATGCATAGTTCACAAATATTTTCTCCCACTCTGTGGGTTGTCTGTTTACTCTGCTGATTATTTCTTTTGCTGTGCAGAAGCATTTTAGTTTAATTAGGTCCTATTTGTTTACTTTTGTTTTTGTTGCATTTGTTTTTGGGTTCTTGGTCATAAAATCTTTGCATAAGCTCATGTCTGGGAGAGTATTTCTGATGTTTTCTTCTAGAATTTTTATGGTTTCAGGTCTTAGATTTAAGTCTTTGTTCCATCTTGAATCAATGTTTGAATAAGGTGAGAGATGAGGATCCAGTTTTATTTGTCTACATGTGGCTTGCCAATTATCCCAGCACCATTTGTTGAATAGGGTGACCTTTCCCTAATTTATGTTTTGTTGTGCTGTGTTGTGTTGGGTTTGAGACGGAGTTTCACTCTTGTCACCCAGGCTGGAGTGCCAAGGCGCAGTCTGGGCTCATTGCATCCTCAGCCTCCTGGGTTCAAGCAATTCTCCTGCCTCGGCCTCCCGAGTAGCTGGGATTACAGACACCCACCACCATGACCAGCTAATTTATGTATTTTTAGTAGAGATGAGGTTTCACCAGGTTGGCCAGGCTTGTCTCAAACTCCTGACCTCAGGTGATCCGCCCACCTTGGCCTCCCAAAGTGCTGGGATTACAGGCATAAGCCATAGCACCTGGCCCCCAATTTATGTTTTTGTTTCTTTGTCGAAGATGAGTTAGCTGTAAGTATTTGGATTTATTGTTGGGTTCTCTATTCTGTTCCATTGGTCTGCATGCCTATTTTCACACCAGTCCCATGCTGTTTTGGTAACTGTAGCCTTGTATTATAGCTTAAAGTCAGGTAATGTGATGCCTCCAAATTTGTTCTCTTTGCTTAATCTTGCTTTGACTACGTGGGCTCCTTTTTGGTTTCGTACGAATTTTAGAATTTTTTTTCTAGTTCTGTGAAAAGTGATACTATTTTGATGGGAAGTACACTGAATCTGTAGATTGATTTTGGCAGTATGGTCATTTTCACAATATTGGTTCTACCCATCCATGAGCATGGGATGTGTTTCCATTTATTTGTGTCATCTATGATTTCCTTCAGCAGTGTTTTGTAGTTTTCCTTGTAGAAATATTTTACCTCCTTGGTTAAATATATTCCTAGGTTTTTCACGTTTTGTTTTTGTTTTTGTTTTTGTTTGCAGCTGCTGTAAGAGGAATTGAGTTATTTATTTGATTCTCAGTTTGGTCGTTGTTGGTGTATAGCCATGCTACTGGTTTGTGTACATGAATTTTGTATCCTGAAACTTTATTTAATTCATTTATCAGTTCTTCCAGCTTTATGGATGAGTCTTCAGGATTTTCTAGGTATATGATCACATCATCAGTGAACAGCGACAGTTTGACTTTCTCTTTACTGATTTGGGTGCCCTTTACTTCTTTCTCTTGTCTGATTGCTCTGGCTAGGACTTCCAGTACTATGTTGAGTAAAAGTGGTGAAAGTTGGCATCCTTGTCTTGTTCCAGTTCTCAGGGACAATGCTTTCAACTTTTCCCCACTCAGTATTATGTTGCTCCTGACTTTATTTCTGTGCGAGTTGTTTCTTCAGGATAGCTTTTCTTTGTAACACAATGGCAGCAGCAAGTTCAGGCTGTAAATCCGTATTCTTTGTCATCCAAAAAGAAAGAGATCTCCTGTGACCCACAACTCCCCAAAAATTTTTCGAAGCATCACATTGATTAGGCAACCTCTAAAGCAATCCCTTGAACTAAGGGAATGTCATGTACTGAATGGCTTAGTACTCGATTACCTGGAGCAGTAAACATGGACTCAGGACAAGATGTGGATTTGCAGCATTTGCCAATTTCCATGGTGTAAATACTCCCGCCATATTCAACAAAGTGTGTGAGAGAGAGGAAAAATGGAAACACCATGAAGAATGCCAAAAATATTGTCAAGAGACAGGGAATGAAGAAATAACAGAACATATCTTAAGGCATTGAGGGAAAAATAATACCTTTTGCTGATTTAAGTCTACTTAATAAAATGGTTACATACATAAAGACTAGAATAATAGATACCAAACTATGAATAGTTATTATTTTTTGGTGGTAGCCATATGAGTAAACTTCCTTGTATTTTTTAAATATATATATATATACACACACATATATGTACACATATATATATGAATAAACAACATATTTCTTTTACAAGAGGAAAAAATGGTATTTTCATAATACTATTTACCAAAACACATCTGGAATAGATGTCAGAATTCAGCACTCCTAATGCAGCATTCTCTACTTAATCATGTATAATCACTCAACAAACATTCTCCTCATGCAAAGAAGCAGAATGAAGTGTTAGTAAAGGAAATGGCTGAATTTACACATTATAAACTCACTCCTTCTGCAATGTCGTTCAAATATTTATTAGTCACCCTCTACCTACCATATTCTCCATGAATTGTTCCCAAAACAATTTTATTGATATTCATCTTTATAATAATATTCCAAACTTTTAATTGCAATAAAAATTGTCAAAATAAGTGCATGTTTTACTGATATATCATCTTATTTAACTATTACTGTGATGCTTACTTCACACTATAAGACATGAAAAAATTGAAAAAATGATGAAGTTGATAGACTAGAAAAACTATCTGTTAATTATGCGAGGAACTTAAATTATCAAAAACTAAGTGGTTTTCCTTGCTTTAAAGAAACTATAATGTCTGAGTGGCAGATGAAATGAAATAAGACAGAAATTCATCTTTCTTCCTCTGCCCTTCATTCATAAACCTTTTTGTTCATTTCAAAATGGAAAGCAAGAAGAATTAATGAGATTTTTGCCTGAAGCATATCCCTCTAAACCAACATCTATTTAAAATAAAAATTTACCAAAATAGTGTCTGCATTTTCAGTAATTCTTGAAAACTAATTGTATAGCCTCCAAATGACAATCTCAAAAATAAAGAAATAATACAAACATATTTTTAAAACAACTGTCTGAATCTATATATTTTTCCTCTAGAGTCTTTTTTCAAATTGAAGTCTTCAGATGAAAGGTTTTATAAGCCTATTCAAGTGTCTGCACTTATTTCTATACCTAGCATAAGATCGTGTCATTCTACCATGTTAGAAAAGCAGCAGTTACAGGACAACTGCTCTGAAAGTCATATGCCACAGCATATAACTGAAGAATTTTCAGTGGAGTGGCCTTAAGAGTAGATGACTTTTCTCTCCTGCCTTCCATACTAGATTAGGAACTCCTCAAGGCAAGGGATTTTCTTTATGTCATAGACACTTTTGCATATAATTGGTTTCAGTGAATATTTATTAAATAAATGAATCAGTAATCAAATAAAGCTCTGCTTTGCCCAGTGGCTCAAATTCATAAATTCAGAAACAACCTTAACTTTAAATTAGCAGAGATGTAAAATTGGATGTAGGGCATAGTCACGTGGTGGCTTCGAGTCATCCACAGTCCATCCATCCTCAAAACCTCAAAAGCTCCTTGAGCCTTCTGACCACTTTCTAAGGCAAAGAAATTATGGCATCTCCATCTTATTCATTGAAAGGTGTTGCCCAATTTAGGTTTCAGGGGGTCCTTCTAGCAAACTGTTAAGATAAGCACCCAGTGTCTGATTGGAACACTGAATCCCAAGTTATGGGTGCCCCCCGTCACAGAATTCTCCCCTATCCAGTCTATATGCCTCCCTCTCAGGACTAATATTTTCAAGATCCACCCACGATGTGCTGCCTTATTTCCTCCAGGCGCTTCTTACCCAGATTCTCCAAATCCTTTATAGGGACCACTTCACCCTAAAGCAGGGCTCTATTTCCCCATTCAGGCTGAGCTGAGACCTGAATCTGGTTATCGGCCTGAAGGCAATGAGGGTGGTGGACTTGAGCTTGAGGAGAACCAGCAAGTCAAATGCGTTGCCCTCGCCTGAGGCTTCTCAAACTCTCCAGACAATGGGAAGCAAGGGGGCATGTTTTCCTGTGGAAAGGGTGATGTTTCTGCCAATGAGGAGGATCCAGAGGAACTGGGACCCTTACGGTTACCCTCTCGTGTCTCAAAGTCCCCATCTTTTCCTCTCAGGGTGGTAAGTTTGACAGAGGAACCTTGTTGAGATGGTGCACATAATATGTCTTGCATTTCTGCCACCCTTATAATTAAATTCAGAGCTGGATTTTCAGCACAGGCTTCATGGTAGCTGTGAGAAATGAGTCTTTAAAGCTGCTTTAGTAACACTCTGGCTGACAGAGCATGGCTTAAATGTGTCTGTGATTCTCTTTTTATAAAGCTACTAATTCCATCAAAAGAAGATACCTCATGCCACAATCCTTATAAATTTTGTTCCTCCCATAACAACCAGATGCATCAGTCACACATCTACCAATGGCTTGTCTTATAACTACATTTCTCAATAAACCACAAGTGAAAACTTCAGTAATTTTTATGAGTAATCAGCAGAAGAATGCTCCCTGCAAAGATATCTACTTTCCAGAAGCTGTGAATATGCCACTTTACATATAGACAAAAGGGACTTAGCAGATGTGATTGAGGTTAGGTAGTTTGAGATGGGGCGATTATCCTGGACTATCAAATGGGCTCAATCTAATCATTCGAGTCCTTAAAGACAGAGATACTTTCCTAACTGGGTAAGAAGTGGCCATAGAATAAGGGTCAGGGAGATGCTACTGAATTGCTGGCCTTTGAAGACAGAAAAAGGGGCCACAAGCAGAGAAAATGCAGGTGACCTCTAGAAGCTAGAGAAGACTAGAAGCCAGCTTCTCCTTTGGAGCCTCTGGAAAAGAACAAAGCCTTACTGACACCTTGATTTTAGCCCAGTGAAACCTCTATCAGGCTTCCACCCTACAAATTTTAAGATAATAAATTAGGCCAGGCTCACATCTGTAATCCCAGCACTTTAGGAGGCTGAGGCGGGTGCATCACTTGACGTCATTAGTTCAAGACCAGCTTGGCTAACATGGTGAAAATTCTTTCTCTACTAAAAATACAAAAATTAGGCAGGCATGGTGGCAGGTGCCTGTAGTCCCAGCTACTTGGGAGGCTGAGGCAGGAGAATTGCTTGAACCCAGCAGGCAGAGGCTGCAGTGAGCCAAGATCACACCACTGCACTCCAGCCTGGGCAACAGTGTGAGACTCCATCTCAAAAAAAATTTTTTTTAATTTAAATTTTAAAAATAAATTAATTAATGCTTTGTGTTGTTTTAAGCCACTAAGATGATGGTAATTTGTCACAACAGCAATAGAAAGCTAATTCAGGATGCTGTTGCATGCCAAAATTGTTAACATTTCATTTTCCACAAGCAATGAAGTTCCTAATGCTTTCAGACAGATAGGCAACTCAATCCAAAATCCAGTCTTGAGGGTCTGCTTTCTAGACCCACTCCTCTTCCTGTGTTTCCTAGAAAACAAAACCTGTGGCAGTTACCTATGTACTGAGGCTTTATAAAAAAGAACAATCCCAGGACAGCAAGAGTGCGGAGGAAAGGAGATTGAGTTAGCAAATATAAGGTCCACCTCATTTATCCACTTATCTAGCCACAGCTTATAAGACAACACAGCCAGTTGCTTGGCCATGTGGCCCATCTTCCAGACAGATCATGGAAAACCACTTCCCCTCAGAAGAGTCCATCAGGGGAAGAAAGGGAGATGAATGGAACCTCTGAGCACATCTCCTGTCTTCATTAGTTCCCCTCACACTTTCAAGGTCTTCATCCAGTAGGGCAACCACCGGGGAACCCAGGTCCCACAGCCTGTAGTACGGAAGTGGAGCAAAGGGCCAAGACTGTCCCGGTCCTTAGGCGATGGCTGAGTGCAAGGTTGACGCAGCTCCTGCCAAGACATGCGCCACGGACACCATGGAGAGCCCAACCATCACCAAACGGGCGGGGGAGGACTGAGACCCAGAGGTAGAAGATGAGGGGCTTTCCATTGAGCAGGCTGCTCAGGACTTGGGGGACAGGGCGAGCAATGAGAATCTAGGGAGGCACATGAACGAGGTCTCATACAGCAGCTTAGAAAGTTCCATAATGCAAGACCTCTAAAATTAGAAACATAAGACAAATAGACAGCAGAGGCAAAAATTTCCACTCTTAAAAGTTTCATAATCACAAAAGTTCATCAGCACACACACACACACACGCACAATCACCTAATTCATAATAACTACATGTTGATATACAAATTTTAGAGTTGACCAGTCATGTTCAATGGACTTTTTGGACTGCCTTGGAAAAGTTCTTTTCTGAGTCTAATGTTTCTATACTAGATAAGCACTTCTTTTGTTGGTCAATGGGGAAATGGGACAAGACCAGACAATCTTACCTAGGTCTTATTGGAAGAACTGGACCTACCATCCTTTGGTACCCTCTGATTCCAGGATGTCTTCTTAGCAGCCAATCATGCCACTGTCTTAGGTCAGCTCTGGTGTAGCTTTTTTTTTTTTTTTTTTTCCCATACAGAGTCTTGTTCTGTCACTTAGGCTGGAGTGCGATGGTGCAGTCATGGTTCACTGCAGCCTTGACTTCCTGGGCTCAAACAATCCTCCCACGTCAGCCTCCTGAGTATCTGGGAACACAGGTGCACACCACCACGCCCAGCTAATTTTTAAAATTTTTTGTAAAGACATGGTCTTGCCATATTTCCCAGGCTAGTCTCAAACTCCCAGGCTCAAGTGATTTTCCTGCCTGGCTCCCAAAGCACTGGGATTACAGGCATAAGCCACCCTGCCAGCCCTAGTGTAGCTTTTTGAAACGGGGTCTAACTCTCACCCAGGCTGAAGTGCAGTGCGCAGTAATGGCTCACTACCACCTCAACCTCCCAGGCCCAGGTGATCCTCCCACCTCAGCGTCCCGAGTAGCTGGGACTACATGTGTGCACCACCACGCCCAGCTAATTTTTTGTATATTTCTGTAGAAACAAGGTCTCGCTATATTGTCCAGGCTGATCTCAAACCCATGGCTCTAGCGATCCACCCACCTCAGGCTCCCAAAGTGCTGAGATTACAAGCATGAGCCACTGCACAGGGCCTGGTGTAGCTTCTTTCATGGAGCAATGTTCCTCAGCAAGTATCTGTTGATATTCTTTTTCAATGCTTTCTACCTGCCTGATTTCTTATACATATACTGCTTTCCTTACTGGCTTTTTAACTCTAAACTCGTTTTGTGTCACAGTTATGGTTATTACAGTTGACCTAGTATTTACAGTTATTAAAATCAAAATTAGTTACAATTAAATTCATAGCACACCACCCTAGGATTTTTTTCTCACTGGGTGTGAATTTCAAAAAAAGAAGCCCAGGGTAGATCAAAGAAATAACTTGCTGATTCAGAGGCTTGCAAACGCTGGTACCGGACTAGGGAACGTTATAGTTCACCCTTCCTGTAAATATCCAAACTGCTTAGAAATAGACTGTTCATTACACAGTACGGTATGAGAGTCACTGCAAGTTCTCTAAATTTAAAAAAAAAAAAATCAATGGATTAGCTGACCACATGTCCTTATAAATTTAGTATACTGGGGACTTAACTTATGGTCTCTTTGTGCTTTAAGTTTAAATCCACAAAGCAGTACAACAGCAGTTTTCTTTATGAACAGCTTTTTATCAGCTCTCTGGGCAGTGTCCAGGTAATGAAGCCCAGGGACCTCAGACAGCTGGCTCTGTGAAATTAATTCCATGGCTATGGGAACATTCATTAAATAATGGGTGACCACAGAAGTATGTTTTTATAAGAGGTACAGTTGTAGTTGTTGTGAAATGTACTCAAGTATTCAAAGTAGTTTCAGTACTTCGCATTTTAAATAAAATACCGTTAGCAGATTGAAATGGTAATAGCCTGTCAGGATTCTTAAAATAAATGGGGCCTGCTAGGATAAATTACTTTATATGGAAATTACCTCTGAGTCTACTCTGATACATTACTGTTTTTGAACATGTTGAGCAAGATTTAATAAAGCTAACTCTAATAGAGTCTGATAACCTATGTTTACTTAGTGGTTCTTAAGGTTTAGTTAGCTTAAGAATCACCTGGCTACTTGTTAAGTATGCCTATCTTACTTCCCATCCCCAGAGACTTTTGAATCAATAGATCTGAGGTAGGACCCAGAAATCTACATTTTAAGGAGCGTTTCCTCTCTTTAGGTGATTCTGACACAGGTAGTTTACAAAGCACTCTCTTAAGATAACCAGTGTGGGAGTCTATGGCTCAATCCACTATCCCAAAACCTCAGTGGGCACACCACCCAGGAATACCATGGAGAAGTTGGTAAGTCATAAGCACTGTGTGCAAGGACGGCTCCTACGGCACCCTTCAGATCCTCCCAGGCCTCACTTGTCACCAGTAACTTCAAACTAGCAGCTAGCAGCCTGTTCTCCATGCACTATGACCAGATCGTGGGTCTGGGACATATGGTCAGCTAATCCACTGAGTTTTATTTTTTTAAATATAGAGAACTTGCAGTGACTCTCATACCGTACTGTGTAGGGAAAAGTCTATTTCTAACCAGTGTGGATATTTATAGGAAGTGTGATCTATAACGTTCCCCAGCCCAGTACCAGCGTTTGCAAGCCTCTGAATCAGCAAGTTATTTCTTTGATCTACCCTGGGCTTCTTTTTTTGAAATTCACACCCAGTGAGAAAAAAATCCTAGGGTGGTGTGCTATGAATTTAATTGTAACTAATTTTGATTTTAATAACTGTAAATACTAGGTCAACTGTAATAACCATAACTGTGACACAAAACGAGTTTAGAGTTAAAAAGCCAATAAGGAAAGCGGTATATGTATAAGAGACCAGACAGGTAGAAAGCACTGAAAAAGAATATCAACAGATATTTGCTCAAGACATTGTGACCAGCGGTCACAATCCATCAGGATTTCATCTCATGCCTCTGCCTCCCATTCTCACTTCCTGCCTTATGGTTGCACTGTTGACACAGAGGCATGAGACATCGTGGGTCTCAGTGGCACCCATATACATGCAACCTGGAAGTCATTGGGGAATTAATGTCCCATGATGAAAATCTTGGATCCAGGGAAATGGAGACAGCAGATGATTTTTTAATAATCCTCCCTCAGTGGATGATCAGAAGAGGCAGTCCTTTCTATGACCTCCCGAAACATGGTTCCACTGAAATCAAGCGATGATCACACTGGATACCTCAAATGGGTTTTTATCTCTGTCCTTCCCTGTCTCACTCCTCTGGTTCCTCACATGTGCTCTGGGGAATTGCACTCCTTGATAGCATAAGAGCACATAATCTTTGCCTCAGGCTCTGCTTTCTGGGGAACCCAAGCTAAGATACATTCTAGAATTTAGTTATTTAACTGTAGTGCAGCAAAGAATTATAAATTCACAAGCTCCTCTGACCAGATCCATTCTTGCTTCACTGCACATGGCTGAGACCTCTGAACTTTGGACAGAACGTTTCCACAAGGGACAAAGGAGATATTGAGAAGCCGGTATCCACCAATACCAGCATGTAGCCTTCATCCATGTGTATCTTTGCATTGCAAGCTAGCTAAAGAACCTTCACCAAGTCTAATCTAAGCTGTCACTCTCACCATTCCCCAGACCTGGACTGACCAAGCTTGATAGTTTAGCATGGCTCAACTGGGTTACATCAACTTCAACTATATTAAAAGATTTATCTGTTCAGCTAGAATGTGATTTGAGTTAGAGATCCAGAACTATTATTCCAACAAAACTTAGTTCCATTTCTCAACTGTATCCTTTTATGACCTAGATTAGGACATCACTCCCACCACATTCTTTTAGTTAGAAGTGAGTCACCAAGTACAGCTTATGTTCACACTCACATGAAGGGAAATTAGACTTCACCTTTTGTACGTAGGATTATCAAGGAACAGAAAGCCACCATCTGGCTTCATGCTGGACAGGCTTACCAACATATTCATGTTTCAGAAGACCTAGTTAAACTGCCACTTCTCAAGGACAGAATTGTGACCACTTTTCAGTACCAAACTGTACATAGAGTAGACCCCAAATACTTGCTAAATAAATAATCAAAAAAGAAAAGGACTTTATCTTCATGGTCCCCTGCACTTCCATTATTTCAATCATCTCTAGAACTAAGCATTTATTCACATTATAGCTGTCAGTTCATATCCTTCATGTCTTAACTGACATGCCAGGTAGAAAATTGAAGCAGTTAGCTGAATAACTCAGGCTAAAAGTGTTTTCACTTCAATTACATGCAAAGATGATGCAGGAATTTTTGCCTATAGTGAGTTTTTTTTTTTTTTTTTCCCACCAGAGGCAGCATACTTTCTCCTAAAGATTTTTCCTCCCTCAAGTCAACCTCCAATTTCTTCCAGATGGCTCTGAGAAACTCATAGCAGCAATTTGTCACCATTCCTTTTACTGAAGGTGTAACACACTGCTGCAGTTTTAACTAGTCTCAGATCAGCAGTAACATATCAAGCACTAATGCCTTTATTAGCTTCTTATAGGCTGTTGCTTCCGGAATTTCCAGGGACTGAGAACTACAGTGTCTCAACCAGAGAAACGGAAACCCATTTAGAATCTGCAAGGAGATGTGTGGTGTGCATCAAGCATGAGAGGCCAAATGTATATGCTTTAAATCTAAGGTACCTGAGGCCAAAAGCAGTTTTTAAAAATTCTTCCATAGCTTTTTCAAGTACATTTTATGATTTCATTGTTTAAGTTTAAATAAAGTATTATACAAAATGCAGAAGCAGAAAAGATATTGTTGATATATTTAAACAAATGAAAGTATAATATTTCTTCAAGGCAAAAATCCTCCATAATTAAAATTGAAAGACAAATAACAAATAAGAAAAAAATTTACAACTCATGTAAGTGACTAAACATTGATTTTCTTAATATATGAAGAGCTTCTGTAATTTAATAAAAGAACAAATGAAAAAGTGGACAAAAGATATGAACTGATAGCTTAAGGTCAAGAAAGTGGAAGTGGCTCAAACATATAAACAGATGCCCAACTTTATACCTAATAAGAGAATGCAAGTTGAAGGAACACTAGGGCATCATTTTTACCTATTAAATTTGAAAATCTGAAAAAGTTTGATAACATATTCTGTTAGGGAAGGCGTAGGAAACAGGAACTCTTATATAGCTTGATGGTGGGAGTAAAAACTCCATGGAGACCAATGTGCTCACACTGATCTCTATTACAAATGTATGTGCCTTTTGGCCTTCATGAACCACTTCTAGGACTATGCCTTAGAGTTACTCCCATGCATGTATAAAATGACAGATATATGAGCCTTCATTACAGCACGGTATAGAATATTAAAACCATT
Organism: Macaca mulatta; assembly: GCF_049350105.2. NCBI lineage: Eukaryota > Metazoa > Chordata > Mammalia > Primates > Cercopithecidae > Macaca > Macaca mulatta. The sequence continues at coordinate 27,066,559 of NC_133422.1, forward strand.
TAAATGTCTACCAAGAGCAGATGGGTTAAACAAAATAGTACAAATGTGTGCAATGGAACACAGCTACTAAAAAACGAAGTAGATCTTTATGTACCAATATGGAGTAAGTTCCAAAATATATTGTTAAGAAAAAATTAAAAATAAAGTGCAGAACAATTTACATAGTATGTTATGTTTCTACCTTAAGAATATATATCAAAGCTATATTGAAACAGGGTTGCTGGGAGACAGAGATGGAAAGATCTATTTTTTTCATTTTGTTGCACTTAAACATTTTATGTTTTATATTATGAGAATGAATTACTAATTTAATTAATAAATAAGAATTTTAAAATCATGCCCTGCCAGAATGTAGTTCTATAATAGGACGAAGCACAGACTTTTCAATTGACCTACCCGCAATACAGCAAAAGTAGTGCTAAGAGGAAAGTTTGTAGCATTACATGCCTACATCAGAAAAGTAGAAAGATCACAAATTAACAATCTAGCAACCCACCTCAAATAACTAAAAAAGGAAGAACAAACCAAACCCAAAATTAGCAGAAAAAAAAGAAATAACAAAGATCAGAGCAGAACTAAATGAAATAGGACCAAAAAACAATACAAAGGATTAATGAAACAAAAACTTGGTTCTTCTAAAAGACAAACAAAACTCATAAACTGCTAGCTAGAAGAGAGAAAACCCAAATAAACAAAATCAGAAATGAAAAAGGAGACACTACAACTGATACCACAGAAATACAAAAGATCATCAGAAACTATCATGAAGCATTGTATACTCACAAACATAAAACCTAGAGGAAATGGATAAATTCCTGGAAACATACAGCCTCCCAAGACTGAACCAGGAAGAAATAGAAAACCTGAACAGACAAATAACAAGCTGAGATTGAATCACTAATAAAAAAGTCTACCAACAACAATAAAAAGCCCAGGACCAGATGAAGTCACAGCTGAATTCTACCAAACATACACAGAAGAACTAATACCAATCCTCCTAAAACTGTTCTAAAACATTGAGGAGAATGGAGTTCTCCCTAACTCGTTCTATAAGACCAGTATCAGCAAAACAAGACGAGGGCACAACAAAAAAAGAAAGACATACCAATATCCCTAATGAACATAGACACAAAAATCATCATCAAAATACAAGCAAACAAAATCCAACAGGACATTAAAAAGGTAATACACTATGATCAAATGGGCTTTATATCAGGGATATAAGGATGGTTTGACATATGCAAATCAATAAATGGGATTCATCACATAAACAGAATGAAGAACAAAAGCCATATAGTCATCTCAATAGACACAGAAAAAGCATGTGATAGAATTTAGCATTCCTTCATGATAAAAACCCCCAAAAAACTAGGCACAAAAGGAACATACCTCAAAATAATAAAAGCCATACATGAAAATCCACAGTCAACATCATACTGAATGGGGAAAAGTTGAAAGCCTTTCTCCTCTAAGATCTGGAACAAGATAAGTATACCCACTTTCACCACTGCTCTAGCTAGGACTTCCAGTACATTCGACATAGTGCTGGAAGTCCTAGCCAGAGCAATCAGGCAAGAGAAAGAAAGAAAGGGCATGCAAATTGAAAAAGAAGTTATATTACCCTGTTTGCTAACAATACAATCTTACATCTAGAAAAACCTAAAGAATCCACTAAAAAACTCTTAGATTTGATATATGAATTTAGTGAAGTTGCAGGTTACAAAATCAACATACAAAAATGAGAAATGCCACTTATTTTTGTATGTTGATTTTGTATCCTGCAACTTTACTAAATAATAATGATCCATTAATGCCTCAATAATGATCTAGCTAAAAGGGAAATCAAGAAAGTAATTCCCTTTATAATAGCTGCAAAAAATAAAATACTTAGGAATAAATTTAACCAGGGAGGTGAAAGATCTCTACAAGGAGAACTACAAAACACTGATGAAAGAAATTTTAAATGACATAAACAAATGGGAAAATATCCAATGCTTGTGGATTAAAAGAACTAATATTGTTAAAATGAGCATACTGACCAAAGCAATATATGAATTCAATGCAACCCCTATCAAAATACCAACACCATTTTTCACATAATTAGAAAAAGCAATCCTACAATTCAAATGGACCCCCAAAAATATCTGACGGCCAAATCAATCCTAAGCAAAAAGAACAAAGCTAGAGTCACATTGCCTGACTTCAAATTACATGACAAGGCTATAGTAGCCAAAACAGCATGGTACTGGTATAAAACACACAGAACAATGGAACAGAACAGAGAACCCAAAAATAAAACCACATATTTACAGCCAACCAATCTTTGACAAAGCTGAAAAGAATATACATTGGAGAAATGACGCTGTTTTCTTTTTTTTCTTATACTGTAAGTTCTGGGGTATGTGTGCAGAACATGCAGGTTTGTTACATATGTATACGCGTATCATGGTGGTTTGCTGCACCCATCAACCCATCATCTACATTAGGTATTTCTCTTAATGCTATCCCTACCCTAGTCCCCCACCCCTCGACAGGTCCCATTGTGTGATGTTCCCCTCCCTGTGAGAAATGACACTGTTTTCTATAAATGGTGCTGTGAAAATTGGATTGCCATATGCATAAGAATGAAACTAGACCCCTATCTCTCACTATTCATAACAATCAACTCAGGATGAAATGTAAGACCCAAAACTATAAAATTACTAGAGGAAAATCTAGGGAAAACTCTTCCAAACATTGGCCAATGCAAAGAATTTATGACTAAGACCTCAAAAGCACAGGTGACAAAAAAATGGACAAATGAGATTTAATTAAGCTAATACAGTTCTGCACATAAAAAGAATCAGTGGAGAGACAGAAAATTTGCAGAATGGAAAAATATTTGCAAACTATTTATCCAACAGGGAAATACATTCATAATCTACAAGGAACTCAAACAACCCAACAACAACAACAACAAAAACCCATTAAAACTTGGGCAAATGACATGAATAGACATTTTTTAAAAGAAGACATACAAATGGCCAAGAGGTGTATTTTTTAAAATGCTCAAATCACTACTCATCAGATAAATGGAAATTAAAACCACAATAAGATATCATCTTACTCCAGTCAGAATGGCTATTAAAAGACAAAAAATAACAGATGTTGGAGAGGATGTGGAGAAAAGGAAATGCTTATACACTGTTAGTGGGAATGTAAACTAGTACAATCTCTATGGAAAGCAGTATGGAGATTTCTCAAAGAACTAAAAATAATGGCCGGTGACTCATGCCTGTAATCCTAGCACTTTGGGAGGCCAAGGCAGGTGGATCACCTGAGGTCAAGAGTTCCAGACCCAGCCTGGCCAACATGGTGAAACCCCGTCTCTACTAAAAATACAAAAATTAGCCAGGTGTGGTGACGCATGCCTGTAATCCCAGCTACTCGGAAGACTGAGGCAGGAGAATTACTTGAACCTGGGGAGGCAGAGGTTGCAATGGGCCAAGATCGCACCACTGCATTCCAGCCTGGGCAAGAGTATGAGACTCCATCTCAAAAAAAAAAAAAAAAAAAAAAAATCTAAAAAAGAACTAAAAATAGAACTACCATTTTATCCAGCAAACCCTCTACTGGATATCTACCCAAAGGAAAAGAAGTCAATATATCAAAAACAGTACTTGTATGTTTATCACAGCACTATTTACGATAGCAAAGACATAATTAACGTAAGTGTGAATCAATGGATGATTCAATAAAGAAAATGGCCGGGCGCGGTGGCTCAAGCCTGTAATCCCAGCACTTTGGGAGGCCGAGACGGGCGGATCACGAGGTCAGGAGATCGAAACCATCCTGGCTAACACGGTGAAACCCCGTCTCTATTAAGAAATACAAAAAACTAGCCGGGCGAGGTGGCGGGCGCCTGTAGTCCCAGCTACTCGGGAGGCTGAGGCCGGAGAATGGCGTGAACCCGGGAGGCGGAGCTTGCAGTGAGCTGAGATCCGGCCACTGCACTCCAGCCTGGGCGACAGAGCGAGACTCCGTCTCAAAAAAAAAAAAAAAAAAAAAGAAAATGTAGTATATATACACAATGGAATACTATTCAACCATAAAAAAGAATAAAATCATATCTTTTGTGATGACATGAATAGAATGCAAGATTATTATCTTAAGTGAAACAAGCCAGACACAGGAAGACAAATATTGCAGGTTCTCACTCATAAGTGGGTGCTAAAGTATGTATACACATGGGCACAGAGAGTGGAATGATAAATGGAGACTCAGAAAGGCGAGAGGGCGGGAAGCAATGGAGGATAAGAAATTAGTTAACGGGTGCAATGTACATTATTCAGGTGACAGATACTCCAGAAGCCCTGACTTAACCACTATGCAATTTATGTATGTATCAAAATTGCAGTTGTACCCCATAAATTTGCACAAATAAAAATAAATAAATAAACAACAAAAAAAATTGGCCCACCCCACATATGTACCTGGCTAGACCCTGGGTCAGGCACTGGGTGTCGTCATAACCCCTTCCCCTTATTTTGCAGCTTGCTTCTGGTGATATCCTGGGGTCACCTACACTTACACTACACGTTAGCATTGCATTTAATAGCTTCTACATTCAGAAGATGCTGCCTCTGACAGTGGGAGATACTAGGATCCAATGAGAGCTTCTCTGGATAAAGGGGGCTTTTCTTTCTCCTAAGAACCTCTTCATGCAGCTAGATGGAATTGGTTTTGTGGTGATAGGAATAGAGAGCTGAACCTTGTGACCCTTCTGATATATTTTTTTGAGTCAAGTCACCTGTTATTCACGCATTACAAATGACTTTTTTGGCTTTGACCCTTCCTTCCTTCCCTCCCTCCTTCCCTCCCTCACTCCTTCCTTCTCTCCCTTTGTTCCTTCTTGTATAAATCCATCTGGAAGCAAGTCATAGTTGGAAATTCAATTTGCCTGTGACTGCAAAATTACAGTCCCCTTTTGGCAACACAGGAATTACCTGAGAAAAGATTCTGCAGCTTCGAACTTCAACTGCATCGGCATTTTTTTTTTTTTTTTTTTTTTGCTAATTTCTTTTTTAAACAATAAAACTATGTTAATGATCACAAGAAAATCATCACATCAACTGAGTTAGAAATTAAGAGACCAACTGGATGTCAATAAAATATTGACCACAGCTCTGAGAAAGCCAGTTTCATTTGGTGGCAGGTGTGATTCTCAGGGGAAGCATTTATTCTGTGTGTCAGATTCTGGGGGCAGGAGGTGCCTTGGTGGGAGTTTACAGGTGGTGGTAGGGGAGAGGAGGCATTGGCCAAATCTTAATTTTGAAGAGCACTTTTTTCCCTCAATGAGGAATTTCACTTCTTATCTAGGGTAAATTTCTGCATTGAGGTCTTATGGCCGAAGATGATACTCCTGACTCTGATTGGGCATCTTGGACCTAGACTATCTCCCATCTACAGATGGTGACTGTCCAATAGCCTTCCTAAGAATTCATGACTTTCTGAGGGGCTTGACTACATCCTAGTTTTGGCACTTACATAAGTCAGATTTTGCAAAACATGATGTAAACCTTTCTTATTTCATATAGTTGAAATATTTTTTCCTTAATAATTTTAACAATTTCATGTGGGAATCCTGCCTGTAGAATTGGATTAGAAATTGCAATCTCGGCCGGGCGCGGTGGCTCACGCCTGTAATCCCAGCACTTTGGGAGGCCGAGGCGGGCGGATCACGAGGTCAGGAGATCGAGACCACGGTGAAACCCCGTCTCTACTAAAAATACAAAAAAAATTAGCCGGGCGCGGTTGTGGGCGCCTGTAGTCCCAGCTACTCGGGAGGCTGAGGCAGGAGAATGGCGTGAACCCGGGAGGCGGAGCTTGCAGTGAGCAGAGATCGCGCCACTGCACTCCAGCCTGGGCGACAGAGCAAGACTCCGTCTCAAAAAAAAAAAAAAAAGAAATTGCAATCTCTCCTTTCTCTCTCTTTACCTTCCTCTCCCTCCAGAAGTGGTTCTAAAGAAAATTCCTGCTGTAGTTGATAACTGACAAGCCAAAACAACTATCTGATTTTTGCATAAAGCTGAGAATTATACCAACACTCTTGCTTGCACAATTTGATTGAAATGCGACATAGAAAAGGGGAAATAAACAAAATGGGCATAAAAATCAATTTGGCAATGAAAAGGCAACCTGAGGTTGTCAAAGTGAAACTATTTGCATTGGAGAAAGAAAGTATTACATCTTTTTTTTAAAAAACTCAGTTTTTTAATTTTTATTATTAGTAGTAGCAGTATTATACTTTAAGTTCTATGGTACATGTGCACAAAGTGCAGGTTTGTTACAGATGTATACATGTGCAATGTTGGTATGCTGCACCCATTAACTGGTCATTTACATTAGGTATATCTCAATGCTATCCCTCCTCTGTCCCCTCAACCCACAACAGTCCCCGGTGTGTGATGTTCCCCTTCCTGTGTCCAAGTGATCTCATTATTCAATTCCCACCTATGAGTGAGAACATGTCGTGTTTGCTTTTCTGTCCTTGTGATAGTTTGCTCAGAATGATGGTTTCCAGCTTCATCCATGTCCCTACAAAGGACATGAACTCATCCTTTCTTATGGCTGCATAGTATTCCATGGTGTATATGTGCCACATTTTCTTAATCCAGTCTATCATTGATGGATATTTTGGCTGGTTCCAAGTCTTTGCTATCGTGAATAGTGCTGCAATAAACATACATGTGCATGTGTCTTTACAGCAGCATGATTTATAATCCTTTGGGTATATGTCCAGTAATGTTATGGCTAGGTCAAATGGTATTTCTAGTTCTAGATCCTTGAAGAATCACCACACTGTCTTCCACAATGGTTGAACTAGTTTACAATGCCACCAACAATGTAAAAGTGTTCCTATTTCTCCACATCCTCTCCAGCACCTGTTGTTTCCTGACTTTTTAATGATCGCCATTTTAACTAGTGTGAGATGGTATCCCATTGTTGTTTTGATTTGCATTTCTCTGATGGCCAGTGATAATGAGTATTTTTTTCATGTGTCTGTTGGCTGCATAAATGTCTTCTTTTGAGAAGTGTCTGTTCATATCCTTTGACCACTTTTTGAGATGGACTATCATTCTGTCACCCAGGCTGGAGTGCAGTGGTGCTATCTCGGCTCACTGCAAGGTTCACTTCCCGGGTTCACGCCATTCTTCTGCCTCAGCCTCCCGAGTAGCTAGGACTACAGGCACCCGCCACCACACCCAGCTAATTTTTTTGTATTTTTTTAGTAGAGAGGGGGTTTCACGATGTTAGCCAGGATGGTCTCGATCTCCTGACCTCGTGATCCGCCCGCCTTGGCCTCCCAAATTGCTGGGATTACAGGTGTGAGCCACCATGCCAGGCCAAAAGTATTACATCTTTAGCAATGCAAAATAAGAACTGAATTAGACCTCTTATGGAATGTGTTATTAATATATTGCTGAACCTTTCTAGAATTCTAGACCTATGAAGTTCAAGAATTGAATGTTTTCAATCCTATCTATATGTGTTCCTTCTGTCTTGAGCTTCATAATGGCCCAGAGGGTGAAATGCAACTCCCATTGGACTTGAGGCATTGCCAGCTCATAGTTCTTTTTAGGGTTTTTTGTTTTTCTTTTTGTTTTTTATGTTTGAATGGCTAGCATATGCCCTAGTAGACCAATGGAACTTTTGTGCAATTTACTGCTCTGAGTACTCAATTATTAGGAAACAGTTAATCATTTAAATTGAAGTTGAATGTTATTGATGGCATGATGTTGAGGTTTTGAAGTTTATATCAATCATATCAAACTAAAACATGGGGGAAAATTACCAAACTGCTTCTCAACTTTTTTGCATTCAGGGACTATTTTTGAGTATGTGCTATGCTTTTATCTATATTCTTGAAAGAATTAAGACTTGAATATCCACTTGAAGGATGGATTTGGTGAACAATAACTTTGTATGTTTATCACTCCATTCCTCTAGGTGCAAGCCCCTTTGCTCTATGGTGGCTCGCCTGTGAAAAGCTGTGCTTTTCTGGGTGAGAACTACTGGATTTTTTACCAAAGGAAACTAGGCAAGGGTTATACTTAGAAGATGCTTGAGACCCTTTTGACATTACCAGTGGACAATTCATGGAGCCTATTAGCAAGTGGATTTCTTTTTTTATTATTTTATTTTATTTTTTGAGAAAAGGTCTCACTCTATTGACCAAGCCTGAGTGCAGTGGTGCGATCATGGCTCACCACAGCCTTGACCTCCAGAGTTCAAGCGATCCTCCCACCTCAGCCTCCCGAGTAGCTAGAACTACAGACATACACCATCAGGCCCAGCTAATTTTGTTTTTTGTAGAGATGGGGGTCTCACTATGTTACCCAAGCTGGTCTCAAACTTCTGAATTCAAGCAATCCATCCACCTCGGCCTCCCAAAGTGCTGGGATTACAGGCGTGAGCCGCTGCGACTGGCAGCAAGTGGATTTCTATTGCTATGTCCTACCACTGAAAAACCCAAGTTCTATGCTTCCTTCTACATTGTCTTTAACACTCAGAACAAATTTTGAAGTAATAATTGTCCCGAATTTGTCTGTAGAAAATCTTAAAAATTAGGAGACTTAATTTATCACATTTCCTTCTGTGAGGACATTCCACCAGTGAGTCTGCTCACTGCTTCTGGTGATGTGTGTTTTGTGGATAACACAGACAATGAACTTTTTGATCTTTCTTTTGGTCCATGTTTAATTCCTCACACTCGGCAACTAAGCAACAGTTGGTTGGGTTGGTTTTGTTTTGCTTTGTTTTCCAAAAGGGCTCACTCAAGTTGTCTTTTCATTCAAATAATTGAACCAAAATGGCAGTCAATATTCACTGAAGGTTTACTATGAATAGTTTTGTGGGGACATAGAGGAAAAAGAATGTCTACTTGAATGAAAAAGTCCACTTTATTTAAAAACAAAATGCACAAAGTAACAAAAAAAAATCTGCATGTTGAGTTTAAAGGGATGGAAAAGACAAGGGAAAAAATAAGGACAGGAATATGAAATTTTTAATAATAAACAATCAAGTCTTGACTCTACAGAGGAGAACAAGAGTGTTTGCTTATTCCACTCTGTATGTGCTTGGCAAGTACAGGGAGATGTAAATGAAGAAAGAATGAAGACTTTGAGAAGTATAGTTCCACTCAAGTTCTTACCTGGTTACAATCAACCAAAACTAACTCAGGTGCCCTTGGTTTCACCACACTTCCCGATCCCTGGGCCTTTGAGTTATTCCCTTAAGACTGAAGAGCTCAGGTGAAAACACTGAATTTGCTGAGCCCGGGGGACCAGGTTGCTCAGACAGTGAATACTTGGCCTTCTTTGGTTTCTGTAGAGGAAGGTGCAGACCTGTCCTCCACTTGTGTGGTATTCCCCACCCCCACATTAGAAAAGGTTTTGAGAAGCCCTTTGTATCTATCACAAGTAGGTAGGATTCACAAATGGTATCACTAAGTAGTTTGGATTTTCTCCTTCAAATATCAAAACCCTGCACACTACCTTGCTGAGTTATAAAAAAGCTGTAATAAAAAATGTTTTAACTGGAGGACTGAAGTCATTAAAGACTATTCCTGGATAATTTGAGATAGATTTCAAATTATTTTGATTATCCTCATTAAGTTTTAAGAGCTTAAAGTTTAATTAATAATAACAAAGTTTAATTTTTATAGTCTCAGCATGCTTGGCTGCTTATATAGTAATTTGAGGGTCGTGTCATCTCTTCATTAGGCCTTTTGGGAGTTGCTATTTTTTCATGCCAGCCTGAAATTTCATGCTCTGCTTTGAGATGAAAAGAAGCAATTCCAAGAGTTTTTGACCAAAAGCAATACAATTTCAAGTTATAAAATACTCTTGACATCTTCACTGTTCAGCACCTTGCACCAAATGTCAAGGAATTATCAATACTAATTTACTTCCTTTGCCTTTCTAATGATTATGTTTGTGGAGAAATTTAATTAAAATGTGCTACCTGTGGCCATTTTCCTGGAAAGGGGTTTTTCAATAACCTTTGAATGATTGTTCTTTCATGTGACTTCAAGGAAGAGATATTTATGAATTGGGCAATTAAAGTAAAATTTAACATTAAGAAAGTGAGTGTGGTCCAAGAATTACAATTTTATATACTGAGCAATTTGCTAACAGGAGCAGCTTAGCTCAGGTCCCAGATGCTGAACATGGCTCGTGTGTGTGTGTGTGTGTGTGTGTGTGTGTATCAACAGTGGCTCTCAATCTTGTCTCCAAATTAAAATCACCCCTGGGGAGCTTTCAAAAGTCCCAATGCCCAGTCTACACTTCAGACCAATTAAATCAGAATCTTTGAGTGTAAGTCACAAGCATCACCATGTTTTAAAGCTTCCCAGATGACTCTAATGTGTGGCTAAAGTGGAGAATCCCCTGGTTCATCAGATTGACTGGCACATGACTAACTAATGAGCAAACCATATACTCCGTACCCTGCTTCATTCTGGAGACCTTAGCTCCCAAATCGACAGCTTTAACTCTGAACCTTCTCCTGAGTTATAGACCCATATTTTATTCCAACCAAAAGTAATGATCTAGCTTTCACCAGTCTTCCCCTCTCCCTTTATTTTCTTTATCAGTTAATGGTGTATGAGTTCTTGTAGTGCATCGCATCAGGCCAAGGGAGGTCTGCAATATCTTTTACTTAAAGCAGTGTTTCTCAGATTTGGGAGATCTTGTTGAAACGTAGATTCTTACCTAATAAGTCTGGAGTGGTTCTACATTTTCTACAAACTTCCAAGTAAGGGCCCCACTGCTGGTCCAAAAACCTCACTTGATTGGCAAGGATCTAATGTAGCCCCTGTTCCAGTTATTCTCTGTTATAATGTCTTGTTTATTTCCTTCACATACCAGAGTTATGTTGCTTAATTATGTGTTTACTTGTTTACTATCTCCCCACTGAATACAAACTCCAATAGTCCTATGGTTATTTTATCTGCTGAGTACCAATTATACTACCTGGCATTTAATAGTGGTTTACTAAATATTGAATAAATACATGAATGAATGAACATGCTAAAGAGACTGTCATAGGAGCTGAGTCAAGCTGGAAGGGCTCTTGCCTGAGAAATTCTCAATGGAAATGCTGTCAAGGGGAGCTGAGGTAAAAGATAAAGAGAAATTAAGAGTATGAATGGAGAGTAGGAAGCAATTGGATAATTTAGCCTGTTGAGTAGAAGGAGTAAGGGTTCAAGTGCACAGTAGATAAATATCACGGCTTAGAGGTCTAATATTAAAATTATGAGCATTCTTTCTATGCAAAATTTTATTCATTTTTCAGCCCCTATTCTTCCTCCTCCTTTAAGCCATATTTAATCCTATTAATATTGCCTTCCTCCTCTATACTGATTTAGCATGTCAATTCCATGTCTAGTCTCATTCTGCCACCCAGGCATGATCTCAGCTCACTGCAACCTCCGCCTCCCAGGTTCAAACAATTCTCATGCCTCAGCCTCCCGAGTAGCTGGGACTACAGGTGTGCACCACCACATGCAGATAATGTTTGTACTTTTAGTAAAGACAGGGTTTCACCATGTTGCCCAGGCTGGTCTCGAACTCCTGGCCTCAAGTGATTCACCCATCTCAGCCTCCCAAATTGCTGGGATTACAGGTATGAACAAACGTGCCCAGCTTCAATTCCATTTCTTAACATGTTTTATCGCCAGTGCACAGGTCTATCTCTCCCAGGAGTTTAGGGTTCTATTAAGGTCAGGCCCCTGTCTTATGAATCTTTGGCTCTCCATGGTACCTTGGAGCCCAACAAATGTTGCTTAAAATGATATATAACAAAATAATGGTATTCATATATGAATCTTCATATTCATATATGGAGATTATGACTTTAAAATGCATTCGTAGACTCCCTCTTCTGACCATAATGAAATAATAAGGGCTGGATTTTCTTCTTCTCCTCCCCATCACCATAAATAATTAGAAAACTGGAAAAATATAAGAGATCTGTTTTCAGACAACAAATGACACAGGGCTGTGTTCCTTGAGAGAAGGGAAATAGCTGAGATGGGCCCTATGATCACTTCAGATTTCTGCCTGGCAGTACTCTCCATATCATGGAGCTGAGTGATAGCATGTTGATCAGAAGCAGACAATGATTATTTTACTGAGTTTAAGAGACAGTGATCAGAGTTGAGAGAGGCTGAGGCAGCTAAAAGTTGTAGAGAATGATGCAGAATAATAACTGTATTAGTCCGTTTTCACACTGCTGATAAAGACATAGCTGAGACTGGGTAAATTATAAAGAAAAAAAAGGTTTAATGTAGTTACAGTTCCATGTGGCTGGGGAGGCCTCACAATCATGGAAGAAGGTAAAAGGCATATGTCTTACATGGCAGCAGGTAAGAGAGAGAATGAGAGCCAATCGAAAGCAGAAATCCCTGATAAAACCATCAGATCTCATGAGACTTATTCACTACCACAAGAAGAGTATGGGGGAAACCATCCCCATGATTCAATGATCTCCCAGTGGGTTCCTCCCACAACATGGGGGAATTTGGGGAGCTACAACTCAAGATAAAATTGGGGTGGGGACACAGCCACATCATATCATTCCACCCCTGACCCATCCCAAATTTCATGTCCTCACATTTCAAAACCAATCATGCCTTCCCAACAGTACCCCAAAGTCTTAACTCATTTCAGCATTAACTCAAAAGTCCACAGTCCAAAGTTTCATCCAAGACAAAGCAAGTCCCTTCTGACTATAAGCCCGAAAAATCAAAAGCAAGTTAGTTACTTCCTGGATACAATGGGGGTACAGGCATTGGGTAAATATGCCCATTCCAAATGGGGGAAACTGGCCAAAACAAAGGGGCTGCAGGCCCCAGGCAAGTCTGAAATCTTAAAGCTCCAAAATGATCTCCCTTGACTCCATGTCTCACATCCAGGTCATGCTGATGCCAGAGGTGGGTTCCCATGGTCTTGGGCAGCTCTGCCCCTAAAGTCTTGCATGGTACAGGCTCCCTCCCAGCTGCTTTCATAGTCTGGCATTGAGTGTGTGTGGCTTTTCCAGGTGCATGGTGCAAGCTGTCAGTGGATCTACCATTCTGGGGTCTGGAGGATGGTGGCCCACTTCTCACAACTCCACTAGGCGGTGCTCTAGTAGGGACTCTATGTGGGGGCTCTGACCCCATATTTCCCTCCCACACTGCCCTAGCAGAGGTTCTCCATGAGGTCCCCGCCCCCACAGCAAACTTCTCTCTGGGCATCCAGGTATTACCATATATCCTCTGAAATCTAGGCAGAGGTTCCCAAACTCCAATTCTTGACTTCTGTGCACTCGCAGACTTAACACCATGTGGAAGCTGCCAAGGCTTGGGGCTTGCACCCTCTGAAGTCACAGCCTGAGCGCTACATTGGCCCCTTTCATCCATGGCTGGAGCAGCTGGGATGCAGGACACCAAGTCCCTAGGCTGCACACAACACAGGGACCCTGTGCCCATCCCATTTTTTCCTCCTAAGCCTCCAGACCTGTGATGGAAGGGGATGCTGTGATGACCTCTGACATTCCCTGGAGACATTTCCCCCATTTTCTTGGTGATTAACATTTGGCTTCTCGTTACTTATGCAAATTTCTGCAGCCAGCTTGACTTTCTCCTCAGAAAATGGGATTTTCTTTTCTATCACATTGTCAGGCTGCAAATTTTTCAGACTTTTATACTTTGCTTCCCCTACAAAACTGGATGTCTTTAACAGCACCCAAGTCACATCTTGAATGCTTTTCTGCTTAGAAATTTCTTCCATCAGATATCTTAAATCATCTCTATCAATTTCAAAGTTCCACAAATCTCTAGGGCAGGGGAAAAATGCCACTAGCATCTTTGCTAAAACATAATAAGGGTTACCTTTGCTCCAGCTCCCAACAAGTTCCTCATCTCCCTCTGAAACTACCTCAGCCTGTACTTTATTGTCCATATCACTATCAACATTTTGAGCAAAGCTATTTTAACAAGTCTCCAGGAATTTCCAAATTTTCCTACATTTTCCTGTCTTCTTCTGAGCCCTCCAAACTGTTCTAAACCCTGCTCATTACCCAGTTTTTAAGTCACTTCAAAATCACTTACAAATCTTCAGGTATCTTTTCAGCAGCACCCCACTCCTGGTACCAGTTTACTGTATTAGTCCGTTTTCATGCTGCTGATAAAGACATACCTGAGACTGGGTAAATTATAAGAAAAAAAAGTTTAATGGACTTACAGTTCTACGTGGCTGAGGAGACCTCACAATCATGATGAAAGGCACATCTTACATGACAGCAGGCAAGAGAGAGAATGAGAGCCAACTGGAAGCAGAAATCCCTTATGAAACCATCAGATGTCATGAGACTTATTCACTACCATGAGAACAGTATGGAGGAAACCACCCCCATCATTCAATTATCTCCCACTGGATCTCTCACACAACATGTGGGAATTGTGGGAGCTACAACTCAAGATGAGATTGGGGTGGGGACACAGCCAAACTCCAGAAATTTATATAGGTCCCTTTGTGTCTTTACTGAAAACATGAGGTTACAGCATGAAACTCCATGAAGCAGAGCACAGAAAGACAAGGGAGCAGTGATCTGAACAACTGCCTAACCTCACACAGGGCTTTTGAGACATTTGAGTTAACTGGCCAGTTTGAAGAATTATTGTCATCACTGGAGGCATTCAGTAGACTCCAGAAGAGTCATGCCTTAGTAGAGTGGTAAACTATCATTAAAGAGCAATCTCTGTGTACTCTAATACATCTTACAAATAAGTCTCTAAAAGGCCAAACTGTGCTGCAGTTAACTGGCTGCTAGAACAAAGACCAATACTCTTTAAAGGAAGAGAACAGAGTATAGATTTTCAACAATGTAAAAATAACAATGTGTATTATTCAATAAAAAATTATTATACATATCAAGAAGCAAGAAAACATGGTACAAAACCAGAAAGAAACTCCATCAATACAAATGGACCCAGAAAATTAACAGGATTAGCAGACAGAAGGAAAAAAGTTGTTATAACTATGATCAATTGTATTTTCTAAAAACAAGAATATAGTGAAGAGAGACATGGAAGATAAAAAGGAGAGCTTTCTGGGGATGAGAAATACAGCATCTAAGATGAAAAATTCACTGGTTAGGACTAACAACAGGTTAGACATTGTATTAGTCCATTCTCATATTGCCATAAAGAAATACTTGAAACTAAGTAATTTATAAGGAAAAAAAGGTTTAATTGGCTCACATTTCTGTAGACTGTACCAGACGCATGGCTGGGGAGGCCTCAGGAGACTTTAAGTCATAGCACAATGGGAAGCAGGGACATCTTACGTGGCCAGAGCAGGAGGAAGAGAGTGAAGGGGGGTGGTGCTACACACTTTTAAACAACCAGATCTCATGAGAACTCACTATCGTGAGAACAGCAAGGGGGAAATCCATCCCCATGATCCAATCATCTCCCACCAGGGCCCTCCTCCAATACTGGGGTTACAATTTGACAAGAAATTTGGGTGCAGACACAAACCCGAACCATATCTGACACTATATAAAACACTATTAGCAAATTTCAACACAAGAGCAATCAAAAATATCCAAAATGAAGCTCAGAGAGAAAAAAAAACTAAAAAGGAAGGAAAGAAAAAGAATAAACAGAGCTTCAGTGACTTAGAGAGTTGTCTAGAGTTGTCTCACATTTATGAAACTGAAATCTCAGAAAGAGGGGTGAGGATGGGATGCGGCCAAAAAAAGATTTGAAGAACTAACAAATGAAAAATCTCTACAAATTTCATGAAAACTATAAATCCATAGATCCGAGAGGTTTAAAATACCACATGCAAGATAAATAAAAAGGAAAAACACCCAAAGGCACGTTCAAATTGAATTCCTGAAACCAGTGATAATGCCTGGGTTTAAATCCCTGGGCTGCATCCACTTTTGCAGATTGCTTAATTGATGGGCCTGTCTCAGGAGACATGCAAGGTTAGCTTTGGCAATATTCTTGTGTTCCTGACTCTTCTGTGATGGGAGTCTTATCTCAAGATTAAAATCCTTCCATGCTTCACATGCCCCAATTTTTGTAAGTGATGGAGGGAAGGCAAAAGTAGATTAAGTCTATGTGATTTCTCATGAGGGTGGTGAGGCACATGGTATAGTCATTGCATAGGCTGTTGTTTTTAACCCCTGAACTAGTGAAAGGGCCTTTGCTATCATGCAGGATTTCAGATTTGCAAAGCAAGCACCTGGTCCACTTGTTGCTATGTTCCTATGCTTTCTCTCTACAAACCAAAGCAGAACTGTGTGGGATCAAGGATTTCCTCAGACGGGAGTTAACTAAGCATAGGTTAGCTCCTGGATAACCAAATTAAATTTTTGTTATAAAAATAATGCCATGCATAATCATGTACAGTCAATCCTCATTATTTGTGTATTCCATATTTGTGAATTTGTCTACTCACAGGATTTGTTTGTAACCCCAAAATCAATGGTGCTTTCATGGTCATTAGTGGACATATGCAGAGTAGTGAAAGATTTGATTCACCCAACGTGCATAGTCATGGCTGAGGTCAAACAAGGTGATACTCTGTCTTCTCGTTCCAGCTCTCATACTGTAAACAAGAGTCCTTCTTGTGGTCTATTTAGTACCTTGCTTTTTGCATTATTGTGCTTTCTGTGGATGATTTTGCTATTTACAATGGCATCCCCAAGCATAGAGCTGAAGGGCTGTCTAGTGTTGCTAAGTGCACAGCAAGTGTTTGATAAGCTTCCTTCAAGCAGGAGTGATAGTGCCATTGGCCATGAGTTCATGAGTGTTAATGAATCAACAATATATATTAAATAAGATTGACATAAGACTTTGCATAAAGATCCAGAAAATGTCCATGAGTCCAAGTACCATCCCAGCATCCCTTGTGATGCCTTATGGGGCCCATGGCATTTCGGTATTGGGAGACAGGGCAACAGCAAGTATCCTAGGTCCTGGCACATAGCTGGTGTCAGTAAAAACCCCAATCTCACAGGGAATGGCAAAGAGCAAAGCCATTACCAACTCTCTAAGTGCCAAAAACAGACGAAACTCAAGAATCAGAGCCATCACTTTAGTACTCATAGCAGAGTAACCAGCAGGAACATTAGCAAAGTGGAACCAGTTCCACCCCACCCTTGTGGGGCATGATGGTTCAGGATGGGTGTTACATGCCGTGGGTTACATCACAGTTGAGGAACCCAGGGTCAAAGTCCTCATACCTTTTAGAGCAAGCAGCAAACATTGCAGCAAGAAACAAGCCAATCCCCCTCCTCAGGGAAACAAGCAGTTACATGATGGTTATACTGTGACTGCTTTGATCGTTCAGTATCAGGAAATGGACAAGCCTTGTGGTCTGGCACAGTTGGCAAGAACATGCAAGATGCTCAGGGCCCATAGTGGGTGGCATCTCCCAATGGGAAGTGTTTATAACTGTTTGTTGAATGAATAAAACGAGCAGAATAGTGGGCTTTGTTTAGAGTGAAAGGTCTTTGTCAGGTTTCATTTGGTGGTTTGGAATGAAAAACTTGTTTCTATCGGTGTATAGTTTTAACCAGGCAGTTTTAGCTATAACTTGTTCTCACTATACTTGGGGCCTTGAGGAGTGCTAGAAAGAAATATGGGTGCGTAGGAGGGCAGGACATTGGCAGATGAAATGCAAATTTTGCTGGGAAAATAGAGAAGCATTTTGGGAAACAGGTTGATGAGCCTTAGAATTATTTGCAAAACTGCTAGAAATTCCCACGTAGTGCTGTGCTGTGATTGGCTATTAAGTTGCAGCTGCAACTTGAAACAAGTTGCTATCCAAGTTTTAAATAATTCTTTGAAATGTGCAATTCTCCATGGAATGGTAGATTAAAATTCATGTTCTCTTTTTTTAATACTTCATAAAACCTTCCTTTTAAAATCCACTTCTATTTGGATGGGGGAAAATGAAAGATACCAAAGGGAGTTTGTAAAACAACCAAGGTAGCCATAGCCTGAAAGGAGCTAACTAGAGAGTGTTTTATTTGAGGTTAAGAATTAATAAAGTCATCTTTTTAAGACTCTAAGTACCACTTGAACTGTTTTAACTGAGAGATTAAATTAGATCAAGTATCAGGGCCCAGGATTAGACTGAATTATTCACTGATAAAATTATGGCTAACATGTTTTGAATCTACTCTTAGAACTCTTACGCAGCAATTTGATTACCGTCAGCAATCAATGAATGAATGATGAAATGAAGCCTTCAGCCAGGTGTGATGGTTCATGCCTGTAATCCCAGCACTTTGGGAGGCCTAGCTGGGAGGATAACTTGAGGTCAGGAGTTTGAGACCAGCCTGCGCAACATGGTGAAACCCCATCTTTACTAAAAATACAAAAACTAGCCAGCGTGGTGGCACACATCTGTAATCCCAACTATCCGGGAGGCTGAGGCATGAGAATCTCTTGAACCCAGGAGGTGGAGGTTGCAGTGAGCCGAGATCGTGCCACTGCACTACAGCCTGGGCAACAGAGCAAGACTCCATCCAAAAAAAAAAAGAAAATAAAAGAAAAAGAAAAAATGAAGCCTTCAAATCCCATGGGGACAGTGGCAGAGGATTCACTGTTATGTGCACCACATACCAGCCCTCCTCTACTCTGGTGCCATTTTCTCCTTACTCTTTCTACTTCTCTTTCTCCCCTCACTCTTACTCATTTTCCAGGGTCTAACTTAGGTCCTGAGATGTCTTCACTGACCACTTCAGCCCTCAGAGCTCTCACCTTGGAGGTGCAAAACCTTATTTTCTATGTCAGTGGTTTTCAAATTTTAGCATGCATCAGAATCACCCAGAGAGCTTGTAAAAACACAGATTCCTAGGTCCCACCCCCAGAGAATTCAGGAGATCTGGGATGGTGCGAGCAATTTTGCACTTCTAACAAGTTCCCAGGAGCTACCGATGCTCTTTCTAGTACCATACTTTGAGAACCACTGATCTATATTCCTGGTGTTCTGCACTTAGTTGTATAAGTTTTGAGATAAGAGACCTTTCTTTCCATATTGTTATTGACATTTTCATAAGAATATGCCTGGTCTGGAACATAGAAGGTACTCAACAAACGTTAGTTCCATTCAGCATCCGTACTTCCTTATTTAAATTATAAATTCTTTGAAGGAAGGGGTATTTAATATATGCATCTGTGTATTCAGGAAGTACTCAATATATATTTACTAAATAAATGGCTAAATAGAAGGTTCCTGATTCCAGCGAAGATTTTTTTCCTAAGACCTCTAGCTTATTTTGTTCTGTTATGAATACCTTCAGTTTTCCTCAAGACATAGTTCAGTAGTATAGAAATATCTTTTATTACTTGTGTGTTGTGGAAAGAACTAACAAATTAAAATGCCTCACTTCAGTGTAGTTCCCAGTTGGACAGGTAGTTTTCTCTTTCTCGGATCTTTCACACTGCTGAACTGAGTGACACGGTCATGGGTCTTTCTGGTTGGTGTCTCCATAGTCTCTTGACACAGGGCTGCCACCGGGGTCTGGTTCAACAGATGGAGATACAATCTTTCTTTGTCTGAAAGGCATTGTTTACCTTGACCTTGACAGGGTGGCAGCAGGACTGAGGCTGCCTGATACCTGTGATTTTGTTTCTCTGTTATCAATGGGACTGAATTCTTGCATCTTCAGTCCCATTCTCTGTTATCAATGGGACTGAAAATTTGCAAAGAGCGCTTGGATGGAGAGATAAACTCTTATTTTTCGCCTGCTGTTGGTAAGTACAGGCGCTCCATTCCCACAGGGCAGGCATCCAGGAGCACAGAGGCAAGTCATTGTGTGTTTCAAACACACCACAAGAACTCAGAACTTGAAAAAATCCCCTAAAGAGTCCAATAATTTGGGAAATAATAAAAATTACCCCTTAATTGATTTTTTAAAATTACTTTCATGTCCAGTGTTATGGATTAGTCCATTCTCTATTTGACATCTAAGAGAATGGGGTCATATTATCTGTAATTATTACAACAACAATTTTTTCTGTCTACAACTATTCCTGTGAGTAAAGTAAAAAGAACACAGATGTGAGAAGTATCTGTTTCTGGCTTCTGGCTGAAAGCTGTGCTTCCCAGCCTGTCAGAACAGCCACCCTGAAGGTTGTTAATAAAAAATAACATAACATAACATAGATTTGAGGTCACATAGACTAGAGCTCAACTCTTAGCTTTGCCTCTGCATTAGTTCTGGTCTGTTAAGAAGCAGACAGTAGGAAGGGATTAGACAGAACTTCAGATCACGTGCAGGTCTGACACCTGGAGAAAGAGAGAGGGAAGGAGGATGGGGTGGGAGGTCTCAAACTGCAGTGCCAAAAGGAAGGTTTGGCCAGGTTTCTGGTGACTCATCAAGTCAAAGGTGCCCATGAGAGGAATCCTGTGTCTCGCTGGAATGACCCTACATTAGTCCTCACTTAGTGACCCGACCGTGCTCAATCACTGGCTGGGAGAAGCTGGGAGATGTGTGGCTCAGGAGGAAAGTGATGGTGCATCCAAAGGCAACAGCAGGGGCTGCCAGTCAACTCTGTCCTTGCAGCAGGAGATCTGAGGCTCATTCCCATGGCCACCATGGCCTCTAAACACACACTGTGTTTTTACTGCACCATGGAAACTGTCTGATGGGGATGTCCGTTAGGATGCTATGCCTTTCCTTAACTGAACACATCTATGAATGATTTCTTCCTAGAAGTGGTATCTTGGGTGGAGGGACCAAGAAATTAGAAACAACAAAGCTGATTCATCTCAGCAACCACTGCCTTGGTTCGTGAGTGAAATTTCTGAATCTGGTCCCCAAACTTTCCTGTCATTTCTTAAATTATTCCTCATCTTCCTGCTCACGTGTCATTATTGTTGCTTGAAACCAAAGAACCCTGACTCATCTGTTAACTCTGATTTTGGGGATTCACTCAATCTTTCAGCTCCACTTGTTAAATGTGGGAATCTGGGAGGATTAAATAAGATAGAATATGTAATAAGATAGAATAGGTAAGACATTTGGTACATGGATCTTGCCCAACCATTTTTCCTCTTTCAACATTGATTTCAGCCAGGTGTAGTTGCTTGTGCCTGTAATCCCAACACTTTGGGAGACAAAGGTGGGAGCATCACTTGAGACCAGGGTTTAAAACTAGCCTGGGCAACAAAGTGAGACTCTGTCTCTCCAAAAAAAATTTTTTTCATTGATTTCATATTTTAACAACACATACCTCTGATATTTCAATTTGAATTAAATTGCATGAGGTTGTAAATGCTTATTTTTGCAAACATCACACCACTACTATTTATTGACTATTGCAAGGGCAGCAAAACTCTACCTCCATCCTCTTAAAGTCCTGGCTGGGCCTGAGAATTAAACTGACGTAAGAGAGATTAACAGGAGAAAAGCAGCATACAAATTCATTTAATACGAGTTTTATGTGGCCTGGGGAGCCCTCATAAGGAAAATAAGACCCAAAAAAACAGTTACAATCTGTTATTTATATACTGCATTAGACAAAAGAATACTAAGTTGTGAAGAAGCAACTAAATTATGTGGGGAGACTTCAACAATATGAGTTATCTTAACAAGGTCTATAAAGAATTCTGTTAGCCTTGACTTCTCGTCCTTGAGGATACAGATGTTGCTTTTCCTTCTAGTATAGGAAGGGTGTCTTTCACATGGCAATTTCATCTTCTGCTTTTAAGAAACAGAAAAGAGGTCAGAATGATCTTCTTGCAACTTCTGTCTATCAGATGCCTTTAATTCAAAACAGTCAATATGTGAAAGTGGTATGTTTTTAACTCCTTCAGTGTGAACTATGTATGAAGTAAAATTCCACAAAAGATACTCAAGACATGGTTCCCAGTCTTGGAAGGAAACAATCTCAACTCCCTATTGTCTTGAAGAAATCAAAATACCTTTCTTATTGTTTAAGGCCACTCAGCATCTGACCCTGTATTTCCTCTCTAGCCTTATTTCCCAGCCCTGCCCATCACATTCCCAGAGCACTCACCCCAGATGGAACTCGCCTTGCTCTTCTGAGCCTGGGGCTCTTCTTATGACACTCCCTCTGCCCCTTTATCTGTGCCACTTGTCCTGCACTGTGTTCTGCTGTTAAATTCCACCTGTCCTCACGGCTGACCTCAAGTGTCCTCTACATGATCCCTTCCGTGATCTCGACAAGCCGCCATGCCTTCTCCCTGCTCTTGTGTCCTTCCTCACATGTTTGGCCCTGCATGTGGCAGCCTCCAACTCACAGGGTGGTCATGGTGTCTATACCTGAACTCCCCACTGAGCTAAGGGTGAGGCTTGCATTGCACTGATATTTATTTCCCTGAGAGTTCCTAGCATGATGTTTCTGACATAAATGTTCCCCAAGCCATAACTAAACTCACAGGGGAGGAGGACAGATGGAAGGAATCAGCGTGATGGTAGGAAGCAGACAGGAAGTGGCTCAGTGCACTGTGAGAGGCACCGATACAACCCAATTTAAATTTTATCTTGAAATTTCAAACTTAGAGAAATAGTGTAGCTACAATTTTAAAAACTCCTGTGCATCTTTTACCCTGATTTACCAGTTGCTAATATTTTGTCACATATGCTTTATTATTTTCTCACTCTATGTTATTTTTCTGAACCATTTGAGAATAAGTTGCAGAAATCATGTCACTTGCTCCTAAACACTTCAGTGTGTATTTACTAAGAATATGGACATTCTCTTACACAGCCGTATTACACTTAACAAAATCAGGAAATTTAACATTGATACAGGATTAATCTATACCTTCATTAAATTTCTCCAATTGACCCAATATCTACTGTATCTTTTTTTTTTCTAGTTCAGGAGTCAATCTATGATCATATGTTAAATCATGTGTTCATGACAAAGTTTTAAGGACAAAAATGGCATTATTTTGGGGTCCAGATTCTACTCAAATTCAAGATGTATGTTTCTGCTCATCCCAGCAAATTACGATAGCAAAGCTGGGAGTTGTGTGATCTTACACCGCAATGTTATGCTGCCTGTTGTTTTTGATTTGCAGACCCATCAGAGGTTCTGCACAGATTGAGGCCTCGGGGTACTCTCCCCAACCGGTGATGGAAAAGGCTTCCGCGGAATGAGATGATGCCCGTCTGCTTGCAACTTCTCACATTTCCCAGAGATTGGCAAGGAAGTGGACTCCTGTTAGACTCAACATGGCAGGAAACAATCACTCTGAAGTGTTTTTTGTGAAGCAAAATTACTAATGTTAATTATTAATCCTATTTATTTCAAGATTCTAAATTAACACAATTATCCACGTCTTATGGATTACAGAAATATAAAATATTACTCTTTTGACTTACGCACGTATAAATACTAATTTTAGGCTTTCATGATTTGAAAGGCAAATTACCCCAAACATTACCGGCTGGAGATGCTAAGGGAGAAAAGAGGCCATCTCTTTCGTTCCTTTGGCATGATCCTGACACTTAGTATTTGAGAATGCCAGGTTTTGCTGTTATTTTAAATCAGATCACTTTCAGAAAGGTAACTGATCTTGCTTGACTCCCACTCCTTTGCAGAAAGACAGAAGATCTTCATCGGGGACCTTTTACCCTGAATGACTTGTCTACACCTTAATTAAATTTCTCCAATTCTCTGATTGGTCCAATATCTATTATATCATTTTTTTCTGGCTCAGGATCTAGGATCATATAATAGATTGTGCATTCATGACAGATAATGTTTTAAAGAAAAAAAATGGCATCGTTTTGGGGTCCAGTTTCTACTCAAATTCAAGATGCGCGTTTCTGCTCATACCAGCAAATTATGGCAGCAAAGAAAAGAATTGTGTGATCTTACACAGGGATGCTATGTTTCCTGTTGCTTTTTATTTGCAGATCCATCAGAGGTCCTACATGCCAGTTCTTCTTCCTGAATTGTCCATCAGGCCTCATTGGAATCTCTATTCCATAGTTAAGATCTGGTTCAGTGGCCACCTCCTCCATGAAGTCCATCAACCCTTCAATAGTTATTTGTCCTCCCTTCCACACACCTTCAGCATTTATTCAGTGTTGTAGTAACACACTGTGCTGTGCAATGATGTGATGGTCCTTGAGATTACAAATGAATTTCATCTTCATCTTCTCATACCCAACAAAGTTCCTGGAATATGGCCAGTGAGCAAGGAATGAATGAATCCCTGACAGTCTCATACTGACCCTCTAAGACTCCCTGAATCCTCATCACTTTACTTTGGAAGCTGCTAGTTCTAATTCTTTGTGCTTTCCTTGTCTCTGATGCCCTCTGGTTACTTTACTTTGCACTTGGATGAAATTGATACAGCAGTTTTATTGCAGTTGGGAAGGCTTTTGGATTACCAATCAGATGTGGTGGTTTGGGGTCGGGGGTAATTCCATGTGAAGGCTAATGGAAAGCGGAAACTTGGAGGGCTCCGCAATTTCATCTTGTCACTTCTGCTCCTCTTTGACTGATGGATATTTTCCTCACTCTCAGTGACCTCTGGGGATAGCAATTTTGTATGGCCCCCATTGGAAACCTCTACAGCGGCAGCATGGTGAAGCAGGGGTGAGAGTTGAGAAGCGTAAAGACGGGTGTTCTCAGATGCCCCGGCACAGAATACAGCTTCTCCAAGGCTGTCAAGGCTGGGTTGAAAAGAGGTCTGGCCACACCAAGAATGGTTATCAGTGTGAATTTACCTGGTCTTACAGATATGCTCTCTAGTCCCACTGTCCTTTCCTTCCACCTTGCCAATTCAGCAGGTCTGACCCAGCCCGAACCATTGGCCCTTTCCATCCTTGGCAGCTACTACTATTAAGTGCATATCTTATCTAATATCACCTTGCTCCACTCTTGCTCTATCTCCCAGACTTTGAAATTCTATTCATATCTGATCTCAGCCTCCCAGCACCAGCACCTATATGTTCTAATAGTGCTGTAATAGATAGCATACAAAGTGTGGCTTAAAAGAGCCAGGGTACCCATTTGCCAGTAGAGAAAAATGTTGGCATCTTATGTAATGATACCTCTTATATTCAGCAAGTAAATTCCATAATGTGTCACCTACCCATTTTAAATGCTATTAAAAGAAATGAGTGCATCTCTCGTAACTATCACAGTAGTGGGAGTTGTAAGGGGAAAAAAAGGCCAGATGCATTTTGCTTTCTTTCTTAGTTACCACTAACATCTTTGCTCTATATTTGTGTCTCAGTGATGTTCCCCTCTTGCTGCTAAGCCTGGTCTATTGTTGGCATAGCACATGTGGGCTGCATGGGTAATTTGTGTCCTAGGAGGTTTCAGTTTACAAAAATAGGCAAAGCTTGACTTTTCACAGTCACTTCCTCTGTAATTAAAATGGCATATTTCTTAAGTTAGGAAAAGATGAGTTTATGGTAAGGGGAATAACAGTCTCTTCAAAGAGACTGAATTTATATTCTTGAACTATTGCCATATATAATAAAAGGCCTAGCCATTACTTGAAAGTCAATTTAAACACTGGATATCACAAAATAGTGCAAATTGGATAAATTAAGCTTCAGGTTCTATTCTATTGAAAGACATCTTGACTTTTTTGTTTTATTTTTTTGTTTGATCCTGGGGAAGTGGAGCGAATGGAAGCATTTTGGCACACATTTCTTTTAAAAAAATGTAGTTAGGAATATGCATGTCTTCCTCTGGATGGGTGGCGAGAATCTGTTTTGTTTTTCAATATTTGCTCCATTGTGAATTTATTTTTGGTGTAATGGTGTGGCCCAACACCATTTGTTGACTCATTCATCTTTTCACCACTGATTACAAACACCACATTTTCCTACTATAAAAATAAATAATGTTCCGTTAATTTTATATTTCACGACTAAAACAACTATATTTACATGTGTTAAGATATTTCCTTATTAAATTTAAACATGTAAGCTACACAAGTTTTAATATCCTGTCTTGGCATTTCTTCACTTTTAAAGATGTGCTAAGAAACAAACAGGAAACTGGCCAAGACTTCTCTTAACTGTTGAGAAGCTCCTAGAAATATGACCCGCTACCTCACAGCTCTGCCTCTAGCAAGATTCCCCTAAGTCTTGGCCCTAGAGACTTTTACACAAAGACCAAGACATTCAGGTCATAAGGGCAGTGGCAGCGATGATCTCAGAGCCAATGATGGCAAACCGCTCAGCTCTGGCTCAGCACAGCTGAGGGCTGCAATGACATGGAGGAGATGGGGCACCAACCAGAGTCTAACCTGCTTGCTACTGTGTCCACCACTAAGAGTCCTCAGAAGTCACTGACAGCAGAACGGAGAGGAGAAGGTGCCGATGAACAAAAGATATCCCCAGACTCTGACTGGAAGGGGCCAAGTCAGAGTCCCACTGTATGCTCACTGCCTCGGAGAAGGGCACCGGGTGTGTGTGTGTGGGTGTGTGTGTGTGCGTATAGCAGAGGAGGGGGCTGGCTAGGGAGGCCTCACAATCATGGTGGAAGGCAAAAGAGAATCAAAGTCCCGTCTTTCATGGCAGAGGCAAGAGAGAGAACATGAGCAGGAGAAATCCCCTTTATAAAACTATCAGATCTCATGAGACTTATTCACTATCACGAGAACAGCATGGGAAGGACCCACCCTCAGGATTCAGTTACCTCCCACCAGGTCCCTCCCATGACACGTGGGAATTATGGGAGCTACAATTTGAGATTTGGGTAGGGATACAGCCAAACCATATCAGTTGCTTATGATTTGGAGCAGATATTTTGGTTTGGTATTGGTTTCTGCTCTTTGTCCCATAAAATGACTTCTGAACCTGAATGTCCTTCTTGTTGCCCTGAGTTGTTTTGACTGGATCCCAAAGGCTTTCCCCAGGAGATGTTTGGAGAAGGAACTCAGAATAGTTCAATTGGATCTAGTCCTCCTGGCTACTAAGAGACAGAGATAGGAATCATATAAGCTTGCTTTTGTTTTCAGTTCTTTAGTGGGTTTTTTTTTTTCTCTTTTGACTAGGAAACAAGTTTACTGCAGGAAATGGATGCAGATAAAAATATATTCAAGTGATTAGGACTTGGAATACCCTACAGAAAAGGTAGGCTATTTAATGCCAGAAAGCAAAACAAGAAGATTGGTTTTTTATAATGAATGTTGAGCCAAATTATGTCCATCCCCTATGGGGTAAGGTTGGTAAAGGAGTAGTATGAACCCCACCCCAAGGGAAGTTATAGTCTAAGACTAGTAGGATAGAGGCAGGAAGCAGAAACGTCACTTTTCGCAATACAATAACTACTGAGAACATTAGAAAGTACCCATATGAAGGCCCTCATTTTTATAGATAAGGAAACAGAAACCATTTCCAAATAGTTAAGGAGAGTGATGAGGCTTCAGGCTGAGTGCTTTGTGCACATGAAGAGCACTCATTTACTCTTCACCATGGCTACATGGGGTAGACAATGTAGTTACAGCCATTTTCAAAAAGCTTCATTCACTAGGTTCTCAATAAATAACTCATGAAGGAATGAATTAACAACTCTAATGCATTTATTCTTTTATGGGGGATGTTCTTTCTTCAGGCATCCTTTTGGTAAGTTCCCCCACCAAGCCTGTTCCTCTTCCAAGGTTCCCTGTCTCTGTGAACTGCCCACCTTGCATCCATTTGCACAAGCCAGAAACCTGCCTCCTTCATACCTCCCTCTCTGACACACGCTCAGAGAATTCATCATCCAGTCCTGAGGTTTTGCCGCCTAGAATTCTCCTGAATCCATCCATAGATCTCTACCTCTACCCTCATCCAAATTGCCATCGTCTCTCACCCG
Organism: Macaca mulatta; assembly: GCF_049350105.2. Taxonomy (NCBI): domain Eukaryota; kingdom Metazoa; phylum Chordata; class Mammalia; order Primates; family Cercopithecidae; genus Macaca; species Macaca mulatta. The sequence continues at coordinate 27,094,412 of NC_133422.1, forward strand.
ATGACCGTGGCCACCTCCTGACTGGGTTCACATATCAATTCTGAGCTCCCCTCAATCTGCTTACCACACTGTAGCAAGAGTAGCCTTTTCAAAAGACAAATCCCCTCTTTCTATTTTTTCTTTCCCTTTCCTTCCTGAACAATTCAGATCCAAAGCCACTAGGTGGGACAAAGCAAGGCAGGCATTCCAGTCTGAGATGCAAGAAGCTGCCTTAAAAGAGACCTCCAGGATACTACACACCCTAATGTAGGTACATAGGACCCAAATCAACCCTACTCTGGGATTGGGGGTCAAATATCAAGGATTCCAGCAGTAATGGTATCTGGTGACAAGGCTGAAATGGGAGAAGAGACCACAGAATACAGCAACAAAGCAAAATCTCTCCAGATAACAGTTTTCTCAGCCTCTTGATTCTGATGTACATGGAGATCCCATCTTGTTTTTTCACTCCTTGCCCCTTCCTATTGAGCTTTTTACACAGACCCTGGCCACTGCCTTTTAATTCATCAGGAAGTAGACAGAGCTTCACACTGGCAGCAGCACCTGTTCTCTGCCCAGCCACAAGCACAGATATTGGGAAATTATTTAATTATTCAATTAACACTTGCAGCCCACAGTTTACATTCTCAAGTCTTAAGTGAGGGCTAGTGAATGAGGCAATAATACACTGTTTTACATTTTCAAAAAGTAAAGAATACTACTACACACCTATTGGAATGGCCAAAATCCAGAATGCTGACCACCCAAATGCTGGTAACAATGTGAACCAACAGGAGCTCTCATTTATTGTTCATGGCAATGCAAAATGGTACAGCTACTTTGGAAAAGAGTTTGGCAGTTTCTCATAACACTAAACATACTCTTACCATATGTCATGCCCAGCAGTCATGATCCTTGGCAGTCAAAGGAGCTGAAAAGTTATGTCCACACAAAAATCTGCACATGGATACTTACGCCAGCTCTATTCATAATCACCAAAACTTAGAAGTGACTAAGATGTCCTTCAGTGGGTGAATGGATAAACTGTGGTACATCCATACAATGGAATATTAATTCAGTGCCAAAAAGAAATGAGCTATCAGCCAGGCATGGTGGATCACGCCTGTAATCCCAGCATTTTGGGAGGCCAAGGCGGGTGGATCACAAGGTCAGGAGTTCAAGATCAGCCTGGCCAATATGGTGAAACCTCATCTCTACTAAAAATAAAAAAATTAGCTGGGCATGGTGGCAGGCACCTGTAGTCCCAGCTACTCGGGAGGCTGAGGCAGGAGAATCGCTTGAACCCGGGAGGCAGAGGTTGCAGTGAACTGACATCGTGCCACTGCACTCTAGCCTGGGCAACAGAGTGAGACTCTATCTCAAAAAAAAGAAAAAAAGAAACAGAAAAGAAAAAAAATGAAAGGAAAAGAAAAGAAAAGAGAAAAGAAAAGAGCTATCAAACCACAAAAAGACATGGAGGAGGCCAGGTGCATTGGCTCAAGCCTATAATCCCAACACTTTGGGAGGCCAAGGTGGGTTGATCACTTGAGGTTAGGAGTTCAAGACCAGCCTGGCCAACATGGTGAAACCCGTCCCTACTGAAAATACAAAAGTTAGCTGGGCATGGTGATGCACGCCTGTAATCCTAGCTACTTGAGAGGCTGAGGCATGAGAATCGCTTTAACCCAGGAGGAAGAAGTTGCAGTAAGTGGAGATTGCACCACTGCACTCCAACCTGGGTGACAGAGTGAGACTCCATCTCAAAAAAAAAAAAAAAAGTAGTGATGATTATATTAATACAATCTTAATGCCATTGAATTACACATTTAAGGATGGTTAAAATGATGAATACTATGTTATGTATATTTTACCACAACACTAAGAATTACCAATGCCCCCCTCCACTCATTTTCCACTGTATACTCTTTGTATATTTATATCATGGGCTTGTATTACCTATTTAAAGCAGATGTTTTTAACCAAAAGATTTAACTTTATACATTTATAGGATGTTCTTTCGACTGCATAAAAGTGGCTCTACTGTATCTTAGAAATGAAAAATTATTGGAAAAAACAGCAAAGGCTTAAAACTGTATCCGAGGTAAGTAAATTCATCAATTGCCGCTGTTCCTCCACAGAAAGGTGGAGGAATACAGCCTCCTCCTTTCTTCCTCTCCTCATAGCCCCACACCAGCTTCCTGTCACGCACACTGAGAATTTCATCATTCTAGCAACCTCATATCCAAAAAAGGTTCCTGGCACAAGGTTTATCACTCCCCAAAATTATCACGAAAATTATATTTTAATACCTGGCATATTAATGTGAGAATGTAAGCAATAATTGCAGGACTGTCATGAAAAGATTTTCAGTCTTTTTTTTTTTTCCTTTCTAGAATTGAGAACAGTGGTGGATGTGGAAGCTGTGACTAGCCTGAAGAGTGCAGACAACCAAAATGAGTTTCCAGTAACATTAAAGCAAACCACAACAGAACAGGTAAGTCAGCCTTTATTTCTCAGGTGACACTTTGCACTGTGATAGCACAGTGTTCACAAAAGGTATTAGAAGTATACAAGCCAAGTTAACCTATTAGAGAACTTTTCAGAGGCTACTTTGTGCCCAGCACTGTAACTTCAAGTTTCTATTCTACCAAATCTATGATATCAAGTGGAAAAGACAAATTTTCCAGCTCTGCAGTGTCCCCTGCAGAACTCTCTGAGAGGAGGGAGTATGCTTTGTTCCTGTCTACTGCCCAACACAGAGTAGGTGCTTACAAGACGCCTGAAGTTCTAATATTCCATAGCACTGCAGGATAACTACAGTAAACAATAATATATAGATTCTAATAGCTAGAAGGAGGATACTGAATGTTCCCAGCACAAAGAAATAATAAATGTTCAATTTGATGGATAAGCTATTTACCCTGATCTGATCATTATACACTATATATTGAAACATCACGGGCCGGGCCCGGTGGCTCAAGCCTGTAATCCCAGCACTTTGGGAGGCCGAGACGGGCGGATCACGAGGTCAGGAGATCGAGACCATCCTGGCTAACACAGTGAAACCCCGTCTCTACTAAAAAATACAAAAAAACTAGCTGGGCGAGGTGGCGGGCGCCTGTAGTCCCAGCTACTCAGGAGGCTGAGGCAGGAGAATGGCGTAAATCCGGGAGGCGGAGCTTGCAGTGAGCCGACATCCGGCCACTGCACTCCAGCCTGGGCGACAGAGCGAGACTCCGCCTCAAAAAAAAAAAAAGAAACATCACTCTGTATCCCATAAATATATACAATTACTATATGTCAATTTTACAAATAAAAGAAAAAAAGATGTTTGAAGTAATGAATGAATAACAAAATGAAGTGGATGGCTGGGCGCAGTGGCTCACGCCTATAATCCCAACACTTTGGGAACCTGAGGTGAGAGGATTACTTGAGGTCAGGAGTTCGAGACAAGCCTGGCCAACATGGTGAAACTCCATCTCTACTAAAAATACAAAAATTAGCCAGGCGTGGTGGAACATGCCTGTAATCCCAGCTACTCAGGAGGCTGAGGCAGAAGAATCGCTTGAACCCAGGAGGCAGAGGTTGCAGTGAGCTGAGATCATGCCACTGCACTCCAGCCTAGCTGACAGAGCAAGACTCTGTCTAAATAAATAAATAAATAAATAAATAAATAAATAAATAAAAAATGAAGTGGAGGTATGCAGCACCTATCCCAGCAGTTTGCATGGCAATAATCAGCGATCTCTTCTTCAACACTTGGAGTAAAAGCAAGCTGTTAATCATCCCAAACCAAGCTGTGACCATGCTGAGTGGTGGCCAGGAAATTAGGAATAACATTCATTCCATAAGTATATATTGGATGTCTACTATGCTCCAAATAAATGCAGGGTGCAGAGGACAAGGGAATACTGTCCCTGCTCTTTTACTGCTGTATTAATCATAGCTTTTTATTTTATATAAATCTGATGCCCTGGCATCTGGGGCTATGCTGACCTTGGAGAGACTGCCCTTCCCAGGGCTAGCCAATTCCTAGGGATAGTAAATAAATTGCCTGCAAGTGCACCTTCCGAGCAATCCAGAGCCCATGCCCCCACCACCTCCTCCATCAGACTGACACACAGAGCTTTTATTTCCCTGCCCTAATCACCCCCAGGCAGGTACCAGACAACTCAGGACAATCCCTATGCCCCAAAACCCACTGAAATCATTCAAACTAGGCAATCCTGAGATGCTTACCCTTCCTCCCCAGCTCTTTCCCACAGAAACCACATTTCCCCCTCACTACCCTGCCTCGTGACTGACCCTGGTGCCTCCCCACGTGGCCCAGCATGGTGTAGCATGCCCCTCCTCTTGGGAACTGTGAGCAACAAACTATCTTTTCAGTGGCAATCATCTCTTAATCTGTTGGCCTCACCATACCTGGATAATAATAAAACCCACATTTAAAAAGAGTTGCTTACAGTCTAGGAGGGGAGACCAACATATCTCCCTACAATTACAGGGCTGGATGAGAAGTTCTATAAAGAAGACATGAGCAGAGGGTTGTGGGGGTGCAGGGGGGGAGTACTTGATGTGGGCACTGCTGGAGATTCCAGTGAGAACCCTAAAATGAGCTTGGGTTGGCTGGTTTGTTGCTAAGGCAGAGAATGCAAGCATGAGAGAAGGCTGAGGGTTGGAAAGGCTTCACCTGGTGCTGGGAGGAGCCCTCTTTCCAAAGAAAGGAGATGGGCACCACTGCCCTCCTGCTTCTGGGGCACGGCTGTTACCCTGTGGAAGGTTCTGGCTGACTATCTTCTATACCTCCAGAGAGGAGGGTAGGTAGTAACTTCAGCCTGGACCAGAGTTAAAAGACGTGGTGGTGGCTTGGCCTTGTGGTGGAAGAAAGTTGGGATTCTCTATTTTCTTTTAGCCCAGATTTTATAAATATGAACATTAAAGAGTTTCTGGCTGGGCGCAGTGGCTCACGCCTGTAATCCCAGCATTTTGGGAGGCCGAGGTGGGTGGATCACCTGAGGTCAGGAGTTCGAGACTAGCCTGACCAAATGACGAAACCCTGTCTCTACTAAAAATACAAAAATTAGTGGTGTGTGGTGGCGGGCACCTGTAATCCCAGTTACTTGGGAGGCTGAGGTAGGAAGAATCGCTTGCACCTGGGAGGCAGAGGTTGCAGTGAGCCAAGATCGCGCCATTGCACTCCAGCCTGGGCAACAGAGCGAGACTCCATCTCAAAAAAAAAAAAAAAAATTTCCATTCTCCTTCTTAAATTCAGGTTCCTCATCTGTAAAGTGGGTGAGGAGGTGGGTGAGGAGGACCAGGCAACTGAAGTCCACTCCAGTCCTTGACTTAGTATCTATTACAGGTACAGAGAATAATACAATGTTACAGGCTGAATCGTGTCACCCCAAAATTAATGTGTTAAAGCCCTTGCCACCAGTACCTCAAGGTGTGATGGTATTTGGATATGAGCATTACCAGCATGAGGTCATGTGAGTGGGCTCTAATCCAGTTTGACGAGTATCCTTATAAGAAGAGGAAATTTGTATACGAAAGGAGAAACCGCAGTGATGCGTGCACACAGAGGAAAGACCACGTGAGGACATGTGATGCAGCAGCCATCTGCAGGCCGAGGAGAGGAGCCTCAGGAGAAACAACTCTGCTCACACCTTGATCTTAAAGTTCCAGCCTCCAGAACTGGGAAAAAATTAATTTCTGTTTTGTAAGCTACCTAGTCTGTGACAGCAGCCCTAGCAGACTATATGGTAACAGATCAATTGTTAAAAAATTTAAAGTGTCTAGGAAGAGGACTTCCTCAACAGGAAGCCACAAAATGCTCTCTGGTTATTTTGATATTCAGCCAATTCACCCAAAGCTCTGTGCCATGACTAATAAGACGCAATTTAATAATAACAAACATTGACTGAATGCCAGTCACAATGAGAGGCACTGGCAAACACATCTAATTCTCCAAGGTCATGAGGATTCAGACAAGGGAAAGAAAGAACAGGTTCTTCAAAAATCTCACTTTAGCCAAATAAAACAAAACCTCTCCCTCTTTTCCACGTGACCTGAGTCTCGAATAACTGATGGATTCACCCCCATCAGAACTGCCTCCGTCTCTCCCAGAGGTGAGACAATCAAACGTGACAAGGAAGAAAAGTAAAGTATAGAAATCCACACGTGTGGACTAGCCATTCTTACAGAGGAGAAGCTGTGGCTGTTCCCTGTGAGAAATTCTCCATCTCAAAGGGAGACAATTGAGAAAGGAACAAGAACTATAAAAACTTTCCAGAGTTTGTCATCAGAACAACCTCCTTCACTAGGGCCGTAACCAGCAGAATGGAAAAGAACAGGTTGCACAACACTTAGATAATATTCTTGGATATGCCCAGAAAAGTATGGAGATGGGAAAACTCAAACCTAAGCTCTGTCTTTGGATAAAAATATAACAAAGCAGGGGGATAGGGAAAACAGAGAAATGGCAAAAAGGAAAGAAAGGTCTGGCGATTGGTATATTTTTATCATTAATACCCAGGGATGAACATCTTTAGAAGCCATTCCACTATCACGAATCTTTAAGACATCAACAATGTTAAAATAGAAAGGCAGAGACTAAATATTCTATCTTAATGCCTAAGAATCAAAGTCCCACAAATCCACCCACTGGCAAGCTAAGCGTTCCCAGACATCTCAGGAAGAAAACCTTCCATCAGGAGAGCCCAGAGGCCTCGTTTTTCAAGTAACGAAGATCTAAACTTGATTCTAGAGCATGATCCTAGCAGGATAGTATAGCACAAAGATTTTATTTTCTAAATATACCTTTTGAAATTCTCTCTATATCCTTTCCCAGCAGAAAAAGCCGGTGGGTTTATTCTTCCAGGTCCCTCTCCTCTTCTTTCTCAAAAAAAGCTGGCAGTTGCTTCCAGGAATGGGATCTGCACCTCCCATAAGTCACCCTTGCCCCACAGTCAGGGCCAGGACTGTGTGGAATCAGAGCAACCCAAGACCAAATTGCAGCCCGCCAGCCAAGGGTACAGCAGGTAGGTGCTGAGTCTCTAAGGACAATCCTCACAGAGAATCAGAGCCTGAGATTTGCATTAATGTGATGCTGGTGTTTGGACCTAAAAGAAACCCAATTCTGAAAGGAACCATGAGCAGGAAGAGCTCTGGACAGAGTCCAAGATCTGACTCTATCTTTGCTGTGTGACCTGAAGCACTCACATAACTCCTCTGGACCACTGTGTTTTTTCACTGGGAGAAAGCAAATATCAGGTGAATTGCTAAGGTTCTTTCCAGCTGTAAAAGTGTCATGGCTTCGGTTTCTTCAATTCATTCTGGTTAATATTCATAGAAAATAATTTTTAGAAAATAATTCATAGAAAATAATTTAAAAATTATTAAAATAATTTTAATAGTCACATAAGACTGTGAGTATTATCAACAATAAGCTATTAAAGCATCACAGATTGAAAATATTATTTTCTGAATTTATACTTGATATTTCTCATTCTTTTTTTTTTACTAATTTTTTTCTGTATTTAAAGAGTCTCCCAGCCACGTGCAGTGCCTGTAATTCCAACACTTTGGGAGGCCGAGGTGGGTGGATCATCTGAGGTCAGGTGTTTGAGACCAGCCTGGCCATCTCTACTAAAAAATACAAAAATTAGCTAGGCGCAGTGGTGCTGGCCTGTAATCCCAGCTACTCAGGAGGCTGAGGCAGGAGAATCACTTGAACCTGGGAGGCAATGGTTGCAGTAAGAGAATATCATGCCACTGCACTCCAGCCTGGGCAACAGAGCGAGACTCCATCTCAAGAAAAAAATGAAAACATTGTAAAAAACATAGCCTCCCACCCATAGGAGGTATTATCAGTTGAATTATGTCCCCTCAAAAATCATATATTAATGTCTAACCGCCCATATCTCAGAATGTGACCTGATCTGGAAATAGGGTGACTGCAGATATAATTAGTCAAGATAAGGTCACAGTGGAGTAGGGTGGGCCCCTAATCCCATAGGACTGGTGTCCTTATAAAAAGGAAAAATTGGAGACAATCACAGGAGAATACATGAAGGCTGGCATTGTGCTGCCACAAGCCAGGGAACTACCAAAAGCTGAAGAGAGGCCTGGCACAGATCCTTTTCCAGTGCCTTCAGAGGGAGCACGGCCCTGCCGACACGGTGATCTTGGACTTGGACTTTCCAGAACTGTGAGGCAGGAAGTTCTGCTGGTTAAGCCACTCAGTGTGTGGTGCTTTGCTATGACAGCCTTAGCAAACCCGTACAGGTTAAACCGACCTCTCACTATAAAGCAAGAAAGGCAGCTCCTCACTTTCTCAACATTCCCTGTGGTTGGGGCCAGGATATGCGGCCTGGGCTCTGCCCATCAGACACACCTGCCACAGCTCTGAAGCAGAGAAGCAGTGACTTCCCTTCAGATGACATGTGGCAGAGCAGCAGCCACTCCATGCAGCTCCAGGAAGTGGCTGCAACAGAAGCCCCTGCAGCGGCAGCCAGCGTGGCCCATCCACAGTGTGTGTGGTGCCAGCAGGACCTGCTCCTGACGGCAAGGACGACTCATCTCCCCCGGACTCGTTCTGCACCCTCTGAGCCTGGTCCTTCTGGGGATCCCATAAGTGACTCCATACTTTCTCATCAATTTCCTTTCTGCTTTAACAGAGAAGGCTTCTATTGCTTGCCTAGAACAGTTCCTGACACAGTAGGTTCTTAGTATTTGTCAATGTCTAATAAACCCTAAACTGACATAAGTGGTATTATATAAATCACGTAACTTTCTAAAATAATTTCAATTTAATACACATATATTTTTGTGAATATCAAAAAAAAAACAACAGTTACTTGTTACCTCACAACAGCACCTTGGGGAAGACCTTTCTAGTATCCTGACTTTCACAGATGAGGAAATTCGGGCTTGGAGACTTGCCCAAGGTCCAGAACTAGCAGATGGAAAATACAAGGTTCGAACCGAGGCATTCTGATATAGTAATGTGAACAGAGTTCTCTGGAACAGTACTGAAAATTTTTTTTTACATGTTACTAGTCAAAGGTTCAAAGTCTCTGATTCTGAACCAGTTATACAACAATATTTGAAATTTACCTGGGTGTCAATTTGTCTGGAAAAAGTGACATGTGTCTTGCTCTGAAGGAAGAGAACTAGAATAAAAACACTCTGTTTTTTTGGGTGATGGTCCAGAGGAGAATGATGTCAATAGCTCTGCAACTTAGGGCACAAATTATTCAGGCAACAGCAAAGTTGGGGACTTAATCTGTCCAACAAATTGTGTTGTGTCAGTTTGACTTATAAAACCAAATTCATTTTTAAAAGTGTTAGCCATTACAAATTCTGAGATACTTTTTAAAGCTTCTGTTTGGCAAATGAGAACAGTTGGGAAAATAAATATGAGCAGTGAAAAGAGTTAAAATATCTTGTTCAAAAAAGAAATTATGATAACTGTGAAAACTAAGTATCAGAACAAATGTCCATTCTCAAGTTAGGCAGAGATGTCACCCTCAGAATCGAAGCATCATTTTTGGAAAATGTTGGAAAGAAACCCATGGTGTAGGTGACAGTAACAAATTTGCCATTGGAGTTTCTAAGGTGAGGATGAATCAGGTCAGCTGGGACCTGCCTTCCCAGTCTCAGGTAGAATTTTCTCTTGTAGAACTTACTGCTGAAACCAGGTATTTACTTCCCTCCATGTGGATCCAGAATCACAGCAAGTTCTGTTGATTCATCGCCTCCCACGCTGAGCCTGGAATGCAGCCATTCCACCTCTTTCCTGGCCTGTCCTAGATGGAATTTGTGGCTTCTCTGGGCTCTGGCTTTCTCGCGAAGTGAAGGGGCCACCTGCCTTATCCTGTCTGACCTTTGATGCCTGATAGTGGAGGCTGGGGTTGCTCCTTAAATTCCTGCAAGGTACCAGAGACCTTCCAGCTAAGTTGCCACTTAGCTTCTAGTTACTTCTCATCATATCCTCTCCCCGATCTCTGGGCTCAGAAGTACTGCATTGTGAGGAAGCAGGGGGACCTGAGGCTCACCAAGGCAAAGGCTTCAAGTTCAAGGTTCAAATGAGGCTGATCAAATCTACTAAAACTAAATATGTACCTACCCCATGACCCAGCAATTCTACTGCAGAGCATATGCCCAAGAAACTGTGTGTATGTCTCTTTCAGAAGACATGTGCTCATCATAGACAAAAACTAGACACTATCCAAATGTACATCCACAATACAATGGGCAAACAAACTGTGGCATGTTCATATTTTATTACATAACAACAGAAAGAATAAACACCTTTTATATTCAACAATATGGATAGACATGACATTGAGTGAAAGAAGCTAGACACCAAAAGTACCTACTGTATAATTCCATTAAGTTCAAGAACCAGAAACACAAATCTGTGGTGAAAGAGGTCAGACTAGGGTTTATCTCTGGGGAAGAGGGTGACTATTGACTGTGAGAGGACATAAAAGAACTTTGTGGGATGCTGGACATGTCCTAGATATGTGTCCTAATGGTAATTACAGGAGTATATAAACAAGTAAAATTTTAAAAGATGTGTGTTCATTTCCCTATGTAACAAACATTAAGTTCCCGTACCCTGGACCTTAAAATAAAAGTTGAAAAAAAAAAAAAAAAAGATATGTGTTTTTCTGTAGGTATATTACATTCTTTTAAAGAAGTTTAAAGAATGGGCTATGGGAGCTCAGGATGTCAGAGTTAAAATAGTGATGAGTAAGGGAGATTCCAATTAGGTTGCTCAGGTCAGAGCAATCAGGCTTCAGTGCTCAGTATTCAAGATAGCTCAGAATTCAGAGCTCGTAATCAAAACATCTGCAAGTAAACAATAATAATTGCTACCATCTGTTAAGCACTTTCTAGGTACCGGGCTCTAAACAAAGCATTTTACAAACATGACCTCATTTCATGCCTGAAACAACTTTATAAGGCAGGTGCTGGTAATATTTTCATTTTACAGAATAATGACATGCCTTGCTCAAGGTCATGCTGCTGGTAAGTGGCAGTCAGGAAGCTAAAGAGGATCTATCCAGGACGGAGGGATTGAATGGCATGAAGGGGTGTGGGGGAGCGAATTTTCCAGGTTCCTCTGCTCTGGACACTATATTTCTTAGTAAGAGATTAATCAACAAGACAAAGATGCCCTCTCTCACTACTCCTATTCAACATGGTATTGGAAGTTCTGGCCAGGGCAATCAGGCAAGAGAAAGACATAAAGGGTATTCAAATAGGAAGAGAGGAAATCAAATTGTCACTGTTTGCAGATGACATGATTGTATATTTAGAAAACCCCATCATCTCAGCCCAAAATCTCCTTAAGCTGATGAGCAACTTCAGCAAAGTCTCAGGATACAAAATCAATGTGCACAAATCACAAATATCCCTATACACCAATAACAGACAAAGAGCCAAATCATGAGTGAACTCCCATTCACAATTGCTACAAACAGAATAAAATACCTAGGAATACAACTTACAAGGGACATGAAAGACCTCTTCAAAGGTAACTACAAACCACTGCTCAAGGAAATAAGAGAGGACACAAACAAATGGAAAAACATTCCATACTCATGGATAGGAAGAATCAGTATCATGAAAATGGCCATACTGCCCAAAGTAATTTATAGATTCAATGCTATCCCCATCAAGCTACCATTGACTGTCTTCACAGAATTGGAAAAAAACTACTTTAAAGTTCATATGGAACCAAAAAGAGCCCGCATTGCCAAGACAATCCTAAGCAAAAAGAATGAAGCTGGAGGAATCATGCCACCTGACTTCAAACTATACTACAAGGCTACAGTAACCAAAACAGCATGGTACTGGTACCAAAACAGAGATATAGACCAAGGGAACAGAACAGAGCCCTCAGAAATAACACCACACATCTACAACCATCTGATCTTTGACAAACCTGACAAAAACAAGCAATGGGGAAAAGATTCCCTATTTAATAAATGGTGTTGGGAAAACTGGCTAGCCATATGCAGAAAACTGAAACAGGACCCCTTCCTTAAACCTTATACAGAAATCAACTCAAGATGGATCAAAGCCTTAAACCTAAGACCCAAGACCATAAAAATCCTAGAAGAAAACCTGGGCAATTCAGGATGTAGGAATGGGCAAAGACTTCATGTCTAAAACACCAAAAGTAATGGCAACCAAAGCCAAAACAGACAAATGGGTCTAATTCAACTAAAGAGCTTCTGCACAGCAAAAGAAACTATTATCAGAGTGAACAGGCAACCTACAGAATGGGAGAAAATTTTTGCAATCTATCCATCTGACAAAGGGCTAATATCCAGAATCTACAAAGAACTTAAACAAATTTACAAGAAAAAAACAACTCCTCAAAAAGTGGGCAAGGGATATGAACAGACACTTCTCAAAAGAAGACATTTATGCAGCCAACAGACATATGGGGAAAAAAAACTCATCATCACTGGTCATTAGAGAACTGCAAATCAAAACCACAATGACATACCATCTCATGCCAGTTAGAATGGTGATCATTAAAAAGTCAGGAAACAAGAGATGCTGGAGAGGATGTGGAGAAATAGAAACACTTTTACACTGTTGGTAGGAGACAGTGTGGCAATTCCTCAAGGATCTAGAACCAGAAACACGATTTGACCAGCAATCCCATTACTAGGTATATACCCAAAGGACTATAAATCATTCTATTATAAAGATACGTGCACACGGATGTTTATTGCAGCACTATTCACAATAGCAAAGACTTGGAACCAACCCAAATGTCCATCAATAATAGACTGGATAAAGAAAATATGGCACATATACACCATGGAACACTATGCAGCCATAAAAAAGGATGAGTTCATGTCCTTTGTAGGGACAAGGATGAAGCTGGAAACCATTATTCTCAGCAAACTATCACAAGGACAGAAAACCAAACACCGCATGTTCTCACTCATAAGTGGTAGCTAAAAAACAAGAACAAATGGGCACAGGGAGGGGAACATCACACACTGGGGCCTGTCACAGGGTAGGAGGCTAGGGGAGGGATAACATTAGGAGAAATACCTAATGTAGGTGATGGGTTGATGGGTGCAGCACACCACCATGGCACCTCTATACCTATGTAACAAGCCTGCACGTTCTGCACATGTACCCCAGAACTTAAAGTATAATCTTTTTTTTTTTAAAAAAAAAAAAAAAAAAGGAGAGACTAACCAAAACTTCAAAAACACAAATTCCTCTCTTTCCCTAGGCAACCAAGCCATCAACACACTGATGTGAGGGAAATCAGAAGGCAGCAAATCAGGTCCAGGTGTGAAATGGCTTCAACTTTGTCAGCCAGTAGATTTTCTCCCTTGTAAAGAAATCACCACAGGAATGAACAGTGCCCCAGCAGGGGCTTATCATTCTCTTCCTTGAGAGTGTAAAGCTCCAATGCTGACTCGCATATGTGGAAGGGGCCAGAACCAAGTCAGGGCACAAGGGCCAGAAGCTCCTGCAGCTGTGGCCTCAGGCCACCTGCCCACAGCCTTTCCCACACTTGTGACACTTTCATTTTCCTTTTATGAATTGCCCCCAGAGTCTTTTCAATAAATCCTGTGTTATTCATAGTTAGGGTTCTTGGTTACAGTAAAAACCTGATTTGAACCAGGTTAACTGAACAGAGGAATTCACTGGAAAGATACAGGGTATCTCACAAACTTTAAAGACAGGGATGCAGCCAGTCTCAGGAATGGAACTATGGCTGCAGCCCTGTAGAGAACCTGAAGGCATCTCTCTGCAACACCCCATCTGTTTCTCCCTCTGTCTGCTCTACTCTTCCCTCTTACTACAAACCAGCCTCCTCTGCTCCTCCATCTATGTGGTGGGACCTGGCCACCACTGCTCCCAGGATTTCTACACTCTCAGTCGTGCACCCAACAAGAGGCCTATCTCCAGCTCTTACTCCCCAACCTAAAATCTCAGGGAAATGACCTACTGGCCCAAGTTGGATCAAATGCCCCAGACCAGACAAACGTGGCAGGAAGTCAAGGTCCTGTAGAAACATGGCAACTCCTACCACAATTGTGGGAATGGATGGGGGAAGAAGGAACCAGTAGGAAAGGCAAGGTGGACAACAAACTTATGGGCATCCACCACATGGCCTACTTTAACCAATCTTTTGACAGTAGGGAAAACATCAACCTTGGAGAAACAGGGACTAGCTCTATCATTTATCAGTTCTGTGATCATGAGCAAGCTGCTTGACTTTCCCAAGCCTCTGTTCCCTCGTCTGCAAAGTAAGGACTGTAACACCTACCTCTTGGTGTCACTGAGAAGATTAAGCAAGAAAGACTGTGCAGCACCTAGTACAGTGCCTGACACACTTAAATGTTGAATAGTCCTAACCTTATTTTGAACATCAAAACAGTCATGGGAGGACTGAGGGTGTTTTGTCTATAATGAATTGTTTTGCTGAAGAGGAGGTTTTCCTATGCTATGAAGCCTACCAACTTACCGGCATTTCACCAGGGCATCACATGCTTTTAAAAACATGTTTTAAAAAAAATTAGACATAAATTATCTTTAGAGTTTGTCACAAGAAAAGTGAGAGGCCAAGACTATAATAACATACTGCAGGTACCCAAACTAAATCCTCCCTATGAAGCCCCATAACAGTAAACTTTGTCCTTGGGATGTTTGAATTTGTTGAGTGATGAGCAGTAAGTGTAGACCTTTATCAGTGATAAGTTATAAATAAGAAAGTTCTGAAGAGGCTGAAAAGCTTATCAGACTACATGGGGAGGAGCGTTCTAGTTGTCAAAAAGACAGGTGGAAGTTTTTTCTTTTTCTCTCTTTTTATAGAGTAAAGAGAACAATATTTTATTTTAGGAAATCCTGGACTATCTCCGACACTTCTTTCTAGGTCTGATTTAACACCTTGAACAAGTTGGCTTCAAGTCACCCATATCAAGATGGCATTTCATAAAACAAAGACAACAGATATTGACTTTGAACACAGCATGTTGAAATGCTGAGAAAGTGTCTTGTTAAGAGAAAGGGCCAGACTCTTGAAGTTTATCAGTTTGACATATCTTGGCTTAGGATTCCCAGGACTTCTCACTTGCAACAGGATCTGTAATAACTCCCATTCTCTGAAGCTGAATGAAGAAGGCCAGAGAAATTGCTCCATCTACAGTGCTTGCTGTAAATTAGTGCATGTGTGTCTAATATTCAGAGTAGAGCAGCATCTTGTTTGTGAATATTTATAAGCAACAACCCACATATAATTAACATTTTATATTGAAGAACTGTTTCTCAGGTAGATAAAAAAATCTATCTGCAACCTAAAATTTTAGCACACATTTTATGATGTGAAAAGACTCAAGGATTCTATTTATTTATTTTTTTTTTTTTGAGACAGAGTCTCACTCTGTCGCCCAGGCTAGAGTGCAGTGGCATAATCTCCACTCATTGCAAGCTCCGCCTCCTGGGTTCCCACCATTCTTCTGCCTCAGTCTCCCGAATAGCTGGGACTACAGGCGCCTGCCACAACGCCCGGCTAATTTTTTGTATTTTTAGTAGAGACGGGGTTTCACCATGTTAGCCAAGATGGTCTCGATCTCCTGACCTTGTGATCCACCCACCTCGACCTCCCAAAGTGCTGGAATTATAGGCATGAGCCACTGCACCCGGCCAAGAATTCTTTAAATTAATCCGTTTTAAATTAACAAAGCAAGTATTTCCTCTTTAGTGTCATGAAAAACAGAGCATGCTCATATAAGAATCATAGAAATCACCCAGCACAGGAAATCCCTTTAAAACAGTCCTACAAATAATCGTTGACCCTCTTGTTTAATACTCCCAAATGATGGACAGTGACTCACTAACTTATGAGGTGTCCTTGCCATCATTTGCTTTCACTTTCTACCGATCGGTACTTAGTATGTCTCGGAAGAAAAACAGAACAAGCCAGCCTTTAAATACCCTCTCAAAGATGTGACAATGGCCACAGGAATCCGTCTGTGCTATCTCTTTTATATCAAACTGAACTTTTGCTATCCTCCTGCCACGTTGTTTCACCTAAAGCTGCCTTCTTGAGTATTTTAAGTTAAGCCTCAAGGTTTCTGGGTACATAGTGAACTGAAACCTGACTGGATGTGGAAACAGACCAGAACCTGCTCTTGGAACAAGTAGCTAAGTCTCGGCCAGTCCCAGCAGCCAGCCTTGGACCACTCACAGGCAGCCAACCGCTCAAACCCTGCTAAGATAAGGCAAACGCGAGCTGTAACCAACCCAGATGTTTCTGTACCTTACTTCCGTATTCTGTACCTCACTTCCGTTTTCTGTACCTCACTTCCGTTTTCTGTACCTCACTTGGATTTTCTGTACATCATTTTCCTTTATCTGTCCATATATCCTTTTGAACTCCTGGCAGTGCCTGAGTAACTCCAAACCTATTCAGGTTGGGAGGTGGGGATTAGCTACTCAATTCACAAATTGTTCTTTACTCAGTTAAAATCTGTTAAATTTAATTTGTCTAAAGTTGTTTTTTTTTTTTTTAACACTCCCAACAAGATATTTTTTCTAGGCCCTTTATCATCTTGAATCCCTTCCTCTCATCCATGACAGTCTCTCCTGAAACGCCATATTGGGAACTGAACTGGATCCAGCCCACGTTGTGGAGGAGCTTTCTAGTGGTGGGATGTGGTGTGAGCTTTCTTTAGAAACCACTTCACACCATTGGCTACTACTTTAAAAATAGCAGAAAAACGAACTATTTTCTCTAAGATGTTATCACATCTCAATATTACACATTATTTCCATTTTTCTTTGAAGTTACACTTATTTAAGTAGTTCTATTATAGGCCAGCACTGACCTTAAACGGGTTCCATTGTAAAGCAGCTGACTGCTGGTGCTGATCAGGAAATAGTTCTTTTTTTGGCAAGCAGAAAGGTATATATATACATGTGCATACACACACACAATATATTTTAATTCAGGTCAGGTGCCATGGCTCATGCCTGCAGTCCCAGCAATTTGGGAGGCCAACGCAGGAGAATCATGTGAGGCCAGGAGTTAGAGACCAGCTTGAGCAAAATAGTGAGACCTCATCTTTACCAAAAAAAAAAAAAAAAAAAAAAAAAGGCTAGGCACAGTGGTGCATGCCTGCACTCACATCTACTCGGGAGACTGAGGTGGGAGGATCACTTGAGCTCAAGAGGTCAAAGTTGTAGGGAGCTATGACCATACAACTGCACTCCAGCCTGAGTGAAAAAGTGACACCCTAACCACCCCCCCCCCGCAAAAAAATTAAAACATTCTCATTCCTTCCTTCTAGTTCTTGAATATATCTCAGCTACAACTGGTGAAACTGTAGGTAAAAGTACAAGAACTACTCTTACAAGACGGGTAAATGACAAAACAAAACACAAGTGTGCAGCATGAAAATTAGAATGATTATTGTATAACTTCTCAGTCTTTCCGCTAAAATCAGGTGCAGAATGATTGTTTTTACTTGGTCAAATAGTGTGGACATAACCTAGTATGCTGTGAAAATGTTCCAGAAGAGAACTGGAAGACGCCACACCCACACCCCTCACAAATAAATAGTTTCTTCTATCCAGAGAGTACCTCCTGGTTAATGTAACTTCAGTTGAATTCTCTTAAGTTACTCTTTGAGGAAATACCTTTGCCCTCTCCCCGCATACATGCAAAACCACTTTTTAGCACTCCTGGGTATCTCTGAAGTTTGACAAAAACATTAGTACCCTGAGTTATTTCAACTATAATTAATAGAACACACTATTTGACATATATAGTAACAGGAAGTTTATGCTCTGTGTCCACTCTGAGAATTGCTAGGCCATCCTGGTAGTCAGCATCTTCTCTTTCTCACAATTTTCCCTTCCAAATATCACCATTCCGTCACTTTCCATTAGCTCTCAGTCACCTTCACTCTCTTCTAGGACTAGTGTTTCTGGCTGTATGCCTGTACCACAAGTCAATACATAAAATTTCCTGTGTCCTGGCAAACTTTATTAAAGTTAAATGAGGATTTTCCTGGTTACATCTCTGAAGCCACAAATTTTAATCTCAGCTGCACATTAGAATCACTTGGAGAGCTTTTTAAAAATGTCATTGCCAAGGCCTCACTCTCAGAGATTCTAATTTAATTCAGGGGTGCCCAGCACTAAGTCTCTTTTTTTCTTTTCTTTTTATTTATTTATTTATTTATTTATTTACAGACAGGGTTTTGCCATGTTGCCCAGGCTGGTCTTGAACTCCTGGGCTCAAGCAGTCCACCTACCTTGGGCCTCCCAAAGTGCTGGGATTATAGGCAGGAGCCACCATGCCTGGCCAGCACTGGTAAGTCTGAAAAGCTTTTCAAGTGATTCTAATCTACAGCCAACGTTAAGATTTAGTGTGCTAATGCCCAAAATACCTGAAAGGTGTGATGTATGCCATTAGTAACTGGTTCTCATCACTGCAACTGTTTTCATGAGGCAGAGACAGAAAGATTCTTAGAGACAGATAGCTTCTAACAGTGAGTCCCAGAACACAGGAATGAATACAATCAAGAATTAAATGTCAACGCTGGGCACAACGGCTCACACCTGTAATCCCAAAACTTTGGGAGGCTGAGGCGGGTGAATCTCTCGAGCTTAGGAATTCAAGACCAGCCTGGGAAACATGACGAAACTCTGTCTCTACCAAAAATTAAAAAAAAAAAAAATAGCCAGGCGTGGATGCATGCACCTGTGGTCCCAGCTATTCAGGAGGCTGAGGAGGGAGGATCATTTGAGCCTGGGAGGCAGAGGTTGCAGTGAGCTGAGATTGCACCACAGCACTCCAGCCTAGGTGACAGAGCGAGACTCCGTCTCAAAAACTAATAATAAATAAATAAATAAATAAACAAACAAACAAACAATAAAAAGAAAAGAATTAAATGTCAGATAAGAAATAATGCTTAAGTTCACATGGAAAAATAAACACACTGAAGAGTTAAGAAAACACTGACAAGGGGCTGGGCACAGGGGCTCATGCCTGTAATCCCAGCACTTCAGGAGGTCAAGGCGGGCAGATTGCTTGAGGTCAGGAGTTCGAGACTAGCCCGGCCAAATTGGTGAAACCCCATCTCTACTAAAAGTACAAAAATTAGCTGTGCATGGTGGTGCATGACTGTAGTCCCAGTTACTAGAGAGGCTGAGGCAGAAGAATCACTTGAACCCCGGAGGTGGAGGTTGCAGTGAGCCAAGATTGTGCCATTGCACTCTAGCCTAGGTAACAGAGCAAGACTCCATCTAAAAAAAAGAAAAGAAAGAAAGAAAAGAAGAGAAAAGAAGGAAGTAAAGAAAAGAAAACACTGATGACAAGGAAGGGCTCTGAATAAACCAAGTCCAATCGGATATTAAAAATACACTACACAGCTCTTGAGGCTTCCAAGATGGCTGAATAGGAACAGCTCCGGTCTGCAGCTCCCAGCAAGATCAACACAGAAGACAGGTGATTTCTGCATTTCCATCTGAGGTACCTGGTTCATCTCACTGGGACTTGTTGGACAGTGGGTGCAGCTCACAGAGGGAAAGCCAAAGCAGGGCAGGGTGTTGCCTCACCCGAGAAGCACAAGGGGTCAGGTGATTTCCCTTTCCTAGCCAAGGGAAGCTGAGACAGTCTGCACCTGAAGGAAAAGTACACTCTCATGAAAATACTGTTTTTTCCCCATAGTCTTTGCAAATGGCAGACCAGAAAATTCCCTCCTATGCCTAACTCAGCAGGTCCCACAGTCATAGAACCTTCCTCATTGCTGGCACAGCAGTCTGAGATCAACCTGTGATGCTGCAGCTTGACAGGGGGAGGGGAGTCCAACATTGCTGAGGCTTGAGTAGGCGGTTTTGTGCTCACAGTGTAAACAAAGACTCCAGGAAGCTCAAACTGGGTGGAGCCCACTGCAGCTCAGCAAGGTCTACTGCCTTGCTGTAGATTCCACTTTTGTGGGCACGGCATATCAGAACAAAAGGCAGCAGACAATTTCTGCAGACTTAAACATCCCTATCCAACAGCTCTGAATAGAGCAGTGGTTCTCCCAGCATGGTGTTCGAACTCTGAGAACAGACAGACTGCCTGCTCAAGTGGGTCCCTGAACCCCATGTAGCCTGACTGGAAGACACCTCCCAGTAGGGTCCGACAAACACCACATTCAGGCAGATGCCCCTCTGGGACAAAGTTTCCAGAGGAAGGATCAGGCAGCAATATTTGCTGTTCTGCAGCCTCTGCTGGTGATACTTGGGCAAATAGGGTCTAGAGTGGACCTTCAGCAAACTCCAACAGACCTGCAGCTGAGGGGCTCGACTGTTAGAAGGAAAACTAACAAACAGAAAGGAATGCATCAACATCAACAAAAAGCACATCCCCACCAGAACCCCATCTGTAGGTCACCAACATCAAAGACCAAAGGTAAATAAAACCACAAAGATGGGGAGAAACCAGAGTAGAAAAGCTGAAAATTCTTTTTTTCTTTTTTTTTTTTTTAATTATACTTTCAGTTCTAGGGTACATATGCACAAAGTACAGGTTTCTTACATACCCATACATGTGCCATGTTGGTGTGCTGCACACATTAACTCATCATTTACATTAGGTATATCTCCTAATGCTATCCCTCCCCCATCTCCTACCCCATGGCAGGCCTCGGTGTGTGATGTTCCCCTTCCTGTGTCCAAGTGTTCCATTGTTCAGTTCCCACCTATGAGCAAGAACATGCAGTGTTTGGTTTTTTCTCCGTGTTATAGTTTGCTGAGAATGATGGTTTCCAGCTTCATCCACGTCCCTACAAAGGACATGAACTCATCCTTTCTTATGGCTGCATAGTATTCCATGGTGCATATATGCCACATTTTCTTAATCTAGTCTATCATTGATGGACTTTTGGGTTGGTTCCCAGTGTTTGCTATTATGCATAGTGCCGCAATAAACATATGTGTGCATGTGTCTTTATAGCAGCATGATTTATAATCCTTTGGGTATATACCCAGTAATGAAGTGGCTGAGTCAAATGGTATTTCTAGTTCTAGATCCTTGAGGAATCACCACACTCTCTTCCACAATGGTTGAACTAGTTTACAGTCCCACCAACAGTGTAAAAGTGTTCCTATTTCTCCACATCCTCTCCAGCACTGGTTCTTTACTGACTTTTTAATGATCACCATTCTAACTGGTGTGAGATGGTATCTCATTGTGGTTTTGATTTGCATTTCTCTGATGGCCAGTCATGATGACCATTTTTTCATGTCTCTATTGACTGCATCCATGTCTTTTTTTGAGAAGCGTCTTTTCATATCCTTTGCCCACTTTTTGATGGGGTTGTTTTTTTCTTTTAAATTTGTTTGAGTTCTTTGTAGATTCTGGATATTAACCCTTTGTCAGATGAGTAGCATGCAAAAATTTTCTCCCATTCTATAGGTTGCCTGTTCACTCTGATGGTAGTTTCTTTCACTGTGCAGAAGCTGTTTAGTTTAGTTAGACCCCATTTGTCAATTTTGCCTTTTGTTGCCATTGCTTTTGGTGTTTTAGACATGAAGTCCTTGCCCATGCCTATGTCCTGAATGATATTGCCTAGGTTTTCTTCTAGGGTTTTTATGGTTTTAGGTCTAACATTTAAGTCTTTAATCCATCTTGAATTAATTTTTGTATAAGATGTAAGGAAAGGATACAGTTTCAGCTTTCTACATATGGCTGGCCAGTTTTCCCAGCACCATTTATTAAGTAGGGAATCCTTTCCCCATTTCTTGTTTTTGTCAGACTTGTCAAAGATCAGATGGTTGTAGATGTGTGGTATTATTTCTAGGCCTCTGTTCTGTTCCCTTGGTCTATATCTCTATTTTGGTACCAGTACTATGCTGTTTTGGTTACTGTAGCCTTGTAGTATAGTTTGAAGTCAGGTGTCATGATCCCTCCAGCTTTGTTCTTTTTGCTTCGGATTGTCTTGGCAATGCGGGCTCTTTTTGGTTCCATGTGAACTTTAAAGTAGTTTTTTCCAATTCTGTGAAAAAAGTCATTGGTAGCTTGATGGGGATGGCATTGAATCTATAAATCACCTTGAGCAGTATGGCCATTTTCATGATATTGATTCTTCCTATCCATGAGTATGGAATGTTCTTCCATTTGTTTCTGTCCTCTTTTATTTCATTGAGCAGTAGTTTGTAGTTCTCCTTGAGGAGGTCATTCACATCCCTTGTAGCTTGGATTCCTAGGTATTTTATTCTCTTTGAAGCAATTGTGAATGGGAGTTCACTCAAGATTTGGCTCTTTGTTTGTCTGTTATTGGTGTATAAGAATGCTTGGGTTTTTGCACATTGATTTTGTATCCTGAGACTTTGCTGAAGTTCCTTATCAGTTTAAGGAGATTTGGGGCTGAGACTATTGGGTTTTCTAAATATACAATCATGTCATCTGCAAACAGGGACCATTTGACTTCCTCCTTTCCTAATTGAATACCCTTTATTTCTTTTGCCTGCCTCATTTCCCTGGCCTGAACTTCCAACACTATGTTGAATAGGATTGGTGAGAGGGCATCCCTATCTTGTGCCAGTTTTCAAAGGGAATGCTTCCAGTTTTTACCCATTCGGTAAGATATTGGCTGTGGGTTTGTCATAAATAGCTCTTATTATTTTGAGATATGTCCCATCAATACCTAATTTGTTGAGAGATTTTAGCATGAAGTGCTGTTGAATTTTGTCTAAGGCCTTTTCTGTATCTATTGAGATAATCACATGTTTTTTGTCATTGGTTATGTTTACCTGAGGGATTACGTTTATTGATTTGCATATGTTGAATGAGCCTTGTATCCCAGTATGAAGCCCACTTCATAATGGTAGATAAGCTTTTTGATGTGTTGCTGATTTCGGTTTTCCAGTATTTTATTGAGGATTTTTGCATCGATGTTCATCGGGGTATTGGTCTAAAATTCTCTTTTTTAGTTGTGTCTCTGACAGGCTTTGGTATCAGGATGATGTTGGCCTCATAAAATGAGTTAGGGAGGATAGCCTCTTTTTCTACTGATCGCAATAGTTTCAGAAGGAATGGTACCAGCTCTTCCTTGTACCTCTGGTAGAATTCGGCTGTGAATCCGTGTGGTCCTGGACTTTCTTTGGTTGGTAGGCTATTAATTATTGCCTCAATTTCAGAGCCTGTTATTGGTCTATTTAGGGATTCAACTTCTTCCTGGTTTAGTCTTGTGAGGGTATATGTGCCCAGGAATTTATCCATTTCTTCTAGATTTTCTAGTTTTTTTGCATAGAGGTGTTTAAATAGTATTCACTGATGGCAGTTTGTATTTCTGTGGGATCGGTGGTGATATCCCCTTTATCATTGTTTATTGCATCTATTTGATTCTTCTCTCTTTTCCTCTTTATTGGTCTTGCAAGTATTCTATCAATTTTGTTGATCTTTTCAAAAAACCAGCTCCTGGATTCATTGATTTTGTTTGAAGGGTTTTTCATGTCTCTATCTCCTTCAGTTCTGCTCTGATCTTGGTTATTTCTTGCCTTCTGCTAGCTTTTGAATGTGTTTGCTCTTGTTTCTCTAATTCTTTTAATATGTTAGGGTGTCGATTTCAGATCTTTCTTACTTCCTCTTGTGGGCATTTCGTGCTATAAATTTCCCTCTACACACTGCTTTAAATGTGTCCCAAAGATTCTAGTATGTTGTGTCTTTGTTCTCATTGGTTTCAAAGAACATCTTCATTTCTCCCTTCATTTCGTTACGTACCCAGTAGTCATTCAGGAGCAGGTTGTTCCGTTTCCATGTAGTTGAGCAGTTTTGAGTGAGTTTCTTAATCCTGAGTTCTAGTTTGATTGCACTGTGGTCTGAGAGACAGTTTGTTATAATTTCTGTTATTTTACATTTGCTGAGGAGTGCTTTATTTCCAACTATGTGGTCAATTTTGGAATAAGTGCGATGTGGTGCTGACAAGAATGTATAATCTGTTGATTTGGGGTGGAGAGTTCTGTAGATGTCTCTTAGGTCTGCTTGGTGCAGAGCCGAGTTCAATTCCTGGATATTCTTGTTAACTTTCTGTCTCATTGATCTGTCCAATCTTGACAGTGGAGTGTTAAGGTCTCCCATTATTATTATGTGGGAGTCTAAGTCTCTTTGTAGGTCTCTAAGGACTTGCTTTATGAATCTGGGTGCTCCTATATTGGGTGCATATATATTTAGGATAGTTAACTCTTCTTGTTGAATTGATCCCTTTATCATTATGTAATGGCCTTCTTTGTCTCTTTTGATCTTTGTTGGTTTAACGTCTGTTTTATCAGAGACAAGGATTGCAACCCCTGCTTTTTTTTGTTTTCCATTTGCTTGGTAGATTTTCCTCCATCCCTTTATTTTGAGCCTATGTGTGTCTCTGCACATGAGATGGGTGTCCTGAATACAGCACATTGATGGGTCTTGACTCTTTATCCAGTTTGCCAGTCTGTGTCTTTTAATTGGAGCATTTAGCCCATTTACATTTAAGGTTAATATTGTTATGTGTGAATTTGATCCTGTTGTTATGTTAGCTTATTATTTTCCTCGTTAGTTGATGCAGTTTCTTCCTAGCATCAATGGTCTTTACAATTTGGCATGTTTTTGCAGTGGCTGGTACCAGTTGTTCCTTTCCATCTTTAGTGCTTCCTTCAGGAGTTTTGTAGGGCGGGCCTGGTGGTGACAAAATCTCTCAGCATTTGCTTGTCTGTAAAGGATTTTATTTCTCCTTCACTTATGAAGCTTAGTTTGGCTCAATATGAAATTCTGGATTGAAAATTCTTTTCTTTAAGAATGTTGAATATTGGCCCCCACTCTCTTCTGGTTTGTAGAGTTTCTGCTGACAGATCCACTATTAGTCTGATGGGCTTCCTTTTGTGGGTAACCCGAACTTTCTCTCCGGCTGCCCTTAACATTTTTTCTTCATTTCAATTTTAGTGAATCTGACAATTACGTGTCTTGGAGTTGCTCTTCTCAAGGAGTATCTTTTTGGCATTCTCTGTATTTCCTGAATTTGAATGTTGGCCTGCCTTTCTAGGTTGGGGAAGTTCTCCTGGATAATATCCTGCAGAGTGTTTTCCAACTTGGTTGCATTCTCCCCGTCATTTTCAGGTACATCAATCAGATGTAGATTTGGTCTTTTCACATAGTCCCATATTTCTTGGAGTCTTTGTTCATTTCTTTTTACTCTTCTTTATCTAAACTTTTCTCACTTCATTTCATTCATTTAATCTTCAATCACTGATACCCTTTCCTCCAGTTGATCGAATCGGCTACTGAAGCTGGTGCATTCTTCATGTAGTTCTCATGCCATGGTTTTCAGCTCCATCAGGTCATTTGTGGACTTTTCTACACTGGTTATTCTAGTTAGCCATTCATCTAATCTTTTTTCAAGGTTTCAACTTCTTTGTAATGGGTTTGAACTTCCTCCTTTAGCTCAGAGAAGTTTGATCCTCTGAAGCCTTCTTCTCTCAACTTGTCAAAGTCATTCTCCATCCAGCTTTGTTCCATTGCTGTGAAGGATCTGCATTCCTTTGGAGGGGGAGAGGCACTCTGATTTTCAGAATTTTCAGCTTTTCTGCTGTTTTTTCCCTATCTTTGTGGTTTTATCTACCTTTGGTCTTTGATGATGGTGACGTACAGATGGGGTTTTGGTGTGGATGTCCTTTCTGTGTGTTAGTTTCCCTTCTAACAGTTAGGACCCTCAGCTGAAGGTCTGTTGGAGTTTGCTGGAGGTCCATTCCAGACCCTGTTTGCCTGGGTATCAGCAGCAGAGGCTGCAGAACAGCGAATATTGCTGAACAGCAGATGTTGCTGCCTGATCCTTCCTCTGGAAACTTCATCTCAGAGGGGTACCTGTCCGTGTGAGGTGTCAGTCTGCCCCTACTGGGGGGTGCCTCCCAGTTAGGCTACTCGGGGGTCAGGGACCCACTTGGGGAGACAGTCTATCTGTTCTCAGATCTCAAACTCCATGCTGGGAGAACCACTACTCTCTTCAAAGCTGTCAGACAGGGACATTTAAGTCTGCAGAGGTTTCTGCTGCCTTCTGTTCAGCTATGCCCTGTCCCCAGAGGTGGAGTCTACAGAGGCAAGCAGGCCTCCTTGAGCTGCAGTGGGCTCCACCCAGTTGGAGCTTCCTGGCCCCTTTGTTTATCTACTCAAGCCTCAGCAATGGTGGGTACCCCTCCCCCAGGCCTCACTGCCACCTTGCAGTTTGATCTCAGACTGCTGTGCTAGCAGTAAGCGAGGCTCCGTGGGCATGGTACCCTCCAAGCCAGGGGCGGCATATAATCTTCTGGTGTGCTGTTTGCTAAGACCATTGGAAAAGTGCAGTATTAGGGTGGGAGTGACCCGATTTTCCAGGTGCCATCTGTCACAGCTTCCCTTGGCTAGGAAAGGGAATTCCCTCACCCCTTGTGCTTCCTGGGTGAGGCAATGCCTTGCCCTGCTTTGGCTCATGCTCAGTGGGCTGCACCCACTCTCCTGCACCCACTGTCTGACAAGCCCCAATGAAATGAACCTGGTACCTCAGTTGCAAATGCAGAAATCACTCGTCTTCTGTGTAGCTCACGCTGGAAGCTGTAGACTGAAACTGTTCCTATTTGGCCATCTTGGAACTGCGCCCAAAAAGCTGAAAATTCTAAAAACCAGAGCTCCTATTATCCTCCAAAAGATCACAGCTCCTCACCAGCAAAGGAACAAAACTGGACGGAAAATGAGTTTGATGAGTTAACAGAAGTAGGCTTTAGAAGGTCGGTAATAACAAACTTCTCCAAGCTAAAGGAGGATGTCCGAACCCATCTCAAGGAAGCTATAAACCTTGAAAAAAGGTTAGACAAATGGCTAATTAGAAAAAACAGTGTAGAGAAGACCTTAAATGATGTGATAGAGCTGAAAAACACAGCACGAGAACTCCGTAACGCATGCACAAGCTTCAATAGCCAATTTGATCAAGTGGAATAAAGGACATCAGTAATTGAAGATCAGACAAATAATATAAAGTGAGAAAACAAAATTAGAGGAAAAAAGAGTGAAAAGAAATGAAGAAAGTCTCCAAGAAATATGGCACTATGTGAAAAGACCAAAACTACATTTGATTGGTGTTCCTGAACATGACAGGGAGAATGGATCCAAGTTAGAAAACACTCCAGGATATTATCCAGGAGAACGTCCCCAACTTGGCAAGGCAAGGCAACATTCAAATTCAGAAAATACAGAGAACACCACAAAGATACTCCTTGAGAAGAGCAACCCCAAGACACGTAATTGTCAGATTCTCCAAGGTTGAAATGAAGGAAAAAATGCCATTGCAAAAACATACCAAATTGTAAAGACCATCAATGCTAGGAAGAAACTGCATCAATTAATGGACAAAATAATCAGCCAACATCATAATGACAGGATCAAATTCACACACAACAATATTAACCTTAAATGTAAATGGACTAAATACACCAGTTAAAAGACACAGACTCCAAATTGGATAAAGAGACAAAACTCATCAGTGTGCTGTATTCAGGAGACCCATCTCATGTGCAAAGACACACATAGGCTCAAAATAAAGGGATGGAGGAAGATCTACCAAGCAAATGGAAAGCAAAAAAAAGCAGGGGTTGCAATCCTAGTCTCTGATAAAATAGACTTTAAATCAACAAAGATCAAAAAGGACAAAGAAGGCCATTACATAATGGTAAAGGGATCAATTCAACAAGAAGAGCTAACTATCCTAAATATATGTGCACCCAATACAGGAGCACCCAGATTCATAAAGCAAGTCCTTACAGACCTACAAATGGACTTAGACTCCCATACAATAATAATGGGAGATTTTAACACTCTGCTGTCAATATTAGACAGATCAATGAGACAGAAGGTGAACAAGGATATCCAGGAATTGAACTCAGCTCTGGATCAAGCAGACCTAAGAGACATCTACAGAACTCTCCACCCCAAATCAACAGAATATACATTCTTCTCAGCACTACATTGCAATTATTCTAAAATTGACCACATAATTGGAAGTAAAACACTCCTCAGCAAATGCAAAAGAAGAGAAATCACAACAAATGCTCTCTCAGACCACAGTGTAATCAAATTAGAACTCAGGATTAAAAAATTCACTGAAAAACCACACAACTACATGGTAACTGAACAACTGGCACCTGAATGACTATTGGTTGAATAACAAAATGAAGGAAGAAATGAAGATGTTCTTTGAAACCAATGAGAACAAAGACACACTGTACCAGAATCTCTGGGGCCCATTTAAAGCAGTGTGTAGAAGGAAATTTATAGCACTAAATGTCCACAAGAGGAAGTAAGAAAGATCTGAAATCGACACCGTAACATCACAATAAAAAGAACTAGAGAAGCAAGAGAAAACATATTCAAAAGCTAGCAGAAGGCAAGAAATAACTATGAGCAGAACTGAAGGAGATAGAGACACGAAAAACCCTTCAAAAAAATCAATGAATCCAGGAGCTGGTTTTTTGAAAAGATCAACAAAATTGATAGACCACTAGCAAGACTAATAAAGAAGAAAAGAGAGAAGAATCAAATAGATGCAATAAAAAATAATAAAGGGGATATCACCACTGATCCCACAGAAATACAAACTACCATCAGAGAATACTCTAAACACCTCTGTGCAAATAAACTAGAAAATCTAGAAAAAATGGATAAATTCCTGGACACATACACCCTCCCAAGACTAAATCAAGAAGAAGTTGAATCACTGAATAGACCAATAATAGGCTCTGAAATGGAGGCAATAATTAATAGCCTACCAACCAAAAAAAGTCCAGGACCAGATGGATTCACAGCCGAATTCTACCAGAGATACAAGGAGGAGCTGGTACCATTCCTTCTGAAACTATTGCGATCAGTAGAAAAAGAGGCTATCCTCCCTAACTCATTTTATGAGGCCAACATCATCCTGATACCAAAGCCTGTCAGAGACACAACTAAAAAAGAGAATTTTAGACCAATACCCCGATGAACATCGATGCAAAAATCCTCAATAAAATACAGGCAAACAGAATTCAGCAGCACATCTAAAAGCTTATCCACCACAATCAAGTCAGCGTCATCCCTGGGATCCAAGGCTCATTCAACATATGCAAATCCATAAACGTAATCCATCAGAGAAACAGAACCAATGACAAAAACCACATGATTATCTCAATAGATGCAGAAAAGGCCTTCAACAATATTCAACAGTGCTTCATGCTAAAAATTCTTAATAAACTAGGTATTAATGGAACATATCTCAAAATAATAAGAGCTATTTCTGACAAACCCACAGCCAATATCATACTGAATGGGCAAAAACTGGAAGCATTCCCTTTGAAAACCAGCACAAGACAAGGATGCCCTCTCTCACCACTCCTATTCAACATAATGTTGGAAGTTCTGGTCAGGGAAATCAGACAAGAGAAAGAAAAAAATAATATTCAATTAGGAAAAGAGGAAGTCAAATTGTCCCTGTTTGCAGATGACATGACTGTATATTTAGAAAACCCCATCGTCTCAAACCAAAATCTCCTGAAGCTGATGAGCAACTTCAGCAAAGTCTCAGGATGCAAAATCAATGAGCAAAAATCATAAGCATTCCTAAACACCAATAACAGACAAAGAGAAAGCCAAATCTTGAGTGAACTCCCATTCACTATTACTACAAAGAGAATAAAATATCTAGGAATCCAACTTGCAAGGGATGTGAAGGACCTCCCAAGGAGAACTACAAACCACTGCTCAACAAAATAAAAGAGGACACAAATGGAAGAACATTCCATGCTCATGGATAGGAAGAATCAATATCATTAAAATGGCTATACTGCCCAAGGTAATTTATAGATTCAATGCCATCCCTGTCAAGCTACCATTGCCTTTCTTCACAGAATTGGAAAAAAACTACTTTAAAGTTCATACGGAACCAAAAAAGAGCCCACATAGCCAAGACAAGCCTAAGCAAAAAGAACAAAGCTGAAGGCATCACGCTGCCTGACTTCAAACGATACTACAAGGCTACAGTAACCAAAACAGCATGGTACTGGTACCAAAACAGAGATATAGACCAACAGAACAGAACAAAGGCCTCAGAAATAACACTATACATCTACAGCCATCTGATCTTTGACAAATCTGACAACAACTAGCAATGGGGAAAGAATTTCCTATTTAATAAATGGTGTTGGGAAAACTGGCTAGCCATATGTAGAAAGCTGAAACTGGATCCCTTCCTTATACCTTATACAAAAATTAACTCAAGATGGATTAAAAATTTAATGTAACACCTAAAACCATAAAAACCCTAGAAGAAAACCTAGGCAATGCCATTCAGGACATAGGCATGGGCAAAGACTTCATGAATAAAACACCAAAAGCAATGACAGTAAAAGCCAAAATAGACAAATGGGATCTAATGAAACTAAAGAGCTTCTGCATAGCAAAAGAAACTATCATCACAGTGAACAGGCAACCTACACAATGGAAGAAAATGTTTCCAATCTACCCATCTGACAAAGGGCTGATATCCAGAATCTACAACGAACTTAAACGAATTTACAAGAAAAGAAAACAAACAACCCCATCAAAAAGTGAGCAAAGGATATGAACAGACATTTCTCAAAAGAAGACATTTATGCAGCCAACAGGCATATGAAAAATGCTCATCATCACTGGTCATCAGAGAAATGCAAATCAAAACCACAATGAGATACCATCTCACACCAGTTAGAATGGTGATCATTAAAAAGTCAGGAAACAATAGATGCTGGAGAGGATGTGGAGAAATAGGAACACTTTTACACTGGTGGTGGGAGCTTAAATTAGTTCAACCACTGTGGAAGACAGTGTGGTGATTCCTCAAGGATCTAGAACTAGTAATACCATTTGACCTAGCAATCCCATTACTGGGTAAATACCCAAAGGATTACAAATCATTCTACTATAAAGACACATGCACATGTATGTTTACTGCAGCGCTATTCACAATAGCAAAGACTTGGAACCAACCCAAATATCCATCAACAATAGACTAGATTAAGAAAATGTTGCACATAAACACCATGGAATACTATGTGGTCAAAGAAAAGGATGAGTTCATGTCCTTTGGGGGCATGGATGAAGCTGGAAACCATCATTCTCAGCAAACTATCACAAGGACAGTAAACCAAATACCACATGTTCTTACTCATAAGTGGGAGTTTAGCAATGAGAACATATGGACACAGGGAGGGGAATATCACACACCGGGGCCTGTCAGGGGGTTGGGGGCTGGAGGAGGGATGGCATTAGGAGAAATACCTAATGGAAATGGTGAGTTGATGGGTACAGCAAACCAACATGGCACATGTATACTTATGAACAAACCTACACGTTTTGCACATGTACCCTAGAACTCAAAGTACAATAAAATTAATTAATTGATTAAATTAAAATAAAAATACACTACACGCCTCCATAGTTAAAACAGAGTAGTATTGTCATATGACTGGACAAACAGATCAAAGGAACAGAAAGTTCAGAAACAGACTCAACTATGTGTAAAGATCAAGCATATAATAAAGGTGATATATCAAAACACTGGAGCAAACGTAGTCATGTGCAGTAAATGGTGTTGGTACAACTAAACAGCCGTCTACAAAAAATATAAAATTAGATTCATTCCTTAAAGCAGAGAAAAGAAAAAAATCTCAAATGGATCAGAGGTCTAAATGCAGAAAAGGAAAATATACTAGTACCTGAAGAAAACGTGAGTGTATTCTCCTTTAACTCTGGAGTAGAAAAAGCCTTTCTAATCATGACTCAAAATTCAGAGGCACTAAAAGAAAAGACTGATAAATTTGACAACATTTAAAAAGATTAAAACTTTTGGCCTGGCATGATGGCTCACTCCTGTAATCCCAGCACTTTGGGAGGCCAAGGCAAGAGGATCACTTGAGCCCAGAAGTTGAAGACCAGCCTGGACCACATAGTGAGACCCCACCTCTACAAAAACAAACAAAATTAGCCAGGTGTAGTGGTGCACACATGTAGTTCCAGCTACTCAAGAGGCTGAGGTGGGAGGATAACTTAAGTCTGGGAAGTAGAGGCTGCAGTGAGCCAAGATCAAACCACTGCACTCCAGCCTGAGCAACAGAATGAGACACTGTCTCAAGCTTTTGCATGATTAAAAATACCATATGTAAAGTCAAAAGACAAAAAACTGAGGATAAATATTTGTATCATATATAATAGCTAATGGGCTAATATCCCCAATTCACTGTTTAAACTTTAAAATTGAGGGAAAATGATCAAAAATCATATGTTAAATAGGCAGTAGACATCAACAGATAATTCACAAAGGATACAGTATGTAAATGGATTTTAAGCCAATGAAACAATGTTTAATTTTACTCATAATAAATGCAAATTAAAACTTCACTGAGTTAGCATTTATCACTCATCAAAAAAAATAACAAATCAGACAAAAAAACTCAAACAGTTTCAATACACTTCGTTGGCAATACTGTGGGCAAATGGGCACACTCATACATTGTTGGAAGGGAACGCAAAACAGAATAGCCCCTATAGAGGACAATTTGGCAATATCTAAAAATATTACACGTACATTTACTCTTCAGATCAGTAAACCCACATCTAGGGATTCACCCTAAAAAAGATACAACCTCAATAACATCAAAATGCATGACCACATATATTAAAGCATTAATTATAACTGCAAAATATTGGAAACTACCTATATGTCCAAGCGAAGGGGATTCGTTGCATAAAATATGGAAAATACACACAGGAGTACCATGCAGCTAAAAAGAATGAGGAATATCTCTATGAACTAATATAGTGTGATTTTCAGGAGCTACTGCCCAGTAAAAAAAAGAAAAAAGACACCTTTTATGTAAATTTATTAAAAATAAGAAAAAAAATCATATTTTCTTATTCCAAAAAAAAAAAAAAAAAAACAGAGGTAACAAACTGGTAAACAATGTAATTCATTACCTACAAAGGATGAGGAGGGAGGGAAAAACGGGAAAGTGACGCTTCTCTGAATATATCTTTTTGTATAGTTTTGACTTTTGAAAGCATATTTATATCTTACCTGTTCAAAATTATAAAGTTGAATCAATAAGATTAGAAATTGGGGAGAAAAAACTCAAATTGAAAGCAATTTCAAACAAATGAACCTAACTGTATTTCAAATAAATAACATAACCACACCAAAGGGAAAAACAATAAAAAGAATATTATGCATGCATTAATTTACTAGTTCTGCCTGCTAAAGGGCCAACAAGCAGTGACATCCCAGTAGAAATGAGTACACTTACAGCCCAGATCTTGGTCTTTAGTACTACTTTCCACTAAAGGAACCAGGGATCCTAGGAGAAACTTCTGATTCCACGGATAGGACAAGGTAAGCCTAAGAAGAAAGTGCTTTAAAAAAATGATGAGGCATATCGTGAAGACACAGAAGTCAGCTTGAAGGAGCTTCTATTGGTCGAATCTGGTGTAAATTGAGCACCAAAATAGTTTAAAATAGTAATGAGGTAGGGAAAAAAATGGTGGATGGGGGCAGGAGTAATTTGTAGCTCCCACTTGGATGAAAACAGCAGCATGTGGAAACTCACATTGTGAATTTTTACTGCAAGAAATACTGCAGAAATATACCAGGAAAACCAAGAGAATCCACAGACCCTTTGAAGGAAGTGGCTTGCCTCTGCAGGCTCCATGAGACAGCCAAAAAACTGTGAGTTCTCAAAGTGTGAAGGGAGAATGTCCACCCCTGAACACACATCCTTACTGGAGAACCTGAAGGTCCAGATCATCAAAGAATGATTAGACCTAATCTGGAGCTGAGACAAATTTAGAGAGTTGAGCAAAATATAGGGGTAGAGGAAGCAGCAGGAAGAGCCCTGTGGGCACTTTCAATCCCCAGGAAAGCCATTTCTGACTTTGTCTTGCAGGGATCCTTGGGGAGGGTTGCCAGTGGAATTGGGGAAAGGTCACAGGGAGAAAGAAACTTCCAGCTGAACTCTGTTAACAATTTCAACTGAATGCAAAGCTTCCCAGACAGAATCTGGGAGAGAGGGCAAACTGGGAGAGCAGGTACCAGCACAGAAGCCATGGCAGCCAAGGAGCAGTGAAACCCAAAAGCCCTGCTTGCTTTCTTAGCAGGGAGGTTTGTAACCCGAGGCAAGTTCTCAGCCCTGCTTACGGGCTGCCTGGAAATAAACTCAGTGCTGTTGAGGGGGCACAGTGGGAGTGAGACTGGCCTTTCGAGCTGTGTGGGAGGTGGGTAAGGACTATCACTGCTGGCTTTCGCCCATTTCCCTGAGACCTGTAAGAAGCAGCAGAGGCAGCCATAATCGTCCTGGGACCATAACTCCATCAGCCTGAGAACCACACCGCCATCCCCCTCAGTGGCGCAGCAAGTTCCACCCAAAGACAGTCTGAGCTCAGACACACTTAATGCTGCCCCCACCTGATGGTCTTTCTCTATCCACCCTGGTAGCCAAAGACAAAGGACATAATCTCTTGGGAGCTCTATGGTCCCACCCACCACCTGAGAAACAGGAAAACTTATCCAGACAAGCTTAGGGCAAACTCGTATCCCCCCCTATACTACCACAGCTGGTGTTCTCTGAAAGCACCACATCCTGGCTGGAGACCAACCAACACAAAACCAGTACACTCAACAAAACTGTAACCGAGGGCCTTCACAGAGTCCACTTCACTCCCCTGCTACCTCCACCAGAGCAGGTGCGGGTATCCACGGTTGAGAGACCTGAAGATAGTTCACATCATAGGACTCTGCATATACCCTCCAGTACCAGCCCAGAGCCAAGTAGCTCTGCTGGGCAGCTAGACCCAGAAGAGACATAACAATCACTGCAGTTAGGCTCTCAGAAAGCCACATCCCTAGCAGAAGGGGGAGAGCACCACAACAAGGGAGCATCCTGTTGGACAAAAGAATTTGATCAGCATCCCTTGAGCCCCAGATCTTCCCTCTGACATAATGTACCCCAATGAGAAGGAAACAGAAAGACAATTCTGGTAATATGACAAAACAAGGTTCTTTAACACCCCCAAAAGATCATACTAGGTCACCAGCAATGAATCCAAACCAGGATGAAATCTCTGGATTGCCAGAAAAAGAATCCAAAAAGTCAATTGTTAAGCTAGCCAAGGAGGCACCAGAGAAAGAAGAAATCCAACTTAAAGAAATCCAAAAAGTGATACAGGATATGAATGAAAAATCTCCAGTGAAAGAGATACCATAAATAAAAAACAATCACAACTTCTGAAAATGAAGGACACACTGAGAGAAATGCAAAACTCACTGGAAAGTCTCAGCAATAGAATCAAACAAGTAGAAGAACGAATTTCAGAGCTTGAAGACAAGGCTTTTGAGTTAACCCAATCTGACAAAGACAAAGAAAAAATAATTTCAAAAAATGAGCAAAGCCTCCAAAATGTTTGGGATTATGTTAAACAACCAAATCTAAGAATAATTGGTGTTCCTGAGGAAGAAGAGAAATCTAAAAGTTTGGAGAACACATTTGAAGGAATAATCAAGGAAAACTTCCCTTGTCTTGCTAGTGATCTAGACATGCAGATATTAATACCAGAAGCTCAAAGAACACCCAGGAAATTCACCATAAAAAGATCATTGCCTGGGCACATAGTCATTAGATTATCTAAAGTCAAGACAAAGGAAAGAATCTTAAGAGCTGTGAGGCAAAAGCATCAGGAAACCGATAAAAGAAAACCTATCAGATTAACAGCATATTTCTCAGCAGAAACCCTATAAGCTAGAAGGGATCAGGATCCTATCTTTAGTCTCCTTAAACAAAACCATTTCCAGCCAAGAGTTTTGTATCCAGCAAAACTAAGCTTCATAAATGAAGGAAAAATCGTTCTTTTTAGACAAACAAGTGCTGAGAGAATTCACCACCACCAAGCCTGCACTACAAGAAATGCTAAAAGGAGCTCTAAATCTTTAAAGAAATCCTCAAAATACACCAAAATAGAACCTCCTTAAAGCATAAGTCTCACAGGGCCTATAAAACAATAACACGATGAAAAAACAAAAACAAAAACAAAAAAAACAAGGTATTCAGGCAACAATTAGCACAACAAATAGACTACCTCACATCTCAGTACTAACATTGAATGTAAATGGCCTAAATGCTCCATTTAAAAGATAAAGAATGGCAGAATGGCTAAGAACTCACTGACCAAGTATCTGCTGTCTTCAATAGACTCATTTCTTTTTTCTTTTTTTTCTTTTCTTTTTTTCTTTCTTTTTTTCTTTTTTTTTGAGACGGAGTTTCACTCTTGTTGCCCAGGCTGGAGTGCAATGGTGCAATCTCAGCTCACCACAATATCCACCTCCCGGGTTCAAGCAATTCTCCTGCCTCAGGCTCCCAAGTAGCTGGGATTACAGGCATGAGCCACCATGCCCAACTAATTTTGCATTTTTAGTAGAAACGGGGTTTCTCCATGTTGGTCAGACTGGTCTCGAACTCCCAACCTCAGGTGATCCATCCACTTTGGCCTCCCAAAGTGCTGGGATTACACTTGTGAGCCACCACACCTGGCCAAGAGACTCATTTCTAACACAGAACAACTCACATAAGCCAAGTGCGGTGGCTCATGCCTGTAATCCCAGCACTTTGGGAGGCCAAGGTGGGCAGATCACCTGAGGCCAGGAGTTCAAGATCAGCCTGGCCAACATGGCAAAACCCTGTCTCTAGTTAAAGTACAAAAAAATTAACCAGGCATGGTGGCACACACATGAAGTCCCAGCTACTTGGGAGACTGAGGCAGGAGAATCGCTTGAACTCGGGAAGTGCATTGAGCTAAGATTACTCCAGCCTGGGTGACAGAGTCAGACTCCATCTCAAAAAAAGGGGGTGTGTGGAAAAAGATATTCCAAGCAAATGGACACCAAAAGTATGCAGGAGTAGCTATTCTTATATCATACAAAACAGACTTTGAAGCAACAACAGTTAAAAAAAGACAAAGACACACATTATATAATGATAAAAGAACTAGTCCAACAGGAAAATAGCACAATCCTAAATATATATGCACCTAGCACTGAAGCTCCCAAATTTATAAAAACAGTTACTACAAGACCTAAGAAATGAGATAGACAGCCTCACAATAATAGTGGGGGACTTCCATACTTCACTAACAGCACTAGACAGGTCATCAAGACAGAAAGTCAACAAAGAAACAATGAACTTAACTGTACCCTAGAACAAATGGACTTAACAGATATTTACAGTACCTTCTACCCAACAACTGCAGAATATACATTCTATTAATCAGCACACAGAACATTCTCCAAGATAGACCATATGATAGGTCACTTTTCAAGTCTCAATAAATTTAAGAAAATCAAAATTATATCAAGTACTCTCTCAGACCACAGTGGAATAAAATTGAAAATCAACTCCAAAAGGAGCCCTCAAAACCATGCAAATACATGGAAATTAAACAACCTGCTCCTGAATGATCATTGGGTTAACAATGAAATCAAGAAGGAAATTTAAAAATTCTTTGAACTGGACAACAATAGTGACACAACCAATTAAAACCTCTGGGATACAGAAAAGCAGTACTAAGAGGAAAGTTCATAGTATTAAATACCTACATAAAACAATCTGAAAGAGCACAAATAGACAATCAAAGGTCACATCTCAAGGAACTAGAGAAACAAGAACAAAGCAAACTCAAAGCCAGCAGAAAAGAAACAACAAAGATCAAAGCATAACTAAACAAAATTGAAACAAACAAACAAAAACAACATGCCAAAAAGCTGGTGCTTTGAAAAGAAACTAGAAAACCTAAAAGAAATGGATAAATTCCTGGAAATATACAACCCTCCTTGATTAAACCATGAAGAAATAGAAACTCTGGACAGACCAAGAACAAGCAGCAAGATTGAAATGGTAATTTTTTTTTTTTTTTTTTGGAGATGGAGTCTCACTCTGTCACCCAGGCTGGAGTGCAGTGGCACGGTCTCATCAGCTCACTGCAAGCTCCACCTCCCAGGTTCACGCCATTCTCCCCCCTCAGCCTCCCGAGTAGCTGGGACTACAGGCACCCGCCACCACGCCTGGCTAACATTTTTTGTACTTTTAGTAAAGACGGGATTTCACCATGTTAGCCAGGATAGTGTCGATCTCCTGACCTTGTGATCCGCCTGCCTCGGCCTCCCAAAGTGCTGGGATTACAGGCGTGAGCCACCGTGCCCGGCTGAAATGGTAATTTTAAAATTGCCAACAACAAAAAAGTCCAGGACCAGACAGATTCATAGCTGAATTCTATCAGACATTCAAAGACAAATCAGTACCAATCCTATTGACACTATTCCAAAAGATAAAGAAAGAGGGAATCCTCCCAGAATCATTCTACGAAGCCCGTGCCATCCTAATACCAAAATGAGGAAAGGACATAACAGAAAAGAAAACTACAAACCAATATCCTTGATGAACATAGATGCAAAAATCCTCAACAAAATACTAGCTAACTGAATCCAACAGCATATCAAAAAGATAATCCACCACAATCAAGTGGGTTTCATACTAGGGATTCAGGGACAGTTTAATATATGCAAGTCAATAAATGTGATAAACTACATAAAATTTAAAACAAAAATCACACAATCATCACAACAGACACAGAAAATCATTTAACAAAATGCACCATCCTTTAACATTAAAACCCTCAGCAAAATGGGTATAGAAGGGAAATATCTAAATGCAATAAAAAGGTATTTATGACAAACCCACAGCCAACATAATACTGAATGTGGAAAAGTTGAAAGCATTGCTCCTGAGAACTGGAACAAGACAAGGATACCTACTTTCATCACTTCTATTAAACATAATACTGGAAGTCCTAGTCACAGCAATCAGATAAAAGAAAGAAATAAAGGGCATTCAAATTAGAAAAGAGGAAGTCAAACTGTCACTCTTCACCAACATGATTGTATACCTAGAAAACTCTAAAGACTCATCCAAAAAGCTCCTAGAACTGGGCTGGGCACAGTGGCTCACGCCTGTAATCCTAGCACTTTGGAAGGCCAAGGCAGGCAGATCGCTGGAGATCAGGAGTTCGAGACCAGCCTGGCCAACACAGCAAAACCCTGTCTCTACTAAAAATTCAAAAATTAGCCGGGTGCAGTGGCACATGCCTGCAATCCAGGCTAATCGGAAGGCTGAGGGAGGAGAATCGCTGGAACCCACGAGATGGGGGCTGCAGTGAGCTGGGATCATACCACTGTATTCCAGCCTGGGCAACAGAGGAAGACTCCATCTAAAAAAAAAAACAAAATCTCCTAGAACTGATAAATGAATTCAGTATACAAAATTAATATACAAATCAGTAGCACTGCTATACACCAACAGCAACCAAGCTGACAATCAAATTGAGAACTCAACCCCTTTTACTATAGCTGCAAAGAAAAATAAAATAGTTAGAAATATACCTAACCAAGGAGGTAAAAGACCTCTACAAGGAAAACTACAAAAACACTGCTGAAAGAAATTATAAATGACAAAAACAAATGGAAACACATCCCATGATCATGGATGGGTAGAATCCACACTGTGAAAATGACCACACTGCCAAAAGCAGTCTACAAATTCAATACAGTTCCCATCAAAATATCACTGTTATTCTTCACAGAACTAGAAAAAATAATCCTAAAATTCATATGGAAGCAAAAAAAAAAACAAAAAAAAAACAAAAAAGAAAACCTGTGTAGCCAAAGCAAGACTAAGCAAAAAGAACAAATCTGGAGGCAGGCATCGCATTACCCAACTTCAAACTAGACTATAAGGCTATAGTCACCAAAAGAGCATGGTACTGGTATTTTAAAAAGGCACATAGACCAACAGAACAGAATAGAGAACCCAGAAATAAAGCCAAATAGTTACAGACAACTCATCTTTGACAAAGCAAACAAAAACATATTCAACAAATGGTGCTGGCATAATTCACCAGCCACATATAGAATAAAACTGGATCCCCATCTCTCACCTTATACAAAAATCAACTCAAGATAGAACAAAGGCTTAAATGTAAGACCTGAAACCCTAAAAATTCTAGAAGATAACACTGGAAAAATCCTTCTAGATATTGGCGTAGGCAAAGACTTCATGACCAAGAACCCAAAAGCAAATGCAACAAAAACAAGGATAAATAAGTGGGACTTAATTAAACTAAAAAGCTTCTGCACAACAAAAGAAATAATCAGCAGACTAAACAGACAACTCACGGAGTGGGAGAAAATATTCACAAAGTATGCATCCAACAAAGGACTACACTGGCCAACATGGCGAAACCCGGTCTCTACTAAAAATACAGAAAAAAAAAAAAAAATTAGCCAGGCATAGTGGCGCATGCCTGTAATCTCAGCTACTGGGGACGCTGAAGCAGGAGAATCACCTGAACTCAGGAGGCGGAGGTTGCAGTGAGCCAAGATCGCACCACTGCACTCCAGCCTGGGTGACAGAGTGAGACTCAAAAAAACAAAGAATCATATCCAGAATCAACAAGGAACTCAAATCAGCAAGAAAAAAGAACAGTTCCATCAAAAACTGGGCTAAGGACATGAGCAGACAGTTCTCAACAGAGGATATACAAATGACCAACAAACATATGAAAAAATGCTCAACATCACTAATTATCAGGGAAATGCAAATCAAAACCTCAAGGTGATACCACCTTACTCCTGCAAGAAAGGCCTTAATCAAAAAATCCAAAATTAATAGATGGTGGTGTGGATGTTGTGAAAGGGGAACATTTTTACATTGTTGGTTGGTATGTAAACTAGTACAACCACTGTGGAAAACAGTTTGGAGATTCCTTAAAGAACTAAAAGGAGATCTACCATTTGATCCAGCAGTCCCACTCCCAGGTGCCTACCCAAAGGAAAAGAAGTCATTATACGAAAAAGATACTTGCACACGCATGTTTTACACGCACAATTTTCATCAAACCAGCCCAAATGCCCATCAATCAATGAGTGGATAAAGAAAATGTGGTATAAATATACCATGGAACACTACTCAGCCATAAACGAATGAAATAATGGCATTCGCAGCAACCTGGATGGAGCTGGAGACCGTTATTCTAAGTGAAGGAACTCAGGAATGGGAACCCAAACATCGTATGTTCTGACTCATATGTGGGAGCTAAGCTATGAGGACACAAAGACCTAAGAATGATACAATGAACTTTGGAGACTCAGCGGAAAGGTTGGGAGGGGAGTGAGGGATAAAGGACTGCATGTTGGGTACAGTGTACACTGCTTGGGTGATGGGTGCACCAAAACCTCAGAAATCACCACTAAACAACTTATCCATGTAACCAAACACCACCTGTTCCCCTCCACAAAAAAAATAAATATTTAAAAATCAAAATTAAAAAAAAAAAAATTAAGACAGACGGGGAAAACCAAAACAGTAAAAAATAAAATAGTAGTAAATTGTAAACCATTGAAAAACAGGAATTTGGCCGGGCGCGGTGGCTCAAGCCTGTAATCCCAGCACTTTGGGAGGCCGAGACGGGCGGATCACGAGGTCAGGAGATCGAGACCATCCTGGCTAACACGGTGAAACCCCGTCTCTACTAAAAAATACAAAAAACTAGCCGGGCGAAGTGGCGGGTGCCTGTAGTCCCAGCTACTCGGGAGGCTGAGGCAGGAGAATGGCGTGAACCCGAGATGAGGAGGAGCTTGCAGTGAGCTGAGATCCGGCCACTGTACTCCAGCCTGGGCGACAGAGCAAGACTCCGTCTCAAAAAAAATAAATAAATAAATAAAATAAAAAATAAAAAATAAGAAAAACAGGAATTCATGAGTCCAAGCAAGAGATGGCTCCTGCTTGTAGGATTAGGTTGGTGCAAAAGTAATTGCGGTTTTTGCTATTGAAAGTAATGGCAAAAACCGCAATTACTTTTGCACCAACCTAATAGAATGCTGAGGGGTGACTATTCAACGCACAACAAATTGGAAAAAATCATCATCTGGGGGCTATCACTGTGACGTCTGGATAAAGCAAGAAACATCAATGGATGCTAAAACCAAGGGGGAATTTTTAATGAAGAGCACAATATTTGGCTGATCTTAAAAGTGTCTCCCTACAGAATGCATATTAATTACAAGGAAAAAAGAAGAGCGGTAATTGTAATGTGTAATTGTAAGTGTAAATGTATTACAGTGGAGAAATGGAGGAAAACTTTGACAAAGTAATTGAAATGATCACCAGTGAGGGCCAGATGGACACCATGCACTTGTCAATACACTAAGAGCACAAAATCAATGATGCAGTGTTCTTTCAAGCCAAGAATGCAGAATCCGCATCTAATCATAAGAAAAAGCTCGATCAATATAAAATAAAAAACACTAACTTTTGTTAAAGGCTGTGGAAATGTTTCAGGTTAAAAAAAGGCTGAGACACGACAACTACATGCAATACCTAACCCTCGAGTGAATCCTGCACTGGAGGGAGAAATGCTATAAAAGACATTATGAGATCAACTGACAAAATTGGAATATAGATGGTAAGGAATTCTATCAATGCACATGTATCACACCGACAACAGTACACTAATGGTATATAAATGAATATTCTATTTTTTAGCAGTTTATAAATAGTTTGTTCTATTCACATTATGCAGAATTTCAGTATCATCCACAATGTGAGTACAGTAACTGAAACACAAAGGAAAAAGCAAGGCAGTGGGGTCAGGGTAAGGTTCAACATGTGGCCTGACAAAGCCCGAGTCCTCTCCTTCAGTACACATCTCCCACAGGCAAATAATATCAGTTCATTGTTCGAAGGAGAGTAGCCTATGCAGGATTTGTTTATTGTTCAGGTGTCTTTTCCAAAGTATGATAGAACAGGAGTAAGTTCAATAATGAATATCTGCAATCCAAACCAATTTAGCTATAATCAAGGATATCTTTCTTATCTATTACCACAAACATCCCTGTTGCCTCCATCTGTCTTAAAAGTTTTTCAAAAGTAAAGACACAATTTATTATACCTTATTAAATTCCTCAAACGCAAACAAAAAAATGTGTGTACCACTCAGCATACAAAAGTTACACATTAAATGTGCAGATAGATGATAGATATCTTTCTTAATTGGCTCAGTCATGAAATTTACATTATTTACATTTGGCCATCCTTACTTTTAACATGTCTAGAATTCTTCATTTAAATGTAGATGACTATACTTAAAAAAAAAAATTACTTCCATACAGTACATGCTTCCTTCATGAAATGTTAACCTCAGTTCTCAATATTGTAAACTTGGATAAACCCACAGTTTGTTGGACAGCTAACATACAAACATCACAAATTTTACTAAAAATTTGGGCCAACTCCTTGTACATTTGCCCCCTGAAATGAAAAATACACTAGAATTGAGGCAGTATATTGCCATAACTGACCTTAAGGGTAAGGAGATTCTCCTATATTTATAGACTAAGACTGGAGACATGACTGGTAATCTCTAATACAAGTGCTTTTAAAGAGAATCTAATTTTAAGCTTTGAGGTAGCATAGGACAAGCCCTATAAAATTCATTTTTCTTTTCTCAAAATAATGGAAGAACCTTTTGAAACCTAATATCTCATCAATATTACCACATTATAGAGCTAATGCAATCCTGATAGCTTGGTCAAAAGGACAAAATACAATAAAAAAATTAAGGTGTTATATGAAGGAGA
Source organism: Macaca mulatta (assembly GCF_049350105.2). NCBI lineage: Eukaryota > Metazoa > Chordata > Mammalia > Primates > Cercopithecidae > Macaca > Macaca mulatta. The sequence goes on from NC_133422.1 coordinate 27,138,172, forward strand.
GAAGACAATGAAGATAATTTAAGGCCTTGAAGTGAATTAATCAGTTTAATTTAAAGCTGAAGAATAAACCATCCACCTGAAATGCAAGCAGTATGCTTTTTCAGCTTCTGTTCTGTGGACAGAACAAAAGAATATTCTTATCCTTAAGAAATACTCAAAGCATTTAGGGGGAAAGAGCCATGATATATGTAGCTTACTCTCAATTGGTTCAAAGAACATCATGAAGAAAGGAAGAGAAAGAGCAAAAGATTAAGCAAATGGAGTGAAATGTTAAGAATAGGCAAATTTAGGTAAAGTGTACAGGACTATTCCTTGTACTATTTTTATTTTAGCAACTTCTAGTAAGTATGGAATTATTTCCAAATAAAAGTTTAAGTCTTTTAATGCTAATATTCCAGGTCAGATAAAACAAAAGATTCAACTTATGAAATACTAACCAATAATTCCTTTGTGCTGTCAAATTGAAGACGTACCATTTGTTGGGCCACTTGTGGTTTTCATAGGTCATTTCCCATCTATTTGGCAGCCAGTGGGTTTATTTGCCACCACTACATATAGAAAATCTAAAGTACCTTTGAAAGACAAGGCTGAAGCTCAGAAGAAATGATTAAGACTCCAAGTCCCACAACAAGTCGTTACAAAACAAATTTAAATTCACCTTACAGGTGTGAAGTGTAGAAGTAAGTGTCCTTTCTCTATCATTCAAGAATAACTACTCATAAAGATCCTTTGAGCCCTGGGCCCTACTGGCTGCCTGGAAGCTCAGAAATGAATGGAGGAACACCACTACCTTCATATTTCATCACCTAGGGGCTCCTCCTCCCTGCTTCTATCCTAATGTTCCGTTTCTAGGCTAGTTAGTGTCCCTGGGCACATAGTACCTGCTCACAAGCCAGTGTCTCACTTCTCCACATGTGCTCAGTCCCTCCAGCCTACCTGTCCCAACGTGGTGGATTCCTACTCCTGCTTCAAGATCTGGCTTTGAAAGCCTTCCCTCTCTCCACAGCATCTCTTCTCCCTCAGCACCCTGAGCATGTCGTTGTGAAAGCCACAGTCTAGTAAAAGGGCGGGTGTTTTTCCTGTATTTCCCTCGAAGCTCCTTGAAGGGCAGAAATCATGCCTCGGTCATCTTTGCACTCCCCATTTCCTACTAAGTGTCTACTTTGTTTAACCAAATGGAACTGCAAGTTTTTTGCTGTAGCCACCAAAAGTCCTTTTGTTGAAAGAAGAATATAAATAAAACTGAAATATGAAATAGAGTGAGTTACAGAGGTAAGTAGTAGCTCTGCCTCTCAGGGAAAGAAATGATCCCTCCTGCAAACGCCCTTTTGCTGGATCTTAGGTATCACCATAGAAAATAAGGAAAGAACCTTTAACCCATAAAGAACTATTTAGTTTAAGTTGAGGAAAATAAATCTCTGATGCTGTCTTTCAGGGTGATAAGAGATTTCCATATGAGGAAAGGCAGCTAATTCCTGGACACTTAATGATAGCACTATCTTGTCCAAAAATGGCAAAAGCAGTATCCTGGGCAATGCTGACCTAAGGTGATGGCTTATAGTAAAATGAAAGCAAATTGTAAGCACAAATCTTACTCTGCATAAGTTATTTGCTACCCAGACATGTATTCTTTGCTGATTAAAGGTACAGTATCAGTGAACTACTGGAGTTATTTTTAGCCAGAGACAGAAGAGATTTTTTAATCCTTGAAAATTAAGGGGTAAGATGTTCCTCACCCTATGCCGCCTCATGTCTCATTCCTTCTCACAAGGTCTGGTATTCTTTCTACTCCCATGCAACATTAACAGCTTTTCTGGAATATGATTATAACAGCACTATCTTAGTCCATATATGTCGCTATAAAGGAATACCTGAGGCTGGGTGATTTATAAAGAAAAGAGGTTTATTTGGCTCATGGTCCTGCAGGCTGTACAAGAAGCATGGAGCCAGCATCTGCTTCTGGTGAGGGCCTCAGGCTGCTTCCACTCATGCTGGAAGGTGAATAGGGGCCGTATGTGCAGAAAGCACATGGCAAGAATGAAACCGAAAGAGAGAAGCGAGGTGCCAGACATTTTTTAACAACCAACTCTCAGGCTCTCACAGGAACTAATAGAGTGAGAACTCACTCATTACTTCAAGGATAGTACCAAGCCATTCATGAGAGATTCCTCCAAGACCCAAATACTTCCCACTAGGCCCCACCTCCAACTCTGGAGATCAAATTTCAACTTGAGGTTTAGAGGGTCAGATATCCAAGCTATAGCAGCACCATCCCATGATACATTTGGTATCTATGTCCTTAACCAAAGCTCCCTCCGACTTTGCTGTCGTTTACTAAGCTGTAAATTATACTTTGTGTGGGATTTTCTCACTGCCCCCTAACATGGAGCATAGAATCTATTGCTGGAGCAATTTCCTCTGAATACTTTTCAGTTTGGTGGCTTAACAGATATGCTTATTGCACCTCCTCTGCAGACCCAGAGGTTCTTGGAGTCTGGCCACTGCTTGTGCCAATGACAAAGAATGCTTTAGCTCTGAAGTCAGAGCTCAGACCATGAGAGTAAAGCCTATGTATTAGCAGAAGAGAAAAGAAAAAAGAAAAACAAAGAATACAGAGGACAAGCAGGGAAATGAAGGGAAGCAGGGAAGAGGAATAAGTCAAACGAATCCCAGGAGTGGTAAGGCACAGCGGGCGCCACTAGGAACTGCCCTCTGATCTAGTTCTCCTAACAGGCAGAAAAGGATCCTTTGTAGATTGAGTTCACTATTCTTCCAGCAACCACTATCAGATGACAGAAACTCTAAAGCCTAACATCACTTCCACTTTACGACCAGCAAGGTATGAAGGAGGTGGGTAGTAATAGATTACGAAGAACATGAGGCTGGGCATTGTGGCTTACACCTGTAATCCCAGCACTTTGGGACGCTGAGACAGGAGGATGACTTGAACTCAGGAGTTCTAGAACAGACTGGGCAATAAAGCAAGATCCCGTCTCTACATAAAAAAAAAAGAAGAAGAAGAAACGAAAAACATAAAATTTGAAGGCAGAAGGCCTGGTTCAGGTCATAGGCTATGAGACACAGGGTAACCACTTCTTAACCTTTTCATCTCAGCATTCTTATCTGTTAAATGGGGATAATAACACCTGCCACACAGGATTGTTGAGCATCAAATGACTGCACATGAAAGGGTAAGTTCCTATTTCAACCGTGGATGAAGAGATGGTTAACATCCCTGCACTTCACAGATTCTGAGAACTAAAGGACAAATAAACCCAACAAGCAAAATTCAAGGTGCAATTGCTTTATTAGATTATATCCAAATACTCATGTATCTACACATATTTCTCTATATCAACTAATAAAATGGGGAGGCTTAAAAGAAACACAAGTATTTCTTTCAAATATTTGAAGGGTTCCCAGAAAGGATTAGCTATTTCCAAACTGGTTCAAAGATAGAACCTTAGTCAGACTATCAGGTAAAAGCTACAGGGAAAGGATTTGGGATCAATATAATAAAGAGCTTTCCAATATTTCAAACTGTTTGAAAATGAGACAACTCCCCATAAGGAAATGAGCTCCCTGACAGTGAAGATGTTTACATTGAAAGGAATGACCGACTGTCAGGATATGTTAGATGTTGGGTGAGGTGCAAGTTGCATGAGGGCAGGGGGTGTGTGTCTGTTTTGTTCACTGCTATCACCCTGTGCCTAGTAGAGTGCCTAGCATGTGGAAGGTACCCAGATATGAGAAATAAATGAGCAAGCTGGGCATGGTGGTGCATGCCTGTAGTCCCAGCTACTTCAGAGGCTGAGACAGGGGCATTGCTTGAGTCCAGAGGTTTGAGTCTAGCCTGGGCAACATAGGGAGACCCTGAGAAAGGAAGGAAGGAAAGATGGATGGAAGGAAGGAAGGAAGGAAGGAAGGAAGGAAGGAAGGAAGGAAGGAAGGGAGGGAGGGAGGGAGGGAGGGAGGGAAGGAAGGAAGAAATGAGCATATTCTGTGATCACTTTGAATCTAAGACTCTAATTTTATGATAGATGTTCAACAGTTCTTAGTTCTGCTGAGCCTGTGTCACCTCAGCGGCTCAGCTGGGCATCTCAAAGGCCAAATCATTTAAAGATTTTCTCCGAGTCAAATTCACAAACACAAGGGTTGATTCTACATTTGCAGACAAACAGGTACCAGAAAGCCCTACTTCACTGTTACACACGAAGAGTGTGGAATGAACAGCAGGTGAAATAGCCAAACCTACACAAATCAACCAACAAAATCAAATGGAGTTGAGGAAAGGGGTAGGTGTTACTCAGGTATAGTGCCAAGTGGATCTACGGACAAGAATGTTCTCGTATGCATCTCTATATCCGTAATACCGAGCACAGTGCCTGGCACAGAATAGATGCTCAAAAACCGTTTGCTGAATTCAATTGAACTGAAATTTATGTCTGACAATTATTAAACTATTTGCCTTTTCATTTCATATTAGGTTCACAATTCATTGTTATATATTTATTCACACACTGACTTGGATTTAATTGCTTGTATCTCCCCCACTACATTACAAACACCATAAGGGACCATGTATCCTATTGATCATTGTATACCATGTAGCCCTGGTACATTGTGTGGCACATAGGAGGTGTGCACTTAATATTTGTTGAATGAAGTGAATAAATACTGGAAGTGGATCTCTAAAATAACTGTGTACTTGAAAGAATTCTAGAATCATAGAATCTTTCTAATCCTTTTAGTTATTATTTATTATCAAGTCTGCCCATTTAGACTGAACCATTTAAGAAATGAAGCAATTTAATCTAGATAAAATAATGGTAATGCAATAGTAATATCAGAATATTTCTTCTAAATTGATGGTCAAAAATACTAATGAGAGTCCCCAGAAAGACTCTGTGCTTCAAGTTTTTTAGGGAAACATTTTACTGGCCAACATTCCCAGTTTCAAACAGACTTCACAGTCAATCCAGAGGCTGCAGATAACTAAGTTAATCCTCTTCTTTGGGCTATATAATTGGGTTTGTCTTTTCTTTGGCACTTCTACTGAAGGGCATACTAAGCAGAGAAAAGAAATCCGGCCGGGCGCGGTGGCTCAAGCCTGTAATCCCAGCACTTTGGGAGGCCGAGGCGGGCGGATCACAAGGTCAGGAGATCGAGACCACAGTGAAACCCCGTCTCTACTAAAAATACAAAACATTAGCCGGGCGCGGTGGCGGGCGCCTGTAGTCCTAGCTACTCAGGAGGCTGAGGCAGGAGAATGGCGTGAACCCAGGAGGCGGAGCTTGCAGTGAGCCGAGATCGCGCCACTGCACTCCAGCCTGGGCAACAGCGTGAGACTCCGTCTCAAAAAAAAAAAAAAAAAAAAAAAAAAAGAAATCCAGTCAAACCATAAGCATGAATTTTGGCAACTTCTATAACTGCCAAGCCTAGTGAACAGTTAGTATTTGGTGACTCCAGTGTTGTCTTTCTGGACCTCTTCCCACCCAGTCATGGAGATATCCCTCCACCCAGAGCTGCTCCATTCATACCTAAGGCTCAAATGTCTGTAAAGACAGTGTTTGTTACCAGTCTGCAATAAGATAACATACATCAGAATATAAATGAAAGCACTGAAGCTTCCTCCATTGGAAAAGTCTTGCTACCTTGCTACCAAGATAAAAATATATTTCAGACAAACTAAATAGTGCACTTCATGACATAATTGACTTAAATCCTGGCAAAAGATCCTTACCTGGTTGCAAATCAGGAACAAATAGCTTCAGAGACTGGCTCTTTGAGTAGCACTGTGCTAACCAATAAAATGATATCTGCTCCTGGGTATCAGCATTTTAAAGGACAATAAGAAGCTTCAAACCGAAGGAATCATTCCCTAAGCACAGGTTCTCACAAACATAGGGATATTATGTCTCGAACAGGTGGACACGGTATTTGGGGTTTAGAAGGGAACCACTGAAATGAGGCATCCTGCCATAACCAGATCTAGTACATAATACGTGCATCAAACAGTATCAATTCCTTTTCTCCTGCATCCTGACCCAATCCAATTTTTTTTCCAAAGGAACACATGCATTAGAATCACCTAAGAAATTTATTAGACATGCCTGCTGCCAGGCCAGCTGAATTACAATAGCTGGGTATGGGCCTAGGAATCTGTATGCTTAGCAGGCATCCAAAAGATTTATGTACACTGAAATCTGGGAACCACTGGATTAGATAAGCTGAGACTACAGAAAAGATCTTTGCAACTGCAAAGGAAACAAAAATAAAAGTACAAAGTGAGCACCAAATAGGAACTTTTGTCCCTGCCACAGGTATTTCAGAAAGCACATGAATACAGCACAGCCAATCAACTGATGCAAGCACCTCCTACCCCATAAATAGGCTTTGCCCTATAGCGTTTGCCATTTGCTGTTTAAGCAAAAAATTGTTTAACTGCCATTAACCTCATAGGATTATTGATGCTGGATATCCATTTCTCAGAGATATCAGATATTTGACCAGTTTAAATTGAGAAACACTGGATTCTTTAGCTTGGTTTGGTTTTGTGAATGGAACTTCCTCACCTCAGAAACAGCTTGTAAGTCAATTAGCCTTTTTCTCACTAAGGAAACAATGGATTTTATTCACATGGTATTTCACTCACAAGTCCCCCAAATTACTGGCTTGCCAAACCCTGCTCAAGTAAGAAGGCTGAGTGACAGTAACAGAAGCTAAATCATTTGGCATTTCAGTGACAATGTATAAGTGTATAAATTTTTAAAATCCCCTTACTGTTGTGCCTTCTCAGCAATGACACATCTACAAAATGGGCAGTAGGCCAAGTACCCTACCACAAAACAAAATCGTTGCCTGTTGTGGTATTAATGCTCAGTGAAGCCACTGGTCTCAGTACACAGTCAAGTACACCAGAACAGGCCTCAAAGGGTAGACCCGAACCGTTAACCCAAAGTATCTGAGACGGGTCTCAGTCAATTTAGAAAGTTTTTTTTTGTTTTTTGGGTTTTTTTTGCCAAGATTAAGGAGGCACCCGTGACACAGCCTCAGGAGGCCCTGATGACATGTGCCCAAGGTGGTTGGGGTACAGCTTGCTTTTATACATTTTAGGGAGACATGAGTCATTAATCAACATGTGTGAGATGTACATTGGTTCAGTCTGGTAAGGCGGGACAACTCAACGTGGGGGCTTCCAGGTTAGAAGTAGATAAAAGACATAAGGGTGCATTCTTTTGAGTCCTAATCAGCCTTCCACTCAATACACAACTTAGTCTGGCTCAGTGAATCTGCATTTTTACATAAACAATAGGGCAAAGGAAGCAATCAGATATGCATTTGTCTCAGGTGAGTCTCACAGGGATGACTTTGAGTTCTGTCTGTCCTTTGTCCACAGAGAATTTCCTTGTGGACAAGGATCTGTGGCAAATTGTGAGGGGGGCATGTAGCTATGTTATTTACGAATAAAATGGGAGGCAGGTTTGCCTGACATAGCTCCCAGTTTGACTTTTCCCTTGGCTTAGTGATTTATTTTCCTTTCACATAACCACAGACGAGAATGCCATGGAGAGGGGCCATAATAGGCACTGAATGTCAGGAAAGCTGGCAGGGGAGTCAGATATGGCTCCAAGTCTGTTCAGTGGTCTCCACAAGGCTTCCACAAAGACCAAAGGTTTCACACTGACTTATGATACCCAACACAAGAGAACCAACAGTGTGGGCAAATTAAGTCCATGGTTTTTTATGAGTTAGCCCATAATGAAAAGTCTCTCACAGACTGAAAAAATGGTCCATATCAATCAAATCACAATATTTAAGAAAGCCATGACCAATTTGCTTAAGACTGCTCCTTCAGCTGCCCCTCTTCAGCATCCCTCGCAGAGAAAGAAAAAGCATTAGTCAAAAAGATTCAGATGAACACTGCCCCCCTTCAAGAGAGTCATGGCACACCAGACACAAAGCAGTGAATCACCTGTCATTTGTTTCCAGTTCTTCCTTATCAGCTCACACACTGTCATACATCTGGAATCAAATAGTATAGCTTTTTTTTTTTTCCTTAGTAGAATCAGAGTCATTCAATTGAAAGTTCAATGTTAGGAAAATGGAAAGTTCAAATTTTCCACAAATAAACAGGGATAACTTTGACAGGTGAATGAGTGAAGGAGAAAACAATGCTTTATCTGCAACACTCTCTGTCGTGGTTGCAACAGATCTCTTTCCTACCTCCTACTTTAAGTAAAAATTAAATAGTCTCCCTGTATGTGCCAGTTTCCTATACACACAAGAACATACAGGAAGTTAATATATGATAAAGATGACATTTTAAAATTAGTGGGAAATGGATCAAATAGAGAAAAGTAAATCCCTTAAGGGATAAGCAAATGGTGTTTGGGAAACAGATTAGCCATTTGAGAGGGGAAATTTGCATTCATAACTCAAGTTCAGACTTTATAACAAAACAATTAAGCCTTTCAAAACATATCATGAAAACTAGAAACCTCAAAGACTATACATTTCATTATATTTAAAATGACATATGACATATATATAAAATACATAATAGGCAAAAATGGTTAATCTCAAATATACAAAAAGTTATTAATACTAGGAAGAATGAACAGTCAATAGAAAAACAGTCAAAGAACACGAAAAGGAAGTCACACGCTGACACACACAAACACACACACACACATACACTTCCACAAATGCCCAGTAAACAGATGAAAGCTTAATCAACATCAAACAGGACATGGTTTTTGCCCATTGGAATTAGCAATACAGTGTTATCAAGTATGGAAATATTATTGTGCATTGTGAATGGAAGAGTAACCAAAAGAGACCTTCCAGAAAGCAGTTCATGCTTTTACACAGCTATTCCACTTACAGGTTTTTACCCTAAGGATAAATTACCCATGTGCTGAAAGACATATGCACCAGAGTGTTAGCCTGTTATTTATAATGTTAAAGACATATAAACCAAATGTCAATAAATGCAAGACTAGGTTAAATAAACCATGATATATACATTCTCTTGTATGTACAGCTATTAAAAATTATGTAGACCTATATTTGATGCCATGGAAAGATCCTTAGTTGATCGAAGAAATGCAATTATAGAACATTATGTATATGATCCTATTTACGTAAAAGTGTATTCATATCTATGCACATATACTCATATGTAGAGACGACCAGAAGATTGTTTACAAAACTGTTAACATTAGTTATTTCTGGGTTCTGGCATTGCAGGTGATTTTTACTTGTCTGCACTTTTTTGTATCATTCCAGTTTTGAAGGGGTTTATTTTTTCAATGAGTATGTGTCATTTTTACTAAAACAAAGATCTTTTTTCTAGAATGATGCTAGTTTCATCAAACAAGGATATCAAAAACAAAAAGAGGCTTCTCTGCTTTAAGAACAAATCATAGGAATAATCGTAAAGTAGTTGAGGTTCTTCTCCAGTTTCCTTCTTATTACATGCTCAGCTGGTCACTCTGGAATTGTCACTCTCAACTGATGAACTGCAGGGTCTCAACTGGTGGTCAATCAACTCCTATTGAAGACATTAATAGATGTTAGTGTTTCATTGGTGATATGGTTTGACTGTGTTCCCACCCAAATCTCATCTTGAATTATAGTTCCCACAATTTCCATGTGCTGTGAGAGGAACCTGGTGGGAGGTAATTGAATCATGGAGCTGGGTCTTTCCTGTGCTGTTCTCATGATAGTGAATAAGTCTTGTGAGAGCTGATGGTTTTTGGTTTTTTGGTTTTTTTTTTTTTTTTTTTTTTTTGAGATGCAGTCTCGCTCTGTCACCAGGCTGGAGTGCAGTGGTGCAATCTTGGCTCAGTGCAACCTCCACCTCCGGGGTTCAAGCAATTCTCCTACCTCAGCCTCCAGAGTAGCTGGGATTACAGGCACACACCACCATGCCTGGCTAATTTTTGTATTTTTTTTTTTTAGTAGAGACAGAGTTTCGCCATGTTGGCCAGGCTGGTCTTGAGCTCCTGACATCAGGTGATCTGCCCGCGTCGGCCTCCCAAAGTGCTAGGATTACAGCTCGTGAGCCACTGGTTTTATAAGGGGGAGTTTCCCTGCACAAGCTCTCTGCTTGCTGCCATTCATGTAAGACATGACTTGCTCCTTCTTGCCTTCCACCATGATTTTGAGGTCTCCCCAGCCATGTGGAACTGTGAGTCCATTAAAACTCTTTCCTGTATAAATTACCCAGTCTCAGGTATGTCTTTATTAGCAGTGTGAAAATGGACTAATACAATTGGCAACAAATGAACCAGGAAGCTTAGGCCACTCCTGGCCGTTTCAATACTTCTCCCAACTTGCTAAACTTAGTGATTTCTGTGTTACTGTATTACCACTGATTAGACTCTAGGACATGCAACAGTCATGACTTCTTTAGTTAATGGCAATTTCACAGATTTACATAGCTGTGAGTACCATAATGTTAACCACAACTATTCAATGTTGAGTCTCTTATCCCTAGATATTTGTTTACAGCCTACTTCCAATTTGTGTTTATAAACTGGATGTGATGGAGTTTTTTTCAGTCCTACCTACTCAAAATGTTATCTGTGGACTGATGCCAGTCCATAAACAGATCACAAATCTGCAAGCGATAAACAGATATTTAAAAGTATTTAGAAACTTTTATAGCAGTTTGAAAGAGCAATTTTATCCTGTAGAATCAAAAATAAATGAATAAAAGAATTGAGGCTTAGCACTTTGAAAGAGCCATTTTATCCTGTAAAACCAAAACTAAATGAATAAAAGAAATGAGGCTTTTCTATGCTTTTTGAAAATTTCACTTTTCTAGTAATTGTTTTTTATAAAAGAATCAGTCCATTATAGAATTTTAATTTCCAATTTTTAAAAAATGGCCCTTATTTTTAAACTCATCTTTCCTCTAAGAGCTGGCTTATTATAACTTATGCACAGAGGCGTAAATATGGTAGTGTATTAAATTTCCTATCTCTGCCATCACAAATTAGCAGCAATTTCACAGTCTAAAACAACACAAACTTACTATCTCACAGTTCTGTAGGTCAAGCACCTGGATGGGCTTGGCTGGTTTCTCTGCTTAATTTCACAATACCAAAATCAGGGAGTCAGTGAGCTGTGCTCTCGTCAGGAGGCTGTGAGAAGAACCTACCTCAGAATGCATTCAGATGGCTGGCAAAATCCAGCTCCTTACACTTGTAGGACTAAGACGCCCACATCCTTGCTTGCTGTCAGCTAACAGCCACACTCAGCCAAAGGTCTCTCTCCAGTCCTTGCACACAAACCCTACATCTCAGAGGCAGCAATGGGGCATTGAATCATTGCCTCCAGCTGTAGATTATTCTCTGCTTTTAAGGGCTCATGTGATTAGATTGGGCCTGCAGGGAAATCCAGAATAAGCTCCCATATTTGAAGGTCCACAGCTGAATGACATCTGCAAATTTCCTTTACCATGGAAAGTAATGTATACACATGTTTCAGGGATTAGAGCATTAATTAATATCTGTGGAGGTCCAAAAGTCCTCATGTATTTGCTTCTTCACCTGGGAACCTGAAAGCTAAAGCCAAAAGAATGAAGGCTACAATGACAGAATGAGACAGAAGTGATGGGGAGGGCAAATCAAACTCCTACAGGCAGCTGCCTGACTGGGCCCTGGGAAGGTCAGTACTGTCGGTCTCATTTGTCCTCACAGTGGGATTGGCTGCTTACTGAGTCAGAGCTTCCTGCTGACTGCACAACCAATGAGAACGCCTGGTGAAGACAGGCAGGTTGGGATGGCATGCATGGGAAGGCTACCTCCCACTAACCATGGAAGGCAGGAAAGACACAGGACAAGGATGTACACACAAGACTGAAAGAAATGAAAAACAGAAGCTGGTACTTGTGAAGAAAAAGATGAAGAAACAAAAAGCTGCCTATAGTCTTAATCCACAGGAGGCAAAGTCATGAATAACTAAGGTCCTTAAATTTCTTCCGAATAGAAGAGGAAGGTTGGAGCTCCTAGAAAAGGAGAACAAAGACTGCCACAGCCTCAATCCAAAATGCACTCCAACAGTGGGTCCAATCCTGGCGTTCAAGAATGCTGGTTATTATTGCTTCTCTTCTATGTCATCACAGATCTCCCTCCTTCATTTCCCAATGTTCTCCGCTTCAGGCTGTCACTTTGAAGACCAACTTTGAAAGCAACAAGATCTTATCCCTTGACTTTCACCTGATTTTAAATCAAACTTTAAATTTAAACAAAAATGTATTTACCAACCTTTTTTTTCTTTTTTTTTTAAGACCATAGTCTTGGTCTGTTTCCCAGTCTGGAGTGCAGTGGCACAATCTTGGCTTACTGCAACCTCCACCTGCTGGGTTCAAGCGATCCTCCTGCCTCAGCCTCCAGAGTAGCTGGGATCACAGGCGCCCGCCACCACGCCTGGGGTTTTGTATTTTTAGTAGAGATGGGGTTTTCACCATGTTGGCCAGGCTGGTCTTGAACTCCTGACCTCAGGTGATCCACCTGCCTCAGCCTCCCAAAGTGCTGGGTTTACAGGCGTGAGCCACTGCGCCCAGCTTACTTTTTTCCTCATTTTATACTGCAAACCTCTAAATCTTTTACCACTACTTGTTAAATTATAGAAATCTAAAAATTGATTTTACCATAGGACTTTCCTCAACCCTTTACATCGACAGGACAAAAGAGCACGACTAACTACAGAACTCTACCCTTGACCACCATCCAACATTTACATCCATCATTTTGCAACTTTTTTTTTTTTTTTTTTTTTGAGACGGAGTCTCGCTCTGTCGCCCAGGCTGGTGTACAGTGGCGCACTCTCAGCTCACTGCAACCTCCACCTCCCGGATTCATGCCATTCTCCTGCCTCAGCGTCCCGAGTAGCTGGGACTACAGGCGCCTGCCACCACGCCCAGCTAATTTTTTGTATTTTTAGTAGAGATGGGGTTTCACCATGTTAACCAGGATGGTCTCAATCTCCTGACCTCATGATCCGCCCACCTCGGCCTCCCAAAGTGCTGGGATTACAGGCATGAGCCACTGCGCCCGGCCTTGCAACTTCTTTAAATAGAATTCTTTGCCAGACAGAAACAACTCACCAAAATATTAACAGCTTCATTGCCCTGCTGGAGTTTTGAGAGTTGGTTTTTTTTTGGTTTTGTTTTTGCCTGCTTATTTTCCCCCTTCATGTGCATCTGCCACCAAGTGCCAGAATCAAGCCGGCTTAGTCTAGGCTTTGTAACTGCAAGGTTAATAGTCAAAACTGGTTGTACTCGGTACAAACCACAGTAGTCTAGGATCTACTCAACTATACCTTAGATGTATGGGTAGCGGGTATATGAAGCGGGTAGGGCCCACAAGGAAGCAAGTTATCAGCCCTGCATAAATACTCAAGGTTGTATGTGTTTTAGGAAATGGAGGTGTGAGGGTGTATAAGCAGCTACCAGCTGGTTGCTTCATGTCTCCATTCTCCACATTCTCCATAATCATTCTTGCCAAGACTAGTTATAGTTTCAATTCCACTGGTTACTTTTTAGTCCTTACCATACTTAACTTCTGAGCTGCAGTAGACACCAATGATCACTTTGTCCTTGAAATATTTCCTCCTTGTCTCACCTAATACTTTGTTGCAGTTTTCCCCTTCAGCCACTTAAGAAACACTTGAAGCCAATGCACTCCTTTTTGCATTCCAAGCATCAGAACGCTTCCAAACTAGCAGATTCCAAGTACCACCTCTGACCTAGCAGCTACTAAACTGAGTTAACTCAACATCCACTGTTTGTTCTTTCAGTCTTCAAGCACGAATTGTGATGCTTTTGAAAAAGGTTAATAAATTCTTTGGTGGTTCTCCCTTCAAAAAGTGGAGCTTAATTTCCCTCCCCTTGTGGGCTGAATTTAGAGACTGATTTCTAATAAATAGCAGAAGTGACAGACTAGAACACAAAAGCACTGTGGCTTGGGGGGCAGGGGGCAGGGAGCAAAGATCCAGCTGCCATGTCACAAGGACACAAGCAGCCCTGTGGATAGGTCCACATGAGAAACTGAGGCCTCAGGCCAAAAGCCATACAAGTTAGCCACCTTGGAAGTAGGTCGTCCAGGCTCAGTGACACCTTTGAATAACTGTAGCACCAGAACCAATCCCAGCTACACTGATCCCCAACCCACAGATATGAGATATAAATGAGATAGGAAATGTTTGAAACTCACTGTTTGTGGTGATGTTATGCAAGAATAGGTAACTAAAACACTAGTATTACCAATAATCTGTATTGTGTCCTCTCTAACAAGCATTGTTTTTAACTCCTAAGTAGACCTCGAATAATACAAATAATGCCAATCTTAGTTAATCACTGACTGGTATTCTTTGGAATGAATCTTTAAAAAGCAAAAACTAAATGACTGGACTTTTAATTATAACTTTATCACATTTTATCTTTTTTAAGATGGAGTTTCGCTCTCTGTTGCCCAGGCTGGAGTGCAGTGGCGTGATCTTGGCGCACTTGAACCTCAGTCTGCCTCCCAGGTTCAAGCGATTCTCCTGTCTCAGCCTCCCGAGTAGCTGGGATTACAGGCGCCCGCCACCATGTCTGGCTAATTTTTGTATTTTTAGTAGAGACAGGGTTACACCATGTTGGCCAGGCTGGTCTCAAACTCCTGACGTCAGGTGATCCACCCACCTTGGCCTCCCAAAGTGCCGGGATTACAGGCATGAGCCACCGCACCCGGCTATAATTTTAAATGGTTTATGGCTCTGATACTCTGGGTCATATATATGTAAACTACCCAATATATATTTGGCTAAAAATACATATTTTATGTTTTCTAAATATAAATTCTCTCACATATTTTTGTTCTCTTCCCTTACTAAACTTCACTGATAAGAAAAGAGCTAAGGAATCTGAGGGACACGAGCATCAAAACTTATTCTAAAGCAGAAAGACTACTTGATGCCAGCCTAGGCAATGTAGCAGGACCCCATCTCTATAAAAAATAAATTAGCTGGGCATGGTGGCATGCACATGTAGTCATAGCTACAAAAGGAGGCTGAGGCAGGAGGATCACTTGAACCCAGGAGATTGAAGCTGCAGTGAGTCATGATTGTGCCACTGCGCTCCAGCCTGGTTGACAGACTGAGGTCCTGTCTCAAAAAAACAAAAAACAAAAGAAGCCCTCACATAGCTAGTAAGTAGTGGATCCAGATTCAAAGCAGTCTACTTTCAAAGTCTGTGCTCATAATCACTACGTTATGCTGCCTCTCATAGTATATACATCTGATCACACTTTAAGAACATCACAATAGGTAGAAGTTCTCAAATCCATCAGTATGGTTAAATAGTCTACTGCTTGGTCAATATTTCCTTCCACGGCATTAGTTAACTAGCAAGTTTTATGCAGTGAGCAAAAGGTCAATATGTATACACACACACACACATACACATATATGGACAGAAAGAACAATGTGACTACAATCTGTCTAAAAATATCCACCTGTTACCATATAAAACTTCATACACACTTTGGGAGGCCAAAGCGGGCGGATCCCGAGGTCAGGAGATCAAGATCATCCTGGCTAACAAGATGAAACCCCGTCTCCACTAAAAACACAAAAAATTAGCTGGGCGTGGTGGCAGGCGCCTGTAGTCCCAGCTACTTGAGAGGCTGAGGCAAGAGAATGATGTGAACCCAGGAGGCGGGGCTTGCAGTGAGCCGAAATCGCGCCAGGGCACTCCAGCCTGGGCAAAAGAATGAGACTCCGTCTCAAAAAACAAACACAAAAACATCATACAAATTTAGACATGCCCAGGACCAAAATACAAACTCAGCTTCTCTCTTCCCCAGTAAAATAGTTAAGAAAAGGCTTTGAAGTTAGGCATCTTGGATTCAATTCTCTCCCGTTTCCTTTAGAGGATATACTAGATGGCATATACATAAATAGCAGACTTCCAGTGAACTATCTATCTATAAGTAGCTCTATAATATGTATGGCTGGCTGGGTGCAGTGGTTCATACATGTAATCTCAACATTTTGGGAGGCAAAGGCAGGAGGATTACTTGAGCCCCGGAGTAAGAGACCAGCCTAAGCAACATAGTGATATCCTGTCTCTACCCCCAAAAAACAAAAAACAAACAACAACAACAAAACATGGCAAGTGCCTGTAGTCCCTGCTACTTAGGAGGCTCAGGTGAGAGGATCCCTTGAGCCTAGGAGGCAGAGGTTGCAGTGAGCATGATCATATCACTGCACTCCAGTTTGGGCGACAGAGTGAGACCCTGAGTCAAAACAAAACAAAACAAAACAAAAAACACACCATCATGGCAAGTGTATGATTTACAAATTGGTGCTTAGACCTCTATACTGCAATAATGAACACATCAACTTCTACTGTGTTAACTTCAAAACAAGCAAACAAAAGTCATTAATCCAAATCATATTGGGAGATTTTTATTAACTTAAATTGACATTCTTAATTTTGTCTGCAAGTCCTTGCTAATATGCCTTTATTTGCAACACACCTACAGGTGTTTCATAATATGACAGAATCATGAAGACTTGCAGTTCATCAGTGTTTCCTAATGATTAAAACAATGTTCAAATAATTACAAAGTTACTTCATCAAAATACTTAGAAGAATATTCTGAGGAGTGTTTGAAAGCTCTGTTTATAAATAGTGACTGATACATTTATGTATTTGGTGCTGAGGATAAACACTTTTTACATAAAACAATTTTAATATACTGCTCTACTAATGAGGCTAGTTATTAAATATACTGTATTTTAACACTAAAGAATAAAGCTTTGTCTTCACATTTATCTTATTTATAGGACTCTTATCAATGAAGAACTTTGTATCCAACAATAATAAACTGGCAAATTGCAAGTTATGTTTTGTAGGAGAAGCAAAAAAGACTGACTGCAACAAAAGAAGATAACTGCATTATACATGCTTCGTACAAACAGTCCATTCTGAATGGTACAATTGAATGCAGACCAAATCCTTTTAAATGTCTGTGTGCCTAGATGGCAATTACAGTCTCCACACACTAAAAAGAAAAAGAACAATAACACAGAACACAGTATTCTTAATGATTATAGCGCATTTAACACCTTCAGTCATCCACTGGGTTTTCAGATCATATTGGCAACTGAAATTTCACATCCACATGCGCTTGCTTCGCTAAGGTCACTATTTCAGAGAGCTTTACAACCTAAAAGAAAAGAATGAAGAAGTTTCACAAAAAGGTTAATTCAGAACTACAGGGCAGTGCAAAATTAATGTACACTCAATCTTTTCCATTTAAAACATCTGGGCTATTCTGACATCACTATAAATCACATTACATTCTTATAAGCAAATGACACTCTCAAAAGATAATCAAGTCTGACACTCTTCATAGCCCAAACTTCAATTAAATACTTTCTGATTAAGATGTTATACCACCTGATAGGATTATACATATGTATTATATCAGACTATATATGTGTGTATAAAATGTGTGTGTATATACATGTATTCTAAATTTTATCTTAAAGACAGAAACAGTGTCTCTGTTGGATACTCCACAACTCAAAGCATATCGAAATAAAAATTTGTTTTGCTCTGTCTAAAAAAAGAAAAAAGGGAAAAAAAATTTTTTTGTTTTGAAATACGTATACAATCTTAACTTAAAATATTGGGACAGAAGTTTGGGTCTAGTAGTTAGTACTTTACTTTTTGTCAGTAAGTTGATAATTGCTACCCTGAGTTCCAATTCCCTCTACAATCTGTCTAAAAATATCCACCTGTTACCACACAAATCATACAAATTTAGACAGGTCTAAGACTAAAAAAACAAACCCAGCTTCTCTCTTCCCCAGTAAAATAGTTAAGGCTTTGAAGTTAGATATCTCGGATTCAAATCCCCCCTCTGATGCTTATGACATATAACCTTGAATAAGTTAACTTATCTAGCCTGTTTTTTCATCTGTAAAAATGGAAATTTTATCACCAAACTCGTATTAAAAATGAGATAATCCTTGAAGAAAACAGCTTAACATTGCACGCATAAATACTCAATAAATGGTAGCAACTGCTAATATCATCATCATCTCATCCAATATTATTGTTATGACTTCTATAATCTCCCAGTCAATAAAAACACTGTAGTCACAACTTAAATCAACTGTTCCACTTTTACCTCTCACGACCTATTTGATCAAGGTCCGGCTGGTTCTTCTCCTTCTTTTCCATGTCCTCCAAGCTTTCCTTGATTCAAGCTTTCATTCCAAAAAAGTGCACTTTCAGAGGCAAGTTATAACCTATTTATTACCTTTACCTTTTCTCATATCTAAGTATTGCACTAGATGGACTCCTACTATCTCTCCTTTCTTCCCTTCAATATATCCCACATCTCAAAGTCAAAACAGGCTTTCTGAAATATTTTCTCCTACTATTCCCTTGATTAAAATCTTTAATTTTAACTCAGATTTAAGTTTAAATTCTTCTGTCTCTAAACTGGAGTTAAATTTCATTTACTAGTAAGTACTTTCCCAAAGAAGGACATAAGACTTTTATTACTTTTGTGAAATGACATCACATTAACTCAGCAAATTCAAGAGTCTGGCTAAGTGTGGGGGCTCATGCTTGTAATCCCAGCACTTTGGAAGGCCAAGGTGGGTGGATCATATGAGGTCAGGAGTTCGAGACTAGCCTGGTCAACATGGCAAAACACTCTCTCTCTACTAAAAATACAAGGCCAGGTGCGGTAGCGCATACCTGTAATACCAGCACTTGGGGAGGCCAAGGCAGGTGGATCACAAAGTCAGGAGTTCGAGACCAGCCTGACCAACATGGTGAAACCCGGTCTCTATTAAAAATACAAAATTAGCCAGGTATGGTGGTACATCCTGTAATCCCAGCTACTTGGGAGGGTGAGGCAGGAGAATCGCTTGAACCTGGGAGATGAAGGTTGCAGTGAACCGAGATCGCACCACTGCACTGAAGCCTGGGCAACAAGACCGAAACTCCGTCTCAAAAAAAGAAAAAAAAAATTAGCTGGGAATGGTGGCACACGCCTGTAGTCCCAGCTACTCAGGAGGCTGAGACACAAGAACCGCTTGAACCCAGGAGGCAAAGGTTACAGTGAACTGAGATCATGCCACTGTACTCTAGCCTAGGAAACAGAGCAAGACTGTCTCAAAAAAAAAAAAAAATTCAAGAGTCTACTATTGATTAAGCTATAGAGCCCATAGAGTGTTTGAGTGTTCAATGAAGTGTCTATAAACATAATGGAAGGGAAGACAATAAAAAACTCTCATCTCAGCCAGGCGCGGTGGCTCACACCTGTAATCCGAGCACTTTAGGAGGCCGAGGCGGGCGGATCACGAGGTCAGGAGATCGAGACCATCCTGGCTAACATGGTGAAACCCTGTCTCTACTAAAAATACAAAAAAGTAGCCGGGCATGGTGGTGGGTGCCTGTAGTCCCAGCTACTCGGGAGGCTGAGGCAGGAGAATGGCGTGAACCCGGGAGGCGGAGCTTGCAGTGAGCTGAGATTATGGGAGACAGAGCGAGACTCCATCACACACACAAAAAAAAGATAGGGAAAAAAAAATTCTCATCTCTCTGTATCTACTATGAAGTGTTCTCTGATACACATTATTGTTAAGTAAAAGAAACAAAGTATACATTACCATTAAAGTGGGAAAAGGGAGACACACACACAAAGTCTCCCCTTATCCACAATTTCACTTTCTACAGTTTCAGTTACCTGCAGTCAACTATGGTCCAAAAATTTTAAACGAGAAATTCCACAAATATAAAGTCATTAAGTTTTAAACTGTGTGTTGCTCTGAGAAGTGTGATGAAACCTTGCACCATCCCGCTCCGAGCAGAATGTGAACCATCTCTTTGCCCAGCGTATCCACGCTGTATAAACTACTCTTCCATTAGTCATCAACATTATCTGCTCTCGACATCCAACTATCAACATCATGGCTCAATGATCCAGGATGAACCAAAGCAGATGATTCTCCTTCTGCTACACCATTAGGTCAGTAGTAACCTAACACTATGTCACAATGCCTTCATCATTCACCTCACTTCATCTCACCAAGTAAGCATTTTATTATCTCATTATCACCACAAAGGTGAGTAGAGAACAGTAAGATATTCTGAGAGACCACATTCACATTTGTCACAGTATATTGTTATAACTGTTCTACTTTATTATTGTTAATCTGTCACTGTGTCTAATACATAAACTTTATCAAAGGTATGTATGTATAGGAAGAAGCATAGTATAAACAGGGTTTGGTACTGTCTTTCAGGCACCCCCTGGGGGTCTTGCAACACATTCCCTGCAGATAAGGGGGACTACTGTACACATACATAGAGTTATATACATATAATTAGCTTATGTTTTTAAAAAGTGGAAAGATAAACCAAAACTTTCTTAAAAAAAAAAAAAAAAAGACAGGTAAAAAGGTTGCCTGTTGGGGAAGAAGGAAAGAGGGAAACATATAAAAGCTAGATTCCCTGATAATACCTTGTTCTATACTTTCGACTTCAGAATTATGTAAATATAAAATATAAAACAAAAGGGTTTTTTTTTTAAAGCAATCCCTTTAAAAACAATGAAACTATATCAAACCAAGGCAAAACACACAGAGAATTATTTCACATGAATTTTAAAATCCAGTAAGTTGTGGGACATACCCAAAAGGACAGAAAGAAATGCAGATATAATTGCTTTCAGTAATCAGACTGTTGGTATTCTTATTATAAAACTGTCATATCTGTACTAAGGGACAAACCAAATGAATAATTATGATAGTATGGCATGAAAGAAGGCATAAACAGATGTCAGATAAGAAAAAAATCTAGCCGGGCACGGTGGCTCAAGCCTGTAATCCCAGCACTTTGGGAGGCCGAGATAGGTGGATCGCGAGGTCAGGAGATCAAGACCATCCTGGCTAATATGGTGAAACCCCATCTCTACTAAAAAATACAAAAAAACTAGCCAAGCGAGGTGGCGGGCGCCTGTAGTCCCAGCTACTCGGGAGGCTGAGGCAGGAGAATGGCGTAAACCCAGGAGGCGGAGCTTGCAGTGAGCTGAGATCCAGCCACTGCACTCCAGCCTGGGTGACAGAGCGAGACTCTATTTCAAAAAAAAAAAAAGATAAAAAGCCATACTCCTGGACTTGCATTGAAAATACCAGTATGAAACTCAAATATCATCTCTTTAAAAAATACATGTTTTCTCAGACTTGCCACTTAAAAAGCTCAGAAACAATAATCAACCCAGTATCTATGAATACTCTTAAGGCCCAAATTGTGGTCTCTAAATACCATTTGGCCCATTCAAGTTCTGACTCAAGAAATGTAAAGATGAGCCTGAAACATTTTATCATACCAGATAGAGGGCGTGTCAGAAGGATGCAGTTCAGAAATTAACTTGAAGAGAGGTTCCCAAAGGCCAAAGGTTGGAGAATTTCAATCAATCACAACTTATATGAACTGAACTACATCAAATGTTTAAGTCAGAAGTTCAAAACAGTATGCCAGTGGAACACACACGTGCATGTATGTGTACGCGTGCACACACACACACACACACCCCTGAAAACAAAAAGTAAACAAGATACAAAAACAAAACAAAACAAAACAAAAAAAAAGCCTAGGTCACCTTTATTGGACATAATAGAACAAACATTATTTTGAAAATTGGTCAATAAAGGCAAACAATCAGGTAATTATCCTACTTTTCCTATGCAAAATAAGTGAAGAATGACAGAATTACAATAGCACCGCTTTGCAACACAAACAAAATATTGGAACTAAGCTATGATGTCAATGGCTAGTAATACCACAAAAAGAAATGTTCTAACATTGTATATGTTTTGATGAAATTAAACAACACCTACTATGAAATATTCTTGTTCCCTGCTCCCCAAAATCAAATATGAATACGGTCAAGCCTATAGACTGAACTCCCGGTTTACAGGAAATACAGATGGCAGAGAACATAGAGAAGGCAGAGCTCACAGTAAATGAATGACACCCTAAAGATGCAACCATTAAAATCCAGACTATGAGAAACTTAACAGGACCATCAACCTGGATTTTTTAACAAATAAACCACAAAAAATGCTTTTCTTTTTAAAAGGGGAAACCAACAGATTAAGAAACTTAGTGACATATTAACCAACTGCAATGCAGAGACTTATTCTGATCCTAACAAAGAACTTAAACAAAAGATATGAGAGACTCAGAAATTTCAAAGACTGTATTATTTTTTATAAAACATAACCATAATACCATTACCCCACCTAAAACAAATACACCATTATCAATACCTGTATCTTTTATAGATGCATGATGAAATATAAGAAATGATACAACGTCTGGGATTTGCTTGAAAATAATCACAGTTGAAGTAAGAATACAGACAAAACAAGAAACAAGATTGGGCAGGAGCTGACCGTTGTTTAAGATGATCACAGGTATAAGACGTTCTGACAAAGATTCTCTCCTTGACCAAACTCTTTTGTTTTTTCAATATATATTTATCGAACATAGATAGATACACACATACATATACGTGTGTGTGTGTGTGTGTGTGTGTGTGTGAAGACAGGGTCTCCCTATGTTGCCCAGGCTAGTCTCAAACTCCTGGACTCAAGCAATCCTCCTGTCTCAGCCTCCCAAAGGCTACTCTGAACTCTCTTCTCAACTTGGTCCTAACTTTTGGACTTCTGTATTTGTCCCTGCATAGTCCAATTTTAGCAAGAATCTTGCTTAAGTCAGTTTAGCCAAGGTCCTCCCTTACCCATAATGCATCCTTTTAGTAACTTTTCATCCACTGCCCCCACCCTCTTCCTTGGTTATAAATTCCCACTTTTCCTTGTTGTATTTGGAGTTGGGCCCAATCTTTCTCCCCTACTGCAAAACTCCACTGCAGTAGTCTCCATGCTTATTGCAACAGTCCCTCTGAATAAAGTCTGCCTTAACATCTTTCAGCAAGAGTCATAAATAATCGTTTTCTTTAACCATTCATAACACACATAATATTTAGCTGAAGCACAAATTATTAGCTACATGAATAATTAGCTTTGTTTTAGAATCTGTGTTTATAAATTATCCTTAGATTAACATGGCCCATTTACCATTCTAGCAGCTTCATCCAAGTCATCACAAGCAAGTATTTTAAGTCCGCTTCCTGCTATCAGTGCCTTAGCATCATCGACTCGTGTACCTGTAAATGATTTATGCAAATATAAATGTTTTAAATGCACACACAAAAGCATTTTAAAATGTTTGCCAAAACATGGTACAAGAATGAAACCTCAACAGAGGAGACTTCCATTGTTTAGCATAAATGCTTCTAAACCAAAGAAAATACTGTAAAAACCCAGGTTATCTTATAAAATATTTTGCCTTACAATAATTCTGACTTGCTTAGTAATTCAGGCAAGTCAGACTTCAAGACAAATCACAACAAATAAAATGTGTATCAAATTATACCAAGCAAAAGTGTAAACATTTTTGCCCCAATGTTAACATTTTTTTAAAACTATAGTTTTAAATTTCGTATCGATAATGCTTTCAAAGACACAGCTATTCAAAAACTATGTTTTAATGAACCGAGCTCCATGGAAATGTGAACTTTTAAAGAATTAGGAACAATTGCAAGATACCTTTTACACTCACCTTGTAACCGTACCACAACAGGTATTTTAATTTCCAAATCTTTTAGTGCCGTGACTATACCCTGTGCAATAACATCACAGCGCATGATTCCTCCAAATATGTTGACCAGAATAGCCAGTACCTATGAATAAAGTGTTCTGATAGATTAAAATTTAAAAGAAATTTAAATTCTTTTCCCCCCAAAATACTAGTATATGTGCTTCATGATAAACATTAATTTGATAGAAAGATTTTCAGACCAAACCACCATACCCTCTTCTAGCTCTCTTTATTTAAGTCTGTGTAGTCCACTGCCCACCAGAACTTATTTCCACCTCCTTGGGTAATTTCAATACCCAGTTCACATTTCCTTCTCTACTATATCCCATATGAACAAGACCATCTAATTCCATTTACTTTCTCCTGTTAAACTTGGCCATTCACCAACATGACTACCCCCAGATCATATTATAAGATAGTCTCACGTGCAAGATCTCCAATTTAGTATTCATCACCTATCATTTCCTCATCTATTCCTGTAGGAAAGGGGCGTGTTGTATGGCAAGAGTAACACCATCTTGAAGCAAAACTGCCATAATGACCAATGTTTGACTCCTGCAGAGCAAGGCCTTCTACAGCAAGGTCAAGAAACACTGCCTGTAACATAGATAACCCTTAGAAAGAAAAAATGCCTGTAGCATAAATGACTCCTCATAAAGATGCTTACTCAACTTCCCCAAGGGTCACAAGTTTGACAAGAGGGTCTCAGACATGACCAGCTGTACACGTGTTACCAAGAAAAAAAGCTCACTATATAAAGGATACTTTCTGGAGGGTGAGTGTGGAGATCCACCATCTTGCAGCCACTCACCCCATAGTTTCTGTTTCTAAGTCTCCATATAAATTTAGTTTCTTTCTGAGAACTGGATTTGCCAGCCTCTTTCTTTGGCCTCTCAGATCCCCTGGCCTCTGGGGGTACACGTGCATAGACTTGCTCAATGCAAAACAATCCCCATCAATGTAATCAACTTTTCACACAAGCAAGGCCCTAACAATCACCCAACTTCTCCTGTATGGCCCTCTCTTGGCTACATTTCACATCCAAATCTCAGGACCTGTTTGGGTCAGCATTCTTTCAACATCACAATGATAGTTCTGAATCAGTGTTCTCCTATCATTTCCAAATAATCTCATCTTTTAAAAAAGAGGTTTAGTTCACTCAGCTACACCAAGGTTTCTCAAACAGTGAGATTAAAATGGGTTGTAGATACACCAAAACATTGTTTCCCTCAATTCCTGGGGCAGCTAGGAACGCTCTGGGGCAGCAGGAGCTTCAGGGCCAGTGGACTCTGACTACAAGCAATCTTCTCCATCTACCTCCAAGGCCTCATTGAAATATCTTCTGTGAATGCCATGACATGAAAAGGGTTGAGCTATACTATACATTCTTTACCTTACCACTATTATTAGCAGATCTTCAAGAAATGAAGCTCTGGAATTCATATAGACTAGAACTCATAGTAGCCTTTGGCATCTCCCATCTCTCTCCCTCTCACCTCATTCTGGATAGTTTCCATATTCACCACCGGGCACCATCTAGCACTCCAGCCTTAAAGTTCTTGGATCTTTACCAAGCCACTTTCACCTGTAGTCAATTTAAACAAATTACTACCATAGATAAATCCTGGGCTAGGCCAGAATGAGTGTCTCTAGAATATTAAATGTATAAATCTCATTCTCTGCTCAACCTCCTTCCCCTTTCACTTTAATGCCTTTTACCTCTAGCTCTATCAAACACTATCTTTTCCTCTTAAAAGCCTCTAGTTCCTCAATCAATCTCTAATCTTCAACTCTATCAGCTCTCAATGGATCTGACTTTCTTCACTATAGAGCCTGGAACATATGGCTGAGCAATTCAATGTCACTGCCACCTACATGCTCAATTCTGTCCTACCTATTCTGCCATCCTACTTCAAACTATGCCTCTTCGGATGATTCCAGCCATAGTTTATTCAAGGAAAAGTAAAAAAGTAAAAACTGAAAACAAAACTGGAAACACTAGCATAACCTGAAGAGCAATAACATAATGATTCATCAGCAATCCTCAACTTAGTAGTCTGCCTCATATCTCTAACTCTCTTCATAAGCCTCCTATCCCATGCAAGTGCTCTAACTTTTAGCATACAACCTTCCTTTCTCTAGTAGCACCTCAGGAAAGGAGTAACCACCTTTCCAAAGCTAACTTGGCCAGATAATTATCTCCATCTATTTATTATATTGCATTTCCTCCAGGTCTTCACCTCTCTAGCTACATTCACTCTATTTTCAAATCTCTTCTCTTCTTCCAACTAGAAACAGCTCATCTTCTTGATCTTCTAAACAAGCAAGAAAACATACGCCACAAAACTCTCCTCAGTCCTACTGCCTTTGACTGATAGCACTACATCCCTTCCACACCTTTGTTTAAAAAAAAAAAAAAAAAAAAAAAATCCTGGAAGAGTAATCTCTCCTGGATGTCTCTATTCCCTCAATTCCTCGTCAAATCATTCCATTACAATCTGGCCTATGCCCCCATGTCTTCTACTATTCTTACTAAGGTTCATACTCACCTCTTTCAGTTCTTACTCTGTCTGAATGGTCCTACAGCATTTGACATTATTTCCCAATGCCTTACTTCTCAAAACTCTTCACCTTGGTCCTTCGATGTAACCACTCTCTCCCGATCTGCTCCTATCTCTGTCATTTGTTCTCTGTTTTTCATTTGGGTTTTCCTTCTCTATTCAACCCTTCAACAAGAATGGAGGGGCCAGGTTCCGTTTTTGGTTTCTCATCTCACTTGCATGGATCACCTCAACAACTCCTAAGACTTTATTCTCCACTATAGGAAGTACAACACAATCTTTTCAACCCACTGTCTAGTAGATATAGTCACCACAATCCAAACTTGACATTCAGAAATACCTATTCTTCGACTTTGCCTCTGACAGCATGAAAGGCATCACCACCCAATGATTCTCCCCAGACCAAAGTCCTAACGTTAACTTAACCAACCCTTCTACGGGGTTCCCAGAAAAGAAGAAAAAAAAAAAGGATTTAATGACCCTATCTCCCCTATCTCAGAAATGCCTCTAAATTAGGTTTCTTTGTTTCTTTTCTTCATTCTTACTGGTATCGCCTTTATCAGGGATCTCTTCCATGACAAGAGAATTCATAATGAATGAATTCTCTTTGAAATTGATCTCTCCTGTCAGTCAGTGTTTCCCTACTCTTCATTTCACTCCCTACTAATCTTCTTTTAAAATTTTCTTTAAAATAAAAAACAAAAAGGCACGGGATAGATATATGCATTTGTGTATGTGCTGGGGTAGGGAGTTAAAATCCAAACTCCTTAACTATAGATAATAGGGATCTTCACAAATGTGGTCACAATTTGCCAACATTATCTCTTATCATTTATCTCAATAATGCCTTATTCTTACACATAAGCATCTTATCACCCCATGAACATAATGGCCCTCTCTGGATTCCATGTCTTTGTATATTTTCTTCCTCTTGCCTTCATTTAATTTTCAAGACAGCTCAAGGTATCATCCACTCAGTGAAGGCCACCCTAATTCTCCCAGTTTTTGCCTGTCTTCTGTTCTTCTGTGGTAGAACAGCACTACTTTTTGTCGATCACCACAGTAAAACTATAAGTAACTTAAGAGAAGGACTCATGTATTCCCAAGTCCAAGCATAGTGACCATCACAAAACATATAGTCACTTCAATGCTATCCACATTGACACCCTGGGTCTGCGTTCTGTTTCCAACTCTGATGCCCATCATGTCAGTCCCCTACAACTCTTCATATACTTTTCTCCATTCTTGCACCTGGGCCCTAAAAGCCATGCTTAGAAAAATAAACAACTAGAATTCTAATTCTAGTTGTAAGTACTCAATTCTAGTAGTAAGTACTCAACAGTTATATAATTAGATTGTCTTTAATACTCTGCTTCTCTGGTTTAAGTCAAAAGAAGCTATAGAAATATAGTTCCAATAAAATGTTTACTTGTGGCCGGGCGCGGTGGCTCAAGCCTGTAATCCCAGCACTTTGGGAGGCCGAGGCGGGTGGATCACGAGGTCAGGAGATCGAGACTATCCTGGCTAACATGGTGAAACCCCGTCTCTACTAAAAATACAAAAAACTAGCCGGGCGTGGTGGCGGGCGCCTGTAGTCTCAGCTACTTGGGAGGCTGAGGCGGGAGAATGGCGTGAACCCGGGAGGCGGAGCTTGCAGTGAGCCGAGATCACGCCACTGCACTCCAGCCTGGGAGACACAGCGAGACTCCGTCTCAAAAAAAAAAAAAATGTTTACTTGTTTTAGTAATTACTAAACAAGGGAAATAATGCACATTTTACATCTCATTTTAGTTTAATCCTCTTTGCAAAATTAATAAATATGGAAAATAAGGCTGTAGGCTCAAAGGGAAAGGCAGTGAAGTAAATTTATATTTTAAACAATTCTACGGTCTAACACTACAAATAAAAATATACATTGTCAGCATCATCATCAATAATAAATATTGATTAATGACCTACATATGTACTAGGCATTATACCAGACACTAGGAGAAGCAAGAATTAGTAAGATATGATCCCTATCAATAAAGAATTCTCGGTCTAAATCCAGTAAGAATAGTTCCACAGAGATTATTATCTTTTTGTAAGCCTTACATTGGCCACACAATAGATACACTCCTTAACAAATATCTAGTGATTAATAATATATATGTCTTTTGAATTATGATACTTCACATCCCTTGTACTTTGATAATCATTAATAAACACGTAGTTCTAAATTATGGCACATCTATAATGACAGATTACACAAACATTAAAATGAGTGTTCAGAAGAATTGCAAAAAAGATATGATAGCAAAAAAAGACTCAAAATACATATAAGACATATATATGAATTCTAAAATATAAAAATATACATTTTTATGTTTTCATATATTTACATGATATAAAAATATATCAAGCCCTGCCCTTACCTTTTTATCTGAAGTGATAAGCTTAAATGCTTCTGTTACTTGATGGACTGTAGCACCACCACCAACATCAAGGAAGTTGGCTGGAGTCCCTCCATGAAGTTTTATTATATCCATTGTGGCCATAGCCAAACCAGCACCATTTACTATATAGGGGAAAATGATTTGTATAAGCAACAAACATAGAGAAAATAAATTAAACTTAGTAAATCCAAATTAAACTTAGTGAATCCAATTCTAACATAAAAACACATGGTACCTAGGCAGCCTATATTTCCATCGAGGCCAATGTAGTTGAGATTTGCCTGAGCAGCGTCTTTGTCCCTTTCATCTTCCTGGGTCCAGTCCTGTAGATCAAAGATTTTCTTTTGGCGATAGGCTGAATTAGAGTCAAAATTGATCTTTGCATCCATACACAATACTTTGAAGGGAAAAAGAGAAAATGACTTCAATTTCAAGACAGATACAATAAAGTATCAAATAATCAAATGGTCTTTCATTTAGGGAAAAGACACATTTTAACTTTGTTACTTAATGAAAGTATTTCAATTTATGTTCACCATGAATTCAAACTGTTCTTTAAAAAAGAGTATTTGGGAATTAAAACTGCCCCATCAAAGTTATTGGGTCTACATCCATACTATGCACTACATAAAGAAAAAGGAAACCTCAAAAATATTTTAAATTATTTAAAAATTATCAAAAATTAACTATCCTTGTTCCTAGCTAACCCCATCACTTGGGCCCCATATCCCATCCCCTCTCTTCTACTCAAAAATATTGTTCCAGCAATTCTGTCTCCCCTACATTATAAACCTGCCTCCCCCTTACCTTTCTATTGGCTAAATCTTGCCAACTTGCTAAAACTGTTTATTTCCTCACCTTAACAAAGAGGGAAAAAAATCTTTTAACTCCTATCTCCTCCTTACTCTCCACTACACAGCAACTCCTTGAAGATCTGTCTAATTAAAAGAGGAGTCTCAGAACAACGGTTTCTGGGGAAAAAAAGAAACAGAGGGGTAAGCAAACTATGGCCAAATTTGGCCTGTGCCTGTTTTTATTTTTATTTCTTTTTGAGACAGAGTCTCGCTCTTACACCCAGACTAGAGTGCAGTGGTGGCATGATCTCATCTCACTTCAACCTCCACCTCCCAGGTTCAAGCGATTCTCATGCCTCAGCCTTCAGAGCAGCTGGGAATACAGGTATGCACCACAATACCCAGCTAATTTTTGTAGTTTTAGTAGAGATAGGGTTTGCCATGTTTTTGCCAGGCTGGTCTCGAACTCCTGACCTCAAGTAATTCACCTGCCTCAGCCTCTCAAAATGCCAGGATTAAAAGTGTGAGCAAACGAGTCCAACCTGTGCCTGTTTTTCAAATGGCCTGTAAGATAAGAATGGGTTTTACACTTTTAAAGGATTATGAAGACAAAAGGGGAAAAGAAAGAATGAGAAGAACAAGAAGAAAAACAGCAGCACCAAAAACTATATGTGATCCATAAAGCCTAAATAAAATACTTATTAACTGCCAACCCCTGTGCTTAAACTCCTTGTATCAAATTTTTTTCCTGCCATTATCTCTTATGCCCACTCTAATCAGGCTTTTACTTCCAGCACTCTACCAAAATGGCTCTCAACAAAGGTCACCTCTCTGACTTCACCTTTTAGTACTCTACCCCTTCCTTACTCCAATCTAACCATAACATTCTCCTTGCAGTTCCTGAAAAGATACAGGGTTGAAAGAAACAGGCAATTTCAGCTGCTGCCCAACACAGGAGACAAAGTTTGGAGCCCAGCTAAGTTAAGTACCATTAATATCAAAAGTCAATATTCTTTCAGAGGAAGACAACAGAATTCAGTCTTTACACCTTATCTCCCAAAATGTACAGTATACGAGTCAAACTTACTAGATCCGTAATGAAACGGGGAAATGTGACCACTATTAAAGAGAAAAAGCAGTCAACTGAAACCAAACCCACAGTAACCCAGATTTAGAATAATCAGGAGACTACTATAAACTTTTTAAAACATGTTTAAGGATTTAAGAGAAAATATGGTCATAATAAATGAACACACAGGTAATATGAGCAGATAATAAAACAAGGGAACAAATGGAAAATAGAACTAAAAAGTATATCTGAAATAAAAAATTCACTGGATGAACTTAACAGCAGACTGGTGATGGGTCAGTGAACCTGAAGACAAACAGAAATGATCCAGCTGCAGAAGAAAAAAAAAAGAAAAAAGAAACTGCACCTCAGTGACCTCTTGGACGATATCAGTTAAGTCTAACACGAAACTGGAAGAAAAGGAGAATGGGACAGGAAAAAAGTGATGAAAGAAAAATATATCAAGCCAAGATTCTATATTCAGTGAAAATATACTTCAAAACAAGGACAGAATAAAGACATTTGCAGAATAATGGCAACAATATTCATCACTAGCAGACCTGCGCTAAGAGAAATGCTAAAGAAAGTTCTTCAGGCTCAAGGCATATAACATGTGGAAATCTGAATCTAAAGTGGTAAATTTCAAGAAGGGTCAGTTTTGTCCCAAAGGGGACATCACGAAATGTCTGGGGGCATTTTTGTTTGTCAAAATGGGGGATGCTACTGGCATCTGAATGCTATTGGATAAACATTCTGTTAAACGTCCAACCAAGCACAGGACAGCCTCCCATAACAACAAAAAAATCAACCTACCCTAAAATGTCAATAATGCCAATGTTGGTAAATCTTGATCTATGGGTAGGAAAGAACAACAAAAATACATGAACAAATTGAAACCAACCCAATAGTCCCACAGACTGTCCTTTTGGATAAACAGTGAAATTGACCTTTCTGGTCTTAAAGCTTGAAGCTTATACTTGTTTTATCTGAGTTCCTTCCTCAGGAAGGGACCTTCAGGGCTCTGGAAAAAAAATGTATCAAAGAACTTCAGTCCCATATACTTGGCCTGATTACCCACACACAGTGCAACAAGAATCATTGCCCATAGATTCTTCCAAATTGTCTTTGCTGGAACATCTCACAAGGTCATTTTAGTCAAAGTCCTAGGAAAATAGCCAGTTCCTCCAGCTGTGCCCTATTACAAAAGAAAACGGGTTTTTTTTTTTTTTTTTTTTGAGACGGAGTCTCGCTCTGTCACCCGGGCTGGAGTGCAGTGGCCGGATCTCAGCTC
The DNA here is from genome assembly GCF_049350105.2 of Macaca mulatta. NCBI lineage: Eukaryota > Metazoa > Chordata > Mammalia > Primates > Cercopithecidae > Macaca > Macaca mulatta. The sequence goes on from NC_133422.1 coordinate 27,170,071, forward strand.
ACTACAAGCTCCGCCTCCCGGGTTCACGCCATTCTCCGGCCTCAGCCTCCCGAGTAGCTGGGACTACAGGCGCCCGCCAACTCACCCAGCTAGTTTTTTGTATTTTTTAGTAGAGACGGGGTTTCACTGTGTTAGCCAGGATGGTCTCGATCTCCTGACCTCGTGATCCACCCGTCTCGGCCTCCCAAAGTGCTGGGATTACAGGCTTGAGCCACCGCGCCCGGCCAGAAAACAGGTTTTTATTAAATGTATGCAAACACACACATTTCCATGAATTAAGAATATTCACAAATAGTTTCCAAATTCTGGAGAAATTAGGCAGAGAGAGAAATATGCCTCAAATTCTACTTACAAAAGTATCCTCTACTCAGTACACTTAAAGGATATATCAAGGCTATATATAGCTCAAAAGGAACATATTCTCCAGACTTTGAAAAACAAAAAACAAACAAGAATCAGCAATATTTCAAACAACAAAAGCCATAAAAATTATTTTAGTCTTCCATTATTTCAGTCCATGCAATCAACTCCTGCTGTACTTCATATTGGGTTAGCAATCTTTATAAACACATTAGCTCTTTAATTAGTATCCTGGAAGGTCTCTCTAATCCAGGGGCACAAACTCCCAAAGTTTTTAGAAACCTGCATTAAAGAGTCCTTTTCATGAACTCCTCCAAAGAAGCAAGCCCTGGACCGTAGGTGATTATAAATCACTTTTTGAGGAGAATCAGAGTAATATCAACTGTCATGTCAAAAGCCATAAGACAGTCATGAAGACACAGTTGATAAGGTAATTAGGTTACTTGTGTGGCATACAACAATTTAACATAATCATAATTACAACTGACAACATATATTAAGGCACATCAGAATTTCAGGAATGTCATACAATCCTGGAATACATATTAACAACATATCTATATAAATATAACCCTAAGACAGTTAAATACCACCTCACATATGAGAATGCTTCCTGTATAATTCTAACGTAACAAGCTTAATAAGCCTAATATAGCTCTCCTGGATGTCAGGGAACCTAATATCCAAAAAAAAATAGTTTGAGGTCAAAAAGACTGAATTTAGATCTTGAAATTTTGCTTATAGAAAGTTTGGCAAATATCAAAGTTTTAAGACACTTGTTATCACTGTAAAATGTCATTCATTTAGCCAAAGTTATACAAAACATTTACTCTTTGATAGAGAGGCACTCATTTTCCTAAACAATAAGATGTAATAAAGATAGCATGCCAACTAAACCTGTCTGGCCCTTCCCCCTCCATTTTCTCCCTGCAGCTTAATCAGAAGGTAAACAAAATCTTTCATCTCTTAATATTACACAAACATTTTGTTCAAAAGCAAAAACCAAAATTTTCCTTTATCTGATATGTTATTAATGTTAAAGTTAATTTTAATAGAACTGTATAAACCTAATTTTAATCAGCTTGTATATGAAGATCATGTATTTTTGGTAAGGAAGGCTATAAAGCCAAGATAGTAATTTTGTATGTGAAAGGATCTTGTATGGTAAATTGCTGTCCTGGAGTAAAATGTTATTTAAAGAAAAAAGAAAGAAGAAGGGGGAGGCGAAGGGGGGAGGAGAAAAATCTGGGACTGATGGGAAAGTCCAAGAGGAGGAGGAAGAGGAAAAAAATCTGGGACTGATTGGAAAGCTCAGGTATGTCATGGATGGTCTGTGTAAGTCATATGTAGCTTTTCTGGTTTTCCAGTGTGTCTATCTTCATGCACATAAAGAGAAAACGGAACACAGAAAAGGTTTAGATAATAGATTCTTTAAAACCTGAGAACTAGAGAAATTTGGCTAATTAACATTTCATAGTTAAAGCTCTTAGTCTTGATGAAGGTAAAATTAGAAATACTGTAAAGAAATGCATCGGCAATTTAACAATTCTTAATAGTTAAGTATGAAGCCAGATTTAGCAAAGACCCAAATTTCACATACATACATACTTGCATTGCTTCACACTATGTTAGTTGTTTTGCATGGATAGTGCTGGCACTGAATTATTTACTGGTCATGTGCCTAGAATGAATTTCTTGATTGCACAGGATGTATGGTGATATTGGTGGACTTAAGATTACTGAATTGTATACCAGGAATAAAATATTCATCATGTGGTTTTTTGGGAGGCTATGGGAACACTCTAGCCTCCAGGGTAGACTGAGTAGGGGACAGATTGAAGGCTGGGTTTCCTGTTTGTTTTTGCTTCTAATTTTCATTTGTTTGCTGTTGTTCTTCTGTGGGTTTTGCTTGTATATGTATATATATAGAAAACCATAAACTTTTTCATTTCCTAATGGAAAGCTTTTATTTCCTTCTACAATTTGCCTTATTTATCTAAAGTTCCTAAGCTACTTTGGTCAAGCCTTTAAAAATTGATAGAGAACACCAGCCATTTAAACTATGGTGGGTTTTGCTTACCTCTAACGATCTAGAGAACTACAAGAGCTTTAAGGTTTCTGGCACACACACAAAAATAACAATAAAAGACAATTTCTGAACAGTACATTATATATTCTGTTATTTGGAAAAAGGTGAGAATAAAAATGTTTAAGTGTTCATATCCAAAATAGACTGAAGCCTATTTTGCATGTAGATTGGTAGAAGCTTATTTTGCAGGTAGATCCTGCTGTGATTTGTCTTTGGTGGAAGTGGCAGACCAGAGAGAGAAACATGTATCAGAAGAAACTCTCTATTAGATGAACCTTTGATTCCTTGGTGGCTACATGGTCACCTATGGTATGGAGAAGAAACTATGAGATGAACCTTTGATTCCTGGGTGACTACATGGTCACCTATGGTATGGAGCTGCCTATGACACCCCTCCTCAGCATGAAGCGCCAGAAAGATCAATGACCGGATTCCTCATGATTGAGGAATTGATAAATAGAAAGGGAAGACTGAAACTGACCCAACAGTCTCCCATAGACTATTCTTTTGGATAAACACAGAAATTGACCTTTCTGGTCTTAAAGCTTAAGACTTATGAGTTCTTTCCTCAGGAAGGGACCTTGGGACCTCTCAAACCAAACGTATCAAAGAACTGAAACTCACCAGATCACCACATGCAGACAATGAGACTCTGACCCCTCATTCATTATTACTGCTTCCTTGCCCCTCCCTAGGTTTTGTTTCTTACACATTGTTACCTTTCTTCCCTGCTATATAAACCCCTGGTTTTAGTCTCTCAGGGAGATAGATTTGAGAATGAGATCCCATCTCCTCAGCTGCAGCACCCAACTAAACCCTTCTTCTTTGGCAATACCTCTCAGTGATTGGCTTTCTGTGTGGGAAGCAGCAGGACCTAGACCAAAGCCCTGGTGTTTTGGTAACAAAATGAATAAATATATTGAAGCTAATAAAAGCCATTTATATAAATGTTGAATAAGAAAATTATAAATATAGAAAGTGGTAAAACTAGAATGAACCTTGAAGAACTCAAGTGGAATTAGAGTTATCAGTATACATTTGGAGATTTTTTTTAAAATGGCAAAAACTGCAATTTTTGCACCAACCTAAATACTAAGAAACTGACCCCTTTGATAATGAGTATTCCTCACAATGAACACTACATTCCTTGCAGTTGTTCAGTTTGAAATATTTTCTCATTTCCATTACTATTTCTTCATTAATTCATAAAGTATTTTCTTTAAATTAAAAAATAAGCTGGGTGTGATGGCTCACACCTTTAATCTCAGCACTTCAGGAGGCTGAGGTGGGAGGATGGCTTGAGCACACGAGTTGGAGACGAGCCTAAGCAACAGACTGAGGGCCCATCTCTACAAAATTTTTTTTTTTTTTTTTTTTTTTTTTTTTTTTGAGACGGAGTCGTGCTCTGTCGCCCAGGCTGGGGTGTAGTGGCCGGATCTCAGCTCACTGCAAGCTCCGCCTCTCGGGTTCCCGCCATTCTCCTGCCTCAGCCTCCCGAGTAGCTGGGACTACAGGCGCCCGCCACCACGCCCGGCTAGTTTTTTGTATTTTTTAGTAGAGACGGGGTTTCACCGTGTTAGCCAGGATGGTCTCAATCTCCTGACCTCGCGATCCGCCTGTCTCGGCCTCCCAAAGTGCTGGGATTACAGGCTTGAGCCACCGCGCCCGGCCTTACAAAAAATTTTTTTTAAAAATACAGATAGAAGGCCAGGCGCGGTGGCTCACGCCTGTAATCCCAGCACTTTGGGAGGCTGAAGTGGGCAGATCACCTGATGTCAGGAGTTCAAGACCAGCCTGGCTAACATGGAGAAAACTCCACCTCTACTAAAAATACAAAAAAAGTAGCCAGGCATGGTAGCATGTGCCTGTAATCCCAGCTACTCGGGGGGCTGAGACAGGAGAATCTCTTGAACCCGGGGGATGGAGATGAGCTGAGATCACACCACTGCACTCCAGCCTGGGCAACAGAACGAGACTTGGTCCCAAAACAAACAAGCAAGCAAACAAACAAAAAAAAAACCAGACATAAACATAGGTGTGTTTTTATGTATGTGTACAAACATACACATACACATACACACACATACTTCTTGGCTGTGTTTGCTGAAAAGGCCTAGAAGCAATGACACAATATTAGCAATATGCATTAAGTAGTATGTCTATCTTGGTACCTATTAATAAATATCGTTTTCCACAAAAAGAAGCCAAGGTCCTTTGGAGAAACAGTGGATTGCCAAACTGTGACAAGGAAAACAGAAGACAATCCTGGAATATATTGTTGCACAAAATTTAAAGCCTTGCTCAAATAATAATATGGGCATATCAAAAGGACAAAGGGAGGACTTACAGTCACACAAACCTTGCAAATGTTTGTAGCAGCTTGTTGGTAACAGCAAACTACTAGAAATAACCCAAATATCCTTCAAAGTGTAAATAGTTGAATGAAATCAGGTACTATCTATACAGTGGAATGCTACTCAGCAATAAAAAAGAAACTATTGGTAGATGCAACAACCTGGATAGACCTCAAAGGCATTATGTATAGTAAAAAGGTCAACTTTAAAAGGTTATATATTATATGATTGCATGTATATAACATTCTCAAAATTAAAAAAAAAAAAAACTATAGAGGATGGAGAATAGACTAGTGATTTCCAGGGCACAGGGACAGGGTAGGAAAGAATTGGTAGAGGTTGTGAATACAAAGAGGTCTCCTGTATTGATGGAACAGTCTGTATCTTGATTGTGGTGGTGGCTACCCAAATCTATGTAAGGATTAAATTATACATACACACACAAATGACTGCAGGTTTAAAACGTTTAAAAAAAATGGTGAAAACTAAATAAAATATTTAGTCTAGCTAACAGTAATGAGCCAATGTCAACTAACTATGTGGGTGTATACAGCTAAATAAGATGTCATCAATGGGTGAAGGGCATGCAAGACCGTATTATTTTAACAACTTCCTGAAAGTGTATTTGTTTCAATATTGTAAGTTAAATTATAATTTTATTTATAATTTTTCATTTATTTAAAAAAAAAAAAAGAGGCCACAGGAGCAAGCCTGAAAGTGGCCTGTACTGGCCAAATCTGGGACAGTCCGTCCAACAAAATAATGATTAAAATGGGTAACTCATTGATTAAAGAATGGATAAGCCCATCCTAATACAAACGAATGGGGCAGAAGAGAAAGCTCTTCTTTTAATACAAAGTCAACTATTAAATATAGAAGTAATGATGTAGTTAGAAAATCATCAGTAGATGCCAAAACTAATGGGTAAAAGTTTGACAAGTAGTATAACATTTTCCCACAAATTTCATAGTAATTACAATGGGAAAAAATAATGATTCTATAATGAAAAAACCTTCTGGACACTACCTTAAACAAGTAAGCCAAGTTAACATTATCAATACTGGAACAAACCAACATAATGTACCTTCTGACAACGTGCACTATGAAGGAAAAAAACACCATGAGGGAACATCAAACAGAGAAACACAAACTGAAGGGCGTTCTACGAAATAAATGACCCCTTCTTTAAAAAAGAAAAAAAAAAAAAAAAAAAAGGAACAACAAAAACATAAGGTCAAGAAACAAATCAAACTTCAAGATCTGTTCCAGGTCAAATGGACGTGACAACTCAATTCAATGTGTGATCCTGGTCCTAGGGGAAAATAGTATAAAGGACATTCCTAGGACACCTGGCTACATTTGAATATGTATTTTGAATTAGATAATATTTTCTCAGTGTTAAATTTCTTGGTTTTCATAAATGTAGTCAGGTTATATAAGAAAATGTTCTTGGGTCACGCCTGTAATCCCAGCACTTTGGGAGGCCAAGGCGGGCAGATCATGAGGTCAGGAGATCAAGACCATCCTGGCTAACATGGTGAAACCCCGTCTCTACTAAAAACACAGAAAATTAGCCGTGTTGGCGGGCGCCTGTAGTCCCAGCTACTCGGGAGGCTGAGGCAGAAGAAAGGTGAGAACCCAGGAGGCAGAGCTTGCAGTCAGCCAAGATTGCGCCACTGCACTCCAGCCTGGGCGACAGAGCGAGACTGTCTCAAAAAAAAAAAAAAAAAAGTTCTTGCTTTTAGACACTAGAAGAACAATGTCTCCAACTTACCCTTAATGGTTCCAAATATATTTTTATACACACAAATGCAAGTTTACGCAGACAGAAAGACAACAGAAAGAGAATAAAATAGAGTGAAATGTAAACAACTGGCAATGTTGAGGAAAGTGTATTTAGGAGTTCCCTATACTGTTTATTTTTGTATCAAAAATAAATTTAAAAGTAAGGGGAAAAAAGCCTACATGGTACCATATTCACAGTAAGGAATGATTTAGTTCAGCAAAATATCACCCATTAAATTAAATTAATGCTGTTGAATAGGAAAAAAATTGGCAATTCTTATGCTTTTGCTTTCCATATAAACTGGATAAGGATCCACTCTTGAATGGTTCTTGGACAGTTTTTAGTTAATCTTTAGATAACTACATTTAAGTTATACAGGCTGGTGCAAAAGTAATCACTGTTTTTTTTAAAAAAATGGCAAAAACTGCAATTTTTGCACCAACCTAAATACTAAGAAACTGACCCCTTTGATAATGAGTACTCCACACAATGAACAATACATTCCTTGCAGTTGCTCAGTTTGAAATATTTTCTCATTTCCATTATTGTTTCTTCATTAATTCATAAAGTATTTTCTTTAAATTTAAAAAAAAATAAGCTGGGTGTGATGGCTCACACCTTTAATCCCAGCACTTTAGGAGGCTGAGGTGGGAGGATGGCTTTGAGCACACAAGCTGGAGATGAGCCTAGGCAACAGACTGAGGGCTCATCTCTACAAAAAAATTTTTTAAAAATTAGCCAGGCATGGTGGCACGCACCTATAGTCCCAGCTACTCAAGAGGCTGAAAAGGGAGGATTGCATGAGCCCAGAAGACTGCAGTGAGCTGTGACTGTGTCACTGTACTCCGGTCTGGGCAACAGAGCAAGACTGTCTCAAAAAATTAAAAAATACAATATTTTATATTAATTTCCAATGTTATTGCTTTGTGTTTAAAGATCATTATCTGTGTTATGAATTCTTGGATATCTGCTAATACTTTTTAATTTGTGACTCAGTATTAAGGTTTTTTAAATCAGTATTTGGATTTTAAAAAAGTGTTTTTCTAAATACTGGGTAGCCCATTAAATTTTAAAAAGGAGGGGAGGGGCATGAGGAACACCTAGTGAAGGCAGTAGTCCTTGCTAGGCCTCTGGAGGACACTCCAGAAGATCAAGGTAGGTTTACTGAGGAAGCAGTTGAGGGCGATTCTCCAATGGAAAAATACTCAGGGTAAAATCCCTAGGAAAGAGATTTCTTAGGCAGAAGGTCTGTAACAGGCAGTAGAAGCAGCCACTAACAATACATGCTCACAAGTAAGTATGGGTAGAATATCAGTAGAGCCCATTCTCAGTTCACACGGAGGTGCCTATTTCATGGTACTCAACAGGGGAGATGACACATTGGTAGTTTTCCTCTCTAGAAATAACAAATGCATAGTACCAAAATCAATTTTTGCTTGGAGATTTCTCCTGAGTTTCAGTCCACAGGAAAATAATCAGGATGACTGGTATTCTGGTGAGACTAGTATCTGTCTACTCTTCTTCACTCAGATACCACTGAATTTCTGCCACAATCTTTGATAAAACTAAGGCCAAGGTTCTGGGAACATAGTAATGCTTTGGATAATTGTTCCCAGTGAATGGCTAAGGTTTTGGGGTGCTATTATTTCCCCAAATTTGGTAACTGAGGAGTCAAAGCTGTGATAAACTTGTATATATTAATATGTTATATATCTTTAAATGTGAAACACATAAGAGACTTAAAATTCAAACAATAATAACTTCTGAGACCATGAAGAAACTCAACCCATTCCCATGAGAAACTGTCAAAATTGCCATGGTTGAAAGAATCCCACTCCACCTAGAATCCATAATTCCTCTAGATAATAGTCAATCAAACAACAAATTAGAGAGAACATCAATTTCCTTGAACTTCTACCTCAAATAAGAGAATTTGATGTAGGACTTCAGTTATGAAGGTCCTTTGGATCTTATCACATTTGGACTTTAAATTCCAAGTGTGTCTTCATGCAGTTTACTATTAGAGTTTTTTAGAATATCTTAATGCCATAATTTAATCTGACTGCAGAACTTTAGCTTTACTTGAAAGCTTAAAAAAAGAAAATAAAGTTCTCACTGCAGAACCTTTACTTTAGCTTTACTAAAAATAGAATAAGATACTCTAAAAAACTAAAAGTAAAGCTAAAGTAAAATATTAATTGATTAAACATTTAAAAGTAAAAAAGAAACAATTTAAAAAATAGAACATATCTGACTAAACTGACCCAAAAGAAAAAACAGAACACATTGAGGATATTTACTGATCTTAAGATGGAGAAAGCTGAGCGTGGTGGCTCACGCCTGTAATCCCAGCACTTTGGGAGGCCAAGGTGGGCGGATCATGAAGTCAGGAGATCGACACCATGGTGAAACCCTGTCTCTACTAAAAAAAATACAAAAAATTAGCCGGGCGTGGCAGCGGGCGTCTGTAGTCCCAGCTACTCGGGCGGCTGAGGCAGGAGAATGGTGTGAACCCGGGAGGCGGAATTTGCAGTGAGCCGAGATCGCGCCACTGTACTCCAGCCTAGGCGACACAGCAAGACTCCATCTCCAAAAAAAAAAAAAGTGTAAAAGATGGAGAAAAAAAAATATCTCAGTATAAAAGTAATGGAACTTGGCTGGGCGCAGGGGCTCATGCCCGCAATTCCAGCACTTTGGGAGGCCGGGGCAGGCAGATCACCTAAGGTCAGGAGGTCAAGACCAGCCTGGCCAACATGGTGAAACCTCACCTCTACTAAAAACACAAAAAAAATTATCTAGGTGTGGTGGTGCATGTCTGTAGTCCAAGCTACTTGGGAGACTGAGGCAGAAGAATTACTTGAACCCAAGAGGCAGAGATGGCAGTGAATCCAGATCACGCCATTGCACTCCAGTGTGGGCAACAAAGCAAAGACTCAGTCTCAAAAAAAAAAAAGTAATGAGATTTGAGTACATGCAAAAACAAAAATATTTCCCCAAAAATCAAATAACATTAAACAATAAAGTACAATCTCAGAAAAAGATTCAGACCAAATGTCAGACAAAAGATTGACATCCTTAATATATAAAGACCCCATATACATAAAGAGTTCCCCAGGATATGTTACTAAGTGAATAAAGAAAGATGCAAAATGTATATAGTATGCAATCTATATATCCAGATAGCTAATTCCATAAAATTACAGCTCAATCACCACCACACTGGATACACTAACCCAGCACTGCCCAATAAAACCTTCTGCAATGATGGAAATGTTCTATATGTGTGCTCTCTTAATATGGTAACCACATTTGGCTATTGAGTATTTGAACCATGACTAGTGCAACTAAGTAAATGAATTTTTAAATCTTATGTAACTTTAATTAATTTTAATAACTACATGGGGCTGATTGTCACTGTATTGGACAGTGCAGTTCCGACCCCTTTGTGCATGTCTCTATAAGGTGTTTTATTTTTTTTGTTTTGTTTTAATGAGTTTAATATTTGTTCATATTCGGCCGGGCGCGGTGGCTCAAGCCTGTAATCCCAGCACTTTGGGAGGCCGAGACAGGCGGATCACGAGGTCAGGAGATCGAAACCATCCTGGCTAACACGGTGAAATCCCGTCTCTATTAAGAAATACAAAAAACTAGCCGGGCGAGGTGGCGGGCGCCTGTAGTCCCAGCTACTGGGGAGGCTGAGGCCGGAGAATGGCGTGAACCCGGGAGGCGGAGCTTGCAGTGAGCTGAGATCCGGCCACTGCACTCCAGCCTGGGCGACAGAGCGAGACTCCGTCTCAAAAAAAAAAAAAATATATTTGTTCATATTCGTTCTATTTGTTATTTTTTTAAAAAGCTTCTACATAGGTAGAAGTTTAATTTCTTTAACTTCTATGAGTTTAACTTCCTTAGGGAAGCATATAACAGAGAAATAAATGAATAATCATATTAGACAAAAGAAGATACTTTACCAGCTCCATCTGAATCTTCCACCATTGGATTTATTTCTATCATGGTTGCATCATATTTCAGAAAAAGGCTGTAAAGCTTGACCATGTTTTCTGCTGCTGATTCCACAATATTAGGTGGAAATCCCATCTTCTGTGCAAGCTGAAATCAGTATTTCTTTTTATTATAGGTGGTTTGCATATGTCTAATCAACATTATTGTAAATAAAAAGCCTTGTAGTTTGTCACTTAAACGATAAATGAGTCATTTATAGTCAAACATTAATTACTGAAATAGCAGCTACCATTACTAAATGGTTAAACAAAACTTTTTACTCAAAATCTTCAAAGAGTAGATATTATGCCCATTTTATAGATGAGAAAGAGATTCAGAGAGATCAAGTAACTTGCCATTGGCCTAGATTCCAGTTCCAGGGTTTATTCCATAATGTCCATACTGCCTAAGCTTTATGGCCAACCTAAGCTGAAAGAAGAGGCTTATATCTTATTAAAACTACATATAAAATGTGGGCCAGGCACAGTGGCTCACGCCTGTAATCCCTGCACTTTGGAAGGCCGAGGGGGCCGGATCGCTTGAGGCCAGGAGTTAGGGACCAGCCTGGCCACCACAGTGAAACCCTGACTCTACTAAAAATATAGAATGTGGCAACCCCAATGGTCCAAATAAAAGCCAAAATATTAGAAGACCCTATTTTACCTTTTGTGTAATTTATAAAGAGTGTCTATCAAGCAATAAGAATGCATGTCATTCAGTCAAATGAGTGTTACCCCATTCATTCAAAAATGTACCGAGCACCTAATAAATTCCAGGCACTGTGCTAGGCCCAAAAGATAAAGATATTTAACTTTATAATATAATAAAGGAGTTTACAGTCTTGAGGGATTCCCAATTAGAGATACCCATAGAGCTTTTAAACAATACAATATCAAGGTCCCAACTCAGAAGTTCTGGTTGACAAGTTTTACACTGGATCAAGCATCTATCATTTTTCAAGTTTCACAAGCAATTCTGAACCACTGGTACAGAGGGTACATGTCTATATGTTTATTCTAACAGTGCTGCCACTGCTCAGGAACACTATAGAGAATTCTTTCCTATTTTTCATTTGCTATCTAAGGTTGTAACACATTCTTTTGATTTTCAAGAACAAAAAATTCTTAAATTCTTTGAAGATGAAGAAGATATTTACAAAGAGCCAAATGCCAATAAATAAATGATCAAGCTAAACAATGTAATCTGGGCGCAGTGGCTCATGTCTGTAATACCAGCACTTTGGGAGGACAAATGGATCACTTGAGGCCAGGAGTTTGAGACCAGCCTGGGCAACATGGTGAAACACTGTCTCTACTACAAATACAAAAATTAGCCAGGTGTGGTGGCGCATGCCTATAATCCCAGCTACTTGAGAAGCTGAGACACAAAAATTGCTTTGAACTCAAGAGGTGGAGGTTGCAGTGAGCCGAGATCACACCACTGCACTCCTGCCTAGGTGACAGAGTGAGACTCTGTCTCCAAAAAACAAACAAAAAGCACTAAGGAATGTAATCTTTTGTTATGACCTATTTCAAATAAAGAATAATATGAAAGTACCATTTTATTATGAAAGTTTTTCACTATGTCATAACTCACCTAAAAAACCAAAAACTAAAACCAAATGTTTAGGCTTAAACATTTGAAAACTACAAATTCTGATCAATTCATTATGACAGCAATTTGCTAATGCTAGGCACTATTTCCACTCATCACCATCAGGAAAAATGCTATATAATCTTAGATTATTTCTTCATGTATTCTTGTAAATCAAGTATTTTCTTCCTCATCTAAATTTCACTCTCATCATCTTCACATAACTACCTAATAAATCAAATCTGTGCCTTTTAAACATTTATATCATTCATCTGCCAAAATTATTTGCTTTACTCTCCATCAGAAACATTTCTCTATCTCCTTTAAACCTTTGTGCCGGTCAAAATTCTTGCACTTGGCTGGGCACAGTGGCTCACGCCTATAATCCCAGCACTTTGGGAGGCCGAGGTGGGCAGATCATGAGGTTAGGAGTTCGAAACCTGCCTGGCCAACATGGTGAAACCCCATCTCTACTAAAAATACAAAAATTAGCTGGGAATGGTGGCGGGTGCTTATAATCTCAGCTACTTGAGAGCTGAGGCAGGGAAATCGCTTGAACCCGGGAGGCAGAGGTTTCAGTGAGCCGAGATCATGCCACTGCACTCCAGTCTGGGTGACAGAGCAAGACTCCGACTCAAAAAAAAAAAAAAAAAAAAAAATTATTGCACTTGCTGTACTTCAATACCATAAACTTATTCTTTTTTTTTTTTTTTTTTTTTTTTTTTTTTTTTTTTTTTTTTTTTTGAGACGGAGTTTCACTCTTTTTGCCCAGGCTGGAGTGCAATGGTGTGATCTCAGCTCACCGCACCCTCCACCTCCCGGGTTCAAGCAATTCTCCTGCCTCAGCCTCCCGAGTAGCTGGGATTACAGGCATGTGCCATCATGCCTGGCTAATTCTGTTTTTTTTGTTTGTTTGTTTTTTGTTTTTTTTTTTGAGACAAAGTCTTGCTATGTCGCCCAGGCTGGAGTGCAGTGGCCGGATCTCAACTCACTGTAAGCTCCACCTCCCGGGTTCACGCCATTCTCCTACCTCAGCCTCCCCAATAGCTGGGACTACAGGCGCCCGCCACCTCGCCCGGCTAGTTTTTTGTATTTTTAGTAGAGACGGGGTTTCACCGCGTTAGCCAGGATAGTCTCGATCTCCTGACCTCGTGATCCGCCCGCCTCGGCCTCCCAAAGTGCTGGGATTACAGGTTTGAGCCACCGCGCCTGGCCGCTAATTTTGTATTTTTAGTAGAGACGGGGTTTCTCCATGTTGGTCAGGCTGGTCTTGAACTCCTGACCTCAGGTGATCCACCCACCTCGGCCTCCCAAAGTGCTGGGATTACAGGCGTGAGTCACCACGCCCAGCCATAAACTTATTCTGACATAGTTTCTCATGAAGAAATGTTTAAGGAGAATGGTGTGCACCCGGGAGGCGGAGCTTGCAGTGAGCCAGGATCGTGCCACTGCACTCCAGCCTGGGCAATAGAGCGACACTCCATCTCAAAAAAAAAATAAAATAAAATAAAAATAAAAATAAAAATGTTTAACTTCAAAGTTCAATATTCGAACTTTTCTTTTAAGATGAGTCACTAGGCCAGGTACAGCGGCTCACACCTGTAATCCTAGCACTTTGGGAGGCCCAGGCAGGCAGAACACTTGAGATCAGGAGTTCTGGAACCGCCTGCCAATATGGTGAAACCCTGTCTCTACTAAAAATACCAAAAAAAAGTTAGCTGGGCATGGTGGTGCATGCCTGTAATCCTAGCTACTTGGGAGGCTGAGGTGGGAGGATTGCTTGAACCTGAGAGGTGGAGGTTGCAGCGAGCCGAGATCGTGCCACTGCACGCTCCACCCTGGGTGACAGAGCGAGACTCTCCATCTCAAAAACAAACAAACGAAAAGATGAGTCACTTATTTTTATATCCAAAACAAACAATTTAATTCAATAGCAGCATTACAAATACTACCAAGCAACTCTCACAGGCCATAATATTAAACTCAATGGGGACTTTTTTGTGTGAGGGGAAGAATGGAGGGGAAGGAGCACACAAGGACAATAGAGAAGACCAGTAAAACTGTAGGCAAAATTTTATTGTGAACATATACAAACTGAAAGAAGGACCACAGCATTCAATGAATTCTTAAAATCATTCATAAACCACAGCTCTATCATGGAGATATATAAGACAGTGTCCCATCCATTCTATACTTACAGAAAATAAAGGGGACACAGGAATATTTTAAATGTTCAACCACTTAAACCATGGAGATATAAAATCCAGACTACAAAAAATAATGAATGATAATCACCTCAGTTTCTTCAACAACTAAACTGGAAGAAAAAAGATGAAGACGGCAAAAAAGAGAAACCTGCAAGTTTTTGAAGACCTGTGAGACAAATCAGTCAGTAAATATGAAGGGGCCCGGCGCAGTGACTCACGCCTGTAATCCTAGCACTTTGGCAGGCCGATGAGGGCGGATCACCTGATGTCAGGAGTTCAAGACCAGCATGGCCAACATGGCAAAACCCCATCTCTACTTTTAAAAAAGTACAAAAATTAGCCAGGCATGGTGACGTGCACCTGTAGTCCCAGCTACTCAGTAGGCTGAGGCAGGAGAATAGCTTGAACCCAGGAGGGAGAGGTTGTGGATCACGAGGTCAGGAGATCGAGACTACCCTGGCTAAGGCGGTGAAACCCCGTCTCTACTAAAAAAAAAAAAAAATACAAAAAACTAGCCCAGGCCGGGCGCGGTGGCTCAAGCCTGTAATCCCAGCACTTTGGGAGGCCGAGGCAGGTGGATCACGAGGTCAGGAGATCGAGACTATCCTGGCTAACATGGTGAAACCCCGTCTCTACTAAAAATACAAAAAAAAACTAGCCGGGCGTGGTGGCGGGCGCCTGTAGTCTCAGCTACTTGGGAGGCTGAGGCGGGAGAATGGCCTGAACCTGGGAGGTGGAGCTTGCAGTGAGCCGAGATCATGCCACTGCACTCCAGCCTGGGAGACACAGCGAGACTCCGTCTCAAAAAAAAAAAAAAAAAAAAAACTAGCCGGGCGAGGTGGCGGGCGCCTGTAGTCCCAGATATTGGGGAGGCTGAGGTAGGAGAATGGCGTGAACCCGGGAGGCGGAGCTTGCAGTAAGTTGAGATCCGGCCACTGCACTCCAGCCTGGGCGACAGAGCAAGACTTCTCTCAAAAAAAAAAAAAAAACCAAATTAGCCAGGCATGGTGGCACATTTTGTTGGAGGCGGAGGTTGCGGTGAGCTGAGATCACACCATTGCACTCCAGCCTGGGCAAAAAGAGTGAAACTCCGTCTCAAAAAAAAAAAAAAAAAGAATAAGTTTATGGTATTGAAGTACAGCAAGTGCAATAATTTTTTTTTTTTTTTTTTTTTGAGTCGGAGTCTTGCTCTGTCACCCAGACTGGAGTGCAGTGGCATGATCTCGGCTCACTGAAACCTCTGCCTCCCGGGTTCAAGCGATTTCCCTGCCTCAGCTCTCAAGTAGCTGAGATTATAAGCACCCGCCACCATTCCCAGCTAATTTTTGTATTTTTAGTAGAGATGGGGTTTCACCATGTTGGCCAGGCAGGTTTCGAACTCCTAACCTCATGATCTGCCCACCTCGGCCTCCCAAAGTGCTGGGATTATAGGCGTGAGCCACTGTGCCCAGCCAAGTGCAAGAATTTGACCGGCACAAAGGTTTAAAGGAGATAGAGAAATGTTTCTGATGGAGAGTAAAGCAAATAATTTTGGCAGATGAATGATATAAATGTTTAAAAGGCACAGATTTGATTTATTAGGTAGTTATGTGAAGATGATGAGAGTGAAATTTAGATGAGGAAGAAAATACTTGGTTTACAAGAATACATGAAGAAATAATCTAAGATTATATAGCATTTTTCCTGATGGTGATGAGTGGAAATAGTGCCTAGCATTATTATATTATAAGATCGTACCACTGCACTCCAGCCTAAGTGACAGAGCAAGACTCCATCTCAAAGAAAATAAATAAAATAACAATGAAGGACCTTATTTGGATCCTGAGTCAAACAAATTGTAGATGAAAAATTGCTCTGAAACAACTAGAGAAATTTGAATGACTAAGTAAGCGATGATACTAAGAAATCATTGTTGGCTGGGCGTGGTGGCTCACGCCTGTAATCCCAGCACTTTGGGAGGCCGAGGTGGGTGGATCACCTGGAGTCAGGAGTTCAAGATCAGCCTGACCAACAAGGTGAAACCCTGTCTCTACTAAAAATACAAAAATCAGCCAGGTGTGGTAGCTGGCGCCTGTAATGCCAGCTACTTGGGAGGCTGAGACAGAAGAATTGCTTGATCCCAGGAGGCAGAGGCTGTGGTGAGCCAAGATGGTGCCACTATATTCCAGCCTGAGCAACGGAGCTAGACTCCGTCTAAAAAACAAAAAAAAAAGAAAAAAAAAAGAAATTATTGTTAATTTTACTAGACAGGATAATGGTATAGTGACTTTTTTTTTTTTTTTTTTGAGACAGAGTCTCACTCTGTCACCCAGGCTGGAGTGCAGCGCCACAATCTGGGCTCACTGCAACCTCCGCTTCCTGGGTTCAAGCGATTCTTCTGCCTCAGCCTCCCGAGTAGCTGGGACTACAGGCATGCACCACCATGCCTGGCTAATTTTTTTTTTTTATTTTTAGTAGAGATGGGGGTTTCACTATATTGGCCAGGCTGGTCTCAAACTCCTGACCTTATGATCCACCTGACACTCAAAATATTTAAATAAGTTTTGACAATACTTCAGTTGTATAGTTATCTTTAAATATCATAATTCTCTAATGATAAGGTAGAAATTTTTCAGGAATACAACATACCTGGAGAGCTTGTTCCTTTTTGATGCCTTCTTCAATATCAATAGGTTCTGTAATTATTGCTTCAGGAGTCTCAGCAGCAACATCTTCAATGTTGACACCACCCTGTGAACTTCCTATTAATACAGGACCCTGGCAAGGGTAGGAAACAACCAAAACTAGATTTATTTTAGACTCATCAATGAAACTTTAAAACCTACCCATGCATAATATCAGATGTAAGCATCTATTACTCTCTACCCATATTTTAAAATTTTCTTAAGAATTTATCCTCACATCTCCAGCATAGTGCCCTCTTATAAATATTCAATTAAAGCAATGAAAAAAAAGTAAAAAAAAAAAAAGAAGAAAATAATGGCTTGCCTGCAAGAAAAATAGATTTAAAATATACACAAAAACTTACACCACAATAGCAACAACTTGGAACCAACTCAAATGCCCATCAATGATACACTGGATAAAGAAAATATGGCACATATACCATGGGATACTATGCAGCCATTAAAAAAGAATGTGTTCATGTCCTTTGCAGTGACATGGATAAAGCTGAAAACTGTTATTCTGAACAAACTAACACAAGAACAGAAAACCAAACACCACATGTTCTCACTCATAAGTGGGAACTGAACAATGAGAACACATGGACACAGGGAGGGGAACATCACACACCGGGGCCTGTGGGGGTTTGGGGGCAAGGAGAGGGATAACATTAGGAGAAATACCTAATGTAGATGACAGGTTGATGGGTGCAGCAAATCACCATGGCACATTTACACCTATGTAACAAATCTGTACTTTATATACATGTATCCCAGAACTTAAACTAAAAAGAAAAAAAAGAAAAAAACAAATTTACACCAAATATGTAAACATATACATGTGAAATATAACCTATGCATTTTTCATAAAAACTGAGGGGACATTAAAAGTATTGCCTAAAGCATCAACACTAGAAAATCCTGAAAACAGGTATTTGAAAGAAAAAGCCTAAGAAAACGTAAAGTCTAAGCTCTAATCCTACTGCAAGACAACGAAAAAGAAAGCTGGTAGCTGGGCGCTTTGGCTCTCACCTGTAATCCCAGCACTTTGGGAGGCTGAGGCGGGTGGATCACAAGGTCAGGAGATGGAGACTATCCTGGCTAACATGGTGAAATCCCATCTCTACTAAAAATACAAAAAACTAGCCGGGCGTAGTGGCAGGCGCCTGTAGTCCCAGCTACTGGCGAGGCTGAGGCAGAATGGCCTGAACCCAGGAGGTGGAGATTGCAGTGAGCCAAGATGGCGCCAATGCACTCCAACCTGGGCAACAGAGTCAGACTCCGTCTCAAAAAAAAAAAAAAAGAAAAAGAAAGAAAGAAAGCTGGCCAGACCCAGTGGCTCACACCTGTAATCACAGCACTTTGGGAGGCCAAGGCAGGAGGACTGCTTGAGCTCAGGAGTGAAGAGCAGCCTGGGCAACATAGTAAGACTCCATTTCTACAAAAAATACAAAGAAATTAGCCAGGCATGCTGGCATGCCCCTTTAGTCCCAGCTACACAGCAGGCTGAAATGGGAGGATGACTTGAGACTGAGAGATCAAGGCTGCAGTGAGCTGTGATCACACCATGGCACTCCAGCATGGGGAAAGAGCAAGACCCTGTCTCAAAAAAAAAGTAAAATAAAATAAATAAAAGAGAAAGCTAACTAGTTTGAAAGAATAGCTCTGGGTATTATCATGAACAAGATGAGAAGGTAAGGTATCAATACCAATAATTATTAACCTTTAAGTTCTTGAATATCAATCAAGAAAAAATCATAAATTATCTAATATATCTACTAATTTATGCATTAAACTAGAAATAATGTTAACATGAAAAAATAGAGAAACAATAAAACTGTATTTAAAGATTATTTACTGACATAGGAAAATACTGTAGTGTGTTATGTAGTGTATGTTTACATGTAGTGTTATGTACGAAAAAATGACACAAAACCCTAGGAAACGACCCTAGGTCGTTTTCTCAATTGTATTATTTTTTTAACATAAAATGCGTTTCAATGTGCTCCATATTGACAGAAACAAAAGAAGAGTGGGGAATAAAACATTAAAAGACTTTTGTTATTTTAAATGCAACTCTTTTCCAAAAAAAATGTTTTAACAATGAACACATTACTTTTATACCCAGAAAAAAAAAAAAAACAGGCATGACAATTTTTTTTTTTAATCAAAAGACTAATTTCACTTTTCTTTGATACGGAATGTTGTTCTGTCACCCAGGCTGGAGTGAAATGGTGCGATCTCAGCTCACTGCAACCTCTGCCCCCCAGGTTCAAGGGGTTCTCCTGTCTCAGCCTTCCAAGTAGCTGGGAATACAGGCATGCGCCACCATGCCCAGTTATTTTTTGTATTTTTAGTAGAGACAGGGTTTCACCATCTTGGCCAAGTTGGTCTTGAACTCCTGACTTCATGTGATTCACCCGCCTCAGCCTCCCAAAGTGCTGGGATTATAGGCGTGAGCCACCACGTGAGCCTAATTCCACTTTTCTATCCTAGCACTTAGTGTTTTAGTAACATACTCATTTAAGGTATAAATTAGGCCGGGCGCAGTGGCTCAAGCCTGTAATCCCAGCACTTTGGAAGGCCGAGACGGACGGATCACGAGGTCAGGAGATCGAGACCATCCTGGCTAACACGGTGAAACCCCGTCTCTACTAAAAAATACAAAAAACTAGCCGGGCGAGGTGGCGGGCGCCTGTAGTCCCAGCTACTTGGGAGGCTGAGGCAGAAGAATGGCGTAAACCCGGGAGGCGGAGCTTGCAGTGAGCTGAGATCCGGCCACTGCACTCCAGCCCGGGCGACAGAGCGAGACTCTGTCTCAAAAAAAAAAAAGGTATAAATTAAAGGAATAGTATTGCATTCGTTACTGTTTAGAGAACAAAACAGTCCTTCAAATAGTTTAAATACTGCAGTAACAAAAATTAAAAAGAAGAATCTATCACTTTTTTAAGAGTGTTAAACTTCTATTTAGGAAAAAATTATTTTGTATCGTGTGATTCGATTTCTATAAACATTTGTAACAAGGAATTTGGCTGACTTTTGTCCCCAGGGTCTTGGGAGTAACTTCTAAACCCTCCAACCACATCTGATAGTTGATGCTAACAAGGAGACTTATGGTGGGCTCCTAGACAGTTTACACTAAGGAGATGACTCAGGTGGGCAATGGCCACGCCAGAAAGATCGATGTGATTAGAGGTTTAGGGTTTTCAGCCAAATTATATCAACCCACTCTGCAGAGAAGAAATGGGCTAAGTCAACTGCATAGACAATGATTCAATCAATGATACCCAGGCTGGGTGTGGCGGCTCACATCTGTAATCCTAGCACTTCGGGAAGCCAAGGCAGGAGGATTGCTTGAGTCCAGGAGCTCGAGACCAGCCTGGGCATCATAGTGAGAACCTGTCTCTACAAAAATTTAAAATTAAAAAAAATTTTTTTTGTTTAATGCCTACACCATGGACCCCCAATGAAAACTCTGGACACCAAGGCCAGCAAGATGACAAAATAGAAAGCCCAAGACCATGCTCCCTGACAAAAACACTGACTTTAGCAACAATATATGATCCAAAAAGCTTTTATGACAATGACAGAAACCAATTAGGAAGTCACAGTACCCCAGGTAAGCTCAAAGCCAAGAACATCTGTATTGAAATTCAACATCAGCATCCTTCCCCCTACCACTCCAAACTAATAGTTTGGGATTAAAAGGCTTCTCCATTTGGAGAGAAAGAGAAGAGTAGAACACATGTTCAACATTCCAGCTGCTTGGAGAGCTGTCCAAGGGACTGTTTCCTGTCTCAACTGACATGGGTGCTGTTGGGGAACCAGCATACTCTGGATGCCTGTGGGGCATCGAGAACAAAGGCGAGTGCACAGGCTCATGGCAGCACCAGAAAATGTGTAACATCCCAGAGAGAAGTTGACACAGCTTACCACAACTAGAAAACACACTCAGCTCCTGATTTTTTTACAGGTTGAGTATTCCTCATCTGAAATGCTTAGGACCAGAAGATTTTGGATTTCTTTGAATATCGAAATATTAGCATTATACTTACCATTTGAGCATCCCAAATCTAAAAATCTGAAATCCAGAATGCTCCAATGAGCATTTCTTTTAAGTGTCATGTCAGTGCTGAAAAAGCTTAGGATTTTATAGCATTTTGGATTTCAGAATTTCAGATTTGGGATGCTCAAGCTATATTTATACCACAAGATACTAGAAAAAGAACAGCTAGGCCAGGCACAGTGGCTCACACCTGTAATCCCACCACTTTGGGAGGCCGAGGCAGGCGGATCACGAGGTCAGGAGATTGAGACCATCCTGACTAATACGGTGAAACTCCGTCTCTACTAAAAATGCAAAAAATTAGCCAGGCGTGGCAGCGGGCACCTGTAGTCCCAGCTACTCGGGAGGCTGAGGCGGGAGAATGGCGTGAACCCGGGAGGCGGAGCTTACAGTGAGCTGATATTGCACCACTGCACTCCAGCCTGGGCAACTGAGCGAGTCTCCGTCTCAAAAAAAAAAAAAAAAGAAAAAGAACAGCTAAACCCAAAGTTGGCAGAAGGAAGAAAATCATAAAGATTAGAGCAGAAATAAAAGAAACAGGGAATAGAAAAAAAAAATCAACAAAACTGCAAATTGGCTCATTGAAAAAGTGGATAAAATTGACAATCCTTTAACTATAAAAAAAAAAAAGACTGAAAAAACAAAAATCAGAAGTGAAAGGAGACATTACTACTGTAACAGAAATAGAAAAGAGCCTAAGAGACTGTTATGAAAAACTATATATCAACAAATTGAATAAACTAGAAGAAATGGATAACTTCCTAGAAACAGTCTTCAAAATCATAAAGAAATAAAACTACGAACAGACCTATAAGTAGTAATGATACTCAATCAGTAATCAAAAACGTCTAAGCAACAGGAAGCCCAGGACCAAAGGGCTTCACTGGAAAATTCTATCAAACATTTAAAGAACTGAACCAATCTTTCCCAAACTCTTTAAAAAATTGAAAAGGACAGAAAATTTCCATACTCACTCTATGAAGCCAGCATTACCATGATACCAAAATCACAGAAAGGTACTAAAAGAAAACTACAGGATAATACCTCTGATTAATAATGATAAAAAAAAAAATACCCTCAACAAAATACTAGCAAACTGAATTCAACAACACATTAAATGGACTTTACATCATGATCAAGTAAGACTTACTCCTAGAATGCAAGGATGGTTCAACATACAGAAATTCAGTATAATACATCCTATTAACAGAATGAAGGACAAAAACCACAATAATCTCAATTGACACATAAAAGGCATTTAACAAGCTTGAATACCCTTTCATGATAAAAACAAACAAAAAAAGACTGAAGGAAACAACTGCAATATAATAAAGGCCATATAAGAAAACTCATAGCCAACATCATACACAATAATGAGAAACTGAACATCAATGTGCAAAAATCACAAGCATTCCTATACACAAATAGACAAAGAACCAAATCATGAGTGAACTCCCATTCACAACTGCTACAAAGACAATACAATACCTAGAAATACAACTTACAAGAGATGTGAAGGACCTCTTCAAAGAGAACTACAAACCACTACTAAAGGAAATAAGAGAGGACACAAACAAATGGAAAACATTCCATGCTCATGGATAGGAAGAATCAATATCATGAAAATGGCCATACTGCCCAAAGTATTTTATGGTCAGTGCTATCCCCATCAAGCTACCATTGACTTTCTTCACAGAATAGGAAAAAAACTACTTTAAATTTCATATGGAACCCAAAAAGAGCCCACATAGACAAAATAATCCTAAGCAAAAAGAACAAAGCTGGAGGCATCACGCTACCTGACTTCAAACTATACTACAAGGCTACAGTAACCAAAACAGCATGGTACTGGTACCAAAACAGATATACAGAACAACGGAACAGAACAGAGGTCTCAGAAATAATGCCACACATCTACAACTATATGATCTTTGACAAATCTGGCAAAAACAAGCAATAAGAAAGGATTCCCTATTTAATAAATGGTGTTGGGAAAACTGATTAGCCATATGCAGAAAGCTGAAACTGGATCCCTTCCTTACACCTCATACAAAAATTAACAAGATTGATTAAAGGCTTAAACATAAGACCTAAAACCATAAAAATCCTAGAAGAAAACCTAGGCAATACCATTCAAGACATAGGCATGGGCATGAATAAACACCAAAGCATGAATAAAACACCAAACTTCATGAATAAAACACCAAAGCAATGGCAACAAAAGCCAAAATTGACAAATGGGATCTAATTAAATTAAAGAGCTTCTGGACAGCAAAAGAAACTATCATCAGAGTGAACAGGCAACATACACAATGGGAAAAAATTTTTGCAATCTATACATCTGATAATATCCAGAATCTACAAGGAACTTAAACAAATTCACAAGAAAAAAACAAACCCCATCAAAAAGTGGGAGAAGGATATGAACAGACACTTCTCAAAAGAAGACATTTATGCAGCCAACAAACATGAAAAAAAGCTCATCATCAATGTTCATTAGAGAAATGCGAATCAAAACCACAGTGAGATACCATCTCATGACAGTTAGAACGGTGATCATTAAAAAGTCAGGAAACAGGCCGGGCACGGTGCCGCATGCCTATAATCCCAGCACTTTGGGAGGCCGAAGTGGGCGGATCATGAAGTCAGGAGATCGAGACCATCCTGGTTAACACGGTGAAACCCTGTCTCTACTAAAAATACAGGAATTTAGCCAGGAGTAGTGGAGGGTGCCTGTATTTCCAGCTACTCAGGAGTCTGAGGCAGGAGAATGGCATGAACCCGGGAGGTGGAGGCTACAGTGAGCTGAGATCATGCCACTGCACTCCAGCCTGGGTGACAGAGCGAGCTCCGTGTCAAAAAATAAAAATAAAAAATAAAATAAAAATAAAAAGACACAAACAAATGGAAAGACATCTTATGATCACAGACTGGAAGGCTTAATATTGTTAAAATGTGCATACTACCATAAGCAATCTACAGATTCAACGTAATCTCTATCAAAATCTCAATGGCATTTTTTTATAAAAATAGAAAAATATGGCCGGACACGGTAGCTGACGCCTGTAATCCCAGCACTTTGGGAGGCTGAGGTGGGCAGATCACGAGGTCAGGAGATTGAGACCATCCTGGCTAACATGGTGAAACCCTGTCTCTACTAAATATACAAAAAAAAAAAAAAAATTAGCCAGGTAAGGTGGCGGACACCTGTAGTCCCAGCTACTCGGGAGGCTGAGGCAGAATGGTGTGAACCCGGGAGGCGGAGCTTGCAGTGAGCTGAGATCACGCCACTGCACTCCAGCCTGGGCAACAGAGCCAGACTCTATCTTAAAAAAAAAAAAAAAAAAGGCAAGAAAAATACACTAAAATGCATATATAACCTCAAAGGACCCAGAACAGTCAAAACAATCTTGAGAAAAAAAAAGAAAATGGAGATCTCACACTTCTTTTAAAATATATTATAAGGTTACAGTTATCAAAACAGCATGATAATGCATAAAAAACAGACATATAGATTAATGGAACAGAAAAGAGAACCCAGAAGTATTCCCTCAGGTATATGATTACATGATCTTCAACAATGGTGTGAAAGCTACACAAGAGGGCAAAAAGAACAGTCTCTTCAACAAACAGTGCTGGAAAAATTGGAAATCCACACGCAAATGAATGAAATTAGACCCTTACCATATACTATATGCTAAAATTTACTCAAAATAGATTAAAGACCTAAACATAAAACTTGAAACTATAAAACTCATAGAAGAAAACAGAGAGAAAACAGTTTATGACATTGGATTTAGCAAAGATTTCTTAAATATGATACCAAAGGCACAGGCAGAAAAAAAGCAAAAATTGACAAATGGAACTACATCAAACTTAAAAACTTCACAGCAAAGGAAATAATCAACAAAGTAAAAAGGCAATCTATATAATGAAAGAAAATATTTGCAATCCATATACATGGTTAACAGCTGAAATCCAGAATATGTAAGATCTTCTACAACTCAATAACCAAAAAATAAAAAATAAAAAACCCAAACAAAAAAATTTAAAGATGGGCAAAGGACTTAAATAGACATTTCTCCAAAGCAGATCTACAAATGGCCTGTAAGAACATGAAAAGATACTCAATATCACTAATCACTGCGGAAATGCAAATAAAAACCACAGTGAAATATAACCTCACACCCTTTAGGATGGCTACCACCAAAAAACAGGAAATGAATGTTGGCGAGGATGCAGAAAAATTGGAAGCTTTGTCTGCTGTTAGTTGGAATATAAAATGGTACGGCTCAGCCAGGTGTGAAGGCTCATGCCTATATTCCCAGCACTTTGGGAGGCCAAGGCAGGCAGAACACCTGAGGTCAGGAGTTCAAGACCAGCCTGGCCAACATGGTGAAACCCTGTCTCTACTAAAAATTAGCCGGGCATGGTGGTGCATGCCTGTAGTCCCAGCTACTCAGGAGGCTGAGGGAGGAGAATCACTTGAACCTGGGAGGCGGAAGTTGTGGTGAGCCAAGATCACACCACTGCACTCCAGTCTGGGAGACATAGCAAGACTTGCCTCAAAAAAATAAATTAAATAAATAAAATGGTACAGCTGTTATGGAAAACACTATAGAAGCTTCTCAAAAAATTAAAAATAGAATTACCATATGATCCAGTAATCTCACTTATAAGTATATATCCAAAAGAAAACAGGATCTCAAAAAAATACTTGAACATCCATGTTCACTGTAGCATTACTGACAATAGCCAATAGATGAAAGCAATCTTAATGTCCATCAAAAGATGAATGGATAAAGAAAATGCAGTATATATATAAAATGGAATAGTACTCAGCCATAAATAAGGAAACCTTGTCATACACTATATCCTGAATAAACCTTGAGGACATTATGCTGAGATAAAACCAGTCACAAAAAGACAACTACTTCAGATATCTAAAATACTCAAACTTTTACAAACACAAAACAGAATGGTGATTACCAGGGGCTGGAGGGAAGGCAGACAGGGAAAAGGGAATTGTTCAATGAATAGTTTTAATTTTGCAAGACAAAAAAGTTCTGGAAAAATTAAAGAAAAAAAAAGATTTGGAGATCTCTTCTGGAGATGTTGCACAAAACATGTTTTACTCTGTTCCTTTTACCAAAAGAGAAATTAACATTCTCCTTCCTTCCTCTCTCTCTCTCTCTTTTCCCTCCCCTTCCCCTCCCCTTCCCTTTCTTTCCTTTACTTCTTAGTATGCACTATTATACTGCATACTCAAAATGGGTATGGTAAATTTTTTGTTATATTTTTGACAATCAAAAAAAAAAAAACTCTGAACATCAAAAGCTTGGGGAGCTTTGGGTTGGCAATATTCTGCATACTGTCACACATTAAGATGCTAGCAAGACAAAACATTCCTGAGAATAGTGGAAACTTCATGTTTGGGAACTCTCCCAGACCTTGTCCTATGTGTCTTTTCATTTGGCTGGTTATGATTTGTATATCCTTTGGCTATACTAAAACTGTAATCCTAAGTTTAACATTTTCCTGAGCTCTGTGAGTTGTTCTAGGGAATTAACCCTCAAATCTGTAGCTAACTAGTCAGAAATGAGGGTAAGCGGGAGACCACTAAAATTGAGGCTGGTGTCTAAAGTAAGGGCAATCACGCGCAGGACTATGCCCTTAACCTCTGAAGTTTGGCTAAACTCTGAGCACTCGGTATTAGAACTCCTTTCAATATAAAAAAAAAATTAAATAAAAGAATTCACTGAGCCTTCTGAGGCTAAAGAAGACAACATTAGCAAGTCTAAGTAAAGAGAAATGTTTGAAATTACGGTCTAATTTTCAGTCCCTCTATAAATTTCAAATGAAAGGGTATTCTTCGTTTTCTCGCTAGCAAGGCAGTTCATAATTATAAGCTTTTACAAAGATCTAAAGAGCAGGAAAAAATTCTGATTGAAGAAGAGTCAGTTCAGTATTAGTCATGCCACTGAAATAGAATATAGACAAATTAAGTCTATAGATAACCATAAAATATAATTTTATTCAACAGGAGAGGTACAGACCAACAAAATATAATTTTATTCAACAGGAGAGGTACAGACCAGAGTCTCGCTCTGCCGGTCAGGCTGGAGTGCAGTGGCTATCGGTTCACTGCAAGCTCCGCCTACCGGGTTCACGTCATTCTCCTGCCTCCGCCTCCCAAGTAGCTGGGTCTACAGGCGCCTGCCGCCACGCCCAGCTAATTTTTTGTATTTTTAGTAGAGACAGGGTTTCACCCTGTTAGCCAGGATGGTCTCAATCTCCTGACCTTGTGATCCGCCCGCCTTGGCCTCCCAAAGTGCTGGGAATACAGGCGAGTGCCACCGCGCCCGGCCTCTTTTCCTCATTTTAGTTTTACTTTCTCTTTTTATATCAACTGGTAAAAGAAATGAAAAGCCATAGAGAAGGCAACACTAGTTGAGGAGAAAAGTTAACATTACATTCTCAGTAAGTAAAAATAAAGTCTTCAACAATTGGTTATAAGTTAGAAAAAAAACTAAAAAAAAAAAAACAAACAAACAAAAGGAAATAATAATACACAGAAGAAAGTGGAGTCTCTATTTGTCTTAATTCTACAACCAGTTAGAAAGGAGCCAACTTGCATGGGTAAACAGGTTAAACAATGTAGTTCCACATTTGGTCATCACTGCAGAATAAATAGCTAGTTCACGTTCAAACGACTTGGCTTCACTTTTAAATCTTAGTAATAAACTTTCAAAACAATTTCATTTCAAGCAAGTAGCTGAAATTTCAAATATGTTAATAATGCTAATTCCCACTTGCTTAACCTAAATTCTTTTCTTGTTGGTATTTTTAAAAATTTGCCTTAAAATAAGCTTAAATGTAAAAGGCTTAAATGACAAAGCAGCCATATGTAAAGATCTGTAGCCGGGCGTCGTGGCAGGCGCCTGTAATCCCAGCTACTCAGGAGGCTGAGGCAGGGGAATCACTTGAACCTGGGAGGCAGAGGTTGCAGTGAGCCAATATGGCGCCACTGCACTCCAGCCTGGGGGACAGAGCAAAAAAAATAAAAATAAAAATAAAAAATAAAGATGTGTATTTAAAAAAAAAACATACAAAATAAAACTAGAATTCTTAAGCACATTTTATAACTATTTCAGGTAAAGTCAAAAATTGACACAGGAAAATGTCCCACTCATTTGCAGCAGACTGCAGTTGTTTTACCAGAAAAATAAAGTAGTAAATGTGATTTATTAAATAGACTTGACTCAGCCCAAAGTACCCAAAAGGCACTAGGCAAATGTTAAGAAATCTAACTTAACAAAGGTATCACACAAGAGTAGGTACTTTAATTGATTTTCTGGCATGCCAACCCCATGGAAGATACCCCCTGGAATCAGGATGTGAAAGGTACTAAAGACCAATAGAACATATGACACATCTCCTAAAAACAAGTCAGTCATAAAAGTAAGTTTTCTGTTTTTAGTTTTGCTTTGCTTATTCTTTTTTTTTTTTCTTCTTCAACTTTTAAGTTCAGGGGTACATGTGCAGGATGTGTAGGTTTGTTACAAGGTAAACATGTGCCATGGTGGTGTGCTGTACAGATCATCCCATTACCCAGGTATTAAGCCCAACATCCACTAGCTATTCTTTCTGATGCTCTCCCTCCCCCCACCCATCAGGCCCCAGTGTGTGTTGATCCCCACCTTGTGTCCATGTGTTCTCATCATTCAGTTTCCACTTATAAGTGAAAACACACGGTGTTTGGTTTTTTGCTCCTGCATTAGTTTGCTGAGGATAATGACTTCCAACTCCATCCCTATCCCTGCAAAGGACATAATCTCATTCCTGTTTTACGGCTGCAGAGTATTCCATGGTGTATATGTACCATATTTTCTGTATCCAATCTATCATTGATGGATGTTTAGGTTGACTCCATGTCTTTGCTATTGTGAATAGTGCTGCAGTGAACATACTGATGCATGTATCTTTGTAATAGAATGATACATATTCTTTTGGGCATATACCCAGTAGTGGGATTGCTGGGTCAAACAGTATTTCTGCCTCTAGGTCTTTGAGGAATTGCCACACTGTCGTCCACAATGGTTGAACTAACTTACACTCCTGTCAACACTGTAAAGACAGACATTCCTTTTTCTGCAAAACCTCACCAGCATCTGTTGTTTTTTGACTTTTTAATAACAGCCACCTGAGTGGCATGAGATGGTGTCTCATTGTGGTTTTGATTTGCTTTTCTCTAATGATCAGTGATAAGCTTTTTAATCACATGTATGTTGGCCATATGTGGCCCTTTTTTTTGAAACAGAGTCTTGCTCTGTCACTCAGACTGGAGTGCAGTGGCACAATCTCAGCTCACTGCAACCTCCACCTCCCAGGTTCAAGCCATTCTCCTGCCTCAGCCTCCCGAGTAGCTGGGATTACAGGCACCCACCACCATGCCCAACTGATTTTTTTATTTTCAGTAGAGACAGGGTTTCACCATGTTGGCCATGCTGGTCTCGAACTCCTGACCTCAGGTAATTCATCCATCTCCGCCTCCCAAAGTAATGGGATTACAGGCATGAGCCACCACACCCAGCCTGTGTCTTTTTCTCAGAAGTATCTGTTCATGTGCTTTGCCCCCTTTTTATTGGGGCTGCTTTTTTCCTGAAAATTTAAGTTTCTTATAAACTTTGGATATTAAACCTTTGTCGGAAGGATAGATTGCAAAAATTTACTCCCATTCTGCAGGTTGTCTGTTCGCTATGATGACAGTATCCTTTGCCGTGCAGAAGCTCTTTAGCTTAATTAGATCTCATTTGTCAATTATTGCTTTTGTTGCAATTGCTTTTGGCGTTTTTATCATGAAATCTTTGCCCGTGCCTATGTCCTGAATGGTATTACCTAGATTTCCGTCTAGAGTTTTTACAGTTGAGTTTTACATTTAAGTCTTTAATCCATCTTGAGTTAACTTTTGTATTTGGTGTAAGGAAGGGGTTCAGTTTCAATTTTCTGCATGGCTAGCCTGTTCTCCCAGCACTATTTATTAAATAGGAAGTCTGTTCCCCATTTTAACAAAAGCAATTTCTAATGACTAGTTAATTCCCATGCATGGGACATTAACTCAATCACAAGTGCTCTTTGTAGTTTAAATAGCTGACTAATTTTTGTTGTTCAACAGAAATCTGTCCACAGGGATTCCCCAAAAAATGGCTATACCCCAAAAAGTAACACCAACCAACTCTACATTGGTCTAATGTGGTAATATCAAAGAATGTTATAATGTCTTCGGTCAGTTTTACTAGTACTATAGATTTTTAACCTGAATTATTATAACCATGTATTATTAACCATGTATTAAAATAAAAACATTTTATCCTCAACAAGACTTAAATAGTTGTCAGAAAATTCAAGTTCTTAAGATGAACTCAAATTTGATCCTTTTCCCAAATGCCTTAACATATCTTTAAGGATACATATTCATTATGCTACCTTTACTACAATAAAGATGAATTACTGGCCGGGCGCGGTGGCTCAAGCCTGTAATCCCAGCACTTTGGGAGGCCGAGAGGGGCAGATCACGAGGTCAGGAGATCGAGACCATCCTGGCTAACACGGTGAAACCCCGTCTCTACTAAAAAATACAAAAAACTAGCCGGGCGCGGTGGCGGGCGCCTGTAGTCCAAGCTACTCCGGAGGCTGAGGCAGGAGAATGGCGTGAACCCGGGAGGCAGAGCTTGCAGTGAGCTGAGATCCGGCCACTGCACTCCAGCCTGGGCGGCAGAGCGAGACTCCGTCTCACAAAAAAAAAAAAAAAAAAAAAAAAAAAGATGAATTACTATGGATAGAGAACTCCTATCTCAATTAATCCAGGTATTTATACCTTGTTTCTGGCTACTATAACAAAAAGTAAAAACATAACTAACAAAATGACAGATGCTGATATATAATGTCAACGAAAAGAAAAATAAAATGTAGTGAAAATAAGTCAATGTGTAAAAATATGATTTATGTAAATTTTGGGTAATATATGAGGTTACTGTCATGGGATTTTTAAAATAACTTACAAACTAAATTCTACCACATAGAATATCACTTGAGAATAAAACAGTGCTTCTTAATTTTATATTCTGAGTGGATTTTTACTACCATCTAGTGTTATTATCTTAAGATTTTATATACCTTATAAAAATTAAAAGTTGCAAAAGACGTATCACTCAAACATTAATAGAAGATTTAATTGCAAGTAAGAAAAATCACAATATAGAAAGCTGTTATTTTTTAAAAAGCTATTCTACATAAGAAAATTATTTTCATGACCCTTAAAATTTTTATTACTCTAAATTCTACACAATTAATGTTCTACATCAAATCCTTACTGGAGCTTTCAAATATATACTCAGTTGCTTCAAAAAAACAAGCTAGTTCTGGCTGGGCACAGTGGCTCACTCCTGTAATCCCAGCACTTTGGGAGGCCGAGGCAGGCGGATCACAAGGTCAGGAAATCGAGACCATCCTGGCTAACACAGTGAAACCCCGTCTCTACTAAAGATACAAAAAATTAGCCGGGTGTGGTGGCAGGCACTTGGAGTCCCAGCTACTCGAGAGGCTGAGGCAGGAGAATGGTGTGAACCCAGGAGGTGGAGCTTGCAGTAAGCCGAGATGGCACCACTGCAAGTCAGCCTGGGTGAGAGTGCGAGACTCCCTCTCAAAAAAAAAAAAGCTAGTTAACACACAGATTCAGCTTGTAAAACCTAACTAATACCCTCAAAAAACAGATAATTCTAGTATAAAATGATTATCAATGCTCTCTCCAAACACCAGGTCCATAAAGGGATTTTCTCTTCACCAGAAGCTTCAACATTTTAGGTTCCAATAAAGAGAGGAGAGCTGTGCTAATGTAATACTCCTTAAAATCATATTGTTTGCTACTTTATGTCATCCCTCAAATTACCAAATATTGAATCATATAGTGAAACAAATCCCCCAAACTATTAAAAAAAAAAAAAGAAAAGAAGTTGAGAAAACAGAAGATGATGCAATGGATACACACTCTTCTAGTGGGTTCAGCGACTTTCTCTTTCATTAGAATATTTTAGTATGCTAGATATTATTTTCTCAATCTGGAGATGATCCAGAGATGATTTAAGCTGCTGTTAGTGAATTAACAATTTGAGAATCCCATGAAGTTTATTACAACAGAATTTTTCCTATGATTTTAAAATCATGATATTATATATCAAATTTTATGGCATAACAAAGCTGTTTTTTAAATGACATATCATGCTCACGACACACAGATTACAGTTTGTACTTTTAAAATCTTTCCCACATAAATAAAAACAATAATCAACTTTTGAAATTGAATGTCATAAATTTATCATCTATGTATCATGTCTGCAATTACTCACTTGAAATGACCTTTCCATTGTTATTGCAAAGTAGTATTCTCTCCTGGGATATTTCCGCTCACAGACCAATACTTGATTGCATATTCTGCCCTTTTCTCCCGTTTGCTTGGTAAACAATTTTTTCCCAATCATTTGTGAAGAAACAGCTTTTGCTTCTTCTGGACTAAAAGAAGAAAAATAACTCAAATTTTTCTTTCCTCCAGTTGAGAAAAAGCAAATCCACATAATAGCCAAAATTTTATCTAATATTTAAATTTCAGTATTTTTATCAATTCAATAAGCAATCTTTAATCAATCTTTAACAAGGATGATTTATCCTTAAAAAATATGACTTACGAGAAAACTATCTTCACTCCTCCTTTGAGGCCACTTTCAAACGTTCCTTTTCCTCTACCACCAGCTAAGACCTGCGCCTTTATCACAACATCTTTTGAACCTAGAAGAAAAACACTCCTATTAAATGTGAAGCATGGAGCAGCATGCCAGACATAGTATTTTGTTATTTAACATACATATTGACAGGTGGTATTAAATCAAGTCTAATTTATTCACAATGTCCAAAAATGAAGCATTTTGTTTATGTAGATTTTCTTTTTTTTTTGAGACGGAGTCTCACTCTATCGCCCAGGCTGGAGTGCAGTGGCCGGATCTCAGCTCACTGCAAGTTCCGCCTCCCAGGTTCATGCCATTCTCATGCCTCAGCCTCCCGAGTAGCTGGGACTACAGGCGCCCGCCACCACACCCAGCTAATTTTTTGTACTTTTAGTAGAGACGGGGTTTCACTGTGTTACCCAGGATGGTCTCGATCTCCTGACCCTGTGATCCGCCCGTCTCGGCCTCCGAAAGTGCTGGGATTACAGGCGTGAGCCACCGCGCCCGGCCTATGTAGACTTTCTAGATTAGAACACTAAAATAATCACTGTCTAAAAGATCCACAATTTTCAAAATTAGTCACTTACATTAAACCATTTCTTAAAGTAAACCGAAAATAATTTAACCATTCCTTGACACTTTGGAAAATGTCATCTAGAACTTTGGAAAGTATTAAAAGTATAAAATTGAATTTCATGTCTTCCTAACACTTCCCTCCCTCTCTAATCACATGTAAACTTGCTGTCCTGAGAATATTTGAGTTGCATATGCTATAGCAGAAATATGTCATGACTTGGGGGATATTACCATTACCAGTATTGACACTGATTTATACTGTCCCACTAAGCGAAAGTTCTATTAAAATACATTATTGAGCAGTACTGCATGAGTAGTACTATCAGGAGTTATTAAAGTATCTGTATCAAAAGATTTCAGAATGCTATGCTTGCAAAGCTTATGCATATTTTTAAATAAATGGACTGAATTTTTCTTCTTCAACAGGTAGACTGATTACTATTTATCCCTTTTCTTCTCCTTTCTAATTTGCTGTGGAAAACCAGCAAACTAGCTGTTTAGCCTAGATAGTACTCATCATTCATGATCAAGAGTAAATGGGCCAGGAGCAGTGGCTCACTCCTATAATCCCAGCACTCTTGAGAGGCTGAAGCAGGCGGATCACATGAGGCCAGGAGTTCAAGATCAGACCAGCCAACATGGCGAAATCTCATCTCTATTAAAAATACAAAAACTAGCCGGGCATGGTGGTGCACATCTGTAATCCCAGCTACCTAGGAGGCTGAGGCACAAGAATCGCTTGAACCTGGGAAGCAGAGGTTGCAATGGGCCAGGATTGCGCCATTGCACTCCCTCCTGGAGGACAGAGCAAGACTGTCTCAAAAGAGTAAACGCTCTGGGTGATGGGTATCCTAAATGCCCTGACTTGATCATTACACACTCTATGCATGTAACAAAATATCACATGTACCCCAAAAATATTATGTATCAGTTAAAAAATAAGAGTAATACCTCTTACAAAGGCATCCTCTGTCTACCAGACAGGCAGAATTTCAGAGCCTCCTCATTTTGCCTCTCACAGCATTTTGCCCATACTGGCAGTGTGGTACCAACGATACATTATGGCAAAAAAATTAACCTTTGAGATCAGGGCTAAAGGTCTCATTGTATTCATTTTATCCCAAGCACAAGGCAGTCTCTGGGATATAACAACTATTCCATAGACATGGATTTGAACAGACTGAAGTAGGGTCCTCTACAACTAGGATGTCACTCCACGACGCACTTATCAAGCAGAATGAACCAACCAAGTAAATGAGGTAGGAAATGGAGTTTGAAACCAAACAAAAATAACCTAAAGTTTACACATTAACAATTATTTTAAAAGACCATTTAGAAAATTACTGATGTAAGCCTTCATCAGAAATGCGTGCTATTTAAACCAGATCATGACCCTGTGCATAGTCAGTCAAGAGAGTGTTTTAAAAACTTGTCTTTCACAAACCCCACTTCCATTCAGCCAGGAAATCATACTGGTTTTATCTTCAAATTAATCCAGAATCTTCACCATTCCTCATCACCTGCAATTTAGACTCTGATCCCAACCACCACTATCTCTTACCTATATGACCTTTGTCCCCCACAGAATATTCTCAAGGCAGCAGCCAAAGCAGGCACACCATTCCTTTACTTAAAACCTTGCACTGAATGCCAATCTCACTCAGAGTATATATATGAGAAAGTCCTTACAATGGCCTAGAAGACCTTATAATACCCTCTACACCCTATAATACTCTCTACCCTTTTTATCTCTTAGGCCCTCCCTGTTGCTCACTCAGTTCCAACTGCGCTATAGTTCCTCACTATTCCTGGGCATGTTCCTGCCTTCAGGACTTGGCTCTAATGCACCCTCTGCCTAGAATACTCTTCACTAGGTGTCCATTTGGGAAAGAAAAGCCACCGATCCTTCAAGTTTCTCTTTAAATCTCATGTTGCCCATGAAGCTTACCCTACTAACCTGCCCACCTGTGACCAATCCCCCTTACCTACTCCACTTCTTTCCGCCACAGAATTCATCACCTTCGTACATAAGTAATTTTCTTACATATATCATTTGTTGTTTTGCTTCCCCACTAGAAAAGAGGACCAGGAGGGCAGAATCTTTATTTTATTCATAGATGTTAATAAGCGTCTGGGAGAGTTCCTAGCACATAATATTTTGCTGAATGTTGAAAAAAAGGAACATTTAAAAATATGAACAGAATTCTTATAAATCTGGATTTTTCACTGCTCTTACGAAAACTCAGAACTGGAAAAACTGGATGTACAGTACTCCAACTAGAGCTGATTAGAAAAAGTACCTTGTTTAGATAAGACAGACTCTTTTCAATGAGCCTGTCTCTACCATTCACAAGGTATCACAACTAGTATTAGGTAATGAATAGAAACAACTTAGAAATTTCCTTGAAACAAACAATTACGTTCTTATGGAGAATACTACAGGTAGTCTCTGAACTGTGGCAAATTAGAGAGTTTATATCCAAACGGAAAGGAGCAGCCACTATTTATTCCACCTGTTTCTGTTTACCTGTCAAGTCCTGGCTTTCCAGCACTTTAAGTATTTGTTTATATCCAAAGAAATACTTGTTTATATCCAAAGAAGATAACTACAATGCAAACAATGCAAATGTAATGTAAAAAACATAGTTAACACTGTACTTTACTGAGCTAAATTCAATCATTCCTATTCATTAAACTGGGAACTTAACACACTAACGTAACACACTGACCTATTAAGTAAGAGTAATGAAGCTCTATTTTTTCAAAAACATTTTGCAAGACAGAATGTTCTTCTCTTCCCCACAAAGTGTCAATTTCCTTTCTTTAGGAATATAAAGTCTTTAAGGGCAAAAGATGATTCTTCAAAAGTTCCTTTAAAAAAAAAAAAAAAAGCCCTTCACAACAAAAGCAAAAAAAAAAAAAATTCATAAAATACAGTCTCATCAACTATCAAGAAGGGCAGAAGGATAAGAAGAGAAGTCTGAGGACAACTGGTTGAAACAAACATTTTATTCAATTCCATTAATTCACTCAACAGGTTCATCTACATACCAGACACTGTGCTACTACTGTAGATACAACAGTGAGTGAGACCTCTCCTGCCCTCATACAGCCTGCAGTCTTACTACATTTGGCACTTTGTTCTAGTCAGACAAGATATTTTTTGGATCCCAAGACTGTCTCTCTAAAACACAATCACTATCCCACCTACCTTTAGTTACTCACAAACATTTTAAGCATTCCTTGTATACAGGCATCTAACTAATAAATATTTAGAAGAAGAAAAAAAGAAGGTAAAGTCCTATTATATGCCATTAGAAATCTCCCTCCAGACTGACATTCATTAATCAGCATCCTTTACATGTATCTATTCAACCAGATAGGGATTCTGTCTTAAATATACTAGAAGCCAAACTATCTTTCTATAGTCAATGGGGAAATTCTAAAAATTCTGCCAAATCTGTGCCCAGGCGCAGTGGCTCATGTCTGTAGTCCCAGCACTTTGGGAAGCCAAGAGTGGGTGGGCTGCTTGAGCCTAGGAGTTTGAGACCAGCCTGGGCAATATGGTGAAACCCCATCTCAAGAAAAAATACAACACTTAGCCAGGCATGGTAGAGCACACCTATAGTCCCAGCCACTCAGCAGGCTGAGACGGGAGAAGTCGCTTGAGCCCAGGAGGTCGAAGCTGCAATGAGCCATGATCGCACCACTGCACTCCAGCCTGGGTGACAGAACAAGACACCATCTCAGAAACAAAACAACAACAGAAATTCTGCCAAATCCTTACTAAAATCATATTTTCTTGAATTATGAACTGTTAGAGATAATTTGCTCTCAAAACTGACCCCAAATTATATCTACTACATTTATCTGTGCTAACAACCATCCCTTTGATAATCTATTACAGAAAGTTCATGATCTTCAAGCTCACCAACCTTCATTTTGGGGACTCATATAGTCTTTTAAAATATTAGAATTAGATTTCTTTCTAACCATTCCTCCATTCCTAACCTCAATTATTCACAACAGGTAAAACTTACCTCCAGGATAATGTCTCTCAACTTTTTTCACATCATCACACAAACAGAAAATGATGGACATGGTAGGAAATACTGGGTAAAGAGGCTCAGTGGCCCCAAACCCCATGCTAACTCAACTTCTCCTGCCACCACAGGACTGGGGAGAGACAATAGTTTGGCACACCTGTAAAGCATTTATACTCTATTATATCACTTGTTGAGCAAAGCGCTGAGTTAAGAGTTTTTATGAAATGAGAATTAGCATTTTGTGAATTTCGCAGAAACTTAAAAAGCAAAAATCACCCTGAAGTATTGGGAATCAGTACTGGGAATTGCTATCTAGATGAACAAAACCAGGTGTACTTCTAAGGTCCCTCATTCTACACCTTGTGCAACTAGATCCCATAATCGTTATCTTTTGTTATCAATGACTCACTAAAAACACAAAATTGTCCTCCATGTTTTCGCCAAAGTTTCTAAATTTATCTTTTACAAAGTAGCATTTCTGCTCCTCTAGATTTAAATTTCCTTGTTAATTATTAGTCTCACTCCCACACTATAATCATCATTTGCAATATTATTTGACAAAAAACACTTTCTAAATGAACAAGGTATCTGTTCCAACGGGCTCAAAATCAGAGCTGCCTACCTGCTTCTTACTACTTGTGAGTTCTAGTCCCAGAGAACTTGCCAGAAATACTCATAGTTACAGTTTATCCTGCACATATTATTTCTTTCTTCTGTACCTAAAAATCATTAAAAGTTTTTATAAGGCATAATCAAAACAGATTGGCATCTGAATAAATCCTATTCATTTTATGAAAAAGTTTCTATGCAAATTATTTTTTCTGACAAAACAATGGAATTTGACTAAATGAGAAAATATATGGAAAACTAGTTAAAGAAACCAATTATAACAATCAAAAAATAGACAGGCACAGTGGCATGTGCCTGTAGTTCCAGCTACTTAGAGGCCTAGGTGGGAGGATCACTTGAGCCCAGAAGTTTGAGACTACCCTGGGCAATATAGTGACCCTATCTCTAAAAAAAGTGTTTTTTCGGCTGGGCGCGGTGGCTCAAGCCTGTAATCCCAGCACTTTGGGAGGCCGAGACGGGCGGATCACGAGGTCAGGAGATCGAGACCATCCTGGCTAACACGGTGAAACCCCGTCTCTATTAAGAAATACAAAAAAAACTAGCCGGGCGAGGTGGCAGGCGCCTGTAGTCCCAGCTACTTGGGAGGCTGAGGCCGGAGAATGGCGTGAACCCGGGAGGCGGAGCTTGCAGTGAGCTGAGATCCGGCCACTGCACTCCAGCCTGGGTGACAGAGCGAGACTCCGTCTCAAAAAAAAAAAAAAAAAAAAAAAAAAAAAAAAAAAAGTGTTTTTTCTGGAATTTTGAAATCTGGAAACAAGGGGAAAACCGTTTTTACTGACGTAATTATATATAAATCAGGTCCTATTAACATTATGCAGAAGTTCCAACTATAGGTCACCATTAATTAACAAAAATTTCACCACAATTAGTATGAACTTATACAAAGCTTTTGCTTAATAAAAAGTTTGCTTGTAATCTGATTTAAAATAATTTTTTCTGATTAACAACAATAATAACTAGCAAACTATAAATGAAAAATCATGCTTCCAAGTCAAGGAAATCACGGTCATCTCATTCAAAAACACAGCTTATTTGACAGTTTTCTTAACTTGTATGTATCTTTAATTTTGAAAGAAAAATCCAGTCTAGAGACAAATAAGTACTACCCAAGATGAATACTTTTAAAATTTCAAACACTTTGAAAATGTTCCTTATATTTCTTAAAAAACATAAAAGCAAAGTATTCAACAAATCATATTAAAGTCATATTAATTAAATGTACATAGAAGAGAGATGACTTATGCTAATCTACATAAAATTGGTGGGATTTAAAATACTGCTAAAAAGAAAATGCAGGCCGGGCGCGGTGGCTCAAGCCTGTAATCCCAGCACTTTGGGAG
The DNA here is from genome assembly GCF_049350105.2 of Macaca mulatta. NCBI lineage: Eukaryota > Metazoa > Chordata > Mammalia > Primates > Cercopithecidae > Macaca > Macaca mulatta. The sequence continues at coordinate 27,209,557 of NC_133422.1, forward strand.
GCCGAGGTGGGCGGATCACAAGGTCAGGAGATCGAGACCACAGTGAAACCCCGTCTCTACTAAAAATACAAAAAATTAGCCGGGCGCGGTGGCGGGCGCCTGTAGTCCCAGCTACTCAGGAGGCTGAGGCAGGAGAATGGCGGGAACCCGGGAGGCGGAGCTTGCAGTGAGCCGAGATCGCGCCACTGCACTCCAGCCTGGGCAACAGCGTGAGACTCCGTCTCAAAAAAAAAAAAAAAAAAAGAAAATGCAGTGCATAGCTAGTACATCAGCTCATGTTTTCATGTTAAATCTTTAAAAATGTAAGCTTATTTTCTGAAATCAAAATTTTTTTAAGAAATTGAAATTAACAAAAGCTATTAAGGCTTCTGTTATCAATAAAGGAATCTGCTAATAAACATGGGCAACTATTAAATTCATTTAATATTTATTAATTTAGTATTTATTGATTACCTAAGTGTAAGGCATTCTTCTAAGATTTTGGGATGTATCAGTGAACAAATAAGAAAAAGAAACTCGGGCTGGGCATGGTGGCTCATACCTGTAATCCCAGCACTTTGGGAGGCCGAGGTGGGCGGATCACGAGGTCAGGAGTTTGAGACCAGCCTGGGCAACATAGTGAAACCCTATCTCTACTAAAAATATAAAACAATTAGTCGGGTATGGTGGTGGGTGCCTATAATACCAGGTACTTGGGAGGCTGAGGCAGGAAAATCCCTTGAACCTGGGAAACGGAGGTTGCAGTGAGCCAGGATTGCACTATTGCACTCCAACCTGGGTGATAAGAATGAAACTCCATCTCAAAAAAAAACGAAAGAAAAGAAAAAGAAACTCTGTTCTCATGGAGTTTACATTCTAGCACTCTACTTTTTGTTCCCCTTTGGTTCCATATTTTTCATGACAGAAAATGGAAGGGGAAGCACTGGACCTCTCCTTATAAGCACATTAACAGCTAAGATTTTCCTTCACCATTTCCCCAAAGAATCATCACAACTGCCATCCTTTAAGCTCCAGAGTAGTTAGAGTAGTAGTAGTAGAATTCCATTCCCCATAATTATATTCCAACTAAAAACAGGACTTCAGCTTCCTAATGCCAATGTAAGGGACTCCCACGTCACTGGCACTATGGGAGCGCATAATAATAACAATAATTATTTTAGAATTTCAATAATCATAAAGTTCCACCTTCTATTTTAAGCAAAGAAAATGTACTTAAAAAAAAAAGTTAAAAGTTGTTATCAAACCAAAACTAAACTTGAAATCTTCTCAGAGCTCTCATGTCAAGGCGGCAAAAGTTTTTCTTAATTTAGTACCTAATTTTTTGGCAACTGCATAAGCTTCATCTGGTGACTTTGCCACACATCCTTTGGGAATGGAGACACCAGCTTCTTGTAATAATTCCATACTCATGTATTCATGTAGTGAGAGATTCCTTTGCTGTTGCTGCTGTACTTGGAGTCCATGGTTATTAAACAATCCAGAACTTCCCAGAACCTAGAAAGATTGGGGACATATTTATATATGACAGTGATTTGGCAGTTAAGTCTTGTTAACTACTTGGTTCTTCATAACTATAACAGAAATGTTTTATCAAAATACAATATTCAGAGTACCTGAATTACAGCATAAAACTAAAAGCTAGCCTATCAACTAAATATCACTATTACCACTGTCGTTTTAATTATTTCCTTATCATCTCTCTTCTTTATTTTAGATTTCAGCTTTACTACCATATCTCCAATGATCTACAGGGCAGTTCTACCTCAATGCCATATTCAGCAGATCTAAAACCAATCTCATCTTTTCCACCAAACCAAAACCCCTTCCCAATTTTCTTCTCTCTACCAATTCCTCCAGCACCTAACAAATCACCTGACACTAGATATGTAAAAATAAAATAATTTGGTACCATTACTCTTTCATACACTCGATACTCAAAACCATGGCTTCATCTGTAGTGGATATTGCAGTATGCTGCCCATATCCCCCCGGCACTCCCCATTCAGGACCAAGGCATTCATAGCCCCAGCTGCCGCTGCTGGGAGTGCTGGTTGCTGATAGCTCTCAGCCAAGTCCTCTCACTGGAGACTACTTGCCCAAAGTCACACCTCCTTCCCACTGGCAGCCTGTACCCTATGACTGGTCAATGGAATCACGCATTTAAGTGTTATCCACACATTTCCAAAATCTCAATACAGAATGAGGTATACTGAAACATGGTTCATATGAAACACACAATGTCATAAGAATTAAATTTAAAGAGGTCAAATAAACAATCTGTTTCTTAAAGTAGGTTCATGAGCTTTTGCCTCAAAATGAACTGGGTTGTTTGTAAACTGCTGATTCCTGAGATCCATTCTCAGCTGCAAAATTAGAATCTCTGGACTGGGCCCAAGGAAATCTGCATTCATAACAAGTCACTCAGTTGATTCTTAAGAACCCTACAGTTATGAAAACTACTAGTCTTACAAATCAATCATATATAATAGCAATTTATTTCTGATTCATTTAGCAAGCTAAAATCCTTGGTAACATTTGACTTAGGTAGCTCAATTCCTTGATTTAGTGTCACTTCAATATTAAAAGCCAGCAACCAAGCTGGGCACAGTAGCTTGCACATATAATCCCAGCTACTCCTGAGACTGAGGCAGGAGGATGGCTTCAGCTCAGGAGTTTCAGACTGCAGTGAGCTGTGATTTCACCATTGTCCTCCAGCTTGGTCAACAGAGCAAGACCCTGTCTAAAAAAATGAATAAATAAGTTAAAAAAAAAAAAAAAGAAAGAAAAGAGAAAAGAAAAAAGAAAAAAGCCAGCAACCTCTCAAACTACTGTTTAGCATGCCTCTACCTTCTGACTCAGAAATCCCATTCCTGGGTATAGATCAATAGAAATTAGTCCTTGGCCGGGTGCAGTGGTTCACGCCTGTAATCTCAGGACTTTGGGAGGCCAAGGCGGGCGGATCATGAGGTCAGGAGATGGAAACCATCCTGGCTAACACAGTGAAACCCCGTCTCTACTAAAAATACAAAAAGATTATGGCCGGGCGCGGTGGCTCAAGCCTGTAATCCCAGCACTTTGGGAGGCCGAGACAGGCGGATCACGAGGTCAGGAGATCGAGACCATCCTGGCTGACACGGTGAAACCCCGTCTCTACTTTAAAAAATACAAAAAACTAGCCGGGTGAGGTGGCGGCGCCTGTAGTCCCAGCTACTCCGGAGGCTGAGGCAGGAGAATGGCGTGAACCCGGGAGGCGGAGCTTGCAGTGAGCTGAGATCCGGCCACTGCACTCCAGCCTGGGCGGCAGAGCGAGACTCCGTCTCAAAAAAAAAAAAAAAAAAAAAAAAAAGATTAGCCAGGCGTGCTGGCGGGCGCCTGTAGTCCCAGCTACACGGGAGGCTGAGGCAGGAGAATGGCGTGAGGCAGAGCTTGCAGTGAGCCGAAATTGTGCCACTGCACTCCAGTCTGGGTGACAGTGACAGAGCGAAACTCCATCTCAAAAAAAAAAAAAAAAGAAAAGAAATTAGTCCTTACATCTATCAAAAGGCACATATAAAAATGTCCAGAGCAGGCTTATTTATAACAGACAGAAAACAGAAATTAGCTGATTGCCCATCAACAAGAGAATGGATAAACTATGGTATATGTACATAATAGTATACTACAGAAAAATAAAAAGAAAAAAAGTGCTATGGCTCACATATCAATGGATTAATCTCACAAACATAATGTAGAGGGAAAGAAGCCAGAAACAAGAATATATACTTACATGATTTATTTTTACAGAGTTCAAAACCAGTCAAAATTAGCCTATGATGACAGAAGTCAGAATTAGTTGCTACATTCTGTCAGGGAGTATTGATAAGAGAGAAGACATGAGAGCCTTCTGAGGGCTGGAAACATTGTATATCTTGATGTGGATGATGGTTACACAGGTGAATACATACATAAAAATTAATCTAGCTATCTACTTAGCTGTACATCTTACTGTACATAAATTATACCTCAAAATAATAATAAAAATAAGTGCGGAGGGGAGTAACCAGCATAAGCCTGGCAAAAATAGTCATACACTCAAATTTTTTTTTTTTCCGAGACCGAGTCTCACTCTGTCGCCTAAGCTGGAGCGCAGTGGTGCAATCTTGGCTCACTGCAACCTCCATGTCCTGGGTTCAAGCGATTCTCCTGTCTCACCCTCCCGAGTAGCTGGGACCCCAGGCGCGTGCCACCACACCCGGCTGATTTTTTTTCTTTTTTTTTTTTTTTTTTTTTTTGAGACGGAGTCTCGCTGTGTCGCCCAGGCTGGAGTGCAGTGGTCGCATCTCAGCTCACTGCAAACTCCGCCTCCCGGGTCTACGCCATTCTCCTGCCTCAGCCTCCCGAGTAGCTGGGACTACAGGCGCCCGCCACCTCACCCGGCTAGTTTTTTGTATTTTTTAGTAGAGACGGGGTTTCACCGTATTAGCCAGACTGGTCTCGATCTCCTGACCTTGTGATCCGCCCGTCTCGGCCTCCCAAAGTGCTGGGATTACAGGCTTGAGCCATCGCGCCCGGCCGATTTTTTTTCATTTTTAGTAGAGATGGGGTTTCACCATGGTAGCCAGGACGGTCTCGATCTCCTGACCTCGTGATCCACCCGCCTCAGCCTCCCAAGTGCTGGGATTACAGGTGTCAGCCACTACGCCCGGCACACTCAAATATTTTTTTGATGACTGTGTATTAGACAGTGGACTACAGACACTAAAAGAATAAAGACACCAGGGTCCCAGCCACAGAGTTCACAGGCATGTAAATAAACAACTGCAATACATAGGTCACTAGCATGTAAATCACTAGGTGGCACCTAATTGGTTAGTTGGATCAGAGAAAATGTCATAAGGTCTGATTCCAAGTTTAAATTTTTAAAAATCTAATGTCGGCCGGGCGCGGTGGCTCAAGCCTGTAATCCCAGCACTTTGGGAGGCCGAGACGGGCGGATCACGAGGTCAGGAGATCGAGACCATCCTGGCTAACACGGTGAAACCCCGTCTCTACTAAAAATACAAAAAAACTAGCCGGGCGAGGTGGCGGGCGCCTGTAGTCCCAGCTACTCAGGAGGCTGAGGCAGGAGAATGGCGCAAACCCGGGAGGCGGAGCTTGCAGTGAGCTGAGATCCGGCCACTGCACTCCAGCCCGGGCTACAGAGCAAGACTCCGTCTCAAAAAAAAAAAAAAAAAAAAAAAAAAAAAAAAAAAAAAAAAAAAAAAAAAATAAAATAAAAATCTAATGTCTATAAAGAACACTTTGGGGACGACTAGAAAAATCCGAATCTAAACTATATATATTAATGTTACAGCAATATTGAATTCCTAAGTATGATCATTATATTGTGGTTATTTGGAAGACTGTCCTTATTCTCAAAGACATATGCTGAAATACGTATAATTTTCAACGAAGATACACTAGGCTAAAGATATCAAGAAATTGGAGGAGGGTCAGAGAACTTAAAAAAACGTTGAAAACAGGCCGGGCGCGGTGGCTCAAGCTTGTAATCCCAGCACTTTGGGAGGCCGAGGCGGGCGGATCACAAGGTCAGGAGATCGAGACCATCCTGACTAACACGGTGAAACCCCGTCTCTACTAAAAAATACAAAAAATTAGCCGGGCGAGGTGGCAGGCGCCTGTAGTCCCAGCTACTCGGGAGGCTGAGGCAGGACAATGGCATGGACCCGGGAGGCGGAGCTTGCAGTGAGCTGAGATCCAGCCACTGCACTCCAGCCTGGGCGACAGAGCGAGACTCTACCTCAAAAAAAAAAAAAAAAGTAGCCGTGCGCGGTGGTGGACGCCTGTAGTCCCAGCTACTCGGGAGGTTGAGGCAGGAGAATGGCGTGAACCCGGGAGGCAGAGCTTGCAGTGAGCCGAGATTGAGCCACTGCACTCCAGCCTGGGCGACAGAGCAAGGCTCCATCTCAAGGAGAAAAAAAAAATGTTGAAAACAAATTGCTAAATTAAATGTGTGACCTTGAACAAGTTTCCTAAGACTCTGTACTTCTATGTCCTCATCTACAAAAGCAAAGGGTTAGACTAAGGTCCTTCCAAACTCTAGAGCTGCATTTCTTAACAGCAGGGTAGAAGAGAGCAACTGGAATAATGAAAATAGTACTAGATATTTCCATATGGAGAAATGAAGCCTTTTAAATGAACTTCCAAAAAGATAAAGATTTTGATTAGAATGAAAACGTATGTGTCACCAAATTCCCCATTTTCTGAAAACTAAATGGCACTCTTGTAAGACTCACAAGAAGGAAGTTCAAGGCCAAAAAGTCACTCCTTCTTTTGGGAAGCAAACTCACAGAACTCACTACCCCTAGGCTGAAAGTATGAACAACTTTTTGTTTATTTGTCTGAGGCAGAGTCTAGCTCTGTCGACCAGGTTGGAGTGCAGTGGCGCGATCTCGGCTCACTGCAAGCTCCACCTCTCGGGTTCAAGCCATTCTCCGGCCTCAGCCTCCCGAGTAGCTGGGACCTCAGGCGCCCACCACCACGCCTGGCTAATTTTTTTGTATTTTTAGTAGAGACGGGGTTTCACCGTGTTAGCCAGGATGTTCTCGATCTCCTGACCTCGTGATCCGCCAACCTCGGCCTCCCAAAGTGCTGGGATTACAGGTGTAAGCCACCGCGCCCGGCGGAACTTTAACAAAAATGAAGAAAAAAAAAGGTAGCGGCAGGAGGGCCCCAAATCAATGCATACTATGACATGTATTAAGAGTTACTTCAGAAAAAAAAAACTAAAACTCTGGAATTGACTTAGGACACCAATAATGCCCTTCCACAAGTTTTTGTTGTAAAAGTTGGAAGAAAGATGTTTGTTTTCAAAGTTGTCGAGCCGACTCAAGTACACGGGCTTTAGAACCAGACAGCTCTGGGATTAAATCTCAGCTCTGATTTTACCTCCTATATGACCTAGTCCAAATTACTTGTTCTCTTAACCATAGTATGTTCAACAATGATGCAGGTATTGAATGACTTCCTCACAGTTGCTGAAAAACCTGAGAGACTACATATAAAGCGCTTAGCACATTACCCGGCACACATCAAATATTCAAAACAAAGTTAGTAATTACTATGCTATAGCCTATCCAGAAATAAGGCTATACAAAAGAAGATTATTTTCTTACCTCTCCAACTGGTTAGGTAGAAAACATAATCTTATTACTGCTATTAACAAGTAGAACAGCATACAACTACTGGGAGGAGAGGGGAGACTTCCCTACTTTGCCCCAGAGAAGGCAAGTCAGCAAACACCGCTGGTCCTCTGACATTCCCACCTATGACAGCTCCCAAGAAACACAAAAGTACATTTGAAGGGCATTCCCCCCTGTCCAAAGAGGGGCCGCTCAAGTCTCAGCCCACCGCGCCAGACGCGGGAATGGCAGCAGACTGTCCTGACCCTCTCACCTCCACTCAGAGCCCACCTGCTCCCGCCCACCCCTCAGAAACTGCAGGAGCAGCCACGGCCGGGCCGTCCGGGCTCCTCGCGGACTAAGGGCTGGGGCAGCGCGGCGCAAACTTGGGCTCGCTCGTAGTCTTGGCGAGCAGCACTCCCGGGCAAGTAGCCCGAGGGCCTTGCAGGGCACCCAAAAAATGTCACTGCCGGCGAAGTGACCCCAAGTCGGGCCACGAGACCCCTCACACCTCACCCTTTCTCCTGCCGACCCTCGAGATGAGAGTGGGCTGCAAGGCATTACCTGAGCAGCGGCCCCCAGGGCTGTCCGAGGCCTGTGGTTCCGAAGGGTAGCGACGGCCAACAGCCGGCCGTAGAACACGGAGGCCGCCATTTCTGAGTCGGACCCCGTCCCCTCGGCGCCCCGCGCAGGCGCACAGGCGCTAGGCGGCCCAAGGCGCAGCCTCTCTGCAGGGCTCACCAACGCCCCGCCTCGCCCCACCCGTTGCGGGCGGGGCCTCGGGTTAACACTGCAGCTGCTAGACCAGCTCCCTGGCCGGCGCAGAGCAAACTTTGAACTTTGGAACTGGGCACTGCAGCCCCAATATCTGCCCTGCAGTCAGAAAGCAACCTGAACACTTCCAGGTGAATTGCAATGGAAAGGTGACCAGCGCTGCCACTTGTGTGAACTTAACTTCTCTGAGCCTCAGTTGCCTCATCTGTAAAATGGGTTTCATTCAAGAAATGGTTACCCAGTGTCTGCTTCGTGCTAAACAGCGTTGAGTCCTTGGGCTACAGCAATGAATAAAACCACTTGTGATGCTCAAGAAGAAGATGGTCGGTGTCACAGCCGTCCCTATGAAGAGACCACCAAACAGGCTTTGTGTGAGCAACAAGGCTGTTTATTTCACCTGGGTGCAGGCGGGCTGAGTCTGAAAAGAGAGTCAGCGAAGGGAGATAGGGGTGGGGCTGTTTTATAGGATTTGGGTGGGTAGTGGAAAATTATAGTCAAACGGTGTTTTTCTCTTCCGGGCAGGGGCGGGGGTCACAAGGTGCTCAGTGGGGGAGGTTCTGAGCCAGGAGAAGGAATTTCACAAGGTTAATCGCTCGGTTAAGGTGGGGCAGTAACAAGTCACAATGGTGGGATGTCATCAGTTAAGGCAGGAACAGGCCAATTTCACTTCTTTTGTGATTCTTCACTTGCTTCAGGCCTTCTGGATGTACACGTGCAGGCTTGGGCTCAGAGGCCTGACAGTCGGCCACTAGTTACCAAAGCTGGCAGCAGGCTGGAGTCACCTGGGAAGCTATTGATTGATTGATTGACTGATTGACAGGGTCTTGGTCTGTCACCCAGGATGTAGTGCAGTGAGGTGATAACGGCTCAATGCAGCCTCAACCTCCCATGCTCAAGGGATCCTCCCACCTCAGCCTGTCAAGTAGTTTGGGACCACAGGTGTGTGCCACTAGGCTTGGTTGATTTTTTTATTTTTATTTTTTTAGGGACAGAATCTCTCCATGTTGCCCAGGCTGGTCTCCAACTCGTGGGTTCAAGCGATCCTCCTGCCTCAGCCTCCCAAAGTGCTGGGATGACAGGTGTGGGCGACCACACCCAACCAAGGATCTAGTTTTTGAAAAGATGAATAAATTTAACAAACCTCCAGCAAGACTGCAAAGAAAAAAAAAAAGAGAAGACATAAATTACCAACGTGAGGAACGTACCAGGGAATATAATTACCCTTCAGACACCAAAAAGGAATGCCATAAATAATACCACACAACATAAATTTGACAACTTTGACAAAATGAGCAAATTCCTCAGAAGGCACAAATTACTACAAATAACCTAATATGAAAAGGATAATTTAAATAGTCCTCTAACTAGAGAGAATTGTAATTGTAATTTTTAAACTCAAAAAAAAAAAAATACCCGAGATCTCCAGGCACAAAAACTTTCACTAATGAATTCTATCAAATGTTTACACAAGAATTAACACCAATTCCATACAACCTCTTCCAGAAGATAGAAGAGGAAGGAACAGTTCCCGATGTATTGTATGAAGTTAGAATTACCCCAGTACCAAAACCAGGAAAAGACCTTACAAAAAGAGAAAAAATCCAACATTTCTCATGAATATTGTTGGAAAAATCCATAGCAAAATATTAGCAAATTTAATTCAGAAATATATAAAAAGAATTGTACAATATGACCAAGTGGGATTTATTCCAGAGATGTAAGTTTGTTTTAATATTTGAAAATATGTGTAATGCATTATATTAACAGAATAAGTTAGAAAAATCACATCATAATTGTCAGGCCTCTGAGCCCAAGCTAAACCATCATATCCCCAGCAACCTGCACATATATATCTAGATGGCCTGAAGCAACTGAAGAGCCACAGAAGTGAAAATAGCTTAACTGATGACATTCCACCATTGTGATTTGTTTCTACCCCACCCTAACTGATCAACGTTCTGTATAATCTCCCCCACCCTTAAGAAGTTTCTTTGTAATTCTCCCCACCCTTGAGAATGTACTTTGTGAGATCCACCCCCTGCCCCCAAAACAGTGTTGTTAACTCCACCACCTATCCCAAAACCTGTAAGAACTCATGATAATCCCATCACCCTTGCTGACTCCTTTTTCGGACTCAACCTGCCTGCACCCAGGTGAAATAAACAGCCATGCTGCTCACACAAAGCCTGTTTGGTGATCTCTTCACACGGACACGTGAAACAATAATTTCAATCAAAACAAAAAAAGTTGCTGGGCACAGTGGTTCATGCCTGTAATCCCAACACTTTGGGAGGCTGAGGTGCGAGGACTGCTTGAGCCTAGATGTTCAAGACCAAACTGGTTGGGCCACTTAGCAAGACCTCATTTCTATAAATAATTTAGCCAGTCATGGTGGTGCACACCTGTGGTCCCAACTACTCCAGAGACTGAGATCGGGGGGCTCACTTGAGCCCAGGAGGTCAAGGCTACAGTGAGCAGTGATCGTGCCACTGCACTCCAGCCTGGGTGACATAATGAGACCCCGTTACAAAAAAAAAAAAGGCAGGAGGGGATTCTCCTCTTCTGCCCCAGCCTTGTCATGCTTCCCATTTGAGTCCTCCTCTGAAATGAGGTCATCCCAAAGAGTCTCCTATACCAAAGCAAATTTGGTAACATAGTATGATCAGGTAGCCATAAAGAGAGGGACCTCTTCAGCACTCTTTGTTGCTCTATTTGGACTCTTCCCATCTCTGGTCTGCCTAATCCAGGAACACCATACTGAGTCTACATGGATGCCAGGACTTTTCAACTTCCTACATCTGGGTTCTTTTTTTAGAGATGGTCTTGCTCTGTCACCCAGGCTGGAGTGCAGTGCCACCATCATAGCTCACTGTAGTCTCGAACTCCTGGGCTCAAGTGATCTTCCCACTCAGCATCCCCTAGTAGCTAGTACTACAGGTGTGAGCCACTGCACCCAGCTATATCAGGAACATCTTAAGTAGGCTGGGAGCAGTGGCTCACGCCTGTAATCCTAACACTTTGGGAGGCCAAGGCAGGCAGATCACCTGAGGTCAAGAGTTTGAGACCAGCCTGGCCAACATGGTGAAACTCCGTCTCCACAAAAATTACAAAAATTAGCCAGGCAGGGTGGCAGGTGCCTGTAATCCTAGCTACTCAGGAGGCTGAGGCAGGAGAATCACTTGAACCTGGGAGGCAGAGGTTGCAGTGAGCTGAGATCGCGCCAATGCACTCCAGTCTGGGTGACAGAGTGAGACCCTGTCTCAAAAAAAAAGTTAAAGGGGCACAAGGAGAAAAAGATGATTGAAAAGACAGCCCTTTAAACCAGAACAGAGTGAACATGATTTAATGGGACCAAGCTGAACCACAACGAACATTTGATTCATTTTACACAGACCCATATCCCAACTAGTGACAAAGAGATTTGGGAGAAAATCAGACTCCATATTAAAAAAAAAAAAGAAAAGAAAAGAAAGAAAGAAACTCGTTTTCTTTGCACATCTGAGTTGCAGTGTGAATTAAATTTGTGATTCAGTTATAATACATACCATCTAATACTACACAAAACCATAAGGTGGGTTCTTGAGTTTTATACATGAAGCTTCAAATATCAAACATTTCCCCAGAGGAAAGAGGGAAAAGAAACTGGATGAGTTTAAACAAGAGGCTCAGGTCTGAGAGTAGAATCAAGCACATCCAGGCCGGACCCGGTGGCTCACACCTGTAATCCCAGCACTCTGGGAGGCCGAGGCGGGCAGATCACGAGGTCAGGAGATCGAGACCATCCTGGCTAACACAGTGAAACCCTATCTCTACTAAAAATACAAAAAAAATTAGCCGGGCGTGGTGGCGGGCACCTGTAGTCCCAGCTATTCGGGAGGCTGAGGCAGGAGAATGGCGTGAACCCCAGGCGGAGGTTGCAGTGAGCCGATATTGCACCACTGCACTCCAGCCTGGGCAACAGAGCGAGACTCCGTCTCAAAATAAAATAAAATAAAGCACATCCTGTCAGCACAGGGCTGCCCAGGGCAGGGTGGGGTGAAAGAATGGCTCCAGCTACAGTGAACTCTCTTTTCCAAATCAATCTCCTGAGAAAGAGTTACAGGTGAAGGAAAGAGGAATCAGACAGCATGACCTTAACTGCTTTATTTCATCTTATAACCTAACTGTATTTGTTACACGTTATTCAGGAAAATTAAGGAGAGCCTGTTTCCTACTTCATTGCTAGGAATATTCTCAGCCTTAGTTCAAATTATCTTCTGGTAAAAAGCTGACTCAATAATAACAGATACATAAAAGGGGTATGAAAATAGAACAGAGAGGCTGCCATTAACTTAAGAATGTACTGGAGCAGAACAAAATAGCCAGTTTGAGGGGCATTCCAGCATCCCCTAGACTGAGGCTATTTCTTTTTTCTTTTTTTCTTTTTCTTTTTTTTTTTTTTTTTTTTTTTTTTTTTGAGAACGGAGTCTCGCTGGGTCACCCAGGCTGGAGTGCAGTGGCGCGATCTCAGCTCACTGCAAGCTCCGCCACCCGGGTTCACGCCATTCTCCTGCCTCAGCCTCCCGAGTAGCTGGGACTACAGGCACCGGCCACCATGCCTGGCTAATTTTTTTTTTTTTTTTTTTTTTTTTGAGACAAAGTCTGGCTCTCTCACCCAGGCTGTAGTGCAGTGGCCAGATCTCGGCTCACTGCAACCTCCGCCTCCTGGGTTCACACCATTGTCCTGCCTCAGCCTCTCAAGTAGCTGGGACTACAGGCGCCCGCCACCACGCCCGGCTAATTTTTTTTATTTTTAGTAGAGACGGGGTTTCACCATGTTAGCCAGGATGGTCTTGATCTCCTGACCTTGTGATCTGCCAGCCTCGGCCTCCCAAAGTGCTGGGATTACAGGCATGAGCCAGCGCACCTGGCCTATAACTTTTTGTATTTTTAGTAGAAACGGGGTTTCACCATGTTATCCAGGATGGTGTTGATCTTCTGACCTTGTGATCCGCCTGCCTCGGCCTCCCAAAGTGCTGGGATTACAGGTGTGAGCCACCCGCCCCGCCGACTGAGGCTATTTCTATGTAAACGGAGGGAGGAAAATGTTGCTCTCCTGGCAGAGTGCTGGAATTGGGCAGGAGAGGGGCCTCTTTGCCTAGATCAACTTTCCTTCAGCTGGGAATCTGGATAAATGTAGAAAGTGTAGCAATAAGGAGCTCCGGCAGGTTCTCATGCTGCAGTAACTTCTGGTAGATCCTGTTCAACGGGTTGAGAATCCTGCAGAAGGGAATTCAATATGAGGATTCTCTAATTAGAGTAATATTTATGTGGGTTGACACTTCTTTGATATGATTCATAAACATCAGCTTGGTGCTTTTTTTTCATGACCATTTGTACTTACTTGAATCATGCCACTTTTCTCCACACAGCATGAAGTTTTCAGGAAAAAAAAGTTTTCTTGTTTAACTATTTAAAACGACAGATGCTCCTCGACTTACAATGGGGTTACATCTAAATAGAACCATTGTAAGTTGAAAGCAAAATCTTCGACTTGACTATATTTTCAACTTACAATGAGTTTATTTGGAAATAACCCATCATAAGTCAAGGAGCCTATTGAATGTTATTGCTTTTGCACCACTGTAAAATAGAAAAATCATTACATCAAACCATTTAATCTAGGGACATCTGTATTTTGTTACACTGGTATAAGGGAGAGCAGCTTTTACTCAAGTACTCATTTATAGTGTGTGTATGTGTTAGTCACTGTGTGGGTACTAGAGATACTGACATCAAAGCCATCCTCCTTGACCTTAATGCTTCTCTGGGCTGGTGTACCTTTCTTGTCATTCCTTTATGGGAGGATATACTTAGGTTATTCCAACTCTTCAAAGCTTAGTAAAGATGAGGCTGTAACATATAACCAGGTTTTGTTGAAGGTTTTGGGATAATGAAATGGAACTACTATGCAATAAAAGAAAACCTTAAACTGGCTAGCGAATGTGACTTCTGAATGTCTTAGGCTCTCCACCTTCCCACGTCCTGTTAGCCCCAGACTTCCTACTATGTTCTAGGAGTGGCCTACTTACCTCAACAGGAATACTTGGGACCATGAATACCACCACCCCAGAGCCAGGCTCTCCAAGTCCTCCAAGGCCCAGTGAGAGGAGGAACCTGCTAAGGCTAGCCTCTGCAGATATACAATCTTCATAGGCTCTGCTCCACCCGAAAGGATGACCCCTTATTATATTAAGTGGAACAGTTCAGCTCAGCATTGCTTTGACACTTTCTACTGCTGAATTGTATCTTGATTTTTTTCTTTCTGCAAATCCACATTACATTTTTCTTTTTTCCAAAAAGTTTGATTTTAGTTTTAATATACAGATAGTAAAATTCATCTTTTTTAGTGTGCAGTTCTATGAGTTTTAGCAAATACATAATCATATTACCACCGTGATAATCAAGATACAGAATCATTCCATCACCCCCACAAAATCCCCCATGTCTTTTTGTCATCAACCCCTCTCCATATCCTCAGCCCCAGGCAAACACTGACCTGTTTTCTATGTCCAGAGTTTTGCCTATTCCAAAATGTCATATAAATGAAATCATATGGCATATAGCCATTTATATCTGATTCCTTTCATGTAGCATAATGCAGTTGAGATTCATCAATGTTGTTGAGTGTATCAGATATTTGCTCCATTATATTGCTGAGTGGTTTCCCATTGTATGAATTTACCACAGTTTGTTTATCCATTCACGAGTTGAAGAACATTTGTTTCCAGATTTTGATGATTATGAATAAAGCCACTATAACTGTTACGTACAGGTCTTGGTATGAACATAAGTTTTCATTTCTTGTGAGTAAATATCTTGGAGTAAGGTTACTGGGTTTTATGATAAAATGCAAATTGTTTTCCAAAGCAGTTGTGCAATTTTGCATTCTCACAATGTATGAGAGTTCTAACAGCTCTGTATCCTCACCTGCATTTGGTATTGCCAGTTTTCATGGGGATTTTTTTTCTTATTCATTCTGATAGATGTGCACAGGTACCTCAGTTTGGTTTAAGCTTTTATTTTCCTAATAACTCATGATGCTTAGCATCTTTTCATGTGCCTATTTGCCATCATAACTGATACGGTTTGGCTGTGTCCGCACCCGAATCTCATCTTGAATCGTAGCTCCCATAATCCCCACATTTTGTGGGAAGACCCCAGTGACAGATAATTGAATCGTAAAGGCAGTTTCCCCCATACTGTTCTCGTGGTAGTGAGTAAGTCTCATGAGATCTGATGGTTTTATAAGGGGTTTCCCTTTTTACTTGGCTCTCATTCTCTCTTGCCTGCTGCCATGTAAGATCTGACTTTCACCTTCCACCATGATCGTGAGGCCTCCCCAGCCACATGGAACTGTGAGTCCATTAAATCTATTTATCTTTATAAATTATCCACTCTTGTGTATGTCTTTATCAGCAGTGTGAAAATGGACTAATACAGTATCTCTTTTTGGTGAAATATCTGTTCAATTCTTTTGTCCATATATTTATCGGGTTGTTTGCTTTATTATTGAGAGCTGAGGATTCTTTGCATTTTCTAGATCCAAGTCCTTCATAAGATATGTGCTTTGCAAACATTTTCTCCCAGTCCACAGCTTGCCTTTTTGTTTTCTTAACTAGTGTCTTAGTGAACTGAGGCTACTATAACAAAATGCCATAGACTGAGTGGCTTAAACAAGAGACATTTATTTCTCACAGTTCTGGAGGCTGGGAAGTCCAAGAAGATCAAGGTGACAGTAGGTTTGCTTGCTGGTCAGGGCCTTCTTCCAGGCTTGCAGATGGCTGCCTTCTCACTGTCTTCTCACAGAGCAAAGAGAGATTGTCTTAGTCTGTTTTGTGCCACTATAAGGAATGGTTTCTGTTTGGTAATTTATAAAGAACAGAGCTTTATTCCTGACAGTTATGGAGGCTGGAAAGTCAAAGTCGAGAGACTGTGTCTAATGAGGGCTTTCTTGCTGTATCATCCCATGGTGGAAGAGCAGAGGGTTAAAAGAACACATATGCACACACGTGTGCATGAGAGAGAGAGAGAAGGGAAAAGTTGGAAGGGCCAACTCGTCTTTTTATCAGGAACCCACTCCCACAATAACTAACCTCCTCTCAAGATATTAACATTAATGCATTCATGAGGGCTCTGCCATAATCACCTCTTAAAGATCTTACCTCTCAACACTGTTGCATTGTGGATTGAGTTTTTAACACATGAACTTTGGGGTACACATTCAAACCATAGCAGAGATAGAGTGACAACCAAAACGAGTGATTGAAGCATAAGTCTCAGATCATCCAGGTTTATTAAGCCAGCTTAAAGGGTGTGCCTGGGAAAAACAGAAGTCACAGAAGCATCTGTGGCTATTTTTTCCAAAAAAGTTCTCAGGAGGTTTAGTATTTATACATTTTCCTTAAAAAACAAGAGGCAGCAGTGAGATAAATGATTACATACTTACGAGACTTTAGAGCCCAGTAAATCTACATTTTACATATGATAACGTGAACATTTGAAGAAAAAGGGAATAGAGGAAGCTGCCATCTAGGGGAGAGGTAAAGGAAACATTAATCTCATTTTATCTCAGGGACCGGTGAAGGAACTATTAATCGCATCTTGTTTTTCTTCTGCACCTGGGAAGATAAACTAGCAGTCTTTTGAAAGGGCTAGTTTCTGTTTGGCTTTTAGGGAAGAAAACCTAATGACTTTTTTTTTTTTCTGACACACTTTCACTCTGTCACCCAGGCTGGAGTGCAGTGGTGCAATCTCGGTTCACCACAATGATGGGGTGATTGGACCCAACACCAGGTCGTAGGGGAGACGAAGTCCAGCAGAGTCAAAGGAATGAGAAAAGACAGTTTGAGAGAGAAAATGGGTCCAGGGCATGTATGGAGACTGTGAATGTCCCGAGCTCTGGGAGCCCACACTATTTATTGGTGATCAAACAAAGAAACAGGTGGTGAGGATGTGGGGATTGAAAGGTAGTGATCCATCAAGCAAATGAGCTATAGCTGTGACGGTTTAGCATGTTCTTTGCAGCATATGGAACATGTTCTACTACTTGAGATAATGAGAGTGCTAGAAGCAAGGAGCCAGCAAGTCTAGACACATTCCAGAGGCCAGGAGGTGTTTTACGCCCTGAGCCCTGGGTTCCGTACAAACCACGAGGGGTTTTATGCCCTGGGCTTAGATTATGGTGCGGCAGGGCAACCTTCCACCCTTCAGCACAGAGCTTGTTGTTCCAAAGGCCACGAGGGGTTTGAGACCCCAGACCCAGACATGTTCCAAGACTCTTTTACATTATGTCAGACATGCAAGCGCTGCCTCAGCTTCTCTCCCAACACTCAGCTTTTCTCCCAGCACACAACCTCCACCTCCTGGGTTCAAGTGATTCTCATCCCTCAGCCTCCCAAGTAGCTGAAACTACAGGCACCGGCCACCACACCCGGCTAATTTTTGTATTACTAGTAGAGACAGGGTTTTGCCATGTTGGCTAGGCTGGTCTCGAACTCCTGACTTCAGGTGATCTACCTGCCTTAGCCTCCCAAAGTGCTGGGATTACAGGTGTGAGCCACAGAGCCCGGCTGAAAACCTAATGACTATTAACAACGGAGGGGGTATAATGAGGTGTGTCCAATCTCCTATCCTATCATAGATGTAAATTCAGCATCCAAGGTTTCTCTGGCATTCCCTTGGCCAAGTGGGGGGTGCAAGGGGTCCATTCAGTCAGTTGGAAGCTTAGAATTCTGTTTTCATTTAGCAAGAGCAAGCAAGCTCTGTGGTCTCTTCTTACAAGGCCACTAATCCCATCATGAAAACCCTAGCCTCATGATCTCATTTAAGCTGATTACCTCCCAAAGACCCCATTTTCAAATACCATCATGTTAGGGATTAGGGCTTCAACATGTCAATTTTGTGGGAACAACATGTCAATTTTGTGGGAACAACATGTCAATTTT
The DNA here is from genome assembly GCF_049350105.2 of Macaca mulatta. Classification (NCBI taxonomy): domain Eukaryota; kingdom Metazoa; phylum Chordata; class Mammalia; order Primates; family Cercopithecidae; genus Macaca; species Macaca mulatta. The sequence goes on from NC_133422.1 coordinate 27,227,477, forward strand.
GTGGGAACGCAGTTGAGTCCATAGCAGTGTCTCTCAAAGAGAGAAAGGTTTTAATTTTGGTGAAACTCAGATTTTTCTTTTTTTTTTTTAGACGGAGTCTGGCTCTGTCACCCAGGCTGCAGTGCAGTGGCTCGATCTTGGCTCACTGCAAGCTCTGCCTCCTGGGTTCAGGCCATTCTCATGACTCAGCCTCCCAAGTAGCTGGGAATACAGGCGCCCGGCATCACGCCCAGCTAATTTTTCTATTTTTAGTAGAGACGGGGTTTCACCATGTTAGCCAGGATGGTCTCGATCTCTGGGCCTTGTGATCCGCCCGCCTTGGCCTCCCAAAGTGCTAGGATTACAGGTGTGAGCCACCAGGCCTGGCCCAGATTTTCATTTTTTAAGGGTCATTCTTTTGGTGTCATAGCTATGAAATCTACACCTAATTAGAGATCACAAATATTTTTACCTATATTTTCTTGTAGAAATTGTATACTTTAGATGTTTTCATTTAGGTCTACAATCCACTTTGAGCTAATTTTTATATATGGTGCCAATTATAAGTTGAGGCTTTTTGTTTACATTTATATGTCAAATTGTTCCAGCACCATTTGTTAAAAAGACTATCTTTATTGAATTGTATTTGCACATTTTCAAAAATTATATATATATATAGATATATATATATATATGGATCTATTTCTAGTCCCTCTATTTTGTCTCATTGATCTATGTGTCTATGTTTTTACCAATACCATACTCTCTTGATTACTGTGGCTTGATCCTAAGTCTTGAAATCAAGTGGTGTGAACCCTCTAAATGTTTCCTTTTTAAAAACTGTTTTTATTATTCTAGTTATTTGTGTTTTCATACCAATTATAGAATCAACCTATCAATTTCTACTGGAAAGGGAAGCCTTCTGTTATTCTGATTGGGACTGCATTCAATCTATGTAATTTGTAGAGAATCGACATTTTAACAATACTGGGTCTTCTGATCCGTGTTTATCATACTTCTCTTCTTTTACTTAAGTATTTCATTTTCTTCAGTAATGTTCTGTCAATGAAAAGAGTCAGACTCTGGCAAACTATGCATCTGACAAAGGACTAGTATCCAGAATCTACAAGGCATGCAAACAAATCAGCAAGAAAAAAACAATCCCATCAAAAAGTGGGCAAAGGACATGAATAAACATTTCTCAAAAGAAAATATACGAACAGCCAATAAACACGAAAAAATGTTCAACATCACTAATCATCAGAGAAATGCAAATTAAAACCTCAATGAGATACCACCATACTCCTGTAAGAATGGCCATTATAAAAAAGTAAAAAAACAATAGATGTTGGCCTGGATGTGAGGAAAAGGGAACACTTTTACACTGCTACTGGAAATGTAAACTAGTACAACCACTATGGAAAATAGTATAGAGATTCCTTAAGGAACTGAAAGTAGAACTACCATTCAATCCAGCAATCCCACTAATAAATATCTACCCAAAGGAAAATAAGTCATTACATAAAAAACACACATGCACATATAGCAGCACAATAAGACACAGAACCAACCTTAGTGCCCATCAGCCAACGAATGGATAAAGAAAATGTGGTATACGTACACCATAAAATACTACTCAGCCATAAAAAGGAACAAGATAATGTTTTCTGCAGTAACTTGTATGGAGCTGGAGACCATTATTCTAACTGAAGTAACTCAGGAATGGAAAAGCAAACATTGTACGTTCTCACCTACAAGTGGGAGCTAAACTATGAGGATGCAAAGGCATAAGAGTGATACAATGGGCTTTGCGGACTCAGAGGGGAAAGTTGGGAGAGGGGTGAGGAATAAAAGACTACATACAGTGTACACTACTCAGGTGATGGGTGCACTAAAATCTCAGAAATCACAGCTAAAGAATGAATCCATGTAACCAAAAACCACCTATACCCCAAAAACTTGAAATAAAAAAAGAAGTCAAACTCTGTAAAATAGTTGAAGGGATTTATTCTGAGCCAAATATGAGTGACCATGGCCTGTGACACAGCCTTTGGGAGACCCTGAGAACATATGCTCAAGGTGGTTGGGGAGCAGCTTGGTTTCATACATTTTAGGGAGACATGAGACTTCAAATACACTTAAGATACAGATTGAATCACTGGTTTGGTCCAGAAAGGCAAGACAACTTGAAGTGGGGCAGGGGTTCCAGGTTACAGGTAGATTTAAATTTTTCTGATTGGCAATTGGTTGAAAGAGTTATTATCAATAGAAAGGAATGTCTGGGTTAAGGTAAGACATTGTGGAGACCAAAATTTTATCATGAAGCTGAAGCCTCCAGGTAGCAGGCTTCGAAAAGACTAGATTATAAATGTTTCTTATCAGACTTAAGGTCTGTGTTAATGTTAAATGCTGGTTGGCTTTTCCTGAATTCCAAAAGAAAGGGGGGCATAATGAGACATATCCGACCCCTGCTTCCATCATGGCTTGAACCAGTTTTTCAGGTTAACTTTGGAGTTCTCTGGCCAAGAGGACGAAGTCCATTCAGATGGTTGGGGGTGAAGGTGTTTAGAATCTTATTTTTGGTTCACAGTTTTTTGTTTTTGGAACGAAGTTTCACTCTTGTTACCCAGGCTGGAATGCAATGGCATGATCTCAGTTCACTGCAACCTCTGCGTCCTGGGTTCAAGCAATTCTCCTGCCTCAGCCTCCTGAGTAGCTGGGATTATAGGTGCCCGCCACCACGCCCAGCTAATTTTTGTATATTTAGTAGAGACGGGGTTTCACCATGTTGACCAGGCTGGTCTTGAACTTCTGACCTCAGGGGATCTACCTGAGGTCTCCAAAAGTGCTGGGATTACAGGTGTGAGCCACCACGCCCGGCCATTGGTTCAGTTTTATAGTTTTCAGTGTAGAAGTGTTCCACATCTTGGGCCGGGCGCGGTGGCGCAAGCCTGTAATCCCAGCACTTTGGGAGGCCCAGATGGGCGGATCACGAGGTCAGGAGATCGAGACCATCCTGGCTAACACAATGAAACCCCGTCTCCACTAAAAATACAAAAAAATTAGCAGGGCGTGGTGGCGGCGCCTGTAGTCCCAGCTACTCGGGAGGCTGAGGCAGGAGAATGGCGGGAACCCGGGAGGCGGAGCTTGCAGTGAGCCGAGATCGCGCCACTGCACTCCAGCCTGGGCGACAGAGCGAGACTCCGCCTCAAAAAAAAAAAAAAAAGTGTTCCACATCTTTTGCTAACTATATTTCTAAGTATGTTTTTTATGGTGTTATAAATGGTCTTGTTTTAACAATTTACTTTTCGATGGTTCATTGCTAATATATAGAAATATAATCAATTGTGTATATTGACCTTGAATCCTATGACCTTGCTAAACTTGCTTATTTGTTCTAATGGCTTTTTAATTAATTCCTCAGGATTGTTTTTTTAAAAAAAGACGGTTACTTATTCCTTTCCAATTTAACTACCTTTTATTGATTTTAAAATTTTATTAATTGTGCTAACTAGAATCTCCAGCAACATGATAACTAAACGTGCTCAGAGTGGATACCCTAGCTTCTCCCAAATCTTAAGTCTTTCACCGAGACTAAGGCTAGGCTAGTGCTATGGCTGCCATAACGAAGTGTCAAAGATTGTGTGGCTTAAATAACAGAACCTAATTTTCTCACAATTCTGGAGGCTAGAATTCTAAGATGAAGGTGTCAGCAGAGTTGGTTTCTTCTGAGGCTGCTCTCCTTGGCTTCTCCCTGTGTCATCACGCAGTCTTCCCATAAAACATAGTCTGGGTTCTAATCTCTACTTCTTGCGAGGACACATTAGAATAGGGCCTACCCTAATGGCTTCATTTTAACTTGATCCTGTCTCCAAATGCTAAGGTACTGGAGGATAGGACTTCAACATAGGAATTTTGAGGGGACACAATTCAGCTCAAAACAGTGATTAAACACGATGTTAGCTGTAGGTCTTTGTAGATGCCGTATATCATGTTGTTAAAGTTTCATTTTATTTCTAGTTTGCTCAGAGGTTTTGTGGGTTTTTAAAATCAAAAATGAGTATCGGATTTTGTTAATTTTTTTTTTTTTTTTTTGAGACGGAGTTTTGCTCTTGTTGCCTAGGCTGGAGTGCAGTGCCGCGATCTCCGCTCACTGCAACCTCTGCCTCCCGGGTTCAAGCAATTCTCTGCCTCAGTCTCCCGAGTAGCTGGAATTACAGGCGCCCACCACCATGCCAGGCTAATTTTTTTTTTTTTTTTGTAGAGACAGGGTTTCACCATCTTGGCCAGCCTGGTCTTGACCTCCTGACCTTGTGATCCACCCGCCTCAGCCTCTCAAAGTGCTGGGATTACAGGTGTGAGCCACCGTGCCAGGCCTGGATTTTGTTAAATTTTTTCTGCATCTGTTGAGATGGTTATATGTATTTCCTTTCTCCCTCTGTTAATATGCTAAATTACATTGGCTTTTCAAATATTAAGCCAACCTAGTATTTCTGGGATTAATCCCATTGTTTAATATATTATCCTTTTTATAGACTACCATTTTTTATTTGAGAAGATATTATAGAGTACCCTTATAATGAATGTGAATGTTGACAGTAAGGAGAGATGCTGTAAAAAGCTTATCCATTTACTATAACATGGAGAGTAAGCATATTACTTAGAAATACGTAGGCAAATTTCAGAAATACAGTTCAAAGTTAAAAGTGATTGATTCTGGAAGTAGGAGTAGAGGGTCAGGTTGTTCTCGCTGCGGTTTTTGCATCAGTTTACTTCTTAAAATCATAGCTATAGGTCAGGAGCAGTGGTTCACACCTGTTATCCCAGCACTTTGGGAGGCCCAAGTGAGAGGACTGCTAGACGACAAGAGTTGGAGATCAACCTCGGCAAAAGAGCAACAGCCCACCTCTACCAAAAAAAAAAATTAGCTAGCTTGGTGAAAATTTTAAAAATAAAAAAAAAAAAAATTACCAGTATGTGCACATTACTTTGGTAGAAGTAAAAATAATGAGAGAGAGAGAGAGAAAATCCTCCCAGTGACTAGTCATTTGTTTTTATGATTCAGCTGGTTTGTGTTTTGCAAGGTACGTGGTGTGCAGACATCTGAAAACGTCTGTTTTCCACTGTTTGTAACTAACTCGTCCTACCATGATTTATCAATTAGCCTTTATTTCCTCCCATGGCTTATGAATATACTTTAAGCATAGTTGTTTATAATGGCATGTTTCTAAACGACCTATCCTTGTCCTGGTACCACGCTGATTTGGGATATAGTGCAAACGGGTGCACCATGGTGGGCGAGGTCATTCAAAGGAAAAGAGGAGAATGTGCAGTGGTGCCGAGGTTTGTAAGAGCAGGCGGCTTGTACATGCAAATACATGGTTTGGATGAATCTGGGAGTGGACAGGCTGATGGGTGTTGAATACTCAAAGCACAACACTATGCAACTTTAGTTAGAGCGAAACTCTTAAAGCACGCTGCCCTTTGGCAGGAAACACGACATTCCGCAAGCTGATAGCCCTCCGCAAGCTGATAGCCCTCCGCAAGCTGATAGCCCTCCGCAACGCATTACGCACAACGGACAGCTGGAGACGCCGAGGCGCTCTCGCTTTGATTTCGGCGCCTGCGCCCGCGCGGGGAGAGATTGGCTGAGGCCGCGGGACTGGGCGGTGAGCGCGTCACTTCCTGCCGCTGCCAGGCGCGTCCTCCCACGCGCTATGACCCACCGTGCAGAGCCGCGGGGGCGGCGGCCCGGAGTCGGAGTAGGAGTCGTGGTGACCAGCTGCAAACATCCGCGTTGCGTCCTCCTGGGGAAGAGGAAAGGCTCGGTTGGAGCCGGCAGTTTCCAACTCCCTGGAGGTCATTTGGAGTTCGGGTGAGCAGCCGCGGACGCGAGGAAAGCGCAGCGTGCGCGGAGGGACGAGCTCACACTGTGCTTCCTTCGTGCGCCGTGCGTGGGAACGTCCGCGCTGACGCTGCGTCGTTTCTCGTGCGTTCCCTCGGTTCCTCCCCTCGACCTCTGGGCGACGTAGGCTCTCGCCCAGGATGGGGCGCTGTGCCGGGTCAGGCGAGGTCTTTGCTTGGCTAGCTGGGTCCTTCCGGCTGCGCACCCGCTAGGTGGTGGTTGGAATTTTGTCTGTGAGGTGTGTTTCTCACAGCTTACAGACAAAAGGAGGAAAGCAGGTGTGTGTAAACCTCCAGCAGCCCGATGTTGTCAGCTAAGACATTGCACCGTTTCCGTGTGATTGATTGATTGATTGATTGGAGAGACTGTCTCGCTCTGTAGCCCAGGCCGGAGTGCAGTGGCGTTATCTCTAGTCACTGCAACCTCCGCTACCCAGGTTCAAGCGATTTTCGTGTCTCAGCCTCATGAGTAGCTGGGATTACAGGCGCCCGCTACCACACCGTACTAATTTTTGTGTTTTTAGTAGAGACGGGGTTTCGCCATTTTGGCCAGGCTGGTCTCGAACTCCTGACCTCAGGTGATCCACCCGCCTCAGCCTCCCAAAGTGCTGGGATTACAGGCGTGAGCCACCGCGTCCGGCCGGTTTCCATGTGATTTAGACCAACACAGATCAATTTAATACCTACTGACCACGTAACCAAGCCCATTTGCTTGGCTAGAGTGCAACCAAAAAATAATCATGAATGAGTATTGGATTTTGTCATTTTTTTCCTGCATCTGTTGGGATGATTATATGTAAAATTTTAGTTGCACTCAAACCAAGCAAATGGGCTAATGAAACGCTTTGAGCCTCAGTTTCTTCATCTTTAAAATGGGAGTGTTGGACTAAATCCCCTTGAAGCTGCCTTCTGCCTTGGCACTTCCGCGATTCATTATAACTATCAAAGGAGTTGGACAGCTAAGGAGACTCAGTTCTATACAAGAGTGAAGAGAGCCCGGATAGTTTATCACCTTGACTATACTATCATGGGTGTGCGCATATGTCCAGACTCATCAAATTGTATATATATTTAACATGTGCATTTTTATGTACAAAAGTGTATACGAAACACTTTTGTAAAAAAAAATAATGTTTTTCAAGTTAAAAAAAAAAGCCTGGGATGGTGCTAAAAAGTGGATTCTGAAGTGAGAATAATGCTAATCAAGAACAGATAAACAGCATCTAAAGCATCAGACCCAGCACTTGTTTTTCCTTCAGTATAAATTTTCAAATGTACATCAAAGTGGAGAAAATAGTGAATCCTTTTGTACCCATCACAGAGCATTTTCTTTTTTCATCTTGACTGCCCTTCCCTCCGCTGCCCAAAACACACACACACACCCCTGAATTGGACATTTTTAAGATCACGGAGGAAAATGCTACACACACTGGGTATGAGATGATACTTAAAGAATTATTTTGTTAGGTATGAAAATGTTTGTCGTTATGTTTTTTTAAAAAGTCTATTCAAGGTACATACTGAACTGTTTAGGGATGGTATAATAGGATGTCTGAGATTACCTGTAAAATAGTTTTTTTTAAAAAAGCCCCCAAAGAGGCCGGGCGCGGTGGCTCAAGCCTGTAATCCCAGCACTTTGGGAGGCCGAGGCGGGTGGATCACGAGGTCAGGAGATCGAGACTATCCTGGCTAACTTGGTGAAACCCCGTCTCTACTAAAAATACAAAAAACTAGCCGGGCGTGGTGGCGGGCGCCTGTAGTCCCAGCTACTTGGGAGGCTGAGGCGAGAGAATGGTGTGAACCCGGGAGGTGGAGCTTGCAGTGAGCCGAGATCAGGCCACTGCACTCCAGCCTGGGAGACGCAGCGAGACTCCGTCTCAAAAAAAAAAAAAAAAAAAAAGCCCCCAAAACACACACACACACACACACAAAATTAACATTTAGCCATCTCAGCACTAATTTACAGCTGGAGTGCAATGGCACCATCATGGCTCACTGCAGCCTTGACTTCCCACGCTCAAACTATCCTCTTGCCTCAGCCTCTTGAGTAGTTGGGACCACAGACCATAGGCACGCACCACCATGCCTGGCTATTATTTTTTTTTTTTTTGAGAGATGAGGTCGCACTATGTTGGCCTCGGCTGGTCTCAAACTCCTGAACTCAAGCTATCCTCTTGCCTCGGCCTCCCAAAAGATTACAGACATGAGCCACATGCCGGCTGATTTGTTGTTTTAAAGCAGGAACCAATTACAGTTCTTTTTGCTTTACACTAGAAATTTCTAGCCAAGAATTTCATGGCGAAATATATATACACACACGTATATACATTTATATATATACATATATACACATATATGTATATAAAAAAAAATAATTAATTTTTTTTTCTGTTTTCCAGTGAGACCTGGGAAGAATGTGCTCAAAGGGAAACCTGGGAAGAAGCAGCTCTTCACCTGAAAAATGTTCGCTTTGCCTCAGTTGTGAATTCTTTCATTGAGAAGGAGAAATACCATTATGTTACTATATTAATGAAAGGAGAAGTGGATGTGACTCATGATTCAGAACCAAAGAATGTAGAACCTGAAAAAAATGAAAGTAAGAGAATTATATATAATCCTACATTTTTCTTTGAGGAGAGCATGTGGTCTGGAGGAATATTACAGTGTGTTGCCATATGAAGAGAATGCCATTGTCTGAATGCTTGTGTTCCCCCAGAATTCTGTGTAGAAATCCTAACTCCCATGACGATGGTTTTAGGAGGTGGGGCCCGTGGGAGGTGATTAGATCATAAGATAATGAATGGAATTTGTGCCCTTGTAAAAGAGACCCCTGACCCCTTCCATGATGTAAAGATACAGAGAGAAGATGGTTGTCTATGAAACCTGGAAGTGGGCCCTCCCCAGACATGGAATCTGCCAGTGTCTTGATCTTGGACTTCCCAGTCTCTAGAACTGTTGAGAAATAAATTTCTGTTGCTCATAAGCCATGTAGTTTAAAATATTCTGTTATAGCAGTCTGAATAGCCTAAGATATGTGAATGTAGAGACGTAATATAGAGATACAGATAGGTAAATATATTTGGACCATGAGGAACCAGACTGCCTGTGTTTGGGTGCTGGTTCTTAGAGCTTTGTGACCTTGGGCAAATTATTTCGTGCCGGGGCCTCTTTTCTCATCTGTGATAATAGTAAGTACCTTAGATGGGTTCTTGTAAGGATTTACATATGAAGAACCTCGTGAACATAGTAAGTTTTATTGTTAGTGTTTAATTTTGTTTCAGGCAGTAATTTTTTTTTTTTTTTTTTTGAGACGGAGTCTTGCTCTGTCACCCAGGCTGGAGTGCAGTGGCCGGATCTTAGCTCACTACAAGCTCCTCCTCTCGGGTTCATGCCATTCTCCTGCCTCAGCCTCCCGAGTAGCTGGGACTACAGGCGCCCGCCACTTCGCCCGGCTAGTTTTTTTGTATTTTTTAGTAGAGACGGGGTTTCACCGTGTTAGCCAGGATGGTCTCGATCTCCTGACCTCATGATCCGCCCGTCTCGGCCTCCCAAAGTGCTGGGATTACAGGCTTGAGCCACCGCGCCCGGCCTCAGGCAGTAATTTTAAGGAAAATATTTTATCTGTTTTCCTCAGTTTTCTCACCTGTGCGGGAGAGTTAATACCATCCATTTACTGTAAATAATTACACTGATAAAACAGTTATTGTTTCAGAGCAGTTGGGTTCTCCTTGCCTGCTGCCCAGAAAAAGCCAGCACCCTGAGACAGTAGGAGTTGTAGCAGAGAAAGAGTTTAATAATCACAGGGCAGCTGCCTGAGGAGGACAGGAGATAATTCTTAAATCCTACCCATAGAGAATTAAGAGGCTAGGGTTTTTCAAGGATGGTTTGGCAAGCAAGGGGCTAGGGAATGAGAAATGCTGATTTGTTGGGTTGGGGATAAGACCATAGGGATGTCAGCTGTCTACTTGTGCTAAGTCAGTTCCTCGATGGGGGCTTCACAGGACCACTTGAGTCGGTTTCTTTGTGTGGCTTACTGATTTGGGTGGTACCAGTTGGTCCATTAGAATGCAAAGCCTGAAAAAGATCTCAAACACTAGTCTTAGGTTTTACAATAGCAATGCCATCTGTAGGGGTAATTGGGAGTTATAAATCTTTTGACCACTGGCTACATGCTTCCTGAGCAGTAAGGCAAGTTATAAAATGATGCCTGGTTAGAGTTTAACTATGCCTACATCTTAATAGAGTTCTGGCCCTTACCATAATTCTAACCTTGTGACCTTTTATTAGTTTTACAAAAGCAGCTTTGGTCCCTCAACAAGGAGGGGGTTAGTTTTGGGAAGGGACTATTATCATCCTTGCTTTAAAGTTAAACTGTAAACTAAATTCCTCCCATAGTTAGGTTGGCCTGTGTGCTCCAGCCTGGGCGACAGAGCGAGACTCCGTCTCAAAAAAAAAAAAAAAGAAATGAGCAGACAATTTGTGAGGTTAGAAGCAAGTTGGAGTCAGCTTTGTTAGATTTCTGTCACTGTTATAATTTCGCAAAGGTGGTTTCATTATCTGTTACCCTCTATGTTGAATTGAGTGCACTGAAAGTTTCTTTATTTACTATGTGCTAAGCATTGTTCTAAGGATTTTCTGTCTACTGTCTCTCCTCAACTTCTCATAAAACAGAGAAAAGGAACTAAAGAGAAAAATATCAAACTTTTTCAGCATATTCCTTGCCATATGAAACTTTATCCAAGTGGTCTCATATATTGAAGCTCCCCTCTAAACATTTAATTTCTTGTCTAATAGGGAAGAATCTTTTTATTCAACAGATAACTTATTGAGTGGTGTGCCAGACACTGTTCTAGGCACTGAAGAAACAATGTTGCATAGAACAAAGTCCCTGCCCTCTTGGTACTTTACATTTTAGGGAGCGGGGAAAACGACAGATTACAGATACTTTATGATAGTAGCAATAAGGACTAAAAAGAGCAATAAAGCTGTGTAAGAAAGGGATATATGAGTGCTGTATCAGGGTGGTCGGGAAGGGTCTCTGACAAAGGGACGTATATACATATACTGGGCAACATAGTGAGACCCTGTCTCTACAAAACTAAAAATGTTAGCCAGAGTGGTGGCACATGCCTGTAATCCCAGCTACTCGGGAGGCTGAGATGGAAGGATCATGGGAGCCTGGGAGATCAAGGCTGCGGTGAGCTCTGATATCACCACTGCTCTCCAGCCTGAGCAGCAACAGAGTGAGACCCTGTCTCAAAGAGAAGAAAAGAAGAAATGGACTAAACATTTTCTTATTTTTCTTTTTTCTGTGGGCAAATAAAGCTGAGACTAGAAGAGACAAATATGATGAAATAGTTAAGTTTTTTTTTTTTTTTATATTCAGTATCCTTCACAGGAAGCAGATATAGAAAACCTTCATTTTTAGAGAAGGTGCTATAGAGAAAACACCAAGGTCACTGACTGTCCCACCAGCTTTATTTGACCATTCTTACTCACCAAGCCACCTCTGGGTGCTTCCTCATTCTTCAGTCCTCTTTTTGCCCTGTCTGGCCTCTGTAGGGATTTGAGTTGGGGAATCCTGATGCAAGTTATAATTCTGAATCTCGCTTCTCTGAGCTGTGGGCCTGTGTTTCCAGTTGCTTTCTAAATATCTTCCCTTAATGTTCAGAAGGCATCTCAAATTCAACTCAACTTCAAATTATGCTCTTTTTTTTTTTTTTTTTTTACTGAACTTTGAATCTATAAAGAACAGTTCTTTTGGCTTATACATTTTGGACTCTTCCCTGCCACACACAGTGTCTAGCTCATAATCAGTATTCAAAATATGTTGAAGGAAGGAAGGACCCAGTGAATGAATATACAAGCCAACCTCTTTCTGTGAAGTTTTCATTTAGTACTAGACTGTCTTACTTTTGAATAACTTCTAGAAGATTACTATTCTACTTTAAGTACTAAATCATGAGTTTTTATAACCATGTAGCTATATGTATTGTTTTATTCCTCTTAGGATATAGTAGCTAGTAGTAGTTTTACATGCATTGTGATTTTTAAAATTCATTTATATAACTTTTTTATTTGTCCACTTTCATTTTGTTAACTCCCTAACATGAACCTTGCTAGTAATCTCAAATAAAGCAGTATGATTTAGAAGGTCCAAGATTACTAGCATCAAATCAGATTCGATCAAAAACATTTATTCCTCTATATCTGTTAGTAAAAATACAGCAGAAATTATGTTCACTTTATTCCCAGTTGCAGCCTGATAACCAGCTATACTGATAACCAGTTGCAGCCTAGCCAAGGTGCAAGGGCTTGGTGGGTCTTTGCTTTCTTTCTAGTATAAAGATACAGTCTCTCTGTCCCGTGCTACTCAAGCCTTGGATCTGGGTAGCCTGCTTCAGTTTACTATTTAATGGCATCTTTCCTCCAACCATCTAATTATAGTTTGGAGGCTCATCCAGACACTTCATTTTCTAGGGGATGGGTTAATCTCTTCATGGACAGCTTTTTGGAGACCCGGTTAACTGAGCATCTTGCACCGCATTGTTGGGTACTCAATCTCTCTCTCTCTCTCTCTCTCTTTCTCTCTCTTCTCTCCTCTCTTCTCTCTCTCTCTCTCTCCCTCTCTCATCATCTCTTCCTGTACTTGTTCCAGTTTCATGGATTTTTGGCCCCTGCATTCCCAAAGTGAAAATATATGCCTGTATACCTGTATTTTATGAGCAGAGAGATACTTAGTGCTTACACTTAGTAAAAACAGGTGGTCATAAAGAACATAGAGTGTATATCTTTTTTTTTTTTTTTTTTTTGAGACGGAGTCTCGCTCTGTAGCCCAGGCTGGAGTGCAGTGGCCGGATCTCAGCTCACTGCAAGCTCCGCCTCCTGGGTTTACACCATTCTCTGGCCTCAGCCTCCCGAGTAGCTGGGACTACAGGCACCCGCCACCTCGCCCGGCTAGTTTTTTGTATTTTTTAGTAGAGACGGGGTTTCACCGTGTTAGCCAGGATGGTCTCGATCTCCTGACCTCGTGATCCGCCCGTCTCGGCCTCCCAAAGTGCTGGGATTACAGGCTTGAGCCACCGCGCCCGGCCGAGTGTATATCTTAATATAATATGTAGGTATTTGCCTATCATAAGTATCTGTGCTTCTATGTTATTTACATTTAAATCATGAAAGAAAACACCATTCTCTAGAATCTTTTTCTAGAATTTCATGTACTTTATAACTGATAGACACTGTTAAATCTTTCTTGTTTGAATGGATTTTTAAAAAATTATCTTCTGTATTTGTTTATCTAAAATATACCAAGGTACAATATTTGATTTTCCTCTGCACAGCTTTCATACTTTTTTAAGAGATAGAGGATATCTTAGAAACTTTGTAATCTACTTTATTTTATAGGTGAAGGAAATGGTTTATTTTAATGTAGTATAACCTATAGTATATAAAGTTATTTGCATTTTTTACAAAAATATTTAAATAAACATTGACTAATACTAAGTCTGGGTTTACCCTGGCATAGCCTTTGTAAACTGGGCTTCACATTCAAATAACACAGTGTTTTAAATGACCACCCTTCTCTTCATAAGATCTTCATTCTGCATGCAAATTATATTTGTCTAGCCAAGCAAATACAAAGCATTACTATTAGAGTTTATTAGTAGCAAGTTATTTTTAAATTCAGTTAATTTTTTCTAAATATAGGTTAGCTTACCCAAATGAATACCCTTTGTTTTCTGTGAGCTAAATAAATTGATGTAGCATTTTTCTTTTCTAGGTTGGGAGTGGGTTCCTTGGGAAGAATTTCCTCCTCTGGACCAGCTTTTCTGGGGACTGCGTTGTTTAAAAGAACAAGGCTATGATCCATTTAAAGAAGATCTGAACCATCTGGTGGGATACAAAGGAAATCATCTCTAGGTAGCCAAGAAGATTTCTTGATTTTCTTTAAAAACACAGGAATAAGGTCTGGTTAGGGAATGAAAAATGTCTACATTGCAGAGCAACTCCATTTTATCTAAAAAAGATCTTGTGATCGCCAATTTATTTGCAATCTCTTAATGTATCCACCACCCTTTCAGCCAGTACTTGAGAAAATTTTTCTGAAATATGTCATTGAATTGTATTCCAGACACAGAATATATGCTATATACTGATATTATGGGTAATCTGCTTTCCATATTTACCTATGATATTTACTGTACAGTTTGTCATTACTAGCTTGCATGGAGTAGGATGCAGTCGAATTTGCCTTAGTGTTTCTGTTCAAATAGAGACCTGAATTCAAATATTGTAGTTTAGGTTCAAACACAGTATGCCTGTTGCAAAATTTACCAAATTTGTTGATTACCTCTTTTATTAAAGACATGTTGGGGAGAGGGTAATAAGTATATTGTGGCAATCTTTGCAACTTACAGGGAATAGGACAGGTCATTAGGGTGTATTTCCCAGGTTTCCAGTTGAGAACCTAAACCAAGAGAAGTGAGACAAACCATCTAATGTCTGTATCCTCCTATTAACAGGCTGTGTGATGTTGAGTTTCTCACTTACTCTCTCTGAGGTCCAGGGTCCTTATATGTAAAATGAAGAGATTCGTCTAGAGCAGTGGTTCTTAAAGTGTGGTCGGGGGGGCCTCAAGAGCCTTTCAAGGGTATTCTAGGTCAAAGCTGTTTTTATAACACTTACCATTTCATCATTTATAGTTTTTCCTTTTTTTTTATTTGAGAAGGAGTCTTGCTCTGTTGCAGTGGCACGATCTCAGCTCATTGCAGCCTCCGCCTCCTGGGTTCAAGCAATTCTCCTACCTCAGCTTCCTGAGTAGCTGGGATTACAGGCATCCACTACCACACCTGGCTAATTTTTGTATTTTTAGTGGAGACGATGCTTCACCATGTTGGCCAGGCTGGTCTGGAACTCTGGAGCTCAAGTGATCTGCCCACCTCAGCCTCCCAAAATGCTTACAGGTGTGAGCCACCACGCCCGGCCATCATTTATCTTTTTCACTCATTTTTTCATGAGTGTGCAGAGGAGTTTTTGAGAGGCTATCTGGTGTGATATTATAATAGGCTGAATGCAAAAGCAGATATGAGAATCCAGCTTTCGTCTGTCATCAGACATTGAAGAAATTTGGAGAAATGTAAAGCAGCAGTACTCTTGTCACTAATGATTTTTGTTGTTGGTTAGAAAAATGGTTATTTTTAGTGGGTTTTAATATGTGAAAAAAATAAAAATAACTGTCAAAAATGTTATTTATGTGTTTATACATAATGGGATTTTGTTACTTGTAAATGGTTAATAAAAATTTGAAGAAATTTCTCAGTTTTCATTTCTATATGATAAATATTTCTAGATAAAACCATACAAAAACAAAATCACTTTGTGGTCTTTGGTAATTTTTTTTTTTTTTTTTTTTTGAGACGGAGTCTGGCTCTGTCACCCAGGCTGGAGTGCAGTGGCGCGATCTCGGCTCACTGCAAGTTCCGCCTCCCAGGTTCACACCATTCTCCTGCCTCAGCCTCCTGAGTAGCTGGGACTACAGGCACCCGCCACCACACCTGGCTAATTTTTCTATTTTTAGTAGAGATGGAGTTTCACCGTGTGAGCCAGGATGATCTCGGTCTCCTGACCTTGTGATCCACCCACTTGGCCTCCCAAAGTGCTGGGATTACAGGCTTGAGCCACCACGCCTGGCCAATTGTTTACTTTTTCAAAATTACGTAGGTACATTGTATAATTTGTCATGTATAAATCCCATTTTCTATTAATTGTATCTTTACCTATTTTTGTTTTTGTGTTTTTCCGACTGTCAGCCAGGCTGGAGTGCAGTAGTGCAATCTCGGCTCACTGCAACCTCCAGCTCCCAGCCTCAAGGGATCCTCTTGCCTCGGCCTCCTGAGTACTTGGGATTACAGGTATGCACCACCACACCTGGCTAATTTTTGTATTTTTAGTAGAGACGGTTTCACCATGTTGCCCAGGTTGGTCTCGAACTCCTGACCTCAAGTGATCCACCCACCTTGGCCTCCCAAAGTGCTGGGATTGCAGGCATGAACCACCGCTCCCTGTCCATATTTTTGATGTTAGATGCCTGATGTTGGAATGTTTGAAGAGCTCAAATGTAATAAGTGTGTATGTATGCCTTGTTCTTTGGATATATGAATTAATTTCACACTAATTTTTCTTTTTTTTTTTTTTTTGAGACGGAGTCTCGCTCTGTCACCCAGGCTGGAGTGCAGTGGCCGGATCTCAGCTCACTGCAAGCTCCGCCTCCCGGGTTCACGCCATTCTCCTGCCTCAGCCTCCGGAGTAGCTGGGACTACAGGCGCCCGCCACCTCGCCCGGCTAGTTTTTTTGTATTTTTTAGTAGAGACGGGGTTTCACCGGGTTAGCCAGGATGGTCTCGATCTCCTGACCTCGTGATCCGCCCGTCTCGGCCTCCCAAAGTGCTGGGATTACAGGCGTGAGCCACCGCGCCCGGCCACACTAATTTTTCAGCTCCTATTTGATTATTCCACGTCCTTCTGTTGCTAGCTTCCTCATTTTACTTAATTTTACTCCTTCAGTTGACTGAATCCCTGTCCCTGGCTTCTCCTAAGTGATAGACATGTGGGGCTTGATAAGAAAGCAGGCAAGCTTATGGATTAAACCCATTCATAGGTTTATCTCTACTAAAATTCATTGGTAATTCATTAAGGTATCTCTTTATGTTAGTACTTATCCATGCAGATGTTTTATAGCTTCAAACACTCATCACAAGGTCTGGCACAGTGGCTCACACCTGTAAACCCAGCACTTGGTGAGGCTGAGGTGAGAGGATTGCTTGAGTTCAAGAGCTCAAGACCAGCCTGGGCAACAGGGAGACCCTGTCTTTACTATCCTGGCTAACATGGTGAAACCCCGTCTCTACTAAAAATACAAAAAAAAAAAAAACTAGCCGGGCGTGGTGGCGGGCGCCTGTAGTCCCAGCTACTTGGGAGGCTGAGGCGGGAGAATGACGTGAACCTGGGAGGCGGAGCTTGCAGTGAGCCGAGATCACGCCACTGCACTCCAGCCTGGGAGACACAGCGAGACTCCGTCTCAAAAAAATAAAAAAATAAAAATAAATAAATAAATAAAAATTAGCCAGGCATGGTGGCGTGTGCCTGTGGTCCCAGCTACTTGGGAGGCAATGACAAACTCACTGAAAGCTTGTGAGGTTTTTTTGTTTTTTGTTTTTTAACTCACCCAACTTGACATGAAATGTATTTCAATGGAAAGAAAAAACTAACCAGGAGTCTTATTCATAGGAAAAGGTAAAAAGGTGTTGGGAGCAAGCCTCCCAAAATCTGGCCATAAACTGGCCCCGAGACTGGCCATAAACCAAATCTTTGCAGCGCTATAACATGTTCATAATGGGCCTAATGCCCAAGTTGGAAGGTTGTGGATTTATGGGAATGAGGGCAAGGAACACCTGGTCCACCCAGGGTGGAAAACCGCTTAAAGGCATGTCTTTCTGTTATATACCTAAGCAGCCAGAGTGGTAACTACTAATACTAAATGCCTCATATATACTAGCTGAATGAAAAAAATACCTTTTAGTATTTCTTTTTCTTAACTTTTTCTTTTTCTGGGTCAGATGAAAACAAGTAGTACTGAGGATCCTCAGAATAGGAAATGCAAATACTGCATTCCAATTATTGGCAGGGACATGAAGAATATCTGTTTCTATAGGTGTAAGGAGAAGTTAGAGTCCAAAATAAAACAGAAGTGACACTCTGGCTAAAGATGCACACAAAGTCCACAACTGGTTAAGTTGAAATCCAAATGCCAATTTACTAACGCGAGGAAAAATGAGGGCAACTTACTATGTTGTAGGGGAAAATATTAAGTAACATGCATGTGAAATGTACCTTATAACAGGTTTTGTATTTTTCAAGGGATATAATTATGTGTGCATGCATATTTGAGAATTTTATTAGGTTGTGTTTTATTAGTGGAAATAAATCAGTGGAATTAGATAAACCTGACTCATACAATAAGATGTTTCAGTCAACAAGATCCTTGGGATGCAGAGAAAGTGACTATTTAGGTAAGATATTCTTGCAACCCCAAGAGAGGTAAACCAGACCACAGGTGGAAGTCCGGCAAGTAGGAGCCATGAACTGCCTCAAGGGAGTGGGGAGCAGCTTTAAAACAGTATGAGGAAGGGCTCAACTTGTCCACAAAATGTTTTAGGTCTACCAGTTTGAGAACTGTAGGACACACACCTGCATTTTGTTCCTCCCTCTGTTGTTGCCACTGGTGAAAATAAACCAAGTGCTCTCGACCACACATGCTTCACCCGTCTTTCTTATCAGCAGTGCTACATAGAAGGAATCCAGGGCCAGGAGAGTTTTCATTTTCTTAATGGCTTTTGCATACACTGGGTTTACAAATACTTATGGCAGTTCACTAACTTAATCAATGTCCCTGCTCATGCCACCACCAAACAGTTGAATTCAAATGGAAGGAGAAAGAATAGGTGGTTAACAGGTTCAGTAATGAAAGATGCCATGTTGGGCAAGGACTATAGTAAGGGACTAAAGGACTGGGGAATGGAGTGAGGAGTTTAGAATCAGGGAAATAGTAGATAAGCAGGTCAGAAAAGGGGAGTGCTGTGAGGTCCCAAGATGCCACCATCCCACCCCAGTTACCATGCATGGATTTTTCTCCATGAGCCATCCCAGGTGAACTGTTTGGGGGTCTAGCTGACTGACCCAAAGGGCTAGAAATGGCCAGAAGCAATAGTTGCAAGAACCAATGGTTAAATCTGTGGTAGAAACACCAGCTCAGTAGCTAGTTCTATCCCCTGAGAGTTTGTTTTATGTAGGATCTAACAAAACAGGCAAGCAATATAACCAAGAAGTATTTATTAAACAATCTTCTGTGCTAAATAAAGAAGGCTCTTGCCAGGCGCGGTGGCTCACACCTGTAATCCCAGCACTTTGGGAGGCCGAGATGGGTGGATCACTTGAGGTCAGGAGTTCGGAACCAGTCTGGCCAACATGGTGAAACTCCATCTCTACCAAAAAAATACAAAAATTAGTTGGGCATGGTGGCACACATCTGTAGTGGCAGTTATTCAAGAGGCTGAGGTGGGAGGATCACTTGAGCTCAGGAGGTCGAGGCTGCAGTGAGCCAAGATCACGCCACTGCACTCTAGCCTGGGTGACAGAGTGAGCCCCTATCTCAACAAACAAACAAACAAACAAATAAATAAATAAGGCTCTTTTGATATCTTTAATGCCTAGTGTAGTCCCTGGCGTATTAGTAGGGCTCCATAAATACTCGAATCTATTTGAAAGATTCGAATGGATTATAGAAACAAGATGATAGAAAATTAAATGGCAGCATTTTTTTTTTTTAACTTTTAAATTCAGGTATAGCATGCACATAGGCTTTCCATGAACTTTTTACAAAATGAACACACCTATACAACCACCACCGAGATCAAGAACTGTTTTACCATCACCCCAAAAGTATCCCCTCATGAAGATAACCACTATTACCACCATCTCATAGATTAGTTTGTTTTTAATTTGGTCTAAGTGGAATCATACATTATATATTTTTGTGTCTGGTATCTTTCAGTCAACATTGTTTTTGAGATATTTATCTGTGTATGGCTGTAATTCACAGTATTCCATTGTTTATACCAAAATTTACCTAATGATGTTCACTTGCGTTGTTTCTAATTCAGGGCTATTACAAATAAAGCTGCCATAATGTGCACATGTGTTTTACATGTGCGTGTGTGCTTATTTCTGTTGGAAAAATATAAACCTAGGAGTGAAAAGGTTGGGTCATGGAGTATGTATGTTTTTGCCAAATAAATTTTCATATGCTTGTTTGACTTATAAGGTGCTGCTTCTGGCTTTAATGGGGACGTATAACACGTGGTATATAAATCCTGTTTAACCTTCCAAAATGCAAAAAAAGAATTTCAAATTCTGAAATACATTTAGACTCAAAGGTTTTGGATGAGGGGTTATGGAGCTATATATATAAATGCACATGAACATGTACATAGCAATTTGATTTCTTAGAGGCACATGTGAAATTCCCATTTCTTTTTTTAAATTCACTCCCCATTAATGCTTCTTAGAAGTAATCTATGTATTCTTAGTTCTACCTGTTTTTTTCGGTTTGGGTTTCTTTGTTGTTATCTTTGTCTATGTTGGCTTATAAATAAAAAGCCTAGGGGAAAGACGTGCTAAGATTCTGGGATAGTGAATGGCAGTGACTAAGAAAGGTCCTTAAAGGCTTCAGGGCTCCAGTGCTCAAATGTGCACAGGGTCTCACACGCCGCTTCCCATTCAGATTGTGAGGAACAGGTTCTTGAATCACTCTAGTGTCCCACATTCATGTGCTGAAGCCCTAACCCCCAGTACTTCAGAACGTGACTGTATTTGGAGATAGGGCCTTTAAAGAGGCAGTTTAAGTTAAAATTCATCCATTCGGACTGGTGTCCTTAGAAGAAGAGAAAATCTGGACACATGTGACACCAGGGATGCATGAGCAGAGAAAACGCCACAGGAAGATTCAGCAAGCAGGTGGCCATAGGCAAGCCAAAATCACTATATCTTGTTATGGCAGCCCTAGCAAACTAATCCAGATGGCCTAAATCTCACAGCTGTGTTCAAAGTACTGCAACAGAGTCAATAAATATTCACTACAGTGAGGTCCCACACACTCCTTCCACATCTATCATCCTGGAATTGGAATTCTGGCAGCATCAAGGACATCTTTAGAGAGTACCCAAACTTTTCCATTCCCTGGCATTTTAAAACAGGGTATTGGGGGAATACTTTGGATGTGGAGAACAAAGGACTTTTTTTTTACATGAAAAATTTAAAACATACCAGAGGAAATAGAAAATAGGACAATGAACTCCCCCCACACACCTATCACCATTCAACAAGTACCATGATTTCACCATATTTGCTTCCTTGTCTCCATGCCCCCTTTTTTCCTTAGCTGTAGTATCTGTTTTTTTATTCATCAACATTTTACTTATTTATTTTTAGATGGAATCTCGCTCTGTGGCCAGGCTGGAGTGCAGTGGAGCGATCTCAGCTCACTGAAACCTGCGCCTCCCGGGTTCAAGCAATTCTCCTGCCTCAGTCTCCCAAGTAGCTGGGACTACAGGCACACACCACCACACCCAGCTAATTTTTGTATTTTTAGTAGAGACAGGGTTTCACCATGTTGGCCAGGCTGGTCTCGAACTCCTGACCTCAGGTGATCCACCCGCTTCGGCCACCCAAAATGCTGGGAATACAGGCATGAGCCACCATGCCCGGCCCATCAACATTTTATTTTATTCACTGCATAATAGACACTACGGGATGACTTAATTTATGTATATTGGTATACATACATAGGTAAAGAAACTGAACTAAACTGAGATAAAATATTTACACTGTCAGAATTCCAAACTATAATACTGACTCTATGCCCTATAGTATTTCAAGTTACCAATCTAAAAAAACAATTTTGCTCCTGGGAAATTGCAGAAGTTGAAAGACAAATTTTTTAAGTTGTTTCCCTACATTGACGTATTTCAAATTCATATTATACTTTTTCATTGAGATATAATTCACACACCATAAAATTTACCCTTTAAAGTGTACAATTCAGTAGTTTTTAGTATATTTAGAGTTATTCAAGAACCACCATCTAATTTCAGAACATTTTCATTGCACTGAAAAGAAACCCAGCACCTACTAGTCGCTCCCCATTGCTCCCTCCCCCATCCCTTTGGAAACCACTCGTCTACTTTCTGTCTCTGAAGATTTGTCTATTCTGGACATTTCATACAGGTGGAACCACACCATATGTGGCTTTGTGTCTGGCTTCTTTCACTTAGTATCTATTTTCTTCAAGGTTCATTCATGTTGTAGCATGTATCAGTACTTTTTTCCTTTTTATAGCTGAAACATATTCCATTACATGGACATATCACATTTTATTAACCCACTCATTAGTTGAACACTTTGGTTGTTTCTGCTATTGACTATTATGAATAATGCTTCTAAAAATACTTGTGTACAAGTTTTTGCACAGATGTGCTTTCAATTCTCTTGGGTATATAAACTAAGAAGTGGAATTGCTGGGTCATAAAGTTTAACTGTCTTTAGCTTTTTTATATATTTTTTTGAGACAGAGTCTTGCTCTGTTATCCAGGCTGGAGTGCAGTGGCATGATCTTGGCTCGCAATAACCTCCACCTCCTGGGTTCAAGCAATTCTCGTGCCTTAGCCACCTGAGTAGCTGGGATTACAGACGTGCATCACCACATCTGGCTAATTTTATTTCTGTATTTTTATTAGAGACAAGGTTTTGCCATGTTGGCCAGGCTGGTCTCGAACTCCTGGCCTCAAGTGGTCCACTTGGCTTCTTAAAGTGC
Source organism: Macaca mulatta (assembly GCF_049350105.2). NCBI lineage: Eukaryota > Metazoa > Chordata > Mammalia > Primates > Cercopithecidae > Macaca > Macaca mulatta. The sequence continues at coordinate 27,249,785 of NC_133422.1, forward strand.
TGGGATTACAGGTATGAGCCACCACACCCGCCCTTGTGTTTAGCTTTTGAGGGATTGTCAAAAAATTTGAGGGATTATCAAAGTGGTTGTCACATTTTATACCAGCAATATATGAGAGTTACAATTTCTCCATCTCCCTTCCCCACTTCCGCTGGCAAACACCTTTCTACTTTCTGTCACTATAAGTGAGTTTGGCTACTCTAGGTACCTCATATAAGTGAAATCATACAGTATTTGTCCCTTTGTGACTGGCTTATTTCACTTAGCATCATGTCCTCAAGGTGCATCTATATCGCAACAAGTGTCAGAATTTCCTACCATTTTAAGGCTGAATGATATTCCATTGTGTGGACATACCACATGTTTAAAATTGATTCATCTGTCAATAGACATGGGTTGCTTCTACCTTTTGGCTATTATAAATGATGCTGTTATAAGCATGAGTGTACAAATATCTGTTCAAGTCCTTGCCTTCAATTCTTTTGGGTATATCAGTGATGTTTTAAGTTTATAATGTAAGTCTTACACTCCTTTTGTTCAATGTATTCTTTAATGTGTTGCTCTTTTTTATGCTATGGCAAATTGAATTATTTTATTGATTTTTTTTCAGATTATTCATTGCTATTGTATAGAAATGCAACATACAACATATTCGTTGTATGTTGATCTTGTATTCTGCAATCTCACTGATTTTACTTATTGATCCTGATAGTTTTTTAGTGGATTTCTTATGGCTTTCTATATGCAAAATCATGTCATCTGCAATATATCATGTATAATCCTTGAAGTTTTACTGTTAGTTTAGTGGTTAGCTTATGATTAGACAGAGGTTTCCATAAATGCCTCTAACAAGTAAGTCTCCTGGCCTTTGCCAAGTGAGCTCTATGTGCATGTTGAAGCACACTTTCAATGCTTTTGCAGGCAGTTTACAACTCTACCGCGCCTTCACTCCCTGCTTGCACGAAGCCTCAAGGTCAGAGGTGACAGATTAGGGCCATCTTAGGTATTGCCTGGGCATACATACAACACTGAGCATGCATGTCGCCTTCTAGATTTCCAGGAATATGTCAGAGCTTTTCAAAGCCCAATGTGGAGATCTTCTTTCCCAAATTTTCCTTTTTAAGTTTTTAGTCAGCTGTTTGTTTGCTTCAGTTGTTATTGCAGCCTCAGGCAGCTATGATATTAAACTTTTGTCACTGACTGTTTTTGACAAATGCACCCAGAGAAAACACTGTTCACAATGAGAGAGCGCTCAGTCAGGTCAAATAAAGACAAACCTTACTGAGACAGTCAAATGCCTAGGCAGATAAGTAAGGGTCCCCAGAGAATCTTCAACCTGCCCCACAAGTGTTTACATCAGATGCTTTTGTGCAGAGGAGGGGACCTGCCCAGGGCTTGTCTGGGCATGCCCACAGCTGACTGGAGCCTGATATGCATATGGGGGAGAAGTGGGTGGAGCCATAGGGAATTTGCCCCTTACGCAAGGGAGGAGCTGCCTCTCTTCAGCGTGTATGGGGACCTGGGAATCAATCTGTGAGGTGGGGGGCCTGTTACCAGGACTACATTTTGTTTTGCTCAATTTTATTCTTTTTTTCCCTTTCACCCAGTAAAATGCTGCTCTACTCACCCTTCAATGTGTCCACGTGCCTAAATTTTCCTGGTCGTGTGATGAGATTCTAGCTTTATCTGAACTAAGGAGCAAAATTCTGCAACATTTTGGCACCCAGATGTAGATGTAGGACTTGAGGAAGGGTAAGATGCAAAACAATCTTTTTTCCTTTTGCTTCTAAGCCTTTTTGTCCTCTAACTTCTGAAGGTAGAGGAAATTATGCCTCCCTCCCCTCCCAACCACTGTTGCTCCCAGGGGTTGGGAATGTCAGCTTTTTCCTTCTTTTTCCGGATGGACGGGCAAACTGGCAGCTCCCCTGCTCCCGTCTTAAGTTTCTCTCCCAGTTGGAGGAATCTATTTGCATAATAAGAGGTTCTTCCTCCAGGTGTCTTTCTAACCCTGCACTTCAAACTTTTTTTCCTTTTCTCTACCCTGTTAGCAGTTAACTTTTAAGTAAGAGTTTTGTTTTTTTTTTTCTTTTTAGAAGACATTTTACTAGGCCAGAAATGATAAGGATCACTGTTTATATTCTCTGTAAAGTTTTCATTATGAAAAAGGATTTGTGAGGTTGGTCTTAAGCTGTAGCCAATCTGGTGTGCTTTGCATGCCTTTCTGTAGTCAGTAGCAAACTTTGCTGCAGGCCTCCATCTTGTTTTACATCCTTGGGAGCATGACCTGTAACCACGTGGCAATGTTTTGTTTAGCCCCACCATTTTACAATGGCAGCTGGGTTCAATCCTGGCTTAGGGAATCTTTTCTGGTTTGATATCTGCAACCTTTGCTATTTGTTGATTCGCTTCCTCTCATGAACTTGGATTTTCCTTTCTCTGAGCCTCTAGTAAAGTTTGAAAGCAAATAATATGGCCACTTGGTGTGGCTAAAGTCAGATAACAAGGGATTTTAGTAAAGAGCACTCAGGTTAATTAAATGTGGATATCTAAGTTATAAGTGTATTTAAAGGGTCTTTATGTTTTTCTTTTCTTGGATCTTGTTTTGCTGGAAAAAGGGTTTTTTCTCAATCGACCGAATTATTTTTCTTCATTTTGCCTTGTCACTCTCAATGCATGCATGAGAAGCCCTAAGATAACTCCTGGGGGCATGGGACTCTTTGGGAAAAACAGAGAAGGCACCACTGACTCCGTTTTGGGAAGAAACCTGTTCTCATGGAACACCAGGAATTAAAAGTGGATAGATCCCTCTCAAAATCTGTTTTTGCCCCACCTATGACTGTTTATTAGGCCTTAGAAGCTGCTTGTTTTTCTAGCGCTGTCTCTTAAAGGGCTCCACCTGGAGGCCAATAATCCAATTAGGAGATTGGCAAATGAAAAATCTTAGGGCTGCTGGGTTTCCTTCCGCCTGCCTGTGTAGTTATATGTGTTGTGTGTATGTGACATCTATAAAAAAGAGCTCTAATTAACTTAAAGAAGGATAAGCGCTTGAATCAAATATTTTGTAAAAGGGAGGTTAAAAGGTGTGGTATCTTTCAGTTCACATGACTTTAATCTTTTTTTTTTTTTTTTTTTTTTTTGAGACGGAGTCTCGCTCTGTCGCCCAGACTGGAGTGCAGTGGCCGGATCTCAGCTCACTGCAAGCTCCGCCTCCCGGGTTTACGCTATTCTCCTGCCTCAGCCTCCCGAGTAGCTGGGACTACAGGTGCCAGCCACCTCGCCCGGCTAGTTTTTTGTATTTTTTAGTAGAGACGGGGTTTCACCGTGTTAGCCAGGATGGTCTCGATCTCCTGACCTCGTGATCCGCCCGTCTCGGCCTCCCAAAGTGCTGGGATTACAGGCTTGAGCCACCGCGCCCGGCCGACTTTAATCTTTGAGAAATAAAAAGTCTTAAAGATTATTGGTAAAATGCAGATGTCATCCAAATGTAAATAGGTGGACTAAATTATGCAGGTCAGATACTAAGTTTGCTAAAAGTTTTAAGGTAATAAACTGCTTTTGTGGTTTTTGAGAACTGTTTGACTTGCCTGCTTCACAATCGGTAAGGCCTGGGGACATACTGAATTAACCACAACCTTAATTATGCTGGAAGGAGTCAAACCTTGGCTGCACCTAGCACATAATTAAAACAACTTACCATGTTTTACATTAGTTACAAATTGCTAGGAGTTACCATTATAACATGTAATTGAAACTACTGGAAATAGATTTACATGAGACGTGTGCAAGAACAGTAAGGTAGGCCGGGCGCGGTGGCTCAAGCCTGTCATCCCAGCACTTTGGGAGGCCGAGACGGGAGGATCACGAGGTCAGGAGATCGAGACCATCCTGGGTAACACAGTGAAACCCCGTCTCTACTAAAAATACAAAAAAAAAAAAAACTTAGCCGGGCGAGGTGGCAGGCGCCTGTAGTCCCAGCTACTCGGGAGGCTGAGGCAGGAGAATGGCGTGAACCCGGGAGGTGGAGCTTGCAGTGAGCTGAGATCCGGCCACTGCACTCCAGCCTGGGTGACAGAGCGAGACTCCGTCTCAAAAAAAAAAAAAAAAAAAAAAAAAAAAAAAAGAACAGTAAGGTAAGTCTTTAGAAAAAGATTATAAGGTGTGGAAACATCTTTTTTCTTTTTTCCTCCTGTCCTCTCTTCACTAATAGGCAATTATGTCTCCATACTATGGGACACTCTCCTCAAATGCATCCTCCAAACTGGGAAGAATTAATTTCCCAAACCTTAGACTGTTTGGCTTAGGATTGGGCTTAGGGGACGGGAACCCAGAAGCCTGACATGCTGGCAAAAGGGTAAAAGGTCTTTTACCAGTGGAGCTTTTGGCCTCTTTCTCCCTGTGCAAACTGGTAGAAGGCCTCGGCATTTTTGAGCTGTCCTTACCCACGGCCTTCCTTTGTTTTGATATGTTTTTCCAATAACCCAGTTTGTCTCTTCTAGCCTTTGGGCCATCAAATTCCAAATGGTCATGCAAAGGAGCCTCGGAGGATGGCCCCTTTTGCCAGGGAGCCTTAGGTAGGCCTCTGAGGGAAATTTGACTGCCATTTCCCCAAAACAGCACTTCCTGTAAGCAGGAAGCAGTAAAGCCGGATCTTCATCCTTATCCTTATCCTAACAGCAGTTAGATGTCCTTCTTTGCGGGGTGGAATAAGACAGCTAAATGCCTAGGCAGATAAAAAAGGGGTCCCTTGAGAACGTTCGCCTCACCCACAAGTGTTTATATCACATGCTTTTGTGAGGGAACCTGTCCAGGGCTTGTCTGGGCATGCCCACAAAGACTGTAGTCGGACATGCGCACTGGGGGAAAGGGGGGTGGAGCCCCCGTGAATTTGTGCCTTACACAAGGGAGGAGCCTGCTCTCTTCAGCTTGTGTGGTGACTGACCTGACAATCGATCTGTGGGGTTGGGGCCTATGAACAGGGCTCCATCTTGCTTTGCTGAGGTTTCTTTTTTCCTTTTTACCCAATAAAATCCTGCTGTACTCACCCTTCAATGTGTCTGCATGCCCAGATTTTCCTGGTGACAAGATTCCAATTTTAGCTGAAGGAACAAAATTCTGCAATATTGTGAATGGGGTTTCTAGAAAAATGCCACATAGAACTGTCAGGTCAAATAACGACAATTCTCAGCAGATGGTGTTTTGAGGGAGCTTCAGAGCCTTTCTACACCCTCCAGTGGCTGCTGGTTTTCCCTGGGATTGCCGCACTGTTGGTGGTCAAGGCTAACACAAAGTTTGGGAGAAGGAGATGAAATTAGGGTAAGTGGAAACGCTACAAAGCAGGCTGTTCTCACTGATATTCAGGTGGTTTTCTTGAGTAAAACTTCCCACGTTGCCTTTGGTTAATTTCCTGAATTCTGGAGTTCATTTTAACATATTCGTTGTTCTCATTGTTCTTAAAGAGTAGCTTTTCATAGATTCTTTCTCTACCATTCCCATTGGTATCTTAAAGACAATCCTTGGCATCACCCCATTTCACCCTTACGGTTCAGCTCAATATGCAGACATAGCTCTAAAGAACTACACTGCCATTGTTAAACTGCTCACAAAATTTCGTTATCATCTAACACTCAGTTTATAATGAAATAACATCGATTGGCTCAGAAATCCCTCTATACAATGTAATTTGTTATTCTCTCTTCTTCCTGTGAGCTATTGGGGGTTAATTCTTTGTACTGGCTATACAGTTAGAGGAGATACAGGTAGGGCACCCTGCAAGGGTCTAGCATTAAGTAGATTCTGGCTTTAAACAAGAGGTGTAAAGGGGGCCCTTACAGTTTTCTTTAATATCTTCAAGCCAGTCCTCCAGGGATATAAATTGAAATTTATTCTTTTTTTGAGAGATGGTCTTACTCTGTCACCCATGCTAGAATGCAGTGGCACGATCACAGCTCCCGGGCTCAAGCGATCCTCCCACCTTAGTCTCCCCTAGTAAGCTGGCACTATAGGCGTGTACCACCATGCCTGGCTAATTTTTGCATTTCTTGTAGAGATGGGGTTTCGCCATGTTGCCCAGGCTGGTCCCAAACACCTCGACTCAAGCAATCGGCCCATCTTGGCATCCGAAAGTGCTGGGATTACAGGTGTGAGCCACTGCACCGAGCTGAGATTCATTCTTGCAATTATTATTTATTGGGGGCCTACAAAGTGCCAGGCACTATGCTGAGAAAGCAGAAACCTACTTAGAACACCCATGCATTTCACATGTCACAAGTATGGCAGAAGTTTAGGAAGATGAGTGAAGAGAGGCCCTTAAACAGTTACAAGTCTTTCTAGCACCAAGATCATTTCAAAAAGCCGACTCATATTCCCAGAGTTAAAAGTTGTACTTATCTCTAGGCACGGTGGCTCACGCTCGTAATCCCAGCACTTTGGGAGGCCGAGGCGGGCAGATCATGAGGTCAGGAGATCGAGACCATCCTGGCTAACATGGTGAAACCCCAGCTCTACTAAAAATACAAAAAATTAGCCAGGTGTGGTGGCGGGTGCCTGTAGTCCCAGCTACTCGGGAGGCTGAGACAGGAGAATGGGGTGAACCCGGGAGGCGGAGCTTGCAGTGAGCCAAGATCGTGCCACTGCATTCCAGCCTGGGTGACAAAGTAAGACTCCATCTCAAAAAAAAAAAAAAAAAGTTATCAGTAGGAAAGAATAAACAGCCTACAGATTTCCTTAAAGGGGACACTGGAGAATCAAATACAAGACAATAACTTCCTATAAACAAATTTAGAAATCTGCCCACAGAAGTGTGCAAATGTTTTTCTTCCTCTACCCTTCGTTTTTAGCCCCAAGGTGTTTCCCTTTACCACCTAAAAATAACTGCTGATGCAGCTGAGGGGCATGGATTTGTCCACTCACAACCTCAGAATACATAATTCTTAGGCAGATCTTACTCTAGCTCCCCAAAGCAACAACTGCACAAAGTTATACCAATATCAAAAACTGGTACTTGTGAGCCCAGCATGGTGGCCTGTAATCCCAGAACTTTGAGAGGCTGAGGCAGGAGGACTGCCTGAGGCCATGAGTTCAAGAACAGCCTGGGCAACACAGTAAGACCTCATCTCTAGGGGAAAAAACAAAAAACAAAAAACAGGCACTTTTGGGCTAGATTTGTCCCACAGTTTATATAATCTAATTTTAAATGCCTGGGCATACACTCTAGTTTTGGCCAAAATTTCTACCACTCCCTGTTAAGTAGTATCTAGCCACTCCTTACATTTGTGTTAGTGGCCTCGTTTCTGAAGATAAATTTGAGTTTATGACCTTTTATAGACAAATCATTTCCAGAGGCAGTTATTCTAAGGGAATCTACTGAGACACACACAAAAAAACTTAAAAAAAAATTTCAGAAATCTATTATATAGACTTATGATATCTGACTTAGTACTTTATATAGTTAAGTCTCAGTCTTTCTGTAAAGCTGATGGAATGTACATTTGTGTAGTTTTCAGGGGAAAAGTTTGGATTATTTCTGATAGGCAGGATAATGACCCCCTTTCCCCAAAGATGTCTATATCCCAATCTATAGAACCTATGAATGTTGTTTTGTTAGATAGCAAGGAAGAATTAAGGTTGCAAACAGGATAAAGGGTGCTAATCATCTGACTTTAAATAAGATTATCCTGGGTTATCCAGTGGGCCCAGAATGATCACAGGATCCTTTAAATATGGGAAAGGTAGGCAGAAGAGCATCACACTAATGCGGAATGAGAAACACTCACCAACCAGGGGCCTGGAGCAGGAGCAAGGGCGGCCTGTAAAACCTGAAAGACTCGGGGAACAGATTCTCCCCTGTGGCCTCCAGGAAGGAATGCAGCCCTGCCCATACCTTGATTTTAGATGAGATCCACTTTGCATTTGTGAGGTACAAAACTAAGATAAATTTGTGTTGTTTCGAGCCAAGTTTGTGGTAATTTGTTTTGGCAGCAACTGAAAACTAATACAGTATTAAGAATTTGAAAAACACAATCCTTTTGAATTTATCCTAAATATTTGGTAATAAAAATAAGCAGTTACATTATGGCACATACCACAATAAAATTTTAGCCATTAAAGTAAATCTTTCAAGAATGTATCCACATGGATCAATATTCTTAGTATACGGACAAGGAAAGGTTAAAATTAGATATTGTGTTAGTCCATTCATAAAAATAACCCTGGGGGGAAAGACATTCAAACATTATATGTTCTTAATTCTAGATGGTGAAAATGTAAGATTAATCTCTTATTTTCCAATTTTTCTAGAGATCAAAAATAATCAAAAGGAAAAAATGATGGAAAAATGGAATTCTCACTTCATTTGAAGAATAGAGATTAGCAACTGAAAAATACAGCAGTATCTCAGGAAATATTCTCATTTTACAAAAAAGAGTATATGTGAACTTTAAAAAAATCTACACTAAAATATGAATTGATATTATCTCTGGGTAGAATGCTAACAATTTTATTTTCTCCTTTGTGCTTTACTGTATTCGCTAAATGTTTCACATTAAATGTTGTATTACCTTTGAAATCAGACGATACATTGTCTAAAACTGATACATCAAGAAATAGTTGTATAAGCATATTACTTAAATACAGAGGTTACTACCAGAAATTAGAAGTGGTTAAAAGTGACTCCTGAGGAACTGCAAGAGGAGGAAGGTGAAGGGAAGAAATGGTTGCTTTCCATTCTAAATCTTTTCACACAATCTATTCTTAATCAGACAAGGCTGTGGTAAGTTTTTTCAATTATTAAAAAAAAAAATTATTTCTTCTAATAGGAATGTTGGCCTTTGAGAAACCTATTACTTGTAATAGGTTTCAATTCAATTAGTCTCTCAAGTATTATAAAATGCAACTGGAGTTACAGAAATAATTTCCTATCTACACTGACAGTATATTTAAACTAAAAAAAAAAGCATACAATATACAAACAAATTTATTTACAAAAATTACAATAATTACAAATGTACAAATTGAGACAATTTCCCATTCCTCCAACAGAAGCCAAGAGCCTTTACTGTCAAATGGGAGTTTTTGTTACTTTTAAATGACACACAAAAAGAAATATGATGCCTATTCAGTCATCCACTGCCAGATTAAAAATGCTTTTCTAAATAATTCCAAGAAACCTATTAGTGATATGTACGTGGATCACTTCCCTCAACTCTATTTCTAGAACAGCTATGTACAAATCCAGCAAAACTGGAACAGAACAGGGTAAGACAGCACATAGCAACTGCTTTCTCTTTTCAACAGTAAATGTTGACTATTCCCCTAAATATCTACCTAGTGGCTTAAAACTAAAACTATAATCTTTGGCTTTAAAAAGAAAGTTCACTTTGACTTTCAATGGATGCACAATTCTACCAAAGCCAGTATTTACCTGGTTATTCTTTGTCACCCGTGGTTTACATTTCCCTGCTACTGTTAAAGAAATGGAATTCTACAGTATTCAATTCTGTATATTGTCTTTTACGGTTTTTCAATCAGACTCACTACTACTGCTTGAGGAGTCCGTTGACATAATCTCTACATCATCTTCATTTTCTTTATTATGCCCAGGAGGTTCCAACAAAAAGTCACTACTATGATTTGGTGGTAACATATTCATCGACATGTCATTTGACTGCCATGGATACTGTGGAGCAAGGACATCTGGAGAAAAAAAGAAGCATAGATAAGAACAGCTCTATTTGTAATTAATCTAGTTCTTACTTTTTCCTTTATGCAAACAATTTGAAGTATATTTTTAAAAATTTTACTTTTCTCTCTTTTTTTGAGACAGGGTCTCATTCTGTCACCCAGGCTCGAGTGCAGTGGCACGAACACATCACTGCAGCCCCGACCTAGGCTGCAATCCTCCTGCCTCAGCCTCCTGGGTAACTGGGTTATAGGTATGCACCACCATGCCGGAGTACTTTTTAAAGTTTTTGTAGAGATGAGGTCTCACTATGTTACCTAGGCTGGTCTCCAACTCCTGGGCTCAAGCTATCCTCCTACCTCAGCCTCCCAAAGTGTTGGGATTACAGGCATAAGCTATTGTGCCAATTTTTTTAAGACTAGGAAAAAAATATACATTTGGCCAAATTAATAAAAATCAAATTTATCAAGGAAAAGTGTGATATTTTAGCAACTGGGGATTTTTTTTTTTAATCATACTACTCTAAGAAACTATTCAAATAGTCAGTTGACATAAATTTTTCTTTTGTAAGACATTTATAATTACAAATTTTTCCTGTATCTATGTATCTATTATATGTATATATAATATATAATTACTTATACTAGGTTATGCAGATTATTCTACGTATTATAAACAGGTAATAGGTACTTTAGTATTATAATAGATTTGTATGATTTCTTGATAGAGGAACTGCTATTGTAAATGACTCTCATCAAAGAGAGGTTGATTAGCAATGTATGCATATGAAATACCTTATAAAAAAGTGCCCAAGTCACATTAAAAGTCTGTATTTCTGAAGCAAAGGGACAGAGCCCATCAACAGGTACACTTCAAGACTCAAAGAAAGAAGGCAGATTTTTAAAGTGTTATGGTATTATAAAGAGTTATGGTATTAACCAGAAAGGTATGCCAGTTAGCTTCAAATCTACCCTTCTCTCTGGCCCCTGAAACCGTTTCTCCTTTGCCAGCTGCCACAATTAAGTTTTGTCAGTAGAGGGCATAGGCAAACAAGTTTCACTTCCTGGATCGGGTGTTTTTGTTTCCTTTACTGCTGTGATGCCTGGTTGGTGTGCAAGACATTAAGTGGTGTTCACCACAGCAACTTTCAGTGGCATCTCTAAAGGTGGTTTCCTAGCAGGTTTCACCACAATCCCAAAGGGCAGCTTCCCAGCAAGTCTCCCTGGAACCCCAGTGGGTAATTTCCTGCTTGCCAGTTCTGGCCTCTGACGCCTCATCTAACTTCTCTGCCATGGAGTGGGCCACAACTACACTACACCCTCTCCAATGACAGCACCATGATACGAGTATTGGCCTTGGGATGGGGCTAGGGAGGAGTGTTTCTAGGTCTGTCCCTTCCTTGGTCCAAAAACGTAGCAATGACTCCCCATATTCTGTTTTTCCTGTAGTTTTAAAACATGAGAAATATGAGGTGATATCCAAGGATATCACAGTGAGTTCCCCAGATTATACTTTAGGTAGCTAACAAAAATGATGCATACAAAGCATTATGAATGACACAGTGACAGTCTTATGATGTAACATTCAGCAAAAAATGTATAGCGGAAAAAAGGAAACAGGCTAAAATATTTTAAAGTGACTGCCTCAGAAAGGGTATTTTTTTCCCTTTTTAAAATGCCTTTTTCTACTTCCCAATGTTCTACCACATCAAAATAAAAGTCACCTATAAACTATAAAAGATGAGGAATAACATAAAATAAATATATATAAAAACAGCACAAACCTATGAAAAACTTGAGGAAAACTGAAGCTCAGAATGAAATGGATCTCACAGAAATACTATTTTATAAAGTTATAAAAGTTTATAAAAAGGTATTGTTATTCATTTTGTCAACCTGGGGGTTGTTCAGGGGTGTGTTCACTTTATTCCATAAACTATCTTACTCTATTTACATAGCGTGTTTCACAATTATAAAAAACCTATGTTTAGAGCAATAATTTTAAAAGAGAGGCCTAATGCCTGAGGAAGACAGTGTAATATTTACAAATAAGAGAAAGGCAGCTTATTCTAATTTCATACCTCCCTCAAGGAGAATCTTTAGAGAATAGAATAAACTGGCAAAGAATCTAGCTATTACAATGAACTGGGTCTGAAAGCCGGGCACACTGGCTCACACCTGTAATTCCAGTACTTTGGGAGGCTGAGGCAGGCGATCGCTTGGGGTCAGGAGTTCGAGACCAGCCTGGCCAACAGGGCAAAACTCCATATCCACTAAAAATACAAAAATTAGCCAGGCGTGGTGGCACATGCCTGTAATCCCAGCTACTCAGGAGGCTGAGGCACAAGAATCACTTGAACCCAGGAGCTGAGACTGGGCCAACGCACTCCAGGCTGGGCGACACAGTGAGACTGTCTCAAATTAAAAAAAAAAAAAAAAAATTGTGTCGGGAATCTCAAACTTGCTTTACCGCAAGATATTCCAACTTGTCATCTCTGGAAAACCTTGATCTGTTTGAAAACACTCTTTGGCTTAACATTACCTGGCAATCTTCCTGCTGCGAGTGCATCTCCTGGTAAATGGCCATTCACACCATTAGTGGAAGGATTGTTCATCTGACCCAGTAACCCACTTCTCATCTCTAAATCAGTTGGGTAGGGTCTCCGGGGGTCCCCTAAAACAATAAAGACTGCATTTAATTCAATCATATTTTTAAAAATAAGTGTTAGTATGTTCTTTGACACACTCATTTTCCTTGGTTCACACTGAAAAGTTCAGGCTACATTTTCAATTTTGAAATATAAAAGTCATCTGGCCGGGTGCGGTGGCTCACACCTGTAATCCCAGCACTTTGGGAGGCCGAGGTGGGCAGATCATCTGAAGTCAGGAGTTCAAGACCAGCCTGGCCAACATGGTAAAGCCCTGTCTCTACTAAAAATATGAAAATTATTCGTGCATGGTGGCACGCACCTATAATCCCAGCTACTCTGGAGGCTGAGGCAGGAGAATCGCTTGAACCTGCGAGGCAGAGGTTGCAGTGAGCTGAGATCACGCCACTGCACTCCAGCCTGGGCAACAGATCAAGACTCCGTCTCAAAAAAAAAAAGAAAGAAAGAAAGAGAAAAGTCACCTTATAAATTGTTATTAATAGCATATTACTTTTAAAAATACATGCATTTTAATTTTTCTGAATCTTCCCAAGAATATACTATTTTCTATACTTTAAAAAAATGAGAAGTCTTTTTTTGTAAACATTCTGGATGACAACTTAAGAAAATTATCATAATCTCAATTATTCAAACTTAACTGTATTTTCTAGCAAGAAAATGACAATGATACATGCTAGAAGGGAGAAAAAAATTATGACAGTTATAAGACGGAAAGGACTGGAATGTTTAATAGAAGGGCTGTCTCAATTTAAAACTTTTTTTTTTTCATTTTCACCTTTTTGTTTTACTTTTTTTTCCTCATGCCAACTTGTCTAAGATGAAACCTTTTTCTAACCAACCTCTTTGATCTGGTCATTCAGAAACTAATTCCTATAAGTGGCGAAATAGCAGGAGCAGGTAATGTTCATCCCAAACATGAAAGCACACTAAACAGCAGTATGTGGTTGACAAAAACATGACCAGATCTGGACTGACTTTTTGGGCACATCTCACCAACTGCAGATTACTCATCCCCAAAATTATAGTCACCCTTAGTGCTTTCAGCATGGTAACACAGCCCCTTCAGGAGTTACTGAAGTGGAGACAACTATTAATATTTCCCCTTCCTCCAATAAGGCTGCTACCTTACATCTCCTGTTTTATGTTTCATCCACTGTCATTATAGTTGCAGCCTAATATTTTCTTTTGCTGTCTAATTATCCTAGCTCTTTCCAAGCCTGTGTGTTCACTGTTGGGTACACAGCACTTTGTCTTTAGCATCTAAGATAACTGGAACTGTCTTTCTTAGGCTGGAACCTTTGTGGAAATCCTAATGGCTCTAAAGAGTTGGCTTCTGGCCAGCCCTGATATAATGGGATATAAATCCAAGCTTTAGAAGCATCACATTATCTTGTACTTTAAAAACAAAATCAAATTATTATTTCAAAAGAGGAAAGAAACATAATCCCTAGCAATAATGGCTTCATAGAAAACAAAATTTATAAAACCCATGGCCTATATCATTACTTATAAACCATTAAAGATGTGAAAATATGTGGCAGAGGTTTCTAAGGATACATACATTCTAAATTAAATCTATGTGTGTACATAGTCACCTAAGAATTTTCAAAATCACATACATCTAGTATAAAACAGGAGTGTGTTTACCTGGAACCCAGGTCAGTGGAGCACATACAGCATTACTTGCACTGATCCTATGTGCATACTTAATTATTTCTTCAGAGGAGATAGCACCTGAAAGAGTTAAGAGGATAGTATAACCTGTAGTCTAACAAACATACAAGTTTAGAAATGTATCTATCAGTTACCCATCATATTTAATTTTAAATTACCTGAAAATAAAATCATCTCAGTCACCCGCCTTCCTTAACAATATCTACATATTTAGTATAAACTTAAATCTCCAAAAACAGGACACTAATCCAGAAACATTAGCTGACATAAACAAATTTTGGAGATTAGCATGACAGCACTCAATAATCTCAATTATTAACTACCATTAAATACTATTACTCTTCTGAAAGCAATAGTGAGCACAAATAAAATAGAGAAAATAGTGTTTTAGGCCGGGCGCGGTGGCTCAAGCCTGTAATCCCAGCACTTTGGGAGGCCGAGGCGGGCGGATCACAAGGTCAGGAGATCGAGACCACAGTGAAACCCCGTCTCTACTAAAAATACAAAAAATTAGCCGGGCGCGGTGGCGGGCGCCTGTAGTCCTAGCTACTCAGGAGGCTGAGGCAGGAGAATGGCGTGAACCCAGGAGGCGGAGCTTGCAGTGAGCCGAGATCGCGCCACTGCACTCCAGCCTGGGCAACAGCGTGAGACTCCGTCTCAAAAAAAAAAAAAAAAAAAAAAAAAAAAAAAAAAAAAAGAAAATAGTGTTTTATTTCTCAAAGACATCCAAGCTATGAAATCAGAGCAGACAGTTCACACCACTCTGTTTGATCAATATGCCCTAAGGCTCTTAAGTAGACCTAAGTAGAAAGATGTCTACAATGTACTCACTAGGTAAACAAAACACTACTAAATAATATGTTCGATATGACCTGATTGTTTAAAATACATGTACATATGTGTATTTGTATTTTTATTATATACATACTCACAGATCTAGAAAAAAAATCTAGAAGGACATATACCAAACATTAATAGTTACCTCTGAGAAGTGAGAACCACACACTTCATTTTACAAACTTTAGATACTGTTTCAACCTAACAAAGTGTATGTAAAATTTTTGAAGATTAAAAACAAAATCAAACTACGGTCTAGAAGTCAATAGCCAGCCTCAGTCATCTCTCCTAGAGATTTGTTTGTTGCTATAGAAGCCTAACCTAACTCTCAGAAGAATATTAGCTATTTTTCATATGCAACAATAAAAAGGTAGGTTCCCAAAAAAGAGGACAGTTAGACAATAAATCTCAGATGAATAAATGTAAAATCATATGTACAAATCATTAAAGGCAAGTAACCAAAGTTGTAATTACAATTCTGACGTTTAGTATGGCAAACTAAAAAGTCACGTAAGATCCGTAACAGAAGCCTTTGAAAGAGGGACAGCAGGCCAGGAAGGCATGTGGGCCTCTGCACCACCAAACGTGCTTACCTGCCAAGACTATAACTGGCTCTGACTTCATGTACATCTGGCTCTGACTTCATGATGTTTCAGTCCCAGCTCAGCTGTCCAATGGATGTCCTTTCACTCTCTCTGTCCTAGCCTTCAAGATTTGGTACAAATTCCACTTCTAACCCGTACTTCTCTTTCCCTCTCCCACCAATTTTATAAACTCACTGTTTTTACTGCACATTTGGGCACACAGCCATAAACTGCCTTGTATTAATTGCTTTTTATAATCTGAAAAAGGATGTGATACTTCTACCTCCCTCACAACACCTAGCACAATGCTAGAACATAACACACTTTACAATAAAAATTTATTGAATCCTTTCAACAGCAGCAAATGATTATCAGTAATATCCTCTTGCACTGGTCTCTTGAAAACAGAACCTTAACTTCTCAAGTCATTCAGTCTTCCCATACTAACCTTTTCTTGCTTTTTCTATTGACTTGAGTTTCTCCTTTGCTTGGTAAACAGCTGTTGCCTAATTTAAACAACATAAAAAAAAAATGTGATTTATTCTTCAACTATATCAAACTTAGTTTTTGGCTTAATTCACAAGATCCTTTATCCTACAAGAACAATCTTCGAAACCTGGAAATCCCAACAATTATCTGTAATGTTCTGAAATACCTCTTGACATTATTTATTTCAGTCATATTTAATGAAAGAAATATTATATTTATGAACTAGTCTCCCATTCACAATTCAGTTGTAAAAACAAAATATAAATTGGATTGTCTACTTTTTCTTCACGTCTTCTATCATAAACACGCAGGAGATATCTAGACCATGCACAACCCCAAAAGCATCCTATTCTTGTAACTAGTTCAAGAATAAAATACCCCCCCCTTTTTTTTTTTTGAGATGGAGTTTTGCTCTTTTTGCCCAGCCTGGAGTGCAATCGCGTGATCTCGGCTCACCGCAACCTCCACCTCCTGGGTTCAAGCGATTCTCCTGCCTCAGCCTCCCAAGTAGCTGGGATTACAGGTGTGAACCACCATGCCCAGCTAAATTTTTTTGTATTTTTAGTAGAGATGGATTTCACCATGTTGGCCAGGCTAGTCTTGAACTTCTGACCTCAGGTGATCTGCCCGCTTTGGCCTCCCAAAGTGCCGGGATTACAGGCACGAGCTACCATGCCTGATTTTAATTTTTTTTTTTTTTCAGACAGAGTCTCGCACTGTCACCTGGGCTGGAATGCAATGGCGTGATCTCGGCTCACTGCAACCTATGACTCCCGGGTTCACACGATTCTCTTGCCTCAGTCTCCCGAGTAGCTGGGGTTACAGGCACACACCACCACACCTGGCTAATTTTTGTATTTGTAGTAGAGACGGGGTTTCACTATGTTGGCCAGACTGGTCTCGAACTCCTGACCTTGTGATCTGCCTGCCTTGGCCTCCCAAAGTGCTGGGATTACAGGTGTAAGCTACCACGCCTGGCCTGATTTTAATATATTTTAAAAAACCATTTACTAGTGAGTTGTTTCCTCAGTAAGGGTGATTAATTTACCCTGAACTACGCAGGATTCTAGTTACTGGAGCTCATTTTGACACATTTGTTAAGAGATTCATCAGTGGTTAAGGATGCCAGCAATGTCTGGTCGACATGAGAATTAAGCTCAGCTATTTCTGCAATACTCTTATATTATATTAGTTAGTATTTAGTGAAGTAACTGGGCAAATAGTAGCAAATAAATTGCCTCTTTGAAATAGTAGCCAAGAACAGCAAAGGAAAAACTCAGATCCTTGATATATGTCCAAAGCCTACCTAGATGAGGATGAATGACTAAATTAATGTAAATTTTAATCAATTTATAAAATGTGTACATATTTTTACTAATTTCAAAATATATAAAAAATGAAAAATGTCCCTGATTTTTATCTTAAGGATCAGAGACCAAAAAAAAAAAAAAAAAAAAGATTTAGACTACTGATATTAAAATTTATATCAGACCAGGATAAAAGTAAAACTTTCCACTCCTATAATTCAATACTGTAAAATCCTTAAGTAATGAAAATGTGGCTCACAAGTAATGCAGGCTATCTGAAAATGTAAGTAAAAAAGAGAATGACAATAGCCTTTCATTCAAACACGGGCAATGGTTAGTGACAAGATGTCACTTTTAGACTTGGAAAGTCTAGTTTTTTTGGCCGGACGCAGTGGCTCACACCTGTAATCCCAGCACTTTGGGAGGCCGAGGTGGGCAGATCACAAGGTCAAGAGATGGAGACTACGGTGAAACCCCGTCTCTACTAAAAATACAAAAAATTAGCCGGGCGCGGTGGTGGGCCCCTGTAGTTCCAGCTACTCAGGAGGCTGAGGCAGGAGAATGGCGTGAACCCGGGAGGCGGAGCTTGCAGTGAGCCGAGATTGCGCCACTGCACTCCAGCCTGGGGGACAGAGCGAGACTCTGTCTCAAGAAAAAAAAAAAAAAGGAAAAAGTCTAGTTTTCTGCTCTTCAAAATACTGACAACAGATTTTTCAGAAACAGATTAAACAATATCCTTTTTAACCTTAAGAACCAACCTCTGTCAACTTACCAGTATCTGTTCTGCTTCCTTTAGCTGTTTTTGTAGTTGCTGAATATCACTGTCTCTCTTCTCTACTTCTTTTTCTAAAACTTGCATTTCATGATGAATTTTTCCCTGATTAAGTGCCAATTTCATTAGTTCTTGAAATTCCCCATCTCGGTGAATTAACAACTCCAGGACCTGTCAGATAACAGTCAATTAAATCAAACAATAGACTACTGAAAGGCTGCACTTCAATGAAACAAAGAATCCATAACTGAATTGGCTAGGCTATAAATTTCAACACCTTCAAAGTATTATTCCCAATTCTTGTTAAAAATAAAAATAGCCTACCTATGATTATTCTGGGAAACATAAATATAAAACTTTTCTACTTTTTCAGCTATTCTTTCATACAAAACAAAATAAAACTAGTCTTTCAGAACTAACAATATGGCAACATGAGCAAGTTTAGTGATTTCCTAGGGAAGATACAATTCTAAAGTTTATCCTTATGGCTGAGCACAGTGACTCATGCCTGTAATCCCAGCACTTTGGGAGGCTGAGGCTGGCGGATCACTTGAGGTCAGGGTTCGAGACTAGTCTGGCCAACATGGTGAAACCCCATCTCTACTAAAAATACAAAAATTAGTTGGGTGTGGTGGTGCCTAAAATCCCAGCTACTCAGCAGGCTGAGGCAGAATTGTGTGAACCTGGGAGGTGGAGGTTGCGGTGAGCCAAGATCATGCCACTGCACTCCAGCCTGGGTGACAGAGTGAGACTCTGTCTCAAAAAAAAGAGTTTATCCTTAAAAATACAACATAGGTCAGGCACGGTGGAGGCAGGCGAATCACCAGAGGTCAAAAGTTCGAGACCAGCCTGACCAACATGGAGAAACCCCATCTCTACTAAAAATACAAAATTAGCTGGGCATGGTGGTGCATGCCTGTAATCCCAGCTACTCGGGAGGCTGAAGCAGGAGAATCACTTGAACCCAGAGGCAGAGGCTGCAGTGAGCTGAGATCGTGCCATTGCACTCCAGCCTGGGCAACAATAGCGAAACTCCATCTCAAAAAATATATATATATAATGAAGGTTCTCCCAAAACTTAGTATTTGAGATGATTTTAGGTGGCACCAAGAACTTAAAAAAGCTTTTACAGTTACACATTTGTGCTAATATATATTAGAAAAAACTGAGACACTGAAACTCTGATTTTATGCACAGTATTACTTATGATGAAGATGATCATAAAAATACAGTGATTTTGCCAGGTACAGTGGCTCACGCCTGTAATCCCAGCACTCTGGGAGGCCGAGGTAGGCGGATCACGAGGTCAGGAGTTTGAGACCAGCCTGACCAACATGGTGAAACCTCGTCTCTACTAAAAATACAAAAATTAGCCAGGGGTGGTGGCACACGCCTGTAATCCCAACTACTCAGGAGGCTGAGGCAGAAGAATCACTTGAACCCAGGAGGCGGAGGTTGCTGTGAACCCAGATCATGCCACTGCAGTCCAGCCTGGGTGACAGAGCGAGACTCTGTCTCACAAAAACAAAACAAAACAAAACAAAAAAACAGTGATTTCATAAAACAGTAAATAAACAAGTGGTATGCAGATATGGCAAAAAACCATGAAGCCTAAAACACATAAAATAGAAAGTCTGGTGGTTCATATCTCTAGTCCTCCATTTGCTAGCTGTGTGACATAGGGAAAGTTACCCGCCTCTCTGAGCCTGTGTTCTTAATTGGAAAAGGAATATAATATTAATAGTAGCCATTACATAAAGGTATTGTGAGGATTCATGATATAATGCACTTTAAGTACATACAGGAAGAGCTCAGCAAAGGCTAGTTATTACGATCACCACCCCAGTACAGAATTAAGATGCAAGTTTAGTCTAAATACCCTTACTTTACTGTGCTAAGTAGAGAATACTACTTCAGAAAGAAAACAGCTGTCAAAATTCAGAATCAATTTTAAAACTATTTTAAAAAATTTGTTGAAGACTAAAAAATACAGGTATGTCTCTTCAAGTTCCTTTTGACATGAAGTTCCTCTCATTTTTATAGAAATTCTTCTAATACAATAGACAAAAGACTGAGCTACAAACTGCCAAATATTGAGTATTTTAAATAACAACAGAAAGCTTTTTCTGTAAAAAGTAAAGTATATTCTATTTATTTAATAGACCTCTAATCCTCATTCCTCCTACATCGTAGCAGAAAGCTAGGCTTCCATTTCTGTAAAAGCTGTATTATTAAGGTAAGTAGTACACATTAGTTCCATGACAACTTTCAAGAAGTTTTCACAGTTTGAACTAATTTATATACTACCCACGAGTAAAAAATATTCTCTTTAGATATTATTGTTCAGTAGAAAAAAATTACTCAACTAAAGTCAGAAGACCTAGGTTCTGGTTCCACTCACCATTAACCTCTAGCTCATCGGTTCACCCTGGAACTCAGTCTCACAGGAGGTTGAACTGAACATCGTTAAGATCCTAATTCTAAAATTCTATGTAACATTATAACTATTCAAATAAAATGGTGGCTAGAAAATTTTCAAATGGCCACATTCCTCTCTAATATTAACAGTTTCAATGAAAATTACACAGGAATCCACAGTACTAAGTACAAGATACAATTCACAGAATTGCTACTCTTTAGAAAGTACAAGAAAGCTCAGTGCTGATTATAGGTCTTAATTATCGCCTTCTGAATAATCTGTGTGCCTGGCTCATAGCAAGCATTTAATAAGTGTCTATCAAATAAAGTCAAGCCTTGCATTTTGCTTCTTGCACATTTTGTATAAATTCCTATTTAAACCCACGGGTATTAATAGAGTACCTGAGAGACTAGCAGTCTTCTATTAACATATTTATCTCTAGACTCTTTCTCTTTTGAAAAAACAAAACAAAAACCTTACTACCCCTAAGGTTAGCTGTTTTTCCTAGCTTGTGGCCTCATCTGGATCCCCTCCTCCCCTTTTGAGGCTCATTGACACTTTTCTATTGAGTCTGTCAGATTTCCCTGCCCTCTAAACATGTCGTAAGATAGAATTAAGATAATGATGTAGACAAAAGATTTATTACTGTCTCCTCTTCTACTTTACATCATTTTTAGAAAGGTTA
The DNA here is from genome assembly GCF_049350105.2 of Macaca mulatta. Classification (NCBI taxonomy): domain Eukaryota; kingdom Metazoa; phylum Chordata; class Mammalia; order Primates; family Cercopithecidae; genus Macaca; species Macaca mulatta. The sequence continues at coordinate 27,270,896 of NC_133422.1, forward strand.
ATCTTCTCCATTCATTTTCTCTCAAACATTTTTTTTGGCCAGCTATGGTGGCTCATGCCTGTAGTCCCAGCACTTTGGTAGGCCAAGGTGGGGAGGATCGCTTGAGGGCAGGAGTTCAAGACAGTTCAAGACTGGCCTGGGCAACACAGTGAGACTAGATCTCTACCAAAAAAAAAAAAAAAAAAAAAAATTATTTTAAATTAGCATGATATTATAGTGCATGCCTGTAGTCCCAGGTACTGGTGAGGGTAAGTGGGAGATCGCTTGAGTCCAGCAGGTTGAGGCTGCCAGTGAGCAGTCATCATGCCACAGCACTCTAGTCTGGGCTACAGAGCGAGAACTTGTCTCAAAAAAGAAAAAATTAATTGTGCCAAAAACATAATATAAAATTTATCCTTTTACCCCTAACAAATTTCTGAATCAGGAGGCCAGCTGCAGTGGCTCACACCTGTAATCCCAGCACTTTGGGAGGCTGAGGCAGGCGGATCACGAGGTCAGGAGATCGAGACCATCCTGGCTAACACAGTGAAACCCCATCTCTACTAAAAATACAAAAAAAAAAAAAGAAAAACAAATAGCCTGGTGGCGGGCACCTGTAGTCCCAGCTACTTGGGAAGCTGAGGTAGGAGAATGGCGTGAACCCAGGAGGAGGAGCTTGCAGTGAGCCAAGATTGCGCCACTGCACTCCAGCCTGGGCAACAGAACGAAACTCCGTGTCAAAAAAAAGAAAATTTCTGAAATCAGGAAAACAAGTCTGTTCACCCTCCATGGAAAATTAGAAAGCACAGAAAAGGTGAGCAAATAAAAACTGCCTGTACTTTCACACCTATAAGGCAATGTCTAGTAAGAGTTGTATGCTCTTTTATTTCCCTTCATGTTCAAGTTGCATTAGAGAACTATACTTACAATACAGGGTAAGTTTTTGAGCATTAACTTTTGATTCTAAATATTGTTGTAATCTCCATATAACAAGCCTTTCTTGGTTAATTCAAAGGACAAAAATAAATAAATACGTAAGTGTAACTAGAATTGTAAGAGAAAAATAATAAAATACTGCTAAACCCTTAGGCAACTATTCTTCTTAAGCACACTGTTATCTTAAGTAAATGATGCAAAGAAAATATCAATTTTAAAGTTTCAATTAATAACTTAAAAGGATCTAATATTCCTGTTCTCAAAGTAAATATAAATAGGAAACTTGCAGAAATCAAGTTTTTTTGTCTTTTTATTTAAAAACAAAGAGAAATTAATTTAAAAAGAAGCCACTTACCTGGTTTTCCTCTCCAGCCTGTAACAACTTCTGGTTTCTTGAAATTGCCAGCATTTCTATAAGTTCCCTAAAAGAGAAACCAACAACAACAAAAACTCTTTCACAGCATGCTGAACACCCAGGGCTACTCCCTACAGTCTGCTATGACTGTGAACTTCAGCTCACCAAGACTCAGTTGTGCTGGTTACCAAACTTATTTATAAAATAAGTTCCACTTAATACTATCATTATATAAATAGCTATCACCTAAATGCCAATGAAATATGATTGTAAATAGAGTTCTTTCTATAAAAACCCTAATGCTTGGAAAGACTCGATAGAGGCTTGCAAAGGACAGCTATAAAGGATGGACCAGGGAAAAGTCATAAAAACTAAGGGTCTACCCTAAGACTGCTTGATGAGGGGCTAAGTTCTCATTTTGATTTGATCTAGAAATCAAACTACAAATTGCAGACAATGCATTATGAATAATTTATACAAGAAAAACTTGTACATGAGGGATCTACAGGCCAAATCCAGGACATCTGCAGTTTTTGTAAATAACATTTTCCTAAGACAGTCTGCCCATTAATACACAATAGTCTATGGCAGTTTTCCCAATACAGAGGCAGAGTTGAGTTGTTATAGCAGAGACTATATGGCCCACGAACCCAAAAGTATTTATTATCTGGTCTTTGCAGAAAAAGTTTTCTGACTCCTGTCTTACATGACATGATTAGTGAATGAACATATGTCTATATATTTTAAAGTAAAATAAAACAAGGGATGCATGGACCATTTTTTAATGATTCTCCACTTTATTTGAATTTTTAAAATTAAAATCAACATCTATCAGGGATAGATGTTTTTATAGGGATATATTTATGTATATTAAATAAATATCTAAGAGGGATCCTTACACATAATAAAATGATATCCTTTTAGAATGCTCATTTAATAAATATGACAATTTCCCTATATGAAAATTAGCATCTGATGAGGAAAATAAGATTGGGAAAAATGTGTAGCAGCTAATGTTTACATATTAGTTTCGAACTTGTTGAGAGATGGGACTTTTGAGAAATTATGCAGGAGGAGCAGTTTCACAACTAACTAGCTACCTGACACTGCTCTGATCAGACCGAGTGTTTGTACTTTCTCACTGGCTACCATGCTATTTTTACCTTCAAATTTCCACCCTCCTTCTAGCTAGCCTTATATTATTTTTCTGGATCATGTCAATTGGACCCAACCCTTCCCGCTACTACTTCCCCATACCATTATTTATTAAGTAATCAATGAATGAAAAAAATAGATATAAGAATGCAAAGTCTTCATTTATTCACTAATTCATCAAATACTTATTGAGTGCCTATTATGTGCCAGGCACTTTCTAGATACTCGGGGTATCAAAGTGAACAGTGGCACTTAAATTCTAATACAAGAGACAAGAACTACTAAGACAAGAAAAAAAAACTAAAGTGATAAGGGTTGGCAAGGAAATAAAACTACGTTTTATTAGAGACTATTGGGGGAGTGGATTGGCTACTTGAACAGGGTGGTCACAGAAGGTCTTCCTAAGGGCACAGCTTTGACATAAGACACAGATTAAATGAGAGAAGTCAGTCAAGAGATCTGGGAGGAAAGAGTGCAGCAGAAGATACAGATAGTTCAGTGCCCCAAAGATGGATCTGAGGAGGTACACTGGGGAGAGGAAAGCAAAGTGAGGATATAGCAGCCAGGTGGCTAGGGGTAAGATTATGTAGGACCTTACAGTTATGGTAAAGATTAATGTTTCGTTCCATATTCAATGAAAAGCCACTGGATCATTTTAAACAGGGAAAAGGCATGACCTGATTTACACTTTTAAAAACTGCTGAGCGATTTGGTAAATAGACTGTAAAAGGGCCAGAACAGGTGGTTTTTGTAGTGTTCCAGGCAAAAAATGACTGGTTTTGACTAGGTCATAGCCTCCAGGACTTAGTAATGGTGATGGGAGAAACATAGACAGATTTCAGATATCTTTTGGAGGTAGAGCTATCAGGACTTGCTGATGGATCAACAGTGTATGAAAACAGCATGTTACGTAAACTTTTTCGTGTATGCCACTGAGACACAAACTGTTGAGAACCTCTAGTCTAAGTAAAAGCTGGTTTCAGGTGGGGCAGGGGTGGTGCTGACTGGAGTGGGGCTATGGTAGGAGATGTGGGATAAGCCTTCCTCTGTTCTTGCAAATCTGGGAGTATGAGTCCACAGAAGGCTTTACAAGGCTTGCCATAGGCACAGGAGTACAGGTGAGGTAGAAGTCTCTGACACAGGAGTAGAGGGGAGGTAGAAGTCTCTAAGACTTAGTCATGTTCTGTAACAGTCCAAGACGAAGTAGAAACCTCTGTCCTCCCCATTTGTGAAAAAGAGGCCAAAGGAAGGCCCATACTCACTCTCTGGTTAAAGATGTGGAAGTAAGAGCCCTGTCCTGCTACAAGGAAGGTGCATTCCTGGCATACTGCATTAGAATCCAGCCACAATTCCCCATAGAAATAAAATTTCCATAGGGGTTAGAGCCTACATTATTAGTGGTAATACACTTTTCAGGTAAAGAGAATTAACAGGCTGGTGTGGAAACCTCAAGACTCCTATCAACATGATTCCGTGAGTTTTCAGTTACAAACGGGTTAAGAAAAACGTTTAGACTACAACCTGTGTTTCAATTGTTTAAGACTGTCTCCTTGCATTACATTTTACAAAGTAATAAATATCCTGAAAGGGTACATAATCAGGTTAATAGAAAAAAAAAAAAGATCCTAAGTTATAAATCCACTATTTTTTAAAGCCAAGAGGCTCAACCTAAAAATATGTAAGGTACATTCGTGAATTTTCTTCTCATTTCCATAAATGCAAGCCAGACACAAATTACATTCAGAGACTGACAAATTACACAGATCACAGAATCAGCACACATAACTATGTCTGAGTGAGCACATGAGACTTTTCTGGAAGCCAGTCACACCACCAGAGCAGCTTCATTCTGTGAAGAAATTCCAATGATCCGCTCGCCTCGGCCTCCCAAAGTGTTGGGATTACAGGCGTGAGCCACCACACCCGGCCATAATACAGTTTATTTTAAACAGTGGATCAAACACATAAGTCATTTAATTTCTGGAGTCTATTTGTTTTAGGGTTTTCTTCCATCATTAAATATTGTGCTGACCTGGTAACTTGGTAGCAATACTATGGCAAGGACTAAATTTACACCAAAGATAAAGTGCTGATTATATCAGGTATATTTTAAAATACAACAGATAAGATTTATTCTAAAGTTGTCAAAGAATGTTGGCTACAGAAAAAGTGACATTTGGGCTGGAATCTGAAGGATATATGAATCATTCACCAAATCGGGGGAAGATTGGGAATGGCATTGAAGATGTGGAAGCCTGACTAAAGAATTTGAACTTTACCTCACTGGACAACGCAAATCTACCAATGAGGTAGGTTTTATATCATTTTTCTGCAGAAAAGTAATATAACATGCCTTTTAAAACTGATCTTGGCCAATATAAAAGGATACAGTGCAGAAGCATGAGGCAATTAAAACTGGGAGGCTGCATTTAAGAGTAGTTATGAACAGTGGGGTAGGAACGAGAGGACAAATGTGAGCAACATTTTAGGAGGTAGAACCAAGATAATTTACCATCCACGTCAATGGGAGGGAGTCAAGGAAGGCTTCAACTTGACTTATCATGAAAGGTGACAGAATATAAAGAATGACATTTAATTTCATCTCCTATCTCTGATACAAAACTTGCAACTCCACCAAGCCAGGCTTTTTGCACTTGCTGTTCCATCTACCTGTGCTGCCTAGTGAGTCTGGCAAGCTCACGCTTCCCAAACAGCCGTTTCTTCAGAGGGCCTGCCCTGATTACAACCAGAAAAGGTGCCTAGCCCCTGTGCTCCAGTACCCCGCAGCGCAGCGCTCTAATAAAAACAGGCTTCAAGGCAGTTTACACATCTGTCTCTCTCTCTCGACAGCCGGCATTCAGCCTACCCTGCACTACTGTCTCCCTAGTGCTTGGCACCCAAGGGGCGTTCCATAAATGTTAAGTGGCTGGCTGTGGACGAAGGGGCTCAGACCGCGCGAGTTCTTATCATTACTAAAATTCCCTCTAACGGGAAAAACCGCCGTCCAGAGTGCTGGAAGACTGCGGACCCCACGTCCGTGACCCTGGTGCACCCGAAACTCCCGAGCTGGCCCTCCCCGCCGAACCCCGAGAACGAGCACAAACGCTGGGCCGGCCGGCTCCGGGGGTCAGTCCCCCGGCCTAGCTCCAGCCCGGCTCTCAGGATCGCAGCATTACCTAGACAGGACCTCCAAATCCTCAAGCGCAGACAGTAGCCGCTCTCGTGTGCTGTTACCACTTGCCACTCCCAAGCCGCCTCCCAGCCTCTCTTTCTCCTTCTCACCACTCGAAGACGCAGCCATTTTCCTCACAGCCCCGCCGCCGGCGCACGCGCTGAGCGCGCTGACGCAGGGGCGTGGCGAGGAGGCGGGCTCGGAAGGCGGAAGAGTCATCCAGGAGAGGAAGAAGAGGCCCGGCGAGGGCGCCCCCTTTGCGCCCGGAGGGGCGCACTGCGGGCACCGGCGCCATCTGCTGGGCCAGCGAGGGCTTTTGGGTCCAAACCCTGGGAGCAAGGGCTGAACTGAGAACAGGGAGTGCAATGCAGTCTGATTCTCCTGGGCCTAATGTTTTGTTTTTTCTTTCTTTTCCTTCCTTCCGCAGTCTGATTCTCCTGGGCCTAATGTTTTGTTTTTTCTTTCTTTCTTTCCCTCCCTCCCTCCCTCCCTCCCTCCCTCCCTCCCTCCCTCCCTCCCTCCCTTCCTTCCTTCCTTCCTTCCTTCCTTCCTTCCTTCCTTCCTTCCTTCCTTCCTTCCTTCCTTCCTTCCTTCCTTCCTTCCTTCCTTCCTTCCTTCCGTCTTTCCTCTTTTTTTGAGACGAGTCTCGCTCTGTTGCCCAGACTGGAGTGCATTGTCGCAATCTCGGCTGACTACAACCTCCGCCTCTCGGGTTCAAGATATTCTCCTGCCTCAGTCTACCGAATAGCTAAGATTACAGGCGTGTGCCACCTCGCCCGGCTAATTTTTGTATTTTTAGTACAGACAGGGTTTCGCTATGTTGGCGAGGCTGGTCTCGAACTCCTGACTTCAATAGATCTGCCCACCTCGGCCTCCCAAAGTGCTGAGATTATAGACGTGAGCCACCGTGCCCGGCCCTGGGCATGATGTTTTTCAAGCAGCAATGAGAAGCTTCTATGAAGTGGTTTTTAAGACTTTGAGGGAATCACATAATGGTCTACATTATTATAAAAGACGGTCGGGGACTGCCTGACTCCCATGAGGCAGTCGTACCTGTGGTCCTTTCATTTCATGGTCTCATCCTCTGCTCTTTTTGGAGGTGCTAAACTTGACTCCTGGGCACCCAGAGTTGACAAGTCTTTCAGAAATTCGTGTTAAATAAACTCACTCATAGCGGCCCTGCGCGGTGGCTCAAGCCTGTAATCCCAGCACTTTGGGAGGCCGAGATGGGCGGATCACGAGGTCAGGAGATCGAGACTATCCTGGCTAACACGGTGAAACCCCGTCTCTACTAAAAAATACAAGAAACTAGCCGGGCAAGGTGGCAGGCGCCTGTAGTCCCAGCTACTCGGGAGGCTGAGGCAGGAGAATGGTGTAAATCCGGGAGGCGGAGCTTGCAGTGAGCTGAGATCCGGCCACTGCACTCCAGCCTGGGCGACAGAGCAAGACTCCGTCTCAAAGATAAATAAATAAATAAATTAATTAATTAATTCACTCATAGCAACGGCTGTGTAATCTAGAATGCTGATTTACTCACTTACAATGAAAAGTAATAGTGCTAAACATATCTTTTACCCATAGACAAAACTATAGGAGAAGCCATATTATCACAGGATGTTGCTTCTTAAACTTGGATCAGAACAAACGAGGGTAGATTAAGAATGAATGACACCATCATGAGGCTTTGTATCTCCACAGTGTAGGGATATTTGTGTTCAAGAGATTGGATTATTTGTGTTCATAGGTCAGGGTACCTTCTCCTCCAGACAGTGCAAGAAATCCTTGTCACCTTTTGTTTTCTGACCATTCCCTGCATCTGCTGTTGGCTAACCCTTTTTTGTTAATGCAGTCAATTCTCAGGCAATGGGTTAAAGTAGATTGAAGCTTTGTTCATTACACTTGCATTCTAAACATGCCTCTCAGTACTCTAGTCAATCATTTCTTATGTTAAGTTTCTAGGGTGCCAGACTTCTGTGGTATGTGTTGGTTTCATTTACTCAACTCTCATGGGTCATATTGAGCCATGACTCTGGTAGGAGGAGAGAGAACATTATATTAGTGTAAACACAAAAATTCTAGAAGGATTCTAATCAGTTAAAAATGACCAATTATAGTCCTACTTTGCAGACACTGAGGATCAGCGTATGGAGCATATATGTGTATTGTGAACTCCTGACCTCCTCAGATTTATTGCAAATTCGTATGCATATTAAACAGTATAGACTGATAAGTAACAGCATCTTTCACAGATATACTGTCTTACAAATTGTACGAATCCAAGCATGATAAACAAATATGAATTATTTTATATAGTATTACTGAATTCATGGTAATTTGGAGTGTTAGGTACATATTTTCTCAATCTGTAGATTCAAAAAGGACACTACTTTCTCATGAAATTTTATTTCTTTAACATGCTGGGCACTGCTCTAGGCACTTAAAAAATAATATCTTGTTTAATTTTCCTAACACTCCTATGAGGTAAGTACTGTACTTACTACTGATACAAAGCGTCACAAGTGTGTCATTAATTTTTAATCTATCCTTGTTTGTTCTGATCCAAGTTTAACAAGCAACATCCTGTGATAATATGGCTTCTTGTATAGTTTTGTCTACGGGAAAAAGATATGTTTCGCACTATTACTTTTCATTGTAAGTGAGTTACAGATAATGTTACAGATAATGAAACTGAGGGGCAGAGATGTTAAGACACATGCTGGGTCGTATAGTAAATGGTAAAGCTGGAATCTGAACCCAGAGTCTGGCTCCAGGGGCTGTGCTCTTTACCACTGGTTATCCCCACTCTCTGTAAAGAAAGAAGGCTCTTCATGTACTAAAAGTACTGGGAAACTCTGACCTAAAATATGAGAGGACTTCAAAAAGTTCATGGAAAAATGGAATTAAAAGATAATAATTTAAAATATAAACTTTATTTCTCAACATGAGCTCCATTTAGTTCAAGACACTTTTGTAAATGATGATACCAGCCATTTAGTTCATACCTAAAGAACTGAGGGTCCTTGGAATTTAACCGTGCCAATGCTGTCTTTTTTACTTTTTTTTTTTTTTTGCCACAGGGTCTCACTCTGTCACTCAGGCTGGAGGGCAGTGGTGCAACCACAGCTCACTGCAGCCTTGACCTCCCAGGCTCAAGCAATCCTCCCAATACATTATTAGCTGAATAAAAATGGGTGCCCTTTACAAATTTTATTTATTTATTTATTTTTGAGACAGTCTTGCTCTGTTGTCTTGCTCAAGCTGGAGTGCAGTGGCATGATCTTGGTTCACTGCAACCTCCGCCTCCTGGGTTCAAGTGATTCTCCTGTCTCAGCCTCCTGAGTAGCTGGGATTACAGGCATGTGCCACCATGCCCGGCTAATTTTTGTATTTTTAGTAGAGATGGGGTTTTGCCATGATGGCCAGACTGGTCTCAAACTCCTGACCTCAAGTGATCCACCTGCTTTGGCCTCCCAAAGTGCTGGGATTACAGGCATGAAACACTGAGCCTGGCCTAGATTTTTTTAAGATTAGGAAACAAAAAGAAGTCAGGATCAGGACTGTAAGGTGGATGTTCAATGATTTCCCACTGAAACAATTCCAAAATTGTCCTTGTTTGATGAGAGGAATGAGCAGTAGTATTGTTATGGTGGAGAAGGACTCTCTGGTGAAGCTTTCTCGGGTGTTTTTCTGCTAAAGCTTTTGCTAACTTTCTAAAAACACTCTCTTAACAAGCCATTGTTATTATTCTTTGGCTCTCCAGAAAGTCGCCAAACAAAATGCCTTGAGCATCCCCAAAACTGTTGCCTTGCTGTTTGATCTTGACTGGTCTGCTTTTGCTTTGACTGGACCACTTCCACCTCTTGGTAGCCATTGCTTTTATTTTGCTTTATCTTCAGGATTGTGCTGGTAAAGCCATTTTTCATCTCCTGTTACAGCTCTTCAAAGAAGTGCCTCGGGATCTTGATCTCACTTGTTTAAAATTTCCATTGAATGCCCTGCTTTTGTCTGCAGGTGATTTGGGCCTAACAGTTTTGGCACCCATTGATTGGAAAGTTTGCTCAACTTTAGTTTTTCAGTCAGAATTGTATAGGCTGAACAAATTGAGATGTCTATGGTGTTGTCTGTTAATTGCTGGTCCTCTGCAATTAGGGCACAAACAAGACAAATATTTTCCTTGCAAATTGATATGGATGGTCTGCTGCTGCAGGCTTTATCTTCAACATCATCTCATCCCTTTTTCAAATGAGTTTTCTATTTGTAAAACTGCTGATTTCTTTAGGGCATTGTCCTCATAAACTTTTCATAAAGCATCAAGATTTCACCATTCTTTCACCCAAGCTTCACCATCAATTTGATATTCTTGCTTCGATTTTAGTAGAATTCATATTGCTCTGATAGGGGCACTTGTCAGACTGATGTCTTATGCTTCTTGGGCCTCAAACTAGATCCTGTTCATACATGTTATAACAAGTTAGTGTGACTTTATTTTGGTGGAAAAATATTTTGAAACACATGTATAGTTTTTCTATAATACACACTTTTCATGAGCTTTTTGAAGAACGCCTCATACAAACACTATCAAATAAATGCACAGCTTGAAATTCTGAGCAAAAAGCTGCTGCAAGCAGTTGGTGTGGAGGTTTGGAGGTACAGCAAGAAACTCAGCCAGGCCTGTCCCTGAGGGTCAGCAAAATAGATAGCTGAATACACCATGTATCTTTTTAAAAATTATTATTTTGTTATTTTATTATTATATTTTTGAGACAGAGTCTTGCTCTGTCACCTAGGCTGGAGTGCAGTGGTGCGATCTCAGCTCACTACAACCTCCACCTCCCAGGTTCAAGCGATTCTCCTGCCTCAGCCACCCAAGTAGCTGGGATTACAGGATGCCTGGCTAATTTTTGTATTTTTAGTAGAGATGGGGTTTTGCCATATTGGTCAGGCTGCTCTCGAACTCCTGACCTCAGGTGATCCGCCCACCTCAGCCTCTCACAATGCTGGGGTTACAGGCATGAGCCACTGTGCTTGGCCTATTTTATTTTTTTAAGGCAGAGCCTTGCTATGTGAGCCACTTCACCCGGCCAATTTTTTATTTTCATCAAACAACATATATACATATTCTAAAATCAAATGGTACTCACAAGCTTCTAATGAAAACAAAAAAGTTCTAAGTTACCACCTCCTGAGCCCCACTTCCTAGCATATCCTTCTCACTAATGGTGGGCAAGCTCAGCATTTTTAACCATTACGTCTATTCTTTGCTCACATATTTTAAAATAATATGCATATATTCTGTATCTCTATTCAACTGCTTTTGAAATTTATTTCCTATTATGATAGATGAGGATTTTATCTCTCTTACATGTGTCATTTATCTTCCCATTAGTTAGAACACTATTCTGACCAGGTGCGGTGGCTTATGCTGCAATCCCAGCACTTTGAGAGGCCAAGGTGTTCGAGACCAGCCTGACCAACATGGTGAAACCCCATCTCTAGTAAAAAAGTACAAAAAATTGACTGGGCCTGGTGGCACATGCCTGTAATCCCAGCTACTTAGGAGGCTGAGGCAGGAGAATGGCTGGAACCTGGGAGGTAGAGGTTGCGATGAGTCAAGATTGCGCCATTGCACTCCAGTCTGGGCAACAAGAGTGAAACTCAGTCTCAAAAAAAAAAAAAAAAAAAGAATACAATTCTTTGTTAACTCAATAGTTAGTGTTTACATTACTACACTATTATCTACACTTAACTATGTAATTATTATTTGTTTGACATGCCTAACATATCCCTGTAGGGATTTTTTTTAATAGAAAAGAAGATATCTAAAATATCAAAGTGCATTGTGTATCCTGTGGAAACTGTTTTCACTTATATATCTGTGTATATGTGCACTGGGTCAAATGTAAAATGTGTTTTTTACTTTGTACTGAAAAAGTGTGAATGCTTTGGAGATGGAGTCTTCAAAGAGGTGATCAAGTTAAAAAGAGGTCATTAGGACAGACCCTAATTCAACCTGATTGGTGTCCTTATAAGAAGAGGAAAAGATGCCAGGGACCTGGATGCACAGAGAAAAGACCATGTGAGAATATGGCAAGAAGGCAGACACGGGCTAGCCAAGGAGAGAGGCCTTGGAAGACACCAGTCCTGTTGACACCTTAATCTTGGACTTTTGGCTTCCAGAATTGTGAGAAAATAAATTCTTGTTGCTTAAACCACTAAGTCTGTGACATTTTGTTACGATAGCCCTAGCAGACTGATAAAGAGGGGTTGCATGTCAGTGGGCATCTGGAGATGTCTAATCATTGCCTTGCACATACCTTTGACTTCCTTGCCCCCATCTTGATTTGTTTTACTCCCTTGGCAAGGCCACGCACTGAGCTAAATGCAGCTCTGCCTACTACATGCCTATACCAATGCAGCTGAATATAGATGGAGAAAAACACACAAGCCAGTCAGTTTGTTGTAACTGAAATTCATGACTTTAACCCCTAAATCTCCAGTGGGTCCTTAGTTCTTCTGGGTAATGAGACAATGCATCCCTCTTCTGACCCCTCTCCATTGTCCTTCATACAGTTTCACACCACTGCCTCTCTCTACCCCTCAGCATCTCCTTTCGCTTCCTCTTTCTCAATTAAGGATCCTGCCTCACTTGATTCACTGAGAAAACAAAAACAAAAACAAAAACAAAACAAAACAAAAAAAACAAAAAAACCATATTCAAGGTCAAGGTTGAGATGGAAAGTCAGACTCAGGTATTTCTTTCCTGGCAGGCAGGCAGTGAGAGAAGGAAAACAGAACAACTGCATTAATTAACTCTTCTCTAAGAAACAAAAAGCGTTGAAACTCTACCTCAAGACATGAACCTCAGAGCCTTTAATCCCAAGTAAAAATAACACTCAATTCAGGATCAAGCTCCAATATCAAGAACCACCATTTCTGGTTTCTGAAGACATAACTCACCTCTCAAAAAGCTACTGGGGAAAGGGATGAATTCCCAGCAAGTTGCTGGCGTATAGGGCAGCAAATCTAATTTTTAAATCAACTACAAAGCCTCAAAATGTGCCATTTTAACTGCTTTTAATTAGCCAAGTTATCTCACTTAGAACCAACTAGGGCTGCTCTACCTCAAGCAAAGATTCACCCCTTTCTTCACCGCCCCACCCTAGTTACATTGTGAGGCGTCCCTCAAAAGAACCTCATCCTCCACTTTCAAAAACAGTACGACAAAAAACTCCTACTCTTCAAAATTACTCAGTTAATTAAAGTCATTAGCCCTCTAGTAACTGTGGCATTTGACTTTAACTCCCTACATTCTTGTGCCTTGAGAATAAAAAACAGTTTAGGTTAAGCCTCTCATTCCCTTTATTTATTTTTATTTATGTACTTATTTTAAGACTGAGTGTCACTCTGTCACCCAGGCTGGAGTGCAGTGGCACAATCCCGGCTCACTGCAACCTTTGCCTCGGACATTCAAGCCATTCTCCTGCCTCAGCCTCCCGAGAAGCTGGAATTTCAGGCGTGTGCCACCACAACCCGCTAATTTTTGTATTCTTAGTAGAGACAGAGTTTCGCCATGTTGGCCAGGCTGGTCTTGAACTCCTGACCTCAGGTGATCCGCCTGCCTTGGCCTCCCAAAGTGCTGGGATTACAGGCGTGAGCCACCGTGCCTGGCCCATTCCCCCTACATATTTGCAGTGTGGTATCAATGGAAAAATCTCCTGGAATTTATCAGACCCTCAAATAAGACAAATGTCATTCTCTCCCTGAAATTCTCCAGGCATCATTAAAAACTTACCACTTCTCAGTAACTCAGAAGAAGGGTGGGCATCATCTTTGATCTCCTTTGGTAGCTATGCCACACTAAATGCTGGGCCTATAGAGGTGAGCAAGACAACAGTGGTCAGGGAAAGGTCTCCTGGATGAGGTGAAAGCAGAGACTCAAGATAGAAGTTGGCTGGAATAAGTATCAGAGATGGGCAGGAAGATTGGCAGGGCTAGAGGAAGAAGGACTAGAGCAAAGAATCAGTATCAGAAAGCAAATTGCCAAAATATCTCACAAACATCTTTTTTTTTTTTTTTTTTTTTTTTTTGAGACGGAGTCTTGCTCTGTCACCCAGGCTGGAGTGCAGTGGCCGGATCTCAGCTCACTGCAAGCTCCTCCTCTCGGGTTCACGCCATTCTCCTGCCTCAGCCTCCCAAGTAGCTGGGACTACAGGCACCCGCCACTTCGCCCAGCTAGTTTTTTTTGTATTTTTTAGTAGAGACGGGGTTTCACCATATTAGCCAGGATGGTCTCGATCTCCTGACCTCATGATCCGCCCGTCTCGGCCTCCCAAAGTGCTGGGATTACAGGCGTGAGCCACCGCGCCCGGCTCACAAACATCTTAATTCACATGCGTAGTGGATTGAGTGGTGGCCTTCCCAAAATATACGTCCACCTCCCAGAACTTGTAAACGTGATTTTATCTGGAAAAGTTTTTGGAGTTGTAATGAAGGATCTCAAGATGAGATGATCCTGGATTATCCAAGTTGACCCTAAATCCAATATCGCGGTGTCATTATAAGAGATACACAGAGGAGAGACACAGAAGGAAGAGGGGAAGGTCATGTGAAGACAGAGGCAGAGACTGGAGTGATGCAGCCACAAGTCAAGGAATGCCTGCAGCTGCCTAAAGTTGGGAGAGGCAAGGAAGGACCCTTCCCTAGAGCTTTTGAGGGAGCACAGCTCTGTTGACACTTTGATTTTGGAACTTCTTGCCTCTGCAATTGTGAGAGGAAAATTTTCTGTTGTTTCTAGCCATGCAGGTTGTGGTACTTTATTATAGCAGCCCTAGGAAACCAATACAAGATGAAAAAAAGTTTAGTTTGAATGAGTAAAAATTCTCAGATTATTCTAAGAAAATACAGGTTCATTTCATCCTAATACATAAAACAAATCTCTAAGTATTTTTGGGTGCTTGGAGAGATGAATAAACTAAATGTATTTATATTAGCAGCATCAGTTTGTACATCGTGAGCTAAAACAATTAAAAACATTTTGTGTTCTTAAGTGGAAGCCCAAGTTATGGAATAAAAGCTGAAGAGATCTCAGAGGTCATCTGGTCTAGCCTGATCCCAGCCTGTGATCAAACCCTTTCTGGTAGCGGGGAGGTGGCTACCTTGCCTCAGCTAATTTTACATATAATGAGCCCAAATGTGCCTCAAGATAATCTTCACATGTTGAGCACAAACTCTGTCTTCTGAAGTCAAAAACAAAACATTTAATCTGTCTTTCACACAACAGCCTATTAAGTTTTTTAACCATAATTTATTAAGATATTTTTTCTTATTAACGTTTTATATATACATGCATATTTTTATTTCTTTTTAAAATGTTCTAGGATGCATTTTTTTATATCTTCTAGATTTTCTGTTGCATGTATATGCTTATATATGCATCATAGAAAGTATTTTTATGATTATGATTTTTATTTTTATTTATTTATTTATTTATTTATTTTGAGACAGACTTGCTCTGTCACACAGGCTGGAGTGCAATGGTGCAATCTCAGCTCACTGCAACCTCTGCCTCTCGGGTTCAAGCTATTCTTGTGCCTCAGCCTCTCGAGTAGCTAGGATTACAAGCGCTTGCCACCATGTCCAGCTAATTTTTGTATTTTAGTAGAGATGGAGTTTCACCATGTTAGCCAGGCTAGTCTCAAACTCCCGACCTCAGGTGATCCACCCGCCTTGGCCTCCCAAAGTGCTGGGATTCAAGGCATGAGCCATCGCCAGGCCAATTTTTATTTTTTTATATTTCTAGATTTACTATGATGCATATATATGCGAATATATATATATGTGATGCACCATAGAAAATCTAAAATATATAAAAAAATAAATATCACCTGTTAACCCACCGTTGAGAGACACACATTATTAACATTTTGGTTTACTTCATCTCTAATATTTTATTTTTTCACCCATGTAATCATCCCTGGTTCCTTCAGTCACACCTCATTTAAAAGGGTTTCCAGACTTTCATCAACTTGATCATCATCTGTTTCATACATTCTAGTTTGTCCTTCATAAAATGTTACAACCCAGAGTAAAGATGGTGTTGCAGGTCCAGTATGTCTAGGGCTGTGTGAGAAGAAACTTTTCCTTTGGTCTGGGGAATCACTGTAATGAAGTTGAATGATCAGAGCCTTCGTAAAATGACTAACCTCAATTCAAGTCCTGGTTCTAATGACTTATGGTCTCTGCATTTCAGGTTCTCAGTCTATAAAATGGGAAAATGAAGCTTTCCCTATTTTTGCTGGAAGGCATAGAGGGATGTATGTAATGTGCTTGCTGCATGGTTGTGCAAATCAAAATAAATTACAGAAGTGGGTAATGTCTACTGGACTGGTGCTGTTTCATACTCTATAGGTACAATTGCTATCCCTGTTACAAACAAGGACACTGAGGCACAGAGAAGTTAGGTCATCCATTTAAGATCACATACTGGGAGGTGGCAGCACCCAAGCAGTCTAAAGTCAGAACCAGTATTCTTCACCACCACACCACAATGTCCAGCAACGATCATCATAACTATTATACTTCCTTCAGCGTATCCCAATGCGTTCAGTAAGTTTTTTGGAAGTCATATTACTTTGCGGATACATGAAAGTTTGCAACGTATTAAAAAATTCTAACTGAAAGTAACCAGAATGTCTTTCAATGGGTTGAATAAGTGATGGAATTAGATAACAAACATTAGTACAACTATATAAAGGAATACTATACGGTAACAGGAAGGAATGAGCTATCAAGGGACCCTAAGACATGGAAGAATCTTAAATGTGTATTGCTAAGTGAAACAAGCCAGTCTGAAAAGGCTACATGCTATATGATTCCATTTATATGACATTCTGGAAAAGGGAAATCTATAGAAATAGTAAACAGATCAGTGGTTACCAAGAAATCAGAGGATGGGGAGACTGGAGTAGGCGAAGCACAGAGGATTTCTTCAAGGTAGGAAAACTATTCTGTATGATATTGTAATGGTAGACACATGAAACCATGCATTTATAAAAATCCACAGAACTTTACAGCACAAAGGATAAACCTTAATGTATGCAAATTTAAAAAATTATTTAGGAAGTTTGATGATCCCAGTATGGGGTGCAGGATGCGAAAAAAATATATACTGTATTATAAATGTTTCATCCCCTGAAAGGGGAGAGGAAAAAGTTGCAAACAAGGGGAGAAGGTCAGAATGATCCATGTGGTACTGGATTAGATCAATATGAACTCTTATATAGCTTAACATAGTTACATATGGTTACAAATAGAAATATTTATGGATATGTGTCTATACAGTGATTAGTATACACAGATATATCTCTTTGCTTTTAATTACCCAGGTTCAAGGAATCTTTTATAGTTTATTTGCATTGCTATAAAGGATTCCTTGAACCTGGGTAATTAAAAGAAAAGTCATTTATTTGGCTCACAGTTCTGCAGGCTGTACAAAAAAACATGGCAAGAACATCTCCTTTTTTTTTTTTTAAGTTTTAAAAATATTTAAATAGTAGAGATAGGGTCTTGCTATGTTGCCCAGGCTGGTCTTGATCCCCCTGCCTCTGCCTCTCAAAGTGCTGGGATTATAGGCATGAACCACTGTACCCAGCCAAGCATCTTCTGGTAAGGGCTTCAGGGAGTTGCAAATCATGGCAAAAGGAGAAAGGGGAGCAAGTGTGCCACATAGCGAGGGAGGAGAAGGCAAGAGAGAGAGGAGAAGGTACCAGGCTGTTTTTAACAATCACATCTTTAGGTAACTAATAGACCTGGAACTCACTCATTACCAGGAGGATGACACCAAGAAATTCATGAGGGATTTGCCACATGATCCAAACACCTTCTCCGAGGCTCTGCTTCCAACACTGAGGATCAAGTTTCCACAAGAGATTTAGAGGGGATGAATATCTAAACTATATCAGAGGCTGGGCACGGTGGCTCACGCCTATAATCACAGCACTTTGGGTGGCCGAGGCGGGTGGATCACCTGAGGTCAGGAGTTTGAGACCAGCCTGGCTAACATGGTAAAACCCCATCTCTACTAAAAATACAAAAATTAGCTGGGCATCATGGTGGGCGCCAGTAATCCCAGCTACTCGGAGGCTGAGGTAGGAGAACCGCTTGAACCCGGGAGGCGGAGGTTGCAGCGAGCCGAGATTGCGCCATTGCACTCCAGCCTGGGTGGCAGAGCAAGACTCCGTCTCAAAAAATAAATAAATAAAATTAAAAGCTATATCAGAGATTGGGGGTGAGGGAGTAACTTACAGAGGAGGAGCCTGACAAACGCTACTTCAGCCCCATGATCAAGGACAACGGCGGGAAGTCAGTTGATAGTAAGCACCTGTTACAGACTGAATTGTGTCCCCCTCCTGCCCAAATTCACATGTTGAAACCCTAACTCCCAGTACCCAAGAATGGGACTGTATTTGGAGACAGGGCCTTTCAGTAGGTAATAAGTTAAAGTGAGGCTGTTACGGTCTCTATTCAAGCTGTCTGGTATTCTTAAAAGAAGGGGAGATTAGGACACAGGGAGCGAGACCCCAGGAAGGTGGATGCATGAAGAAAGAGCCATGTGAGGACACAATGAGAAGGCAGCCATCTGCGCGACAAGGAGAGAGGCCTCGGAATAAACCGATCCTGCAGATTTTAGATTTCCAGGCTTCACAGCTGTGAGAGAATCAATTTCTGTTGTTTAAGACACGCAGTCTGTGGTATTTTGCTGTGGCAGCCCTCACTGACTAACACCAGCACTCTTGATAGGATGTGATGGAAATGGCACTTTACCTCTGGGGTTTTCCTCCAAACTCATAACTTCATCAGATAAATCCCAAGTGAAGGGCTTTCTACAAAACACCTGACCCATAGTCTTCAAAATATTCAAGGCCACTAAAAACAAGGATGCTCTGAGAAACTGTCACAGCCAAGAGGAGCCAGAGGAGACACTATGACTAAAGGTAATGTGGTGTCCTGAATGAGATCCTGAAACAGAAAAGCAACATTAAGTAAGAACTAAAAAATTCTGAGAAAAGTATTGACTTTAGTCAATAATAATGTATCAGTATTGGTCTCTTTTCTTTTCTTTTCTTTTTTGAGACAGTCTCACTCGGCTGCTCAGGCTGGAGTGCAGTGGCGTGATCTCGGCTCACTGCAACCTCCCAGGTACAAGCAATTCTCCTGCCTCAGCCTCCCAAGTATCTGGGATTATAGATGCCCACCACCACACCCAGCTAATTTTTGTATTTTTTGTAGAGACAAGGTTTCATCATGTTGGCCAGGCTGGTCTCGAACTCCTAACCTCAGGTGATCCACCTGCCTCAGTCTCCCAAAGTGCTGGGATTACAGGTGTGAGCCACTGAGCCTGGCCCAGTATTGGTTTCTTAATTGTAACAGATGTACTTAATTATTGTAAGGAGTTAATAATAGGGAAAACTAGTATGAGATAGATGGAAACTCTTTACTATCCTCACAATTTTTTCCCAGGATGGAGTGCAGAATTTTTTCTTGGCTCTCTGCAGCCTCAACCTCCCTGGCTCAAGTGATCCTCCCACTTCAGCCTCCCCAAGTATCTAGGACTACAGTCATGCTCCACCATACCCAGCTAATTTTTTTTTGTATTTTTTGTAGAGACAGGGTTTCACCATGTTGCCCAGGCTGGTAAAACTATTCTAAAATTTAAAAAAATTGTTTTTTAAAAATCTTTTTGTTTTTCAGATCCATTACCACTAAATTCTATTTAGATATTCAACAATGTTTTCAATATAGTAACAATGTAATTGCTGCTCAGGGCAGAGCCAAGTAGGGTTTTACGGCGATAATTTCCTTCCTATACAGCTTTTAGTTCTTCCAGTAGTTTCTATTTCTTTTTTCTTCTTGTAACCTCTTACAATAATTTTTCATTTGTCTTTCCAAAAGTTCCATCATATCCAGCATTTTATTTGTCTCACCTTCTTTTTGGGGAAACCGTGCCTCTCAGAGCCTCTGTGGCCAGCAAAGGCCATTTGGTGAAAGGCTAATTTAATGTGGTTCAGGCATATGGTCTTCTGGTGGCCTAATCCGATTTAAGGAGAGAGTTTAGGGTAGCTGGACAAGTGAGTAAATGACATATACACTAAATGTTCTTTCCCACTTTACTTATCTAGCATTTGATGGTGAAGTTGATATAATTCCAGTCCACAGCAAAGATATTTGATATTTCAGTTAGTCCCAATAGCATTGATACTTTTAAGAACCTTCTGGGATTCAAGGACTCAAGGTGGAGGCTGACTACTCTCAGCAGCCAGTAATTAAAAAAAAAAATCAATGGTGCTGAGTTACAGCCAATTAACCAAAACAAAACCACCTAATGATATCATCACCCAGTCCACATTTCTTCATTTGATGGACAAAGAGTCTCTGATAGATTTTGCCAAGTCATAAACTTCAGATAACAATAACTCTTAATATTCTTATCCTTCTAACATTCCTAAACAACAACAACAAAGAAGTTTTGAGGACAACGAAAATTTTTCGGCACAGAATAGTACCTGTTTTGCACAGAATAATATATGTTTAAATGTCCTCATAAATGCCACCATATCTTTTCAACTTCCTATAAGCAGTACCTACCACAGAGTAAGTGATCAGTATTTAATTGAAGTTCTTTGACTTATCTAGCATCTGAATGTGAAGGTCAGTTTTACATTCATTTAAACTTTTGTTTTCTCCCAGATCAAAATATTTGTTTTGGCTCTATCAACAGAGATTTCCCAGAAAAAATTTTCCTTTCTGGCTGTTAGTAAGTTAGTTCACTTCCTGTCTCTGAGTCTGTGGAAACAATTCAGAAAAGATCAACTATAATTCCTATTTTCCAGCTTGTTTTTCATTTCCTTGCATTTCAAATCCTGTTTTTGTGTGTTAGCCTCTCACATAAGTACCTGATTGATAAATACTTACTGATTTGATTTAATTTAGAAAAACACTTTATGATCTACACAATTTAGTTTAATTGGCAAAATTTGCCTCTGATGGTCGTACCCTGTCTCTCAATGTTTATGACAATTCAGAAAGTACTACATGACCCCGTGTGCAAATGAGTCACTGTATCTCCCCCACAATGGCACACAGATTAATATCGAAGTGGCAGGAAATGAAGAACCGAATCCACCTCGAAACCACCAAATTCCCAGCTCGTTTAGCCTTCTTGGTAACTACAGCATCATTATTTTCCATTTTTCCATTTACTTTCAAATACATCCAAACTCATGTTATCTGATTCTGACCCTCGTCAGAACATATATATATATATAACCATTAAAAGCCATAAGGATGAGTTCACCATTAAATATTTGAGTAAAAGCAAAGAGGTTAAAGGAGGTTTCTTGGCACTTGTCAGGGCAGAACAGTGGCTTCTTTGTTCTTTCAGATTCTCTGTGGTTTGGCCTTTGCCTCTTCTTGGATAACATGTTGCTCTTCGACATGCTGGGCTTCAGCCAGGTCTGGTCCTCAATCCTCGCCATAAGTTATCCGTTTCAGCCAGCCCCAGTCCAGTGGTGAACACAGTGACTCCCTGTCCTCAGCAGTTAGCTTTCCAGAAAGTTGCCTGCCCACTTTGTGAATCTAACACCTGATATAAAATTTCTAATTACAAACACCAAATTCTTTCTCCTAGGAGTTCTGAAACTGCATGCTCTGCTCTTTGTTTCGACCTTTTATTTTCATTGGAAAGCCCTTGCCAAACGTTGGCCACATTTCACTCCTTCTGATCCAGGTTTTTATCTCTTCTCAACCAGAAAAATGCATAATGCTTCATTTACAGGATAACCAGGCAATCCATTTCCAAGATCTGCTGTATACAACGCTCCCGCCTGGCCAGTATGCTGTGCAAAGTGCCCCAGAGGTATTTCTCAGATTCTGGCAGGACCACTTTGTTGACATTCCTCAACAAAGGCCTTACAATTTCAAAGGGAGTTTAGATAATTTGAGTTTAGAAGTGTCAGTGTCAGTGGTTCTTCTCTAAGTCCTTAGACACCAAACCCACAGAGCCCTTAAGGCCGGATTTAGATGTGAAGTGGTGGAATTATGGAACACAAACATCATGTGGCAAGTGACCATCTGACAGACGCATATTTAAATCTGTTTGCAAAAGTGTCCCCTGTTGGCTTGTTGGCATCCTAAGGTGTTGGTTAATAGACTTTACAACCCCAGCAAAAGTGAAGAGCCTGGCCCACGTCTATCACCAAGGAAAACGAGGTAGGGAGAAGTCCAGGGATTACAAAAGTCTAATAAATCCTCTTTCTTATTCCACATAATACTTAGTATACTCACAGTTTCTATTTGGCTTACACCCCCGCAGAAACCTCGGTGAGTTCAGGGTGGCCCCAGGAAACAGGGAGAAAGGAAGACTGCAGGGACTGGCTGTCAGTCAATGTTGATGTCAGAGGTTGAGGGAAGGGGGAGGGAGAATCAGGGATCCTGGAGGAGTCTGCAGGGAAGAACAGACTATGCAGCAGCCTCTATCAGAACAGCTGGCGTACACTTGGCTGAACTGTCTCCTTTTTGCATTTTTCTTGGGGAACTGAATATAACGGCAGAAAACTGAAGAGAGTTCAGATAGAAATCTCGTGCTCAACTCTGAGCGCAAGACTTTCTGTTCATTTATTCATTCTTTCATTCTGCATATTTATTGAACAACTGTTTCTAAGAACTGTTTTAAATTCTGCTGATACAGGAGGACCAGTCAAACAATTCCCTGCCCTCCTAAAGCCTACTTTCTAATAGAGGTGGGGCAGAGTGTTAACAAGTAAATATACCAGATAATTTAATTTATGGTAAGTGTTATGAAGAGGTGGGAACCACATTACATAGGAGGGCCAGAGAAGGCCTCTTTGTGGAGGGTGATGCTATGGATGGGGCTGAGTGCAGTGGTTCACGCCTGTATTCCCAGCACTTTGGGAGACCAAGATGGGTGGATCACCTGAGGTCAGGAGTTTAAGACCAGCCTGGCCAACACGGTGAAACTCCATCTCTACTAAAAATACAAAAATATTAGCTGGGCATGGTGGGGTGCACCTGTAGTCGCAGCTACTTGGGAGGCTGAGGTGGGAGAATCGCTTGAACCCAGGAGACGGAGGTTGCAGTGAGCAGAGATAGCACCACTGTACTCCAGCCTGTGCAACAGAGTGAGACTCTGTCTCAAAAAAAAAAAACCTGAGAGATGAAAAGGAGAACATAACTGTGTGACCACTGAGGGAAGGGAAAGAGGTCCAGGTAGAGCAAACAGCAAGTACTAAGGCCCCGAGGCAGGGAGAATGGGGGCGGGGGTGTTTGAGGAAATGAGTCTGAATTAGGTTCCTGTCTGCTAATGCAGGAACCTAAGCCTTTAAAACCACCTCGGTCTAATGTCCTCACACGTATTTATTAATACAATGTGGTTAGTGAAAAGACAGGTGAGCACAGTTTCTATGGGTTTACAAAGAGCATTTAGATCAACCTGGAGGTTCAAAGTATGACATTGAAACTCAGATATAAAGGATGAGTCATAGTTATGCAGGGGATTTCAGTAAGTGCAAAATGTTAGGTGTACAGTAGGCCCGCTTTATCCATGAGGGATATGTTCCAAGACCCCTAGTAGATGCCTGACAGTACCAAACCCTCTATAGACAAGGTTTTTTTTGATCTGATAGCCAAGATGCCTACCAAGTGACTCACGGGTGGGCAGTGTATACAGCATGGATTCCCTGGACAAGGGAAGATTCACATCCCAGGCAGGGTGGAGTAGGAAGGTGCAAGATTTCATTATGATACTCAAAATGCATGCAATTCAAGTTTACATATCGTTTATTTCTGGAATTTTCTGTTTAATGTGTTCGGACCTCAACTGACTGCTGGTAACTGAAACTGTGGAAAGTAAAACTGTCTAAAAGAGGACTACGGTATTTGGGAGGAGTCGGAGTACCAGAAAAAGTGAGAGGTAGGAAATAGCAGAATAAAAGTCTGGAAAGTTAAAAAGAAGCCATGAGGCTGGGCATGGTGGCTCATGCCTATAGTTCCAGCCCTTTGGGAAGCTGAAGCAGGAGGATCACTTGAGGCCAGGAATTTGAGACCAGCCTGGGCAACATAGCAAGACCTCATATCTACAAGAAACTAGAAAGAAAGAAAGAAAGAAAGAAAGAAAGAAAGAAAGAAAGAAAGAAAGAAAGAAAGAAAGAAAGAAAAGCCATGTCATGAACGGCATTTTTTATTTCCAAGATCAAAACCTTAGACTTGGTTTTATAAGTCATTGAAAGATTTTTAAGCAAGGGAGTGACAGAACCACATAGTGACTAGGTTAAAGGGGAATGAGGAAAGACAAGAGGAAGGAAATCAGTGGACACGTTACAACAATCCAAGAAAGTAACAACGTGGGTCTGGCTCAAACAGTGGGGAATAAAAAGGAATAGACAATTTGAGAAATATTTAGTAGATAAAATAAGAATTGGCTGATTGAATTAGGGAGTGTGTTTGAGGCGGTGGGAGAAGAGTTAAATGGTTAGATTAGATCATGGAGACTGGAGGCAGTGTCACTAATTTAGGTGAATAATATAAAAGAAGGAATAGGTTTTGAGGGAAATGGAGAATTCAGCTTTGGACTCGTGGCCCTTGAAGAACATAGCCTGTAGTCCAGTTTATAGAGATAAACAAAACTGCAAATTGCTATTACCAGCACGACTCCCCTTTTTTTGCAGAAGAAATTCGTAGGCAAGGCAATGAAAGGTGAGAGTTTCAGGGTTCCTTTTGTTTGGTGCCTGATAGAGACCAGGTGCTCCTGGTGGGAGCAGCCAGTCGAAAGTACTTAATAGGGAATCTATGAGGCCAGGAGTTCAAGACCAGCCTGGGCAACATAGCAAAACCCAGTCTCTACAAAAAAAAAAAAAAAGAAAAAAAAATTTGTTTTAATTAGCAAGGGGTGGTGGAACATGCCTGTAATCCTAGCTACTCAGGAGGCTGAAGCAGGAGAATTGCTCAAGCCCAGGAGTTCGAAGCTGCCATGAGCTATGATTGCATCACTACACTTTAGCCTGGGTGACAGAGTGAGACTCTGTCTCTTTTTCTTTTTTTTTTGAGATGGAGTCTCGCTCTTGTTGTTTCTTTCTTTCTTTCTTTCTTTTTTTTTTTTTTTTGAGATGGAGTCTCGCTCTTGTTGTTTCTTTTTTTTTTTTTTTCAGATGGAGCCTCGCTCTTGTTGCCCAGGCTGGAGTGCAGTGGCACCATCTCAGCTCACTGCAACCTCCACTTCCCAGGTTCAATGAAGGAGTACTTAATAGGACTTTACACTACCCACCTCTTACACCTAGGATTTGCCTGGGAATAATTAAGAAACATGTTTCTTAACATATACACATGTTTAGGTGTATGCTTATGATGAGGGCAACAAATGTCCAATCAAGGTGGGAAGATAAAGCTAAGCTCTATACAACAAATGTCCACTAATGCAATAGTAATTCCAAACAAAGAGATAGGACTGTGGGTGGCACAAGAATTGGAGATATGATTTAAAAGGTCAAGTCGTTGGGAGGCGGAGCCATCTTTCAGGTGGTGGGAGCGTTTCCAAACAATGGCTTACGGCCAGGAATAAGCTTCACGTGTTGGGGGCAGTGGGTGTGAATCAGGACCCAGGGGCACACTGGGTGGGTGGAGGGACAGGAGTGGGACGCAGGGTGGGGCTGCAACCTGGAAAGGAGTCCAAACTCAGCAAGACAGACAAAAGGGTGATGTGGCAAAGATTATGTCAGTAAGATAGTTACTTCCTGGGCTCTTACATAAATTAAAGTCATTAAAATTAATTTTATTGCGTGATTTTTTTTTTACACTCCTAGTGAAAAAGATGATTCCTGGCAAATTTTCCCAAGAGTGTCTCTACACTTCTTTGGATAATTGATATCCAAGGCAGATGAGATTCAGGAGACACTGTTATCTAACACAGACAAAAAGAGTCTTGCCTTTTGCTTTCACATGTGAGGATTAAAGGACTTCGATTATTTGAGGGGGCTTAGTAAGTGTTGATTGCAATTACTTAGAAAATCCTTTCAGTGTCAAATGATGATGCAGCGTAAGCTTCTTGAAGAGTGAATTTAACTTTTTTTTTTTTTTTTTTTTTTTTGAGACGGAGTCTCGCTCTGTCGCCCGGGCTGGAGTGAAGTGGCCGGATCTCAGCTCACTGCAAGCTCTGCCTCCTGGGTTCAGGCCATTCTCCCGCCTCAGCTTCCCGAGTAGCTGGGACCACAGGCGCCCGCCACCTCGCCCGGCTAATTTTTTGTATTTTTTAGTAGAGACGGGGTTTCACCGTGTTAGCCAGCATGGTCTCGATCTCCTGACCTCGTGATCCGCCCATCTCGGCCTCCCAAAGTGCTGGGATTACAGGCTTGAGCCACCGCGCCTGGCCATGAATTTAACTTTTACTGCTCTAAAGTCAGGTAATACAGAGGACATGAACAAAGAAACAGACCTGCTTTGGCCACTGAGGGGTCTCAAGTAAACGGCATGACCTCTTTCACCTGCAGTTTTTTAGTCTGTAAAATGGGGATTGTAATTTTTTCATTCATTCAACAAATATTTTATGAGCATCTCCTGGCACATCTCCTATGTGACAGGTACTGTTCTACCCAGTTCATAAAGTTATTTTGAGAATTACATGAGATAGCATAAGTGAAAATGTTTAGCATAGTTTCTAGACTCTGTCAGATGCTGATTGTATTAGTTTTCTATCCGAGAAGTTTTTTCAACTGGAAAAAGATGGATGTTGAATGTTGGAGCCATTATTGGGTCAGGTCGACAATGGCCAAGACACTCAGAGTGTTTGTTGTAAATATCAGGGTGTTTTGCACAGGGGAAGAATTGACTAAATTGGGGATCCAAGAATGGAAAGACTTTTAATTTAATGAATTTTTTTTTTTTTTTTTTGAAACGGAGTTTCACTCTTGTCACCCAGGTTGGAGTGCAATGGCACAGTCTCTGCTCACTGCAACCTCCGCCTCTTGGGTTCAAGTGATTCTCCGGCCTCAGCCTCCTGCATAGCCAGGATCACAGGTGCCCACTACCATGCCCAGCTAATTTTTTTTGTATTTTTAGTAGAGACGGGGTTTCACCACATTGGCCAGGCTGGTCTCAAACTTTTGACCTCAGGTGATCTGCCCGCCTCGGCCTCCCAAAGTGCAGGGATTACAGGTTTGAGCCACTGCGCCCAGCCCAATGACATGTTTTTGAGATAGTAGGATGAATGGCAAAATGTTGACCTGGGGAAAGTAGAACAAGTGTCCGTCAAAATTATTCTGGGAAGTCTGCAGAGGTTGCCACGAAGCAGCAGGGGTGATCCAAGTTAAGACTCATCAGAAACATGAAAGTCCCACTGGGTCTAGAACATCAAGAAAGAACTCCGAGATAGTTTGCTTCATCAACATGTTCAGAGTCGAGGTGCGTGACAAAATAATTGAAGCACTTTTAACTGTGAACATTGCAACATACCCACTGAACCCTGGAAAGTTAATTTGTAGTTCGAAGAATTGACCGGATAAGGACCCTGATACTTCGGATATTAACATTGACCAGTGCTCTAAGTAGTTTCATTTTAAAAAGGAAGGGAAGAAAAGCTGACTTAAGCTACAAAACATGTTTTCTCCCAGTATCGCTGATATATTACCTTTGCTTCTGAAGTGGGTTGGTTCATTAGCAAAGGGTGCAGCATTTTCCACTTCCCTTTTACAAACTGCACTTTAGCCCAGGCCCTGAAGAGTCTTTGGAGGTTGGTCCGTAGTCACAATGGAATAGGATATGCCTTATCCTCAAAGAGAGACGTGGAAGGTCAAGGTCATTTGCAGGTGCCTCCCTCAGTGCTCGGAAATGCAATAACATTTCTTATAACAATATGTGATACTGTAATTACCTATTTATTTTTCAATCTTTCCCAATAGACTATAAGCTCTTCAAGTGCAGAGACTGTGTATTATTAATCATTGTAAGTCCAAATGCTTAAAAAGCCACTAACAGGAAGGGCTCAGTAAATGCTTTATACAAAGTGAGTGGATCAATGTACAGAGGGATTGATGGATGAATGGATGGATGGGTGGATTGATGGATGGTTGAATGAATGGATGAATGGATAAATGGTTGGGTGGATGGATGGATGAATGGATGAATCCTGGATGCTTGCCATTAAAGAAAAATTGTCACAACAATAAAGAAAATGGTGCTCAAGTGAAGGGTGGACAAGATAGATGAGATTGACTTGGGCCCAGTAGAGTCGCTAAGGGGGCATATAATCCTAGAATAATTGGGAAGAAGGAAACTTGGATCAATTTTTGCCACTGTTTCTTCTAATCCATCCTCCCAAGAGTCTGGTTTGTACCTCCAGTAGAGAAAACTGCTACCGGGTAAACAAGGTTATCCTTTTGGGACTGAAGAACAAGTAAGAGCTCTAAGACTTTCTGAGAAGGACAGAAGGCCTGTCTACCTTATTCCTGTCCATGGAGTAGTAACCCTGAGAGGCAAGGCTCCACCTGCCTGAGGGAGACAGAGTTATGGGTTTCTTGGGCCACTGAACAGTCATCATGACAACAGTCCCAGAATAACCACTTCCCATAAGGGATGGGCTATGGAGGAGTGAGGAGTGAAGGAGCTTTGGGAGTGCAGTCAGCATGAGCTTGTTTGCAGACCTCAGTGAGCTCCAGGGGACTGCATTTGGTAGCTAGAGATTTGGTAGGGTCAGCAGCAATAAGGCACCAGCAGTGTAAACTCTTTTGCTCCCAGGAAATCTCAAGCTAGAGACTGATATGATTGAATAATAAGAGAACAGCAATCCATCAACCTCTCCGAGACATACAGAAACTGCCCATAGTGAAGGTCTCTGCAAACCTGTAGGCAATGAGGTGAGGGCAACCTCCAGGGATAGCTCATTGGTCTCCCAAGCAGCCAGGAGCTGAAAAAACTGGCGAGGGGTGGGTGGTGGCGGGGAGAGTAGGGAGACTGCAGTTCCCCTCCCTGAGCAATGCTGACCCAAGGGCCTTTGGGAGGAGGTTGTGCCACAGGACTGGTCATCAGAGAAGGAAGTCATTGCCATTCTACTAGCAAGTGAAGCTTGGGAATATAGGCAGGCTCTCAATTAGCTGCATGGAAGACAGCCCCAGGGTGTTTCCCTGCAGGGTGCCCCGCTCCCCAGTACATGATTAACATGGACACCTAAAAATCCAAGCTTATAATGTACACATTTGTCAAGGTGGAGTATGTTGGAGAAGAGGAGCCAAGCTGACTGTATAAAAGGAATGCTTCATTTCATAGAAAGTTATTCCACCGCAGTGGCCTCTCACAGGTAGCAGAGCGTGGTGTTTAAGAGCATGGGTTTTGGAGCCAAATGCCAGGGTTACAATCATGGCTAAATTCCTTCTGCTCTGAGACCTTGAGCAAGTTTCCTCACCTCTCTAAGTCTCTGCTTCCTCATCTGTGAAAGGGGATAATTAGAGCACCCACCTCATAGAATTGTTAAGAGGACTAATTCAATTAATCCAATTAAGTGCTGGTATATAAGAATTCAATAAATATTAGCATACATGTAAAATAAGATTTGAATTATTAAATTTGAATCATATCACATTTGGCCAAGCATTCACAAATTTCCTACGTGATTGAGAGTGGAATAGTAGTTTGTCATAGGGTGGTGACTGGCGTGGAGGAACTGGGGCACCAACCAAAAATATACACTGTGATACATTTTTCCCCCTAAGACACTCAAAGATTTCTTGGTTTGGTTTTGTTGTTGTTGTGGTTGTTTTTGAGACAGAGTCTTACTCTTGTCACCCAGGCTACAATGCAATGGCACGATCTCAGCTCACTGCTACCTCCACCTCCTGGGTTCAAGCAATTCTACTCCCTCAGCCTCCTGAGTAGCTGGAATTACAGGAGCCCACCACCACACCTGGCTAATTTTTGTATTTTTACTAGAGACAGGGTTTCACCATGTTGTCCAGGCTGGTCTTGAACTGCTGACCTCATGATCTGCTCGCCTCAGCCTCCCTAAGTGCTGGGATTACAGGTGTGAGCCACCGCACCCAGTGTGTTTTTGGTTTTTGTTTTGAGACAGAGTCTCACTGTCACCCAGACTGGAGAGCTGTGGTGTGATCTCAGCTTACTGCAACCTCTGCCTTCGAGGTTCAAGCAATTCTCCTGCCTCAGTCTCCCAAGCAGATGGGATTATGGGTGTGTGCCACTATGTCCAGCTAATTTTTGTATTTTTAATAGAGACAGGGTTTTGCCATGTTGGCTAGGCTGGTCTCGAACCCCTGACCTCAAGTGATCTGCCCATCTCAGCCTCCCAAAGTGCTGGGATTACAGGTGTGAGCCACCGTGCCCAGCCAGATACTCAAAGATTTCTTGTCAAACCCCTGAAGTTTTTATGGAACATAGTTTGGAAACCATTCCATTACTGGGCCAGAAAACAAAGCTATGTATCCTATGGTGTTTATAGTGAGGTTAAGACCTTTACATTTGACCCACTCATGCTAAAATAACCACTGGCAACTTATCAAGCTGGCTCCACTGAGAGAATTCCTTCTAACATCTTGGTGACTAGGCAAACAGATATGATCCTGATCTTTTTTGAAGGGTATATGATTGACACTGCCAAGGAAAACAGTTAACAGGAGACACTAACTTAGAAGAAATAAAACCTGTTATTTTGGGGGTTACTATGAGTAGACAAAGGAGCTTTAAAACATATAATAGAATGTTGGTGAGGTAATGAATAAAAATATTAAAATGTAACATTTCTTCATATAAAAATGTAAATAATGGGGTTCTAATAAAGAACATTTGAAAAGAGAGAGTAATGAGCTAGTCAGAAAACAAAGACCAAGAGGTCAACAACTGCCTCAAGTTTTCCCGGAGCTATAAGAAAAGCTGCCTGGTGTTTCTGATAAGCCAAGTTATTTATGACATTTAAAATGATGATATGAGCTATGATTTCTATTTCTGTTAAAAAATAGATAAATAAAAATTCTTTAAAAGGTAGATTGTCATTCATGGATGACTGGAAGTTACATCTGAGAATCGCTGCCTTTTAAGCCTTGTAGTTTAAAAATATTACCTCTGCGTGGTATAGTTTAGGAACAGGCCCTGGGAGAAAGTAATCTCAGGCCTTTGAATTCTTTCTATCCTATCTACCCTCCCACATAGCTCACTTAGGGTTGAGAGTTGAGGTTCATGTATTTAATTACATGCACCTGGAGGCAGGACACAATGACCCACGCTATGATCAAATGGTAATGCTGCAAGAGTCACTCATTAAGAAGGCTAAGCATATGTGAGTTTAGCTTTTTCCAAATAAAGACTAATAAAGTGAATATTTTATATATTTAATAATACCCTATTATGACACTGATAGGCAAAGAGACATAATTGGTAAGCAATCACATAGGTAGCTGGTGTTACTTTCATACATGAAAATTATACTTTTCCAGCTCCGATCTTCTCACTTTTGGTCCACACAACAGGATCATATAAAAGCAAGGTTGCTACAGAATGGGAGAAAATTTTTGCAATCTACTCATCTGACAAAGGGCTAATATCCAGAACCTACAAAGAACTCAAACAAATTTACAAGAAAAAAACAAACAACCCCATCAAAAAGTGGGCAAAGGATATGAACAGGCATTTCTCAAAAGAAGACATTCATACAGCCAACAGACACATGAAAAAATGCTCATCATCACTGGCCATCAGAGAAATGCAAATCAAAACCACAATGAGATACCATCTCACATCAGTTAGAATGGCGATCATTAAAAAGTCAGGAAACAACAGGTGCTGGAGAGGATGTGGAGAAATAGGAACACTTTTACACTGTTGGTGGGATTGTAAACTAGTTCAACCATTATGGAAAACAGTATGGCGATTCCTCAAGGATCTAGAACTAGATGTACCATATGACCCAGCCATCCCATTACTGGGTATATACCCAAAGGATTATAAATTATGCTGCTATAAAGACACATGCACACATATGTTTATTGCGGCACTATTCACAATAGCAAAGACTTGAAATCAACCCAAATGTCCATCAGTGACAGACTGGATTAAGAAAATGTGGCACATATACACCATGGAATACTATGCAGCCATAAAAAAGGATGAGTTTGTGTCCTTTGTGGGGACATGGATGCAGCTGGAAACCATCATTCTTAGCAAACTATCACAAGAACAGAAAACCAAACACCGCATGTTCTCACTCATAGGTGGGAACTGAACAATGAGATCACTTGGACTCAGGAAGGGGAACATCACACACCGGGGCCTATCATGGGGGGGGAGGTGGGAGGGATTGCATTGGGAGTTATACCTGATGTAAATGACGAGTTGATGGGTGCTGACGAGTTGATGGGTGCAGCACACCAACATGGCACAAGTATACATCTGTAACAAACCTGCACGTTATGCACATGTACCCTAGAATTTAAAGTATAATAATAATAAATAAATTAAAAAAAAAAAAAAAGAAAAAAGCAAGGTTGCAATGAGGACAACCTAGGTCAAAAGTTGCCAGGAGGGCAGAGGATTCATGAAAATAGACCCCATGCTTCTGTTGATTGGAGGGAGGTCTTGGTTGAGAGTGAGAGGAAAAAAGACCAGATACTAAGAGTGAGTAAAGGGAATGTTGTTCCTGTTGAGCCAGGAAGGAAGAGGATAGGGATGGAGAAGGGGTGGGCAGTTCTGGTCAGGTGGGTAGACCTGTGCTTTTGCAGAAGAGGAGACTTAAGCAGGTTTCTTTCAAATACCTTCAAGGGTAACTGAATTGTTTCTTGTTTTTGTCTCCCACTTTCCCTCATTCCCTCAAAACATTTATGGTACCTGAAATTCCTTAAACAGGGAGTCAAGTTTTTCATTACACAATTAGAGACAAAGATTGACCACAAGCAAATCAGCTGGCAGAGGTGACATGAAACTTTGCTCACTAAATGTTAACGGCTGATAGTGGATCATTGGCTATTTTGATAGGAAGAGGAAGTAAGAGAATAGAAGGCCCTGGGATGAGGTGGCTTTCCAGAGAATGAAGGGAAGCACACTAAATGATAACAAAGGAAACAGCTCACTGTTATTGAGTATTTATGTGGCAGGCTCTGTTTCAAGTGCTTTACGTGAATTAACTCATTCAGTTTCGCAGCACCCTGACTGAGGTAGGTACTATTACCAATCCCATTTTACAGATGAGGAAACAAAGTCACGGAGAGGTTTGGTAACTTGCCCAAGGTCATAGCAGAATGGCCAAGAGTTGAATTCTGGCATTTTTAGCCCGAGAGTCCACACTTTTGGCCATAGAGTGAAAGAAAATTGTCTCAGAGAAAAGATGACCCAGGAGACAAACTTCTCTACATAGACAATGTTGCAAAAAGTCAGCCTGTTCACTTCTGAGTATTAGGGATTAGGAGGAGAGGTGTTTTATGGTGCGCAGCATTGAGTATGTGCTACTTAAAGGAACATTGGCGCTGGAATGGTTACTATGCTCAGTCTTTTTTTTTTTTTTTTTTTTTTTTTTGAGACAGAGTCTCGCTCTGCCGCCCAGGCTGGAGTGCAGTGGCGTGATCTTGGCTCACTGCAAGCTCCGCCTCCCGGGTTCACGCCATTCTCCTGCCTCAGCCTCCCGAGTAGCTGGGACTACAGGCGCCTGCCACCTCGCCCGGCTAGTTTTTTTGTATTTTTTAGTAGAGACGGGGTTTCACTGTGTCAGCCAGGATGGTCTCGATCTCCTGACCTCGTGATCCGCCCGTCTCGGCCTCCCAAAGTGCTGGGATTACAGGCTTGAGCCACCGCGCCCGGCCTATGCTCAGTCTTATGGACCGTTTTGATACATTCTTGGTCTTACATGTGCACCCCTCGACTGCCTGAATTAGTGATCCTGTGGCAGTTACTTAAACCCTCTGTGCTTCTGAGTTCACATTTGGAAACTGGGTTGTTGCCACTTGTCAGCTCCCTGACTCAGAGGAATGCAGGGAGGGCTAATGGGCTGATCTATGCTAAGTGCTCTGGGCCATAAACCAGGACTGACTGAACTTTCAGAGAACACTATGACTTGGCAGTGCCATTTAAATTGACAGAAGTGGTGGAATATTCTCCTAGCAGCTTATTTACATGTTCTTGGTTCAGCTGCCTGATCACCCTTTAGGACAACAGCAGTCGGTCCACTGCGGCTGAATTCTTTTCTAGACCTACGCTGTATTGCTCCAACAGACGACGACTGTCTGGTAGACTTGGGAGATACCCATATTGTCTGGGACTGTTCAACTTATTCACAGATAAGAATTCCTAATTCAAAACAAGGATCTTCAAGCCAGGACTTTGAAAGTAACTGCTTATCAAAAAAAGATGAAAATAACTGCTCCCACTCCAAGGAAACTTTTAACCTAATAGCAAATACACCTTAGCATTTAACTCAAATGATAGTGTCCTAATGGACACCCATCAAGGGCAGAACCAATTGCAAAGTTTCTTTAAAAAGTAATGATTTGGCCGGGCCTGGTGGCTCACGCTTGTAATCCCAGCACACTGGGAGGCCGAGGCAGGCGGATCACGAGGTTAGGAGTTCGAGATCAGCCTGACCAACATGGTGAAACCCCATCTCTACTAAAAATACAAAAATTAGCCAGGCGTGGTGGTGTGCGCCTGTAATCCCACCTATTCAGGAGGCTGAGGCTGGAGAATCGCTTGAGCCCGGGGGGCAGAGGGTGCAGTGAGCCAAAATTGTGCCATTGAACTCCAGCCTGGAAAAAAAAAAGTAATGATTTACAAAGAGAGGTGGAAGAAAGGATGCCTGAGACAAAGGGAAGAGCGAGAGAAGCAGTCTCAGCTGTAGCTATGATTAAGGACCAGTGGACACATAAGGATAAAGCCAGTTTTTAAAAAAGGAAAAAATGTGTCTGATTAGTCTACACTCTCACTGTCTAATGGTTTTTCCCTCCCATGTGTTTAAGCATAAGAATATGCCACCTATGACTTCAGACAAAACAAACACACTAAAAGCAGAAAGGTGATCACACTATTTTGAACAGACGCAATTATTCAACTCAATAATTTATCCTTGAATTAATGTCTTCTCCAGCACAGAATCCTATCCGATCCTATCATCAGGCTTCCTCAGACCTGAGAAAGGAAGCAATCTTTGTGAGCTAATGAATAAACACAGCCAGGAGGAACCAAGGTGGACATTCAGGATCAGAAATAGGGCAGATGAAAATAGTCTGTAAAAAAAGAGTTTGAGAGAGAGGGAGGGAAACTGAACAACTAACCGAAAGCAGTAGGTGGTCAACACCATACAGTATGAAGGAACCACGAATCCAAAACAAGGAAAACAAAAGACAGATTTTCAGAGTGCTGCCGTGACTCACACAATTTCAAATAAAAGCTGTGGTGAGTTTTAGCAAAATTTGGATATAAGAGATTTGTTTTTCAGATCCTAAGTCTCCTTTTTTGGCAGTGTTTTCTCATATCTGCAGTCTCTTCTGTTTAAGCACCAGAGGCCCCATCTATTCCTCACCAAAGAGAAAATACTGATGTAGACTCTTGATGTGTAAAGCAAGACTTAATCTTCCAAGAGTATCTGAAAGCTTCATCTTTATGTGGAAGAAATTTTCAGGGAAAAAGCTGGTGTGGAATTATACAAACCTTCCTGGTGTCCCTTCTCTCAAACCTCCCTAGAGGCATTTTCTATTTTTACTCTCTCTTTCTTGGTCCCATTTGTAACAGTGGTTATCTGGTTTACAGGCACATCTTCACCTTGTCTTTGACTGGATTGAAAGAGGTTTCTTTTTCTAAAAAACAGCAGAATTCATGTAAGGAAAAGGCTATTTAGGTGAAATTGTGCTATGATATTTTGATATGTCCAATCTATAATAAGGTCTTTGAAGGCCTATTACTGAGATGTGAAGTGTAAGGAAGACCAGTAGTCATTGAAAATTGCATTTCACGCAAATATGTGCATCGCATTTGCTGAGAACATGAGTGCCAGGGCTGGTGCTCTGAGCATGCCGGCGCTTGTTTACATGGAGCTGAAGGATGTCTTCCTCACTCGAACTCCAAGGACTGCCCCACCCTGTGCTGGACTCAATGGAAGGAAGGGCGGGGTTGGCACACAAAGTTTTGACAATGCTCCAGTTCTTTGCACCCCAAATATTTACTGAAACAGTTGGGTAATTCTTTAGGGAGACCAGGCCTAACACTACAAAAGGTGGCAAAGAGCCAGGAGGAGAAAAAAATGCTCCCCTGTTTGGTAAGGTTATGTTTATTTTTGCCTGTAATAAATGTAGAAACAACAATACAGAAATACAGAAATTGTCCTACACACAGCCTCTTCAAACTGATCACCCATTTGAAAATTTAGCTTCAGGGAAACCAGCCACTGCAGCTTTCATTCAGGCATTCCTGGTCCTGCAGGCAGCTGTTTCCTCTGCTTGGAATAGTGGTTCTTCTCATCAAAGCCCACCTTTCTTCTGATTCCTCTGCAGCCTTCTCCACATCCCACTGCCTGTATTAAGCCTCTCCCAGTTGTCCCAGCCCGCAGTAATCTCTCTGTTCTTGGGCCTCCTACAGCACTCACTTGGCAAGTGTGGTGGCATTTGTCTGCTTGTCCCCTCAGCTCCTCTCCCCACCACTGGACCTTACATGGAATAGTCAACCTTCACTACGTACGCCTACAAACAATGACAAGTTATTACAGTAGAGTGGTTTAGGTGCGCCATCGTCAAGTTCATGTTTGTGTGATTTGTAAACTCAAATGAAGAAGTTGGGCCAGGCGCGAATGCTCAGGCCTGTAATCCCAGCACTTTGGGAGGCTAAGGCAGGCGAATCACTTGAGGTCAGGAGTTTGAGACCAGCGTGGTCAGCATGACGAAACCCTGTCTCTACCAAAAATACAAAAAATTAGCCAGGCATGGTTGTGGGTGCCTGTAATCCCAGCTACTCAGGAGGCTGAGACAGGAGAATCACTTGAACCTGAGAGGCAGAGATGGCAGTAGCCAAGATCACACCACTTCACTCCAGCCTAGGCGACTGAGCGAGACTCCATCACTCACAAACACACACAC
Organism: Macaca mulatta; assembly: GCF_049350105.2. Taxonomy (NCBI): domain Eukaryota; kingdom Metazoa; phylum Chordata; class Mammalia; order Primates; family Cercopithecidae; genus Macaca; species Macaca mulatta. Next base: position 27,307,605 of record NC_133422.1, read on the forward strand.
ACACATACATACCAAAAAAAAAAAAAAGTTTTCCTTTGTTACTTTTGAAATGTAGTAAATCCTTAATGTGTAATCATTTTCAAACATCATGGATTTTGTTAGGAGGCATAAGAAACAACATGTGGGCCAGGCACTGTGGTTCACGCCTGTAATCCCAGCGATTTGGGAAGCCGAGGCAGGTGGATCACAAAGTCAGGAGTTCGAGACCAGCCTGGCCAACATAGTGAAACCCGGTCTCTACTAAAAATACAAAAAATTAGTCAGGCATGGTAACAGGCGCCTGTAATCCCAGCTATTCAGGAGGCTGAGGCAGGAGAATTGCTTGAACTGGGGAGGCGGGTGTTGCAGTGAGCTGAGACTGTGCCACTGCACTCCAGCCTGGGTGACAGAGCGGGACTCCATCTCAAAAAAAATTAAAAAATAAAAAAAGAAAGAAAAGAAAAAGAAAAGAAACAGCACTTGGCAGATATGGGTAGAGAGATGAAGAACTAACTGAGGAGAATGAGAAGAGCGAAGAATTGGTTCATACAGTCCGAGCTCCATTGGTGTGCTTTACCTGGTCTGCTTCACCTGAGATTTTCTTGTTGTTGTTTTTTTTTTTCTTTTTTGTAGAGACAAGGTGTTGCTATGTTTTGCCCAGACTAGTCTTGAACAACTAGCCTCGAGCAATCCTCCCAAGGCCTTCTATCTTTGGTTTAACACTGAAAGTCCTGGGCAACCCCTCAGGCAAACTAGAAAGGTGGGTCACCCTACCAGGTGGCCAGTAAGCATCTTGACAAGAAGCAAATCACGTTTTAAGTCATGAACAGAACCCTCTTTATTTTCTTTCACTTCAAATTCCAGTGCCTCGGCCTCTCCAAAGATATTCCACTCTCCTATAACACGCCGAGGAGCAGGCAAAAATGCCCAGGGACTAAGCAGGAGTCCTGGGTTTATTAAACTCTCTCCACTTCAGAAGCAATGCTAGGCCCATTAGGACAACTGGTGAAGGGGAAAAGCTTTAAACATAGTTCTCACAAACAGAAACGAGAGGGAATATTCTGAACTGGAAACAGTGACCTTTATGGCATTATTCCCAAAAGGAAAGTCAAAGGCAGAGCCACAGGAAGGCAAATATCCAGGATCCACAGGACCTCTGACTTGACGCGGAACATTCCATACCAGGCCTGCTAATTACAGTGCTGGAGCATCTGTTTTGATAATGTTCTTTGAAATCAACTCAATCCTGAGAATGTGAGCAAATAGACGAAGAAGACTGGACGGTATGACTATGAATATATTTTGGATGTTGTAGCATGCAGCAGAATGAAGTAGTACATTATGAGCATCAAAAATATACTTTTTTTTTTTTTTTGAGATGGAGTCTTGCTTTTATCACCCAGGCTGGAGTGCAATGGCACAATGTCGGCTCACTGCAACCTCCATCTCCCTGGTTCAAGCTATTCTCCTGCCTCAGCCTCCGCAGGAGCTGAGATTACAGGCTCCCGCCACCACGTCCGGCTAATTTTTGTATTTTAAGTACAGACGGGGCTTCGCCATGTTGGCCAGGCTGGTCTTGAACTCCTGACCTCATGATCCACCCACCTTGACCTCCCAAAGTGCTGGGATTACAGGCGTGAGCCACCGCACCCGGCCACATATTTTATATTGTATGCCTATCACAGATCAGACACATTTGAAAAAATGAAATGGGCCTGAAATAAGCATAACAATAACAACATCAATAATGTCGTGCACAAAACTAATTAGGGCTATAGAGTTTGTGTAGTAATGGGGATTTTTTTTTTTTGCCATAATACAATGATAAAGCTAAGGATAATTCTGAACAAAAAAGCATAATAGGAAATTGGATATTCTAATGCTTGTTTCTCTGTATGTCATGCAGGAATAAAACTGAGTTAGTTTCTTTATATAGACTTCTGTGACTAAGAATGCTCCTGTGTACCCTGGTACAAGTATAAGTAGGTAATTTGGCTGGGAGTTGTAATTTAAGGGATGTGGTGCAGAGATATAATTTTACCACCAGGGGGTGTTCTTCCATCTTCCGGAATGTTGATGAGTTTATGTAACCACAAACTAACCCTAAACCAGCCCCTCTAAAAATGGGCCAGGCCAGATCCCAGGAAATGGGATTAACTTACATCATTCACACAAATTCCCTCTTGCCCTTCCATTTTAGAGACTGTTGAGTTTTCCTTCAGTTGAGAGAATCATGCTGGCAGCAAGCCAACCTACATGAACTGTGGAAAACAGATTACACCCCTCCTGCTGATCAAAACAGGAGAATGATGACTTAAGAAGTTAGTGCAGGTAGCCATTTCTGATTAACCCCGGGGAGCAGGAGTTTCAAGTAAGAAAGAACTCAGCAGTTAGAAAGCAAACATCGAAAGGATCTGAGGGGTAGCAAAGTCTCCTGCTTGAATTTTGATCTGAGCTGATTTACAATTGAAAAAGCTTGATGCCTCATTAAAGACCAGAAAAGCCTAGGAAAATTACCAGAGAGATTTTGACAGCTTCCAGAGTCAGCCAGGGAATCTGTCCCAGCCCATTAGTATAACCAAGTTTAGAAAGCAAGGCCTTGGAGAGGTGCCCCGGGGAGATGCCCAAGAGAGTCCGTCTGAATCCAGCCAAATGCTTACTCTTGAAAAAGGAAGACTTTGTCCCCTCTGTCAGCTTAGTGCCAGAAGCTCTGTCAGGGAGAAAGGCTGTGAAGCTGAGAAATATGGGATATTAGGTCATGTCCAACTGAAAAAGTTCAACAAATTCAAACTTTGAGTCAATACATTTCCCCTTTTAATGTCCAAAAGTAATACTTGCTCATTGCTAAAACCACACAATACAGAGGCTAAAGTAAAAATCAAAGGACTGTCCTCTCATGGCCAGCCCACTCTCCTTAGCCCCACATACCAGAAATACTCAGTTGAGAATTTGCTTATATTTTTCAGGGCTTCCTTTTTCCCATGAATTATTTTTAAAAAATAGATCAGTTAATCTGTCTGGCTCTCCATCTATTCATTCTATGCATCTATTAATCACCCATTTGGTTTGGTTTGGTTTTTGCCAAAAAGACATATATATATATAAAATATATATTTTATATAAGTATTAATATATACTATAATATATATGTATTAATATATAATATATAATATTATTATATATTAATATATAATATTAATTAATTGAAACTTCATTTCAATTTAATGAAGCTGACTTTTCCAAGTCGGCTCCATTCTGTCTTATAGTGACACAATATTCCATTGTATGGATAGTCCATAACTTTATTAAGCCAGTGCCCTACTGATGAACATTTGTGTTTGTCCCAGTTTTTTTTTTCTATTACAAGAATGATATAATAAAATTCGTAATTAAAAGATGTGGTTATTAATGGGTGTGTTGTGTTAAGGATCAGACATTGTGCTAAGCCCTCTACAGGATATTAGGATGAATGAAATATATTTCCTGCCATCTTGGAGTTTACTCTTTTGTGTGGGAGAACTATTAAAAAAATGACATGGTTGGGCGTGGTGGCTCACACCTGTAATCCCAGCACTTTGGGAGGCCGAGGCGGGCAGATCACTTGATCAGCAGTTTGACACCAGCTTGGCCAACGTGGCAAAAACCTGTCTCCACTAAAAATACAAAAATTAGCCGGGCATTGTGACACATGCCTGTAATCCCAGCTACTTGGGAGGCTGAGGCAGGAGAATCACTTGAACCCAGGAGACAGAGGTTACAGTGAGCCGAGATTGAGCCACTGCACTCCAGCCTGGGCGACACAGCGAGACCAGTCTCAAAAAAAATATATACAACGTCGGAAAAATGATTTACATACTAAATAGTTGGATTAATTATAACATCTGCCCAGGGAGTAGAAAGGAAGGTGCTACCAATTCTGACAGTTGGGATTAGGGAAGATTTCACTGAATTGACTTCATCTCTGTAGGGATTTACTTTAGTCTGTTTAATGTGGGGCAGTTGAGGTAGAAGCTTGTACTCTTAACAAAGTCATCCTGTTCACCATGCACTGAGGCAAGGAGCTCTACAATTTTTGCTATTTGAATTTCCTCTAAAAAAATAATTTCATAAAGATCTGGGAATGATTTGTCCTTCTTTTTTCTTTTTTTGAGATGGAGTTCTCACTATGTTGCCCAGGCTAGTCTCAAACTCGTGGGCTCAAGCGATCCCCGCCTCAGCCTCCTGTGAGATGACACGCACACGCCACTGTGCTCGGCTCTTGCTTTGTCTTCTTCTAAACTTGTTTTGCTGAGTTTAGTCTACAGCTTTGTCTGATAATCTTAAAACTCGTTACAAATATTCAACATGGCACCGCTCCTTGCTCTGTCCCAAAATGTTCTGGGTAAATGATCTCCAAATCAAGCGTGCCATAAATTGTTGAATTAGTATTGTTACATCTGGTGTGACTGTCTAGAAAAAGCCATTTTATCAGTACATGGACTCTAACAGTATGATTTTAAAAGAAAACATATGAAACAACTCACCTGTGATAGCAAATCTCTTTGAGTCAGAACCTTCCCAGCAATCATGTAAACGTACTGGAGGGAGAGTTTTTATTTTTAAGCAATCTTAATTAGCAGGTCTCTTTCTTATTGACATCTTCAAAGGGCTTTCAGCTCCTCCCTAGATGAAAGGTCCTGTGTAAGGACAAATTATTAGTATGCTCACAAAATACACACACTAAATGCAGGAAAAGTGCAAACGGTTTAACTCCACAGCCTGCAATGCTCTTGAGATGCTTTGATCTGCCGGGATAGCCATTAATTATTCTATATCCTTTACTCTCTAAATGCATGCATCAAAGCATGTTCATGCACACCCTTGTAAATCCAGCTGTTTATTTCAAAATAGTTCTTCTGAATTAACCCTTGTTTCCTTTTTCCTTTGTTGAGAGCTGTTGATCCAGCTTATTGGGGAAAGGGCATATGTAACCTTGGGTTAAGAGTAGAAAATAATCTTTTTTTTTTGCTCTATAAAGATGTCCATGGGCTGGGCGCAGTGGCTCATGCCTGTAATACCAGCGCTTTGGGAGGCTGAGGAGGGCAGATCACCTGAGGTCAGGAGTTCGAGACCAGCCTGGCCAACATGGTGAAACCCCGTCTCTACCAAAAAATACAAAAAGTAACCGGGCGTGATAGCAGGCACCTGTAGTCCCAGCTACTCGGAAGGCTGAGGCAGGGGAATCACTTGAACCCAGGAGATGGAGGTTGCAGTGAGCTGAGATTACACAACTGCACTCCAGCCTGGGTGACAGAGCGAGACTCCATCTCAAATAAAAAAAAAAAAAAGATGTTCATAATATAAAAATGTATATTAATAAAGATTCATTGGTAACCTGGGAAAATATATATAATATAATAAGTGAAAAAAGCATGATACAAAAATTTATAGAGTCATTATCACAACTGTAATACTAATAATTGCTAACATGAATTAAATACAACAATGCCAATCACTGACCTGAATGCTTTACCTGTGTGATATACTTTAATCTTCACGATGAGATGAATGTTGTCATCTCTCTTTTACATATAAAGAAACTGAAGCTCAGAAAGGTCAAGTAACTAGACCATGATCACACAGCCAATCAGTGGTAGAGTTGATGGGGTTCTATCTGGTACTGACTGACAACAAAGCTTTGTGATGCCCCTGCTGCCTTTTAACAGTGAATATACCTAGGCAGAGAGATTTGGGGTGATTTTCCCCCCACTTTTTTACACTTACACATTTTTTTAGAATAAGCAAAACTAACATACTAACTGCATGAAGTAATCAAATAAAATTAATAAAGAGGGCTGAGTAGCTCTTTTATTCATGGCGCGATAACTTGAGATAAATATAGGTAACGTGTCATTAAGCTCAAAGTTGTCTGGGCCTCTGCTTCCTTATCTTTAAAATGAAAGGGTTGTACCAAGCAGTCTCAAAGGCACCTTTCAATGTTCATATTACTTTAGTTCATTGTTTCTGATTATGCTTCAGAGATGGCATTTTTCCTCAGCAGTAAGTTGGTTGTAGTTCCCTAAATTTGCTCAAAGAGCTTACCAAAGGAAGAACCAAAGGACTGATTGGGATTCATCTTTAACACCACAGGAGAATAAAGACTACCTTTGTTAATGATGAATTTTGAATAAGTATTAATTTTGAATAAGTATTAATGTAAAATTGTTACATACTTATTAAATTGTAATTGTAAATAAATAATAAGCATATAATTTTTTATCATATATGGTTAAGGCTTACATGATGTCTTGATATATACATAGAGAGAGAAAAGGTTATGATAGTTAGCAAATCAACCTATCCACCACCTCAGTTAGCCTTTTTCGTGTGTGTGTGGCAAGAGGACCTAAAATCTACTTTTTTAGCAAAAATGATTAAATATAGTTCTCATGTTGTACATTCCATCTTTAGATTTGTTCATCCTTTATATCTGCTATTTCGTATCCTTTGTCCTGCAGCTTCCCATTAAGCATATTTTTCTGATCTAATTCCAGAGTGAAAGACATGTTGCGTTGGATATCAGCACTAGGTCTTTTTCTGACCAGGGTTTAGTTTGGACATGTCTGGAATGCAAGAGTGAGAAACCTTTTGAAACTGCATGGAGAGTAGGTGTTTCCAGCTCAGAGGAGCATTTGATCTTTACTTGGAAAATAAGTACCTGCACTACAAAGAAAGGTTGCTTGTCTCCACGGAAGGATGAATTCCTCCACGGGAAGCGTGTGGCACCAACCATGAAAAAAGAACAGAACTCTCTGCAGTGCTATAAATATTAAGATGTCTGGGAAACATGAAGGATTTTTATTTCTGGCTACATTTATTTATCATTTCTATTTTTGATAATAGACTAGTCTTTATTCGGAACTCTTTCATTCCCAGTGTTGTATTTTTCAACACAGGGAAATGTAATGATTCAGCACATAACAGGTATCCAATAAATACTAGTTCAATAAAGAAAGCATGTTAACATTTAAGCTTTAATTAGAAGTACAGCTTTTTTTTTAAGGTAAGTTTTAGGAACAGTTCTCTTCCTTTGATTAGTATCCAGAATTCCGTCTTCTGAAGACCCTAGCATCTTCACATCAACTTTTAAAAACTTTCCATACCACATAGACCAAAGATTCAAATATAAAAAATGAAATCATTTTTATACTAGACATGGAAGAATTTATTTATCATCTTAAAGTGGGGCAGGGCTTTCTACTATTTCTAAAAATCAAGAGCTTACAAAGGAAAATGATGAAGTTAGTAAAGTTAATAGAATAATTAAAATCTTCAGTAAAAGCAAAGAACAACAAAACATATGCACATAATCAGAATAATTAAGACATTAACAACAAACAAATATCAAGATAAATATCAAGATAAAATAACTAATCTACCAACATATGAAGAGTTCCTAGCAATGAATAAGAAAAGGACAGATAAACAATAGAAAAAGGGCAGAGAAAGTGAATTGAGAGTTCACAGAAAAGGAAACACGTAAGGCTCTTAAACCTAAAAGCAGATGCTTAACTGAAGTCATAATTAGAGAAACCCAGGATATAATTACACTAAGTTGTTGCGCCCCATGCATCAGATTGCCAAAAATCTACAAATTTCATACATACTCTGTAGTCAAGACCTTGGGAAAGGAAGACTGTATTATTTGTGAGAGGTTAAATTGGTACAACCTCTAAGGAGGACAATTCAGCAATAGCTATCAAAATCACAAATCCACGCAGTCAAAGGACGATTTATCCTGAAACTAACAAAGCATAAGCTTCAGGAACCCTCACTTGCACAACCCCTTTGTGAGGCTCTGGGAGGAGCCCTAAAGATTTTTCACTATATTATATGTTTTTGGAATCTTTGCAAAGTAAGGGATTTTAGTTACAATTGGTTAAGACCACTGCTTTCTTTCTACTTAGACATCTCCTCCATCATACTTTCCTTTGTGAACTGTGGCAATGGAGTGGCATCAGGAACTTTTGGGATCTAGCTAAAGGGAAATTGACTTGGAGATTCATTAAGGTTTGGGTTTATTAGGATGAATTTACGTGTTGTGCAATCTCCACATGTATAGCCAGGTTATTGCTAGGTGTCCTGGTGCAGGAATGGTTTCCAGAAATACTCCTACCACCCACTGTGCTAACCACCTGCCACTCTAACTAGACGATGCAGAACCAGAGGTCATATTGAAACATAAACATGTCTTATAATGCTTGATACCAGAATTATGTAGGTAGTAGAAAAGAAACAAGGCTTGAAATACGTGGAGTCAGAAGCCAGTCTGTGGAAAATTATTTTAATACTAGCCAGGTAAAATAACGAGCAGAATGTTTCATTATTACAGATGCCTGGTCAAAATGGGTATTTTAGCCTATCAGGAATGTACCTGATGATGCAGCAATTAAAACACGCAGCATATATTAATAGTCTTTTTTAAAAAATGGGAATCACATGAAATAGAATTTCTCAGAATTTCCAGGTTGTAGGATACAAACTTATAGCAGCACTAGACATAGCAAGCACGTCTGTGTGAAACTGAATGCTTAATGCATCACAGCTGTCAATAATAATAAAAAAAGAATTTCAATCAACCGTACTAAAGAGAAGACTGAATTCTCTTTCTGCTTTCTGTCTTTAAAATGATGTTACAAAACTGTGGTCACATAAGGAGGAAATCCAAGTCTGTACAGGAATTAAAGATAGAGAAAAAAGCTTTATAAATGTGTGTCAGAGAGTTAATTAGCAAAAATATTAAGTTATTTTTCAAGGTTCTGTGATAGTTATGGTATTTGTTAGCGTTTTAAAATTAGTAATTTATTGTGATTTCATTTTGTTGTTTACATTCGTTATTTGGTTTTGTACCTACTTTAGATATGATAATTTGTATTCTTTTTGTTTGTTTGTTTCCAAGGAACTTATTTAATCAGAACTTCAGAGGGCCCTAGAAAGCTGCATTTTTGACAAGGACCTCCCCTCTGGATGCCCTTCCCCACTTCCCCTCATTTTAACAAGGATTCTAGGTGAATTAAAAATATGATTTGGGAAGTAATTTTAACCTTCATTGTGTGTCAGGTTATATATACAGTAATATTAAGTTATAAATCATGTACTAGGAGAAAAAAATTATTATACAAAATGTTAATAGAGGCCTAAATACAATATGGTTTTAAAAATAAAATAAAATGAATTTATGTGCATATTGTTGTAATCATAAAGATAAGAATGTTACATTGAAAGCTACACAATGAGAAACATTAATGGCAAATCCAAGTACAAATGAAAATATTCTCTGAATTCCCAGGTTTCACTGAGTATCAAAACCCACCAATATTTCAGTCCTTTTCTTATATATTATTCTGTAACCATGTTCTGCACATTTGACTGGATCCCTGGACTTCATGTCATTTTATCTGTGACATTCTCTACAGTTATATGCCATTGGCTGCTGCTTTGGGATTTGAATGTCCTTCCGGGTGTCCATTGTTAGTCCCTACACAGCGTGATGAAATTTCTCACTCTCTTCTATTATTTTTCTTAATGAAGGCTCACAAAATTATAATTGTTCAGGTATACAACCTGGATTAGTATTTGTAATTACCCAAATGCCTCAGAAAAATTTCAACTGGGGGAATTTATCTTAGAGTTGTTCTTGTACAGTTATGAAATGGCACGTGTACAAGGTTAGTCACTGCAAAACCGTAGCAGAAAAAGGTTGAACTCAGTGGAGATCTGGTTAAACAGATCATGGTATGCCCTGCATAATGGAGTACTGTACAGCTCTGAAAAATGAGGACACAGTCTATATTCTGATATGGAAAGGGCTACAATATATATTGCCCAATGAAGAAAAACAAAGCTTAGAACAATGTGTACAGTGTGCTACCTTTCATTTTAAAAAAAAAAAAAAGAAGGAAGAATAGAAACATTAACATTTGCTTATTTTTACATAAATAAGTTCTGGAAATGAATACAAGCGATTGTAGGGAGGGGACATTCAGTGGAATGCACTGAGGTGGGAATGAGATTTTTCACTCTATAGCCCCATACAAGAGATGTATATTCACTATTCAAAAGTTAAATGAAAAAAATATGTATATACGTGTACATATATATATATATATATTTTTTTTTTTTCCCTTTTGAAGCAGAATCTTGTTCTGTCACCCAGGCTAGAGTCCAATGGCAAGATCTCAGCTCACTGCAACCTCTGCCTCCCAGGTTCAAGCGATTATCCTGCCTCAGCCTCCTGAGTAGCTGGGATTACAGGGATGCACCACTACACCCGGCTAATTTTTGTATTTTTTGGTAGAGATGGGGTTCCACCATGTTGGCCAGGCTGGTCTCAAACTCTTGGCTTTAGGTGATCCTCCTGCCTTGGCCTCCCAAAGTGCTGGAATTACAGGCGTGAGTCACCACGCCTGGCTAAATTTTAATACATTGTTCTTCACTTTGGCCACACTCATGGAGGGGGGTTATTTCCAGAGACCTTTTTGGCATCTTTTTGAAATGCTGTTTAGTTGCTCATTAGCCATCAGATTAAAATTCATAACTATTCATTTCTACAGTATTCATATAATCAGCTCTCTATCAAAAAAACTGTGAAAATTATCTGAGGGAATTTAATGTAAGAGTTTAAGAAAAACTCGATAACACCAATGAAAATATTCAATTATGTGAGAAACTTAAAACATCACCACTTCAAAAGAAATAAAGGCAAACAAACACTGGGATTATTATCTTGAATACCCCCATTTACAGAAAATAAAAGGAAAACATTAACACTATCTAACTGATAATGAGTTATGGACATGAATAAGAAATTCTAAAAACATAACAGTATTAAGCTTAGAAGTCATCATTAGGTTCCATCACCTGCTCCACACAAATTCAACATACTGCAAGGTGTTGTCAATTTTGCCTTCTAAGTATCTTTCTATTGTTCTCACCCTAGTCTAAGTCACCATTTTCTCTCTTTAAGACTAGCATAAAATGGGCAAAGAACCTGGATAAACATTTTTGAAAGAAGACGCACAGACACTCACGCCTGTAATCCCAACACTTTGGGAGGCTGAGGCAGGAATACAGCTTGAGCGCAGGAGCTCTAGGTGGCAGTGAAGTAGGATTGCCACTGCACTCCAGCCTGGGCAATAGAGCAAGACTCTGTTTCAAAAAGAAAGAAAGAGAGAAGACATATAAATAACCAACAGGTATATGAAAAAATGCCCAATGTGACTGATCATCAGGGAAATGCAAATTGAAACAACGAGATATCATCTCATACCCATCAGGATGGCAATTACCAAAAAGATAAAGATACAACAGTCTTTGACAAGGGTGTGGAGAAAAGTGAATCCATATACACTGATGGTGGAAATGTAAATTAATACAGACGTTATGGAAAATTGTATGGAGGTTTTTCAAGAAATTAAAAAATAAAGGTAGCATGTGATCTGCAATCTTACTTCTGGGGTATATATCCAAGGGAAATGAAATCAGTATGTGGAAGGGATATCTGCACTTCCATGTTTATTGCAGCACTATTCACAGTAGCAAAGATATGGAAACAATACAAGTGTCCATCAACAGATGAATGGATCAAGAAAACACACGCGCGCGCGCACACACACACACACACACACACAATGGAATACCATTCAGCCATAAAAAGAATGAAATCCTGCCATTTGTGACAACACAGATAAACCTGGAAGACATTATATTAAGCGAAATAAGCCAGGCACAGAAAACAAATACCACATGATCTCATTTATATGTGGAATCTAAAAAAGTCAAACTCATAGCAGCGGACAGTAGAATGGTGGTTACCAGGGGCTGAGAGAGGGGGAGGAATTGAGAGGTATCAGCCAAACTATACAGAATTTCCATTACACAGGAGGAATAAGTTCAAGTGATTTATTGTTCAACATGGTGACTGTAGTTAAAAACAATACTGTATTCTTGAAAAATGGCTAAGGGAATAGATTTTCAATGTTCTTGCCACAAAAAAAAACCTCATAAGCGAGGCAATGCATAATGCCATTTAGCCTGATTTAGCCATTTCACAATGTATACATATTTCAAAACATGTTTCACACCATAAATACATACTATTGTGACAGAAATATATATATTTATGTCAATTAAATTAGTGTCAATTAAAAAATTTGTGTCAATTTTTAAAAAAATATAGGCCAGGCACGGTGGCTCACGCCTGTAATCCCAGCACTTTGGGAGCCCGAGGCGGGCAGATCGCGAGGTCAGGAGTTCGAGACCAGCCTGGCCAACATGGTGAAACCCCATCTCTACTAAAAATACAAAAATTAGGTGGGCGTGGTGGCGGGTGCCTGTAATTCCAGCTACTCAGGAGGCTGAGGCAGGAGAATCACTTGGACCTGGGATGCGGAGTTTGCAGTGAGCCGAGATCACACCATTGCACTCTAGCTTGGGCAATAGAGTGAGACTCCGTCTCAAAAAAAAAAAAAAAAAAAAAAAGACTAGCGCAACACCCTTTAAATGGCCTTCCTGGACTCCCTCTACGTCTCCCTCATTGCATTCTCTACACAGTGGAATCATTTTAAAAGATGAATCTAATTATGTCTCAAATGCACACACCTTTACGACCCTTCACTGACTTCCCAGTGCTTATGAGGCAAAGATTAAACTTCTTTACGGCTTCTTCTCCTTTCAGGGCTTTTAAATACTGGTGTACCCTCCCCCACTGCCCTATCCTTTGTCTTCACTCATCACTCCACCTCCTCTGACCTAACCAACTCCTATTCTCACCTCAGATCTCACCTAAAAGCCAACTTTGTCAGGGAGGCTTTCTAAAGCAGTCTGGAACACCCCATTCCACATTAGTGAAGCACCGGTACAGCTCCTTCATGGCTCTTTGCATAGGGATCATTCCAATTCACTGCGGGAGAAGTGGGGAGGGATGGCCTCCTACACTCCACCAGGGCAGTGGTTGCTGTTCACTGCACCTAGCACTGCATCTGACACCTGGAAGACCCTTATTAAAACATTTGTTGGGCAAGTGAATAAACATTACTGTTAATAAAATAAATGGACCTTAGAACAAACATACTAATTTGGCCTGTGAAATTGGCAAAAAAAAAAAATTAAAAAGAAGGCCACTGTCCACTTGTCATTAGCAGGTTTACAGCACCCTTCTACGTTTTTCATATTTTTTAATTGAGGTGAATTTTGCATAATATAAAATTAACCATTGGAAAGTAGACAATTAAGTGACATTTAGTACATTCACAATGATGAGCAACCATCAGCCACCACCTTTATCCAGTTCCAAATATTTCCATCACGCCGAAAGGAAACCTAGTACTCATTAAGCAGTTGCTCTCTGATATGGTTTGGATCTATGTCTCTGCCCAAATCTCATGTTCAATCATAATCTCCAGTGCTGAGAGTGGGACCTGGTGGGAGGTGATTGAATCATGGTGGTGCTTTCTCAGGAATGGTTTAGCACCATCCACTTGGTGCTGTTCTCGTCACAGTGAGTGAGTTCTTGCAGGCTCTGGTTGTTAAAAGTGTGTAGCACCTCTCCGTGCTCTCTCTTGCTCTTACTCCTGCCATGTAAGACACCTGCTCCCCCTTTGCCTTCCACCGTGAATAACAGCTCCCTGAGGCCTCCCCAGAAACAGATGCTGCCATGCTTCCTGTACAGCTTACAGAACCCTGAGCCGATTAAACCTCTTTTCTTTATAAATTACCTTGTCTCAGGAATTTCTTTTACTTATTTATTTATTGAAACAAGGTCTCACCCTGTTGCCCAGGCTGGAGTGCAGCAGTGCAATCATGGCTCATAGCAGCCTCTGCCTCTGGGCTCAGGCGATTCTCCCACCTCAGTCTCCAGAGTAGCTGGGACTACAGGTGCACACCACCATGTCCAGCTAATTTTTGTATTTTTTTTGTAGAGATGGGGTTTCGCCATGTTGCCCACACTGGTCTCAAACTCCTGTACTCAAGCGGTCTGCCTGCCTCAGCCTCCTAAAGTGCTGGGATTACAGGCTTGAGCCACCAAGCCTGGCCTAGGAATTTCTTTGTAGCAATGTGAGAATGAACTAACACACTCCCCAACCTCCCCCATCCCCAGCCTCTGGCAACCACCAATCTGCTTTCCGTCTCTGGATTTACCTATTCTTGGCCTTTTATATAAGTGGAATCATACAATACGTAGTGTTTCGAGTCTGGCTTCTTTCACTTAGTATAATGTGTTCAAGGGGGTTCATCTAAATTGTAGCATGGATCAGAACTTCTTTCCTTATTACGATGGAATAATATTCTAATGTATGTATATACCACAATTTGTATATCCATTAATCTGCTGATGAACATTTGGGTTATTGTGCCTTTTGGCTATTGTGAACAGTGCTGCTATGCTCTCTTACCTTTTTGATGGGCGTGTAAACTGGTGGTGGACAAACTGATTACCGTGCTTGCTGGACTCTCATCCAGGCATCTGGCAGGGTTGCTCCATAATGGCACATGGACTGGGACTGATCCTCCAGTGCCTGTGCCATCAGTGGTTAAATATTTTGAATAATTATGAACAGATTACCATAAATTCAACAAAGAGGGGGACATGTTCTGCTCCCCTTAACCGCACAAAGGACTAAGACAGAGGTAGGTACTTGACCAAGGACGGCCAAATGTAATCTGTGCGAGTGATCAATGAGGTAGCCAGAAGGAAAATTCAGCCTAAATAGGCATGATGACTGTTAGCTAAGCCAGTCCGATTTCTTATGTGGGGAAAATGAACTCAAAATATGGACGGGAAATGAAGACTTGGTAATGGGAGCAGAAGATGAAAAAGGCCGGCTGTGAATGGCTGATTTCTGGAGCAGAGCTTCTTGCGCTGTGACTACTGATGGGGGACAAGGTAGCTGGTCCCCAGAGCTCCCCTGCATCCTGAACGACCTTCAGTTGCACCCCGTGTGGCTCAGTGAGTTCTTATTTGTTCTTTGCAGTTACTATGAGGCCTGGTTTCACGGCTTAGATGCCTGCCCTAAATATTTCTACAATTGTCATTCTGACAAACCTCCCAATGACTGAGGTAACCTGAGTGATTCTTTGCATCCAAAGGAGCTTAAGGAAAACACCTTTGAAAAGAAATTAAGTTATAGATATCAAGAGCTTTATAATCATTCACAGTCTTTGATCCAATAATTCCTCTCCAGAGCTCCAGTCTAAGACAATGATCCCAGAGTCAGAAAAACCACATGCAGAAGGAAGTTACTCTTAATTTTAGATTAGTGCAAGAAATTGGAAACATGTCCAAATGTCGTCAAATGATTAAAAAAAGGAAAAAATTAAATTGCCTAAATTAGATTAAAAACTTATTTATTAAGGATTATGTGTATGAATAGTTTTATATTCATACTGAAATATTGTTCCATAATGATTTTTTATTTTACAAAGGTAGGAAATATATGTTTATATGGAAAATATTAACAGAAAGACACATAACAAAATATGAATAATGATTATCATTGGGTGATATTTTTGCACTGTTATTTAAAATATTTTTATGAAACATGCATGTGTTGTTTTTATAATAAGAAAATGCTTTTTTAGGCCGGGGGTGGTGGCTCAAGCCTGTAATCCTAGCACTTTGGGAGGCTGAGTCAGGCAGATCACCTGAGATGAGGAGTTCGAGACCAGCCTGAGCAACATGGAGAAACCACGTCTCTACTGAAAGTACAAAATTAGCTGGGCATGGTGGCGCATGCCTGTAATGCTAGTTACTTGGGAGGCTAAGGCAGGAGAATCGCTTGAACCCAGGAGGAGGAGGTTGCGGTGAGCCGAGATCACACCATTGCATTCTAGCCTAGGAGACAAGAGTGAAACTCTGCCTCAAAAAAAAAAAAAAAAAAAATTTTTTTTTAAAAAGCAGGATATAGCATGGCTTTTAGGCAGAAACAAATCATCCTGATATTTACTTCTTAGAAAAGAAGGAGGGACAAAAGCTTCAGTACTAGTAGAAAACTAGAAGAAAAAGATCACAGTGACATGGCAAATTCAACCTCCACAAAATTCCTGAAGGAGCCAGATGGTATTCCCGTTTTCCAGAGGGCACAGGATACGCCTTTTGAGGGAAGGTCAAAGAAGGGTTTGCTGTAGCTGCGAACACTATGCCAAATCTAAGTCCATAGTGACCACCTAGACGCAAAGCTTATTAGGAAAAGCTCATGCCATTCCAGATGACAGTTCCAAGTGGACAGACTTGTGATTTTTCCATGTGGATCAGAAACATGTACCCACCATACAGCATTGCAGTGAAACTCCAAGAATGGCAGCAGGAAGGAGGTAGAGCAGTTAATTAATTGAACACTTATTTATTGAATGTTTACTATGTTTGGGCACTATTGTGAGCCATAGGGATAAAAATTCCTGCCTTCATGGTGCACACATGCTACAGTGTAGGGTTGCAAGGTAAGGAGAAGGGGAGACAATACATCAAAAGTAGCAGTAAATATAGCCTATTAGACACATATGGAGAAAAATAAAACAGTGGAAGGAGTTCAGGAGAGTCTGTTGTCAGGTTCTTAGAGTTTAAAGAGGTGATGAGGTAAGGTGGTGCAAGGATATTTGAGTGAAGATGTGAAGGTAAGAAATTGAGTTCAAGAAAAACATTCTAGACAAAGGGACACCGGGCACAGTGGCTCACACCTGTAATCCTAGTACTTTGGGAGGCCGAGATGGGAGGATCATCCAAGGTCAGGAGTTCGAGACCAGCCTGACTAACATGGAGAAACCCTGTCTCTACTAAAAATACAAAATTAGCAGGGGCCTGTAATCCCAGCTACTTGGGAGGCTGAGGCAGGAGAATTGCTTGAACCCGGGAGGCAGAGGTTGCAGTGAGCTGAGATCACGCCATTGCACTCCAGCCTGGGCAACAAGAGCGAAACCCCATCTCAAAAAAAAAAAAAACAAAAACAAAAACACACACACACACAAAGAGAGTAGCAAATACAAAGACCCTGGAGCAGGATTGTATCTGGCCTGTTCAAGGAATGCAAGGTCAGTGTGGCTGGGAGCAGAGTAAGCAAGGCGGGGGCGGGGAGTGGTGGGAAGAGAAGGAGTGGAGGAGGGTCAGGTCACATATAGCCTTGAAGGCCACTGTAAGGAGGAAGAAGGAGACCAATGTATCCACAGATGCTGACTGATAAAGATGCAGGTGGCAAAGATCAGTCCAAGGCCCCTACCCCAGGTCACTAGGAGATGGTTGTGTCATTTGCTGAGACAGCAAACAAAGAGAAAGGTCAGATTTGTGTCGGAGAGGGCATGGGAAGGAAAGAAAGGAAGAAATCATAAATTTGTTCGGAAAGTTTTTTTTGTTTTTTTGGGGGGGTTTTCTTGGAGGGCCAGTGGGGCCCAGAAGTTGGAACTGGTACCTCAGGAAACTGGTTGGGATAGAGATGCAGTTGGTGAATTAACAACAGAGTGCTCAAATTAGGAAAGTGAATGAGTAAATGACCAGTAGGACATACTAATAAACAGTTGTTGAATCGACCTTGTTAAACTATTCAGGAATGTATTTTATTAGGTTCTTTTGCCAGAAGAGGAACAGAGATAAGTGACTTCAGATACTGAGGTTATTGTAAAGCTGCACAGGAAGCTAGAATACATTGTCACATAGCAATCAGGACTCATGGAGCCTGAAAGGTCACTGAGGTGCAGTTACTGGGACCACCCTACGTGTTCACGTGCCCATCACAGGAGCCCTAGTCACAGAGCCACTCTGTCTCTGCTTCTATTGCTCTTGATAGGGTATTTCTCTTTCTCCGTCAATCTCAATCTTAATCTCTGTCCATATTCCTCAAAGTGATCACCTATGAGAGAGAACATTTGATCAGAACCCTTTAACATTTTTTAGGCTGGGCGCGGTGGCTCACACCTATAATCCCAGCACATTGGGAGGCCGAGGTGGGTGGATGACCTGAGGTCAGGAGTTTGAGACCAGCCTGGTCAACATGGTGAAACTGTCTCTACTAAAAACACAAAAAAATTAGTCAGGCATGGTCGTGGGTGCCTATAATCCCAGCTACTAGGAGGCTGAGGCAGGAGAATCGCGTGAACCCTGGAGGTAGAGGTTAAAAAGTTAGTGGCTGTGGTGGTGCACACCTGTAGTCCTAGCTACTTGGGAGGCTGAGGTGGGAGGATTGCTTGAGCCCAGAAATTCAAGCCTTCAGTGAGCCGTGATTGTACCACTGCACTCCAGCCTGAGCAACAGAGCAAGATTTTATCTCTTAAAAAAAAAAAAAAATCATGTAGATGATGTTTAAATAATGGGATTGATGAGATTACCAAGTCAAGACTGTAGAAAGGAGAAGACCTGGGATCAACCAACATTTAAAAATCAGACATAGAGGCTGGGTGTGGTGGCTCTCACCTGTAATCCCAGCACTTTGGGAGGCTGAGGTGGGTAGATCACCTGAAGTCTGGAGTTCAAGACCAGCCTGGCCAACATGGTGAAATCCCATCTCTACTAAACATACAAAAATTAGCCAGGCATGGTGTTGTGTGCCTATAATCCTAGCTACTCAGGAGGCTGGGGCAGGAGAATCACTTGAACCCGGGAGGCAGAGGTTGTAGTGAGCTGAGATTGCACCACTGTACTCCAGCCTGGGCAACAAAGCGAGACCCTGTCTCAAAAAAAAAAAAAAAAAAAAAAAGTCAGACATAGAAAGTAAGATCAGCAAAGAAGACCACAAAGAAAGAGTGAAATAGGTGGAAAACCAGGAGAAACCAGGAGAGCATGGTGTCAACAGAGGCCAAGATTATTTCTGGAAGGGGAGTGGAGTGAACTACGTCAAATGCTACTCAAAGTGAAATAAGATGAGGACTGAGAAATGACCATTAGATTTGGCAAAATGAAGGACACCTTGATAAGAGCCATTTATTAGAGTGATGAAGACAAGCCCGACTGGAGTACATTGAAGGGAACTGGAGGTGAGAAAGTAGAGAGAACAAAATACAGATGTTTCTTTTGAGATGTTTTACTATGAAGAAAAGCAGAGAGGAGATATGGGGTTAAGGAAATTTCAAAAGGGATGAGCAATATTAAGGCATATTTGCAAACTGTGGGAAATGATTCCATAAAGAGAGAGAGACTAATAGTGCAGTAAGAGGTGAATAATTGCAGGCGTAAAGTCCTTGAGAAGGAAGACAAAACAGAATCCAGAGAACTCCAGAGAAGTTTTCTCCAACAGATTTTTTAACCTATGGGAGGGCAGTTTTAGGAAAACAGAGGAGGCCAAATCCAAACTGGGTGAGTTTAAGGAATGAAATATGGAACTAAAAATAACTCAACTAAAATGACATTAGTGGTTCTCTCTGGGTAATACAGGATTTGGGATTTTTTTTTTCTGTGCTTCTTTATACATTTCTGTGACTTTCAAATTTTCTGGAAGGAATTCTTACCACTATCATAATTAGAAAAAAAATGCAAAATGTTTAAGAAAAGTGAAGTCAGTAAGTGTACTGAATTGCATCTGTCTTGGAAGTAGGCCCACCCCTGAGAATACAGGAAGTACAAGAGTATCTAGACACAGCAGTGACCTTGGCAGGAAGTCCGTGTCGTTCATGATGAAACTTTCTCCTTTTCAAATCTCCAGTCCCATACCTGCTGGGTACTACTAATTCAATGTACTCCAGATACAGGAGGAAGTCCAGTCTAACAGGCAAAACACAATAGCTAAAAAGGGTGGCTGCAGTCATTGCAGTTGTTCAGTATTGTGGTTGCCTCAGGCGAGGCTTGCAAGTCTAGGCAGATGGACACTTCACACTACAGACATGTCTACATGCAGGCAGCCACGCTACTGGAGTCCAAGACCAGGACTGGTGGGGTCGAGGGTGGCCTTGTAAGAACAAAACTAAGCCCCATGGCCGGGTGCAGTGGCTTATTATGCCTGTAATCCCAGCACTTTGGGAGGCTGAGGCGGGTGGATCACCTGAGGTCAGGAGTTAGAGACCAGCCTGGCCAACATGGTGAAACCCCGTCTCTACTAAAAATACAAAAATTAGCCGGGTGTGGTGGTGGGTGCCTGTAATCCCAGCTACTTGGGAGGCTGAGGCTGGAGAACTGCGTGAACCCGGGAGGCAGAGGTTGCAGTGAGCTGAGATCATGCCATTGCACTCCAGCCTGGGCAACAAGAGTGAAACTGGGTCTCAAAAACAAACAAACAAACAAACAACAAACAACAACAAAACAACACACAAAAAAACAAACAACAAAATTAAGCCCCAGCAGGCCCACCGTGGTGCTCCATTTAACAGAGGCCTCACATTCCTAAGGGATCTCCCAGCTGGTTATTTCCAGGTGAGGCCTCACATATTTACACTGATGCACTAAAAGGACTGAAAAGGTGACTCTCACCATACAGCTTTGAACATGCTTCCCATTACCATACCATTCATCTGTCCTGCATTATAAATTAAGGTATTTATGACCCATAATTATTTTATGAGCAGCACAATTACATTGCATATTTTTCTTTGATTTAAAAGCCCCAAGGTTTTAAATAAAGACATTTAAAATGTACCACAATTAAAACTAGCCCTGTTATAGTATTTCTTTACTTTTTGCAGTTAATAGACTTAATTTTTTTAGAAGAGTTTTATATTTACAGAAAAATTGAAGCTGGGCGAGGCAGCTAATGCCTGTAATCCCGGCACTTTGGGAGGCCAAGGAGGACAGATCACCTGAGGTCAGGAGTTTGAGACCAGCCTGACTAACATGGTGAAATCCTGTATCCTAAAAATATAAAAAATTAGCTGGGTGTGGTGGTGTGTGCCTGCAATCCCAGTTACTAGGGAGGCTGAGGCAGGAGAATAGCTTGAACCCGGGAGGCAGAAGTTGCAGTGAGCCAAGATTGCACCATGGTTTCCGTGAGCCGAGATTGCACCACTGCACTCTAGCCTGGGTGACAGTGGGAGACTTCTTCGAAAGAAACAAAAAAAGAAAGAAAGAGAAAGAAAGAAAGGAAGGAAGGAAGGAAGGTTGAGCAGATAGTACAGAGTTCCCATGTTCTCCCCCCACCTCCAACCTGCTCCCAGCACAGTTTCCCCTATTATTCATATTTTGTGTTAGTGTGATTTATTGTTACAATTGATGAAAACCAATGTTGGTACATGATTGGTACCAGTTATTGGACTTTACCAACTGAAGTCCATAGTTTACATTCGGGTTCACTCTTGGCGTTGTACAATTCTCTAGGTTTTGGCAGAAGTATAAGGTCATGTATTCACCATCATGGTGTCATACAGAGTAGTTTTGCTGCTCTAAAAATCTCCTGTGGGTCACCTGTTCGCTCTTCCCCTTCTTCACTCCCCTTGGCAACAACTGATCTTTTTACTGTCTCTATGGTTTTGCCTTTTCCAGTATATCAATAGTTGGAATCATGCAGTACATGGTCTTCTCAGATTGGCTTCTTTCATTTAGAAACACTCATTTAAGGTTCATTTGTGCACAGGTTTTTGTGTGGCCATAAATTTTCAGTTCAATTAGGTACATACCAAGAAGCATGACTGGTAGATCACATGGTAAGACTATGTTTATCTTTGTAAGAAACCATCAAACTGTCTTCCAAAGTGACTGTACTATTTTGCACGCCCACCAGCAGTGAATGAGAGTTCCACATCCTTGTCAGCACTTGATGTTGTTAGTGTTCTGGATTTTGGCCATTCTAATAGGTATGTAATGGTAACCCATTGTTTTAATTTGCAATTTTCTAATGCTATATAATGTGGAGCATGTTTTTATATGAATATTTGTCATCTGTATATCTTCTTTCAGGAGATGTCTGTTCAGATCTTTGTCCACTTTTTAATGGGAATTTTTTTAATTTTTTTTTTTTGAGAAGAACTCTCGTTCCTGTCCCCCAGGCTGGAGTGCAATGGCGTGATCTCGGCTTGCTGCGACCAAGGTGTGATCTTGGCTTACTGCAACCTCCACCTCCTGTGTTCAAGAGATTCTCCTGTCTCAGCTTCCTGAGTAGCTGGGGATTACAGGTGACTGCTACAACGCCTGGCTAATTTTTGTATTTTTAGTAGAGACGGGGTTTCACCATGTTGGCCAGACTGGTCTCAAACTCCTGACCTCGTGATCCACCCACCTCGGCCTCCCAAAGTGCTGGGATTACAGGCGTGAGCCACTGCGCCCAGCCTGTTTTCCTATTGTTGAGTTTTAAAAATTGTATGTATGTTTTGGACACAACTCCTTTATCAGATATATATTTTGCAGATATTTTCTCTTGGTCTATATCTTGTCTTTTCATTTACTTAACATTTGTTTAATATACTAAGAGCCTAAAACATTGCAAGTGGCTCAGGCTTCCCTTGACCTCTGAGAAAGTAGAGATGAGATAGATGATGCAAATAAGAATTTCTGGACCTGTTTGGCAGTGAAACGTAGCAGCTCCTAGCCACTCAGACCACTAGTCCTTGGGGAGCAAGGAAGAAGAGAGAAATAGTCGTATCACCCTACTATATGCTAAACACAAAGCATTTTACATACATTATTCCATAGCTACCTTAAGAAGTAACTCTTGCCGGGCACAGTGGCTCATGCCTGTAATTCCAGCACTTTGGGAGGCCGAGGTGGGAGGATCACGAGGTCAGGAGTTAGAGACCAGCTTGGCCAATATGGTGAAACCCCGTCTGTACTAAAAATACAAAACTTAGCCAGGCATGTTGGTGTGCACCTGTAGTCCCAGCTACTAAGGAGGCTGAGGCAAGAGAATTGCTTGAACCCAGGAGGCGGAGATTGCAGTGAGCTGAGATCATAGCCACTGCACTCCAGCCTGGGTGACAGAGCGAGATTCCATCTCAGAAAAAAGAAGAAGTAAATCATATCATTTAGATAGGAAGAAACCCATCAAAGCTGTTAAGTATCAAACAAGTGAAACTATCCAAGGTCTCATATCTATGATGTGGCAGAACTGGGACTCAACTCCGTAACGAACACCACCAGGCCAGATACAAGGCTACCCTGTCTCAAGGCAGGCTCCACAGGGGATGGAGAAAAGCGCAGTCCACCGCATGCAGAGGGTGCTGGAGTGTGGCTTGTTCTGTGCCAGGGCTGAGATCTCAGGGGCTCTGCTCATGGGTGGAAGAACTGCTCCCATTAAGACGGATCTAGAAGGTCTCTTTGGTTTCAAACAAGATCTCAATAAACAGTGGGAATATAGGGAATGGAGTCTAATCTTTGAGGGACAAGAAATAGGCAAAAATTAAGCAGGGTATTAATGCTTTAAACAAGCAGGCTGAAGCCCAGCACAAGGCTGTGACAGAGCTAGGGAAATGGAGCAAAAATGAAGCAAGCTCAGTCACATCGCCACACTAGCAACGTGGTGGGATGTTGAGAGAACCTACCCCTAAGGAGGTGAGAAAGGCTGGGCCTACCACAGGATCCCCAGCTGCCGAGAGCAAGGTCCACTCCTGCACTGCTGATTGATGGGTCTGAGTCTGTCTTATCAGGGACAAGTTGAAGGTCTGCACATGGTTAAGGTTTCCTGTTAAACATCCTCAGAGCCTGCCATGGAAAGGAACAGTAAAAAAGCTTCAAGGAAAGCAGAGACCACAAACAGAGGCTCAAGCCATAAGTCAGGACTTGGGGGGAAAAAAGCGAAGAACCGAATTATCAGAAGTGAGCACCAAACTCAGCACTATTTGATGCCTGTTCTCTGTGCTGAGCTAGGAAATGCTGAAACTGCCCTGACTTTAAGACCCATCCCAGAGGTGAGCTTGGGGCTTAGCTTAAAGGTGGAGCCTGGTGGGCCTAGTGATAGAAACAACGCTGTAGAAAATGAAGAGCACACCTGTGCCAGGCTGGCAGCTGGGACTCTAAGGGGAAGAAGACTTGGTCAACAGACTCTGCGGACCAGATAAATTCTGCAAACCGAAATTCCAAACCTGTTTAAGATTCAGGTGCACTGCATTTAATGCAATAGAAATGTTCCTGAAAAGCAATATATAAATCGAATTTTTGTAAATTGATACTTTGAGTGACCCAGGGGAATTTGCTGCTTAAAGGAAATTATTATTTTTGTAAATCTATTTCAACTCAATTGGATTTTCTTAAATGGAGCATTCTTTTAATCTGATTTTCTTCTATCAGAGACTGAGACATGTATCTCTGATATGTCAAAAAAAAAAAAAAAAAAGGAATACAGCTGGGCATGGTGGTACATGCCTGTAGTCCTAGCCACTCAGGAAGCTGAGGTGGGAAGACCGCTTGAGCACAGGAGTTTGAGGCTGCAATGAGCTGTGATCACAGCACTGTACTCCAGTCTGGGTGTCAGAGCAAGATCCTGTCTCTGAAAAAAAATAATTAAAAGTAATAGATGCTACGAGTACATGTTGATTTTAGCAAGGTTTAAATTGTATTCCTTACAATATATTCATTAAATTAAAAAATGTGGTCTAGGCCAGGTGTGGTGGCTCACACCTGTAATCCCAGTACTTTGGGAGGCTGAGGTGGGTGGATCATGAGGTCAGGAGTTCAAGACCAGCCTGGCCAGCATGGTGAAACCCCCATCTCTAATAAAAATACAAAAAATTAGCCGGGCGTGGTGTGTGCCTATAATCCCAGCTACTTGAGAGGCTGAGGCAAGAGAATCGCTTGAACCCGGGAGGCAGAGGTTACAGTGAGCCGAGATTGTGCCACTGCACTCCAGCCTGGATGACAGAGCAAGACTCTGTCTCAAATAAAAATAAATAAATAAAGTAAAATAAAAAATTTGGTCTAAACCAGTGGTTCTTACATCTGACTGTACACAGAATTAAACTGGAAGTTTTTAAAAATACTGATTCCTGGGCCCCACCACCTCAGCTTCTGATGCACTGGGAAACATAGGAAGGTACCAAGGGCTCCCCAACAGAAGCCTATGACTTAAAGCTTTTGTGCAGCCATAGACATTGACAGCAAAATGAGGTTAACCCAGAGATGATCTCACTGCCACCATCCCAGGTCCTCCCTTCCCCAGTACCCATGGAAAATGAGTTCCAGCTTACACTGAGCACAAGGATCCCACGATGATGGGGAGCCGCTGGCCACATAAGTTGGGGGTTCTCTAAAGCCAAGAAGTGGCAACCACTCTCCAGACTGATGTGAGACCAGATCCTGGTTACGGCAGCTCCCTTGGCTTCAGAACCAGGCCTTCAGGTACAAGGCAGGGTGTGTCACTCTCCCCAGGGGCCTGTGACCTTCATGGAGAATTCTAGCAACATGATTTTATATCCACTTGTATCATACCTAAAAATTATTAGAAGAAAACTGAATATGGTCTTGTGATAAACAGAATAATACCCATCCCCTCCCCCCACCAGTGACATTCACGTCCTGCTCCTTGACACTGTGAATATGTTAGGTCACACAGTAAAAACAGATAGTTGCTAATCTACTGATTTAACTGACTGACAGATGGGAAGATTATCCTGGTTTTTCTGAGGGGGATCGAAGTAATCACAAGGATCCTTAAAAGCTGAATAGGGAGGCAACAGAGAGATCAAGAGAGATAACAGCATGAGAAGGATTCAGCTCCACATTGCCAGGAAATGGGGCCACAAGCCAAGGGATGTGGACAGCCTTTAGAAGTTGGAAAAGGTTGGCTGGGTGTGGTGGCTCATGCCTGTAATATGGGGTGGGAGGATATGGGCTTTGGGAGGCCGAGGAGGGTGGATCACAAGGTCAGTTCGAGACCAGCCTTCCAACAGAGTTATGTTGTAACCCCGTTTCTATTAAAAATACAAAAAATTATCTGGGTGTGGTGGCAGGCCCCTGTAATCCCAGCTACTAGGAAGGCTGAGGCAGGAGAATCTCTTGAACCTGGGAGGCGGAGGTTGCAGTGAGCCGAGACCGTGCCACTGCACTCCAGCCTGGACGACAGAGCAATACTCTATCTCAAAACTAAAAAAAAAAAAAAAAGAAGTTGGAAAAGGTGGCCTGGCCCAGTGCCTCATGTCTGTAATCCCAGCACTTTGGGAGGCCGAGGCAGGTGGATCACCTGAGGTCAGGAGTTCAAGACCACCCTGGTCAACATGGCGAAACCCCGTCTCTACTAAAAAAATATTAAAAATTAGCCAGGCGTGGTGGTGGGCACCTGTAATCCCAGTTACCCAGGAAGCTGAGTCAGGGAGAATTGCTTGAACCTGGGAGGCAGAGGTTGCAGTGAGCCGAGATCGTGCCACTGTACTCCAGCCTGGGTGACAGAGCGAGACCCTTGTCTCAAAAAAAAAATAAAACAAAATAAAAAATGTTGAAAAAGGCAGGAGACAGATTACTATACTCTAAAGCTACCAAAGAGGCACACATTGCTGCTGACACCTTGAGTTTAGCCTAGTGAGACTTCTGACCTCCAGAACTGCAAGATAATAAATTTGCATTGGTTTAAACCACTAAATTTCAAGTAATTTTTTTTTACAGCAGAAACAGGAAACTAAAACTCATGACCAAGTTCTCAAATTTTGTTTTTCATTAGAATGCAAGAAAAGGAAAGTAGAACTTAAAAGTCTGGCAGATTCTCCATTTTGTTGCAAGGCCCTGCAAGTCACCCCAATATTTTACTTTTCTTCTGTTCAATAGACAAAGAAAATTGTATATTTAAGGTGACCAGGCTTATTTATCAGACCAAGTTTTTAGCACAGTATGATAGGATTGTGGTAAGATCCAGGATCCATATTTTAAAAATCTCCCTAGGCGTCTCTAATATGCAGCCAGGTTTGCAAACCACTGGGCTACAATTTAAATTCTAACCAACATAATTACGAGGTGGTTGCATTCCTAGAGAATGAGTACCGGTGGGTTATCATTAATCTGGGAGGACAGAACACAGGTGATGAAGATTCTCATTCCGTGACCTGCAGAACGGAATAGCCCGCATGTGAATTCAATGCGAATGTGGCACCAAATGGAAAACAGGCGGAGGAGGGCATTTTAATTTATTAATGAGGGTTGTTAGGATGGAGGGTTTGTTGATTCTGAGGGCAGGTGACAGCAGGCTGAGGAGGTGCCAGAGGAGTTGCTGGGAGTTGAGTGCAGTTCAGAGAAGGCAAATGCAGAATAATATACCATCTGTAACAGGGAAGAACACAGCACAATAGCCAGCAGGGCTGGGGAAGACCTTGCAAAATTAGCAAAGTGTCTGGAGACAAGGTCAGTGGCAGAGTAGAGCGGGTGTTAGGGGGTGTGAGGGGATTCAGGAGGGCCACTTGGCCTGGGCCTCTCATTCACATATGTCCTAAAATTTAGACTCCTGACATCTCTCAGTATCTGATAAGGTGTTTGTTAATGTAAAAACGTGCAAAGCATGCCAGTTTAATAATTTCATTTTCGCAACGTTTCCTTTGTTAATGTACAGGGAGCCTGAAAACATGAGGCTAGAGGCCTAGATGTCTCAACTTCAAAAGTCCATGGTGGCCCACAAGATCCATTCAGCCCTGCAGTTTATGAAGCAATCCTAAGTGGACCCCCATAGGATATTTTTGGAAGGACATACCAAGAGCAATGCGGGTCTGTAGTGATCTGGGCCAGGAGAGTTGGAATCCAGACAAGAAAAGAGATTTGCTTTTTTTTTTTTTCCTAAATACAATTTTAATAGATCTTTTTTTTTGTTTTCCTCTTTTCCTCCCAGAGTTATACCTGCACTTTATCCAAAATGTTAAACAAGTCTTGTTATAAAAAAAAAAATAGCAGTCCCTTAGTCTCTCCTCCCCATTTTCTACACTTTAACCTTTTAGATAATTCTTTCAGTATTTGCTTCCAGGTCTCTACATTAACATGCTTGAAATGCTGTTCCTTGATTTTTCAACTATAGCCATTAACTGATTTTTCCCCCGGGTAGAAGATTAGGATTTGGTGTCTTTCCTCCTGCTGTCCTAGTGGGATACACTCATCCTTCCCCATCTCCCATCCTTCCAACAGAGTTATGTTGTAATGCTGGTAACGTGAATGTTCAATGTGTATATTAGAGCAATAGTCACAGCTAAGCCAGAAAGCAAACTATGACCACTTTCTCTTTTCTGAACACCTTTTTTTTTTTTTTTTTTTTTCTGAGACAGGGTCTTGCTCTGTCACCCAGCCCAGATAATTTTTTGTATTTTTTTTTTTGGAGACAGGGTTTCACCTTGTTGCCCAGGCTGGTCTTGAACTATAGGTCTCAAGTAATCCACCCACCTCTGCCTCCCAAAATGCTGGGATTACAGGCATGAACTACTGTGCTCAGACTCCTGCACACATTTTTTTGTTGCTCCTGGAGCTAATAACTGTTTTGGTTTTTGTTTGCTTCATTTTCTATGTACAGTATTTATATTTGCTGTTGGTCTATGTCTGCTGTCAAGGCATTCAGAATTTTCAGATATTCTAATACTTTCACCAGTCTCCTAAAAAAAAATCTCTCCCATAGCCTGTAGCATATGCTCTAACCTGCATGTGAGACATAGCTCTTATCTTGGAATCTCCCTTCACCAGCATCCCAGAGATTCTCTTGCCTCATTCCTGTTTGAACTTTGGAGTCCTCTTTCTTAGTTTATTATTTTGACATATGTTTGGGGACATCCTAAGGCAGGGGCATGGAATATAAATTCTCAAGAACGTGGATGTCAGAAAATGTTTATTTTTACTCTACTCTCACACTTGATGGATTATTTGGGCCAACTATAGAATTCTAGAGTGGAAACCATTTTTCTTGAGAATTTTGAAAGCCATTCCCATCTGGCCTTCAGGGTTGCCATTGAGAAGTCTGATGCCATTCTGATTTGTCATCCTTTAGGTAGGACTTGTTTGTTCCTCTTCTTTGGAAGCCTGTAGCATCTGTCCTTTGTCCTCACTGTTTTGAGATATCACACCGGTGTGCCTTAGTGTGGGTCTGTTCCCTTTGTGCTGGCATTTGGTGGCCCTTTCATTCAAAAAATGCATGCTTGTTAGTTGTGGGAAATTATTTCTTTAATGACTTTTACTCCTCTGGTTTTTCTGGTCACTCTTTTTGGAAATCCTATTTGCAATATTAAACCTTCTGTTCTGTTTTCCTGATTTTTCTTTCTTTTTTTTTTTTGAGACAGTCTTGCTCTGTTGCCCAGGCTGGAGTGCAGTGGTGCGATCTCGACTCACTGCAACGTCTGCTTCCCAGGTTCAAGCAACTCTCGTGCCTCAGCCTCCCAAGTAGCTAGAATTACAGGTGCCCACCACCAAGCCCAGCTATATTTTCCTGATTTTCTTCTATTTCATTTGTCCATTTATTTTCTCTTTTGGTCTAATTTCAGAGAGATTTTCTTTTCTTTATTTCCTAACTCCTACTGAATTTTTAATTTTGTTATCATATTTCTAATTTCCAAGAGGTCTTATGTGTTCCCTGAATGCTCCTTTTACTAACGTTATATTCCTTTTTGATGGTTATATATCTTACCTCTGAGGATATTAATTAGAGGATATTTGACATTTTCTTCAATCTGTACAGTCTCTCTTTCCTTGAAGTTGCTTTTGCCTATTCATCTTGGTCTCTGTTTTTCATGTGAGAGGTTTTCCTCAGTGTCTGTTAAATCTTGATTATCTGTTAATATTTAAGAACGGAGCTAAAAAGCTGAGTAGAGATTTTGAACCAATAGGACCTTGTTGGCCGGAAGCTTCACAACATGTTCTGGCTGGGTTATTTGGCTGCAGGACCCACACAGTAGTGCCTTTAAATTTTCACTCTTGGGGACATCAAATTCCCCTTAGAAGACTCTTCTTTTTTTTTTTTGAGACGGAGTCTCACGCTGTTGCCCAGGCTGGAGTGCAGTGGCGCGATCTCGGCTCACTGCAAGCTCCGCCTCCCGGGTTCCCGCCATTCTCCTGCCTCAGCCTCCTGAGTAGCTGGGACTACAGGCGCCGCCACCACGCCCAGCTAATTTTTTGTATTTTTAGTAGAGACGGGGTTTCACTGTGGTCTCGATCTCCTGACCTTGTGATCCGCCCGCCTCGGCCTCCCAAAGTGCTGGGATTACAGGCTTGAGCCACCGCGCCCGGCTAGAAGACTCTTCTGGGTTCATGCTCGAAGGATATAATTCTGGCCACCAGTATCATGGGAGCTCACTGGGAAAAGATCAGTGGGTCTCAGTGTCTGTCCACTTAATTTCTCAATTTCCAGCACAGCACCCAGCCCTCAACTCTGCCCAGTGTCCTCCTACGTGAGGACCTTCTGTCATAGACTCTGTGGTGGGGACAGGCTACTGACCTGGTTGTGCAGAGAGGGGAGGGACCTGAGAGTCAAACTGCTTCCTAAACAGACTTTGAACCACTCCTGGTTTTAGGATGCCCCACATCACTTCCAGGAACCTGGCGCTGCCAATTCCTGAGCCTTTGTGGGATTTTGGTTGGTTTCTCAAATTTCCTCACTACTGACTTAGGATTCAGTGTTCCTAGGTCTATTGTATTGTTGGCCACACTTCTTACTTTCTAGCTTTCAAAATATTGTTGCTATAGGGAGTTGAAAAAAAATGTTGTTGCTATCATTTCTTCCCTTTTTATCAGAAGGAAGAAAGAGGAGATTGTGTGTGTGTCTGTTCTCCATCTGCACCTGGAAGTTGGGAGATTTACTTATCACTCTTTAATTTTTTTCTGTTGTTTTATTGTTTAATCAATGTTTTGGTTACAAACTATTAATTATCACAAAATGTTTTACTTTTTTTTTTTTGAGATGGAGTCTCTCTGTTTGTTACCCAGGCTGGAGTGCAATGGTACAATCTCAGGTCACTGCAACCTCCACCTGCCGGGTTCAAGCGATTCTCCTGCTTCAGCCTCCTGAGTAGCTGGGATTACAGGTGTGTGCCACCACGCCCAGCTAACTTTTGTATTTTTAGTAGAGACGGGGTTTCATTATGTTGGTCAGGCTGGTCTCGAACTCCTAACCTTGTGATCCGCCCACCTCAGCCTCCCAAAGTGCTGGGATTACAGGAGTGAGCCATGGCACCTGGCAGGGATTGTTTTGCTTTTTAAGATAATCTTGTTCATTTTTTTCAAAGCAGCTATGAGAGTATAGCATGTAAGAACTGAAATATAATGATCAGCCTTTAAGGCTTTGAGTGGTTCCCAAGTGCTGAGCTCTGTCATATCTGCATGTATATTTACAAAAGAGACAGCTATGACCAACATGGAGAAGGTAATGTACCCACAAACGATGACACAAGACCAATAAAAAATAACACACCTATAAGCAGGAAATGAAGTCGGTCACAATGAGTCATCATCCGTTGTGTGAAATTTCTTAGGTTATTGTTACCTCAGTCCAGAGAAGAGTTTTCAAATCAGTTGGATACGAGTTATCCCACTCATAATGAATCTTCTGAAGCCATTAGTTGTTTCTTAATTTTTTGATTGTACATTTCAGCATACCCTCAAATATGTAAATGTATTTATTTGCAGGTTATACATGTCATATCAATATCAGTACAATGCTAAAATACAATTAAGTAGAGATCTTTTAAAGGATGAGATAGAAAATAAAATTAGAAGTTCTAAGATTTTCCCTCTTTACCTCAGTGGATCATCTTACACACCATGGAATTTTCCACCATGATGAATACCCAAACACTTAGAAAAGGTTTTTGAAAGATTCCTACTCAGACCCTACCTAGGCATTCTGAATCAGAACTTCTGAGGGTAAGGTCCTAGTGAGACAGCCAAATGCCTAGGCAGGTAAAAAGGGGTCCCCGGAGAATCTCTGACCCTCCCCACAAGTGTTTACATCAGATATTTTTGTGTGGATGAAGGAACCTGCCCAGGGCCTTGTCTGAGCATGCCCGCATGAGCCCTGGGGGAGCAGGGTGGAGCCACAGACTCGGAGAGGAGCGTGGGATTAAGTCTGTGAAGTGGGGAGCCTGTTTTGCTGAGGATTTTTTTCATTTTTCCCTTTTCACCCAGTAAAATCCTGCTCTATTCACCCTTCAATGTGTCCACGTGCCTAATTTTCTTGGTCATGAGACAAGAACCTGGTTTTAGCTGAACCAGGAGCAAAATTCTGAAACACTAGCAAAGACATTTTGAAAAAGTTTCCCTGCTGATTCCCATGTGCACCTTTGGTTTAAAAATATAATTCTAAAGATATAAGAATTAGAACCCCTAAAGGCCAGGCGAGGTGGCTCATGCCTGTGTCTCACGTGTCTGTGTGAAGAGACCCCCAAACAGGCTTTGTGTGAGCAACAAGGCTGTTTATTTCACCTGGGTGCAGGCGGGCTGAGTCCGAAAAGAGAGTCAGCAAAGGGTGGTGGATTATCGTTAGTTCTTACAGGTTTGGGGATAGGCGTGG
Source organism: Macaca mulatta (assembly GCF_049350105.2). Classification (NCBI taxonomy): domain Eukaryota; kingdom Metazoa; phylum Chordata; class Mammalia; order Primates; family Cercopithecidae; genus Macaca; species Macaca mulatta. Next base: position 27,339,908 of record NC_133422.1, read on the forward strand.
AGTTAGGAGTTATGTTTTGTGGGCAGGGGGTGGATCTCACAAAGCACATTCTCAAGGGTGGGGAGAATTACAAAGAACCTTCTTAAGGGTGGGGGAGATTACAAAGTACATTGATCAGTTAGGGTGGGGCAGAAACAAATCACAATGGTGGAATGTCATCAGTTAAGGCTATTTTCACTTCTTTTGTGGATCTTCAGTTGCTTCAGGCCATCTGGATGTATAAATGCAGGTCACAGGGGATATGATGGTTTAGCTTGGGCTCAGAGGCCTCACATTCCTGTCTTCTTATATTAATAAGAAAAATAACATAAAATAGTGTTGAAGTGTTGGGGCAGGGAAAAATTTTTGGGGTGGTAGTATGGAGAGATAATGAGCAATGTTTCTCAGGGCTGTTTTGAGTGGGATTAGGGGCAGTGTGGGAACCTAGAGTGGGAGAGATTAAGGTAAAGGAAGATTTTGTGGTAAGCGGTGATATTATGGGGTTGTTAGAAGGAGCATTTGTTGTATAGAATTATTGGTGATGGCCTGCATGCGGTTTTGTATGAATTGAGAAAAGAACGGAATAAGACAAGGAGAAAAACAGGTATTAAAGGACTAAGAATTGGGAGGACCAAGGACGTCCAATTAGAGAGTGCCCAAGGGGGTTCAGCATAATTACTTGCTTGGTTGGCACAAGTTTAGGCTCTATCCTTGAGTTTTTTTATGTTGTCATATACCATGCCAGATTGATTTAGGTAAAAACAGCACTCTGCATTTAAAAATACACAGTCCTCTTTTTTTAGCAGTCGAGGCCTCGATGATTTTGGAGGAAAGAGAAATGCAAAGCCAGCAATTGTTTGTTAAAGAAGGATTAGAAATGGCTAGGAGAGAGCGACTGAGACTGATAGTGTGGTGGAGATGGCTTGGGAGAGGTAGAGGGTGGCATAAGAACGGGAATGAGAATAAGAGTAAGTATAAAAGTAAAGAATAGGACTTCATCAGGGTGAAAGTATCGGAGGGTACCTTGCCACTGAAGATCTTCTATCCACTTTAAGAGAGACTTAAGGGTGGTGATTTGAGGTAAAAACAGGAGCCACTAAATACCAAGAGCCTGAGAAACTGCTTGGGTGATTTGACTAATAAAGGCTGGTCTGTTATTGCACTGTATAGAGGTGGGAAGGCTAAACTGAGGAATTATGTCTGACAAAAAGGGAAGAAATGACCGCGGTGGCCTTCTCAGACCCTGTGGGAAAGGCCTCTACCCATCCAGTGAAAGTGTCTACCCAGACCAAGAGGTATTTTAGTTTCCTGACTCGGGGCATGTGAGTAAAGTCAATTTGCCAGTCCTGGGCGGGGGCAAATCCTGGAACTTGATGTGTAGGGAAGGGAGGGGGCCTGAACAATCCCTGAGGGGTAGTAGAACAGCAGATGGAACACTGAGAAGTGATTTCCTTAAGGATAGCTTTCCACCATGGAAAGGAAATGAGAAGTTCTAAGAGGTGGGCTAGCAGCTTGTAACCTACATGGAAGAGGTTATGAAATGACAATAGAATAGAATAGGCCTGTGAGGCTGGAAGGAGATATTTTCCTTGGTCCAAGAACCATTTGCCTTGTGTGGGAAGAGATTGACAGGTGGAAGTTTCAGTGGGGGAGTAGGTGGGAGTGACCAGATGAGAAGGAGAAAAACCGCCATGAGGGATAGAAGTTGGAACACTAGCTGCTTTTTTAGCTACCTTATCAGCATAAACGTTGTCCTGAGTGATGGGATATGATGCCTTTTGATGGCCCTTGCCGTGTATGACTCCAGCTTCCTTTGGAAGTAAAGCGGCCTTGAGAAGAGTTTTTATTAAAGAGGCATTAATGATGGAGGACCCTTGTGTAGTGAGGAAAGCTTTCAGCCCATAAAACAGCATAGTCGTGAAGGATATGGGGTCAGTATATTGACACATAGTCCCTTTGCAAGAGTGAGGGCCCAAGTTAAGGCAATGAGTTCAGCTTGCTGAGAGGTAGTGGAGCAGGGCAGGCTTAATGATAGATGCAGAAGATACTATAGCATAGCCTGCCTTTGCTGGTGTGTGGTGATTAGGCCTGGTGGAACTGCCATCGATAAACCAAGTGTGATTAGGGTGAGGAACACGAAAGAAGGAAATACGGGAAAATGGAGTGAATGTCAGGTGGATCAGAGAGATACAGTCATGGGAGTGGGGGCCAGCCTAAAACGGTAAGGTTAAGTTGTTTGGACAGAAAGGCTACAGGGCGTGGTCCTGGCTCTTGTGTAAGATATTGACCGCACAGCCCTGTACTTTGGCTGTGTGTAATGGAAAGGGTTGGGATGAGTTAGGGAGAGCCAGCGAGGGGCAACTTCTAGGGCTGTTTTTAAGGAACGGAATGAGGAGTGGTGAAAGGATTTAGGATCTATGGGGTCAGCTAGGTTTGCTTTTGTGAGTTTACATTATAGTTTATTCAGGGTGGCAAAAATGGGTATCCAAAGGTGGAAGTACCTAACCATGCCTAGGAAGGAAAGGAATTGTTGTTTTGTAGAAGGGGTTCAGGTTTGGGAGATTAGCCAGACATGATTAGCAGGGAGAGCATGTGTGTTTTTATGAAGAATTGTGTCGAGATACGTAATGGATGAGGAAGAAATTTGGGCTTGACTGAAGTAATGGGGAATGTTCGTGAAGCCTTGCGGCAGTATAGCCCAGGTAATTTGCTGAGCCTGATGGGTGTCAGGGTCAGTCCAAGTGAAAGCAAAGAGAGGCTGGGATGAAGGGTGCAAGGAATAGTAAAGAAAGCGTGTTTGAGATCCAGAAGAGAATAATGGGTTATGGAGGGGTTGTGGAGGGAGGTATTGAGGATATGAGAGTATTATGGCTTTGGCACCATGGGGTGGATAGGCAAACAATTTGGTTGATAAAGTACAGATCCTGAACTAACCTATAAGGCTTGTCCGGTTTTTGGACAGGTAAAATTGGGGAATTTTAAGGAGAGTTTACAGGCTTTAAAAGGCCATGCTGTAACAGGCGAGTGATAACAGGCTTTAATCCTTTTAAAGTGTGCTGTGGGATGGGATATTGGCGTTGAACAGGGTAAGAGTGATTAGGTTTTAATGGGATGGTGAGGGGTGCATGATCGGTCGCTAAGGACGGAGTAGAGGTATCCTATACTTGTGGTTTAAGGTGGGGAGATACAAGGAGAGGATGTGAAGGAGGCTTTGAACTGGGGCAAAAGGTAGCACCGAGGTGTAGATGTAGCCCAGGAATAGTAAAGGAAACAGGTAATTTAGTTAAAATGTCTTGGGAGCTGGGCAGGTGGGGAGAACTAAAAAGGAGTGCATTAAAGAATGTTGTCCAAGTTGGCACCAGAGTTGGGGAGTTTTAAAGGGTTTTGAAGCTTGGTCGTCAGTACCCACAACAGTTATGGGGGCAAGGGAAACAGGCCCTTGAAAAGAAGGTAATGTGGAGTGGGTAGCCTCTGTATTGATTAAGAAGGGGACGGACTTACCCTCCACTGTAAGAGTTATCCAAAATGTCTGTGATGGTCCTGTAGGCTTCTGAGGCGATTGGGCAGTGTCAGTCTTCAGCCGCTAAGCTGAGAAGATCTGGGAAGGAGTTAGTCAGAGAGCCTTGGGCGAGAATTCCAGGAGCTCTGGGAGTGGCTGCCAAGTGAGTTGGACAGTCCGATTTCCAGTAGGGTCCCGCACAGACGGGACATGGCTTAGGAGAAATCCTGGGCTGTGGGCATTCCTTGGCCCAGTGGCCAGATTTCTGGCACTTGTAGCAAGCTCCTGCAGGAGGAGGTTCCGGAGGAACCCCTGGCAGCTGCAGGTCAGGCATTTGGAGTTCTTGTGTGCTGGAGATGTGGCTGGGGTTTGTGTCACAGTGGAGGCAAGGAATTGTAACTCAGAAATACATTGCCACTTGGCTGCCTCTACTTTATTACTGTACACCTTGAAGGCGAGGTTAATTAAGTCATGTTGTGGGATTTGAGGGCCGGATTCTAATTTTTGGAGCTTTTTCTAATGTCGGGAGTGGGATGGATAATAAAATGCACATTGAGAATAAGATGGCATTTTGACCTTTTAGGGTCTAGGGTGGTAAAGCGTCTCAGGGTTGCTGCCAAACGAGCCATGAACTGGGCTGGGTTTTTCATATTTGATGAGAAAGAGCCTAAATGCTAACTGATTTGGGAGAGGTCGGATAAAGAAAAAGGAGCATTAACCTTGACTATGCCTTTAGCTCCAGCCACCTTTTTAGGAGGAAGTTGCTGGGCAGGTGGGGGAGGGCTAGTTGCAGAATGAAACTGTAAGCTGGACTGGGTGTGAGGAGGGGAGGTGATAGAAGGATTATAGGGTTGGGGAGCAGAGGCTGAGGAAAAATTGGGACCTGGCTTGACCTGGTGAGGAGCAGCCTGGGAAGAAGGGGAGAGGTCAGATGAGTCCGTAGAAAAGAAAGATTCAAAGGACTCAGAGCTTGAGGTGGAGATGCAAGGAACAGACAGGAGAGAAAGAAGAAAGATTTGGGAAGAGTCTCATTAGGAGCAGAGACTAGGGAGGGACCAAGGTGTAAAAGAATGCCTGGACGTCAGGCACTTCAGACCATTTGCCCATTTTTCGACAAAAATTATCTAGATCTTGTAGGATAGACAAATGTCAAGTGCCATTCTCTGGCCACTTGGAACTACTGTCGAGTTTGTACTGGGGCCAAGCGGTACTGCAGAAAATAAGATGCTTAGATTTTAGGTCAGGCAAGAGTTGAAGAGGTTTTAAGGTCTTGAGAACACAGGGAGAAGGGAGAAGAAGGAGGAATGGAGGGTGGAAGGTTGCCCTTAGTGAAGGAGGCAAGTTTAAAGAGAAGGGTAGTGACACAGAGAAGGGGGTTGGGTAGCAGTCCTGGGCCGCAACGTGGGTGAGCAGCCAAAGCAGGCGTCCCCGCAATTGACTTGCCACCAAGGGAACCTGGATGAATGATCAAGGCAGGCGTCCCCACGGAGATGAGACACCAATGGAACATGGGTGAATAGTCAGAGAGGCGTCCCCGCAATGATTAAACACCAAGGGAAGGCTGCCTTCCTGAGTCCGGGACCGGCGCCGGAGTTTTGGGTCCCGGGATAAAATGTGTCTCCTTTGTCTCTACCAGAAAATGAAAGGAATTGAAATTAAGAGAAGGGAGAGATTGAAGGGTGGCGCCAAGACTGAAAGGAGAAAGAGGTTGGGGGGATAGTGAGAGAGGTTGGAGAAAAGAATAAAAAGAGACTGCTTACCCGATTTAAAATCGGTGAGATGTTCCTTGGGCTGGTTGGTCTGAGGACCTGAGGTCGTAGGTGGATCTCTTCACGGAGTGAGGGTGAGGACAGGGTCTCCTGAAGGAGTTCCACTGACCCGGGTTTTCGGCACCAAATGTCCCACATGTCCGTGTGAAGAGACCCCTAAACAGGCTTTGTGTGAGCAACATGGCTGTTTATTTCACCTGGGTGCAGGGGGGCTGAGTCTGAAAAGAGAGTCAGCAAAGGGTGCTGGATTATCATTAGTTCTCACAGGTTTTGGGATAGGTGGTGGAGTTAGGAGCAATGTTTTGTGGGCAGGCTGTGGATCTCACAAAGCACATTCTCAAGGGTGGGGAGAATTACAAAGAACCTTCTTAAGGGTGGGGGAGATTACAAAGTACATTGATCAGTTAGGGTTGGGCAGAAACAAATCACAATGTTGGAATGTCATCAGTTAAGGCTATTTTCACTTCTTTTGTGGATCTTCAGTTGCTTCAGGCCATCTGGATGTAAACGTGCAGGTCACTGGGGATATGATGGCTTAGCTTGGGCTCAGAGGCCTGACAGCCTGTAATCCCAGCACTTTGGGAGGCCAAGGTGGGCGGATCATGAGGTCAGGAGTTCAAGACCATCCTGACCAACATGGTGAAACTCTGTCTTTATTAAAATACAAAAATTAGACAGGTATGGTGGTGCATGCCTGTAATCCCAGCTACTCGGGAGGCTGAGGCAGGGGAATTGCTTGAACCCAGAAGGCGGAGGTTGCAGTGAACCAAGATCACGCCATTGTACTCCAGCCTGGATGACAGAGCCAGACTCCATCTCAAAAAAAAAAAAATTAGAATCCCTAAAACACTGAACATAGTAGTCAAATGGCTACTGAATGCAAAGATCAGGCAATTAACACTGGGAAATGTATAGTTCAATAGAGTATCTGGATCATCATGTGCCTCAAAAAACACTGTCCCCCTCCCAACTCCATATTTTTCTTCCTCTGTCTCTGTCCTTTCCTTTATATTTTATTTATTTATTATTATTATTTTTTTGAGACAGGGATCTCTCTAAGTTGCCCAGTCTGCTCTCAAATGATCCTCCTGCCTCGGCCTCCCAAGGTGCTGGGATCACAAGTATAAGCCAACGTGCCTGGCCTCCCCTCAATTTTAATATAACTTGAACTTTACTATTACATGCATAGATATTCATTATAGAAAATATAGATAAGCAAAAAAGAAGAAAATAAAAATGAATTCATAATTCCAAAATAATGAAAATGTTTATTCATAGCCTTCGAGGTATTTACACAAACATGTATTTAAAAGGGAATCAGTGGGGGGCGGTGGCTCACAGGTGTAATACCAGCACTTTGGGAGGCTGAGGTGGGCAGATCACCTGAGATCAGGAATTTGAGACCAGCCTGGCCGGCATGGTGAAACCCCGTCTCTACTAAAAATACAAAAATTAGCAGGGCATGGTGGCAGGCGTCGATAATCCCAGCTACTCTGGTGGCTGAGTCAGGAGAATTGCTTGAACCCAGGAGGAGGAGGTTACTGTGAGCTGAAATCGTGCCATTGCACTCCAGCCTGGGAGACAAGAGTGAAACTCGGTCTCAATAAATAAATATAAAAGGGAATCATACTGTACGTGCCATTTTTAACCTGAGTTTTTTCACTGTGTAATTATGTATTTTTTCCGAGATAATGAGAGTGAAAGCTCTGACAGAGCCAGGAACAGTGGCAAGAATGCTGATCGGCAAAGAGCAGGTGGTGAGATCAGAAACTCCCCCACTAACCTGCTGAATTGCGATCCTCTCCCTCATATTCTCTTCCCTCTATCTTCTGATCCTCCCTGACTTCATGTCTCTCCTTCTGTTTGCCTTCTACATGCTCTTTCCCTTTCTCTTTTCTTTCACCTTCTACCCTCAATTCTCTCTACTAAAGCAACCGAGGCCTTCAGGACAAGGGTTAATATTTAATAGAATTAAACTTCCTGCTGATTTGACAAGGGATGCATAACCAGGAAGCTGGAGCGACAGCTGCACCCTCCTCTGAAGTGGGGATTTTCTGAGCAAGCCCAGGCAAGAGCCCTCTGTTCTTTTTTTTTTTTTTGAGACAGAGTTTCATTCTTGTTGCCCAGGCTGGAAGGCTGGAGTGCAATGACATGATCTTGGCTCACTTCTCCTGCCTCAGCCTCTCAAGTAACTGAGATTACAGGCATGCGCCACCATGCCCGGCTAATTTTGTATTTTTAGCAGAAATGGGGTTTCACCATGTTAGTCAGGCTTGTCTCCAACTCCTGATCTCAGGTGATCCACCCACCGTGGCCTCCCAAAGTGCTGGGATTACAGGCATGAGCCACCACACCCAGCCTGAGCCTTCTGTTCTTGATGACTGTTATTTCCACTCGGGAGCCCAAATTAAAGTTCCTTATTTGTCTCAGAAGCAAGGTGTGGCTAGAGGCAGTGGGGTACCCAGGTTGTCAGGAAGAGCCATGTCAGGACGATTGCATTTCTGGAATTGAAACCAACGGAGAGATGGTTGACAGAAGGTGAGGACTGAGAAGGAGGCAGGCATGAAAATCCAGAACAAACCAGTTGCAGAGCTTCCACACTGGTGTTGCAAAACCGGTCACAGAAAGCCAGTTCCTCTTGCTTTAGGTGGCGATAATCTTCTACATGCTGGTTACCTCAACCCCACTGACAAAGACATTTCCACTTGTAGTTATTAATCCACTGGTAGTGAGGAAACTACCAGTTTGAAAACTTTGAAATGAACTTTGAAAACTTCATTGGGCTGGTGTGAAAGAAAGTCAGCGCTTTCTACTACACTAAAGCCAAATTGTGTTTTTCAGAGGCCGTGGAAAATTACTATTTTCATTAAATGCAAATTGTTGCCCCCAAGCCAGTGACATTCTAAGGGATGAAACTGTCATTGGCTTTATTAACTAGGAGAGGCTACTTTACTCAGCTCTCTAAAGGCACTCTGCTGTGGAAGGTTCTAGAAAATGAGTGGAAAGTGACTCATTCTCCACCCTCATCCCCAAAACCAAAACTCCCCCTGCGGCAAAACACCCCCTGAAGCAGCAGGAGTTTATGGATTATCCTCAGAGTGGGGGTGTAGCACGTGGGCCACTAGATGCTTCAGGGGGCAGCAATTAAGTGCTTCGCCAGGGACATTAGTCACAGTGGGTGGGACCCTCCCTGTCATCCTGCAGAAATGGGAGCCAGAGAAGCTGGTAATAGCTGAAGAGAGGGAGGCCCCATTCCCTACAACCTCTCCCTTTTCCCAGCACAGCAGCAAGTACTTAATATGTACAAGCACTTAGCATATGTACAAGGTCAGAAAGGAGGTGAAAAATAGGGAGAAGGTGTTTTGACATAAATATTTCCAGAAAGGATCTCTTAAGGAAGAGCATCTCTGGCTCACGGCAGAGTTGAAACTTAAAAGATAAAAAAAAAAAAATTATTCGAGAAAAACTAGAAAATTTTTTCCTTGGCCGGGCACGGTGGCTCAAGCCTGTAATCCCAGCACTTTGGGAGGCCGAGACGGGCGGATCACGAGGTCAGGAGATCGAGACCATCCTGGCTAACACGGTGAAACCCCGTCTCTACTAAAAATACAAAAAACTAGCCGGGCGAGGTGGCCGGCGCCTGTAGTCCCAGCTACTTGGGAGGCTGAGGCAGGAGAATGGCGTAAACCTGGGAGGCAGAGCTTGCAGTGAGCTGAGATCCGGCCACTGCACTCCAGCCTGGGTGACAGAGCGAGACTCCGTCTCAAAAAAAAAAAAAAAAAAAAGAAAATTTTTTCCTCCTCCTCACCCGGAGAAACAAATCTCTACTTATAGTAGCACCTGAAGTTTTACCATTAGTGACTCATTCCTTCGTGAATTGCAGGAGACTGGTATTTAAGAGGTCTGTATTGAAATGCAAATATTTGTGAGACCTGCCAATAATTTTCGCTAGCATCAGAATCCTTGAGATGACCTCAAATACAGATTCCTGGTGGCATAGACATGCATACTTCGTCCCCCTAGTCCTCACTACAACCATGGCCTTCAGCCAATAGATGGGTTCTTCAGTTCTCTGGCTTCTGATGGGACCCTGATGTAGTTAACTTAAGTTCTTGCCTTTGCAGGCTAGAAAATGATTTCCACTGTGGCGACAGTTTGGCTACCTCAATCAGAATGGACCCTTTATAGTTAAAGATGAAAGCAATGGAAAACTGTAAATAGTTGGGTTTTTAAAATTTTGGCACGTCAAAATGGAGGGCGGCTATACAGGAGTCAACACTGTCACCTTCCTCCACTGAATCCATGGCCCCTTCCTATATCTTGTCTCATTCTTTTCTCCTTGATTTCTCTACAATTACATTCTCTTTCTCCTTTTTCTCCTACCTTTCAAGACACAGACATATTAGGAATGCAACTGTATTTGTCTTATACGTACTTAATCATTTAATACTTTCTTTCCACAACATAGTGAGAAATAAAATTCTAAGCCCCCAACTGATTGAATGGACTCTTGGCCAAAGGAGCCCCAAAGAAACCTTGGAAGCTGAATTCATGGCCACAATCTGACACCTCCTCCCTCGATAAAAGTCATTAGGTTTCCTTCTCTAAGTTCTAAACAGAAACCAGTCCTTTCAACAGGCTACTAGCCTGTCTTCCCAGACACAGAACAAAGACAAGATGAGGTTAATGGTTCCTTCATCACTCCCCAAGACCACTGCTTCCTCTATTCCCCTTTTCTTCAACGCTGGCCTTATCTGATATGAAATGTAGATTTTGGGAGCACTAATTAAGTCTCACAAATACATTCTCATTGGTCTCACTGCCGCCCCTCATCCACCCCTTTTAAAAGAAAATGAAGAAATACTAAACTTCCTGAGAATCTCTTTGGAAAAAACAGCCACAGATGCTTCTGTGACTCATGTTTTTTCCCGGGCACGCCCTCACACTGGCTCAAAACCTGGATGATTTGAATCTTAGGCTTCAATCACTCATTTTGGTTTTCAACAGGTTTAATATTTTACTTGAGAATAGAGTCGTGTCAGTGAGTTGGCTATTTTTACTCAATGGGCTTAGCAGCTATGATAGGGGAGAAAAGGCCTTACCTCTGTTTTGTGATGTTAAGAGTGAAGGGATCATTGATCAGGTGCTGAGAGCCACAGGGCCACCTAGAGTGTCAGAGGGTAACAAGGGTGAGTTGGGGGTTTGAAAAAACAAGACCAAGGACAAGATCTCCCTCCCTCTCAGACTGGCAAAAGAACAAGTTAAAATCAGACCTGACCAGTGAGCCCTGGTTAACAGTCCACCCTGGGGCAGTGGCAAAGACTCCACAAGTTGCTCTCTACTCACCCCCTCCATAAGATTTCCTCAGGTCGGGAGGGCATAGGGACCCAGGGTTATTCTGCAGAGTTGAGACAACCATAATGTGCCTCTTCTACCTGTTGGCCTCCTTTTCCCCACTTCAATACATACACGTGAAATTAAATGAAAATTAACACCAAGGACCCCACAAAGGGTAAAGAAGCCACTAAAAGCCAAGAAAGCAGAGTGTGTGGACAAAAGAAGGGGGAAGTCACTCCAGATTCTCTGGGTTGATAGGTATAGCTTGGAAGACTAAGTTACTGATATTTTCAAGCCTCAGCTGGCCAAGCCCTCTTCTCCCCTAGATGGGGATGCCTCCATGAGCTCCAACAGGCAGCCTGGCCGACCTCCCAGCTCTGCTCAGTTGCTTGGCACCCCACAGAGTAGAGAAGGTGAAGCCCATAATGAACACAATGCCCTGGCCACTTACTTCCCCCAACCAAAGAAGCCCTTGTCTCCCAGTCCTAGACCATTTCCGGAGACCAGCTTGTGACACAGCCACAACCTCTGGTCACTCTGTCAACTATCTGCAGTTCCTCCTTCTTCCTTTCCTCTCTCCCCTCATAAACAATGACGGTTGATGTTTCCACTAGCTACAGATGCTGATGCCAAGATTAGCTGTGGTCAAGATGATATTCTCCATCCTCCAAAACAATGACCAAAATGTCTTATTTTATGGCTAGGAGTTTTACTTTCTTTCATATGAAATATTTAATATATTTTCACTGTGCTCATTTTTGTTCTGTGTGGTGATAGTTAATAGCAAAACTTATGCTACCCAACCAAGAAATAAACAAGGAACTTCTTGATCACAGGAGGAACTAACTATGCAGCTGAAAGCAGAGGTGCAAAAAAGAGCTTTTTCTATATTTGATTCCTTTTCTGATTTGTATAATCTCCCCATCAAAAAAAAAAAAAATCAACGAATTGTGTAATTCAGTTTCTCAAGTGTCATAACAACTTGTGTTCCCTGTTCCACTCTCCCCACACACAGAATTCCTAATAAGAAATGAAAGCGCACATAGACATCTATTGTTTTAAGCAGGTAGCTATATGCCTCTGCTGCCGTTCGCCAAAGACAGGGCAAGTTCTCATTTGTGTAAAGCCCAGATACCAATACTTAACAGCTTTCTCTTCTATAAGTTAAAATCTAAAAAATAGAATTTCAGAACAAGGGAGGAAAATATGAATATTACAACACATAATATTGAGGCAACCATAGTCTCATGGGAAAAAAAAAAACCAGGATAGAACTCAGATGATGCAGAGTTTTAAATGTAAAAATAAAAGAACAAAAGTAAGAGAGAAAAAATGGTTTTTTAAAAATACGTTTTGGAGGTTGGGCGCGGTGGCTCACCCCTGTAATCCCAGCACTTTGGGAGGCCGAGGCGGGCAGATCATGAGGTCAGGAGTTCAAGACCAGCCTGGCCAACAAGGTGAAACCCCTTCTCTACTAAAATACAGAAATTAGCCAGGCATGATGGCAGGTGCCTGTAATCCCAGCTACTCAGGAGGCTGAGACAGAATTGCTTGAACCCGGGAGATGGTGGTTGCAGTGAGCCAACTGCACTCCAGCCTGGGTGGCTGAGCGAGACTCCGTCTCAAAAAAAATTTTTTTGGAGTCAGGAGGACCTTTCTAAGTATTACATAAAACCAAAATGCCATAAAAGTCTGATAGATTGAACAATATACTTTTCTTTTTAACTTCCAGAAACAAAGCCAAAAAAAGACAAATGACAAAATGAGAAAAATGTGTTGGCAACTCTCATCACAAACATGTAATTTCCTTCAGATAAAAAGAGCTCCAAACTTAATACTCTAAGAAAAAGACCAAAAACCCAATAGAAAAAAAAAAAAAAAGGAAAGAATACAAGTAGATAGTTTACAAAAAAGGAAATAGAAGTGCCTCATAAACATGTAAGAAAATGTTTTTGTAAGTTAATTTAAATAATTCAATTTTACTGTATTTAAATATAATTTAAATTTAAATTACACTAATATATCATTCTTTGCCTATCAGATCGACAAATTGCAAAAAGTTTGATAATGTACTTTGCGGGCAAGGCTGTGAGAAAACAAGCATCTTACCTGTTGCTAGTGAATGTAAACTGATACCATCTTACCAGAAGGCAATTTAAACAGTATCTTTTATTTTGCAAATGTATATAACCTTGACCTGAAACTCTACTCGTAGGAATTTATCCTATAGATATGCCCGCATATATGAAAAAGCAAGTACATAGAAATTTATTTGCAACTGCTCTGTTGATTTGCAAATAGATTATTATGCAGAACTGAAGAAGAGACTAAGGAAGTTCTCCATGTACTGGTATAGAATGATTTTCAAGATGTTTTGTTACATGAAGAAAAGTAAGGAGACAGCAATGCTTGTGTGTGTGCATGTATATGTGGGTAACACGTGTGCAAATGCATTTAGAAATATTCTAAATATTTATTATTATTGTATAACTTTCTAAAGGTATATTTTAAAAATCCATTCACTTATCTCTAGAAAAGGAAATTGGACAGCTGGGGACAGACAGGGAGACAGACATTCTACTGTATATCTTTTTGTATGTACCTTCTGCATTTTGAACCATGTAAATGTATTACTTTCTTAAAAATAAATAAAATATTATGATTATTTTATTTATTTATTTATTTATTTATTTATTTATTTATTTTGAGATGGAGTCTTGCTCTGTCACTCAGGCTAGTGTGCAGTGGCGTGATCTCAGCTCACTGCAACCTCTGCCTCCTGGGTTCAAGTGATTCTCCTGGCCTCAGCCTCCGTAGCAGCTGGGATTATAGGCATGCACCACCATGCCTGGCTAATTGTTGTATTTTTGTAGACATGGGGTTTCACCATGTTGGCCAGGCTGGTCTCAACCCCTGACCTCAAGTGATCTGCCTGCCTCGGCCTTCCAAAGTGCTGGGATCAGAAGTGTGAGCCACCATGCCCAGTCTAAAAAGAAATATACTATTATAATGAAGAATAAATAAAGAAGCAGTAATACATGAGCTTGAGTGAGCTTCAAAAAGGATGAATAGGATGGTGGATTTTATGTTATGTAAATTTTACCTCAATTTAACAACAAAAAGGAGAGCAGGATTGCAACAGGGAGCTAAAGGCGAAGCCTGTCCTTCCTCCAGTGCACCTCTCTCTTTGGCATGGCTCTACTAATGATGTGCTGATCAAGGCTGAACAAAAGATGCCTCCCCACCACAATAAAAAGCATGGATTTGTATCATTTGCCAATTTGTATCAATTGTATCAATTCCCACCAATGAACATGGAATTGGGACAAAATGCACACAATTGGCTCCTGTGAGCCAGTGCAATTGAGACCCAGGACACCACTGGCATTTACCCAGTTACTGAAACCAGAACCTGGGAAACATTCTCGATTCTTAAACCTTTCCTCTCTCTCCCCTCACTACCCATGGTCTGCTCAGTAGCCATTGCACTCCTCGCACATCAGGTAGAAGCCTTGTAATTTAGGAATGGATCCTGTCCCCAGGTGGTCTAACCCAATATATATGCTGCCACCCATTGATACGCAAAGACATTTATCCTTTGGGATAGCCAGCTGAATCCTGGGCCACCTGGAGGCCCAGGGTGCTTGCTTTGAGTCATTCCAATCTGCCAGCTATATAAGCATTATTATTTGTTGAAAAGATAGGGAGGCTTCAGACTAAGGGAATTATAGTCATCTATTCCCCTCACAGGTGACTGACTCAGGACCTCAGTACTAAGTCATTTAGTGCATGCTATTCCCTAGTCACAGAGATTAGCCCAAATGTGGACTCATGACTCAGTTCAGGCCAATGAGATGTAATAAGAGGTTTGCTGGAGGTCTCTGAAAAATTTCCTACTCTTCAGAGAGTTGCAGGAAGAGATAATTTCTCTCTTCCTTATACAGAAGATGAGATCTGGAACTGCCACCACCATCTTAGCAGGCAGCCTAAGCACAAACCCCTCCCCGAGAGGCAGGAGGGCCAAGTACATGGCCAGAGCCAGACACTCCAGCCTATGTTTGGACTTCCCATGCTGTAGGCCAATACATTTCCTACTTTTAAGGTAGTTGGATTTAGATTTTCTTTCTTGCTGTTGAATGCATCTTAAGCAACACAGTTTTGACCTATTTGTGCTGGTTTATTTTATGTGTCAACATGGCTAGGCCAGTTATTCAAACACTAACCTGGGAGTTACTAGTAAGGTTTGTAGGTGTGATGACATCTACTTAAAATGACTTGAAGTAGATTATCTTTGCTAATCTGGGTGGGCTTCATCCAATCAATTGAAAGTTCTTAAGAGAAAAGCAAGTTTCCTTGAAGAAGAAAAAATTCCACCTGCAGACTGCAGCACCAGCTCTTGCTCAAGAGTTCCCAGCCTGCTGGCCTGTCCTACAGTTTCAGACTTGCCTAGTCAGTCCCCACAGTCACATAAGCCCACTCCTGTCACAAATCTCTTGCTCTCCTTCTCTCTGTGTATATATATATATATGTACATATATATACACACACACACACACATATATATATATATATTTATATACTGGCTCTTTTTCTCTAGTCTAACCCTGATCAACGCACTTCTTTTTTTCCTTTATGATACTTATCTCAATTTGTGATTATATACTCTGCATTTATTATGTATATTCCAATATTCACAATTAGACTATAGGCTTTATGGACATATGTGAGTAATTCCAGAAGTAGAATTTCTGGTCAACGATTATACACATTTGGAAGATGAAAAATATTGCTAACTTACCATCTTCAGAGGTTGTACCAATTACACTCTTACTAGATTATAGCCTTCACGTCTTTTGTATTACTATGTGTTTCTGGCACATAGTAGGTATTCAATAGATACAAACAGATGGGATTCTAGGAAAAGAAACACAAATTAAGGCAAAGAGACATAAAGGTATGCTACATTGGGAAGTTTTTTGTTTGACTAAACCACTTTTTCTTTTAGTTCCCCTTTCCTCTACAGGTGACTTGAAAATTCGGAGTAATTCACAATTTGGTGCTTACTCAGCAGCAGCAGACAGAACTTTGAGTTTGGGGTAAGCCCTCAGTTTGAACACAAACTCTGTGACATTCAAGCTGTCCAACCTTGGGCAGATCCTTAGCCTGTATCATCCTCAGCTTCCACATCTTTGTGGAAATGAAGCTGATGACCTTCCAGACTGGAGTGAAGATCAGGAGATAAAACATAAAGCTCCTGGTCCATTATGCACTGTGGACATGGGGATTATCATAAGGTCCTCCCTGCAAATTTGGGAACAGAAAGCAACAATGTGCTCTAAAAACAATGTAAATTGAACACATAAAGCACCGGGGCAGAGACATAAGGTGACCATGAGGAGACAAGCAGGATACCAACCAAGCTGAAGTTGGTAAAACACCTAAAGGAGGATATGACAACTAGAAGGGGATTGTCAGACACAAAGCCTAGAAAAAGCAGAGTCAGAGACAAAGTGAGGCTGTGCCTCTGAAGGCATGTCCCATCAGTCCCCAACATTCAGTCCAAAAGGTCATTCCAATCATGAGAACACATCCATCTGTCTGCCTGAACTTAATACTGTTCTACTTTTGAATTACATAAATAGCTCTTTTTGTTCAGATTCCACATTGACCAAAACCTTTCTGATAGTTTGGGGTCCTATCTGGCCTGTCCACAGGGAATTTTCTCTGGTCAGGCTCACCTGGCCAACCAGCTCTCCTGACCCAGCATCCCACTCAAACACCTGTGTTCTCTTTTATTTTAGAGGTTAGACAGGACAATCTGATCCAGATGGGGGAGGAAATTGCAATCATGTTTTTGTCTAATTCACAGCTCTAATTAGGGGATAAAAGAAAAGTAGAGCATGAGAAAAAATTGTCCAAGAGCTGGAAAATTTGTAAAAGCACCCACATCCCTATGGGGAAGGCACCCTTGTGAACTTTGCCTCTACAGCTAAGCTGACCTCATACCAACTCTGCAAGGAAGAAAGGGCAAGGACTTTACATTGTATTTATTTATTTACTTATATCCAGCTTATTCCTTAAAGGACTTAAGGCAAGCAGGCTTTAAGGGCCATCTTCCCTGACTAGTGACAAAACTAAGTGATAAAAAGAAGTTTGTCCAGAATCACATACTTTTTATATAAAAGTCCAGAAACCAAACCCTGACTTTCTTAGTCTAGGTTAAAGCTCTTGCCAAAGAACCAAACTGAAGATGAGAAAACAGTGCGTTTGTTCTAAACAGAGTGCTGAATTCAGAAGACTTAAGGATGGGCTTTAGACTAGGACTGAAGTTTGTAATCTGTGATTCAGTTTTTATGTTTTTGTGATTTCCTTATTCCAGTCTTTTGAATTCTTTTAGATTTTTTATTTATCGTAAAGTAGAAGATTTTTGATTCCAGGCATAATAGAGTAGCTTATATTGAGCTAACCCTCCCATTGAAAACAACTGTAACCGATGGACTAAGTATATAGCACATTTGAAGGCATTGGAGGGCAACCAAGGCAGATGATCCCTAAGAGAAGGGAGGCACATCAAAGGGATCTCGATACTCACCCTGGCCCAACTCACAGGTCAGGGAATAAAGTAAGTGGCGGTTCCATTAGGCTGAAGAGACAGATTGGAGTTCAAAGCTGCTCAAGTGGCTGCGACTTGATAGTAAAATCTCAAGGAGGAGAGAGTTGCAGAGAAATAAACCCAAAAAGGCTACATGCAATCTCTCCTTGAGATGTTTTCAAACTCCTAAGCTGAGCAAGCACAGGCAGAGACTGCAGGAGAACCAAAAGAAAAACAGGAGCTGGGAGGCTGAAGAGCTGGGCAAAGAATTTTGCAGCAGCGTGGTACTGAGGAGATAGAAAAACAAAGCCCAAACTCTTGGTTGAAACCCCAAGAAAGACCTGTGAATAGTCACTGCACTCCAGGCTAGGCAACAGAGTGAGACCCCATCTCTTAAAGCTGATAACCAATAAGTTAAAACAAGAGAGGAAAAAAAGGAATAATAAAAATACTTGATTCTCTCCCCGCAAAAAGCAAGAAAGGAGAAATAAAGAACAGAAATAGAAACAAGTTAACAATATAATAGAGTTAAACATAAATATTTCAATAATTACATTAAATGTTAATGGATTAGTACCCCAATTAGAAGATCAGAATTACTTTTAGACAAAAAAGAAAAACACATATTCTGTTTACAAGAGACTCAATTTAGGCTGGGTGCAGTGGCTCACACCTATAATCCCAGCACTTTAGGAGACCAAGGTGGGTGGATTATTTGAGGCCAGACGTTCAAGACCAGCCTGGCCAACACGGCAAAACCCTGTCTCTACCAAAAATATAAAAATTAGCCAGGCATGGTGGTGTAATGTCTGTAATTCCAGCTACTCAGGAAGCTGAGGCAGGAGAATTGCTTGAGTCAGGAGGCAGAGATTGTAGTGAGCCAAGATCACGCCACTGCACTCCAGTCTGGGCGACAGATGAGATTGTCTAAAAAAAAAGAAAGAGAGAGAGAGAGAGCGTGAGAGAGACTTAATTTAAATAGAAGACACAAAGTTTAAAGAAAAACAATGGAGACTGGGCACAGTGGCTCACGTCTATAATTCCAGTACTCCTGTACTTAGGGAGGCCGAGGTGGGTGGATCACTTGAGGCTAGGAGTTCACGACCAACCTGGCCACATGGCGAAACCCCATCTCTACTAAAAAAATACAAAAATTAGCTGGGTGTGGTGGCACAAACCTGTAGTCCCAGCTACTCTGGAGGGTGAGGCAGGAGAATCACTTGAACCTGGGAGGTGGAAGTTGCAGTGACCAGAGATTATGCCAGTGTGCTCCAGCCTGGGCAACAGAGCGAGACTCACTATCAAAAAAAATAAAAATAAATAAAAATTAGCTAGGCATGGTGGGCACAGGCCTGTAGTACTAGCTACTACAGAGGCTGAGGTGGTAGGATCGCTCTTGAGCCCAAGAGGCCGAGGCTGCAGTGAGCCATGATCGTGTCACTGTACTCCAGCCTGGGCAAGAGAAAGAGACATACCCTGTCTCAAAAAAATAAAAGAATAGAAAAAAAAAAACCCATGCCATGCCAACAGTAACCAAAAAAAAAGCTGGTATAGCTATATTAATTCAGACAGCATAGACTTTAGAGCAAGAAATATCTCTGAAGAGGGACATCTCATAATGATAAAAAGATCAATTTTTTGTACCAATTTGTAAATTTAAATGTACCTAAGAATTTATAATTTGTAAGTTTAAAAAAAAGAATGTTTCCTAGCGTGGTTTCAATACATATTAAGCAAAGTTGTCAAAACTAAAAGGAGAAATAGATAAATCCACCATCATTATTGGAGATTTTAACACTTGTTTCAATAGATGATAGAACAAGCAGACAAAAAAATCAGTAAGGATATGTAAGATTTGAATAACAGAAGTAACTAAATTGACCTAATTGACATACATATATAGAACGTGACAAATGCAGACTAAATACTGTTTTTCAAGAGCATGTAAATACTTATCAAAATGGACCATATGCTAGCGCGTAAAGCAAGTCTCAAAAATTTCAAAGGACTGAAATTATATAGTGTGTGTTCTCTGACTACAATGGAATCCAACTAAAAATCTATAACAGGAAGATAAGTAGAAACCCCTCCCCACAAGTGTTTGAAAATCAATCAACAGATTTTTAAATAGCACATAAGTCTAAGAAGAAATAGCAATAAATTAGAAAATATTTAAAACTAAATAATAATAAAAATAAGACATCTGAAAACATCTGAGATACAAGGAAAGAGGGGTTAAAAGGCCAGGTGCGGTGGCTCACGCCTGCAATCCCAGCACTTTGAGAGGCTGAGGTGGGCTTGCCTGAGCTCAGGAGTTCAAGACCAGCCTGGGCAACATGGTGAAACTCCATCTCTACTAAAATACAAAAGATTAGCCAGGCGTGGTGGTGTGCACCTGTAATCCCAGTTACTTGGGAGGCTGAGGCAGGAGAATTGCTGGAACCCAGGAGGTGGAGGTTGCAGTGAGCTGAGATTGCACTACCATACTCCAGCCTGGGTGACAAGAGCCTGACTCCGTCTCAAAAAAAAAAGAAAAACAAAAAAAGAAAGGGTCAAAAAGAAATTCATAGCTTCAAATGTATACATTTGAGAAAAAGAATGATTGGAAATTCACATGATTTAAGCTTCTATCTTAAGAAGCTAGGAAGAGAACAGCAAATTAAACCCAAAGGAATTAGAAGGAAGTCAGTAATAAAAAGATAACAGCAGAAATCTTTGAAATAGAAAACAAATATGCAATAAAGAAAGTCCATAAATTTGAAAATAAACTGGAGGCCAGGTGTGGTGACTTACGCCTGTAATCCCAGCACTTTGGGAGGCTGAGGCAGGTGGATCACTTGAGGTCAGGAGTTTAAGACCAGCCTGGCCAACATGGTGAAACCCCATCTCTACTAAAAATACAAAAAATTATTCAGGCATGGTGGCGTGAGCCTGTAGTCCCAGCTACTCAGGATGTTGAGTCAGGAAACTCACTTGAACCTGAGAGGCAGAGGTTGCAGTGAGCCAAGATTGCACCACTGCACTCCAGCCCTCCAGCCTGGGTGACAGAGCGAGACTCTGTCTCCAAAAAAAAAAAAATAAAAAAAGGAAAAGAAAAAGAAAAAGAAACTGGAGATGATGCTTCCACTTGTTTCTTAGTCAAAGCTTGTTTTAGTTCTTGCTTCCATATCTGTACATTTTATTTCCTTGTCTTGTCCTATCGCACTAATAGGACTTCCCATACATTGTTGAATAGGAGCGATGAGAAGGGACGTCCTTGCCTTTTTTCTGATCTGACAGAAAAAGCTACAGTGTCTCACCATTAAGTATGATTTTAGCTGTAGGCGTTTTGTAGATGCTCTTTATCAAGTTGAGGAAGTTCTCTCTATTCCTAGTTTGCTGAGAGTTTTTATCATGAATAAGTGTTGGATTTTGTCAAATGTTTTTTCTTTTTTTTTTTTTCTTTTCTTTTCTTTTTTTTTGAGACGAAGTCTCGCTCTGTAGCCCAGGCTAGAGTGCAGTGGCCGGATCTCAGCTCACTGCAAGCTCCGCCTCCCGGGTTCACGCCATTCTCCGGCCTCAGCCTCCCGAGTAGCTGGGACTACAGGCGCCCGCCACCTCGCCCGGCTAGTTTTTTTTTTTTTGTATTTTTTAGTAGAGACGGGGTTTCACCGTGTTAGCCAGGATGGTCTCGATCTCCTGACCTCGTGATCCACCCGTCTCGGCCTCCCAAAGTGCTGGGATTACAGGCTTGAGCCACCGCGCCTGGCCCAAATGTTTTTTCTATATCAATTGATATGATCATATGATTTTTCTTTTTTAGCCTGTTGACGTGGTGGATTACATTTATTTATTTATTTATTTATTTGAGATGGAGTCTCACTCTGTTATCCAGGCTGGAGTAAAGTGATGCAATCTTGGCTCACTGCAACTCTGCCTCCTGGGTTCAAGTGATTCTCCCCCTCAGCCTCCTGAGTAGCTGGGATTATAGGTACCTGGCACCATGTCTAGCTAATTTTTGTACTTTTAGTAGAGACGGGGGGGTTCACCATGTTGGTCAGACTGGTCTCGAACTCCTGACCTCAGGTGATCTGCCTGCCTTGGCCTCCTGAAGTGCTGAGATTACAGGCGTGAGCCATTGTGCTCGGCCACATTGATTGATTTTTGAATGTTGAACCAGCCTTGTATATTTGAACTAAATCCCACTTGGTCACAGTATACAATTTTTTTTTATATAGTGTTGCGTTCAGTTTGTTAATATTTTGTGTTAGAATACTTTTGCATCTATGTTCATGAGAGATACCACTGTGTAGTTTTTCTGTTTGCCTTTTTTTTTTTTTTTTCAATAAGAGATAGGGTCTCACCATGTTGCCCAGGCTGGCCTCGAATTTCTGAACTCAAGTGATCCTCCTGCCTCAGTCTGCTAACTAGTTGGGACTACAGATGTGTGCTATTGTGCCTGGCAGTTTTTCTTTCTTGTAATCTCTTTATCTGGTTTGGAGATTAGGGAAGGACAGATTAGGAAGTAATGGTTTGTTTCAAAATATTCCCTGAACCTTGACTATACTAAGGAGTGATCTTTGTGAGATCTGGATGGCCCTAGTTGGAGGGCCTGGGAAGACCTGCTAGAAATGGAACAGAAAACTAGGTAAAGATCCCGGACATAAAGATTGTCGGGGAGTAACCATAGTTATTTGCTCCCCTGCTAGGTTAATATCTCATCGGGAAGGTCATATAAACATTTATGAATACTAAATTAACAATGGAAGGCTGGGTGTGGTGGTTCACACCTGTAATCCCAGTACTTTGGGAGGCCAAGGCAGGTGGATGGCCTGAGCTCAGGAGTTCGAGACCAGCCTGGGCAACATGGCAAAACCCTGCCTACTAAAAAATCCAAATATTATCTGGGCATGGTGGCATGCAACTTGGTTCCAGCTATTCAGGAGGTTGAGGCAGGAGAATCGCTTGATCCCAGGAGGCGGAAGTTACAGTGAGCTGAGAACACACCATTGAACTCCAGCTGGGGTGACAGAGCCAGACCCTATCTCAAAATAAATAAATAAATAAATAAATATAAACATTAACAATGGAAGACAGTATATTGGCCAAAAACGCCCCCAGAAACCAAAAACACCTTAGAGACAGTAAATGATGTAGGATTTGAGAATGGGATGTTGGTAAACTCCTTCTTCTAAATTAAGTTTATGGTTTCTTTACCTCTTTGCCCACCTATATGGCTGAGGATGGAGGAATGAATATGTGAAACCCTGCCACAATTACACCAAATGATTCAGCATTTTATGCTCGGGAAGACATAAACACAATACAATAAAATCATATTAATTTGAGTTCCTAAAAATCAGACACATTATTGTATCCCACATTGACAAAGGCGTACCTTTGTAACATGGAGACAGAGACTCCTAATGAAGTTAGTGGCATAAGCAAAATTGTGTTGGAGGTAGAATTGGAAGAAGGAAAGATTTGGATTTACTTAAAAAGAATAAACACTTCAAGCCCATTAACAATTATGGTAAAGCCCCATTAAGTTGGACTGTACCAATTTGGCATTTGTGCCAAAATTCAGTGCTAGTGCTGAATTTTACCTATGCTAAACATAGGTAAAGTTTTCTTCAAGATAAAAAGGTATTTTAAAGCCTGTTTCTCTAATTTCTCAAAATACCATTAAGTACAAATTAATTGTTTCTTTATAGGATATACTTACTTCATAGAATATCCTCTATTTTGAACTTAATTTTTTTTTTTTTTTTTTTCCTGAGATGGAGTCCCTCTCTGTCACCAGGCCGGAGTGCAGTGGCACGATCTCGGCTCACTGCAACCTCTGACTCCCTGGTTCAAGCGATTCTCTTGCCTCAGCCTCCCAGGTAGCTGAGATTATGGGCATGTGCCACCACACCCAGCTAATTTTTGTAATTTTTAAGTAGAGATGGGGTTTCACTGTGTTAGCCAGGATGGTCTCGATCTTCTGACCCCGTGATCCTCCCACCTCAGCCTCCCAAAGTGCTGGGATTATAGGCGTGAGCCTGCGCCCAGCAAGCAAACTGAATTTTAAGATACATGTTATTTTTGGAAATAGTAAATGTGAATAATGTCCATTTTAAGATTAAAGATATAAGGTAGCCCACCTCTCCTTGCTCAGCTTCAGACCCTTAAAAATCACCTACTTGTTGGACACATCCACTTCTGTTTCAACAGCCCTGAAATTCAATTCATTATTCTGTCAGTCCCCTTACCCCAAACTGCTTTCATTCCTCTTATCCATTTCTATTTCCATTGTCAAAACTTTGCTCAAGTCAGAAACCTTGGCTCCTTCTTTCCTCTCACCCTCCACATCCGATCAACCACCAAGTTCTGTCCACTTTACCTCCGAGATATGTTGAGAACACACCCACTCCCTCACATGACCCCTGACGCCACCCTTGCTCACACAACCAGCCCCTCTCTCCTGGAAGATAACAACAACCTACCCACTGATTTCTGCCTTCTCACTCCCACTTCTCTTTGCTGGAACAGTATTTTTTTTTTGAGATGGAGTTTCACCATTGTTGCCCAGGCTAGAGTGCAATGGCGTGATCTTGGCTCACCGCAACCTCCACCTCCTGAGTTAAAGCGATTCTCATGCCTCAGCCTCCCGAATAGCTGGGATTACAGGCATGTGCTAACATGCCCAGCTAATTTTGTATTTTTAGTAGAGACGGGGTTTCTCCATGTTGGTCAGGCTGGTCTCGAACTCCCTACCTCAGGTGATCTGCCCGCCTTGGCCTCTCAGAGTTCTGGGATTACAGGCGTGAGCCAGCCAGTCTTTTTTTTTTTTTTTTTTTTTTTTTTTTTGAGATGGGGTCTTACTCAGTCACCCAAGCTGGAGTGCAGTGGTGTGATCATGGCTCCCTGCAGCTTCTACCTCCACGGCTCAAGTGATCTCCCATCTCATTCTCCCAGTAGTTGGGACTACAGTGTGCACCACCACGCCTGGCTAACTTTTTGATTTTTTTAGTAGGGACAAGATCTCCCTATGTTACTAGATTCCTAAACTCAAGTGATCTGCCTGCTTCGGCCTCCCAAACTGCTGGGATTATAGGCTTGAGCCACCATGCGCGGCCGGAACAGTCTTTTCCAAACTCTGCACTTCTTGAGATCTTTTCAATAGCTGTCAAGACCTTTAGAATAAAGTACCAGATCCTTATTATGGCATCCAAGGCCCTTGTGATGGGAGCCAGTGCTTGGTTCGGCATCATCTCACTCCACTTGCCTCCTTGCTCAAGAAACTCCAGCTGTGTTGACTTCTTTTAGTTCCTCAGTCATTCATAGAATGCTCTGGCACACTATGCACACATCCTACCAAAATGTTTCTTCCTCAAGAAGGCACTTTCTGAGCCCCAGATTAGACTGAGTCCCACTGCTCCATGCTCCCTCTACACACAGGTTTCTCGCAGTCATAACACTCATCACTGTTATAATCATCATTCAAATCCACCTTCCCCACTAGAGTGCAAACTATGTTCCTGCACTGCACTTAATGCCTGGCACACAGTAAGCTCTCCCTAAAATGTAGGTAAATACATTAAAAAGTAATATCATTAAAGCATAAATATTACCAAAGAGTAAGTATTCACATATATGTGGCATAGGGCCTAGACTCTGGAATCAGACTGCTGGGTTCATATTCCAACTTCCCCACTTATTAGCAAAGTGATAATTGGTATAACTCTTTGTGTCTCAATTTCTCCCTTTATAAATGAGCATAACAATGCATAACAATGCTACCTGCTTCATGGGGAATTTTGAAGAGTGAATAAATTTGTGCAAGTAAAGCACTTAAAACATTGTACAGAACATAGTAAACATTCAACAAATATTACTTATTATTATCTTGTTTATCCATTCCAATAATCCTAGAAGGAATTATAGTCAGTAAACTGAGGGATACATACAGTAAGAGTCCCCAGAATTTGAGTAAGGAAAAGGTCACTGTCTTGAGATGGAACTACTAAAAAAGCATAAAATCAGCTGTCAGCTGAAGTAGCCCTTCCTTCAGTGATGAATTGAATATAAGCTGCTGTTGATACAGCTTTGGGAATCATCCAAATGAATTGAGGTAGCAGAATGCATCTTCAGGTCCAGACTCCAAGATTAAATGAGATAACGCTCACTATGAGCATTTAGAAAACCTTAAAGTTGATATTTGTGGCATGGCTACTGTTATGATTAGTAGAGTAATTCCATTACCCAGTCAATGATATTATAATCTGATTGTCTGAAGCAATATAATTGCATGTACACACAAGGATCTAGTAGAAGGGCAAATGACCTGAAGAGCTGGAAGAGCAGGCATTAGTAATGTTTATCCAGCACCATCCAAACAACAGGCATGCACCTGAGAGACAACACAGGGAAAACTCATAGAACAAAGTTTCTCTTGAGACCCTACAAATACCTTGGCTCTAACTGTCACTATGACTATACAGTGGTAAGTTAGATAAGTTAGTGGTAAGTAGTTCCTGACCTCATGTCCAGAGGGGAGATGGACAAACAAATAATCACACAAATAAAAGTATAATTGCATCTTGTGCTAATTACTGTTTAGAGGATTAGGAAAGGCTTCTCTTAAACTTTATGTGGAGCTGGGAGTTAACCAGATGATGGGGTGAGGGGAAAGCTGTCAAGCAGAAGGTAGTAAAGAGCTTAGTGTATCTGAGGATCTGAAAGGCCGATATGGTTTGGAAGGGATCAAGGGAGAGAAGAGCGCACAGGAAATGAGCCTGGAAAGGTAGGCAGGGACCAGGTTACAAAGGCCCTTAGTGGCCACTTGGAGATAGTTTGGATTTATGTTGAATATGACACGTAAGGACAAAATTATATGTGATGAGATTTGCGCTTTAAAAAGATCCTTTGCTTGCTGTGTGAAAAATGGATTGGAGGCCAGGCGCAGTGACTCACGCCTGTAATTCCAGCACTTTGGGAGGCCGAGATTGGTGGATCACTTGAACCCAGGAGTTTGAGACCAGCCTGGGCAACATGGTGAAACTCCACCTCTACTAAAAATACAAAAATTAGCCAGGTGTAGTGGCACGCACTTGTAGTCTCAGCTACTCAGGAGGCGGAGGTGGAAGGATCATCTGAACCCAGGGAGGTCAAGGCTACAGTGAGCCATGATTGTTCCGCTGTACTCCAGCCTGGGTAACAGAGTGAGACTTTGTCTCAATAAATAAATAAATACATAAATAAATAAATAAAGGTTTGGAGGGGTCATTAAGTGAGAAATGGTGAGATCAGTTGGGAGAATTTTGCAATAATCTAATCACAGGATAATAGTTCATGATGATCTCTTCTTCCCATCAGTTTATAATTTAGTTTTGCCTAAGCGCTTTCTTTGTTCTATGGTGTTCCCTTTGAGATCACAGATGTCTACATTTATTCACAAGCTTGTGATGACTTGTAGGGATCTATTCTTGAAAGGTAGAAAGAGCTCTTCTTAATTGCAATTCTATGCCCTGAATTTAATCTCATTCCTGTGTGTCACTCACTGATTCTGCAGTTTTAACTAAATTGCTTAAGCTTTCATAGTCACTTTTTCCTCTGTACAGTGGGGATAATAATCTCTGCTGTGTTTTAAAATAGAATTGCCATGATGGAATGGTCTACTGCTTGTTTTGGTGTAGCTACCTTACTGGAGTCATGATGGAGGGAGAAATGATTATGAAGTTGTTCCAGTTAAGAAACCCGATTTTATTAACCCTTCTAGAGTTGATAGGCTGTAGGAATCTGACTGATGAGAATATAATTCACAAGAGACTGGTGGTTCTCTTTGCTTCTTTTCTACATTTTCTCCCAATAGGTGACTTCTCTAATCCCAAGGGCTTTAAATGCTTTTTATACACCAGTGACCTCCAAATGTCTGGGACAGTCTGTACCTCTCTACTAATCTTCATTGCCATATACCTAAATGGCCACTTGGCATTTCTCCTGGGAGGTCCCACATACTTCTTAGGCTTAACATATTCAAATTGAACTTACGTTCACTCCATGGTACCTGCATTTCCAGCCAGAGTCACATCTAATCTATTCCCCCTTTACCTTTGCTCATTTTAATGAATGGATGGTATCTCTTCAACCCAATTGCTTAAGCCAGAATCCTGGACTGTTCCTTCATGCTCCTTCTCTGCATCCAATCTATCTCTAGCTCTTTTAATCCTGTCTCCTCAACATATCATCAATCTACCCCCTTTTACTACCACTCTTGTCCAAGTTACCTTCTTCTACCTTTCAAGAATAGATCCCTACAGACATCACAACCTTGCAAAGAAATGTAGATATCTGTGATCCCGAAGGAAGACCAGAGAACAAAGAAAGATCTTAGGAAAAACTAAATTATAAATCAGTGGGAAGAAGAGATCATCATGCACTCAGGAAGCTCATGCAGCCTCCATATATATGTGGACCGTGAAGGATAAGAAGGAATTAGAGTAAATGGAGAGGGGCAAAAGTCTCAGGTTAAGGATATAACGCACAACAATGCAAGGGCAGGCCTTACCAAAAAATGTCAGTGACCAGTGGGCTATGGCTCAGTGCAGGAGGATTGGCAGGATCTGTCAAGAGCAGGAGATAAGGAAGTAAAGGCACCACAGACTTACCTTTCCTGGACTACAGAGTCTGTTTGGGTGACTATGGAAACATATTTGTATAGCTGGAGTAGGGTCAGATCACGTCTGCCTGGAAAGTCAGATCAAAAATGTTGAATTTAATTTCGTAGTCTACAAAGTGGATTTATAGATTATTGAAGAGGGAGAATATATAACAAAATTTTGGAAAATTTACTAGGTTTTTGGTGTTGCTCTAGGTAAGATAAAGAAGGGAAGGACTGGAATCCCAGAGGAGAACTAGGAGGCTCTTAGCCTAATAAATCAATGGCTTTTGAAACTTTTTTTAGGAGGGAACACTTTCTGAAAATGAAATCTTATGTGAAATACTAGTGGTATAAAGCAGACAAAAAACCTGGGTTTTTAAAACTAGGTTTTAAGTATGGTTTTTAAAGTATGGTTTATGTTATAGTTTTAAACGTATAACCTGTGTTTATAATAGAGTCGACCAAAAGTTAAAGAAAACTGATTAAACATAAACATTTTAATCTGGGGGTGATGGAAGATAGCTGCATCTTGCATTAGCTTTAGCATCTAATTATCCAATTTGTTTCTGAATTTTATTTTGGTTTTACAGTACTAAGAAAAATCCTGATTCACTTTGATTGACATGATAAGTACTTACATATGGTAATTTTGTTGTGTTTTGTTTTGTATTTTACAATTTTCCTGCAATCCCAAGGTACCCTTCAATTACACTAACTCAGAAGGTAGTGTCATAGGAATTTTTGTTTCCATAGTAAAAATATGATTAGCAGAAGCCTCCAAAGCAAAAACAACAACAAAAAAAGAGGTCATCTATAGCGTGAGGTTATCATGACAGGCCATGGCATAGGCCATTTGCTCCTGCCCAGTCAATGTGGCAAGAGGAGTGACAGTGCTTGAAAGATGCTGTGGAGCCTGGCTACGCATTTAATCAGGCGCAGTGTGCCTGCACAGTAGTAGTGGCTTCATTTGCAGTTTTATAGGAGCAGATGTGCACAGTCTGAAAGTGAGAAAAGAACAGTCTACTATGTCGACTTTCCCAATATTGAAGACTTTAGGCTTTACATTTATGTTAGGATCTGCTGGCGCCACAATTCTTTATTTCACTTGGATTACCCTAAGACTCCAAGAATAAAAACTAATGAAGGTGGGGAGTTGGAGGAGAGGGGGAGGTGTCAGGTCCGATATATTGTTCTTTTTCTTTTCTTTTTTTTTTTTTTTTTTTGAGATGGAGTCTCACACTGTCGCCCGGGGTGTGCAGTGGCACCATCTCAGCTCACTGCAACCTCTGCCTCACAGGCTCAAGCAGTTCTCCTGCCTCAGCCTCCCAAGTAGCTGGGATTACAGGTGCCCACCACCACTGCTGGATAATTTTTTGTATTTTTAGAAGACACGGGGTTTCACTATGTTGGCCAGGCTGGTCTCAAACTCCTGACCTTGTGATCTACCCACCACAGCCTCCCAAAGTACCAGGATTACAGGCATGAGAAACTGTGCCTAGCCAGGTCTGAGATATTTTTCTAGCTAATAGAAGAGTCTCCGTAATTTATTCAGTGATAGGCTTGGATTAACACAAATCATGTACTCATCAAGTGAGCAAATTCCATTCCATAGTACAATGTATTCCATATTACATATCCAATGGTTGAAGGAACTTTGTATTTAAAAGATAACTTGAAAGGTGCTCATAATTCCCCTCTTCAGATTAAAGAAGGGTGTTTTGAGTCACTTATATTCCAGAAATGTCAGAACCATAAGGAGCATAGAAACTGTGGGGAATAAGTGTCAATTACATTTAAACATATTTAGGCTCTATCTTTTGATATTGTAGAGGTTTATTCATTTGTTTTTAGGTCTTGGGCAGGAAAGGAATCTTTAGAAGTAGAAAAAACTATTTACACTTACTGGGATAGCAAATTAATATTCCATTTTTTATTACACAGTTAAAAATCTAGTTTTTCTTGAGTTTAAATTACTAATCTTGTTATGCAGATGAAGAATAATTCACTTTTCTATGATTAATATTTGGTGAGCTGATGTTGAAGAAACTAAATTTAATTACACAATTCAGTACCATTTACAAAGTAGATAATTAAATCCCCTTAAACATTTTAAACTGCATTTATAAATTTAATAAAGTCAGTTTTTATTTTAAACATTTCAAATGCCTGAAGAGCTAACTTACAACCTAATAAGCAAAACCTCCCTCAAGTACTTAAATAACTCTTATCAACCTAACACATCAAATGTACAAATATGGCACATTAAACTCTCTTAAACATTCCAATTTCTCAGAAAAAGCAAGAGTATTAATACTGAATGAAATGGGGAAACTGGAAAGGGAAGGCGGTGTGATAGAGCTATGCTGATGGCAACCTTTAAAGTTGTACTACAAGGAATTGAAACTAAGAGTTCTGGAACTGTGGTTCTCTGAAATAAGAATCACCGAATCCCTCGACATACATTTGCCCAAGTCTCACCCGAGACCTACTAGATCTCATCTACTATAAATATTTTGAAAACATTCCCTTTTTCCTGATATTGTCCATCTCCCCAAACTCCCTACTCCATACTCCCCTATCTGTGCCCCATATCTTATACCTTCTGACTAGTTGACTCACTGGCTGGAGTGCAGGGAAAAGCTGCTGTGGAAATGCAGATTTGATGGTGATCACCTGGAGGGAACAGTGTGTCCCTTCATAAGCAACTTCCATAGAGCAGATGGATAGTCAGAGACTCGAGCACTGACGCCTGGGAGGACACCCTTAGTGAGGGGAGAAAAAGAAGATAAGCCTGAAAAAGAAATGTTAGCGCTCTATCCACCTATAGTTCTGGGACAAAATTACAAAGTCCTAAAACCATTTTTCCTTAGTACATATGTGAAACTAAGACCTGAGTTTTACTGGCCAAATATATACAAGGGAACTGACTTCTTTTTTTTATTTTTAATTACTACTATATATTTTTTTGAGATGAAGTCTCACTCTGTTGCCCAGGCTGGAGTGAAGTGGTGTGATCTCGGCTCACTGCAACCTCCGCCCCCTGGGTTCAGGTGATTCTCCTGCCTCAGCCTCCTGAGTAGCTGGGATTATAGGCGCCTGCAACCATGCTTGGCTAATTTTTGTATTTTTAGTAGAGACGGGGTTTCACCATGTTGGCCAGGCTTATATCGAACTCCAGACCTCAAGTGATCCACCCACCTTGGCCTCCCAAAGTGCTGGGATTTCAGGCATCGGCTACCGTGCCTGGTCGCAACTTCTAAAAGTTGATGGAAAATGCATTTTATGAAAAACTATGTATAGATTTCAAATTTTTTTCACACTAAAAGAAGCTCATACTGATTTGTTATAGCATGTCTGAACAGGATCTCATTGAGGCACTAAGAAGGATGAAATATCAGTTTGAAAGAAGCCTCTATTAGAGCAACATGAATTCTGCTAAAATTGAAGAAAGAGCAAATATCTAATTGCTGGTGAGGCTTGGGTGGAAGAATGGTGACATTATTGATGCTTTATGAAAAATTTATGGGGAAAATACCCCCACCAAAATCAGTAGTTTACAAATGAATAACTCATTTTAAGAAAGGACGAGGTGATATTTAAGATAAAGCTCACCATGGCAGACCATCCACATCAATTTGTGAGGAAAAAATTCATCTTGTCCATGCCCCAGTTGAAGAGGACTTGCGTAACAGCACAAACACAGCCAACACAATAGACATCTCACTTGGTTCAGCTTACACAATTATGCCTGAAAAATTACAGTTGAGCAAACTTTCCGCTTGATGGATGCCAAAACTGTTGAGCCCAAATCAGCTGCAGACAATGGAAATTTTAAACAAGTGGGATCAAGATCCTGAAGTATTTCTTTGAAGAACTGTAACAAGAGATGAAACATGGCTTTACCAGTGTAATCCTGAAGACAATGCACACTCAAAGAAATGGTTACCAAGAGGTGGAAGTGGTGCAGTCAAAGCAAAAGTGGGCTGGTTAAGATTACAAGTCATGCCAACAGTTTTTTGGGATGTTCAAGGCATTTTGCTTAAGCATCTCAAAAAACTTTCTGGAGACTTTCTTGAGGACCAAAGAATGGTAACTTCTGCTTATTATGATTACAGTTTGAGAAAGTCAGCCAAAGCTTTAACAGAAGATGCCTGGGAGAGCTTCACCAGAGAGTCCTTCTCCACCCTGACAACGCTCCTGCCCATGTCAAACGAGGGCAATTTTGGGAGAGTTTTGATGTTAAATTATTAGGCATCCACCTTACAGTCCTGATTTGGCTCCTTCTGACTTCTTTTTGGTTTCTAATCTTAAAAATCTGTAAAGGGTACCCATTTTTCTTCAGTTAATAATATAAAAAGGATTGCATTGATATGGGTAGATTCCCAGGACCCTCAGTTCTTTAGGAATGGACTAAGTGGCTGGTATTGTCGCTTACAAAACATCTTGACCTTGATGGAACTTATGTTGATAAATAAAGTTTGCATTTTTTATTTATATCTTTTAATTCCATTTTTCCGTGAACTTTCTGAAGTCCGTGTGTGTGTGTGTGTCTCTGTGTGTGTGTGTGTATGTGTTTATAAAATAAAATGCTTAGAATTAGAATAGAAATCTGGTGCTGTGGTAAGGGTTTTTACCAATAGTAAAATATTTACAAGTTCATTGCAGGGTTCTGGTAGAGACTAAAAGGGTCCCTGCTCTGAATGACACAAACAAATTAATCAATCTTTTTTGTTTTGATTTTTAAAACAGGAACTGCTATGTGCCTAGCCCCCGGAAGTTGTGGGAGAAGCTTAGGTGGTATTCCTTTCCTCCAGACTGCAATATTGTCGAAAGATGAAATTAACCGCACATAACAATAAAAGATGATGTACAATCAAACGCTAGGCAGATTGTGGCACTCCATAGGTAGAGTGGGAGATGGGAGAAGGAAGGTTTTTGGAAGAAAGCAGGTCAGGCTTTACAAAAATGCAAAGACATCAGCCGATTCTCACAGAATGGGTGGGACGTGAACCCCAACCCACACTGAGGCGTCTGGGTACCTTGAAGAAAAGGCCCATTAGGGAAATACAGACAATTTTGAGTAAGCTGACCACATTTTCCATAAAAATTTCAGTACATATGGTCTGACACATGGTCTAACAACAGGAAAGAATATTTTTAATTGGGGCTGCCCCAGAAAATCTAGAACATATGGTTACTTTATTTACAGGCCAAGAAACTCCTAATTACAAGAGAAAACGGAACTGACCAGCCCTAGGTAGACAGACCTAGCCACTGCCATGCAAGAAACTGCTAAACAATTTCCCTCCAGTCATCAAAGTTTATGTTCTTTTTTAAGGTTTCTGTTAGTATTTTCAGATAAAAGGTCAGTGCCTGAACTATACAAGACAAGCTAGGGAAATTCTACTTAGATGTCTTCAATTGCATTCTTTAATAGTCTCTCAAATTGCCTCAAATATTTTTTGTACTTGGCAGGGTATAAATAATGAATGCAAAAATGTTTCTTCCACCTGAGGTAATAAAATAATATCCAATTTAAAATTTCCTTCCCTTAAAGAAAACGGGAACATCCATGCCCATGAAGTTTTTAGCTTGTTATCAGAGCTCTTATTTATATTGAAAAATACATTTTACATTATCAAGATTGTTATACGTAATTTTGTTCTTTGCTTCCCTGATGTCTCGCTGTTTTTCTCTTTAGTAGCTTACTGTCTAAAACAAAATACATGCCACAAGCTTCCTTATCCAGCTTTGCAATTTAATAATCTTAGCAATTATTGGAAAAGAAACAATTTAAAAGGCTTTAACTCAAGTCTTGGCAGGTTAGAACATCTTCCATTTCACCTTTCAGCCCATCCCAGAGCTCAGAGATCACTTGCCAACTCATTACTAATATTATCAAGGAAATGCACAGTTTTCTGCTTTTATGGTCAGTGAATACATTGACCAAGACGATGTGGTAATCATTACGGATGAACAACAACAAAGTTACACATCTGAGCAATCCTTTATTCTTATGTCTTAAACAAAATCTCAATTAAATGCATCTTAAAATACAGGATAAGCGTTTCTGATAAAAACAAGAAGACGTGCTTTTAATGAGATTTTCTGGGCACTAGACTTGTCTTTTCTCATCTTCCGTTATTATTTGAGGCTTGAAAATACACTGAAAGAGCCCGATTTTCATTAGCTGCGGTTGTTAAAAATGAGGAACCACCTAGACACACAACAGTAGAAAGTGGGCCAGGTGCAGTGGCTCAGGCCTGTAATCCCAGCACTTTGGGAGGCCAAGTAGGGCGGATCACCTGAGGTCAGGAGTTCAAGTCCAGCCTAGCCAACATGGTAAAACCCCATCTCTACTAAAAATACATATATAAAAATTAACCAGGTGTCGTGGCAGGTGCCTGTAATCCCAGCTACTTGGGAGGCTGAGGCAGGGAGAATCCCAGCTACTCGGGAAGCTGAGGCAGGGAGAATCACTTGAATCCAGGAGGCAAAGGATGCAGTGAGCCGAGATGTCACCACTGCACTCCAGCCTGGGCGACAGAGTGAGACTCCGTCTCAAAAACAAAAAACAAACAAAAACCAACACAATAGAAAGGGAATATTTTACACCCACTGAAATTTAAAACTTAATTCAGCCTTAAAAAGGAAGAAAATTCTGTCACATGCTACAAACATAGATGAACCTTGAAGACATTACACTAGGTGAAATAAGCCAGACACAAAAGGACAAATACTGTATGATTTCAGCTATATGAGCTACCTAGAGTAGTCAAACTCACAGAGCAAGTAGGATGTGGTTGCCAGGGGTTGGGTGAAGGGGGGATGGGGAGTTGTTATTTAATAGGTACAGAGTTTCAGTTTTGCAAAATGAAAAGAGTTCTAGAAATGTATAGTGGTGATGGTTGCACAACAATGCAAACGTACCTAATGCCATTGAACTGTAATACTTAAAAATGGTTAAATGGCAAACTTCATGTTATGCATATTTTACCATAATTTTTTAAAAAATCAAAAGTCTAATTATGAAAAGAATTCTAAATGTTGATATTGCTGGTTATCCACATGGATAAAAGCTCTCTTTTCCTATCACCACACCTAGGTCTAATGCTGATGGTGAATTTTCCATGGTCTTTGGATAATTGAGCACTCAATAAATGCAGGTAGTGTCAATGATGTGACAGTTATTTTCCTGGTCTCCTTGAATAAGTAAGTATTGATATATTAATTAATTAATTAATTAATTTATTTATTTTTGAGACAAGGTCTTCTCTATCACCCAAGCTGGAGTGTAGTGGCATGATCATCGCTCACTGCAGCCTCAACTTCCCAGGCTCAAGCAATCCTCCCAGCTAAGCCTCCCCAGTAGCCAAGACTGCAGGTATACGCCACTACATCTGGCTAGTTTTTGCATTTTTTGTAGAGATAGGGTTTTGCCATGTTGCCCAGGTTGGTCTTGAACTCCTGGGCTCAAGTGATTCACCTGCCTTGGCCTCCCAAAGTGCTGGGATTACAGCATGAGCCATTATGCCCGGCCAATGTCATTTTTAACAATAGCTGTAGCTAAGTTTCTTAAGTGCTTGCTATATACTGAGTACTGATCTAAATATTACAATTCTCACAGCAACCCTATGAAAGTTTGTATATGATATATCTAGTCTCAGAGAGGTAATTTACCCTCTGTCGCTAACCAGCAAGTGGAAGAGCAGGGGTATTAACATAGTGGTATGGATCCAGTGCTTACCCTTTACAGCATTAGTCTCAAGCCAGATTCTTGGAAAACAAAGGAGCCTATTATAACTACCACTGTTTTCATGGGTGAATCTCTTTACTAAATCTTTCATTTCTTCAACAAAAGTTTGTTAAGCACTTACTATGTTCCAGGCAATGGGCCAAGTGCTAGAGATTCATAAAACTAATAAAACATAGTCTTACAATCCAATAAAAAGAGAAAAATAAGTGAAAGATAACACGAGATGGTGTGATTAACAAATACTGGGGGAGGGGGATCACAAAGAGGAAGGGCTCACAGTTTTGCTAAGTGTGGGGCACTTCACCTATTTTTTTCCCTTTGCATGCTGTGGGAAACGTTTTTACTCTTTAATTTCACTGGTATAACATGTAAATAGATTGGGCAACAAAGAAAAGTAAACTAAGTGTCAGAAGATATTTGAGGATACAAGACACAAAAGGATAGAAAACATTCTAGATAGTCT
Source organism: Macaca mulatta (assembly GCF_049350105.2). NCBI lineage: Eukaryota > Metazoa > Chordata > Mammalia > Primates > Cercopithecidae > Macaca > Macaca mulatta. Next base: position 27,375,927 of record NC_133422.1, read on the forward strand.
ATGTTAACAAAAGGATACCAGCCAGAAAATCCAGATTAGAAGGTAGAGGAGAGTAACTGGGAGAAAAAGCAATAAAAAGGCCAGTGTAAGAAATAAACGATACTTAGTGCATATCCTCAAACAGTAGGATCACGTACAAAATAGTTCAAGGATTTGTGCTGTATTGCCAAGGAGCATACAATCTAACAGGCACAAATAAGACAAAAGGCACAAATAAGAAACAGATATTTCAAGCAATAATTTGTAAGTACAAATTAAAATAATGCAGACGATAAGTACAATCAAGGCAAAGGAATAAAAACAGCAAGATCCTAGGGGGTTGGGGTCCAATTTTGAAATAAGGGAGGAGTACTGCTGGTGAAGAGGAACAAGGCATTGTAAACTAGGAAGAGCAACCACATAGCCATGGAGATTGGAACAAACGAAGCCCTACAGCCTAGCACAATGACTTTAAGAGGAAGCAAGCAGCGAGTGGGACTGTGTATAAGGAAGAATTCACAGATGACCTGGAGAAATTCAGGATAATGAGAAGTGCTTACACATTAATGCAAGAACTCCAAAATATATACTTCCAAACTTCTACAAATTTTAATTTTGCTAGCCATAGAAGGGGAAGCACTGCAATTGTGTGGATCCAACAAGCCAAAAGGTGAACTTCAAATAGTGAAGGGGTCAAGAGTTTACCTTATTAAAATGTCATCAACAAGAGGGCTCAAAGTTGTCATAGAGCATTCACTGTTGATTCTGAACTAGCCTTTGGGTAACTGAGCTAAGTCTGGATGCAGTGTAGGAGAAAGGCAAGAGAGAAAGAGTGCATCAAAGACAGGAAATCAATTCCGCAATGTTTAATAAGAGTAGTTCTTGAATATTGCACATGTCGCTATGCCCCAGGAACTATTGTAAAGGGCTCCTCGGGGAGCTCTACTGTAAAGGAGGGTTTGCTCATTTCATTTTCACCATCCTCCTGGAGGTGGGGAGTGGTAGAGCTGCTCCCAGGAGCCCAGACTCTCTTAACCACCAAACTACCCCATCTTTCTATTGCTTCTCAAGTGATTATGCAAAATTCTGTCTCTTGAAATGGAGGGGCAATTACTTGTGTATATGAATGTAATGTAACAAGTATTTTCCAACTGTGATCTACGCAGCCTAAAGAATCTGTTTTATTTTTAATGAATTTACTTGTAGTCTGCCACATGCCATAAAGAATTTGATGCCAAATGACAGGTGTATAGGAAGTAGATTATGAATTTAGTTAGGTTTTATACATGATTCCATAAAAAACTATTCTTCTGAATTTTGAAAAGTATTGAAAATGAGTCACAGAGAAGTTATTAGACTGGGCAGAGTTTGTTCTCCAGAACTCTGTTTGCGGCTCTAGGGACTTGGAACCAGCCAAGCCCTTCTTGGAAGTCATGCCATATGCTCATCTGGGCACTTAGCAAGTATTGATTCGCACCCCAATCTGAACCCTGAAAGACAAAATAATGACTTCGTAATATCAGTCATCAAATGATAAATATTCATTCTCTGACTCTCTGAAGAGAAGATACATTTAAAATGTCAGCTGCATTTTATTGTAACTAGACGGAAATTTCTTTCATTCCTGCTAAGCTGTTAAATAAAGAAGCTACAAACCATGCACTGAAGAAGACTAAAAGTAAATGCTGACGTAATAGTAATCACACCATTCCCTAGAAATTACCAGTAGTGCTAGGAGCGCAAGGATACTGTTTAGTCTTAATCTCAGCTTTTCCAGCCCTTCTTTCTGAAGCAATTTTTCTTTTCTTTCCTTCTTTCCTTTTTTTTCCGAAATGGAGTTTCGCTCTTGTTGCCCAGGCTGGAGTGCAGTGGTGTGATCTCAGCTCACCACAACCTCTGCCTCCTGGGTTCACGTGATTCTCCTGCCTCAGCCTCCTGAGTAGATGGGATTACAGGTGCCCACCACCATGCCCAGCTAATTTTGTATTTTTAGCAGAGATGGGGTTTCTCCATACTGGTCAGGCTTGTCTCGAACTCCTGACCTCAGGTGATCTGCCCGCCTCGGCCTCCCAAAGTGCTGGGATTACAGGCGTGAGCCACCGTGCCCGGCCTGATGCAATTATTTAATTGCTAGATATTATGGGTTGAGTTATTCCCCTCAAAACTTAAAAGTTGAAGTCCTAACTCCCAGTACCTTTGATTATGACTGTATTTAGAGATAAGGTCTTTATAGAAGTAATTAAGTTAAAATGACGTCATTAGGGTGGGGCCCTAATCCAATATAACTGGTGTCATGATAAGAAGAGAACATTTAGATACAGACACAGAGAGGGAAGGTGATATAAAGACTCAGCCAGAAGACAGCCATTTACAAGCCAAGGAGACAGGCCTCAAAAGAAACCAACTCTGCCAACAGCTTGGACATCTAGTCTCTGGAATTGTGAGAAAATTAATTTCTGTTGCTTGAAGCCATTCAGTCTGGGGTACTTTTTTATGGCACCCCTGGCAAACTAATCTACTGCACCCTCCACTAGACTAAGCTCATTGAGGGCCAGCACGAGTCTAGGTGTCTTCTTTACCCTTGAATTCCCAGTACATATTGTGGAGCCTAGTACAAAGTCGATGCTTATTCAATGTTGTTGAATGAATAGCTGAACTTAGCTGAATGTTTTGGCCCATTTCTCTGGAGTACAGGGATTTAATCATTACCAAAAATAATCAAAGGACATTTTCTTCCTTTGTCAAAAAATAACTTTAGATTCAGATTTTTAAAATAGCGATCATACATTGTGAAAATAGCAGTATAAAGAAGGAAAACACAATCATAAGGTCTTGCCACTTAGATGTAACTACTTCACATTCGGACACTTTCTAGTCTTTTTCTATATACACACATATTTTAACACAGAGGAAATAATAGTGTTTTCACTTTTCATTGTGTCACATTTTCCCTATATCATTAAATATTATTCATAAGCATTTGAATGGCTATAAAATGCATAATATCATATGCATCTTTCATAATTGAAATGCTTGGCTGAGCACAGTGGCTCACGCCTGTAATCCCAACACTTTGGGAGGCCGACACGGGAGAACTGTTTGAGCCCAGGAGTTCAAGACCAGCCTAGGCAACATAGAGAGACCCTGTCTCAATACACACACACACACATACAAACACACACTGAATTCCTTATAGTTAGACATTCAGATGTTTCCAGCTGTCTCTATCATAATTAGCATGGCCATGAGTTTCTTTGTGTGAGGAAGCTTTTATCCACTTTTCTGAATACTTTAAAGGATGACATCCTTGCACTACCATCATTGATTCAAAATGTATGGCCATTGGTAAGGTTTTTGGTAGACATTCTTCCATCACTTTTTAAGAAATTAAACCAATTTATACTCTACAAGCAGCCCATGAGATTTACCATTACACTTTACCCTTAAGCATTACTTTTACAAATCTTGCTAAATGGATAAGTTGAAATGGCATCTGAGTGTCATTTTAATTTACATCTTTTGAATATTAATGAAGCTTCCCATTTTTCTACATGCATTAACCACCCATACTTTTGCCTTTTGAATTGCCTGTGTGTATTTTGAAAGGGGATTTTCTGAACACCTTTGATGAAGTAGTTTCCTAGTCAGGCTCCTACTGCAATATTGCCTGCTCTTCAGCAAAGGCCTCTGCTTCTGAGGGAATGAGACTATACACCCTACAGCTGCCCCAGAATCTTATCATGGGTTAATACATAGCAGTGAAGTCTTCGCTGTTCTGAACTGACAGAGAGAGAAACCTGTTCCAATTATTTACCTCCTTCTAACAAAATTTTGATACATCAATTGCATGTGGATACATTTAATCTAGCTAAGTCTGAAATCAGTTTTCCTTGTAAAATGAAAAGAAAATTCTCAGTTCAAAAAAAAAAAAAAAAACCCAGAATTTTTGTGAGAAAGGCAGATAGCTCTGTATTACCAACATAATTTTGGAAGTACGTCTATTTCCCAGCTGCACTTATTAAATTCAGGACACAGACGAAATTAAAAAATACAGATATTTTCCAACTGATTTATTCTAAAATTCACATCTGTAACAAAACAAAATGCTGTAGCTTGCATAAACCGTAGAGGTCTTCTGGTCAAATATCTATACGTTGAGATGGGAAAAACGTCAACAGAAATGATTTTGGAAATGGTAGTTAGTGGCATAGCTTAGTTTTGGAGTAAGAAATAGATCAGAGGGGTCGAATTCTGCCGGCATATTGGTGATATAGAGTAGGTAGGGGGAGGCAGTTCAGTATAGTGAAAAAAGATGGCCAGGAACCGAGGCTCATGCTTGTAATCCCAGCACTTTGGGAGGCCAAAGTGGGCGGATTGCTTGAGCCCAGGCGTTGGAGTCCAGCCTGGGCAACATGGCAAAGCCCCCTCTCTACAAAAAATACAAAATTTAGCTGGGAGTGGCGGAGTGCACCTGTAGTCCTAGCAACTCAGAAGCTGAGATGAGAGAATCACTTGAGCCCAGGAGACAGAGGTTGCAGTTTGTGCAGATAGTGCCACTGTGCTTTAGCCTGGGAGTGTACCCTTGATACAGCAAGACCCTGTCTCAAAAAGATAACAGAAAAGAAAAAGAAAAGAAAAACTATGCAACTCTGACTCCTTTGATGTGCTTCCCTTCCACTTCCTCGCTTAGTCAATCCTCACCCATTCTTGCTCCCTTTTCTCATAGGCACGGTGGAAGATCCATCCCCTATCCCTTTCCAAGGCTAATCCCACCCTCCCTTGTTTGTTCCCTCCCCTCACACCTCCGGATGTCATCTGTCTCTCCCTTCTCTTGCACTGTCATTCTTCCCTCTCTCTCCATCTGTTCCTTGAACTAAAAATACATTCAATTTTCCCCTTCCCAAAAAAAGCTAGGCTTCCTAGCCAACATTACCCTTTATTTATAACAATATTTGTCCCCTTTTCAAAGTCCTTGAATGTACAGTTTGTTTCTTCTTTTCTCCAATCTCCTTCCCACATGCATACACCAAGGTAACTGCTGTTCTGGCTCTACTCCCACCTCCAGTTAGGTTTGCCTGTTCTTGAACTTCATATAAATAAACTCACACAGTGTGTACTCTTTTGTGCCTGGCTTCTTTATGCATTTCTTCCTCTTTTTGTTGTGATAAAATACCCATAACATAAAATTTGTTATTTTAGCCATTTTAAATATACAGTTCAGTGACATTAAGTACATTCAAATTGCTGTGCAACCAACATCACCATCCATCTCTAGAAATTATTTAACTTCCCAAACTGAAATTCTAAACCCATTAAACAATAACTTCTCATTTTCCCTCCCCCAGCTCCTGGTAACATCAATTCTACTCTGTCACTATGATTCTGCCTATTCTAAATTCTAATAATTCTGCTCATATTAGCAGAATTATGCAATAATTTTTTTTTTTTTTTTTGTGGTTGGCTTATTTTACTTAGCATAATGGTTTTGCTTGTTTGTTTGATTTTGAGACAGGATCTCACTCTGTCACCCAGGCTGGAGTTCAGTGGCGCAATCTCCACTCACTGCAACCTCCCTCTCCTGGGCTCCAGCGATCCTCCCACCTCAGCTTCCTGAGTAGCTGGGACTACAAGGACACAAGATCCTGGGCTAATTTTTGTATTTTGTGTACAGACGAGGTTTTGCTATGTTGCCCAGGCTGGTCTCAAACTCCTGGGCTCAAGTGATCCACAAACTTCGGCCTCCCAAAGTTCTGGGATTACAGGCATGAGCCACCACACTTGGTCAGCATGTTTTTCAAATCCATCCATGCCATAGCATGAATCAGAACTTCATTCGTTTTTAGGCTGAATAATATTCCATTGTATATATACACTACATCTTGTTTATCCATTCGTTGATCAATGGACATCTGCATTCTTTCCACCTTTTGGCTATTGTGAGTAGTGCTGCTGTGAACATTGGTGTACAGATATTTGAGTGCCTGCTTTCAATTCTATTGGGTGTATAACCAGAAGTAGAACTGGTGCGTCATACCAAACATTCTATGTTAAACATTCTACCTTTAACTTAGAATGTTAAACCTTCTAAGAACCTGCCATACTGTTTTCCACAGTGTCTACACCATTTTACATTCCCACCAGCAATGCACTTTTTAATACCCTCTCTAACATTTGTTCTTTTCAAGTTTTTTTTTGATAATTGCCATCCTAATGGGTGTGAAATGGTATCACGTTGTGGTTTTGACTTATGCTTTTTTTTTTTTTTTTTTTTCCTGAGACAGAGTCTCGTCTGTCACCCAGGCTGGAGTACACTAGCATGATCTCAGCTCACTGCAACCTCCAGCTCTGGGGTTCAAGCAATTCCCCTGCCACAGCCTCCTAAGTAGCTGGGACTACAGACGTGTGCCACCACTAATTTTTGTATTTTTAGTAGAGATGGGGTTTCACCATGTTGGCCAGGCTGGTCTCAAATTCCTAACCTTAGGTGATCCTCGCACGTAGGCATCCCAAAGTGCTGAAATTATAGGCATGAGCCACTGTGCCTGGCCACATTTATTATCAAAATGTTATCTGCCCTTGGTTCATGCCTTTTCTATTAGTTCTTTGTTTATTTCTCATTCTTGGCAGACTTCCCCTTCTCTCTCTGACTCTTTAATCTACGTTTCCCTGGGTTTCCCCTTAGCTTCTTCTGCTTACAGCGCACACAGTCTCTAAAGAGCTTGTCCACTCCCATGATAGAAGTATCACACCCACGCAAGGAACTCTCAAATTTGTATTTTTCAAGTCGGGACTTCTTTCTGAGCATACTGTTTGCCTTCAGATACTCTGAGCACAGTATTTGTCTTCAAATGATCATTTGGAAATAAAAGAGTGTGAAGTTTAAAATCTAATTAAAAACATGGACACTGTTAATGGTCTTTGTTGCTGGCAAATGGGATTGGAGAATGGGGAATAAAGAAAAAACTTATAATTTTTAATATTGTGGTTTGAAAAAACACCACAGAACATAAAATTTACTATGGTAACCACTTTTTAAATAGACTTTTAAATTTATTATTATTATTATTTTTTGAGATGGAGTCTCGCTCCATCGCCAGGCTAGAGTGCAGTGGCGTGATCTTGGCTCACTGCAACTTCCACCTCTTGGGTTCAAGCAATTCTCCTGCCTCAGCCTCCCAAGTAGCTGGGACTACAGGCGCGTCCCACTATGCCCAGCTAATTTTTGTATTTTTAGTAGAGATGGGGTTTCACTCTGTTGGCCAGGATGGTCTTGATATCTTGACCTCGTGACCTGCCTGCCTCGGCATCCCAAAGTGCTGGGATGACAGGTGTGAGCCACTGCGCCCGGCCTAGACTTTACTTTTTAAGAGTAACTTGAGCTTCACAGCAAAATAGAGTAGAAGGTACGGAGGGTTCCCATATACCCCCGTCCCTACATATGTACAACCTCCTCCACCAGCAAAATTCCGAACCAGTATGGTACATTTGTTATGATAAAAGAAAAACTTTAGACAAAATAAATGCAATACAGTTTGTTTGAGCAAAGAACAATTCTCGAGTTGGGCAGCCCTCAGAAACAGAGAGGCTCAGAAAACTGTCCTCTGCAACATGGTCAATGGGCATTTATAGACAGAAAAATGCTGAAGAGTTTGGCTATGGTGGCTCACACCTGTAATCTCAACACTTCGGGAGGCCGAGGCGGGTAAATCATGAGGTCAGGAGTTCAAGACCAGCCTGTCCAAGATGGTGAAACCCCGTCTCTACTAAAAATATAGAAATTAGCTGGGTGTGGTAGCAGCTGCCTGTAATCCCAGCTACTCAGGAGGCTGAGGCAGAGAATTGCTCGAACCGAGAAGGTGGAGGTGGCAGTGAGCTGAGATTATGCCACTGCACTCCAGCCTGGGCGACAGAGAGAGACTCCATCTCAAAAAAAAAAAAAAAAAAGAAAAGAAAAAAGAAAAGAAACAGGCTGAAGAAAGCAGAAATAAGGATGAAAAAGTGGATTGGTCATTTCAAAGTTACTTTCCCGGTAAAGGTTAAAGCCGAGGCAACTTCTTTAGAATGTTGGTTAAAAATGGCTTATTCAAGGATTTGGATATTATCTCTCTCTCCTGATTTCTTGGAAATTCAGATAAACAACTTAGTTTTGGTTTGGTGGCATAGAACTTTAGCATGAATGACCCTATTTTGGTTTGGTCTGTTGGGGCCTAGTGCAGGAATTCAGTCCAAATCAATGACCTAATTTAAATTTTATTTAACAATTACAATCAATAAACCCACACTGACAAATCGTTATCAACGTTTTTATCAATTGTTGTTGTACAGTCTATGAGTTTTGACAAATGTATAATGACATGTTTCCTTCTTTATAGCACATACAGAGTCATTTCACTGCCCTAAAAACCCTATGTGCTCTGTCTACCTATCACTCCCTATTTCTAAAACTCTGGCAACCACTGATTTTGTTGTTGTTTTTTGAGACGGAGTCTCACTGTGTCACCCAGGCTGGAGTGCAGTGGCGATATCTCAGTTCACTGCAATCTCCGCCTCCCAGGTTCAAGCTATTCTCCTGCCTTAGCCTCCTGAGTAGCTGGGATTACAGGCGTGCACCACTATGCCCAGCTAATTTTTGTATTTTTAGTAGAGACGGGGTTTCACCATGTTGGTCAGGCTGGTCTCGAACTCTTGACCTTGTGATCCACCCACCTCAGCTTCCCAAAATGCTGGGATTACAGGCATGAGCCACTGTGCCTGGCCACCAATGATTTTTTTTTTTTTTAAATTTTGAGATAGGATCTTGCTCTGTTTGCCAGGCTGGAGTACAGTGGTGTGATCATGGCTTACTGCAACCTTGAACTCCTGGGGTCAAGCAATTCTCCTGCCCCTGCCTCTTGAATAGCTGGACCTACAGGTGCATGCCATCATGTCCAGCTAATTTTAAAACTCTTTTGTAGAGACAAGGTCTCACTATGTTGCCCAGGCTGGTCTCAAACTCCTGACCTTAAGCTATCATCCCACTCAGGCCTTCCAAAGCTCTGAGATTGCAGGTATGAATCACACCATGTTCAGCCTCCACTGATCTTTTTACCATCTCCATAGCTTTGCCTTTTTCCAGAATGTCATATAGTTGGAATCATACAGTATGTGGCCTTTTCAGAGTGGCTTCTTTCACTTAATAATAGGCATTTAAGATTCCTCCATGTCTTTTCATTTCATTTCTTTTTATCACTGAATAGTATTCCACTATATAGATGTACCACAGTTCATTCATCTATTTACCTTCTGAAGTCATCTTGGTTGCTTCCAAGTTTTGGCAATTATGAAAAAAGATGCTATGATCATCTATGTACAGGTATTTGTGTGAACACGGTTTTCAACTCCTTAGGGTAACACCAAAGAGCGTGATTGCTGGATCATATGGCACTATGGTTTAAATGTATCCCTTCCAAAATTCAGGTGTTGAAACTTAATGGCCAATGTGACCGTACTGAAAAGTGGATCTTTTTTCCTTTTTTAAAGATAGGATCTTGCTATGTTGCCCAGGCTAGTCTTGAATTCCTGAACTCAAGCACTCGTCTGGCCTCAGCCTCCCAGGTACCTGGAGCCATAGGCGGATACCACCACATCTGGTGAGGTGAAGCCTTAAGAGATGATTAGGCCATGAGGGCTACTCCTTTGTGAATGGAATTAAGCACCTTATAAAAATTTTAAAAAAGGCTTTGTGAAGCATTTGGTCCTCTTGCCTTTCTGCTCTCTGGTGTGTGAGGACACAGTGTTCTCCCTTTCTGTTAGATGCAGTAACAAGGTACCATCTTGGAAGCATGGAGGATCCTTTACCAGACAGTGAGCCTGCTGGTGCCTTGATCTTGGACTTCCCTCCTTCCAGAAGTGTGAGAAATAAAATGTTGTTCTTTATAAATTAACCAGTCCCAGGTGTTTGTTATAGCAGCACAAAACAGACTAGAACATACTGTAAGAGTATATTTACCAAACTGCCAACTGTCTTCCAAAGTGGCTGTTTCATTTTACATTCTACCAGAAATAAATGAAAGTTTTTGTTGTTCCTCATCTTTGCTAGTATTTGGTGCTGTTAGCAAAATAATTGATAAGCTGGATTTTGTTAAGATTAAATACTTTTAGGTAAAGTGCGGTGGCTCATGCCTATAATCCTAACACTTTGGGAGGCTGAGGCAGGCGGATCATCTGAGGTCAGGAGTTCGGGACCAGCCTGGCCAGCATGATGAAATCCCGTCTCTACTAAAAAAAACCCACAAAAATTATCCAGGCATGGTGGTGCATGCCTGTAATCCCAGCTACTTGAGAGGCTGAGGCAGGAGAATTGCTTGAATCTGGGAGGTGAAGGTTCCAGTGAGCTGGGATTGCACTGCCGCACTCCAGCCTGGGCAACAGAGTGAGATTCTGTCTCAAAAAAAAAAAAAAAAAAAAAAAACCCACGAAGATTAAATACTTAAAATACACAGTCAAGGAAATGGGAAGTCAAGTGGCAGACTGGGAGAAAATATTGCAAAAGACATAGCTGATAAAGGACTTGTATCCAAAATATCCAAAGAACTCTTAAAACTCAGCAACAAAAAAGTGAGCAACCCAAATAAAAAATGAACAAAAGACCTGAACAGACATAGAAGATATATGGACCTACTGCAAATAAGCATATGAAAAAATGTCCGGCAGGGCGCAGTGGCTCACGCCTGGAATCCCAGCACTTTGGGAGGCCGAGGCGGGAGGATCAACTGAGGTCGGGAGTTCGAGACCAGTCTGACCAATATGGAGGAACCCCGTCTCTACTAAAAATAACAACAACAACAAAAAAAAATTAGCTGGGCATGGTGGTGCATACCTGTAATCCCAGCTACTTGGGAGGCTGAGGCAGGAGAATTGCTTGAACCCAGGAGGTGGAGGTTGTGGTGAGCCAAGATCACGCCATTGCATTCTAGCCTGGGCACCAAGAGCGAAACTCTGTCTCTCAAAAAAAAAAAAAAAAAAAAAAAAAAAGCTCAACATCATGTCAGTAGGAAATCGCAAATTAAAACATGAGATATCCCTACATAGCTATTAGAATGGCTAGAATCCATCGTAACTATTTTTACATATACAGTTCAGTAGTGTTAAGTACATTCACGTTGTTGTACAATAGATTTCTAGAGCTTTTTCTTCTTGTAAAACTGAAACTCTATACTCATTAAACAACTCTCTTTACTTTGTCTCTATAAATTTAACTACTTTTGTTACCTTAAATAACTGGTAATATATAGTATTTGTCTTTTCGTGACTGGCTTATTTCATTTACCATAATGTCCTCAAGCTTCATCCATGCTGCAGCATGTGAAAGAATTTCCCAAATTTTTTTAATTTTAAAAAAGTATTTATGTAGATCAGGTACAGTGGCTCAAGCCTGTAATCTTAGCACTTTGGGAGGCCGAAGTAGGTGGATTACTTCTGGTCAGGAGTTCGAGATCAGCCTGACCAACATGGCAAAATCCTGTTTCTACTAAAAATACAAAAATTAGCTAGGCATGAGGCGGAGGTTGCAGTGAGCCAAGATCATGCCACTTCACTCCAGCCTGGGCAAAAGAGCGAAACTCCAACAGAAATGAAGGAAGGAAGGAAGGAAGGAAGGAAGGAAGGAAGGAAGGAAGGAAGGAAGGGAGGGAGGGAGGGAGGGAGGGAGGGAGGAAGCAAGGAAGGAAGGAGGCAAGGAAGCAAGGAAGGAGCATTCATGTTTTCAATTAGGTAAAATAAGCTATCCTGGCTGATTGTCTCACCTGTGTGCTCTGCCCCCAGATCGTTGATTCTCCATCCTTCTTCCCCTGCTCTGAGACCCAGGAGCTGACCTCTACAGATTGCCTCACCCATGTTCTCTGGTTTCTGGTTGGGTGGCTAATGGGAGGCACCATCAGGAGACAGAGAGTAAGAGGTCTTTATTTTTATTTTATTTATTTTTGTTTTTTTGAGATGGAGTCTCATTCTGTCACCCAGGCTGGAGTGTAGTGGCACCATCTCGGCTCACTGCAACCTCCGCCTCCCGGGTTCAAGCAATTCTCTTGCCTCAGTCTCCTGAGTAGCTGGGATTACAGGCGTGTGCCACCATGCCCGGCTAATTTTTGTATTTTTAGTAGCGATGGGGTTTCACCATGTTGGTCAGGCTAGTCTTGAATTCCTGACCTCGTGATCCACCCACCTTGGCCTCCCAAAGTGCTGGGATTACAGGCGTGAACCAGCACGCCTGGCAAGAGGTCTTTATTTATTGCCCCACATGAACACCTGCTTCCTGGGTCACTACTATTCAGGCAGTAGCTGCTCTTCATTCCTCTTGCTTAGCACAGGCTCACTCTAGGCTTCCTCACCACCATTTCGCCCCACCCCATGCCCTTTCCCCTTCAGGCCTAGGAGTAGAAATAACTTCCTGCTGTTGTTAGTACCTGCATGCTTCATGACCCCTTTTTTGTTCCTTTAACCTTGCCCACACCTAGGTAAATAGTCCTTTCGTTAAAGTCTCTTTATTAAGCCCTTTTGAGTATGCCATCTGTTCATATGCTTCCTGCTAAGATCCTGAGTCAGACACATGCAACTATTAAAAAAAAAAATAACAGTTTAGAAGGCTAAGAAGGGAAACATAAAAATCTGTGTTTACCCCCATAGCCCTTGACTCCATTCCATTCCATATATAACTGCCATTTCATTTGGTGAGTTCTAATTCTTGGGTAAGCCCCGATTAGTCTTAGATAATTATGTTACATCCTTCTCCCTTACCAGTAACTGGTTCAAAAATCCAGGCCTAAGCCATTGACAAAGGATATTTTCCTGTCTTAGGGACTGGGTTGAGAATGGGCACCTGAGTCACTGCCATGGCCCAGTTCAGGGTAATGAGATTCAAGGAGAAATTTGCTGGGGGGTTTCTTCTCAGAGAACCAAGGTTGGAGGTGAGCCCCAAATGTGGAACCAGTTTGAGGAAAAGTCAGCAGAGGAGGCTGAGCCATGAGAATCACAGAAACAGAGTGAGGCCACTGGATTAAGCCACTAATACCAACCCTAAACCTAACCAGCCTCTGCACTTCCAACTACAGAACCTAATGTAATTCATGGTTTTCCGTTTACTTGCAACAAAAGCATCCTGGCCAATACACACACACACACACCACATACACACACACATATATGCTATAAAATACACATACCCAAATGGGATCATTTTATATACGTTTTACTGCAAATTGCCTTTTTCACTAAATGATATATTATGAACATCTTTCCAACTAAGCACATTTAGTTTTGTTTCATTATTTAAACACTGGGTACTATTTTGTGGAAGTGACACAACATAGCTTCTCCTATTGAAGAATATTCAGGTCATTTGCAGTTTTTCCCCATTACAAACATGGCACAGTGACACATATTGTGGTATGTCTGTATCAATATGTGCATAAAATGAATTTCTAGTGGAACTGCTTGCTCAAATAGTCTGAGAATTCAAAATGTTCATAAACACTGCTATATTGTCGGAGACTCTTCCAAGATGGCAGAAAAACAGGTGATTTCTGCATTTCCAACTGAGGTACCTGGTTCATCTCATTGAGACTCGTTGGACAGTGGGTACAGCCTACGGAGGGTGAGCTGAAGCAGGGTGGGGCATCGCCTCAACTGGGAAGCACAAGCGGTTGGGGGATTTCCCTTTCCTAGCCAAGGGAAGCCATGAGAGACTGTACCAGGAGGAATGGTACACTTCCGCTCAAATACCGTGCTTTTCCCATGGTCTTTGCAACCGGCAGACCAGGAGATGCCCTCCACTACCTGGATTGGCAGGTCCCACGCCACGGAACCCAGCAAGCTAAGATCGATTGGCTTGAAATTCTCCCCTGTAGCGCAGCAGTCTGAGATTAACCTGTGACACTCAAGTTTGGTGAGGGAAGGGGTATCTGCAATTGCTGAGGCTCGTGTAGATGGTTTTACCCTCACAGTGTAAACAAAGCTGTCAGCAAGTTCAAACTGGGCAGAGCCCACCGCAGCTCAACAAGGCCGACTGCCTCTCTAGATTCCACCTCTGTGGGCAGGGCATATCTGAACAAAAGGCAGCCGCCCCAGTCAGGGACTTACAGATAAAACCCTCATCTCGCTGGGACAGTGCACCTGGGGGAAGGGGCAGCTGTGGGCACAGCTTCTACAGACTTAAACATCCCTGCCTGACAGCTCTGAAGAGAGCAGTGGTTCTCCAGCATGGCATTCGAGCTCTGAAAATGGACAGACTTCCTCCTCAAGTGGGTCTCTGACCCCCATGTAGCCTGACTGGGAGACACCTCCCAGTAGGGTCCAACAGACAGACACCTCATACAGACAGGTGCCCCTCTGGAACAAAGCTTCCAGAGGAAGGATCAGGCAGCAATATTTGCTGTTCTGCAGCCTCTGCTGGTGACACCCAGGCAAACAGGGTCTGGAGTGGACCTCCAGCAACCTCCAATAGACCTGCAGCTGGGGTGCCTGACTGTTAAAAGGAAAACTAACAAACAGAAAGGAATAGCATCACTATCAACAAGAAGGACATCCACACCAAAACCCCATCTGTAGGTCACCAACATCAAAGACCAAAGGTAGATAAAATCACAAAGATGGGGAGAAACCAGAGCAGAAAGGCTGAAAATTCCAAAAGCCAGAATGCCTCTTCTCCTCCAAAGGATCACAGTTCCTCGCCAGCAAGGGAACAAAACTGGACAGAGAAAGAGTTTGACGAATTGACAGAAGAAAGTTTCAGAAGGTGGGTATTAACAAACTTCTCTCAGCTAAAGGAGCATGTTCTAACCCATGGCAAGGAAGCTAAAAACCTTGAGAAAAGGTTAGACCTATGGCTAACCAGAATAACCACTGTAGAGAAGAACATAAATGACCCGATGGAGCTGAAAAACACAGCAGAAGAACTTTGTGAAGCATACACTAGCTTCAATAGCCGATTCAATCAAATGGAAGAAAGGATAACAGTGATTGAAGATCAACTTAATGAAATGAAGCAAGAAGATATGATTAGAGAAAAAAGAGTGAAAAGAAATGAACAAAGCCTCCAAGAAATATGGGACTATGTGAAAATACCAAATCTACGTTTGATTGGTGTACCTGAAAGTGATGGGGAGAATGGAACCAATTTAGAAAACACTCTTCAGGATATTATCCTGGAGAACTTCACCAGTCTAGTAAGGCAGGCCAACATCCATATTCAGGAAATACAGAGAACACCACAAAGATATTCTTTGAGAAGAGCAACCCCAAGACACAAAATTATCAGATTCACCAAGGTTGAAATGAAGGAAAAAATGTTAAGGGCAGCCAGAAAGAAAGGTTGGGTTACCCACAAAGGGAAGCCCATTAGACTAATAGCGATCTCTCAGCAGAAACCCTACAAGCCAGAAGAGGTGGGGGTGGGGGGGGCAATATTCAACATTCTTAAAGAAAAGAATTTTCAACTCAGAATTTCATATCCAGCCAAACTAAGCTTCATAAGTGAAGGAGAAATAAAATCCTTTACAGACAAGCAAATGCTGAGATATTCTGTCACCACCAGGTCTGCCTTACGAGAGCTCCTGAAGGAGGCACTAAACATGGAAAGGAACAATCTGTGCCAGCCACTGCAAAAGCATGCCAAATTGTAAAGACCATTGGCACTATGAAGAAACTGCATCAACTAACGGTTAAAATAACCAGTTAGCATTATAACGACAGGATCAAATTCACACATAACAATATTTACCTTAAATGTAAATGGGCTAAATGCCCCAACTAAAAGACACAGACTGGCAAATTGGATAAAGAGTGAAGACCCATCAGTGGTCTGTATTCAGGAGACCCATCTCAAGTGCAAAGACACACATAGGCTTAAAATAAAGGGATGGAGGAATAGCTACCAAGCATGGAAAGCAAAAAAAAAGCAGCGGTTGCAATCCTAGTCTCTGATGAAACAGACTTTAAACCAACAAAGATCAAAAGAGACAAAGAAGGCCGTTACACAATGGTAAAGGGATCAATTCAACAAGAAGAGCTAACTATTCTAAATATATATGCAAACAGTACAGGAGCACCCAGATTCATAAAGCAAGTTCTTAGAGACCTGCAAAGAGAATTAGACTCCCACACAATAATGATGGGAGACTTTAACACCCCACTGTCAATATCAGACAGATCAATGAGATGGAAAATTAACAAGGATATCTAGGGCTTGAACTCAGCTCTGGAGCAAGTGGACCTAATAGACATCTACAGAATTCTCCACCCCAAATCAACACAATGTACATTCTTCTCAGCACCACATCGCACTTATTCCAAAATTGACCACATACTTGGAAGTAAAGCACTCTTCAGCAAATGTGAAAGAACAGAAATCACAACAAACTCTCAGACCAGAGTGCAATCAAATTAGAATTCAGGATTAAGAAACTCACTCAAAACCACACAACTACATGGAAACTGAACAACCTGCTCCTGAATGACTACTGGGTAAATAATGAAATGAAGGTGAAATAAAGATGTTCTTTGAAACCAATGATAACAAAGACACAACATACCAGAATCTCTGGAACACATTTAAAGCAGTGTGTAGAGGGAAATTTATAGCACTAAATGCCCACAAGAGAAAGCAGGAAAGATCTAAAATCGACACCCTAACATCACAATTAGAATAACCAGAGGAGCAAGAGCAAACCAATTCGAAAGCTAGCAGAAGACAAGAAATAACTAAGATCAGAGCAGAACTGAAGGAGATAGAGACACAAAAAACCCTTCAAAGAATCAATGAATACAGGGGCTGGTTTTTTGAAAAGATCAACAAAATAGACCACTAGCCAGACTAATAAGGAAGAAAAGAGAGAAGAATCAAACAGACCCAATAAAAAATGGTAAAGGGGATATCACCAACGATCCCACAGAAATACAAACTACCATCAGAGAATACTATAAAGGCCTCAATGTAAATAAACTAGAAAATCTAGAAGAAATGGATAAATTCCTGGACACACACACCCTCCCAAGACTAACTCACAAGAAGTTGAATCTCTGAATAGACCAATAACAGGCTCTGAAATTGAGGCAATAATTAATAGCCTACCAACCAAAGAAAGTCCAGGACCAGATGGATTCACAGCTGAATTCTACCAGAGGTACAACGAGGAGCTGCTACCATTCCTTCTGAAACTATTTCAATCAATAGAAAAAGAAAGAATCCTCCCTAACTCATTTTATGAGGCCAGCATTATTCTGATACCAAAGCCTGGCAGAGACACAACAAAAAAAGAGAATTTTTAGGCCAATATCTGTGATGAACATCGATGCGAAAATCCTCAATGAAATACCCTACAAACTGAATCCAGCAGCACATTAAAAAGCTTATCCACCATGATCAAGTTGGCCTCATCCCTGGGATGCAAGGCTGGTTCAACATACTCAAACCAATAAATGTAATCCATCACATAAACAGAACCAAAGACAAAAACACATGATTATCTCAATAGATGCAGAGCAAGCTTTCAACAAAATTCAACAGCACTTCATGCTAAAAACTCTCAATAAACTAGGTATTAATTGAATGTATCTCAAAATAATAAGAGCCATTTATGACAAATCCACGGCCAGTATCATACTAAATGGGCAAAACTGGAAGCATTCCCTTTGAAAACAGACACAAGACAAGGATACCCTCTCACCACTCCTATTAAACATAGTATTGGAATTTCTGGCCAGGGCAATCAGGCAAGAGAAGGAAATAAAAAGTATTCAGTTAGGAAAAGAGGAAGTCAAATTGTCTCTGTTTGCAGATGACATGATTGTATATTTAGAAAACCCCATCATCTCAGTCCACAATCTCCTTAAGCTGATAAGCAACTTCAGCAAAGTCTCAGGATAGAAAATCAACGGGCAAAAATCACAAGCATTCCTATATACCAATAACAGACAAAGAGAGAGTCAAATCATGAAAAAATCCACTTCACAATTGCTAGAAAGAGAATAAAATACCTAGGAATCCAACTTACAAGGGATGTGAAGGACCTCTTCAAGGAGAATTAGAAACCACTGCTCAGTGAAATGAAAGAGGACACAAACAAATGGAAGAACATTCCATGCTCATAGATAGGAAGAATCAATATTGTGAAAATGGCCATATTGCCCAAAGTAATTTATAGATTCAATACTATCCCCATCAAGCTACCAATGACTTTCTTCACAGAACTGGAAAAAACTACTTTAAATTTCATATGGAACCAAAAAAGAGCCTGCATAGCCAAGACAATCCTAAGCAAACAGAACAAAGCTGGAGGCATTAAACTACCTTACTTGAAACTATACTACAAGGCTACAGTAACCAAAACAGCTTGGTACTGTTACCAAAACAGATATATAGACCAATGGAACAGAACAGAGGCCTCAGAAATAACATCACACATCTACCACCATCTGATCTTTGACAAACCTGACAAAAACAAGCAATGAGGAAAGGATTCCCTGTTTAATAAATGGTGCTGGGAAAACTGGCTAGCCATATATAGAAAGCTAAAACTGGATCCCTTTCCTACATCTTATTCAAAAATTATCTCAAGATGGATTAAAGACTTAAATGTAAGACCTAACACCATAAAAACTGTAGAAGAAAACCTAGGCAATAACATTCAGGACATAGGCATGGGCAAAGACTTCATGAGTAAAACACCAAAAGCAATGGCAACAATGACAAATGGGATCTAATTAAACTACAGAGCTTCTGCATAGCAAAAGAAACTATCAGCAGAGTGAAGAGGGAACTTACAGAATGGGAGAAAATTTTTGCATTCTACTCATCTGACAAAGGGCTAATATCCAGAATCTACAAAGAACTTAAATTTACAGGAAAAGAACAAACAACCCCATTAAAAAGTGGGCAAAGGATATGAACAGACACTCCTCAAAAGAAGACATTTATGCAGCCAACAGACATATGAAAAAATGCTCATCATCACTGGTCACTAGAGAAATGTAAATCAAAACCACAGTGAGATACCATCTCACACCAGTTAGAATGGCCGTTATTAAAAAGTCAGGAAACAACAGATGCTGGAGAAAATGTGGAGAAATAGGAACGCTTTTACACTGTTGGTGGGATGGTAAATTAGTTCAACCATTGTAGAAGACAGTATGGCGACTCTTCAAGGATCTAGAACTAGAAATACCATGTGACCCAGCCATCCCATTACTGAGTATATACCCAAAAGGATTATAAATCATGCTACTATAAAGACATATGCACACGTATGTTTATTGCAGCACTTTTCACAATAGCAAAGACTTGGAACCAACCGAAATGTCCATCAATAATAGACTGGATTAAGAAAATGTGGCTCATATACTCCATGGAATCCTATGCTGCTGTAAAAAAAGATGAGTTCGTGTCTTTTGCAGGAACATGGATGAAGCTGGAAACCATCATTCTCAGCAAACCATCACAAGGACAGAAAACAAAACACCGTATGTTCTCGCTCATAAGTGGGAGTTGAACAATGAGAACACACAGACTCAGGAAGGGGAACATCACACACTGGGGCCTGTTGGGGGGTGGAGAGTTGCGGGAGGGATAGCATTAGGAGAAATACCTAATGTAAATGATGAGTTAATGGGTGCAGCAAACCAACATGGCACATGTATACCTATTGGGGGAACCAGCCCCCAATATTTCAGCGTAGGTTCTTTCTATTTTCCCTAAGTGTCAGCCGCTCTGAGAAATAAAAAGAAAGAGTACAAAGAGAGAAATTTTACAGCTGGGCCTCCGGGGGTGTCATCACATATTGGTAGGACCATGATGACGACCCCGAGCTGCAAAACCAGCAAGTTTTTATTAGGGATTTTAAAAAGGGGAGGGGTGTAGAAACAGGGAGTAGATCACAAGGATCACATGCTTCGAAGGGCCATAGAGATCAGAAGGCAAAGGCAAAATTAGAATTACTGATGAAGGTCTATGTCCTGCTGTGCATGTATTGTTTTGATAAACATCTTAACAGGAAACAGGGTTCAAGAGCAGAGAACCAGTCTGACTAGAATTTACCAGGCGGGAATTTCCCAATCCTAGTAAGCCTGAGGGTACTGCAGGAGACCAGGGCGTATTTCAGTCCTTATCTCAACTGCATAAGACAGACACTCCCAGAGTAGCCATCTATAGACCTACACCCAGGAATGCATTCCTTCCCCAGGGTTATTCCTTGCTGGGAAAATAATTCAGCAATATTTCTCCTCCTCACACATCCGTCTATAGGCTTTCTGTGAGAAGAAAAATATGGCTCTATTCTGCCTGACCCCGCAGGCAGTCAGACCTTATGTTTATCTTCCCTTTTACCCTGAAAATCGCTGTTATTCTGCTCTTTTCAGGGTGCACTGATTTTTTATTGTTCAAACACACATGTTTTACAATCAGATTTCACATTGTTCAAACACACATGTTCTACAATCAATTTGTACAATAGTGATCCTGAGGTGACATACATTCTCAGCTCACGAAGATAACAGGATTAAGTGATTAAAGTAAAGACAGGCATAAGAAATTATAAGAGTATTATTAGGGAAGTGATAAATGTCCATGAAATCTTCACAATTTATGTTCAGAGATTGCAGTAAAGACAGGCATAAGAAATTATAAAAGTATTAATCTTGGGAACTGATAAATGTCCAGGAAATCTTCACAATTTATGTTCTTCTGCCTCGGCTCTAGCCGGTCCCTCCGTTTGGGGTCCCTGACTTCCCGCAACATATACCTATGTAACAAACCTGCATATTGTGCACATGTACCCCAGAACTTAAAATATAATAAAAAAGTACTGCTATATTGCTTTCCAAAAGGTTATATCAACTTCTACTTCCACTAAGAGTATGTGAGCTTACTTACTTCTTCACATCCTTGCCAGCACTGGATACTATAAAAAGTTTAAATCGGCCAGGCATGGTGGTTCACACCTGTAATCCTGGCACTTTGAGAGGCCGAGGCAGGTGGGTCACATGAGGTCAGGAGCTCAAGACCAGCCTGGCCAACATGGTGAAACCCTGTCTCTACTAATAATACAAAAATTAGCCAGGTGTGGTGGCAGGTGCCTGTAATCCCGGCTACTTGGGAGGCTGAGGCAGGAGAATCACTTGAGCCTGGGAGGTGGAGGTTGCAGTGAGCTGAGATCGTGCCATTGCACTCCAGCCTGGGTGACAAGAGTGAAACTCTATCTCCAAAAAAAAAAAAAAAAAAGAAGTTTAAATCTTCAGTAATCATAGGAAAAATACATCCATTACATCCATTTTATAGGCTTTTTTTTTGTTAAACTATTCATGCCTTTTGCCTGCTTTTCTATTTAATTATAATTTTCTTGTTGATTTGAAATAGCTGTTTGTATGGTTTTTAAAAATAGCAATTTCTCACGGTGTTAAAAATTTTATCCCTCTGCTTTTGTTATGTTTTTAGTTTTTGATGGTACATTTTTCATGAGAAAGTTTATGCAATTTAATGTACTGGTGTTTTCCTTTATTCTTACAGGATATTATTTTATGCCTAGAGTCCTTCCCTCATTCTAAAATAATTATTTAAATTCACCAATATTTTCTTCTAGTAATTTAAGGTTCATATTTACATTTAAATCTCTGTCCCAAAGGAAGGTTTTTTTGCTCTATGCAAATCTGTACTCTTCAATTTTTTTGTTATGATGAGCATATATTACTATTGTAATTTTTAAAAACATGGTCACAAGCTAGTGTAGTACAGATATGTCTTTCTATGAAAATCTTGACAAAAACAAAACCAATAACAGATGTAATTTGAAAAATACCAATATGGTAAAAGAATGAAAGTAGGCTTCCCATATTTTACTTTGAAATTTGAAAGATCACCATATGTGTGCCTCCCCCTGGTACCTTGAAACTGCTCTCTCATGTGTACACACTGTTCAGTACGAGGGGCCTACAGCTTGGTACTTATGGCCACCCTCCTCCTTAGTCAGGCTTGATCTCCAGCCATAGAAAAAAAAGGAAGAAAAGAAGTCAAGAGAAAGCATAACAAAGAAAGATACAAGTAAACTGCTGGGAATGGAATCAGCATTTACTGCCAGCCAGTAACAACTCTTTCTGAAATGCCTTAGTTGCCCAGTAGAAAAATGCATTTCTCTACTTCCACCCTAGGAAACGCTTCAAAGCCCCCAGTACTTCCAGTCTCATTCCATAAACCCGAAGTGTCTCCACTGCACACAAAGTTAAGAGCGTAAGCTTTGGAGCCAGACTGCCTGGTTTGCCCTGGATTCTGTCACTAGCTGTTAGGCATATTGCTTGAACATCTCTGAGCCTCAATTTTCTCACCTGTAAAATGGGGAAAAAAGTAATTGTCTTGTACGGATGTCCTGTGGATTAATTACCTGAGTTAATACATGTAAAGCACCCACATGCCTGAAATACAATAGTGTTCAATCAATATTTGCTATTGTCTTTACCAGAGAATAGTTAAGTCTACATGAGCCACAAGTGCATTGCAGAAGTCCAGTGGAATAGCAGAAAGGAATTATGGGATGTCCCAATATTATTGTTGTTGTTTGACAGGATTGAAAAAATCGTGCAAACTCTGCCTTTCTATTTTCCTGAACCTATAACATGTGGATGATTAGTTTCCTATTACAGTTAGCAACTAATTGTAAAGTACAGTTAATATGCAGTTTGAGGGCTTCTATTATTCGTGGTTCTCACTTAATGTAAGACGGGCTATTTTTTCTCCAACTGACTCAGTGCTCTACTCACTACTATTGTGCAATAAAGTTAGAGAAAGTACTGAATCATTTCAAACCTGCTTATTGATGCTAAGATCTCACTGTGTAATGACAAAAAAGATCTTAGTCACACAGTAAGGTAATGGTAGTGCAGTTAAGAATAAAGGAAAGTGTCTTACTTTGTGAGCTGCGCAACTGAGGTTCATTTTGTGATAATAATTCTCACGATAACTCTATGAAGTAAGAATCTTACAAAGTTGTCCTAGGAAGATCCCCTCCTATAAAAAGGAAAATAAAACGGGGCCATTTTAGAAGACTACCTGTTATATCTATCTGTAGGCATAAGTTTCTTCTGTCACCTCCCAAAAAACATACAATTGTGCAATTAAAATGCATTAACTTATTGTTTTATTCCTTTTTTGGCTGTACTTTCCATCTCTGCCTGGTATACTCTACTTCGGCTGAATTCTTGTGCTCACTTCTTACAGTTCACTATTTTATTCTTTGCTGTATTTATTTTGCTATTTAGTTTATCCAGTAGGCCCCTTATTTCAGTGATCATATTTTTTCTTTTCTTTTTTTCTTTCCTTTTTTTTTTTTTTTTTTGAGAAAGAGTCTCACTCTGTCGCCTAGGCTGGAGTGCAGTGGCACGATCCCGGATCACTGCAACTTCCATTTCTGGGGTTCTAGCGATTCTCTGGCCTCAGCTTCCTAAGTAGCTGGGATTACAGGTGTGCGCCACCACACCTGACTAATTTTTGTATTTTTAGATAAGACGGGGTTTCGCCATGTTGGCCAGGCTGGTCTCGAACTCCTGACCTCAAGTGATCCACCCACCTTGGCCTCCCAAAGTGCTGGGATTACAGGCGTGAGCCACCACGCCCGGCCCATTTTTTTCTTTTGGGATGGAGTCTCACTCTGTCACCCAGGCTGGAGTGCAGTGGTACAATCTTGGCTCGCTGCAACCTCTGCCTCCCGGGTTCAAGCAATTCTCCTGCTTCAGCCTCCCAGGTAGCTGGGACTACAGGCATGTGCCACCAGGCCCAGCTAATTTTCGTATTTTTAGTAGAGATAGAGTTTCACCATACTGGCCAGGCTGGTCTCAAACTCCTGACCTCAGGTGATCCGCCTGCCTTGGCCTCCCAGAGTGCTGGGATTACAGGCGTGAGCCACTGTTGCCAGCCCCCAGCCCATATTTTTTATTTTCAATATCAATAACTGATTCTTTAAAAACTGCCTGCTATTGTGGTTGCAGTATCCTTTCATAGCTCTAAGGTTTTTAATTACAGTCCAACTTAAAATCTTGTTTGCTCTATTAACTGTTTCCTTGGGCATTCACACTTATATTTATTGGGTTTGCTGCCTGTCTTTCACAGTGCTGGTTTTCCTTAAAAGTCTGGTGATTCTTGGCTTGCTGCTGGTCTTCGTGATTGCACAGCCCTGCTTGTGGATGAGCCAGACCACAGATGCCAAAACTAGCAGCCTATCCCTTTTCCACTCCTTTTCTGGGTTACTATGTTCTGGAGCAATGCTTCTCAATCTTTTTTTCATTATCACCCTCCTAAGGAAACCTTGTAGACACTTTTTCCCTAATCACCACCTCTCCTTCATGCAATGTTAGTACTACAGAGAGGCTACATCTCTGCGTACGTCTGTGGCCGTTAGAACCACAGACTATAGCAGTATTTAGGCTTTTTTTGTTTTCTTTCCCCGAAATTTCCCACCCAAGACCTAAGTTTTGCCCTGGTGGGGGTAATATCACCACCAGCTAAAAATCATGCTCTGAAGAATGTCCCTGTTTTTCTGCATTAACTGTCCTACCAGTAAATGTTATTTTTGCCTTCTGCTTCCAAAGCAGTTGACCACAGAACTCTCCTCTTCCTTTATCCAACGCCTAGAACATAAGCGAAATCCAAAGCTTAGAACATGTGAACATTCTTGCAACAACTCCTACCTGTAAAGTCTCTGGTACACTAGGTTTTTTGTTGTTTTGATTTTTAAATTAATAGACTTTTTTTTTTTAGGGCAGTTTTAGGTTCAAAGCAAAACGGAGCTGAAAGTACATAATCCACCCACTCCCACACACAGCCTCCACCACCATCGACATCCAGCATCAGTGTGGTACATTTGTTATAATCTGCACTCGGCTTTACATTACATTTTAAACTGAGGTTTGCTTTGTTAATCTGATAATATATGCTTTCAATATTTCTGGAATTTAAAAAAAATTTAGATATACTGATAGTACATTTTATTATTTTCAAGTAATAGTATGAATTCTTCTCTCTCTTTATAACTTTTTGCAAACTTAAGGCATTGGAGTAAGTGGCAGAGAGACCCACTGCACAGTCCTCCATTCCAATTTAATTTCCTAGAAAGATAGTTCTACCATGATAACAAAAAGCATGCAGAGGCTGGGCGCGGTGGCTCATGCCTGTAATGCCAGCACTTTGGGAGGCCAAGGCGGGTGGATCACGAGGTCAGGAGATCGAGACCATCCTTGCTAACACGGTGAAACCCTGTCTCTACTAAAAATATTTTTTAAAAAATTAGCTGGGCGTGGTGGCTGGCGCCTGTAGTCCCAGCTACTTGGGAGGCTGAGGCAGGAGAATGGCGTGAACATGGGAGGCAGAGCTTGCAGTGAGCCGAGATCGCGCCACTGCACTCCAGCCTGGGAGACAGAGCAAGACACCATCTCAAAAACAAACAAACAAACAAACAAAAAAAGCAAAAAAAAAAGCATGCAGAGAATAGTGGGCAAGATTTAACTTTAGCTTTACAGACCATTACTTTAAGTTGTACCAGAAGCCTCCACTTTAGAGCTCAGTGATTCTTCTAAATTCTAAAAGGCAAGCACATTATTCTTAACTAAATATTCCATGTTGTTAATCAATGGTATCTACTAGCCTATACATGATAAAGTATGTGGTTCTATTTTTTGAGTTTTTTTTTTAACAGCTTTGAGTTATAATTCACATATCATACAATTCACTCACTTAAAGTATAAAATCCAGTAGTTTTTAGTATGTTCACAGAGTTGTGAAACCATCACCACTATCATTTGAGAACATGTTCATCCTCCAAAAAAGAAATTTAATAACAATTAGTACTCATTCTCCATTTCTCTCCACCCTCCAAAACCCATCCTTTCCCCTCTACCCCTCCAGCTCTGAACAATTTGCCTATTCTGGACATTTTGAAATTCCTCCTATATAGCTGTAATTATATATTCTTTGACCAACATCTCCCAGTCCCCTTGTCCCCTAACCGCTCAAGCTCTGGTAAACACCATTCTATTCTCTTCTATGAGGTCAGCTTTTTTAGATTCCACATATGAGAGATTTCATGTGGTCTTTCTGTATCTGGCTTATTTTGCTTAACATAATGACCTCTAGTCCTATCCATGTTGCTGCAAATGACAGGATTTTGTTCTCTTTTATTTTTTATATTTATTTATTTGTTTTTGCGACAGTGTTTCACTCTGTCAACCAGGCTGGAGTGTAGTGACATGATCCTGGCTCATTGCAGCCTCAAACTCCCGAGCTCAAGTCATTCTCCTGCTTCAGCCTCCCAAGCAGCTGAGACTACAGGCACATGCCACCACACTCAGCTAATTTTTTTGTAGAGATGGGGTTTTGCTATGTTTCCCAGGCTGATCAAGTGATCTGCCCGACTGCCTTGGCCTCCAAAAGGGATTATAGGCATGAGCCACTGCACCTGGCTATGTTCTCTTTTATGGTGTAATAGTACTCCATATATATAAAATGTGTATATATACCACATTTTATTTATCCATTCATCCATTGATGGACACTTACATTGATTCCATATCTTGGCTATTATTATGATATATATTAATATATTATTATTCCATATCTTTGGTAATATATATATTTCATATATTGGCTATATGTGCAATAAACAATGGAGTGCAGATATCTCTTCAACATAGTGATTTCATTTCCTTTGTATATACACCCAGTAGTGGGATTGCTGTATCTTTTGTGAGTTCCTTCTTTAATGTATTGTATTTATGATTGTTAGAGCTTGTGATACATTTAATTTATATAGTATATTAAAATTATTTATTAGTACCATAAATTTAAGCAAGTTCATAGAAAAAAGAACATAATGACCATTCAATTATATTTCTATTGTTCTCTATTCACTTCTAATCTGTCATTATATATGTATACCTGTTGCACAATTCTAGTACTTCATGCATACTATTTTTGTGTTGTTTTGTTAGTGTATGTATTTACTTATATCTAAAAGTTTACAAAGTTGCCATTTTTACTATCCATATAATTATTAAACAATATGGAATCACCATATTTACTGACTTCTTATTAGTATTTAGAATGCTTCCATATTTTTATATTATTTCGGAGTATGAATACTATCAAGTAGTGTTAAAAAAAACTTAAACCAATTTATAATGTACCTTCAGCCCTGCCAAACACTGTTCAAAATTTTTAATTCTTTTGGAGATTTTTAATTTAGCATTTTTTACACTGTTACTGCATTTTCCCACCGCACATTTGACTTCCTATCTGTATTGTCTCATGTATAAAAGTGTTTGTGGCAGAGTACATTCTTCCAATCTGTCTGCAGCAACCAAACAACCCACATGCTCTTCTTTGACACTCCTCTCATTCAGAAGTAAGATCTATGTTCTCCTTTATTTGGTCTGGCCTGTGACTGACAGAAATGACACTGTGTGACCTCTAAGGCTAGGTTATAAAATGCAAAACAACTCGTGCTTGGGTTCTTTTAATACCGGAACTGGGCTACCGTTCTGTAAGGAAGCCTAAGAAGCCAGTAAGGAGGCCTAAGTGAAGCATAACTGAGGGTCCCAGCTTCCAGCCTAGGCTGTGCTGGGTAAGCAACCAGCAGCAACTTGCTAGCCACGTGGGTGAGTCATCTTGAAGGGATATTCTTCAGTGCCCAAGCTAGCCACCCCGATGATGCTGTGGGATAAGGCATCCTTGCTGAGCCTTGCCCAAATTAAAGATTTATGGGAAAGATAAATAAATTACTGTCTTTGTTGTAAACCACAGAATTTGGGGCTGGTTTGTTACTCAGTGACATGGTTCAGATGTGTCCTCACCCAAATCTCATCTTGAATTGTAGTTCCCATAATCCCTACGTTGTAGGAGGGACCTGGTGGGAGGTAATTGAATCATGGGGGTGGTTACCTCCATGCTGCTCTTGTGATACTGAGTTCTCACAAGATCTGATGGTTTTATAAGGGGCTCTTCTCCTTTTGCTTGGCATTTCTCCTTCCTGCAACCATGTGAAATGAAGAAGGATGTGTTTGTTTCCCTTCCACCATGATTGTAAGTTTCCTGAGGCCTCCCCATTCCTGTGGAACTGTGAGTCAATTAAACCTCTTTTCTTTATATAAATTACCAGTCTCAGATATGTCTTTATTTATTCTTATTTTTTATTTTTTTTTGAGATGGAGTCTTGCTTTGTTGCCCAGGCTGGAGTGCAGTGGTGTGATCTCAGCTCACTGCAACCTCCACCTCCCAGGTTCAAGTGATTCTCCTGCCTCAGCCTCCTGAGAGCTGGCATTTCAGGCGTGCACCACTATGCATGGCTAATTTTTGTATTTTTAGTAGAGACAAGGTTTTGCTATGTTGACCAGGCTGGTCTCAAACTCCTGACCTCAGGTGATCCACCTGTCTCAGCCTCCCAAAGTTTTGGGATTACAGGTGTGAGTGACCATGCCCAGCCTCAGGTATGTCTTTCTTAGCAGTGTGAGAACAGACTAATACAGTAGATTGGTACCATAGAGAGTGGAGTGCTGCTGTAAAGATATCCAAAAATGTGGAAGCAACTTTGGAACTGGGTAACAGGCAGTGGCTATAACAGTTTGGAGGGCTCAGAAGAAGACAGGAAAATGTGGGAAAGTTTGGAACTTCCTAGAGACTTGGAGGGCTCAGAAGACAGGATGCTGTGATAAGTTTGGAACTTCCTAGACACTTGCTGGTTTTGACCAACATGCTGACAGAGATATGGACAATGAAGTCCAGGCTGAGGTGGTCTCAGATGGAGATGAGGAACTTCCTAGGAATTGGAACAAAGGTGACTCTTGGTATGCTTTAGCAAAGAGACTGGCAGCATTTTGCCCCTGCCCTAGAGATCTGTGGAACTTCGAACTTGAGAGAGATTATTTAAAGTATCTGGTGGAAGAAATTTCTAAGCAGCAAAGCATTTAAGAGATGACCAAGCATAAAAGTTTGGAAAATTTGCAGCCTGACAATGCAGAAGAAAAATACATTTTCTGGGGAGAAATTCAAGCCAGTTGCAGAAATTTGCATAAGTAACAAGGAGTCAAATGCTAATCAGCAAGACAATGGGGAAATGTCAGAGACCTTCATGGCAGCGCCTCCCATCACAGCTACAGAGGCCTAAGAGGGAAAAATGGTTTCCTGGGCCGATCCAGGGCCTCCCTGCTGTGTGCAACCTCAGGACTTGGTGCCCTGCATCCCAGCCACTCCAGCTGGGGCTAAAAGGGACCAAGGTACAGCTCAGAGTGTTGCTTCAGAGGCTGCAAGTCCCAGGCCTTGGCAGCTTCCAGGTGGTGTTGAGCCTGCAGGTGCACAGAAGTCAAGAATTGAGGTTTGGGAACCTCTGCCTAGATTTCAGAGGATGTATGGAAATGCCTGGATATCCAGGTAGAAGTTTGCTGCAGGGACAGAGCCCTCATGGATAACCTCTGCTAGGGCAGTGCAGAAGGGAAATGTGGGGTCAGAGCCCCCACAGAGAGTCCCCACTGGGACACTGGCCAGTGGAGCTGTGAGAAGAGGGCCACTGTCCTCCAGACTCAAGAATGGTAGATCCACCGACAGCTTGCATCATGCACCTAGAAAAGCTTCTGACACTCAACGTCAGCCTGTGAAAGCAGCCAGGTGGGGGGCTGTACCCTGCAAAGCCACAGGGGAGAAGCTACTCAAGGCCATGGGAGCCCACTTCTTGCATCAGCGTGACCTGGATGTGAGACATGGAGTCAAAGAAGATCATTTTGGAACTTTAAGGTTTAATGACTGGTTAAGTTTTAATGACACTTTCATACATGAGACAATACAGATAGGAACTCAGCTGTGAAGTGGGAAAAATGCAGTCACAATGTAAAAAAAAAAAAATGCTAACTTAAAAACCTCAAAAAGAATTAAACATTTTGAACCAGCATTTGGCAGGGCTGAAGGTACATTATAGGGTTTAAATACTATTGGATTTTGGACTTGCATGGGGTCTGTGGCCCCTTTGTTTTGGTCAATTTCTCCCATTTGGAGTGGGTGTGTTTGCCCAATGCCTGTACCCCCACTGTATCTAGAAAATAAATAACTTGCTTTTGATTTTCCAGGCTGATAGGAAGAAGGGACTTGCCTTGTCTCAGATGAGACCTTGGACATGTACTTTTGGGTTAATGCTGGAATAAGTTGAGAGTTTGGGGACTGTTGGAAAGGTATGATTATGTTTTGAAATGTGAGGAAATGAGATTTGGGCAGGGATGGAATTATATGGTCTGGCTGTGTCCCCACCCAAATCTCATCTTGAATTGTAGTTCCCAAAATCCCCATGTGTCATGGGAGGGACACGGTGGGAGGTAATTGAATCACGGGGGCAGTTACCTCCATGCTGTTCTTGTGATAGTGAGTGAGTTCTCATGAGATCTGGTGGTTTTATAAGAGGCTTTTCCCCTTTTGCTTGACACTTCTCTTTCCTGCCACCATGTGAAGAAGGATGTGTTTGCTTCCACTTCTGCCATGATTGTAAGTTTCGTGGGGCCTCCTCAGCCATGCTGAGCTGTGAGTCAATTAAACCTCTTTCCATTATAAATTACCTAGTCTCAAGATTCTGTGTAGTATAATATTAGCAGTGTGAGAACAGATTAATACACTCAGCAACAGATAACTGATACAGTATATATATATGTCTTTTAACCACATATTGAGTGCAATTTGGGATGTTGACATATATTTGTTTAATTATTTGAATCAGCCTTTTTTTTTTTTTTTTTTGAGATGGACTCTCACTCTGTTGCCCAGGCTGGAGTGCAGTGGTGTGATCTCAGCTCACTGCAACCTCCGCCTCCTGGGTTCAAGCATTTCTTCTGCCTCAGCCTCCCAAGTAGCTGGGACTATAGGCAAGCACCACCATGCTCGGCTAATTTTTGCATTTTTAGTAGAGACAGGGTTTCACCATATTGGCCAGGCTGGTCTCAAATTTGTGACTTTGTGATCCGCCCACCTCAGCCTCCCAAAGTGCTGGAATTACAGGCATGAGCCACAGTGCCTGGCCCAATAGCCACTTAAAAAAAAAAAAATCAGAGAGGAATAAAGAGAAGCAAGAGGCAGTCTAGCATAATGTATTCCAGCACTGGAATTATAGTGCCTGCAATTAGAGTCTGGAATTTGACTGCCTGGGGTCTAATCCTGGCTCTGCCAATTACTAGCAAATTAACAACAGACACTTTGTCATCTCCTAAACAGGGATGATAATGGTAACCACCTAATTAGAAGTATTGTAAAGATTAAATTAGTTAGTATATATAAAGAATTTAGTCCAATGTCCAGCCTATAACAAATCCCAAATAAATCCCATTTAAGTGTTAGCCATTCCTAGCAGTTACATATTTTCATATACATTCTGTATTTTGTTGCTTTCTCTTTTTAAAATTGCATGAAGACATATAGGGTTTCTTTATTTTTATACCTTGTATCAGTCAAGATTCTGTATAGTACAATATTAGGAAACCAAATAAAGACTGATTTAAAGAAGAAAGAATTGTCTTAACTCACTTAATAAGAGGTCTGAACAGGGCAAGATCTGCAGTTGGTCAATATATCCTTTCAGTAATGCCATCATACACCAAGTTCTATTCAGCTCTTAGATTTGCAAATATTGGTAGCAAAGTGGCTAAGTAATCCCAAGCATCATATCCAGATATGGCAAAGTCTAGGGGAAGAAGGGATTATCTCCTCCTTTTAGGTACCCGACACAGAAACAAATACCTGGCAATATAATTGTACTGGAATGAATGTTTGAACATCCACCACAATGCCCACTGAACACTTTCAAGCATACACATTTTGTTTCTGGTAATATGCCCTGTTTTATCGATAGTTCTGATTCTGGCTGGGTGTGGTGGTTTGTGCCTTTAAGCCTATCACTCTGGGAGGCCAAGGTGGGTGGATAGATTGAGCCCAGGAGCTCAAGACCAGCCTGGACAACATGGCAAAACCCTGTCTCTACAAAAAAAAATTACAAAAAATTATCTGGGCATGGTGGCATGTGCCTGTAGTCCCAGCTACTCACGAGGCTGAGGTAGGAAGATCACCTGTGGCTGGGAGGTCATGACTTCAGTGAGCTGTGATAGCACCACAGCACTCCAGCCTGGGCCCTATCTCAAAAAAAAAAAAAAAAAAAAAAAGAAAAGAAATTCATCTTCTACAAACCAATTTGTACTTCAGTACAGAGTATCATCAACATCCGATTATAATTAATAACAAAGATGACCAGTTGGATATAAGATACTGCTTCAAGCTTTTGCAAAAGTCTATAATGCCATTAAAGTTATTTAATCATCCAGTGTTTTATTCACTTGGACCTTGTAGGTGTTACAAGTAATTTTATATGGAACTCCCCAAGTAGTGAAAAATGTAGACTGTCTC
Source organism: Macaca mulatta (assembly GCF_049350105.2). Taxonomy (NCBI): domain Eukaryota; kingdom Metazoa; phylum Chordata; class Mammalia; order Primates; family Cercopithecidae; genus Macaca; species Macaca mulatta. The sequence goes on from NC_133422.1 coordinate 27,408,331, forward strand.
TGAACAACTGCAGGCTTTAAAATTGCTAATATTTTCTTTACTTTTTAAATAAAGATCTCCTTTATTTGAACTCTCACAGCATTTATAATCTATACTATATGACTATCTTCTGTCTTGCAGTGTTTCTATTTATGTCACTTGTGTATGAGTCTTGTCTTCCAACCATATTTGTCTTTTACTTCAAGGCAGAGGTTGTGTTTCATACTTCTTTTGTTTTGCTGCTGCAACTTGGACAGAGCTCAGCACAGAGCAGGTGCTCAGTAAGCACTTATCAGTTAGTGTTCTCCAAGTTGTCCAGTGACGACTCCTAGAATAGTATATATATTGAGTGTTACTATGTGTGTGAGAGAGAACAGAGTGCATGCCTATAGTAGGCTGAATGATGATCCCAAAGATACAAGGTTCTAATCCCTAGAAACTATAAACATTACCTTATGTAGAAGAAGGGTCTTTGCAGATGTGATTAAGAATCTTGAGATGGGGAGATTATCCTGGATTATCCAGTGAGCCGTAAATGTCATTATAAGTGTCCTTATAAGAGAGAAGCAGAGGGAGATCTCTCTCTCTCTCTCTCACACACACATACACACACTCACGCACATGTGCGCACGCGCGTACACACACACACACACACACACACACACACACACATAGAAAGAGAGAGAGAGAGAGAGACATAGAGAGAGAGAGAGGACGATGTGAAGGAGCAGAGAAAAACTTGAAGATGGAGTGAATGAAGTGATAAAGCCACAAACCAAAGAATGTCAGAAACTGGAAAAGGCAGAAAACAGATTCTGCCCTGGAGCATCTGGAGGGAGCACAGCTCTGCCAGTACCTTGATTTCAGCCTGGTGACGCTGATTTAGGACTTCTTGCCTCCAGACCTGTGAGAGAATACATTTCAGTTGTTTTAAGCCACAAAATTTGTGATAATTTGTTAGAGCAGCCACAGGAATCCTAACACAATGCCAATCAACAATATATTTTATTTTGGGGAGGTTTAAGAATCAAGCATCTGGGGTCTTCTAGAGCCCTGTCTGTCTTCCAATTCCAACCTAATGGCACCATTACAAGTCAATCCCACTGTAGACTGCATAAAGGAAGCCACTCTGCAACACCTTTCAACACATGTTATCGTCATATTGAGTAATTTCTCAAGGAGGCTCAATAATATCTAAACCAACAGGCATTTCCACCCACTGCTCTACTAATGCCATATAGGTTGGTTTCTTCTTCTCAAATTCTTTGATCTCTTAGGTGACTACAGGCTTTAGTGGTGCCCTGTGTGATGACAGCAGGGTTTTGGATATAGTAAGTAGGAGGCACTTTCGGTGTCTAATAGGAAACCAAAGGATCTGTGGAATTGACCCATTGGTAAAGTGAGATTGCCTTCAAACCCACAAGAAAACTCTGCTAGCTTCCTAAATAAAATTTGCTTTCATTTCCAAATTAAGAAGAATATAGAAATGCCCTAGTTTCAATAAAACCTGAGTTGAACACAACTTCCTGCCTATAAAATGCCAGTTGAATGAAAGCTGAAGATGGAATGTGGCTATACAGGGATGGTGTGCCATTCCTCTGCTCACACCTGGACAGAGCATCTTTGTGTCCAGGTCACTCTAGAACCAGCTGAGGGCCTAGGGGCACTGGAGATAGATGCAAGGGCTTTACTCTTTTTCAACCACTTTTTAAAAATGGTTTCTTTGTTTTGTTTTGTTTTGAAAGCCAGGAAAGCAGTCTGCCTTTCCAAGGTCATTAGCTCCATCACAGGCCTCTTCTTTCACAACCATATTGTTTTGTTTTCTCTAACCTGGAAGACAACTCAACCACAAATGTAATGTTTATCTTTCAAAATAGCAGTTGAAAAAAAAAGTACAGGATGTGTGAGACTAAAAACACTCTTTTGGCTTCCTCTACTTTTTTTGTGACTTTCCTCGGGTTCCTCCCTGAGGGAGAGCCTGCTATATATAAGTAATGTTCTTCGTTTGGCTTAGTGGTGCCCTCAATGAGAGCAGCGTCACCTCAGGAACACAACCTTGTCTGCTCTGTATCTGTTGGCAGGCACGGGGTGAACTGCAGTTTAGCAATGATTTCTCACTACCTTGTCTTCCTCATTATTTAATGACTCCAAGTGTATGCATCTTGACTTCTCTCCACAGTTGTTTGAAAATACCATTTGGTCATGGACACCAGAATTTCTGAAATACCGGCTTTCCCTTGGGTACTCTATAAGAAAAACTTCTTAGAAATCTGTCTTCAACCAACTGAACTGTTTATTTTCTTCTTGGGTGCATTCCATTAGACAACAGGATTTATTAGTTCACATTCCTGTTTCACAGAACGACTTGTTCTTAATGACATGTGTCCTTTCTTCTACTTCCCATACCCCACGCCCTCTCTGCCCAATTTCTCTCTTCCTTTATGTCTGTATCTTTGCACAGTCTTCTGCAACCACCCACTCACTTGCCATTAACAAGGAACCTTTTTCATCTCCATAATGATGAATGTGATTTTTATAAAGTGCATAGGTAATGTGGCAAAAAATTTTTAAACACTGAATTGAATTGCTTTTGATTAAATGCCATTAAGACTCTTTGTTTGCAGTATATATGTGTTTGTTTCTGTTATACACAGTCCAATTCTTCATAAAACTAACGCTAGGGGCCCGGCGTGGTGGCTCATGCCTGTAATCCCAGCACTTTGGGAAGCAGAGGTGGGCGGATCACCTGAGGTCAGGAGTCTGAGCCTGGCCAATATGGTGAAACCCCGTCTCTGCTAAAAATACAGAAATTAGCCAGGCGTGGTCGTGAGTGCCTGTGATCACAGCTACTTGGGAGGCTGAGGCAGGAGAATTGCTTAAACCCGGGGGGCGGAGGTTGCAGTGAGCCAAGATCACGCCATCATACTCCAGCCTGGGCAATAGAGTAAGGCTCCATCAGCCTCAAAACAAAAAACAAAAAACAACAAAACTAACACTGGTATCTCAGAATGATAGTTATGCAATTTCTTGGTAATGACTATAACGCAACGCTTTATTATGCCTCCAAGAGTATCCTTTTTCCTTGCAAAACATAATTAGTTTCACTTTCAGAAAGAGATGAATATCAAAGTTTAAAAAGGGATCAAGCCAAAAAAAGGAAAAACTAGTTAAGATATATATGAAACAGCAGGCTCCATCAATAGTATGACCCACAGTACTAAAGACAAAGGCATTAAAAGAGTCAAGTGGGACAAAAGCTAATAGCGCACAGCTACACCGAGGTATTGTTCCCCTCATTTAGTAACTCACTGGACTTTAACTGAGACTAGACTGCTTGAAAAAGTTCCTGACTGTATGGGTATTTCTTGAACCACTAGCAATTTTTGTTTCTTGTCTGTTGAGTAGAGGTTTATTTGCAGTTCCATGTAATTTTATTGTCTTAGGGAATGTCTTAATTGTGTTTGTTCCTCTAATCTTTCTATGCCTAAAAAATGGCCCCCAAAGCGTTTAGAAAGGGAAAGGAGGTACTGACTATTTTCTATTCGTTTGCTGTTTTCACTGGTGAAACCAAAAGCAGACTACTTCCTTAGTATATCTTTTAGTATCTGATCAGATTCTCTTTTATACTTTTTTCCCCTCCGTGTGTGGTCTGTTAAAGCAAATGGCGGTTAAACACACTATTTCTGCTTTAGGTCATGCGCTTTCTCTAAGATGGAATTTACAGGCCTTTTATGCTGTGTGATCAACCAAACCCAAGAATATTCTAAGGAGAAACTTCCATGTTTCTCCCTACACATAAATATGCTATATTTATATAATATACTATATTACACATAATATAGCATGCTTAACATGCTGAATTTCCCTTGGTCTTCCAAAGGTATATCTTGACACTGTTCTTATTTTTATCTGTCTAAAACATCCTCTAAAGAAAACTTTAAAAATTCAAAAAGGAGTTTTTATGTAAATATTTATATCTTTGTTCTCTGGAATTGTAGTAAATCAAACCTTTCCTCCCTTTTCTGACAATAAGCCAGAGGAAAAGTAGGTGAAAGATTATACAGAAACAGTTTTTTTAGATACTTTCTGACTCAAAGTACAAATTTCTCTTGGGTATAAGTTCTCACTGTAATTCAATGATTCCAAGCACAAGGAAGTTGATTATACCAGATTCAAAGTAAAAATCTTCCCAGCACTTTGGAAGGCCAAGGTGGGTGGATCACCTGAGGTCAGGAGTTCAAGGCCAGCCTGACCAACATGGCGAAACCCTGTCTCTACTGAAAATACAAAAAATTAGCCGGGTGTAGTGGTGCACACCTGTAGTCCCAGCTATTTGGGAGGCTGAGGCAGGAGAATCACTTGAACCCAGGCGGCAGAGGTTGCAGTGAGCCGAGATAGTGCCACTATAGTCCATCCTGGGCAACAAGAGCAAGACTCCATCTAAAACAAACAAACAAACAAAGTAAAAATCCAAGTAGATTTCTCTTGTTTTGGTGGACTTGTTTGCATTTCTCATATTCTTTTCTTTTTGAGATGGAGTCTCGCTCTGTCGACCAGGCTGGAGCGCAGTGGCGCAGTCTCAGCTCACTGCTGGTGCAGTCTCAGCTCCCAGGTTCAAGTGATTCTGCTGTCTCAGCCTCCCAAGTAGCTTTGACTACAGGTGTGTGCCACCACGCCCAGCTAATTTTGGTATTTTTAGTAGAGACAGGGTTTCACCATATTGGCTAAGCTGGTTTACAGCTCCTGACCTCGTGATCTGCCCATCTCGGCCTCCCAAAGTGCTGGGATTACAGGTGTGAGCCACCACTCCCGGCCCATGCATTTCTCATGTTCTTTCACAAGTTGTTTAAATTGGCCTGGAACCCAGGCAGATTTGGGAATAAAATAACCCCCTTTGAATTGAAGTGTACTGAAGGAAGCCATCTGTAATGGGAAGGGTCTCAAACATACTTCTTTCAGGCCTCATTTTGTTCCAGGCATGGGTCACCCAGCACAGTTCATTTCATATACTTTCATCCCACCTGGAGCTCCTTTGGTTATAACCTCCCAATTTGCTTTAGGGCTATTACTTCGCTAAGGGGACACATTTGTTTAATAGTCTTTTCTTCAACATCAAAAGAAATCTTTAGAAATTTTAAAGTATTGGGGCAGAACCCAGGAGAACAAATTCATTGCATCAACCCAAAGAGCTTGCAGTTTTCACCAAGTTTGAGAGACGCACCTTTCAAGTACAGACACTACCCCCGCATACCCTAGGAAATGATTCAAGGAGTCTGGACTCACTGTCCCAGTCGCTTCTAAGGGTTTGTCAATAACTCATTGTGAGGACTTTCCTGGTCTATGTGTCTACTAAAGGCTGGGAATATGGGGGATGGGTTTAGCTAGGCATAGTCTATCATGCTAGACTAGGAAATGATCCCAGAGTTAATAGAAAACAGTCTCCTCAAAGTATCTATGGCTAGGTTGCATACCACCCAGTAGCCAGGAAGACTAAATGTAGGATAAATGTCTTACTGTTTCAGTCCCATTAATTATGTTGCTTTATGAATGTTTTTCTTGCTTAATAACTATTGCCAGATGCAATGTGTCTTGGGGTCCCAAGTTGGAAAGATCGCTTTCGTCTGACCACCTATAGCTGCCATTGACCACAGCTCTTCTGGAGATAAAAATAGTTCAAGTTTTCCTTGATTTTTTGGGTATTTTTGTTAAATGATCGTAAGAAAAATAATTTTGTTGTGGCTCAAAAAAAAAAAAAAAAAAAAACACAAAAAAAACTAAGTCTGTCTAAATAAGCACGACCTTCCCATTAGACTGGGTTGCAGTCTGTCCTTGGACTAGGCAGAAAAAGAACTTTCAGAAGTTATCTTAAATGTTTTTTGTTTGTTTTGTTTTGTTTTTTCCAGTTCTTTGATTCTATTAGCTAGAACATTGTTTGAACACAAGGCAAAGTCTTCTGGCTATTACATCTGAGAAGATGAGACGTCAAATATACGGTTTTCAGAAATTTGAGTTTCCCATGCCAGGCAAGTTTGTTTTTTGATTTCCTGCCCAGCACTTTTTTTTCTTACTTTGACTTAGATTTAAACTGCACATATGCCTTAGATATAATAAGTATTTACAAAATACAGTCATCCCTCAGTATCCATGAGGGACTGGTTCCAGGACTCCCCTCAGATACCAAAATCCACAGATGCTCAATTCCCTTATATAAAATGGTATAGTATTTGCATATAACCTACGCACATCCTCCCATATATTTTAAATTATCTCTAGATTACTTATAATACAAAATACAATGTAACTGTTACATAAATTATTACACTGCATTGTTTAGAAAACCGTGACAAGAAAAAAGGTGTGTAAACATGTTCAGTACAGGCACAACCATCCTTTTTTTTTTTTTCAAATATTTTTGACCCATTGGTTGAATCTATGGACGCAAAACCCACAGATACAGAATACATAGATATGGAGTGCCAACTGTCTAAGATATAATATACAAAAATATTTAGAGATGTGGTATATCATATAACCATGGTTAGTCTATCTCAGTCTTTCTCATAAAGTTTCTGGGCAAATTTTTTTTTTAATTATACTTTAAATTCTAGGGTACATGTGCTTAATGTGCAGGTTTGTTACATATGTATACTTGTGCCATGTTGGTGTGCTGCACCCATCAACTCGTCAGCACCCATCAACTCGTCCTTTATATCCGGTATAACTCCCAAGGCAATCTCTCCTCCCTCCCCCCTCCCCATAACAGGCCCCGGTGTGTGATGTTCCCCTTCCCGAGTCCAAGTGATCTCATTGTTCAATTCCCACCTATGAGTGAGAACATGTGGTGTTTGGTTTTCTGTTCTTGTGATAGTTTGCTGAGAATGATGGTTTCCAGCTGCATCCATGTCCCTACAAAGGACACAAACTCATCCTTTTTTATGGCTGCATAGAATTCCATGGTGTATATGTGCCACATTTTCTTAATCCAGTCTGTCACTGATGGACATTTGGGTTGATTCCAAGTCTTTGCTATTGTGAATAGTGCCGCAATGAACATACGTGTGCATGTGTCTTTATAGCAGCATGATTTATAATCATTTGGGTATATATACCCAGTAATGGGATGGCTGGGTCATATGGTACTTCTAGTTCTAGATCCTCGAGGAATCGCCATACTGTTTTCCATAATGGTTGAACTAGTTTACAATCCCACCAACAGTGTAAAAGTGTTCCTATTTCTCCACATCCTCTCCAGCACCTGTTGTTTCCTGACTTTTTAATGATTGCCATTCTAACCCGTGTGAATGGTATCTCATTGTGGTTTTGATTTGCATTTCTCTGATGGCCAGCATTTTTTCATGTGTCTGTTGGCTGTATGCATGTCTTCTTTTGAGAAATGTCTGTTCATATCCCTTGCCCACTTTTTGATGGGGTTGTTTGTTTTTTTCTTGTAAATTTGTTTGAGTTCTTTGTAGGTTCTGGATATTAGCCTTTGTCAGATGAGTAGATTGCAAAAATTTTCTCCCGTTCTGTAGGTTGCCTGTTCGCTCTGATGGTAGTTTCTTTTGCTGTGCAAAAGCTCTCTAGTTTAATTAGATCCCATTTGTCAATTTTGGCTTTTGTTGCCATTGCTTTTGGTGTTTTAGACATGAAGTCCTTGTTCTGGGCAAATTTTTTAAAGTTAGTTAACAATTAGATTTATCAAATATCTCCAGGAAATAAATGTATATTTTCATATGTTCCACTTATGAAAGCATCCACAGTTTAAAAGGTATTTTCAGAGTCTAGGTTAAGTGACAACTTTTACTTTTTTCATTAAAGTGCCATAATGTTAAAAAATTCATAACAACTCACATAAAGTTACCATTGCTTTTGTCCCAGCTCTGGGGAAAAGGTTAAAAAAGAAAGAAAGAAAAAAGAAAGAAAAATATTTAGGGATCACATGAGGAATTTAAATTAGATCTTGGGGTAATTGATACATCTTTAAAAATCAAGATTAGATGGAGTCTGCCTTCGGGAAACTTTACGTGTCCTACTATATATGTGTCAGGTTTATCTCATTTTAGAAAAATGGAGAAAAAAGAAAATGGTACTTTGGAAATGTGGTCAAGCATCTAAGAAACCCACTGAAAGAAATTTCTTCATACTAACTTCATATTCCTCTTTTGTTACAACAAAATTTGCTACATGCTTTCTCGATCTTAATTAGAGCAATGATTTTGATAAAGATAATAAGCAAGGCAGATTCCTACACTAAACGCTGAACAGAACAGAGTGGAGAGAGTACATGAGAGATATAAGGTTGGCTTGGGGCGATGTCACCAGGCAGGTAATGGAGGGCCTTAAGAAACATATAGAGGAGTTTAGATCACACACACTCACACACACACGCACGCACACACACCCCTGCCACATATTTATTATATACGCAATGTGTGTGTGTGTGTGTATATATATATACACACACATACACACACACATAAATGCAATCATGATAAATATTAGTGTCTCCTCCTACAATCCATGTTGTCAAAACAATGGCTATGACAACATCACTGCCTTTATGCTATTCGCCTGGAAGTTCAAAGCCTTCCTGGATGAAGCCCAGTAGGACACTTGGTAAGGTTCAATCAAAGGAGGACAGACCTTTACACTGTTCTGCCAGCCTTGGTGCATATGTCTTTTACGTCACTTGACTTATAAACACAAGTACTGTTTATTAGACATTGTTACTAGTAATGCCAGATTTATTTGGTATTCTTTCTTCCAACATAAATAAAAGGCATTAGAATCTTATCTCATTTATCCCCATAAAAAAGGAGAGAAGCTATTTGAACTTCTCTTTCTGCTTCTGGTGTTTCCTCTTTTCCTGTTCACTCAGAAAGCCAGATCAATCTTTATAGAGCAGCCTTTTATTTTAAAAACTGATATTTGCATGGCTGGGTGCAGTGGCTCACGACTGTCTGTAATCCCAGCACTTTGGGAGGCAGAGGTGGGCAGATCACTTGAGGTCAGGAGTTTGAGACTGGCCTGGCCAATATGATGAAACCTCATCTCTACTGAAAATACAAAAATGAGCTGGCATGGTAGCGTGCACCTGTAATCCCAGCTAGCGGGGAGGCTGAGGCTGCAGTGAACTGAGATCACACCACTATACTCCAGCCTGGGCCACAGAGCGAGACTCCGTCTCAAAACATAAACAAATAAAATAAAAAACAACAACTGATATTTGCAGAAACTTTCCACAGTCCCTTTGAGGATAAAGTCCATATTACTAATTATAACAGGACATGCAGCTTTATGGCTCCATCGCCCATCCAGCTGTGTTCCCCACAATTACTCAGCATACACTCTCAGCCTGAGTGGTGCTTCTCTCCTCTTGCCTCAGTCCTCTTTCCTGGTCTCAGTTCTCTTCTTCATGCTCTTCCCTCCACTCAGGCTCTTCTTCCTTTTCCTTTGCCTTCACATAAACCCTTTCCATTTCTCCAACTAAAATTTTGTCTCCTCTGTGAAACCTTACCAGGCTGCTCCAGCTTTTTGTAGACTCTAATATCATGCTTTAAACAGTTGGTTTATTTGCAGAGTATTACCAATGAAAATATGAAGAATGGTGAGGTTCAGACAAGACAAGGGTCTGGGTCTTCTGAGAGGGTTCTATCCATTCGACCACCAACCTTTGTACCATTTCTCTCTCTTTCATTTTAATTAACATTATGTTTTGAGCACTTTTAGGGTCCCAGCAAACTTGAGCAAGAAAGTACAGAGAGTTTCCATATACCCCGTCTCCACACACATACAACCTCCCCGACTGTCTATAGCTCCCACCAGGCTCATACACTTGTTAAATCAATGAACCTACATTGATACATTCTATGGATTTTGACGAATGGATAATGGCATGTATCACCATTGTAGTATCATGCAGAGCAGTTTCACTGTCCTAAAAATCCTCTCTGCTCCTCCTATTCATCCCTTCCTCCCTTGCCACTAACTCTGATCGTTTTACTGATCAGTGGTAACCAGTGATCTTTCTACTGTTTCTATAGTTACGCCTTTTCCAAAATGTCATATAGCTGGAATTATACAGTCGGTAGCCTTTTCAGACTGGCTTCTTTGATTTAATAATATGTCTTTACATTTCCTCCATGTCTTTATGGTTTGATGGTTCATTTCTTTTCAGTGCTGAATAATATTTCATTATCTGGATGTACGACAGTTTATCCATTCATCTACTGAAGGATATCTTGGTTGCTTTAACATTTTGGTAATTATGAATAAAGCAGCTGTAAACATACATACACAGGGCTTTTTGGTGGACATAAGTTTTCAGCTCCTTGGGGTAAATACCAAGGAGTATAATTGTTGGATTGTATGATAAGAGTGTGTTTAGTTTTGTAAGAAATTGCGGCTGTACCATTTTCCATTTCCATCAGTGATGAATGAGCGTTCCCTTTGCCCAGCATCCTCATCAATAATTGGTGTGGTTGCTGTTGCCAATTTTGGCCATTTTAATAGGTGCTCAGGGTATTTCATTGTAGTTTTAATTTGCAATTCCCTAATGATACACGTAAAGATAGATGTGGAGTATCTTTTCATATGCTTAATTGCCATCTGTGTATGTTCTTTGGTAAGGGGTCTCTTCAGATTGCTTGCCCTTTTTTAAAAAATGTGGTTATTGCAACTAGGGAACTGGATTATTTGTTTTATTTAATTTTGATTTGTATTTATTTATTTGTTTGTTTATTTTTAGGGACTCCTGTGCTCAAATGATTTTCTTGCTTCAGCCTCCCAAGTAGCTGGGACTATAGAATGCACCACTACACCCTGTAAAGAAAAATAATTTTTAAAAATAGAGACAGGGTCTCATTATGTTGCCCAGGATGGAGTGCAGTGACTATTCATAGGTATGGTCATAATGCACTGCAACCTTGAATTCCTGGACTCAAGCAATCCTCCCGCCTCAGCTTCCTGAGTAGCTGGGACTATAGGCTTGTGACACTGCACTTGGCTTGGTGGCCTATTTTTTAATGAGGTGGTTTGTTTTCTTATTGTTGAGTTTAAAGAGTTATTTGTGTATTTTGGATTCAAGTCTTTCATCAGATACATCTTTTGCAAATACTTTCTCCCAGTCTGTGGCTTGTCTTCCCCTTCTTTTGATTTCACTCTTTTTATGGTTTGTGTTTCTCATCTTTTCCTTCTTTTTCCTCCCTCTCTCTCTTTTTTTTTTTTTTTTTTGGCAGGGAGGGGCACGGAGTTTCGCTCCTGTTGTCCAGGCTGGAGTGCAATGGCGCAATCTGGACTCACTGAAACCTCTGCCTCCCGGATTCAAACAATTCTACTACCTCGGCCTCCCAAGTAGCTGGAATTACAGGCATGCGCCACCATGCCCAGCTAATTTTTTGTATTTTCAGTAGAGTCGGGGTTTCTCCATTTTGGTCAGGCTGGTCTCGAACTCCCGACCTCAGGTGATCTGCCTGCCTGGGCCTCCCAAAATTCTGGGATTATAGGCATGAGCCACCGCGCCCGGCTTCTCTCTCTCTTTCATCAGTGCAAAGCATATCCAGTCTTTTCACAAAGCAAAACAAAAATCCCAAGTGCCACAGCCAGTCAAATCAAAAGAGAGCTGCATTTGTTATTAGGATAATTCCCAAAGGGTCTCGGGATATTATAGAGCCCAAGATTTGAGAAAGAAAAAAATTGCATCTGCAGTTCAAGGAAAATAATGATAAATTATTTTAAAATTACATTAAAATAATTTATATAAAATAAATTTTAAAAATTGAAAAGCACATATAATATTGAAGTAGGAAGTCGGTAAGAAATATAAACAGTGCTTAAGTCTCTGAAGAGGCAAGTCAAAGCCTTCACTTCTCACCTAGAAGAAACACTTCTTTTATGAAAGTTCAGACAAAGCCACAAGATGCCCAGCTAAACTACACATTGAGTTAAGAGAAGAGGCAACAGGAGCACATTTTAAAGGGCATATTCAGTGATGTTGTTTCACCAAGGACCCTATATTTGTGGGGGAAAAAAAAAGTTTCCAATCATTCTGTAAAACCACAAGAAATTTCTCTGAATAGGGATTGTTTCCTTGAGAAAGGACAGAATAGAGATGTAAAGAAGCCAAAAATTAAAAAAAAAAAAAAAAAAAAATCCTTGTTGAAGCACATCACACAAATCTATTAATAAAAGATTTTAGAATTCAGTTCCCCACTTCCATTTTTTCCTCCCTCCTTTGGTAAGCATAAAAACAAACATGGCTCCCTGTGATATGCAGAGCTGGAATCAGATTCATCTCGCTCTCTCAAAATCAACATGAAAAAGGAAAACAAAGGTCCTCTAAGACTCCCTTTACATTTGGTAGTTAATAGTAACTTATAACTATGTTTTTAACTTTCTTTTGTTGAGTCATGGACTCTCCTCCTCCCTTGCTCCTAAGTTTTCAGGGTCAACGGGCAACCTTTTCTAAATCACAAGACTGTATTTGCTATGTTTGGTTTTGCTCCAGAGTCTTTATTATCCCTGCTGTTGTGCACTACACAGTTCTGTAGACACATGAGATAAAATGGAGAAGCAAAACCAGGAGATTATTCCCAGACCGGTTGCCAACTGATTTTAAACTGTTGCTCACTGCAAGTACACAAAATAATGAATGGTCTTTTATTCATGAGTCTTTCAAAATAGAAATCCTGGGGCAGGGGAGGATTTCTAGTTCTGTCAACCTCATTTGTTCATGCTTTGCCTCAGCTTCCTAGTCTGTTCAGTAGTCTTGTTCACGAAGAATTTTCTTTTCTTCTGTAATTCTTTTTTTCCCCTCCAGAGTATAATGACAGCCAAATTCTTCTCTACCATCTACTGCAAAATGCCTTGAGCATTTTTCTACCATCTTAACACAGAACGAAGTAGACAGATGTACATATAATTATTTATAATCCTCCAACTCTTGCTTCCAGAAATACTTAGTCTTCAATTGCAATATCTCAGGAAACCTATTAAACTAGGGAGCTGGGAGGAGTCGTTAATTCTGAGGAATTAGATAACATTAGATGCTATGAAAGGCCAGTCCATAGAGTCAACCTCACAGAGCTGATGCCTGGACAAGGGAGACCCAGGGAGTTTAAATAAGTTGCTTCAAGTATGGTTAACTACTGTTAAAACTCACCAGAACTGGAGCCCAACTCATCCTCCTCTCGGTTGAGCAGATTTCATTTTGACAGGAATTCCTGAATACCCAAAGCAAACTCAAAGTCTGACTTGGGTTTCTATCTCAGCCCAGGATGTTTCTGAAATAAATGAACAGAAGGATTTGGAGATTTTGGGCTGTTTCCCAGGGACTTATGATCTGATGTTCTATGGAGATACCCAACTCTCTCCTTGAGCAGGGCCAAATCCCGGAAGATCTCAGACTCAACCCACTTTTCTCAGAGTTGGTCCAGGGCAGAGCTGACACAGCTGTAACATTCTAGAGCATACCCACAACTGTGGATGAACTAGGACAGAATGGGGTGGAAGAAGGATACAAGATCACCCATTTGTCCAATGGGGCCGTCTGTTGACAGTCATGAACGCAATAAAGATGGGAGCCAGCATTCTCCCTCACATTAGTTGTAAATTAAAGGTCTTCAAAACATGACAATTTTGCTTTATCTTTAATTATTTTTTCATTTTGCAGAAAAATAAAGGGACTCGTCATCGAGTACTTTACCTTGAGTAAAAAATCAGCCAAGTGTGCACGTGGTTTTTTTCCAAGTATGCACAAGAATGGAACATTTCGTTTTATGAGTGTGAGATGTTTGATATACAAATCTGCCAAGAGGCTTCCTCCACATTGGTCTGGGACTAGGCAGAACAGGCCCTGACCTCCCGAGCGAGGGAAGGAAGACCAGGCAGGTCTGAGCCAGGTAAACGCCCTTGGGTGAGGTCCGTGAAAGATAAAGTCAGATCTCAAGGGCAGAGAGCTTTAAATATTTTTGTGCTCCACTGAGTCTGTTCCCTAATAAGTGAGAAAATGAAGATATAGGTGCACAAAAATTCCATGGCCTTTAAGGCTTGCAGTGGGGACAGGGGACAGACAAGCGGCAGTCTGGTGCTGCAAAGGTTAGTCCCTTGTACCCAGCGAACTCAGGAAAGTTCACTCGATTTTGCTACAAACCTGCAGCACTGGGCCTGGACGTAAACTGGTTGGGAGCGAATTCAGAACTGGAAATTCTGGGCGTCCCAGATGGATGCCCATCCCTCTCCTAGGCGCGCCGGGATCCCGCGCCCAGCTGCCGGGCGAGGGCAGGGTCCCGCGCAGCGCCCCGCCTCCGGCCGCTGGCCCCGCCCCCTCCCGCCTCCGAGTGGGTGCGCGAGCCGTCTCCGCCCTCGCGCGGGAGCTGGGAGGCTGCGAGAGCCCTACCGCAGTAGCCGCCTCTGCCGCCGCGGAGCCTCCCGAACCTCCTCAGCCGCCCGGAGCCGCGCCCGGAGCCCGGCTATAGAGGCTCCAGTCGCAGCCGGGAGCCCGCAGCCCGCGCCCCGAGCCCGCCGCCGCCCTTCGAGGGCGTCCCAGGCCGCGCCATGGTGAAAGTGACGTTCAACTCCGCTCTGGCCCAGAAGGAAGCCAAGAAGGATGAGCCCAAGAGCGGCGAGGAGGCGCTTATCATCCCCCCCGACGCCGTCGCTGTGGACTGCAAGGTCCGAGGCCGGGGAGGTCGGGGAAGCGGGTGCTGGGCCCGGCCGGGGAGGGCTGCGCGGGCTGGAGCGGCAGTGCGCCCCGAGGTGGCGGGCGCTGGGCTGGCGCCGCGGGGACAAGTGTCCGAGAGAGCCCGGCGTTCCCGTTTCCTGTGGGGCCGCAGCTCCTTTGTAAGGAACTGCGTGTGCTGGAAGCGCTGCCTGACGCGGGGTCGGGGGCTTGGGAGATCTGGAGAGGGAACGATTGGCTAATTGTGCCGAGGTCCCGGTCGTTTGTGCAGTCCGGGGAGCGTGCGTGCCGCCAGGACTGGGCTCGTTCGATCTGGGGACCGTCAGCGACAGGCACAACAACAACAACCGAGTTTGGCACTTCCTTCCCAGTATAAATAATGTACCTAAAATGGCTGACATCATTACAAGCCTAAACCTCTGTTGTTTCCTACTTTCGTTTCTAGGCTTGAACAGCACTTGGACTAAGTCCAGCAACTGTAAGCGTCTTAATTTTAAAAGTGTTTCTTTACCTCCTTTTTCCACGGCCCTTCGGTAGTGGCAGGTGAACTTCACCTGGAGAGGGGACGAAGGGACACTCCGCCCGAAGTAGGTTTGGGCTGTCTCTTGCCATTAGTGGTAAAGGCCAGTAATGACTATGTGGATGTTAGTGAAAAGCGAATAGTTGGCATTTAAATTATATCAGCGTCTTTGTGAGGACTCCTGCTGCGTGAAACTAAACATAAGAAATTTGCCCCCGGGTCACTAATACAATTCTCCTTCGTTTTACAAAATCTCCCTTTAATCCTAGGAAAATTCATGAAGTGGGGCTGTTATTGTGTTGACTTTTAGTAGGTTACGATCATATTTACTTAAATATGAGTGTAATTGTCTCATAAGTTAAAGCCCACAGCCTCTTACCCAGATCCTTTTTAGGCTGCAAAAATTAGAAATTAACTGTAAAGTTATGTTGCTTATCTTTTTTGTTGTCGTTAGCATTTTTCAAGACCTATTATCAGTAGGGTAAATTTAGTTTTAACTTAAAAAAAATTTGTGTGCCACGTATAAATAATAGGAGTTTTAATATGGATGAATAAAAATTATTACTGAAAAATAGGCCACTAATAATATTGTAAAAAATTCACAATATAATGGTAATCTAGACATATTATAATTTATTATATTCTGAATATAATCTGTCTTTATAATGGTAATCTTACTTTCTCGAAATGCTCTGATAAAAACAAACACGTCAGGGGTTGATTTCTAAATGACTTGCCTTGCCTTGAAATAGGAACAGTGAACTGATTCCCTAAAAGGATTAAAGGTTTTGGTTTTCCGTATTGGCATTGTTTTCCTGAAGCCATTGCAAACAATCTTGGTCTTTAAAGAAAACGTTTGGAATGCACAGATGAAAATTCCAGTAGCAAATTATTATGTTAGCTCTTTGTTTATACATTTATTGTATCTAAAATAAATTGAGAGTCAAGTACCCAGTCACAACAATCTCAAATATGTGTAGTCTTAATGCTATCACATATATTTATACATTTAAAAATCCTATTAACAAATATAACTGCTCCCATTTAGAAAGAGAGAGAGTGAGCAAGCATTGGATGACGTCACTTCAGACAGCTTTTCTCTGTTCCGCTGTAGTGGAGATTTGAAACTCTGGACAAACATCAGAATTACATTTGCTGAGCACCATTAAATCTGACTTCTGACAATTTTTGTCATTTCTGAAATAGTGACTCTGCCACATTCTCAAAATTGCTCACGAGTTCACCATATTTAAATTTTGTGGTTATTGCAGCTATAAGTAATTATTGGTAGCTCCGTGCTTTGTTTTCCATTTTTTATTTTCTCAGATCCTCCATATCCAAAGAAAAATACTGCTGGGACTAAAGAGTGAGGGCCAGAGTCATCTTTGTAAACCACGCAGCAGTAACGGATGAGTTGGTAGATACAAAATGACTAATTCTCTTTCCAGCTATAAGCTGAAAAACTTCTTTAGGGGATGACAAAATATTTCTCTACATTGAAAGTAGAATCCTTTAATCAGTCAGTCGCTTAATGGGAAAAGGAAAACCTTAATGACAGACTTTTGTGAAAGAAGTTCTGATCTCTTCATTTCAGAGCTTGGGCAGTGATTACATAATGTTCTCTGGCTCCTTGCGGGTGACTCTGTGGCAGCCACCTTGTCTGACTGCCTGGACTGGGAACACAATCAGCCTTAATGTGTTTTGCTGAGGGCATTTCCTTTGCCTGGTTGGTTGAAAGAATCAAACCAAGCTAGTTAATGGCCCAGAACTCCTGAACAGGAGTTTTTCTTGTCTTTAACCCTCCTAGATCACAATATCCCACAGACCAGTGTTTTCCAAAATGTGCTCTTAGGGACCACCTGCTCTGGTATCCTCTGGAGTTCTGGTTTTAAAATGCAGATTCTGTTACCTTATGCCACAAGAATTCTGATCACTCTAATCAGCTGGCTTATATAACATGCATTCCAGTACTTTTGCATTGCTTCTGTCTTGCTGTTTTTTTCTCCTGCAGGGTGAGAACTCTCCGGAAACAGTTCCATTACCCCATTTCTCAGTCTTATCTTTTCAGTAGCTCTTAATCCTAACAGCTATTTCTGTTGATTGTTTTACCTCAACTAGCTTGCTGTTTATTCTTTTCCTGCATTTTTCCCTTAAGTGTTTTCACCTTCCTCCTCTCCTCTCCTAGTAGGCATAAAGCTCTTAGAGCTATAGACAGCAAAGATGGGATGTATTTTGGGTAGCAAAAGTGAATTTGAAATTATATATGTTTTATGCTATAGGCAACAATTCATTTATTTTTGTGTCAATACTTTGAACCTTGGGAAATTGTTGTATATTTGCAAATACCAAAATACTTGATGTACTGTATCAGAAGACCCAGTTCTGTCATTACATAACTGTTTGATCTTGGGCTTAAATTTTTAGGTTTTCTGTCTGTAAGATGAGAGGGTAGGACCAGATGGCCTGTAAGGATTCTTCCAGTTTCAAAAATCTATGAAGATACTAGGATTACATAATTATATTTGGCAGAAATTAAATTGTTTTAGTTGTGAAAAATAACAACTACCTCCTCACTCTAACCAGACTATTCCCTTTCTTCCTTTTGGTGTTTTACATGTTACATTCTTCCCTCATACCAAGTAGCAGTGGGTCAAAGAGAAAGGAGATGGGTAGAGGTATTAGGTAATAAAGCACATTGTCACTTCTGTTTACCTCACAGTGAACAGTGAAGTTGTCAGCACCTCTTTGTTGCAGTGCCTGCTTATGAAACGCCTTTTCCAGTATCAGGCTGCAGAATAGGTTAAGCTTGCTTCATATGTATCCCTGCAGGTTGTTTTGCTGACAAATAGTGTTGCTTTCTATCTACCCCACTTTGTAGATGTTCTTTAAAAGGAGAGAGAAAAGTAAAGTGCTGATATAGGAAAGAAAATAGTGGCAGGATGAGCACATGAGAGAAAGTGAAGGCTGACTAGCCCAGTATAAGTTCTGAGTTACCTATGACAAATAGCTATTTAGACCCTGGTTCTTTATCCTTTCTGGTTTTCCCTATTCACCCAATCAAGACTGAAGATTTTGATAATTAAGCTTTTTGTTTGTGGTGGTGGTTTTGTTTGTGTGTTTTTGGGGCAGTGAGGAGAAGAGACATAAAATGCATGGCCGGCCATTTACTGTAATGTTGATACAATGCTCTCAAGGGATTGAGAGCTTGGTTCTCTTTAACCAAAGTGCATCTTATTACCTAGTTATGTAATTCCGTGTTTGCAAATATTAGCCAGTGAAACTTTTACTTTACATTTTGATTCTCCATGAGGGTATTAATATCTGAAGTGAGGGTTTAATGCTGGGAAATAAACGAATTGCCTAGGTGCATCCCCAATGCCTTGGCAGGACCTCCTGTGTACATCCCTGATAGGACACTGCTGTTGCATATTGAGTGTGCAAGGTTGCATATTGCACAGGATTGTAGTCTTCCCAACTAGACAGAAATGCGTATAATATACTTGGCGTAATAAGCCCAAATGACCTCATGGAATTCAACTCTGACATATAAAAGGTTTATGTGACTGGAAGTATTTTTTAAGCAGAAATATCTCAAATACATTTATGGTACAGACCTATTTAAATTAATTTAGAATTTGACTTACAAGGTGTTTATTATGCATTACCGAATCTTGACTTGCATGTAAATGTACATAGAAAAATGTACTTAGTAGTCATTGGGGGAGATTTTATTTCTCTTAGTTTTATCATACCATAACTTAAATGTCTGGAGTGTTTATTCAAAAGCCACATTCTTTTTCCAAAAGGAAATACTACTTTCTGAATTACTCTTTTAACTAAAGCTTCTTGAACTGCTTTGTATGTCAGTATCAATAAAGGAAGATCCAGAAAAAAAAATCTTTTTGGGCTACCAGTGAAATCATCCTCTTACTTTTTTGGCAAATGTGGCATTTTATTAGAGCTTAAAGACTAAAGCAAAAGAAATGAAGGACTTTAGACTGTTACTGCAACGTGTTAAAGGATTTGAGAATTCTGAATTTCTGAATGAGGTGATTTTTGCCTAAATGATGCACAAAATATTAACACTGGAGCTGTGCTTCACAGTGAAGGTCTTTTACAAAGTAGACAGCTGAAAGTTGAAAATTGGAAATTACAGACATAACACTAGACATCATTTTTGAAAAATCTCCACTTAATTGTGGTTATCCCTTTTAATTAGTACTTACAACACATATTTTTAATAGCTTTAAGGATATCTACAATATGACCTCATTTTATAAGTGTTACCAGCAATTGAATGAACAAGATTATTTTAAATTATTGTGCATTCTTTAAGCTCTTTTATTAGAGGAAAAAAAGAACTTTTTGCAATATTTCTATAATTGTACTTGGGGAAAAATCAGGTAAGAATGAACATAGACTTTTTATTCTTAAACAGAAAAGTTTGAATCTTGAGTTGTAGAGATGAGAAAATTACCCTTGTTTTTATGGTAGAGAGATATTCTGATTTTTCACTTAATGTTTTATTTTTCAGTACTGATAAGTTACCAGCAATAGTTTTATGATGTTGAGCTACTATAAATACGACAAAAGAGAAATAAAATTTGCGCAGCTTATATATAATACCACTTCTAAGTTAAATGTCCTGGACATTTATTTGGGAAAGTGATACTAAGTATGGTGTTGGATATTATACTTTGAAATTTTGAAATATTTGCATAAATTGTTTTTGGCATAGTTGAATTTCATACTTTAAAAAACCAGATTGGTGGATTTTTGTATTTATTTGAATGTTTAAGTTTAAGGCTCAAATTATTATTACTTTTTTTAGTGAGAGCAAGTTTATTCAGAAAGTAAAGGAGTAAAAGAATGGCACTGCATAGGCAGAGCAGCCAAGGCTCAAATTATTTTTAAAAGTTGTTTGTTTTCAGAATGAGTTAAGGATAAAGCTTAAGTCTTAACTATTTTCTCTGCTTATATATGATTATAATGTTTTAGATTATTTTATATAAAAATTTAAAAAGATGCGTTGTTAATTAAATCACTTGAATCTCTGCAATATCCAAAAGCAGACCCGTTTTTATGCTGGGGAAAATTATTTTTGAGAGCTAGTCTATTTAACTTTGCATTATCAGTTTGCAGTTTTTCATTTTATATAACTCTATCCAATTCATTTTTTCCTTGCTTTTATTTTAATACTGGGACATAAAATTTCATGTCAGTTTTACCTAGGGCAGTGCTAGTCATGTCAAGCAGAGAAGGCAAATTCTGTGTCTCCTGGACTGAAGCAGATGAATTGTTGAAGCTGGGCTTTTTGCATATGAAACAAGTAAGAATATTCTTGGTTTTCCTGCCAGATGTGGTGACTCATGCCTGTAATCCCAGCCCTTTGGGAGACTGAGGCCGGTTGATCACCTGATGTCAGGAGTTCAAGATAAGCCTGGCCAACATAGTGAAACTCTGTTTCTACTAAAAATACAAAAGCATTTAGCCAGGCGTGGTGGCACACACCTGTAATCCCAGTTTTTTGGGAGGCTGAAATAGGAGAATCGCGTGAACCTGCGAGGTGGAGGTTTCAGTGAGCTGAGATTGCGCCACTGCACTCCAGCTTGGGTGACAGAGCAAGACTCTGTCTCAGAAAACAAAAGAATATTCTTGGTTTTCATTTTTAAAACATTAGTCCAGTGTTGCTTGATCCTCCAATTTTCAAAGGCAAGCTAAAAATCAGTACTATTTTAATTCATACTAGAATTTTAGCCAAAAACACTTAAGCCATGGGCCACTATTTTATAACCTCCTTTAAAGTGGAACGCAGGACTGGCAAATTATAGCCTGTATCTTCAAATACTGCCTGCCTGCTGTTTTTCTGTAGCCCATGGGGTAAGAATGATTTTTATATTTTTTAATGGTTGGGAAAAATATCTCCTTTTTGCACAGTACCCTCACCGAATTGGTGGGGAGGGGCTGCTGCTATTCGGGAAGCAGTAGCACTGGCAGAATTCAGGTTATACAGTCGTTTTTCGAAAGGTTTAAATTTTGTCTCTACCATTTACTGTGATACCTTGGGTAAGTTACTTCAGTTCTCTGTGTCTCAGTTTTTTCATCAGCAAAATGGGGAAAATAATAATCTGTGACAATAATAGCACAATGCCTGGAACAGAGTTAAAAATCAGTAGATTTCAGCTACTGTTATTTTTATTTATTTTCGTTTTTTGAGAAGGAGTCTCGCCCTGTCACCCAGGCAGGAGTGCAGTGATGCGATCTTGGCTCACTGCAACCTCTGTCTCCCGGGTTCAAGCGATTCTACTGCCTCAGCCCCCCAAGTAGCTGGGATTACAGGCGCCCGCCACCATGCCCGGCTAATTGTTTGTATTTTTGGTAGAGATGGGGTTTCACCATGTTGGCCAGGTTGGTCTCGACCTCCTGACCTCTTGATCAGCTACCGTTATTAAAGTCCCAGTTTTCTCTCCTCATCATTCTTGTTTTGGAATATTATTTCTTGTATTACTGTTACTGCTTGTCCCTACCTCACATGTCAATAACAATATTGTTGGTACTTTTTTCACAACAAGGCATTCTGGTAAAGATTAATTCCTGCAACATAAAAACCTTTAGGATTCAGTAGTTGTACCCATTTTCATTTAAAAATGTTATTTATTCATCGCATAATAGGTGTTAATAGAATTTGAGTTTTACCAAAGTAATACTGAATTTTAATATGCAAATACATAGTCCTGCCCTATGTCAGAGGAACACACTTTAAAAAAATTGTAGCATCATTGTATACAGTAAAATGCACAGATCATGAGTGTATAGTTAGATAATTTTAAGTGTATATACCTGGGCTCTAACTCCCAGTCAAGCTGGAACATTGTCAACAACTCAGAAAGTTATCTCATGTCCTTTTACAATTTGTTCTCCTTAGAGGTAACCACTATTCTAATTTCTCTCCCCATAGATTAATTCAGAGCAATCACATTCACTCCTTACCTTCTTCTGGTCTTTATTACCATGGTGACCACTAGACCCTCTTCTGCCTTTGTGCAATTTAGAAAAAGATCCCCTCTCTGATGTTTTGGAGAATAGAGCATCAACTGGATTCTAGACCTACTGATCCCCTTTGCCTGGGGTCCTTGTACTGGAAACAACTTGCCCAACCATACATGGTGATCTTAACTCCATGTTTTTCATGTTTTGCCTCTATGGGGGTGGTGTGGCGGGCAACGGAGTCTCGCTCTGTCACCCAGGCTCGAGTGCAATGGCATGATCTCAGCTCACTGCAACCTCCGCCTCCCAGGTTCAAGTGATTCCCCTGCCTCAGCCTCCCAAATAGCTGGGATTACTGGCGCCTGCCACCACTCCCAGCTAATTTTTGTATTTTTAGTAGAGACGGGGTTTCACCATGTTGACCAGGCTGGTCTCGAACTCCTGACCTCAAGCGATCCGCCTACCTCAGCCTCGCAAAGTGCTGGGCTTACAGGCTGAACTACAGCACCTGGCCCTCCATGTTTCTCTCTTAATTCCTTATTTCTCTAAATCAGTGGTTGTTAAACATTTTGCTCTGAGAACCCCTTTATACTCTTAAAAATTGTTCAGGATCCCAAAGAGCTTTTGCTTTGTGTAGGTTATATATATTTCCAAACAACCAAAAAGATTTAAGAAGACTAACAGTAACGTTTTACATTTGGCAGTGCCCTTTACTGAATAGCTTAATAGAAGATAGCCGGATTCTCCTATCAGCTTCTTCATTCAGTCTGTTGTAATGTGGTGGTTAGCTTCTGGAAAATTGCACTGTACAATTTTTATTGTATGTAAACATTGCAAGAGAATGAAAGTGAAAATGACAGTTTTATTATTTAGTTTATTAAACTAACACAGTCTTAGTTTTATTATGAAAAAAGTTTGACCTTGTGGATCCCTTGAAAGGTATTCCTGGACCACATTTGGAGAATGTGTACTCTAAATACTTGCTTATGCTGCTGTTTCATGGTTTGTTTTCATTTGTTTTATTTTTTGCAGTTTTAGATAATACCTATTGATAATAGCTACATGGAAGGTGAATATTTAGCTTTTCCTGTGTATTTACACAGTGCACACATAATCTGTTCTCCTGTTATAGCAATTTCTGGTTAGGTTAATATTTAGTGCTTTTTATTATAATTGACATAAACATTATTTACATTTGAATATTGTTGTATACTTTTATTTTACTTCCTTTCTTGTATAACAACTTTTTATTTTCCTTGGATTTGATCATGCTTTTTGGGGCAGGAGAGAGGGTTCCTTAATTTTCTGTATACTTACTGCTCCTTCATTTCTCAGATTCTGACAGCAATATAGTTGTCTTTCTGTATCTTCAGACTCACCAGGTAACTCACCAAGTTTCTTTCTTTCTTCTTCTTCTTTTTTTTTTAAATGATTTCTTGCCTGTCATTCATTAGTTTTCTAGTCCAGACTGTTTGCACTCTAGGTGTGTTGCCATACAAATGTCTTGAGAGTCGTAATCATCTTGGAAGAATTGCCTTTATCTTCATCACATGCTAGATCTGCAGTTTTATAAATCTGAAGAAAAAGATAAATTTTTAAAAAATCTTGCGTGTCTGAGAATCATTATTCCATCCTCATATTTGATAATTTATCTGGGTGTAAAATTCTAGGTTAGCATTCATTTTTCTCTCAGCATTTTGATGGCATTGCTCCATTATCTTCTAATGTGATGCCATTCTGATTCCTTGTTTGTACATGACTTTTTTTCCCCCTTTGGTTGTCTACAGGCTGGAGATTTTCTGCTTATACCTTTTTTTTTTATGCTTTCAGCTTTCAACATTTTTATTGACGTGACTTGTCTGCTGTCATTCATTTTCATTCTTTGTGGCTTAAGGTTTATTTGTTTTACCCCTTTACTATCACTTTATTGAGCTTTCAGGAGGAAGTAAACAAACATTTAACTGGAAATCAATATTAGAAATTCAACTCAGCTATCTTGATAGCTTTTTAAAGATTTGTTAGAATATTTCCTTTTACATTAAAAATTGACTTAATGATAATTAATAATGAATAATAATGGAAACCATCTGAATTACTATTAGCATTAATTTAAGATCAGACAGGATGGTCTAGAAAGATTGATGAGGCATCTTCTGATCGTCTTCTTCAAAGTTCCAAGATTGTCTCCTTCATGAGGAATTTTAGAGGCAACTCATTACCAACTTGGTAGTTTTGCTTTGTGGCATTATTAAGTTTCACTTTTGTAATTAATATTTTGCCTTTTTCATTTATGTTGAAATGCATATGTGCTGGTGTGCTTTAGTTATTTTCCTTTATTGTTTTAAGCTCACATGTATATGATTTCAATACTTTTTGCTACCATCCTTTGTAATTTGATGAGCAACAGAGAAAAGCCCTATTAATTTTGACAACATATTAAAAGTAGTATTACTGCCTTTGTAATAGTTCACACATGTAGGGCTTATTAGTATGGGTCAATTTAAGTAAACCTTTTACAACAGTAGAGATTCACGCTGTGGGTCGGGCATGGTGGCTCACATCTATAATTCCAGCACTTTGAGGCAGGAGAATTGCTTAAGACCAGCCTGGGCAACATAGTGAGACTGCCACCTACACAAAAAAATTAAAAAATTAGCCAGGCGTGGTGGTACACATCGGTAGTCCCAGCTACTCGGGAGGCTGAGGTAGGAGGATCACTTGAGCCCAGGAGGTTGAGGCTGCATTGAGCCATGATTGCATTATTAGACTGTAGCTGGAGTGACAGAGCAAGACCCTGTCTCAAAAAAAAAAAAAAAAAAAAATTAAAAAATATATATTTAAGAAAAATAATTTTAAAAATCAGGCTATGTGGTTTCTCGTTAGAAAGGAGTATTATCCAAGTGTGACATGGTGTCTGTACTTCATTTGTTATCAGAGTTAATTTGCCTAAGCTGTTTTAAGTCAGCTTCCTTAAGCAGCACATGGAGTCAAGATAATATTCAGACCTTATTAGCTCCGTGATATTACATAAATAATTTTACTTCTCTGGGCCTCGTATTTATCTGTAAATGATGTATTGGATTAAACTACTTTCATGGTACTTCCATAGGGGATCTGTTCCTGAGAACTGTATCGATCACATATTCAGAAGCATCTACTGGCTAGCCAGGTACTATAACTGGAATTTTAAAATTGCTGAGTACTCCAGCTTTCAAGAAACATTGTGTAGCTAGGAAAGACCAACCAGTTATGAAAACCAAATTAGTCACAACCTATTTAAATGCCTATATTTATTCTTAGAAGAAAATCACACCCCTGGATCCAAGAGCCAGGAGAGTGGTGGAATAGGGAGCAACATTCAATATTACCACTGAGTTTTTACTGCACATGCATTCAGTGCTAGGCAGTAGGGCTCATAGGGTCTAAGCACTTCTCACATGTAGAGAGACAAATATTCCTGATCTCAAGAACTATAATTATTTTTTCTAGTAGTCATCTTGTTTAACATTTAAAATTCCAAACTTGGACAGAAATTTTCTCTTAACTGTCCTCATTTAAATTATGTTATACTTTCAGATGAATATATTTGGAATTTTCTTACCAAAAGTTACGCATTTTAAATGAAATTACCCATATTTGAATATGAATGTGTGATAATTATATTGTTGAAAGGCATTAAAAGCCAGCATTTGTATAAAAGTGAATCTAGAACAGGTTTGTTCTTTTTTTTCTTTAATCTTGACACTGAATTTTAGAATGAATTATATAAAATTAGAGCATTAGTA
This sequence comes from Macaca mulatta, assembly GCF_049350105.2. NCBI lineage: Eukaryota > Metazoa > Chordata > Mammalia > Primates > Cercopithecidae > Macaca > Macaca mulatta. The sequence continues at coordinate 27,434,279 of NC_133422.1, forward strand.
TTATGCTTAAAATTTTTAGGGAAACAGTTAGTTGATACTGGTAACAATGTGGACTCTAGTTTCATTCAGCCAGTGGTAGAGAAAATCTGTCTTCACCAATTTATCTCTGGTAAAGGATATTATTAACAATAAATAACATTTGTGTATAATGCTGTTGGTTACGAACATTTGCCTGTTTGTGCTAGTCTAGGCTTTCTTTTTGCCATCCTGATGCCTTTTACTCACCAATATGAATTTGAAATTCTGCTAAAATTTCACTTTATAAAACGGATACAAGGCCAGGTACAGTGGCTCGTGCCTGTAATCCCAGCAATTTGGGAGGCCAAGGTGAGCGGATCAATTGAGGTCAAGAGTTCAAGACCAGCCTGGCCAACATGGTGAGATCCTGTCTCTACTGAAAAGACAAAAGTTAGCCGGCTCTGGTGGCATGAGCCTATAATCCCAGCTGCTCGAAGGCTGAGGCAGGAAAATTGCTTGAACCTGGGACGCAGAGGTTGCAGTGAGCTGAGATGGCGCCACTGCACTCCAGCCTTGGTGAGGGTGAGACTCCATCTCCAAAAAAAAAAAAAAAAAAAAAAGATACAGTTCTGTTCAGCGTAGATTGAATAAACACTGTATAGAAATGATAGTCATGTCCGGGCGCGATGGTTCATGCCTGTAATCCCAGCACTTTGGGAGGCCGAGACGGGCGGATTACGAGGTCAGGAGATCGAGACCATCCTGGCTAACACGGTGAAACCCCGTCTCTACTAAAAATACAAAAATTAGCCGGGTGTGGTGGCAGGCGCCTGTAGTCCCAGCTACACGAGAGGCTGAGGCAGGAGAATGGCGTGAACCCGGGAGGCGGAGCTTGCAGTGAATGGAGATCGCGCCACTGCACTCCAGCCTAGGCGACAGAGCGAGACTCCCTCTCAAAAAAAAAAAAAAGAAATGATATTAATTTTTTAAACTATATAGAAAAAAGAATAGGAGATTTTAAACTTATTATTCATATATGTTAATATTCTACTTTGCCTACCCTGCTTGTCTGATACAAAAGTGATTAAGTTATGATCCAACTCTAGATGCATTGCATTGATAGTCTGCCCTTTTTTTTTTTTCCCAGTTCCAACCTATTTTTATTTAACCTAAGACTGTGCTAGTTTTATATGATGCTAATAGTTTGGTTCAAGTTTCATAGATTTCTCACAGTAGTTACATTATTATGCAATGGCTTTAAATTTTATTGTTTTTTCTTTCTGTATTGCTGCTTTTATGTTGCAGGATTTTTTAACAAAAAAGTATATTAATGAGAAATCTGTTTTGTAGACCTTGTCGTTTGAGATTAAGTTCTCCTTTTCAAACCTTTCCCATTTGAATTCCAGTACAGAATAATGCCTTAATGTCATTAATCATAACATGTTGGTATAATTCCCAATTTTGACTCTAAATACTAATTTATCTTAACTAAATGAAATCCAATAATTGACAAAAGGTCAGAGGCCTTTGTGAAATATATCATAGTACTTACAAATATAGAGAGCAACTTTCTGTGTAATGCCAGACACTTAGAAAACTGCTTCTTTTTTATGTGTCAAACGTAACGTTTATAGTGGACTTCCTCACTGCAGTTGAGACAGTAGCAATCTCATTTCAAAAGGCAAATTAAGAAGCAAAATTCAGATACTGATTTAAATGAATAAGAAAAAATGCAAACAAATGTTCGATGTCCTCATGGATTGTTAACTTTTCAGCCAGAGATTTTGTGTTTTACATATAGCAGATATATTTGGTAATCAATGCAGTTAATAATTAGCGGATCACCACATCATGTCCTTTTGATGCTTTCATACTGAGGAAAGAAACCTAATGTAGAAACCAAGTGAATATGTCCCAGTCTACAAAACCCAGAACTCAAAACCCTTTATATGGAAAAGTAGTTTAGATTGATTATTTAATATAAATAGGATCCCAGAAGGCAGTATACCCAGTCATAGCTGGAAGTGAAGATCAGAGTTCAAAACCTAGCAACATGGTAGAAAAGAACTAGGTATATTTGGTCTCCAACTAGGGAGAAAAAAAGATGAGAGGAGTTGAAAATACTAGAACATTAATGGGAAATGTAGTTTTTTTGTTTTGTTTGAGATGGAGTCTTACTTTGTCACCAGGCTGGAGTTCAGTGGCGCCATCTCAGCTCACTGCAACCTCCACCTCCTGGGTTCAAGCGATTCTTGTGCCTCAGCCTCCTGAGTAGCTGGGATTACAGGCACAAGCCACCACACCCAGCTAATTTGTGTATTTTTATTCGAGATGGGGTTTCACCATGTTGGCCAGGATAGTCTCGATCTCCTGACCTTGTGATCCACCCACCTCAGCCTCCCAGAGTGCTGGGATTACAGGCATGAGCCACTGCACCCAGCCGGGAAATCTAGTTTTTAAAAGTGTGACTCACTAAATTGTTTTAATGTCCCAGCTGTTTTTCTGTTTTGGAAAGCATTATGCCAGCCAAACAACACATCTGTGGGCAGCTGGCCTATGCACCCCCATATTTACCTGTGTTACCCAGCATGTTTCTAAGTAACTAAATCTGTTTCTGAATGTTCAGTATATTTTGAGTTGAATATATTGTGTTGGATTTTTTCTGTCTCTATGTTTTTTGAATAAATAGTATTGGTTCTTTTCTGTATATGTATTTTTTGATAATACAATTTTTAACCCTAAGAGATGTTTTCCTCTTTAGTATCCTGGTTCCTAAAGCACTGTTGTTGTATTTGATATAGAAATGTAAAATATTATATCTGAGCACTTTGAAAAATGTCTCTTAAAAGCTTCAGTCAACCTGTAAAAAAGGTTCAAATAGAGGTGCCTAAGAATGCGAAGTGATTTGTTAGTTTGAGAACAGAATTAAAATGACGTGAAAAAATATACATTTTTATTTAAGTTTATAATTGAAGCACATTTACTAAAGCCTCTTAGGGAACTGATTGAGGTGACCTAATTCTTAACTAATTGAAGGACCAGAAAAGAATTTGTCCTTCATTTTGTTTAAGATATAACTTCTTAAGTAATTTTATTTTATCATCTAATGCTGAGATTTATTTGAACTAGAAATTAGTGCTGTGCCAGAGTGAGAGTGCTTCTGAAAGCCAGGTCTTTCTGTATCTACTGTTGCAAGGTGGTTATAGGCCAGTGTGTGCTGCAGTGTCTTCATTTATAAACTGGGCTAAAAAACTTGAGGTTTAGGAAGATTAATTAGATAATAATTGTGCAGCACCTGTGGGAGTTCTGTTACCTTTTAAGCACCATGCAAGGTGCACCAGTTTTACTGCAGTAGAAGGGAGGAAATGTCTCGGTGACTTGTTTTAAATTAGGCCAGGGAAAGTTATATACCCCGGTGAAGAAGCTCTTGTTAGTGGTTTTTCTTTTTCTTTTTTTAAATTATGAAATATTTCAAGCACACAAAATACAGAGAACCTGAAGTATATTTTGCACGTTTTGAAAGTCTTAAATATCACATACTTACAAAACACTTAAATATGTGGTGTTATATATTGTGCAACCTGCCTTTTCTGGGGGGTCAGCAATTACGTTTCTTACGCTTATCTAAAAATCAGCAGTGCTAGTACATTTGTGTTTTTTTTTTTTTTAATTTTTATTTTTTAATAGAGATAGGGTCTTGCTATGTTGCCCAGACTGGTCTCGAACTCCTGGGCTCAAGCAATCCTCCTGCCTCTGCCTCCTAAAGTGCTGAGAGTATAGCCATGAGCCACTGGGCCTGTTCACTAGTTGAATCTTTTTAGCAGTATTATATGAATCTATAATAATTTATTTCAATTTTTTTTGTTGTTGCTGACAATGTAGTGTATATTCTTGGACATATTTCCTTACATATTCAAAAGTTTATCCAGGATTTATACCTAGGAATGGAATCGCCAGGTCATAAGATAAATGTATGTCAGGGGTGTCCAATCTTTTGGCTTTCCTGGGCCACACTGGAAGAAGAATTGTTTTGAGCCACACATAAAATACGCTAACACTAACAATTGTTGATGAGCTGGAAAAAAAATCACAAAAAAAAATCATAATGATTTAAGAAAGTTTATGAATTTCTGTTGGGCCACATTCAAAGCTGTCCTGGGCCATACGCAGCCTATGGGCCACGGGTTGGACAAGCTTGGTGTGTGTTTATTAGATACTGCCAAATTGTTCTCCAAAGCAATTATACCTAAATTTTTGTCGAGTGGAAGTTCCCAGGTTCCCTTTGTTACACACTTTTTCTAGCACTTGGTGTTAGATATTCTTTTATTGCCTGGTAGATAGGAACTCAGTTGATTTCCTCTCCGCCCTCTGTATTAAAATATAATTTACATGGAATAAAACTCATGCATTTTATGTGTACAGTTTGATTGAATTTATGGTAATTGTATAAGGTCGTATATCCACCCCAACAGTCAAGATACGAAACATTTCCATCACCCTAATAAGTTTCTTCACGCCTGTTTGTAGTCAGTCTCCCCTTCCCCAGCCAGTAAGCTGCTTTTGTCATTACGGTTTTGCCTTTTCTAGAATTTGATAAAGATGTAATCATACAGTGAGTTATCTTTTGTGCTAGACTTCTTTCACTTAGCATGTTTTTGAGATTCAGTCCTGATGGTGTGTGTTATTTTGTTCCTTTTTGTTGCTTTCTATTTCATGGTATGAATATACCACAATTCATTCATTCATCAGTTGATGGATATTTGGGTTGTTTCTGGTTTGGGGCTAGTATATAAATAATGATGCTGTAAACATTCATGTACAAATGTTTGACTCAGTTGATTTTTGATTATTGATATTTAAAAATCTTGCCACCCTCTAGTTTGAATAATTTGACTCAGATTTTCTACATAGACAAATTATTTACAAATAACAGTTTTGTTTTCTTTTTTCTAATACCTAATCTTGTTATCGTTTGTGTACTTGCTGTAGGATCTCTAGTACAGTGTTCAATGGAAACAGTCAATTTTAGTGGGCATTCCTGTATTCCTCAATTAAAAGGGTATGGTGAAGTATAAAGTTTCACCATTAAGAATGAGGCTTTCTATAGGCTTTTGATTGTTAGCCTTACTGATGTTAAAGAATTTTGGCCTTTGCTAGTTTGCAAAGATTTTTTTTTTTAATGGAAGTTGAATTTTGTCAAATACGTTTTCTGTATATTTTGAGATAGGCACGGGGTTTTTCTTCTTAAATCTTACGTGGCTTTTTCTTTAAGTAAAGCTTACTCTTTGAAGTGTTAAAATTTAATCACTCTAAAAACATTTTTAATAAATCTCTTAGATTAAAAACTTTTTAATCTTGAGCATACTTTAATCCCTTCTCCATGACTCAGATTGTATTATGGAACATCATTTATCTATCATACATGGTGTTAATTCTTGACTATAAATTGCTCAAGGTTTAAGCCATGTCTTAATCACATTTGAATTTCCCACAGGATCTAGCACAGTATATTGCAAATAGCAGGCATTAATAAATGCTGAACTAGGCTACCTCTCTTGCTAAATAGCCACAGTTTGTTTTACGTTATGAATTATGTTGCATCTCTCCCTTCCCTCATTATCATGCTGGCTGCTGATATAACTTTTATGAATCATAAAGAATTAAATAATCACGCTTTTTAAAAAATATATCTAAGCTGGCCAGGCATGGTGGCTCACGCCTGTAATCCCAGCACTTTGGGAAGCCGAGGTGGGTGAATCATGAGGTCAGGAGATCGAGACCATCCTGGCTGACACGGTGAAACCTTGTCTCTACTAAAAATACAAAAAGTTAGCCAGGCGTGGTGGCAGGTGCCTGTAGTCCAGGCTACTCGGGAGGCAGAGGCAGGAGAATGGTGCGAACCCAGGAGACAGAGCTTGCAGTGAGCCGAGATCGCGCCACTGCACTCCAGCCTGGGCAACAGAGCGAGAGAGACTCTGTCTCAAAAAAAAAAAAAAAGAAAGAAAATTGATCTAAGTTTTATTCACTCATCAAATATATAAGTGCCATCTAATGCCAAGCCCAAGCTTGGCTTGGAGCTGCCTGTAATGCAAAATGAATATGAATAGATACTCAAAAGATCTTATAGCCTAGTAGAGAGAGGATCTTTATGTGAATTATTCTAATGAAAGAAAAGTGATCACTAGGAATTTAGAGAGAAAAGATTAGATAGACTTTGCAGATTTAACAGCTCTTCTATGAAGTACATGATGGTGGTGCATAGGTTTGGGGTCTATAATCTGGCTCATCAAACACTCTTGTTTATTTCCTGATTCTTAAGCCACGTTTCACGTTATTGAGGTGCTGAATAAATTGACCTGTGGATAAGTGAAGTGTTTTGTAAGTGAAATTCCTTAAGAAATTGAATTTTTAAAAAACTGTAATAGTGCTGAGAAGTGAGTTTCGAATGAACACGAGAAGTCAACTCTAGCATGGTTTATAAAGGTCTTTTGTGACCTGCCCCAGTTTCTTGTCCATCATTTCTCATACCCCTTTCCACCATATTGGGCAGTCCAGCCAAAGCACGTGTGGCTCTTGGAAATGTCATGCATTTTAGCTCCATAATTTTTGAAAAATCTCTGCCATATATATAATTTCCTTTAACTCTGTCTTCTGCTGAGGTAATGAGTATTTGTCCTTTAACATTCCACTGAAGTATTTTCTCCCTTGGGAAGTCTTCCTGAAACTCATCCCCTCTTACGTGCTCTCTGTGCATTTTCCTATTAGAGCTCGTATCATATTTATTTCTTTTTGTATATTTGTCTATTTTCCAGACTGATCCAACTGGTCTCTTTCTTGGCAGAGCATCTATTTCCAGTGCCTAGCACAGCTCTTGGCACATAGTAGACATTTATAATTTATTCTCAAAATGATTGTTGAACAGTTAAAAATGATATATTACAATGCCTTGAAATTTGTCATCAATTTGCCAGTTGGGGCTGCATATTCTTTTACAGATGTCTGCCTGTGCTGTTTGGCTATTCATTTATGTACTGTTGGAAGAGAAAGCCTGCCAAATGGGGTGGGTGTGTGCGCACATTTGGCTGTCTCAGCAGCTGATACCAAATGTTGGAATAACTATTTCCATCTGTCATTTTCATTCCCCCCACTCTCCCTCCACCCTAAAATTAATTATGTTAGGAACAATTTCTTACCTCCTTAGATACTTATGTCAGACAAGGGCTCAAGCAAAAGATGTATACTTTATCATTAAAGTTTTGTAATACCTTATGACTCCATGGAATTCTTGTAACTTTCTTTTCACAGCTGGGATATCTTACATGGCTTGATAAATTCTTCAGACTTATTACATACTTTAATTCCTTGCAATACACTCATTGTCTTACACACATAGTATATTGACATGTGCTACAGAAACCATGACATTCTCATAGCAATGGACTGATTCTTAGAATAAACAGTATTTGTTGTTCGCTGTTAAATTCTATGTTTGAAATCTCAACCTAAGAACACACTATATCACATCACATTGTTGTTGGTTGCTTCAGCATCTGGGATTAGACCTTTCTCAGCGGTATCATGTTAAAGTTCTTCATCTTAGAATTAAAAACATATAATGTTAGGTTTCATTCCTAACTGAATTCTTGCTTCAACCAAATCTGTGTTCTAATACAGGGGTCCCCAACCACCAGGCCACAGACCAGTACCGGAACTGGTCTTGGCTAGGAACTTGGCTGCACAGTTAGCATTGCTGCCTGAGCTCCACCTCCTCTCAGATCAGCGGGGACGTTAGATTCTCTTAGGAGTGCGAACCCTATTGTAAACTGTACGTGTTAGGGATCTAGGTTGTGCGCTTCTTATGAGAATCTAATGCCTGATGATCTTCTGAGGTGGAACAGCTTCACCCCAAAACCATATCCCAACCCCCCTCAATCTGTCTGTGGAAAAATTGTCTTCTACGAAACTGGTCCCTGGTGCCAAAAAGGGTTGTGGAGGGCTGTTCCAGTAACCCATCCTGTTCTTGTGCATCATTCATAGTTTTTCTTCCTAATTTTTTATCCTATTAGATAGGTTTAGGTGAAGTCTACTTTCTCCCTTAAGCCTACCCCATATTGGGTTTTCCAAGTAAAGGACAGAGTCATGTACTTCAAGAGGCTGTTCATGTATACTATGAATTTTTGCAGTCTTTACTATTTATTGAGTGACTACTTATTTAGGTATCTTTGTTTTCTTAGCTCTTTGCACGTGAACTTGGGTACAAATCAGAAATTTGCTATAATTCTAAAGTGACAGAATAGAGGGATCAGGTTATAAGGGCACAGGGAGGGAGGAGTATCTAGGAATTATGAATGTCATGACCCCAAATAATGTTCTAATACTAAATTGTTTTAAGTGGATAAAAATGAAAATTCTATAAAATCTTGTGCTGGTTTTGTTTCTTGAATTTATAAGTAAGTTTTTATCATTGAATATTTTCTCATTTTTTTCTACTGCTTCTATCTTTAAAAGAAAGTGAAGAATTTTATCAGACCATGGTTTAGAGTAGAGCAGTGGGATAATAGGATTATGTATTTTTATGTATAGAATTTTATCCTATTTTTTGAAATTCTAATTGTTTAAATAATTTTAGTATCATTGTTTGTTCTGTTCCTTATTTTCCTGTAATTTTTTCTTGTGGATGGTTTAGAATAGTTTTATACCTGGTATGAAATATAAACCATCTGTAGCAGGCCTAACACATAATTTCATAAACGATCAGATAGAGAGATGCCCTGGATTTATAATTTACAAGGCTCATCATCATATTATATGACTAAGTTGTAGCATAACCTCTTCTAAATTATTAAATTTTAGAAGATATCACCAAAAGTTGTGCATGCAAAATAAAAATTATGGAGTGTATCATTGCTTGAGTCAGGGTTAGCAGGTGGGGTGTTGAGATTAGAAGTAGACAACTCTCCTAGAGACCAATGTCCCAGTCCAAGAACCATTAAGATGAGCCCTGGAGCTACCATTTAATCATTCCTGGGTTGATTTTGATGAGAGGCACAACTCCTTTGGTCTTTATGTCTTCATTTATTAAAATGATAATCCATGAGGTTTTTCCGATCCTGAGCCTTCTGTTGTTCTGTCTGGAGATAAGATACTTAACTGTCTTTTTCATATTTTAGGACCCAGATGATGTGGTACCAGTTGGCCAAAGAAGAGCCTGGTGTTGGTGCATGTGCTTTGGACTGGCATTTATGCTTGCAGGTGTTATTCTAGGAGGAGCATACTTGTACAAATATTTTGCACTTCAAGTAAGTGGAAAAATTATTTTGTGTCTCTGATTTTTTTTTTTTGCCTCTCCTGATGTGCGTTACAAAATTGTTTACAACTTGCTGTAAGCTTGTACTTTTTATCTGTGACCTTCAGCCAGAGTGGTAGTTCTATTTTAAAGCTGTGTTTAAACATCTCTCCATGATATGTTTGCTGAGCCCATCACACACAGTCACTAAAAGCAGAGTAACTTGAAATGTTGCTGACTAAAGGATTTATTTAGGTCATTGGGTGATTTTACTAACCTTTATTTTCCTACTATAAATAAGGGTTGAGAGGAATAGTATTATGAATTGCCAGTTGAATAAATACATCAGCCACAAATGTTGTCATATTGATAGGCCATAACTTGATAGTCAGCTTGGACTCCCCTTGGTCCTACTGTACCCTTGGGCCCAGAGTACAGTAAGACCATGTCTCTGCTTCTTTTCCAGTCACTGGTTTCACTAAAGAACTGGGTGACTTCAGCGGTGATATTGAAATAACATAGGATTAATAGTAATCCCAGTGGGTTAAGACAAAGGTTTTCCTTCTGATTAATTATAATTTACAGTCTATTTTGTGATATATTTCTCTTGGCAATAATTCAGAAGTTTTTTTAGGAGTTTTGAAGAGGAAATTACTTTCAAGGTTTTATGACTACTTCAGCTGTTTCAAAATTTGGAGAAAGCTGACGAGACTTATTAAAATAATTTAAATAACTAATTTTGAAACATTCTCAATTTCATGCTCATTTTCTGTGTTGTTCAAGATGATCAATCACATATTGATAGACATTACCAAAATACTAGTCATCTTTTTTAATACCGTTTTTTTTTACAAGAAATACATATAGTATAGAAAAAATCATTGCAATTCCATTTTCCGGAGATAACATTTGGTGCATTAACTGTTTTTTTTTGTTTGTTTGTTTGTTTTTGTTTTTAACGGAGTTTCGCTCTTGTTGCCCAGGCTGGAGTGCAATGGCGTGATCTCGGCTCACTGCACCCTCCACCTCCCGGGTTCAAGTAGTTCTCCTGCCTCAGCCTCCCAAGTAGCTGAGATTACAAGTGCCTGCCACCACACCTGGCTAATTTTTGTACTTTTAGTAAAGACAGGGTTTCACTATGTTGGCCGGGCTGGTCTCGAACTCCTGACCTCAGGTGATCCACCCACCTTGGCCTCCCAAAGTGCTAGGATTACAGGCGTAAGCCACTACGCCTGGCCCGGTGCATTCACATTTTATATACCCTTAGTCTTTATTGTGTGTGTAGCGTGTGTGTGTGTGTGTGTGTGTGTGTGTGTGTGTGTGTGTACATGTACTGTGTGTTTGGTTTTTTTTGAGATGGGATCTCACTCTGTCACCCGGGCTGGAGTGCGGTGGTGCAATCACAGCTCACTGCAGCCTCAACCTCTTGGGCTCAAGCAATTCTCCTGCCTCAGCCTCCCCAGTAGTAGCTAGGACTACAGGTGTGTGGTCCCATGCCCAGCTAATTTTTTCATTTTTTGTGGAGACACGGTCTCACCATGTTGCCTAGGCTGGTTTTGAACTCCTGGGCTCAAGCAGTTCATCTGTCTCAGGCCTCCACCCCCAAAGTATTAGGATTACAGGCATGAGTTACTGCACCCGACCTCATATACTGTTTTTTCTTTTTGTAAAAGGGAGACAGTAGTATAAAGATTTGCTGTAATCCAGTATTTTCCCCTGAATTGTGATGTAAAGGGAAAATTAGAACTACTTATATGCATATAGAAATTTCAGAAAAGTTATCCCTTTTTTGGCTAATAAGAAAAAAGTCATTTAATTAGTAGACCATATCAAAACTTTTTAATATATTCTTTCAGAAAAACTTAACTAGTTTTGGAATATATTCTTTTATAAAAACTGCTTACAAGTAGAGTTAGGTCTGTTGTTTCTTTATATTTATTTGTTACTGGATAGCTGATTATTTTTATGTTCTATTTTCACCTACCACGAAAAGTAAAGGGAAAACCAGCTGCCTTTCTTCTTTTGAAGCTGTTCTTTTACAGTGCTTCAAAACCTGATCTTAAAGAATATGCTAACTCTGTAATTAAACTGTCTGACTTGTCATCTAAAAGCAAGAGTTTGCAAGCAAAATGCTATTTAGATAGAGGTGGCAGCTTAAGTAATGCTTATTTAAAAACCTGTCTCATGCTGAATTGCTGAAATGAGTCTTTAAACTCTATAGCCAGATGACGTGTACTACTGTGGAATAAAGTACATCAAAGATGATGTCATCTTAAATGAGCCCTCTGCAGATGCCCCAGCTGCTCTCTACCAGACAATTGAAGAGAATATTAAAATCTTTGAAGAAGAAGAAGTTGAATTTATCAGTGTGCCTGTTCCAGAGTTTGCAGATAGTGATCCTGCCAACATTGTTCATGACTTTAACAAGGTGAGCCAAGTGTCCAGAATTGTAGAAAGAGTGCAGGTTCTGTAGTTTATGCTTTTTGTAGTTTTAATTTCAATATTTGCTAGTTTATTATATTTAGAGTTCAGTTTAATAAACTGTCAACATTTGGTGGGCTCTGCTTTGTCTGAAGCAGACCCTGGTGACCCAGCCTTCTCATATCTTGTCTTTCCTTTCCCTTAAAGCCCACCTCATGACTGTTCCTCCTTTGCTACAAACTAATATTTTTTATATGTTCCCACATTTTCTTAGATAAGAGGTAATTTATGTCCCTGTTTTTTGGTAGCATTTTCAAAATCAATAATTTTGTTAATCTGTTTTTAAGTTCTCGTTCTACATTTCCCCCCAGCTTTTGAGCATTTTTATGTAATGCAGAAAAGTTGAATATCCAAAATCCTCCACTTTGTTCCAGATATTGTCATATTTGCTTCATCTCTTTTTCTGTCATTTGATGTAAGTACCTATGCTGTTATCTCTCAAGAATGAGATGTCCTCCTACATAACCACATCATTATCACATCTAAGAAAATTAACATGATCTTGTAGGACAGTAGTCCCGCCTTATCTGTGGGGGATACAAGCTAAGACCCCCCAGTGGATGTCTGAAACCGCAGATAGTACCAAACCGTATATATACTATGTTTTTCCGTATTAGTGTACATATATACATATGTTAAAATTTTATTTACAAATTAGCCACAGTAATAGATTAACAATAATTAATAAAACAGTTAAAATACTATAATAAAAGGTATGTGAAGGTGGTTTCTCAAAATATTTTACTATACTGTACTTACCTAGGTATTTGTGGACTGTAGTTAACTGAAGGTAACTGAAACTCAGGAAGCACAACCTCAGATAAGAGAGACTACTGTATTTAATATGTTTACAATTTATATTTGTGTTTAAATTTCCCCAATTTTTGTCCCAATAATTTTTTGTTTTTTCAAATCAGGATTCAGAGATTCAGAAGTTCATGTATCACCTGTGATTTTTGTGTCTCTCTGTATAAGCTTGCCATTTTGAACACTCCAATATATTACTGAAGTTAGCTTTGCAAACATTTCGTGCCTGATACGTCTGATGGATGTTTAGAAACCAGTTTGAAAATTTACTTATTTCAAGGAAATAAACATCCAAAGCAAATAGTAAATAATAATAGCTAACACCGAGCTCTTAGGAATCAAAATGTTGACATTGTTTGGTTTAACTTATTCTTAAAAACCATCCTATGAGACAGTCTTTCTCAACCAGCATTTCTCATTTGAACCATAGAACACAAAATCATTTAAATGACTGTTTCTCCGATGTTCTAACGATGGTAGTAGTATTGAAGATACATACAAGAAAACTTAATCTTTATGCACAATGGACAGATAGCCTTAGAGGGCATTTGAGCTTATAAGTGAGAAAGTTAAATTGCTTAATTATATAAGTATTTGCAGTTAATTTGAATATGTATTATTTATTATAGAAATACACTCTTGATGAGCATTTTATTTACTGGTAGCAATATTTTTTCCTCTCCCATTCCCACTTCCAACTTTATCCAGCCAAATTCTGAATTTGTTGAAATGCAAGTGATTTATACATTCTAAAGCCAATTCATTTTAATGATACAAATTATTCTTAAAAATCCAGTTGCTGCCTGTTTTGCTATTACTGTGACTACACTGTATCTTTTTCTTCCCAGAAACTTACAGCCTATTTAGATCTTAACCTGGATAAGTGCTATGTGATCCCTCTGAACACTTCCATTGTTATGCCACCCAGAAACCTACTGGAGTTACTTATTAACATCAAGGTATAAGAATGTTGACTATTTTTGATGAATGATGCCCTTATAGTGTTTTGGAATACCCTGTTGAGAAATTAGCCCTGTAGGAGCTCATTTTATCAGACTGTAGTTAAGAATTTTACAAGGATGAACGAATACTCATGGTTTTTGTTTTTAATGTTTTATATCTTGAAATTGAAATACAATTTCTCAAATAATGTTTTAAGTTTTCCTAAAGAGCCAGAGAGTAAATACTGGCCAACTACTTAATTCTGTTGCCATAGACAATATGTAAAACAAATGAACATGACTATATTCCAAAAAAAACTCTACTTATAAAAATAAGCCGGGGGTGGAGGCTCATGCCTGTAATCCCAGGACTTCGGGAGGCCTAGGTGGGAGATTCGCTTGAGGCCAGGAATTTGAGACCAGCCTGGACAACATAGAACATAAAACAAACAAACAGATGGTGGGTAGTAGTTTGGCAACCTGTTCCATACCATAATGTGTAAGAATTTTGTCTTGTTACTCTAGTCTACTCAGTAGATGTTCTGAGATAGTCATGTCATGTATTCTTTTCTGAATGTAGGCTGGAACCTATTTGCCTCAGTCGTATCTGATTCATGAGCACATGGTTATTACTGATCGCATTGAAAACATTGATCACCTGGGTTTCTTTATTTATCGACTGTGTCATGACAAGGAAACTTACAAACTGCAACGCAGAGAAACTATTAAAGGTAATACTTTTTAAATGTTGAAGTGTTGGGCAGAAAAGTTCATTGCGTTAAACTAGATTTAGGTGAAGCCTAGTCATTGTTACCAATATACTTGCCATGAGTGAGATAATATTGTGTCGTTATATAATAGTCCCAGGTTTCTATAGAATTATCTTAATTCTATTTATAAGTCCGCCCTTTTCAGATGGAGAGAAAAGGTCAATGTGAAATGTCATTGCCTTGAGATGCTGGTACCTCATTTTCCATCTCGTTAGTCACCCTATCCAACTTCACATCCTAACCACTGTGGTTCAGCCATACTGAAAGGGTTTTTATTATCCAGAGGGTCTCTTGGGACCAGGTCTTCAGCTGTGTTTTCAGAGATCTGGATTCTAAGCAGGCCGTTTGCCTTTTGGATCATATTGGGAATAATCACTGTCAGGGTAGTTGGAAAGGAATTTGGGTGAAGAATTAAGAGCATTGATACAACTAATGTTGTAGCTTTGCCAAATCATTTAACCTTTATTTTCTCACCTGAAATATAAGGATTACAGTATCTCCCCATTTCCTTTTAAGCTCATTGTGAAAATAAAGTACATGTGGCAGCTGTGTAAAGTAAGAAGTGCCATTCAGATACACTGTGGTGTGATTTCTTTGGAATTGTGTCACCCAGTAAAAGTGCTTTCCTGGCTTTTTGCTAGCATTTTAAATAATACTGTTCTCTCATCTCTGGCTGTTGAGTCATCTGAAACCAGCTTGATTGCATGTTTTTTTTTTTTTCCCCCAACTTTTATTTTAGATTCAGGGGGTACATGTGCAGGTTTGTTTCAAAGGGTGTATTATATTATCTGATGGGTGGTTTGGGGTACAAATGATCCCATCACTCAGGTAGTGAGCATAGTACCCAATAGGTAGTTTCTCTTTTTTTTTTTTTTTTTTATTATTATCAAGTTCTGGGTTACATGTGTACAATATGCAGGTTTGTTGCATAGGTATTCAGGTGCCATGTTGGTTTGCCGCACCCATCAACCTGTCACCAAATTAGGTATTTCTCCTAATGTTATCCCTCCCCAAGGCCCCCACCTCCCGACAGGCCCCAGTGTGTGATGTTCCCCTCCCTGTGTCCATGTATTCTTATTGTTCACCTCCCACTTATGAGTGAGAACATGCGGTGTTTGGTTTTCTGATCTTGTGATAGTTTGCTGAGAATAATGATTTCCAGCTTCATCCATGTCCCTGCAAAGGACATGAACTCATCCTTTTTTATGGCTGCATAGAATTCCATGGAGTATAGGTGCCACATTTTCTTAATCCAGTCTATCATTGATGGACATTTGGGTTGGTTCCAAGTCTTTGCTATGAATAGTGCTGCAGTAAACATACATGTGTATGTGTCTTTATCATAGCATGATTTATAATCCTTTGGGTATATGCCCAGTAACGGGATTGTTAGGTCAAATGGTATTTCTAGTTCTAGATCCTTGAGGAATCGCCACACTGTCTTCCACAATGGTTGAACTAATTTACACTCCCACCAACAGTGTAAAAGCATTCCCCAATAGGTAGTTTTTCAACCCTTACCTCCTCCCTCCCTCCCTCCCTTCCTTATAGTCCCCTGTATGTATTGTTCCCATCTTTATGTCAGTGAGTACCCAGTGTTTACCTCCTACTAATAAGTGAGAGCAGTGTAAGGTAGGTATTTGGCTTTCTGTTTCTGGGTTAATTCATTTATGATAATGGTCTCCAGCTGCATCCATATTGCTGCAAAGGACATGATTTCATTCTTTTTTACTGCTGTGTTGATTTCTTACATTTAAAAATGCTCTTGGTTCATAATTTTTTTTTAAGTCAGCCTTACACATGCCATGAAATTTACCCTTTTTAGTGTGCAATTCTGAGTTTCCACAAAGATACACATGGTCTTGCAAGCACCACCATAGTCAAGATACGGAACATTTTTAATACCTTCAAGTTCATGAATTTGTAAGCAATCTGTGTAGCATTATTAATGTTGCTGTGATCTGTCAATATATTAATAGTTCAGAAAAGGGAGAAAAATTATTTTTCTTCAGCATAAACAGATTCAAACTGTAGAAGTTTTTGTAGAGTATAGAGTGAAATACTTCTATACATCTAAATAATAACTATAAAAAATATGTGAATGTTTATGACTAAAGAATCAAAATTTTAAAAAACTTTTTCCCTCTCCAACAGGTATTCAGAAACGTGAAGCCAGCAATTGTTTCGCAATTCGGCATTTTGAAAACAAATTTGCCGTGGAAACTTTAATTTGTTCTTGAACAGTTGAGAAAAACATTATTGAGGAAAATTAATACCACAGCATAATCCCACCCTTTACATTTTGTGCAGTGATTATTTTTTAAAATCTTCTTTCATGTAAGTAGCAAACAGGGCTTTACTATCTTTTCATCTCATTAATTCAATTAAAACCATTACCTTAAAATTTTTTTCTTTCCAAGTGTGGTGTCTTCTATATTTGAATTAGTAACTGTATGAAGTCATAGATAATAGTACATGTCACCTTAGGTAGTAGGAAGAATTACAATTTCTTTAAATCATTTATCTGGATTTTTATGTTTTATTAGCATTTTCAAGAAGACGGATTATCTAGAGAATAATCATATATATGCATACGTAAAAATGGACCACAGTGACTTATTTGTAGTTGTTAGTTGCCCTGCTACCTAGTTTGTTAGAGCATTTGAGCACACATTTTAATTTTCCTCTAATTAAAATGTGCAGTATTTTCAGTATCATATTTAACTATTTAGAGAATGATTTCCACCTTTATGTTTTAATATCCTAGGCATCTGCTGTAATAATATTTTAGAAAATGTTTGGAATTTAAGAAATAACTTGTGTTACTAATTTGTATAACCCATATCTGTGCAATGGAATATAAATATCACAAAGTTGTTTAACTAGACTGCGTGTTGTTTTTCCCATATAATAAAACCAAAGAATAGTTTGGTTCTTCATATCTTAAGAGAATCCACATAAAGGAAGAAACTATTTTTTAAAAATTCACTTATATATATATATACAATGAGTAAAATCATAGATTTTTCTTTAAATAAAAATAAGTCCTTTTAATAACTAAACCAGATTCTTTGTGGATACTATTAAAATAACATTTAAGCCTCAACCTTGAATGATGTTGTTTAATATAAAATGCTTTTATTTTTCATGGAAGGGCTATCAAAGCCTAACGTTTCCAAGGAACATAAAAGAACTTGTGCTTCTCTGAGAGTGCCTGCCTCAGAAATGGAACATTTTGAGTTAATAATGATGATTCTTATACTTCTAAGTTTGCTTCCTCTCTGAAATAATTCAGAATCCACCCCCATTTAAAATATCTATGATTCATTTCACCTCAAATTCCTAAGACAAAAAATGTCAATTCTGACTTTAGGAGGTCAGAGTTTTTAAAGCTTCAGACTCTTAAAGGATTTGGTCTAGAAACCTATTCTAATTCAAAAGGATATTATTTACTCATGGCTCTTCGTTTCATTTCAGTAATATTGTCAGAGCTTTAAGCCAGTGAGTTGGATATTCAGGAATTAACAATTTTAGAAGATAATATGTTTCAATAAAATGAGAATTGGTTTTTCCTACTTTCCAGGCTCTAAAATTACATGAATTTTCAGGTAGCTGTGAACATTTAGGAGCACATTGCTCATTGAGCATCTTTTATATGCCCAACATACGATATTATGTTGAAGATACATCTGCAAAGAAGAAAAAAAGCCACTGCCATCGTGGAGACTCACAATCTAGGAAAAGAGACGGACAGCAACCAACTAGTTACAATACATTGGGATCAGTAGTATGAAGGAGAACAGGTGTAGGTTCTTTGGAAAACATTTAGGAGAGTCAGTGAGACTTTCAGAATGTGAAGTGCATGGGATTAGGTCATGGAAGACCGTATATGTCATCTTAAGGACTTCATTCAGTAGACCATGGGCCACTATTGAAGCTTTACATTTTGGAAGGAGCTTATTAGTTTGTTTTCCCTGTGATTATAGTAGTAATGCGGTATTAGGGTAGCTGAACTGCAATAATAATCCCAACATCTCACTGGCTTCATGCAGTAGGAATATGCCTTCATCACAGTCCAGTGTGGCAGGCAGCCTCCAGACTCCCAGGGACCCAGACTTATACTTTACTAAATATAATTGTTTCATTTGAATTTTTAAAGGTTTTTGTATAATCATCTTAGTAAAACCTTTGATAATTCTTCACAACATTTGCAATCATTGATTTGGCCACATTGATCTAACATGATACCCATGATTTTACTTCATTTCCATTAGTATTCTGATAAGTTCCTTTAGAGTCAATTGAGTAGAGTACCCCTCTCACCCAAGCTTAGTCATGTCCCAGGAATTTTGGAACTCCAACTGAGGTTTCAGGTTCATTATTCATTCTAGGGCTGAATGGATAATGTGCCGTTTGAACTCTTGTGCCATGCTGGAAACTGTGGTCTTGGTGTGGCATGGAAAAAACAGGGCAAAGGATGTGGATGAGAAGATGACAAAGAAAATCAGATATGCAGAGAGGACTGCCTGGTCTCTCAGTGGGTTCCAGGGAGACTTGGCTATCCTTCCCTGTTCTTGAGTTCTGTCTAGTCCATTTGGGCTCCTATAAGAAAATACCATAGACTGAGTGACTTCAAACAACAAAAGCTTATTTCTCTCAGTTCTGGAAGCTGGCAAGTTCAAGATCAAGTCACCTGCAGATTCAGTGTCTGATGAGGTCCTCCTTCCTCACAGACAGCTGTCTTCTCTCTGTGACCTTATATCACAGATTTCTCTGGGTTCCTCATATAAAGACACTGATCCCATTCATGGGGGTTCCACTCTGATGACCTAACACCTCTCAAAGGCCCCATTTCCTAATACTATCACCTTGGGGGTAAGGATTTCTTTTTTTTTTTTTTTTTTTTTGAGACGGAGTCTCGCTGTGTCTCCCAGGCTGGAGTGCAGTGGCGTGATCTCGGCTCACTGCAAGCTCCGCCTCCCGGGTTCACGCCATTCTCCCGCCCCAGCCTCCCAAGTAGCTGAGACTACAGGCGCCCGCCACCACGCCCGGCTAGTTTTTTGTATTTTTAGTAGAGACGGGGTTTCACCATGTTAGCCAGGATAGTCTCGATCTCCTGACCTCGTGATCCACCCGCCCCGGCTTCCCAAAGTGCTGGGATTACAGGCTTGAGCCACCGCGCCCGGCCGGGGGGTAAGGATTTCAACATGAATTTGGGGGGACACAAACATTCAGACCATAGCAAGTTCCATAATGCAGCCCATCGTGCGTGTGTGTGTGTGTGTGTGTGTGTGTGTGTGTGTGCGTGCGTGTATTTATTTATTTATTTATCTAAGATAGCTCTAGTTTGCTGCTTTGCAACACATTCTGCCCCTATTGCATTGGTTTAAAAAAACAGTACAGAAGTCAAGATGAGACTATGTAAATCTTGACAAGTTGTTAGGATTCTGGCCGTGATTGCTCATCTGTGACGCAGGAGTGAGAGTCTGGCTCGAAAGGTGGCTGAGAATTAAAATAATAGGCATGAAAGTGCTTCGTACAGCTCTTTACAGTTGTTGACAATGCCTTTTTTGAAACCTATCACTGCTGTATGTTAGCAAGCAAACACTGATCTTGTTTTGTAATGTGTAATTTTTCATTTCTGCTTTTCCTATATCCCTTTTTAGACTCCACATCCATATTAGAAGCAAGAAAAAAAAACGTACACAGTGTTCTAAATGTTGTTTATCTTGAATAGTAGAAGGAGGAGTGTAAAACTTAAAGGCTGATTAATAATGCAAATGAAAAGACATGGATTATTGAATGGAAAAGGTCTAGATTCTATGTTTGAATGTGGTTATGAATTAATGTTGGCAGAATCTCTAAGATTCTGCTAAGTGCACATTTAATAGTTTACTAGACATCTTCTCTTCCACCTAGCAAAGAGTTTGTTGCCCAGAGTTATATAAATCTTACTCTATTGGACACTAATCTTTGCATGTTTAACTCTTTGAGACTTAGGTTTAACTCTTCGAGACTAAGGACTTCATGTGTATCTATTTAGAAAAAGAACATTTCTTCATCTCCACAAAGCTATACAGCCATCAGTTTGTTGAATATCTTGTCCAAAGTTATTGCTAGCTTGCTGCTTTCTGAGTCTTTGTGGCTAGTGCTTTTTTGAGGAAGAAGCATGATTTAGTCTCAGCTATCTATTGATCATTTTAGGCTTTTACTGAAAAACTTAAGAACAATTTAATATTTTTTTTGAACTATTTAGTGAATTTTGAGGCCATAAATTATTTCCTGTTAGCACACAGGTATGGATTGTAGATTCCACACTTAATCTTCCAGCCACCTATTGCAGATTGGTTCTGAGAAGCAGGATGAGTGGGAGTGGGTTCTTTAGGGGTCAAAATTGAGACCTAAGTGGTATAAAACAAGATAATCTAGCTTTCTCCCACTTACAATAATTTGATGGGACTTCTATATCTGATTTTTAAGCTTGCATTTTAGTTTATATTTTCATTGTAAAAAAATCAAATAATATAGAAATGTTGAAGGTAAAATGTAAATGTTCCCCCCATTCTACCATCCTCCTTCCTCAGTCCCATTCCCCAACAGTTTAATGTGCAATACAATAATGTGTGATACACAATGACCTAGTTCTTGCCCTAGTGACTAAGAAGATGCAGACACCTTCTTTTCAAATGATGTGGTCTTACCCCCATCACAAATGGAGTGTATTTAAGAAACCCAAGCCAGAAACCCCAAGTCTTCACAGTCACCATGTCCTCCACCTCCCAATAGCTTCCTGCTGTTCTTCTGCTCTAGTGGTTCTCCCTGCTTCCCCACACCCACCCGTGAGCCACAACAGTCTTTCCAAAACACGAATTTGATGGTTTCACACCCCAGCTTAAAACACTTTCCTGGCTTCCCCTGGTTCTTAGGATAAAGACCAAAATACTTAATGCTGTACAGTCCAGTCCCAACCCACTCTCCAGCTTCATCTTAATCACACCCCTCTTTGCTCCTAGTGTCCTACCACATTGCCTGCCTTACTGTTTCTTAGTAAATGCTATTCTTACTTCCTGAAGATTATTTCCATCTGTTCCTCCCACACCCTTCAGTTAGCTTCCTCTCAACCTTCAGAATTTAGTTCAAGTGACCCTTCCTCAAGAGAAACCTTTCCTGAACCATTAGGAAAGGCTTTTCTTGTTTCTCAGTCTCATAGCATCATCTGTCTCTTTTTTGTGACTTGAATATAATATTTTATGTTTTGTCATTGTTGCTTGTTTGGTTAATGTATTTCCCCCACTAGACTGCTCAATACCTTAGTAGGGCACCTGACATGTAGTTGGAGCTCTTATTTATTGAATGAATGAATGAATGATTCCTTCCTGTACCACTCTAGTCTTGCCCACTGTCATTTTTATTCTGGGTACTATATTTCCCAACCAGTTGTCTGGCTTTCTCCTCAGA
Source organism: Macaca mulatta (assembly GCF_049350105.2). NCBI lineage: Eukaryota > Metazoa > Chordata > Mammalia > Primates > Cercopithecidae > Macaca > Macaca mulatta. The sequence goes on from NC_133422.1 coordinate 27,455,980, forward strand.
TCTCATCCCCATGGATCTGAGTGAGTTGCCTTGAATATAAATCTAATTATGTCTTCTGTAAGATTCAGTGATGGTGTCCTGCTGCACTTAAGAGAAAATCCTTTTTTCAAGCCCTAAAATCCTGCCCTCACTAGACTTCTCGCACCATTTCTCTATTTGCATCCTAATCTTTCAGTTTTGGCCTCATATAAGCTTACAGCCCTGCCTGAAACAGTTGTCTCTGTCCCTACTCCACCCCCTGCCCTCCACAAAGAAAAGTTAACTCCTCCTCATCTTTCAGATCGTCAGATTAAAAGTTTCCTGAGATGCCACCATAGCTCTGTTTCTCATACCTGTCATGATACTTTATCACCTGTCTTCATGCAGTCCTCCTCTCGCCTATTAGCAAAATGCTAATACTGTGTCCTCAGTATTTGGCACATAATAGATATTCTTGACATTGAAGGAAGGAATAAACATCTTGGTAACTATAGCTAGAAAAAAAGAAAATACGGTATCTACTTCACTAAAACCAAAGGGGTTTTTTGCGGGGGCAGACAATCTTCATTATTCAGATGGACAATGTTTGTTGAATGAATGAGCTACATTTCATGGATTAACTCGTTCAGCTGGTAAGGGTTATACTTAGAGGCTATTTCATCTTGGCAGGCTTGTTGTTCAAAGTTAGAGCCTCATTTTAAGTAAAATGTTCTGTGGGGGCCATATTAAGATTTTTATATGACAGAATTATATATATATCCACAAATGTTTCAAGCCAAGATTATGTCTTCTTCCATAATGCCACCTTCTTCCAGGATAGTATTTTAGGCCAGATGGTTTTCCACATTTAAAACATACCAACATTCTTTTAAGGCCCAGTGATTATCAAAAGGGATTGGCACTACATTTTAAAATGTAAGGGCAATTTTTGATTGTCACAGAACTAGAGGATGCCATTTGTATTTAGTAGGTGAAGCCAGGCAGGTTGCTAAATGTCTTACAAGTCCAGGAGTCCTGCACAACAAATTACTGCCCTTCCTGATTTGCCAATTATGCCCCTGCTGTGAAGCATGAAAGGAGAGAGAAGAGCTTTCAGAATGCCAGGGATAAATATATCCATTAAGCCTTCAGACTAAGATGCAGGAATAGTTTTCCATTTGAGTATGAATACGGCAACTTCTTAGAACATTTCTTAAAACACATAATTAGCCAAATACTAGTTTAACAGCTAAAACTTACCTAGTTTTAATCAACTCCAGGGAACATTACACTTTATTTAACCCCTAATTATCTGATACCCAAGTTCTGTCAAAAACACTGCTGAGGCATTCAGGAAGATGAGCCTGTGAAATGTGAGAATCCTTCATGTCTCTGGAATGAGTCCCTAGATTCTAGCCCTGCAGCTAGTTGATACTCTAAAAAACTACTATGAATGCCTTCCTTCAGCTCCCGATAGAAATGTCTTTGTAGAACCATGGCATAATATTATTCTCTTGACTTTTGTTGAGGATTGATAGAAATAAAAATGAGCCAGAAATGTTTCTTCAGCTTTTGTAAAAGTCCTATAAAAAGCATTATGTAATATCTAGTACTTCTTATCTCAGTATTTAAAAATTGTGTTAGGAAAGTTTTTTTCACTTACGATACATGTTAATATTAGGTAGGACATCGAAATAATTTATTTGCTTCCCTTTTGCCTTCGTTACTGGGAAACTCAGAGCCAAGCTCATTGCTTAGGTTAATTACTTTCAGCCTAGGTTTTTCTGTGTATCAGCCTTTGGTAGGGCTTGAAGTAACCCTTCAGTTTGCTCATATTTTGTTGTGAGTTTTATAGATCGTTTACATGCAACGAAATGCATGTATCTTAAGTGTTCAACTCAGCGAGTTTTGACACTTTTGTATGTCCATGTTAACGATCATCAAAACGTTTTCACTGCCCCAGAAAATACCATTGTGCCCCTTTCCAGCAAGTATTTCTTCCCTCTGCTAAAACTACTTTTTCATTTCTATGACCATAGTTTAGTTTTTGGCTATTCTTGAACTTTATTTGAATGGAATCGTACATATATAATCTTTTTGTTTGGCTTTTAAAACTCAATATAATGTTTTGACATTTGTCCATGTTGCATGACTCAGCAGTTGTTTATTTTCAGTTGCTGTGTAGTCATTTCTTTTCTGTGTGTGTGTGTGTATGTGTGCGCGTGCTTTTCAAATTTATTTTTTATTTTTTTTGAGACAGAGTCTGACTCTGTCAACTCAGGCTGGAGTGCAGTGGCATCGTCTCGGCTCACTGCAATTTCTGTCTCCCGGGCTCAAGCCATCCTCTAACCTCAGCCTCCCAAGTAGCTAAGACTCTACAGGCGTATGCCACCATACCTAGCTAGTTTTTGTATTTTTTTTAGTAGAGACAGGGTTTTGCCATGTTGTCCAGGCTGGTCTTGAACTCCTGGGCTCAAAGCAATCCACCCTCCTCGGCCTCCCAAAGTGCTAGGATTACAAGTGTGAGCCACTGTCCCCTGCCAGTATTCCATTTTTTGTATATACCACAATTTATCATTTTTTTCAGTGTAAGTATTTTGATTGTTTCCAAGTTGGGAAATATGAATAAAGTTGCTATGAACATGCATGTACAAGTCTTTGTAGACAGCTCATGTTTTAAAAAGTATTTAATGATTTCATTGCAAAATCATCTTTATTGTAAACGTATCTTTTTGAGGGTAGATTGGTAAAATATAAATAATAAATACATGACAATGCAGGAGTCCAAGTATTAGCGTTACAGTCATAACAAACACTAAGAACCATTTATAAATTTCAGTTTCTCATTGTTTTAGAATGGAAGGTCTAACCAAATATGTAATGTATCCCTTCAAGTAAACTAGTGTAACTTGGGTACCTTCTCATATAAATTCCCCTTAAGGCATACGTTACTGTCTTTTCCAAATTCCCATTTTGCTTGTCCAGTAGGCATTATCAGATACACTGTGTTCAAAGGCAAACTTGATTTTCCTCCCATGGTTTCCTCAGCTCCTTTTCTTTCCAGTTGCACAGGCTAAAAATATGAAGTCATTCTTGATTCCTCTCTTTTTCATAAACCTCACATCAAATCCATCAGCAAATCTGGTGTGCTCTACCTTCAAGATACAGATTATCCAAAATTCAGCCACTTCTCACTGTCTCTACTGCTAACATACTAATCAAAGCTGCTATCATCTCTTGCTTGGATTGGTGCAATGGCCTCACAACTGATCTTCCTGCTTCCATACTTGGCCCCTAGAGCCTCTTCTAAACAGTAGCTAGAGCGATCTTTTCTAAATCTAAGCCACATCATGTCACTCCCCTGCTCAAATCCCAACATTTTATTCAGAATAAAAGCCGAACAATGCCCTACCTGTAGGTAATCTAGGCCTCCAAAGCTCTCCTTACATCGCCTCCTATAACTCTCCCCCTTTCTCACTCTACAGCCACACAGCTGCCTCACTTTCCTTTGAATGGACCAGGGGCAATTCTGCTTCAGAGCCTTTGCACTTGCTGTTTCTGGGCCAGGAATTCCACACCCTCCTTCCCTCACATGTATCCCAAGGCTCACTGCCTTCCTCCTGTGAAGTCTGCTGGAATGTCACTTCGTTAGATAGGTCTTGCCTGATCACCTTTTCTATAGTGAGTCCCACCTCCACCTTCAATGCTGGCAATGTCTGTTTAGTGTATTCTTAACAATACAAGTTAGCACAATGCAGGCCAGACCATGAAGACTGCTTCAAGTTCGAGGATGGGCAAAAATAATGACTAGGACTTGGCTCAAGATTCCTAAAACAGCTAATAAGCAATGCAAAGAATAAATGAGAGAGTAATTGGAGACAAGCTTTCCCTTGTCTTCCTTTCCTTTCTCACAGAGGCTCCTCCAGAAGGTGGTCGTTTCCATAGCCCATGTGGAGTGAGATGTCCACTAGGGCAGAGAAACACAGAACCGTGGGCACCGCTTCCCTTCCTTTAACCCCATAATTTTGCTGCCCAATGAGCCGGTCAAGAAGGCTTTTGCCTGGGTATCCTTGTGGCTGTGAGCATTGCTCCTTATCTGTGCCTGTGCTCTAAGACTTTTCCATTCTGCCCTCTTAGGGGCCTTCCTGGCCATGACCACACTGCCTTATTTTTCTCCATAGTACTTATCACCATCTGATATATTATATATTTATGTTTGTATTTGTTTATTTGTCTCTCAAAACGTAAATTCCTTAAAAACAAGAGACTTTGTTATTTTTGTTCATGTTACATCCTCAGCACCTAGTAAAGCACCTGGCACGTATTAGGTACCAAATATTTACTGAATGAATTTTGTTCAGTAAATTTAACATGGTTCTATGTAGCCTCCTTTTTAAAAATTGGCTCTGTTATATAGACTTCAGGGGCAACTGATAAACAAAATCAAACTTGCCTTTTTTTTTTTTTTTTTCCCTTTAATTGTAGTTTCAGAATTTCATCTGGGAGTGGGAATGGCCACAAGAAAGCAAGTAATGTACACCTCAGATTTGGTGCTAGTGATGTTGCCATGTTAAGAAAGTGAGCTGGGCCTTGTGCCTTCAGTAGACAGAATCAAAATTTATTACCTTATTTTAATATTCAAAGTTCAAATTACCTAATGTAGGGATCCCTTAAATGTGATAGGGCTGAATCACAATGGAGGAAAAAATGGCAAAGAGTATATTGAAATACAGACTGATTTACAAGTAAAAGGCCTCTTGGAGACAACACTATGAGAAAGGGACTGCCTTTTAAAAAAATCTGCATGTTTTGGGGTCTGAATGGGTTGGAATAGTAGAGACGCAAAATAGAAACGGTAGCTGCTTCTCATTGATTCATTCTAACATAATTTTTAAATTTTAAATTTTTTTTTTTGAGACAGAGTCTCTCTGTCACCCAGGATGGAGTGCAGTGGCATGATCTTGGCTCACCGCAACCTCCGCCTCCCAGGTTCAAGCAATTATCCTGCCTCAGCCTCCCAAGTAGCTGGGACTACAGGTGCCTGCCACCACGCCTGGCTAATTTTTGTATTTTTAGTAGAGATGAGGTTTCACCATATTGGCCAGGCTGGTCTCGAACCCCTGATCTTGTGATCCACTCGCCTCGACCTCCCAAAGTGCTGGGATTACAGGTGTGAGCCACTGTGCCTGGCCAAATATTTAAATTTTTTAAAAAAATATGTTTTTATTTTTTGTAACAATGAGGTCTTGCCTACATTATGTTGCCCAGGCTGGTTTCAAACTCCTAGTCTCAAGAGATCTCCCACCTCAGCCTCCCAAAGTGCTTGGATTACAGGCATGAGCCACTATAACCAGCCCAACAAATAATTTTGTCAAGTATCTAGTGTAATTCTATTTTTTGGAAGTCAACATTTTCATTATAGTGAAATGCTTTCTACAACATGACCCAGAAAATCAAATTTCCTAGTAGTTGATTAGTAACATAGTGAGCACCCATGTGTGCAGATTACAACACTAAACTCTGCCCTAAAGGAAGTTGCAAGTCTTATCTGCCTGGGAGTATTGGTTGAAAGGGGAATCATAAACTTGGCTATCTTTCTCTGGGGGAGTTGATCATAATCCCCAAAAATAACAATCCTGGGATTATGGAGTCCATAATCCCAAATGTTGAAATCCTGAAAGAGCAAAATCCCAAAAATATAATTCTGGAAAAAATAACTTTAAAATTATTTAAAAGTTGTTTGTTTACATTTTTCAAAGGGGATTTATTTGAGAAACATAAAAACATGACAGAATACTTCATAGGCCACTCTACACGTTAAAATAAGTAATAGTAACATATTTTTGCAAGCATAAACAGGCATACCAATGACAGTTGCACAGGTCTGACAATTATGAGCAGATGCACCATATTCACAAAGAAATAGCTAATATAACTGTGGTCACCTGAAATACCATGATAGACAACCTAAGTCTTTTGAGGAGATAATCGAAATCCATGATGGGTCATCACCACATAGGCAGTCGTCCAAAGAACCAAAATCTCAAGAGATTTTACCTTTCACAAATGCAGATGTACCAAAAGGACATCTTTTCCCTTATTGAGGAAGTTTCAGTATCTTTACATACACAAAAATGTACATACAAAGTACAATGTTTGCACACAAAGTCAATGTTGTGAGAACACTTGTGGAGTCAAATTTGCAAAAAAAAAAAAAAAAAATGCATTAAATGAATTAGAACTCTCTAAAAGTCTTTACACAGTTCATATCTCAGGTATTGGAAATGATTCAAAGCATAGCAAGTTGTCAAAACCAATGCTGACAATTTAAAATAGTGGGAACAAATTAAAAAAAAAATCCCAAAACACAAATAATAAGAAAACTCAACATATGAAAAAGTTTATTACAGGGATAGAGTATGAGCAATTGCACCAGAGCTAATTTCTAAGAGCTGGCCAACTTTCATGATCATTTTGAAATCTTGGGTCTCTATGAATAGCTGCTTTTTTTTTTTCTTTTAAAGCATGGCTCTCTTTCACATTGATTTTCTATTTGGCGCTACTGTTTTTGAAATTCTGCTAGGATTCAGTATACGTGGACATAAACATTCCCTATAAAATTTTTGCATTTTCTGTGCCATGCTTCTTTGTTGTTTTGCGCACATGGAAATCCATTTCACATGCACACATATACATACCACAAATTCAGGAGAAATAATATTAGTGCTTGAACAGCAACACCGTCGTGTAAGTGTCTTCTTATTCTACCATGCACATAATTATTTTTGGACCAGTCAGTAACTTTGACGACTTTTTCAGGCACACACTGCTTTAATTTATTGAAAGCTCCTGGCATGTCATCAGCTAGAGGGAATGCCAATGCAGGCAAGTGACACATTTTTAAACTGAAGTTTTCGTCATTGCTGTATTGCATGACCAATCCACTCATCTGAATTTTTCAAACGCAAACACATTGGGTTGAATGTAAGAAAGAAACTTTGTTGGCCACACCTCAAAATTTGCTTTTAGAAACCTTGGTTTTACCTAATTCCAAATCTGTCATTATGGTTTGGGCATTCAATTAAAATCTATTTTCTTCTACACTAAATCTTCAAATAAGTATTTATGAAGTGTTTCACTTTTTCCAGTCATTAATACATAAATGAGCAAACAAGTTCTAGAATTTTCAGATTCCACAGGGGCATGAGTTGTATGTAGTTAATAAGAAACAGTTTTGAAAGTGCGGTCCATTAGCCAAAGTGAAGCATGTGCTAGTTTTTCTATGTTAGATTTAATGGTAAATATAAATCTATTTTATTTGGCAGTCAAATCCCTAATCAATAGTTCAACATTTAATGTGATTTTTAACACTGGAAGAACCTCAATATCAGCAAGTGTCTTTAATTCTGAAAGTCACTGAGCTTGTCAAATTCTTTTTATTTGCTGATGAAGGGCATTGTTTAAGGTAAGCATGGTGCTTTGTGTGAAGGTGCAAAAGTTGTACAAGATTGGATAATTTGGCAGGAGAGATTCCTTGTGTTTTCTCCTGCATTTTAACTTCTGTGATCTGCGAAACAGTTACCGCACTTGTATTTGGAGAGTGGTTATGGTTCACGAATTTTGTAGGTATATGATATCCATTTAAAGTCTAGTTCCTGCCTGGACATTGCAATTAAGTGATTTTCTGCTTTTGCAGTACCAATAATGCTTAGCTTTTAAACTTTCATCTTTACCATTGGTAAGTACACGTATCACAGCATTTTTGTGAGGGGACAATTTCACAGATCTCTTCCGTTGTGTTGTAAGGAATACAGTTAGAAAGGATGATATTCGGCTCCCCAGTACCAAATCTGTAGTAGTCAGCGTTCTCCAGGGAGACACAACCAATAAGATATGTATATGGCTATATGAGAGAGGATGTATTAGAGGAATTGGCTCACACAATTATGGTGGCTGAGAAGTCCCACAACAGGCTGTCTGCAAGATGGAGACCCTGGAATGCCAGCAGCATGGTCAGTCCAAGTCCAAAGGCCTCAGGACCAGGGAAGCTGATGGTTAATTCTCAGTCTAAGGCTGAAAGCCCCAGAACCTGGTGGGCCATTGGTGTAAGTCGTGGAGTCCAAAAGTCAGCAAACCTGCCATTCTGATGTCCAAGGCAACAAGAAAAATCCATCCCCGCTCTCAAGAGGGAGACCAGTTTGCCTTCTATATTTGTTCTCTCTGGGCCCCAGGCAATTGGATGCTGCTTGCCAATGTTGAGGGCACATCTTCACCACTAAATCCACTCAGATTCACACACTAAGCTCCCCTGGAAACACCCTCACAGACACACTCAAAATAATGTTTTACCAGCTCTCGGTCTCTTGGTATTTCTTAATCCAGTCAAGTTATCAAGTTAACACCTAAATTAGGTCCACAGTCTACCCCTTGTCAACTTGGCACCCATATGCCTCTCCTTCAACCATATTTAATTTCCAAATAAAGATAATAGTAAGGTAATAGTTCCACCCAACATGATATACCTACCCCGTGATTGTGATTTTGGGGATTTTAGATTTTAGGGATTTTTTTATTTTAAGGAATTTCAGCATTCAGGATTATGGCATTCAGGACTTTGTCTTTTGGGATTATGATTCAAATTCCTTTCTCTGTAATCTATTGCTTCCAGTGGAAGAAAAGATATTGACATATCAGATTTGATATAATGTCTGCTCATTTTGGAGGCAGGCATGAGGCTCAGGCCTGAGAGGGTTGTGATTCTTGAATATGTAGCTCATCCTCCCCAGATACTTAAAGAACATGGTCAGGAAGATGGTTATTATGGTCTTGCAAGCACAAGGGCATTCTACCCACCAACTTCTAATCAGAATTAATAAATAGAGACAAGAGAGTAACCCACTTTTTAAGTATCAGAGTATACACAAAGTCTGTATCTGCAAAGTAAAAAATGCATGTGAATCCTTTGCTCAATTAAAGTCTGGTATAGATCAACTCTAGGCACAAGGAGTTTGGCGAAGGATAGGGCGGGCTGGCTCTGGTTGATCACAGATCTACAAACACAGGGCATTGCAGACAAGGAAAATTTAAACCAGAATGGAAAAGTCACAGATAAGAATTCAGACCGGCTGGGCGCAGTGGCTCACGCCTGTAATCCCAGCTTTTTGGGAGGCCCGGGCAGGCGGATCATCTGAGGTCAGGAGTTTGAGACCAGCCTGGCTAACACGGTGAAACCCCATTTCTACTAAAAATACAAAACATTAGCTGGGCATGGTGCCATGTGCCTGTAATCCCAGCTACTTGCGAGGCTGCGGCAGGAGAATCCCAGAAGGCGGAGGTTGCAGTGAGCCGAGATTGCACCACTGCACTCCAGCTTGTGCAACTAGAGCGAAACTCCGTCTCAAAAAAAAAAAAAAAGGTTCAGATCAACAGAAAACAATCAACTCCACATGAAAACACAAGGTAACAGGCAGAAACTTCCTAGACTCAGTGCTGATGACGATTGTCGGTGCAGTCCCCTTAAAATGATGTTCTTAAGATGAGTTGCTACCAATTAACTTGTTATCTCTCAAAGAATCAAACCTTAGCTAAAAAATGGAAGGCCCTTTCTTCCATGAGTCATACATTACCCAAAATCCTCGGGCTTCCTGGAATGACTGTTAAAAATTTTGAATCTCCTAGCAATGACTTTGAAACACAATTTCCAATGTTACTGACCTACCCAGCCGTTTCTAGATGTACAGCATGTCCTTGAATAATGTTGGTTCATTCGACATTGTTCTTTATAATGTTGATGAGCGGAAAAAAAAAAAGGGAGTCCTGGCCAGGGTCATTGGGTGGAGTTTGCATGTTCTCCCCTTGTCTGCGTAGGTCTTCTCTGGGTACTCCAGTTTCCTCCCACATCCCAAAGTGGTGCATGTTAGGTTAACTGGTGAGTATAAATTGTCTCAGTGCGAGTGAGTGTGGGTGTGTGTGAGAGTGCGCTCTGCAATGGTATGGTGTCCTGTCCAGCACTGGCTCCCGCCTTGCGCCTTGAGCTGCCAGAATAAGTTCCAGCCACCTTAAACTGGAATGTTTGAATTAATCTTTCTTACATGAATATGTAGCTCACGTTTATTTTGATGTTTAATACTAGGTCTTTATTTAGAAATTTGGTGATGTTTTTGTGACCAGAAATACAGAGTAGGAAGTTAACTCTTGTTTACATCAATTAGCCTGTTGTAAAATTGGTTTTGTTATATGTTGTTTCGCTTAAAGTCACAGTTTCTAATAATTTATCGATGGCATTAAGTGAGGACTTACTGGATAGATGAAGTGTTCACATGGTGTGTGATCAGAACAGGGGACAAGGCAGGAAGCACAGCAGGAAACAACCAGAAACAGAAGAGGCACTTTTGTCCACGGACTACCTTTTTGTTTTTTAAAGATCACATACATTTATTACTTTTTATTAGGGAAATTTTTAAACACAGACACAAGAGTGGCAAAAATGGTATAATAAATTCTCATGAGTCCATCACTCAGTTTTAACAATTAGCAATAATTTATCTTTCTCATTTCATCCCTACCCCTTTATTTTATTTTATTTTTATTTCTGCTGGAGTATTTTAAAGCAAATTCCAAGCATCATATCACCCATAAATACTGCAGTATATATCTCTTTTTTATTTTATTTTTTATTTTTTTGAGACGGAGTCTCGCTCTGTCGCCCAGGCTGGAGTGCAGTGGCCGGATCTCAGCTCACTGCAAGCTCCGCCTCCCGAGTTCACGCCATTCTCCTGCCTCAATCTCCCGAGTAGCTGGGACTACAGGCGCCCGCCACCTCGCCCGGCTAGTTTTTTGTATTTTTTTAGTAGAGACAGGGTTTCACCGTGTTAGCCAGGATGGTCTCGATCTCCTGACCTCGTAATCCGCCCGTCTCGGCCTCCCAAAGTGCTGGGATTACAGGCTTGAGCCACCGCGCCCGGCCGATCTCTTTTTTAAAACAAAATCCCAGTACTATCATTTCTGTCTTTAACAAAATCAATAATCATTTTTTATTGTCTAACACACACCTAAATTTGTGTTCAGATTTGCCCAGTTGGCTCAAATATCACTTTTTATAGTTGGTTTATTTGAATTGGGATTCAAACAAGGTTTACACTTTGCATTTGGTTGCTATATCCCTTAAGTCTGTTCTAATCTATAAGTTTCTGTTTCTTTCTCCACCTTCCTGCCATTTATTGATTGAGAAGTTGGATCATATGTCCTGTAGAAGTCCCCGCATTCTGGATTTTTCTGATGGAATCTCCACGGGGTCATTTTAAATGTCCCTGTATCCCCATGTGTTTTGTAAACAGATAGGTAGAGAGGGCTTCAATTCAATTCTCATTATTGTTAATTAGTTAATCTGGGGCAAGAATACTTTATTGCTTGTGTTATTATCTTCTTATTGCATCACATCAATAGAGAGTGATGTTCAGCTTAATTGGTTCAGGTAGACTCATCTAATTTTATTTAAGATTCTTAATTATGAATGTAATATTTCCATTGTGGAAAAAACTAGAAAATACAGACAGCAACGAAGAGGAAAATAAAAAGCAAGAGTATTCCTGTAATCCAAAGACGCCTACCGTTCACATTTGGCATATACCTTTTCGGTTTTTTTTCTACTTTGGTTGATCAATCTTAAAACTGCCTTCTTTCTCTTCCTTACTGAATTTACACTGCCCTCTTAAAGATTATCCAATAAGCCCACTGGTTAACAAATATTTTGGGATGAATATTATTTTTGTGATTCTGGAAAGAAGGAAGGAGGGAGGGAGAAAATACAGTTTGGGCACCTGCTATGTGGCAATTACTTTTACATTACTTGTACTTATCTTCACAATGACCTTGTAAGGGAGGTCTTGTATTCCCACTTTATAAAAGAGGAGACTGAGACAGTCTTTAATTCTAAGTCCAAAGAGTTGTGGAGTCTTCCGATTCCAAGTCTAAAGTCCTAATATTTATTTTCTTCCTGAATGTTGTGGTATTGATGTTAAACAAGACCATTCTGTCTAGCCAGTTAAGAATGTACTTGATGGGCATGAAAAAACCTAATAGTGGCTTAGAATGCTTGAGAGATTTTATTTGACATTTAGCTAGGCAAGTTCATTTAGGCATATGAAGACAAGTACAGAAAGTTCTCCATTTTCATAGATTAAGAACACAGTTTTGCATGCTTTCCATGTTTGGCCTTGTCTTTATTGTTGCTCTTTTCTTGTGGTACTGGCTGTTAGAGTTTTTAACTTAAAATAGGTAAAAGAATAGAAAGGTAGGCAAAAATCTGTAATGGAGGACGTTGAATTTTGGATTATCTATAAATCTTATGTCATACCAATGTTAATCACATGGGTTAATTCAAAGAAGCATAAAATATTAGAATTGACAGGTGTCTTAAAGATTACCTGCTGGAATATTCTCAATATGTAATGAAGAGGTCAGAATTCCAATGGGTTGAGTGATTTTTCAGCACCTCATCCAACTACTTTGATATCAAGGCTGAATTGAACTCAACATCTTTTACTCCTTCAATTGTATATTACCATTATATGAGTTCAACCTGTTCTGAGGATTTTTTCGTCTATGAACAGAAGAAAATGCTTAAGTAATCTTTTCATTACACTTAGGATGAGTAGTGAACTTACTGGATTCAGAAGCGTGTTATGCTGTTGTAAAACACATACTAAGAAGGGTTTCCTACTATTGTGAAAGCTGAGGACCAGGTTTCCAATAAGGACATCAAATAGGGAGAGAAAACACATTTTAAATAAGGCTAAGATTATATTTTCTCTTGGGTTTCTTTATTTTTACCTAATTGCCTACATGATTAAGTTTAAATAAATATACCTTTTAAGAAACATTCAATCTTTTAGTTCCAAAAGAAAGGTAATAGAGAATAAGGTTGCTTGTAATATTACTGATCATACCCTTATATAGAAATGAATATAAAAATGTACAAATACGGAAAACTCACTAGTGAAAATTGATGGAAAATCTTTCGTCATGCTACACTTTAAAATGCAAACATAAAGGGCAGAAACAAATGGCAGGAAATAGCTAATTGTTCATTCAGCCAGATTCTTGGGACAATGGTTTGAAGCAGCTACATGATATGCTTAGTATCCAGTTTCCTACCATTTCATATAAACATTGCCTCTCTGTTTCCTTCATGGATAAATTTAACCTTAAAATCAGTCCCAGTGTCTCCAGTGCTGTCCTGTTTGTAGGGCAGTAATCAGTCAACAGGTTTTTGACACTTTGTGGCTTACAGGATATCTTTCAGCAGACAGACATGTTCATTAGTTTTCTAGTTTCTAATGATATTTCTGGACTGTGTACAGGAACTGATAGTGCCATGTGGTAAATGGCTATTTATTCTGGCTTCTGAGCAATTGAAATGCAGGGAACTATTTAGTTCCATGGTACTTGACAGAAAGGAACAGATTTACTAGACAACGTTGAAAACAATTCTGCCATTGTGAGCTGAGAATAAATTTACAGAAGTGTAGCATCTTTTCTATATGCATATCCAGTAGTAAAGAATAGTATAGAGATACCATCCATGTTCAAACAAAAGGTATTTTTAAAAATATATAATGAGGCCTAATATGATGGCTCATGTCTGTAATCCCAGTGCTTTGGGAGGCCAAGGTAGGAGTATCACTTGAGGCCAGGAGTTCCTGAGCAACATGGCAAGACCACGTCTCTACAAAACTTTTTAAAAAATAGCCGGCTGTAGTAGTGCATGCTGGTAGTCCCAGCTATTCAGGAGGCTGAGGTGGGAGGATTACTTGAGCCCAGGATTTCAAGGTTACAGTGCGCTATGATTGCACCACTTCACTCCAGTCTGGGCAACAAAGCAAGACCTCTCTCTCTCTCTATATATATATATATAAATATATATATTATATATGATTATATAATTATATAATATAATTATATTATATATTGCATATAATATATTATAATATATAATATATCATATATTATATATATTATCATATATTATATATCACATATATCATATATTATATTATATATGATATATTATATATTATGTACAATTATATATTATATATAAATGCAATATATAATATATAATATATAAATATATAATGTATTTATATATAAGATATATTATATAAATATATAATATAGTATATATACTATATTAATATTACATATTATATATACTATATTAATATATTAATATATTATACATTAATATATATTAATTATATGTTAATATATAGTAATTAATTGATAATAATATTTATTAATTATTATGTTTATTATATAAATATATTAATTATACTATATAATATACATTATATATTAATATATTAATATTATACATTATATATTAATATATTATGTATATTTTATATTTATATATATATAAAAAACACAATATTGGCTGGGCGCGGTGGCTCACGCCTGTAATCCCAGCACTTTGGGAGGCCGAGGCGGGCAGATCACGAGGTCAGGAGATCGAGACCATCCTGGCAAACACGGTGAAACCCCGTCTCTTCTAAAACTACAAAAAATTAGCCAGGAGTGATGGCGGGCGCCTGTAGTCCCAATTACTCAGGAGGCTGAGTGAGGAGAATGGCGTGAACCTGGGAGGTGAAAGCTTGCAGTGAGCCTAGATCCCGCAACTGCACTCCAGCCTGGGCGACAGAGCGAGACTCCATCTCAAAGAAAAACAAAAACAAAAACAAAAAAAAAACCCACAATATCATTAAATAGCTGTCCATTCCCTGCTTCCCCCAGCCCCTAATAACCACTATACTACTGTCTGTCTCTGTGAATCTGACTGCTCTAGGTACCTCATATAAGTGCAATCACGCAGTATTAGTCTCTTTGTGACTGGCTTGTTGCACTTAGCATAATGGTTCTCAAGGTTTATGTATGCATACTGTGTGATAGAATTTCCTTCCTCTTTAGGCTGAATAATATTCTGTTATACTTATATACTACATATTTTGTTTATCATTTTGTACATAGTTTGTTTATTCATCTGTCAACAAACATTTGGGAGAATTCATATATTTATAATGTTGGCTTCTAATCCACAAACATTGTATAATTTATCATTTATTTAGGCTACTGAATCAGAATTACCTGGAAGGTTTATTAAACACAGCCCGCTCCAGAGTTTCTGATTCAGCACATCTGGGGTGGGGCCTGATAATTTGCATTTCTAACAATTCTCAGGTGATGTTGCTGCTGCTGGTCCAGGACTATATTTTCAGAACCATTGCCATACAGTTTTGAAGATTCAGAAAAATTTGGCTAATTTTTGCCAAATAGAAAACAATAGAGCATATGATATTATTTCGGTTCTATCAAGATTCATTTTAAATAGTAGTTGTATCATCTAAAAACCAAACTTAGAAATGTAGAATCTATAGATCTTTCCTACTGTAGTACATGTGGTTCTTAATGTTCTTTGTCAGACAGCCATTGAGATCAGGAGGCATAGAGCTGCAAATCAATTTATGACCTTTGTGAAAGGGGAAATTTAAAGGTCCTTTATCTCCCTCTAGCCTTTAATTTAAAATTTTGCAGGTTGGATACTTGCCAAAAAAAAGCAATTAGAGAGATTCTTAAACTTTGCATTAACTTATTGGGCAGAAAGATGAATGAAGGGCCATGTAAATAATACATAAATATAAAAGCTAATTCCAATAGTGTGCACATTAGGGAATTCTAAAGAACCCTGAAGGAGCCAGGGGAAGGAGATTGGAAAGAAGGATTTTATTTATCTTATCTGCTCCATCTGTTCTTAGTTTAAATCCCATTGAACCTCCAACTTAGATAATATTAGATTCACCCCTCCTTTATTGAAACATATAGTGCACAAATAATCCTAAATTGTTGGGTTGAATTGGAAGCGGATGGGAGGTAAGAGATGTCACAGCATTTCCTTTCCTGGCAGTAAAGTTTTATCAGTGTTCTTTCCTAGTTGGTGTGGCTAGAAACGGCAATCAAGAAAGTGACTCAGTTTACCCCGATTTTCAGTTTGTTTTGGGGCAGTGAGTGGGACAGGCCCACCTCTATCTGCACTCAGTGCTGTTTGACTTGGGCAGCACTTTCCATACTTGCCACCTCCCCATGTCCTCCAAACCTCCCAACCATTCAGTAGAAATCATCTGTTCTCCATCATTTTCACCAGGAAACTAGGACAGTGGCTCTCAATGTGTAAACTGAAAGTCCCTGAGATTCCCCAAGATCCTTACAGGGAGCCCTTGAGGTCAAAAGTATTTCTTGATGATGTTAAGATATTATTTCCCTTTTTCACTTTTATTCTCTGAAGTATGCAGTGGAGTTTTCCAAAGAGTTATATGACAGGTGATATTGCAACTCATTGAATGCAGAAGAAGACATAAGAATCCAGCTGTCTTCCACTTAGAGATTTGCTAAAGTAAGATGTGACTCTCCTCACTAAATGTTTTTATTTTGGAACAAATTCGTAAAACTATGTCATTTTTGCTAACATATAATGGGCTCACTATTTTTATTTTAATTAAATTGATAAATATATATTTAAAATGTTCTTAGTTTAAATTTCTAATATAGTAAATATTGATAGATACAGCCTACATAAACAAAAGCTATATGGAGTCCTCAGTAATTTTTAAGAATGTAAAGGGATTCTGAGGTCAAAATATTTGAGAACTGCTGGGCTAGGATTGTTCAAGCCTCTCTGGGGCATATGCTAATTACCTTAAAGTCATCCAGTCATCACCCAACTTCCCACCAATGTCCTCGTACTCACTTCTTGTCAGCCAATCCTCACAGTCAGGAGGCAGTAGTGTTAGGATGGTCGAAAGTATAAGTACAAAGAGATTGAGTTCAAATTCTTTCTTGGCTACTTGTGAAGTTTGTAACTTTGAGTAATTTACTGTGCCCCTCAAAAGTCTCAGTTTTCTCATCTGAAAAGGGGTACAATGGTAGTACCTACCTTATACATTTGTGAGAATTAAGAAAGGAGGCACAGAATATGTGTTAGCTATAACCGATGAAATTCTTTAAAGTTTTATTTGTGGTTATCTAATCATAAGGATTGGAAAGAAGTAAAGTCCATGCCAACTTGTTTTACTTCTTTGAAAAAGAGAAACAAGAGGCTTAGTAATGTTTAGTTAATGTTTGGTTTAACATGTACAGTGGATGAGAAGGCATTCTGTATTGACCTCTTCAATCTGGCCAGAAAAGTGTTGTGATGTCTAACAGTTAATTGTCAAATTTTGTTTCCCTAAGTTCAATGAGCCCTCCACTTCTAATGAGGTGGCTTTGGGGTAGAGAAATCAAAAGGCAGTTGGCTTTGTTGGGACGGACAGATCTGGATGGAGCATCATAAGGGTGAGGCTGCTGAGTTTCCCATCTTGCTTATACATATGATGCTTTGAAACCTACGCTGACCTTTTGTAACTCTGGCCTAAAAGACAGGCCAGGTGAACAGAAATAGAGCCAGTGTCTCCACGGGCAACACAGCCATCCTTAAAAGAAATGTCTGTGTGTGCATCTGTCACCAGAAGTGGGATGCTAGAGAGGCATTGATCTCTTTTTTTGATATTGAGTTTTATCCAAGTACTCATTAAGTAGATCCCTTTTATTTTCAAAATATCTGGGGTTAATGTGCTTAATTTGGTTGGACCTAGTGAGTGAGCTATGGAGAACTGGAATCATTTTATGTCAATTCCTGATCTTTGCTCAGATTCATTCTGTAGTGCCTGTCTCTTCTGCTTCTTAGACAAAGATTGAACTTGCAGGTCGGGCACGGTGGCTCACGCCTATAATCCGAACACTTCGGGAGGCCGAGGTGGGCAGATCACCTGAGGTTGGGAGTTCGAGACCAGCCTGACCAACATGGAGAAACCCCGCCTCTACTAAAAACACAAAGTTAGCCGGGCATGGTGGTGCATGCCTGTAATCCCAGCTACTCAGGAGACTGAGGGAGGAGAATTGCTTGAACCCAGGAGGCGGAGGTTGCAGTGAGCCGAGATGGCACCATTGTACTCCAGCCTGGGCAACAAGAGTGAAACTCCATCTCAAAATAAATAAATAAAAAGATACGTGCTTCTATCTCTATCTGCCTTCTGTGCTGCCAGCTCCTGCTCCTAGCAAGAACCAAGAGAACTTAGTTATTTTTCCTGATTCTCTCCTGGTAAAACTGTGAAGAATCTATTTGCATATCTAGCCATTCTACATGCATAAAAATGCTATATCAACACAAAGAAAAGACTTGTTCATAGGCTCATAGTTCTGACACAAGGCTTACCGGCTGAACTGCCCACAGTCAGGACCTACAGAGAACTCTAGCTAGTCTGATACTGCTATTACACAGCTAATAGGTGGTCCTGTATCCTACAGCTATGGACAAAGTCCCACACACAATCAATTTTCCATTGGGCTGGGAGGGAGACTGTTACCTTCCTACGAACATAAGCAGATCGCCTGATGGAGCCATCTACATAGGATTTTGTATAGGTTTAATGACCCACCAGAGTTGGTAAATGGTCCACAATTTCATTCACCAGCATTCTCTAACCTTCACTTCCTGGACCCAAACAGGCATTGGCACCAACTTTACTGTGCCATTAATTTCAGGAGTCATTCGCTGACCTTCTCCAGCAGTGGCAACGACTCCCCAACTCAATCAGGCAATAAAACCAGCTGGACCAAAAATGTAACAACAGTTCAAGTTTACTTTATCCAGGGGCCTCAGGTACTCAAGATTGACATCCCTACCTCCCCATCTCCAAGGATGCTGTCCCCCATGCTGACACCCAAGAGTGAGTCAGGGCAGCCAGGTACCATTGCCCAAAGGAGGCTCAGCCTTGTCCCTTTCAAATGGTCCTCCCCAGGGTCTTCTGTTTCTCTTACTTCTAGCCATTTGGTCTTAGCCATTGTGCTTCCTGTGATCCATATGCCAAGCCCCCACATCTTACATAGGCCATTGGAAATTTGGGTGCTCTGGGAAACCTCATTAATCAAACCATGTCCTGCAAGGCTGACTGCCAACCAGCCCAAAGACTGACCTGGTGCCACAGAGATGTCCTGAAGGCCTTCTCCTCCTGGTGAAGCCCATCATCCAGAAAACATTGGGCTTGCAGATCCAGACAAGAGAACATGAGGATGTTCTTACCACATCAGGCAGTAATACAATGGCCTCCTAACTGATGTCCTTGTGTCCGTGCTTTTCCTCTTCTCGATTTCCCACACAGTAGTCGGGAAATCTGACTGTGTCCTTCCTTTGTTTAAAACCCTTTCCTGTGTCCCACATGGTGGCCTGCATGATCCTTCATGCTCTTGACCTTGCCAACCTCTCAGGTCTCATCTCATGCCACCTTCTTCCTCCCTGCTGTGCTCAGGCCACATGGCCTTCTTCTAGCTCCTCAAGTGCCCCTAGGCCCTTCCAGAGGCTGGTCCCTTTGCCACTTCAACTCATTAATTTCCACTCATCCTTCAGAGCTCAGCTCAAATGTCACTTCCTTGGGGCGGCTGTCCTTGAGTCCCCACTCCCCCATCATACCTTCCCTAGCTCTGCATCCCGTTCCATCATAGGTTGTAATTACAAGTCTGAGTAATGTGTGCCTCCTTTAGTGGCTTATAAGGTTCATGAAGGCAGGATCTATATCTATCAAAGTTCTCCCTGGATTCTGAGTACCCACACAGTAGGTCTGATAAATATTTATTGGACAAATAAATCAACAAAAATAAATATGGAAAAGTTTCTACTGTGGGCTTCACCAGCTGGTGAGTGCCGATGTAGTCTTATAACTTCATGTACTTTCACTAGCTCTATCACATTTGTGACAGCTATGAAGTTTTTCCTTCTATGTGACGTGCTGCAATTAGACAGCTACAGGAATGAGTGACTAGCTTCTCCTCTAGTTTCTTCTCCTCTATCTCTCTCTTTCCTCACCTCTGGCGCACCCCAAATACTACTTATACAGGCAAGTGTGGACACACACACACACACACACACACACCCCCCAGTGAGGAGGACTGAGAGCACAAAAAGTTGTATACAACTCATTGTAATATGAATCGGGCAAAAGCTTCCTGACTTCAGCCTAAAGATTCCCTGGGCTGAGGGGAAAGGGAACTTTGTCCAGACGGCAAATGGTGTGAGGAGAGAACTTACCCTGGTGGGTCACTGAAAAGAGTGCTAAGCCTGCTCCGGTGGGGAAGAAGAAGATGACAGAAATGTCAGGTAAGTCTATGGGAACTGAGAGGGGAGGCAATCTAGAAGTGTTCTCAGACAAAGGCCCAAGGAGACCCAAGATTTCACTGACTAAGGTGCTGCGTGGCAGATATGAGTCTGGGACAGCTTACAGAGTCCCGTATGTCACAGTGTGGCCTGGAAGCAGATGGATGGTTCTGGGGCCTGAGAGTGTCGCAGGAGTGCATGGGTCTTGGGTCACAGTCTGCAGTTTCCATGACTCAGCCTGGCAGTGGAATGAGTTCCTGGGCACCCCATAGGCTTTATAGAAGGTGAAAGGATAGTTGTCAAACCTGCAGGAGCCTTTTAAATGGGATCATAGGGACAGGGTAGCAATCATCTGCATGTCAGGAAATGAACACTAAACAGGATGATGGATGGCCCAGTGAAGGCCCAGGTGATAGCAGTCTGGGACCAGGTACCCCATCTCCCCACATGTTGACATGCCAGAAGCACCCCAGAAATTAGTTATTTCCCTGCAGTTACATATTGACTAATTTTAAGTTGTTACCACTTAGAGGATGGAGGATCTAAATAGAAAAAAAATTAGAAAGAAATATACACTTGTTATGTTTTTATACAGCTGGGTTTGTGGGTTGCAAATTGAAACCATTGCACGATTCTCTTTTAAAATGCAAATATCCCTCATATGCATATCATGTGGACAAAGTGTTTGTTTTATTAATAACATCCCCTAACCTAGTTTCACTATTAAAAAGTAGGTCTGAGTAGGATGTGGTTCCCTAGTGACCTAGTGTGAGAATAGAAGGTGTTTTGTTTTGTTTTGTTTTTGAGACAGTCTCGCTCTGTTGCCCAGGCTGGAGTGCGGTGCCAGGCTCTCAGCTCATTGCAGCCTCTGCCTCCCGGGTTCAAGCAATTCTCATGCTTCAGCCTCTTGAGTAGCTGGGATTACGTGCGCCCACCACCACCCCTGGCTAATTTTTGTATTTTTAGTAGGGATGGGGTTTCATCATGTTGGCCAGGCTGGTCTCAAACTCCTGACCTCAAGTGATCCACCCACTTCGGTCTCTCAAAGTGCTGGGATTACAGGTGTGAGCCACACTCCCAGCCTTAGAGGGCATTTTAAGGGAAGAAGAGAGGAGTTGGGAAAGGATGTTCTTTCTAACAGGAAGAGAAAGAAGAGACAACTGAAAAACGAAGAAGGAAAAGGGTCCGATGAATGTCCAATATTCCTTTTGTTTTCATTGTGATTCTCATACAGAATTCATAAATACTTTGACTTCAACCATGGAAATTGGAATTTAATCTGAGGTATGAAAAAAATGCTAAGTTTAAAATCACAACCCAGGTTGAATTTCTGACTTTGCCCATTAATAGATGTGTGACCTAGAGCATTCTCTTAACTTCTCTGAGCCTCAGTTACTTCAGTGGTAAAAAGGGTCTAATAAAACACATCCCACTGAATTACTGAGAGGATTGATCCAATTACATGAAAGAGCTCTGAAACAATAAAAATTTGCACCATCTGGAGTATCAGTTTGCGGTGGGGGAGACAATGGGGAGAGATAACGTAAGTGTTGAACACATCTGCGGTCTTTAAACAGAGAGCTCAACACAAGGACATGGGCATGTTGGAAAAAACTATTTCAGAAGAGGGGAAAAGGGAGAAAAGGGGATATGTGGGTATTAGAGGCAAACCCAGATATCCTGCCTTGAGGTCAAATAATTACAACATTAAATCCTGTTTACTGATGCTTAGCTGTCAGTCACTTGCTCATTTGCCTTGGAGGTACATTTAGAATTAGTGTAAGGTATAATTGACCTGTACTCAAAGTTCCAGAATAGGACAATCACTTCCAAATGCCCTCAGTATAAGAAACTAACAGTACTTGGGGCTTTACAAATCAATATTCAATCTTTCGACTACTAGAAATCCTTTTTAGTTATTGTACTTACTATGAATGCCCTTGGCTGTCAGTTCAACTAGTCATTCTCGTTTTGTGACATCCCTGGAAGTTTAACACTTCTGTGAGAAAGTCCTTATCAGTATTCTGAAAACTGGGAATTAGGAAGTCGGCTTCCAATCAAGCTTCAGATGACATGCAACATGCGTTAAGGTTAGAAATAAAGGCAGTGTTTCTGATTTAGCATTGTGTTGGAGTCCTAGTTATGAAATAACATTAAGAAAATTCCACTCCTCAGAATTCTTGTGCAGTAGCATTGGGTAGAAACACCATTGTGTTCTGTGACCTGGGGTAGGGATGATATCTCAAAAACACATGCTCAGGTTGCCCATGGTGATAGCTAAACTGTCTTCTCAGGAGAGGAGCAGGCCTTATTAACTGGAACTCACTAGGTTTCACAGAACATTTTGAAGGGCTTAGGATTGTGAGTTTGGAGGTAGACGCCAAAAAGAGATAAACATTTTGTATAACAGAAGAAACATATTTGATATGGGAGGGAGACAGAAATCTTGTGGAAAACTCCAGAGCCATCAAATCTGGGACAGTGTTAAAGACGAGCCCCCTGAAAGTGAGGAGCCAAGTGTGGTTTTGAGGAACAGACATATTAAGGGGGATTCTCACAAATGTTTTATTTTGACAAATATCAATCCTTCAGAAAAGTTGCAAGAATAGTACAGTAATTATTCATATACTCCTTACATATAATACACAGAGAAAGAGGGTATATATTTTAATAAATATGTGTGTATACACATTTTGTGTATAGATAGGCAAATAAGTAGATAAAGAGACAAATATGCATATGTATGTAATTTTCTGAACCGTTTGAGAATTGGTTGTAAACATCATGACACTTCACCACCAAATACTTCAGCATGTGTCTCCTAAGAACAAGGCCATTAGTCTTACATGACCACAACATAATTATTCCACTCAGAAACCTAAACTTGATACAATACAATATCTAATATTCAGTCCATATTCAAATTTCCCCATCATCCAAATATCCTTACTAATCTCCAATATAAAGAGATTTAAAATATGTTCTCCATGTTCAACATAAATGTCTTCTCCATTTTTCCTACAAAATCATCAAAAACAACTACGTTCCCCATTTATACTTTTACACCAGTAATTTCTTTGGAGGAACTTGCACTTGTCCCACATCCAGATTGGCAGGGGATAAAACAGAAATAATAGGAGCTGGCAGAAGAGAGGCTGGTTGATGCTGATTACATTCAAAATAACTCTCTGGAGGAAAAAGCACTGATTCTGTTCCTGGGGTGTTGAGTCTTCTGTTCTGACCTCATATTTTAATCCTGCCCTCTCTTAGTCTTTTGTATGTGATAAATCTCCCAGAGCACACCCTTGTAGTGCTCGTCTCCCAGATCTTCCTAATAAATTATATAAAAACTTGCTCTCATAGATTTTGTTTTTTAAAAAAACAAATTTTAATTTTAGAGCAATTTTGTTTTGTTTGATGGTTTGTTTTTTGGTGTGGACAAATCATATTCAAGCTGTAGCAAAGTCCAACCTAAGGCACTAACGTGAGTAATGATTATCTTCCTGTGAGTGGTGGATGGAACAAGAACCTCACATTTCTTTTTTATAATTGACACATAATAATTGTACATATGTATGGATACACAGCAATGTTTCAATATATATAAAGTGATCAGATCAGGATAATTATTAATAGCATATCCGTCATCTCAAATATTTATCATTTTTTTGTGTGGGGAACTTCCAATACCCTCCTTTTAGCTATTTGAAACTGTATAATATAGTATTGTTAATTATAGTCATCCTACAGTGGTATAGAACACTGGAACTTATTCCTCCCACCTAGCTGTGAGCAGTTTTTCATTAACAGAGAAGTAGATAAAATGGTACAGTTCCCATACCTTACCACCTCTGGCCCTGCACATAGTTTCTCCTATTATTCACATCTTTTTTTTTTTTTTTTTTGAGATGGAGTCTGACTCCGTCGCCCAGGCTGGAATGCAGTGGCACAATCTCCGCTCACTGCAAGCTCCGCCTCCCAGGTTCACGCCATTCTCCTGCCTCAGCCTCCCGAGTAGCTGGGACTACAGGCACCCGCCACCACACCCGGCTAATTTTTTTCATATTTTTAGCAGAGACGGGGTTTCCCCATGTTAGTCAGGATGGTCTCGATCTCCTGACCTCGTGATCCACCCACCTCAGCCTCCCAAAGTGCTGGGATTACAGGCGTGAGCCACCGCGCCCAGCTATGCACATCTTAAGTTAGTATGGTACACTTGTTACAAGTAAGGAACCAACACTGAAACATTATTATTAGCTAAAGTCCATACTTTATTCAGATTTCCTTACTTTTTACCTAATATTCTTTTCCTGTTCCAAGATTCCATCCAGGATACCCCATTACATTTAGTCGTCTTTTCTCCTTAAGCTCCTGAAACTGTGATAGTGTCTCAGACTTTTCTCGTTTTTGATGTCCCTGACAATTTTGAGCTCATAGGTCTTTTGGTTAGTTATTCTCTGTACATTGCTTAGCAGAGTACCACAACAAATATTATTTTGAATTAAGTAATATCTATCATTGGTGAAAAGCAAATCATGTTTGAAGTAGCTACATGGTAAGGATGATCAAGTTATCACTGAAACTTGTTTGAACAGCTTTGGTTTTGTATAGCTTATTTTCTGACTACGTATTGATTAAATATGGGATATGGAGTTCATGGCTTTCATTGAAGGGATGATTTTCTTTGGGTGGATTGAGTCAGTGAAGCTCAAAGCAAAAAGATCAACTGAAAGGGCAGAACCAATCAGAGGTGTGTTTTTGTTTGTTTGTTTGTTTGTTTTTGTTTTACCAGAGCCTTATGTTCTTTCAGACTCCACAGGGCATCAGATAGTCTCTTTATTTTTGCAAGTGTCTTGGGGGTAATTTGGCTGAGACATGCTACTATCCTTTAGCAAACAGATAGTTCCCTTGTTCTTTGCTTTCCAATTTTTTTTTTTTTTTTTTGAAAATCGAGGTATAATTTACAAATAATGACAAAGACAGATCTTAATTTCCAAAGTTTTGACGAATGCATATACCTGTGTGACTTACACGTCAAGACACGGAACATGTCCATCACTGCAGGAAGTTAACCCATTCCCTTTCCACGTCAATGCCCGCCTTCAATCCCTAGAGCGTCCACTGGTCCAATTTCTTTCACCATAAATTATGTTTGCCTGTACCAAAATTTCATATAAATGAAATCATACCGTTCATACTATTTTGTGTCCGGCTTCCTTAGCTTAGCATAATGTTTTTGAGATTCATTCATGTTGTGTGTATATCAAAAGTTCATTCTGTTTTATGGCTGAGTTGCATCCATTGTACTGTATAAATATACGACAATTTCTTTATCCTTTTTTATATTGATGGACATTTTTTCCTGATTTTTAGCTATTACAAATGAAGTTATTATGAATAACAAGGTATTTATAACATAGGTATAAGTCTTTGAGAGGGACCTATGTTTTCCACTTCTCTAGGGTATGGAATTGCTGGGTCATTTGGTTGGTGTATGTTTATTGTAATCAGAAAATGTCAAACTATTTTCCAGAGTGGTTGTACTATTTTATATTTATCTATTGCTATGTAAGTAACAGCAACAACTTAAATATTGCCACAAACTAAACAGTTTAAGCAACACACATACACTATCTCACAGTTTTTATGGGTCAGGAGTCTGGATACAGCTTAGCTGATTCTTTTTTGAAAGGCTGCAATTAAGTTGTTAGCCCAAACTGGATTTTCAAATGGCAGTTCAACTGGGGAAGGATCTGCTTTCAAACTCACGTTATGTGTTGGCAGAATTCACGTCCTTGTGGTTTCACAACCTAGGGCTTCAATTTCTTTCTGGATGTCAGCTGGAGGGCGCCCTCAGCTCCTAGAGGCTGCCTGCAGTTCAAATAGAAAGTAATTCTCTGTTGCAGAAGTTATGGCCTTGCTCCAGAACCTCAGGGGTGTGCCTCCTGCTGGCACTTTCCAGGGACACCAGATAGCATTTATCTACAGCAAATACCTCTGACACCACTGGATCTGCTGGATTATATAGTTCAAGTAGCAGCTTTCACCACAGCCTGGAGCTAATCCTGAGGTGTCTCTGCCTATAGTACCCACTAGCGACTGGACATTTTCTAAGCCTCCTGATAAATGGGTTGAAGCTGTATTCCCAAAGACAGTACATGCTCCCTTCAAAATCAAAGGAGGCCCACTACGTGATAAGCCACTTTCTTAGTGGCAGGGGGTGAGAAGTGCAGTAAATTGTTGTTTACATTAAAGGTGATGCTCCTAGCCTACCCAGAGCATTGAATCTGAACAACTTCATCCATGTGGCAAGCCCTCAATTATCTTGGAGTTTATCTCCCATTCTTTGGGTTACATGTATTTTACTGGCCACTTAGCCTGTTCTACTCAAAGTGTAGTCTATAGACAGATGTTGGCTGGTGAACACTTGGTTACAGCCTGTGGAAAGATAAATTCATAATTGAAAATCTGTATAAAATTCCTAAATACAGTTTTTATAGCAATTTGCCAGTGCTGTGACTTCCAAGCACATGATCTGAAGACTAATCTCACTGAACAAAGTATAGATCATTGTGATTATTGTCAAACTCATATGGTGATTTGCACATGCAGCAAGATATATACTGTTCAAGTTCAGTTATTTCCGGAAGTATTGCTCTAAAACGGTTTGGAAAAAATAAAAAGAATTGGAGAGTTTCAGAAGCATTGATCCAGAGTGTTTGCCCCTTTGTACTTTGTACTCCCGGACAGAGAGCAGGAGAATTAAAATAGCCCTGGGCCGGAAAGTAACTGTGTACTCTTATCTTTTGTATACGAGGGCAAACTGCTTTTGATCCTTCCTACTGATGGGAATCAAGAAAGGCACATTTACCAAGTTAGTAACTGCATACCAAGGTCTATGTTGATTTGCTCAGGGGAAGATACCACGTGCTGTATGGCAGCACCTCTTGGGGCTAATACCTGGTTAAGAGTATAGTTGTCTACTGTCATCTGTCATGATCCCATTTTTGCAGGGGTCAGACAGGAGAATTGAATGGTAATATGAGGGAAACTACAGCCCCTGCATTGTTTAAATCTTTGATAGTGATGTAAATCTTTGCAATTCTTCCTAGGATGCCGTCTTGCTTCTGATTTACTATCCTGACTTGGGGTGACAGTGGCAGTTTCAAAGGCTTCTGCTTGGTCCTCCTACATAATGACTATTAATCCATAGGCCAGGGAGCCAATATGAAGGTTTTGCCAGCTAAGGTTATCCACCCTAGTTATACATTCAGTGATTTAACCATAAAATGCAATCATTGGTCAATCAGATCCACTGTGAGTTGGAACTGAGCCCAAACTCCACTGGTCCCCATTCTAACTGGAGAATTACGCTGGTATCAGGGTCAGCTCAAACTTTGTATCTAACAGTTCTTGAATACTTGATATTCCTCTTTCTTCCAGTGCATGCTCTCACCTAGCAAATGGCCACAAGTCCTTTTGGTGAGCTACCTATCAAAAGGAGTTATTTCATAATTTATAGGCAAGAGAAGACTCCTCAAGTTTGAGGTGCTGCTTCTGCCAGCCAGAGGGTTCAGAGCACTAGTGGGCTGGAGTGAGCACATTCCATCTTGCAGAAGCCATTTGTGAGCATTTCTTTTTAATTCTGTGTTTGGTGACATTATGTTGGTAGCTTGAAATTGACCAAGGTGGGAGTGTTTACATTACGGAAATTGGCAAATATTAAAATGTCCTTTCCCACCACCCCCTCCCCTGAGAGTTGGTTGTTAAATTTTTTTACAGTACATTACAGATTCAGGGGTAAATTGGATGATTTGATATTCTCAGGTTCATCTATCCAAATGCCCTATCCTAGGTCTTAGAGTAATACTCTTTTTCCTTTCAAGAACAAGATGTGGGCTAGGAGACCCTGAAAGTCCATGCATTTGGTTGCCTTTTCAACCCTTCTGCCCTTAAAATCAGCTCCTGTGCCTGTATTTTAGTTTAGTTTGCTTTAGGCTACAGGAAGTCACATTCTTACCAAAAATTGTCAGTAGAGGCCCTCTGGCTTTCATGGTGTGACTTAAGGTGAGAGGTAGCTGCCCTGAGGCATCATTTTATTTTACAAGGTATACAATTCCATCAACAGAATCAAGCCCCTCTATTGTCCTTACAGTTATTGTCCCCACACTGTTCAAACAGTATTGCTACTACCTATCCCAATGCCCCACCTTCTATCTGCACTGCCTCCCAATTAGCCACAGGTGGGAAGCCTCTGTAATCGTGGTATCACTGTGTGGCTTCATTACTACTCACTCACTGTGCCATGGGTCTTTATTGCCATATGGTCGGTAAGTAACCCAACTCTAGCATTCCATCCTGAGTGCAGACACTCAGGATGGAATGCTAGAGTGTATTACCGAACTAGCTTCCTCTTGGTAACAAGCCTGGCTGATTGATCAGTATCACCAGGGTCATATTTTGAGAGGTAGTATGGACTACTGTGTTTCAAGACAATCTGTCTGGGTGGAGGAAGGAGAGGAGTTTATCTGCTGAACCCATCTTGTTTTGATTAAAGATTTACCCCAAGGACATTAACTCCACTGCACTTACAGCTACACTTTGTTAGAAGCCCAACAGTTAGGCACTATCTCAGCCCTCTTGGGGTGGGAGGTGAGATGTGTGTGGCTTGGGGAAAGGGAGGGGAACCATCGAGATGTGCTCATGTAAAGTCTGTTGCTTCCGTAGTCTCTGGGCAGAGCCCATACAGTTGGTTGCTACGGTGGCAGTTGGGGAAATAAGTGGTCAATGACCCTGGAGTCAGGCCAAGCTGTTTGGTTTATAGGTGACATATACACTGCTTGATAATGTCTAACACACTGCCCTCCTTGAATCTTGTTTTCAGCATTTCTTTAATTCCATTTAGTGTTCTTCCAATAAATTCTCATGTTTTGCTTGCTAATCAGAGTCCATTTCTGTTTCATGAGGCCAAGGAAACAATTTTAAGCAATATTTTATACTCTCCTTAGTGCTCCGAACACTGCTGTATACTTATTCGGTGCTAATGCTCGATGAACTGCAGAAACTTGTCTATGTACTGTGCCACTTATCTATCGCTGTATAACAAACTGCCCCCAAATTAATGACTAGAGCAATAATGATTCACTGGTTCTCCTGCTTATTTTCTCTGGTAGGTGGGTGGGTATGGGCTCAGACTCTCTCTCCATGTGGTCTGTCATCTTCATAGGGACTAACCCACATTTCTTAAGTGGCACCTGGATTTTAGGACAGCAAGCGCTAATGCTCTTATCAAGCTGCTTGCTGAGGTCCTATTGGCCAAACAAGTCACAAGGCCAAGCCCGGCATCAATGTGGAACTCTGCACAAAGGCATGAATGTCAGTAGGTGTGATTCATTGTAGGCCATCAGTGTTACAGTCTACCACGGGGTATTTACATTGTTCTTTGGAGCACAGACTTCTGGTGGTCCCCCAACAGCTGTTCTCCCTTGCTTCTGTATTAAGAGATCCCTGAATTCTGTTAATGAACTCATGATTCTCAAAAAAAATATTTTTTTCCCTGTATCCCCACAGTAAGGTGTGGCTTTATGTCCACATTTTGATCAATGGGATGTAAACGAAGGTGTATGGTGGCAGTTTCCAGGAACTTTCCTTAAGTGAGAACAGGCGTGTGCCTCTGGCTTTTTCTTTATGCCTTCCCGCACCCCGCTGTTTAAAATGTGGGTGCGACTTTTGGCTGCCATCCTGGACCCTTAAGCACCCTCCAGGGATGATAGAGTTATGAGTTGTAGGTGCCTGTGTCCCCTGAGGACTTCACTGAGGAGAACCTTCATTTAGTCCTGGAATTCCTACCTCTAGACTTTTACCTGGGATACTAATCTTTTATTTAATCTATTGTTATTTTGGGTTCTGTTATTAGCAGTTAACATAATCCTGTCATACTGTTGAAGTATAGTCTCTCTCTATGTTTTTAGACCATACTCGACAGTATGTAATTATTTTATTTTTATTTATTTTTGATTTTTTGAGACAGAGTCTCACTCCATTGCCCAGGCTGGAGTGCAGTGGCGTGATCTCAGCTCACTGCAACCTCCACTTCCTGAGTTCAAGCAATTCTCTTGCCTTAGCTTCCTGAGTGACTGGGACTACAGGCGTGCACCACCATGCCTGGGTAATTTTTGTATTTTTAGTAGAGATAGGATTTCACCATTTTGGCCAGGCTGGTCTCAAACTCCTGGCCTCAAGCGATCTGCATGCCTTGGCCTCTCAAAGTGCTGGGGTTACGGATGTGAGTCACCACACCTGGCCCACAGTATGTAATTTATTACCTTCTACTCATCTTCACCCAAAACATTCTGATGGCTTTTATTGATTGGAAGAGGAGGAAAATGCATTAAGTTTAGTTGGCAGAAATTGTGTGAGTTTAAATCAGTGCATTTAGAGAAACATGTGTAGCTCATCATCATTAAGAAAAGAAAAAAAAGGAAACAACAAAATGCTTGTATTCCTGTAGCCCACAAGAGACAAATCTAGAACAATGCTAGGGTCTGGTCAAGTAGGGAAAGCTCTCAGTAAGACCAAGCACAAACCCCACTTCTGGTTTCCTTGGTTTGGGGCTGTCTCATGTTAATGATACCTTTGATGAGAAAAACCACATGCAAATGAAACAATTCATTGTCCCCACTTGGAGGTGCAGTGGTGGTGGTGGGGAGAGCTAGGGAAGGGTTTGTGCATCAGACAAAGGTTGGGATTACAAGGGTTGTAAATGAACCAGATGTGCCTTCAGTCACAGCCACTTCTTAACTGCTGTATGTCTATGTGACTCCTGATGACTTGGTCAAAGAAAATATCAACAAACTGCCTTAGCTGTTTTCCTTGATGGGGAGAAATCAACACATTTGGAAATGGAAGAGTTTCCTCTCTTGGTGCAGTGGCTTTGTGCATTGGCTTGAGCTGTAGTAATGTGGCAGTTTGTTGCTTCAGTCACTGACCCTGGCCCTTGCCACTGCCGGGGAGAGTTGAGCCTGCACTGAAGGCATAATAATACTGGATCAATACAAACATTATGGAAAATGTTTTAACTTTTTTTTAAAGGTCTCTCTGTTATCTTTACACCTCTGTTACCCACCCCACCACCCCAGAAATGAGCCAGAGCCTTTGTGATGGCTAGATTTGTTTGAATATTTAATCTCCTTCCCCATCTGTTTTGAGAAATATCTAGTCTCTTTATCAGAAGAGAGCTTAAAGTCTCACCAACATTCTTGTCCCAGCTATCATGGGCTGAACTGTTTCTCTCAAATTTATATTTTGAGATAGGGTCTTTACAGAGGTAATTAAGTTAAAATGAGGTTGTTAGAGTCATTCATTGGAAAAGTATTTGTCAAATGTCTACTATGTGCCGGGCACATGTTAGGCATGCAGCCCCACTGGTTAGGAGAACAGATATAGACCTACCTTCGTAGACTGTCTGGCTTCGTGGACATGCAGCCTGTGTAGTCACATAGTTCTCCATGTTAGAAAGACTCTGTGGTTGGTTTAAGGCTCTGTTGTCACCATCTTGAGATTCTTAATAATTTTTGAATGAGGAGTTCTGCATTTTTTTTTTCCTCTGGACCCTGCAAATTATGTAATTGGTCCTGCTCATGGAAATTGGTGTACTAGGAGAATCAATCGTATTCTCTGCACTGAGGAGTGTGGTTTGGTGGCATGGAGAGAAGGCCAGTGTAGTAGAAGTAGTAGAGTATAAAAAGATGAAGATGATGATATTCACAATGGCGGGAAGGAGGGGAGCCTGCTGCTGGGGGATGAAAAGATAAATGAGTGGAGCAGCAGGGATTCTTTTTTGTTTTCTTCACTTTTTCCCCCCAAACCTTATTATTAACCCTGAATAATTCAGATAAACTGAACAGGTCTCTATTCCTTGAAACCTGAAAGAATCTAACATGCATATATGGGAAGTTATTTAAGTCATGGGATTGAAATAGAGCAAGAAGAGAGGAGAATTGAAGATGCCTGAAGACCAGTGTTTCCCACACTATCTATGAAAGAACTTTTCATTCTTTTTCATTACTCTTTTTCATGAACTGATATTAACACTTTGGAATGTAAAATAGAAACAAATTGCAAAAAATTATAATGAAAACAGAGGCACACCAAATATTGTACAAGCTCACATTTTTTATATTAAACAGAAATAGAATTACATTTCAATAAAAATAATCAGAACAAACATAAATGAAAGAAAAAAATTACAAAATGTACATTGTTTATTGAAAGTGTCCAGATAGATCATTAATAAAGAGAATTGCCATTATCCTCCTAATACTTATCACTTCACAGCCATAACAACTAACAAAAAGTTGGGAGAGAAGTAGCAATTTCCCACTAAACAACCAGCATGAATGTTAATATTTGAAGCTTTAATGTGACAAATGAGTGGGCTCTTTGCTTGTTAAATTGTCTAATCTAGGTTGGATTGGTGACATGCTACTTGCAGGAGATGATGTATATCTAAATTGTTTTTATATTTTAACAACACTAGTAGTATAAAAACTAGTCTCTCAAAAGTATGTTGAAGGGAATGGAAGAAGAGTTAAAGCAATTTAACAAAATCAGGATAATCACTTTTAACTTTTATCCTTAATGACGGAAACAATGCGTTATTTTCAAAATTCATCTTCAATCTTTCATCAGTAGCCAGTTTCAAAAACTGTCACTCCAATTATCTTTCAATGAAATAAATGGATTTTGGATCCATGAATTTCTTGCATGTGGAGCTTATTTTGATAGAAAATACTCAGATATTTTATCAAATTTATAATTAGTTTTTTAAATATTTTGTATATAAATGTCCTTTAAGTTTGATGGCTTTACTGTTTCATTAGTCTGTAATGATTTTAGCACTTCACTATGAGTTATGGCTAAAAACTCAATAACAGGGGATTATACTTCTGAGTAAAATTAGTACAAACTCCTAGTTGTTTAATTCTTTGGAATTACTTCTCTGATCACTATTTAGTTTACTATTATGATTACTAACACATTACTGATGTGTGTCTTGTATTGGCAAAATTGGACAGTAAGGCTTGTTTTGCCATCTATAATTTAGGGTGAAAACAAATGACACAAATTTTACTTCCCTAATTTAGGTAAGAATTTCCAAAAAATAGGCTTGATTAAAAATGAAAATGATTGTAAAAATAACAAGTTATATAAGTAAATAAATATTTACATTTTCATAGATTTTTACTCTTGGGTGGCAGATGACAAACTTTGAAATTTTACTCATTGTAATGTCGTACTATTGCACATGACAGGGACACAACCATGCCACCTACAACTCAAGAACCAGGTTGAAGAATACCTGAACTGTTTAACAAGCAATGTCCAATGATCATGCACTTGGATAGTCCTGAAATGTCAAATCGATATAAACACTGCTAAGCACTTATCCTTTTAATTTCAGTACTTATTTCCTTGTGGACTAAACACAAACAGTTTGCAGACTGACACTGGTCCAAGAACCACACTTTGAGTAGCATTACTCTAGGGAACACTTGCATTGAAGGGACTGGCAGAAAGAGAACTAGTGAAGGAATTTATGAAGTAACAAGGGAGGAGAACTAGGAGACAATAGATTTGTGGAAGACTAGGGAATTTTTAAGAGGAAGTGGTTAACTATATTGACTGCAAGAAAGGTCAGGTAGGTTGAGCACCAAAAGAAGCCATGGGATTGACAATTATCATTAGCAACATTTGAAAGAGTGATTTCAGTAGGGTGCTCTTGGTGGTAGTGAAAGAAAGCCAGGGACCAGCAGGCTGAGAAATTGGGGAAGCAGAGACAACCAATGGGGACTACCCTTCTAAGGAGCTAAGTGGTTAAGAAATGGAAATAGTGTGGTAGCTTGGGGGTATAAAAACTTTGAAGGAAGACTTTTTTTTTAGACTCTTCCCCAAATTTTAATGTCACTGAAGGGGTCTGAAGCTGAAGAGAGTTCCCTCTCTAGATAGAAAGTCTAAGAAATATATATATATTTTGTAGGAGTCTTACAGCAATCTTCTTTAAATTACCATGCAGGTTGGAAGAGATCCATGAATTTCAACAAGTTCAGGGGGAACTTCTTTTAAGACTCTGCTGAAACTTTTTTTTTTTTTTGAGACAGGGTCTTGCTCTTGTCGCCCAGGCTAGAGTACAATGGCACAATCTCAGCTCACTGCAACCTCTGCCTCCTGGGTTCAAGCGATTCTCCTGCCTCAGCCTCCAGAGTAGCTGGGATTACAGGCACCCGCCACCACACCTAGCTAATTTTATATTTTTAGTATAGATGTGGTTTCACCATGTTGGCCAGGCTGGTCTCAAACTTCTGACCTCAGGTGATCCACCCGCTTTGGCCTCTCAAAGTGCTGGGATTACAGGCGTGAGCCACCGTGCCTGGTCTAGACTCTGCCGAAATTCTAATATTTCTTTGGTAGTGCAACAGAAAACTGTAAAGATTTTGATGGTGAACTCAATTGCTTCTGAGTTGTGTAGATGGAAAAGATATTTTATGATTTTTTCCTTCAAATTTATTTTAAGCTCCCGGGTATATGTGTAGGATGTGCAGGTTTGTTACACAGGTAAATGTGTGCCATGGTGGTTTGCTACACAGATCAACCCATCACCATGGTATTAAGCCCAGCATCCATTAGCTCTCCTGACCCTCTCGCTCTCCTGATCCTTCCGCCCTACAGGCCCCAGCGTGTGTTGTTCCCCTTCCTGGGTCTGTTTTATGGTATGTATGTGTGTGTATATATATGTATCTATTTATGTGTATATAATATGATATATACACCACACTTTTTAAAACTATTATTTTAGGTTTAGGGATACATGTGCAAGTTTGTTATACAGGTAAACTGCGTGTCTCTGGGGTTTGGTGTGTACAGATTTTTTCACCATCCAGGTAACAAGTGTAGTACCTGATAGGTAGTTTTTTGATCTTCTCTCTTCTCTCACCCTACACCCTCAAGTAATCCCCAGTGTGTGTTTTTCCCCTCTTCATGTCCACGTGTTCTCATTGTTTAGCTCCCACTTATAAGTGAGAACATGCGGCATTTGGTTTTCTGTTCCTGTGTTAGTTTGCTGAGGATAAAGGCTTCTGGCTCCATCCACGTTCCTGCAAAGGACATGATCTCATTCCTTTTTATGGCTGCAGGGAAATATATTTTACATACTAGTGAACATAGTTAAATTAATCCATGATCAAGATATACATTCTTTTGTAAATTGAGAAATCTCTTTATCATAATTGTACTATGGTAATAAATAAACTGGTTTTAAATACAGCAAGTGATATCTACATATGAAGAGAGTTTACTTCAGTTCCTAGAACTTTCCCTCGCTTTCCTGCTGTCCCTACTTTTAGTAAGCAAGCATTTATTGTATGTGTAACACTGGGCTAGGTACTAAGGCAATGAGGATACCCAAGATTTGGTCTCTATCCTGAAGGCACGCACAGGAGAAACATTATCAGTCATGATGCTTTCTGTTGCTAACAAGTAAAAACCTCAGCTCAGCTTACCTCAGCTCCAGGGCTGGCCAAATCAAGAGGCTCATTTATAACACTAAGGATCCAGATTCTTTTGAAATTCCTCCTGCACCAGTCTCAGCATTTCTACCTTCTCTGTAGGTTGGCTTGTCTCACGTTACAATGGCTGCAGCAATTGGAAGTGTCATATCCTCAGTAATATTTAATAGTATTATTTAATATTTAGAACTGTGCCATCTCTGTATTTCAATTTATCAGGCTCCTAGCAGACTACTCCTTACCTTTCAAATGTCTAAACTGCATCCTGAGCCCTTGCCTAAACTAATCTGGGGTGAGGTGAATGGAAGTAGCACTTTAATTGTATTCATTCTTTGTAGTTGGACCTGGGCCTGGGCCCTACCTCCTGACATTTGCCCTCCAAGAAAGATTCCTGAAGTTAGGTAGGACTGGCTGTTGAGTAGGCCAGTGCTTGCCAAACCTTTACACATCCTCACATATGTCATGATATGCAGACAAAAAGATAATCCCTTATACAACTTGCTGGGATAAACTCAGGAGGCTTACAGCCATGACCTGCTTGAAGGTTCTTCCTGCCTTAGACCTTGCTCAGCTACTCCAGGATGAGTGGATTTACATCAGAGCACAACTGTATTTTATTCACAGCACAAACAATCTCATTCCTTCTCAGTTGGTGAGTTCAGAGTGAGCAATAACAGTGTCTGCCAAAGAGAAGAAAACACGTACTCAAACTAGATAATCTATTGATATAAATACCAAGACATAGAAGTGATACAGCTTTAAGCCAATGTTTGATGGTGGTAGTCCCAGCAAGCTCTTTTCTGATGTCTTTGTGCCTTTGCACATGCTCCTTCTCTGTCACTGTTTTCTTCATCAACATAATGTAATGGACAAGTGGAATCAAACAGAGTTGAGTTCAAATCCTCTGCTACCCATCTGCCCTGGTATTGGACAAATTAATTACCTCCTCTGAGCCTGTTTCCTCATCTGCAAGCTAGACTAGCTAATACTACCCATTTGAAAGGGCTGTTTCTTAGCTACATGCATGCGGGGCTTAACACCTAGATGACGGGTTGATAGGTGCAGCAAACCTCCATGGCATACGTATGTCTATGTAACAAACCTACACGTTCTGCATCTGTATCCTGGAACTTAAAGTTAAAAAAAAAAAAAAAAAAAAGGCTCTTCCTGGGGATTAAATAAGATAATTATGTAAGGTGGCCAGCACAGTTCCTGGTACACAGTAAATGTCAGGCCTGCCTGACAAACTTCTATTCAACAGCTACTGCTCCCCTGAAAATCTTCCTTAGACTTTTCCACGGTGCTTGCCGTTTTTACACCACTATCATCTTTTATTACACTACTATCCGTTCATTCCCCACAGCTCCCTCCCTTCCTTTCCCTAACCAGTGATCCCCCAAAAGGCCAGCAACTGTCTAACATTTTGTATCTTCTAGTGACTGGTAAAGTTCAGCATCTACTAGCGCTCCAAGTTTCTTTTTGTTTTGGCCGAGTTTGCAAAACGGATTAAGCGGGATGAGAGGGCGGGCGCCGCCCAGAGAAGGAGAGCGGCGCGCCCGCCGAGGGTGCACTAGCCAGATACTACCTGCGGGGCCCGAGCGTCTTCCCTATCAGACCCCGGGATAGGGATACGGCCCACAGTCACCCGCCAGACTCTTTGTATAGCCCAGTTAAGGGCAGCTCGGCTTGGAGGGGGTGGTTCCGGGTAGAAACACGTCCGGGCTGCGCCGGATGCTTCTGGGAAGGCTCCTGGACCCACGCCAGGTTTCCCAGTTTATCCCTTCCCATCTAGCGTCCCAGCCCGCGCACCGACCAGCGCCCCAGTTCCCCACAAACGCCGGCGGGCCCGGGAGCCTCGCGGACGTGACGCCGCGGGCGGAAGTGACGTTTTCCCGCGGTTGGACGCGGCGCTCAGTTGCCGGGCGGGGGACTGCGCGTCCGGTTTTTCTCAGGGGACGTTGAAATTATTTTTGTAACGGGAGTCAGGAGAGGACGGGGCGTGCCCCGACGTGCGCGCGCTGCGCCCTCCCCGGCTCTCCTCCACAGCTCGCTGGCTCCCGCCTCGGTAAGGCGTCATGCCGCCCAAAACCCCCCGAAAAACGGCCGCCGCCGCCGCCGCCGCTGCCGCGGAACCCCCGGCACCGCCGCCGCCACCCCCTCCTGAGGAGGACCCAGAGCAGGACAGCGGTCCGGAGGACCTGCCTCTGGTCAGGTGAGCGAGCAGAGCCGCCGCCGCCTCACGCGGGAAGGGCGCCCCGTGTGCGTAGGGCTGGCGCCAAGGCTGCTCGGCGGGACGCGTCCTCGCCGGGGGCCGAGTCCCGGCGTGAGGAGACGCCCTCCCTGCCCCCCGCCACCGCGGAGCGTCTGCAGAATGGTGACAGGATTTTGGGGTTGCGGGCGAGGGGTCTTGGCTTTAACTTGACACGTGTCGGGCGGGTGGGTCTAGGGTCCTGAACGAAGTGACAGGTGCAGTTCCCTCTTGTGAGGCTCAGAGGCAGAGGGTCGTTGCGAGCGTCCATCAGACGCAAAAAAATGAAAAATAAAAATACAAAAATGGTGTCTGTGGGAGAGTTCTTCACCGGTTGAGAACTGGAGTACTCCGGTGGTCGTCTGACTTTCAGTTTTGGTCTCACGCGATGCAACAGTTGGGAAGTATTTTCTTCTGGGCGTGCACTGCATCTGAACTCCATTCGTGGGAGAGGCCAACCAGAAAGCCTTGGACAAGAAGCACAGGGTCCTGAGTGTCCATTGCCTGCAGGATACTCGGCTCAGGAGCCTTGCGGCTTCTCCTTAGAACAATAATGCATCGAGGCCTTGGGGACTCAAAGCCATCTGTAGTGATTGATGGAATGTAACTCTTTAGAGGAACTGATACATGGGCAGAACTTTCGTGAGACGTTTACCAGAAGTGCTTGAAAGTTTCTAAACTTTTTTTTTTCTGTTGGATGAACTCTTCTTGCGTGTTAGTCGGCCTCAGCTTGTCTCATTATTACTTCCATTTTGCCTTTTGACTTTGAACCAGCAACGATCCTGGTGTCCCGTCTTTTTGCCTTTGTTTTTGGCACAAAATTAGTGGTTCTGTGCTCAAATGGAAATTTTCGTTTTCCCTTATTAAATGGAATCTAAATTTAAGCAAGTCCATGCGAATGCACTAGAACTTGAAGGGAAGTATTTATTGTATTGCATCATCTTACTTTTCTTGATTGTACTACTTTATGGTTAAATAGCTATGACTGAAAGAGTGTAATTGTCATTATTATTGTCAGCACTGGTTCTACTTTGAGATTACAAGTTCATTGCAGGGGGAATGGGACTTGTTTCTGTTTTTCACTATTTTCTCCCCTATTCTTGCCCATCACCAAATCCTTTCACCCTCACCCATTTCTTTCCACTCGGCAGACACTAACAGAATTAACGGCAGAAAAGATTGAAGTGGGATTTAGGAAATGGCCCGTGGAAGGCTATTAAAAATTTATATATTTAAATGGACTGTCTTATAGGTCAGTTAAAAACCATATTTGTTAAAAAACCAAAACAACAACAACAACAAAAAAATTAAAAACCACGTCTGGGGCATGTTCTGGGAAAAGACATGACTTTAGTTTCTGATTAAATTCTGATGTATCCAATTCTTGCAAATTTCCCTTTGGAAAATGCAGTAATGGCTACTCTAAAGAATTCCATGTTATGCACACAGCTTTAGAAGCATACTCTAATGTAGGGTAACCAGGAATATTGACGTTCTGACCACTGCTTGGAAAAAAGAGGACTGTTTCTTTCATTTTTTAACTCATTATTTTATATATTTTAAGTAATGGAACTATAAAAAAATTCTCTTATAAGTCAGATCCATACAAGATACAGTCTGTTCTTGATTATCCTTACCCACAAAGGGTTTCATTAACATAGACAATTGAACTCTATAAATTAACCAGCAAGGGTAGAACCACTGCCGTGCAGTCTGATGCTGAGCATCTTGCCTGGAGATGGAATCAGGGCTCAGTCCAACTGCACTTCCAGTGACAGATTCCATTCCTAATTTGAGAGTTGAGATCTTATTTCTGTTGCCTTATCTCTGGCCTAAGTAATGTAGCTGGAAGGGAAAGTGTCACTAGGAACAGCATACAACATTCATTGTTGAAATAATCAAAGGTTAATCATGTTTCGAGCTGGGCATGACGGCATGTACCTGTAGTCCATGCTACTCAGGAGGCTGAGGCAGGAGGATTGCTTGAGCTTGGGAGTTGGAGGCCAGCCTGGGCAACAAAGCAAGACCCCAGTCTTTAAAAAAACAAACAAAAAAGTTGACCAGGCATGTTGGCTCACGCCTGTAATGCCAGCACTTTGGGAGGCTAAGGTGGGAAGATCGCTTGAGGCCAGGAGTTTGAGAGGAGCCTGGGCAGCAAAACAAGACACTGTCTCTACAAAAAAATTTAAAAAAAAATTATCCAGTCGCTGTGGCACGCCTGTAAGCACATCTACTTAGGAGGCTGAGGTGGGAGGATCCCTTGAGCCCAGGAGTTTGAGGCTGCAGTCAGCCATGATTTCACCACTGCACCCCAGCCTGGATGACAGAGTGAAACCCTATTTCAAAACAAGAAAAAAAAAAAACAACGAATTATGTTTTGAAGGAGGAATTGGCAATCTAGAATAGTGGTCAAGGGCATGGATTATAGAGTTAGATTGTTAGGCTCACATGGTGGTTTACCTCTTACCGGCTGAGACCTCAGGTAAGTTCTTTAACTTCTCTGATTTGACACACATCTGTAAATGTCTACTTTTACAGATGAGAATACTTATCTAAAAGGGCTGATGTCAGGATTCAGTGAAACCATATGTTTAAGGTACTTTCTACAGGATCATAGTAAATACTCAAGAATTATGAATTATTCTTCGTACTATTCTTATTATTAGATGTCACATAGAAATTAGATGAATGAAAAGGAATTAGCCAACAAGAATTTATTGAATGCTTGTCTTTGTTAAGGAGAAAGGACAAAAATAAGCAGTCACATCATGTAAGATGTGCTAGTAGGGAGGTTATGTGAAACATTGATAAGAGTAGACTACAGCTTAACAAAGTTACTGGTGTTGAATTGTATAATATTATCTATGGGTTTTTATCTTCTTGTTATCTTTGTCCTATTTTCCCAAACAGCTTTAGCTGTTACATTTATTTTCCTTCACAGAAGTGTTTTGCTGCTCTGAAGTATATTTGACTTACCATGCAAGCAAATATTTTTCACTGTGTGGTATCCTTGTTTTGGAATGACCATGAAAAAGATAATCATGTTTAAATTTGAAGTGTAATTTTTTCTATGATAAAATAAGATCTTAAAGTATTTAATAATGTTCTCTTTCACAGTAGTGTTATGTGCAAACTATTGAAACAAGTGTGTACTGAATCAATTTGACTTATAAGTATATGCCAATTATATGATTATTTTCATTTGGTAGGCTTGAGTTTGAAGAAACCGAAGAACCTGATTTTACTGCGTTATGTCAGAAATTAAAGATACCAGATCATGTCAGAGAGAGAGCTTGGTTAACTTGGGAGAAAGTTTCATCTGTGGATGGAGTATTGGTAAGGATTTTCTTAAAATGTTTTGAAATTTTTTTTTCTCATTTTAAAAACAACTTCACATCACTATATAAAAATTGAAAGATAGAAGAATATAAAGACAATAAAAGCTAATAATAATTTCACTACCCAGAGGAAATTTACCTCTGCTAACATTAAACATGTTTGAGGCTGGGCACGGTGGCTCACGCCTGTAATCCTAGCACTGTGGGAGGCCGAGGCAGGCAGATTGCCTGAGCTCAGGAGTTTGAGACCAGCCTGGGCAACATGGTGAAACCCTGTCTCTACTAAAATACAAAAAAAAAATTAGCAGGGTGTGGTGGTGTGCGCCTGTCGTCCCAGCTATTTGGGAGGCTGAGGCAGGAGAATTGCTTGAACCCAGGAGGTGGAGGTTACAGTGAGCGGAGATTGTGCCACTGTACTCCAGCCTGGCAACAGAGCGAGACTCCGTCTCAAAAAAAAAAAAAAAAAGTTTGAAAAAAATCCCTCCATATATGCCTCCCACCAAACTATTTTAAAGCAGGTCTTAGTTATATTTTATTCACTATAATACAAGGACTTTTAAAAAAACACTGCCATACCTTATAAAATAATTTTTATACCTTCTAATATGCAATCAGTGTTCAGATTTCCTGATTGACTCAGAATTAGTTTTGTTAGAATTCAGGATCTTGAAAATATTTTGATATATTCCTTTCATGTTTTTCTTTGCATATGTATAAATGTATATGTTTAATAAAAGCAAATAATTACTAGAGTTTTATATGTACTGGGGCAATAGTATAAGAACTTTACATAGCCGGGCATGGTGGCGTGTGCCTGTAGTCCCAGCTACTTGGGAGGCTGAGGTGGGAGGATCATTTGAACCTGGGACGCGGAGGTTACAGTAAGCCAAGATCGCACCACTGCACTCCAGCCTGGGCAACAGAAGAAGACCCTGTTGCAAAATAAATAAATAAGTAAATAAACAAACAAACAAAAATAAGGCTGGGCGTGGTGGCTCAAACCTGTAATCCCAGCACTTTTCGAGGCTGAGGTGGGTGAGGTCAGGAGTTGAACTCTTGAGGTCAGGAGTTGAAGACCAGCCTGGCCAACATGGTGAAACCCCATCTCTACTAAAAATAAAAAAATTAGCCAGGCATAGTGGCAGATGCCTGTAATCCCAGCTACTTGGGAGGGTGAGGCAGGAGAATCGCTTGAACCCAGGAGGCAGAGCTTGCAGTGAGCTGTGATCATGCCACTGCACTCCAGACTGGGCAACAGAGAAGACTCCATCTCAAAAAAAAAAACACACACACACAAAACAATCAACTTTACAAATCTACAAATAACTCGTTTAAAAACCATTGAGATATGAAATATAAAATCTTTATTTTTACAGATGAAGACACCGAGTAGAGTGAGGTTGAGTAACTTGACCAAGGTCCCTAGGAAATAAGATCTCAAATATAAATTTGAGATTATACATGTAGTTATGTATAGTTACATGTAGTTACACATAGTTTTGCATTTTCCTGTTTTTTTCTCATATGAGCATTTTCTTACGTTATTAAATTTTTTTGTAATATAGTTTCTAGTGATAGTATAATATTTTAGCTATTGGATATATTTTAATTTGTTAACTCTTACTGGATATTTGGGTTTTTTCCAACGTTTTGATGCTATAAAATAATGTAATAAACATTTGTATTCGTAAGACTAATGCCTGGCACAAAGTGAGTCCTTGATAATTTGTTAAATAAATTAATGAATGAATCTCTGATTATTTTATTAGAATAAATTCGTATAAGATGAATTACTAAATCAAAAGCTATGAACATTTTTATGACTCTTGATGATTATTGGTAGATTACACTTCGGACAGATACTTTTAATGAATTTACTTTCTCAAAATAGTAGTATAAAAGTATATATGTTTTTACTGATCTGATTAACACAACAGAATGTGTTTATGTATGTCCCATAAGAAAAGTGTTTAAAACCATTAAATAAAATCTCTGGCAGTAAAAAGGAGAAAACAAGTGTCATAATTTCCAAAGAATTGAACATAGTCTCACATTTCTTATCTAAAAAGAAAGGAATACTGAAGTATCTTGAATGTATGACTTGGGTATTATAATCCCCAGGCATCTAGTGTATATTTTAACTGACTTGGGTACTTCATGTACAAAGCTGTTTTTGTGCATATACAATTAAATGGAATCAGAGCTCCTTCACTTTTCTCTTCCTAAAATACTAGATTTTTGGTGTTCTGAAATTTTGGGATAGCTGATTATAGAGAGTATTAGTGAGTATACATACTGTAGTTTTCAATTTATAAGTGCATTGTGTTCCAAATCTGTTTGTAAGTTTGATATAGTAGTTAGGTTTCCAGCCTAGTTCACATAACTTATTTTTTTTGTACTAAACTATAAAAATAATAGTTTTAACAGTAGAGGCTCTTTTGAGCTTCAGAATTGAATACATATTTAAGCAAATATTACTGCTTTATTACCCTTTTTTCATCCTGGCTTTGTCTCTACCTTCCCTGGGAACTGGCCCAATTTAAATCTTATTTCCTAATGGAGCTCATGATGGGGACTAGGATGTGTGAAATTATTTATGGCTAGGTACTGGAGGAAGGTAAGAAAGGAATTTCTTGTTACTTTTGGGATTTGAGGTATGCTTTTGAAGGGTATAACAGAAGATGATGTCCTGTTGTTGTGTTATAAATCAACAGACTTTTCCTTGAAATATGATTTTAAGTGACAGTTAAGTTTTTGAGGGTTGGCCTGAGAATTTAATGTTCATTTATATAATAATATCTAAGGGAGAATGTGATAGAGTGTGTTCTA
The DNA here is from genome assembly GCF_049350105.2 of Macaca mulatta. NCBI lineage: Eukaryota > Metazoa > Chordata > Mammalia > Primates > Cercopithecidae > Macaca > Macaca mulatta. The sequence continues at coordinate 27,500,155 of NC_133422.1, forward strand.
AGAGGCACATGTAATGACAGAATGAATATGTTTCCAATGCAGCTATTCTAGTGGCAGTTGTCTGTCTTCTTTGAAACAAGAGGAGGAATATTGTCAAAAAAGGAAGCCCCTTTTTAACAATAGAAAGTAGGTGATGTTTATTGGGATAGAGGATGGGTTAAGAGCAAGGATTAGGAGTCAAACAGATATACCATGTCCTAACTCCATTACCCTGAACATGTTATCTACAATTCTCAAGCCTTAGTTTTCTTATCTGTAAAAGGGACTGACAATAATTTCTGGATCTTGGAGTTATTGTGCAGATTAAATAAATTAATGCATATAAAGCTCTTATTAGAGTCAATGAGTGTGTATATTAGGTCTTGGAAACAGAATAATTTTACTTAAGAAATACCCCAGAAAATTTTATCATTAATGTAATTTTTTTGGAGAATTTAGGATATCAGTATAAAATGGTTATAATTTTAAATGCATTGTTGTGATTTTGATGCAGTATGTTTGTTAAAACTCTTATTTTTAAGTACTTTAGAGTCAGAAAAGTTGTTTATGCATACATGAAAGCATGTATTAATCCCTTTAAAGTTTGTGGTATTTTGTCTAGAAAAATGTTTTTTTTTAAAATAAATATTTAGTGAAGTGTAATAATAAAGATTAACTTTGTTCATAAGGTTAGATTGTGTTCATGCTGCTTATAGCATGTGAATAGGACTTTCCATTAAGAAATTGGCTAAGGTGCTGTTCATATTGTGACTTAAGGTGAATCAGCTGTTAGAATTTTGGTGTACTTTCTGCATCTTCATTGGCAGTGTGGTAGAATGGAAAATGCCTTGGACCTCAAGGCAGAAAACTTTGGTTGTAATTATATTGTAGCTATATGATTTTAGGCAAATTGGTTAATTCTGTGAGTCTCAGTTTGCTAACCTGTAAGGCAGAAATAATGCCTGAATATGAACCTCATAGGCTTTTTGTTATACATACGTATATATGTATATGAAATATATGGGTATACACATATCTCAAAGAGCTTTGGGATATATTGCCCTTGATAGAGCCACTTATTTTTGTGATATGGTGGTTATATTTTAAATAAATACAGTCATGTGTTGTTTAACAATGGGGACACATCTGAGAAATGTGTCATTAGGTGATTTCATTGTTGTGTGAACATCATAGCATGTACTTACACAAACCTGGATGGTATGGCCTATGACACACCTACGTTGTGTGGTATATAGCCTGTTGCTCCTAGTCTGCAAACGTGTACAGCATGTTACTGTACTGAACATTGTAGGCAATTGTAACACAATGGTAAGTATTTGTGTATCTATACATAGAAAAGGTAAAGTAGGTCATCCATATCCTTACTGATTTTCATTCTGTGTATTTTACTAATTATTGAGGGAGAAATATGAAGCTTCCAACTATAATTAGAATGGCCTTTTTAAATTCTGTTTTTTATTAATGTATTTTTTATTTTATTTTATTTTGAGAGAGTCTTGCTCTGTCACCCCGGCTGGAGTGTGTGGCACGATCTTGGCTCACTGCAACCTCCGCCTTCCGGGTTCAAGCGATTCTCCTGCCTCAGCCTCCTGAGTACCTGGGATTATAGGCATATGCCACCATACCCGGCTAATTTTTGTATTTTTAGTAGAGACGGGGTTTCACTGTGTTGGTCAGGCTGGTCTTGAACTCCTGACCTCGTGATCTGCCCTCCTCGGCCTCCCAAAGTGCTGGCATTACAGGCATGAGCCACCACACCTGGCCTTTATTAGTGTATTTTAAAGCTTTATTCTTGGGTGCATACAAGTTTAGAATTTTTATGCCTTCTAGGTAAATTGGTACCTTTATCATTATGCAGTGTGCTTTTTTATCCAAATTTGTATCTTTTGTTCTGCAGTGTCCACATATCCATTCCACTTTTCTTGTGATCACTGTTTACATTATATATCTTTTACCTTCATTTTGATTTTAACCTGTTTATTTTTTATATTTAAATGGATTTTTGTTGTTTTGTAATCAGCATTCATTAAAAATTTTTAGCTGAATACTTTTTACTTTTGTTAGGGTTCCCTGTGTCTCTTCCTTTCATGCTGTGCCACAGATGAGCCATTATTTATATCTTTTCTCTCACTGGAGGTTCCTTTTTTTAGGGGAAACTAATCTGAAATATAAGCAAAGGATATGTTGATATCAAGAAAGGTTATGTTTTTATTCCTTATCTGGCTTGTTCTTGTTGTGAGGGTGGGAGCAATACTCTGCAGCTTTCTGCATTCTAGGAAGAAGTGGAATTTTACATTACCATTTGCTTCCTTTACAGGTTTGCCCTGATATTGTCTATCCATAGGACTAATTAAAACTATGCCAGACTCCTATTTTAAACCTATCCATTCAGTCTCAAGTTATCTTTTTGCATTGCCTCTCACATCTGTCCCTTCCTTTCTCTTACCAGCAGTGCTTGTTTTTTACTGTTTGCTTTGGTTTTAGTTTCCTTTTTATTTTTTTAATTTCAGAAGGTGGAAGCTTATGTCATTGACTTGGGCATTTTTAAATGCATGTTTTAGTGCCTCTTTCTGACTAGTCTCTTGTTTTCTCCATCTCATCCATCCTGTGCCTGAGTTTTAGAAAAGACTGGTTTACAGTTTGCCCCTTTTGCTTTAAAATTTATTTTTCATTGTTACAACCCACTCTCAATAGCCTCCATTGTAACACCCACCCATGCTCCCACCACCATTATGAAGAAGTAAAGTCCAAACTGTCTCAGTGTTTGTAGTTCTCCATAGTCTGTGCTTTAACCTTCCTTCCAGTCTTATTTTTCATTTCCATTGATGGCCCCCAATGCCTGTGTTCTCCTCCCTTAGTATTTATATTCATGCTGTCTCCCCCTTTTTTTGGAATACCCTTCTTTTTTCCTTTAGCCTAAATTCTGTTTTTAAGACGCAGTTAAAGCTTCTTCTTTATGCATGTCTCTTATAAGATATATTATTTTCAGACTTCCCCCCATTCTGTGAGTTGCCTTTTCACTTTCTTGATGATGTCATTTGGAGCGTAGGATTTTAATTTTGATGAAGTCTAGTTTTCTATTTGTTTTTTTTGTTGTTGTTGTTGTTGTTGTTTGGTTGCTTGGGCTTTTCATGCTGTATCTAAGAAGGCCGTGACTAACCCAAGGTCATGATGACTTATTCTATGCTTTCTTCTAAGAGTCATATGATTTTTAGGTCTTACTTGTAAGTCTTGGGTTTTTTTTTTTGTTGTTTTTTTTTTTGAGTTAATTTTTGTGTATGATGTGAGGAAGAGGTCTAACTCCAGTCTATTGAATGTGGATATCCAGTTGTCCCTGCACCACTTATGGAAAAGACTATTCCTTCTTCACTGAATTGTTTTGGTGCCCTTATTGAAAATCAGTTGACTATAAAAGCCAGGGTTTATTTCTGGAGTCTCAGTTCTATTCCATTGCTCTGTATGTTTATTCTTATGATAGTACCAGGCTATTTTGATTATTATAGCTTTGTAGTATGTTTTGAAATATGGAAGTGTGAGTTCTCCAACTTTGATTTTCTTTTTCAAGATTACTTTGGTTACTCTTGGTGCTTGAATTTCCATGTGAATTTTTAGGATCAAGTTGTCAATTTCTGTTAAAAAAAGGCAGCTGGGATTTTGATAGGGATTATGTTGGATCTGTAGATCAATTTGGGGAATATTGCCGTCTTAACAACACAAAGTTTTCAGATATGCGCATATGGAATGTCTTTTCATTTAAGTCTTCTTTAATTTCTTTCAACAGTGTTTTTAGTTTTCAGAGTATAAATCTTATAGTTGAAAATTATTTCTAAATATTTATTCTTGGTGATACTATTATAAATGGAATTGTTTTCTTTCCTTTTTGGCTTATTCATTGTAGCTGGATAGAAATAACATCTAATTTTTTTGGATAAGAGCAGCTAAAATCAGTCAGGCGTGGAGGCTCATGCCTATAATCTCAGCACTTTGGGAAGCCGAGGTGGGTGGATCACTTGAGGTCAGGAGTTTGAGACCAGCCTGACCAACATGGTGAAATCCTGTCTCTACTAAAAATACAAAAAATTAGCCGGGTGTGGTGGTGGCACCTGTAGTCCCAGCTACTGTGGAGGCTGAGGCAGGAGAATCACCTGAACCCGGGAGGCGGAGGTTGCAGTGAGCTGAAGTCGCGCCACTGCACTCCAGCCTTGGCAAAAAAAAAAAAAAAAAAAAAAAAGGAGCTAAAATCTATGTATTTAACAAAAATCTCTAATACAATACCATTTTATTTATTATAGTCCTCATATTGTACATTAGATTTCTGGACTTGTTTGTCCTATGTATTTGCTAGTTCGTATCCTTTGTACTACATCTTTTAAAAGGATGAAATTGGGTAATGTGATGCCTCTAGCTTTGTTCTTTTTGTGTAGGATTGCCTTGGACATTCAGGCTTTTTTTTGGTTCCATATGAATTTAAAAAAATTTTTTTTTTCTTTTTCCTAATTCTGTGAAGAATGTCATTGGTAGTCTGATAGGAACAGCATTGAATCTGTAAATTGCTTTAGGCAGTGTGGCCATTTTAATGATATCGATTCTTCTTATCCATGAGTATGGAATGTTTTTCTATTTGTTCGTGTCATCTCTGATGTATTTGAGCAGTGTTTCTTGTAGAGAGTTTTCACCTCCCTAGTTAGCTGTATTCCTAGATATTTTATTCTTTATTGTGGCTATTGTGAATGGGTTGCATTCTTGATTTGGCTCTCAGCTTGGGTGGTGTTGGTGCATAGGAATGCTAGTGATTTTTGTACATTGATTTTATATCCTGAAACTTTGCTTATCAGCTGAGGGAACTTTTGAGCAGAGACTATGGGATTTTTCTAGGTATAGAATCATCATCTGCAAACAGGAATAGTTTGATTTCCTTTTTTCCTATTTGGATGCTCTTTATTTCCTTCTCTTGTCTGATTGTTGTGGCTAGGACTTCCAATACTATGTTGAATAGGAGTGGTGAGAGAGCATCCTTGTTTTGTTTTGCCTTTCAAGGGGAACACTTTCAACTTTTGCCTCTTAAGTATGATGTTGGCTGTGGATTTGTCATAGATGGCTCTTCTTATTTTGAAGTATGTTCCTTCAATGCCTAGTTTGTTGAGATATATACCACACTTTCTTTATCCACTAATCAGTTGATGGGAACTTAGGTTGATTCCATACTTTTGCAGTTGTGAATTATGATGCTGCAGTAAACAAGTGGAGGTCTCTTTTTGATATTATGACTTCTTTTATTTGGGGTAGATACCCAGTAGTGGGATTGCTGGATCGAATGGTTGCTGCTTCTAGTTCTTTGAGAAATCCCCATACTATTTTCCATAGAGGTTGTGCTAATTTACATTTCCACCAACAGTGTATAAGCATTCCCTTTTCACTGCATCCTCACCAACATCTATTTTTTTTTTTTTATTTTCCATACAAAAAGGGGTTTATTTAGACATTAGAATCATCTAGTAATTGAAAAAGATTGGACATGAATCCACCCAGGCCCAGGGCTGAGCTGCAGAGCAGCTGCTACTGACATCCGCGGGGGATTTCACATGCAACAGGGAGCCCTCACGTGCTTGCTGGCCATTGTGCTTCAAATCGTTTTTCAGGGGACGGCTGTGACTGCAGTTTTCAAATGTGCTCTGGCCTCCAAGGACCAGGGGGCGGCAAGGGGGCAGGGATGTCCTCTGTATAAAAAATGCTGTCCCGCGAGCTTCCCGACAGATACCTTCGGGCATCTGAGAGATTCCCGGGGAGGGTAGCTTGGCCTTCCTCAGGCTACCACTGCTGTCACCGATGGACATTGTCACCAGCAAACAACCAAAAAACATCAGAGTCTGTGAACTTGGCTGCGATGATAAGAACCAAATGTTTTCTAATCTAAGTCTTGTATGCAGAACACAGAAAACAGCAGTTAGAAACACCCTACAAAACTGAACAACAGTATTTTCTAAAAATATTTTTTACCTCACTTTAAATAATTTACAGATAGCTACAAAAATCATATTTACCAGGACACATCTGTTAAATAAAAGCATTGTTTCATGTTGGTGTACGTCTGTACAGGGCTATGTATAAGGGACTCCTGTTTCCCCTCCCTGCAACCACAGAACCGTCACACATACACACGGATACACGCACAGATATGCCCCTTTCCACAAATGCACGGAAACCGGGACACGAACCCACAACTCGAGGGCTTAGACCTTCATTGCTGAGCTGCTGCCACTGCCCTCCGTGCGCGGAGTGTCGCTGAAGTCACTGCCCAAGGCGTCCCCGTCCAAGGCGTCCTGGTCCTGGTCGTCCCTATCGGTGACCCTTCGTCAATACCTCAGGTCTAAAATACTTTCCTCTGAGCCCGAGTTCCTCCCCTCCCAGGCTGGGCTCGGCCTGGGCCTCCCTGAAGGCCGAGAAGGACGCGCCCTGCAGAGGCAGCCTCATGTGGGGGCTGAAGAGGCCGGCCTGCCTGCACCCCCGGGAGACACCCTTTCCAAAATGGAAGAGCTGGGTGGACCGCACGGGGAGAAGCCCGCAAGAGGTAGGCTGGGCAGGCCCCGGGCGGGGCCCTCGGAACCCTTGGTTTTTCCGCTCCCGACGCCCCGCCTCTACTCCGCATCTCTACCTTCAGAGCGCAGCCCATAGGCTCCGGAGGGTGAAGTCGCTCCAGGGCAGGGTGTCGTCGATCTGGGATCCAGAGTCCCTCAGCTTCCTGGCTGGGGGTGAGGAAGCCCCGGCTCCCGCAGCCCAAGTGAAAGGTCCCCCCAGCACCTCTTGCCTCGGTGCCCGCTGTGGCACTGCTGGGCAGCTGACCAAAAGCACTTTTGGCAGCATTCTCGGCCCTTTGTGAGCTCTGGTCTTTCTGAATGTAAACATTTCTCCTGCTCTCTGAGAGCCCCTTGGCGGAGACACTGCCAGTGGTGCTCCTCGGTGGTGCTAGATCCCCTTGGGCCGGAGCAGCGGGGAGCCCCTGCCCGCCCTGGCTGAACAGGCCGGCTGCGCCCTGTGCTCCAGCGCTTTCTGCACCTCACGGCCCTTCTGCTGGCTGTAGGACCCCCTGTCCCTCTGGCTCCGCGTGCATACGCCAGGCGGTGGGGCCGGCTCCTTCCTGCCCAGCAAGTCTGGCCTGAATGAGCCCCCAGTCCCGAAAGCAGCAGGGCCCTCTGCCTGAACTTCTTAACTGCTCAGACTCCTTGGCCTTTTCCGCCAAAAACTTACTAATCTACAGTTCGATGCTATCGTCACTGTCCACTGAACTGCTGTCGTGAGACAGCGAGCCGGGGCTGGGAGCCGGACCCTGGCATTCCCTGGGGAATGGATTCCCTTCAGAGGTGGAGGCAGAGGCGGGTCCCCTCACTCGGAAGGCTGGGGCCGTGTCCTGGCTCCTGGCGCCCTCCTGCTTCTTCCTCTCTGCCATACTGTCACAGACACTGGGAGGTTTCTTCCCTGGGCCCTCGCCGCTGTCTCTCGTGGACTTGGAGAGTCAGCTATTAAGCACTGGCGGGCTTCGGTCTTTCCAGTCTCTCCAGAGCCCGCCCAGCTGCTCCAGGAAGTGCGTCTGGGCAGTGCTGAACCTGACCTTCTTCCTGCACGCAGCCCTGGGCTCCTTGCAACGCTTCTTGAGCTTTCACTTGGACCTTAAGTCCCTGATGGCCGTGTCCAGGTCCTCGTCACTGTCCAGGGAGCTGCTCTTGTCTTTGGAGCTCTCCTTGTCGTCCAGACGCCTCGCTTCATCTGTCTTACCCTGGCCCTGCGTCATGCGAGTGTCGCCGGGACCCCTGGCTGCGCCCTCCCCTCCCAGGACCTTGTTGGCTTTGCCCTGGATGGGCAGGTCCCGCCTCTCATGGCCCGGCTCGGCTCACACCTGGCTGTGGTCGGCATCCTGGCCACCATCTTTCACCACCTCCCGCGTTTTCTTGGGCGTGGATGGCCTCACGGCGTGGCCGCCGCCTCTACGTTTCCTTTTGCAGCTCAGAGGTGGGTCCGGTGTTTTAGAGAGAGGGGCCTTGGGGCCACTGGTCTGGCTGTTGGGGCCAGGCGGTGAAAGTGGGCCCTGGGCAGCCTGCGAGCAGCTCTCACCTCTGGTCAGCAAACTCCCCAAATGTGCCTTGAGGTTCAAAACGTCTGGATTTCCTGATTGATGCTGTCGTCGCTGTCCACGGAGCTACTGTCGCCGTCAGAGTGGGAAGGCACGTTCGGGGAGTAGAAGAGTGGGCTTGCAGACAGGGACCTGTTGCTGCCTTACACGGGTCTGGCAGGCTAGTCTTGGAAATGCCCAGGATTGCTTCCGCGCACGTCACTTCAGCGGACATGTCTGCCTGGCACGAGGACCGTTCTACAAACTCGCTCCTGGAAGCCGGGCTCGCTGGAGGCGGAGCTTTGGTTTTCTTCGGGAGCTTGTGGGGAATGCTCAGCGTCCAGGCGTCCCGGGCAGGGGTCTGTGGCCTTGGTGGCCACTGGCTTCCTCTAGCTGGGTGTTTTTCTGTGGGTCTCGCGCAAGGCACTTTTTGTGGCGCTGCTTGTGCTGTAGTGCGGAAGGGTCAGGCGTCCTCTCTCCTCCCGGAGCTGGGCCCTCTGGGGCAGGTCCCCGTTGGCCTCCTTGCGTGTTTTCTGCAGCTAGTACACCTGGATGGCCTCCTTAGTGCAGTCGTTGCTGCTGGAGTCGGACGCTTCGGGCGCCTGTGCCGAGCTCATGACTCGCTTTCCCCTTCTCAGGGCACCGGCGCTCCTCTTGACCCCACTTTTATTCTGTGGTGCTTCTGAAGGGCGGCAAGGGGTTTGGGCTGCCCTTGTTCTCCTGCTTGGTCGTGATCTTGGACTTGAGGCTTCAGGGCTGCACGTTCGCCTTTGCTAACCCGGGAGGTCTGCAAAAGGCGAACTCCTTATGGGCGCCCATCAGACCCTGCCGATGCGCCACCTTTGCCGCTGACTCTTGGTGGGATTTCAAGAGTGACTTGGTCGAATTTTCGTTTGGGTCTGGTTTTTTATCTATTGACCCCTCACATTTTTGGTTCGCATGCTGTCTCTTCTCATTCAGAAACTATTCTATTTTCGCCTTAATGCTCTGCTCAAAGGAGTGGTTGCTGCTCGCGCTGCCGGGGGAGGCGGAACCCTAGTCCTCACTGGATCTCACCGGGCTGCCAGGGCCACCACCTGAGCCAGGTACAAGTTTCAGGGGGACATACGGAAGTCGGGGCACTGCCGTGAGATGGTTCTGGCTTACATCTACTGCCACTGCCTGTGGCCCTGGAAGGCTGGGCTGCGCCTGATTCGCCCCTGCCAGCCCCTGCCTGTGCGGCTCCACTCTTTGCCTTCAGGTACTCCTGGATGGCTTCCCCAATGTTCCGGTCCATGGAATCGTCATTGTCTTAATCTAGCACCAACGGGCCAAAGGCTGCAGTTTCCTCCTCCCCCGTGGGGTCAAAGTCAGCAACAAGACCACAGGCAGGCAATACGGGCTACTCCTTGTGCACGGTGGGCTTGGCAGCTGGCTTGGCGTCTGCCCTGTGGCCTCTCAGTGCAGCGCGCTCACTGCTGGTGCCCCGAGCAGCCCCGTTGCGCTGCAGCGTGCTGCACCAGTGCGCTCACCGACACGTTCTCCATGCCCTCGTCAGCCTCCGAGAAGCACCCAGGGAACCTAAAGCTCCGTGGTGGGCCAAAGGCCTCCCATTAGGACTGGGGAGCAATCCCTGGAGGAGCATTCCTGAGAAACGTTCTAGCAGACGAGGAGGGACGCGCAGAGGGACGACGCTTTATTTTTCTGCCAGCTTCATGTCCTCAAAAGGTTGGCGGCTGGGTGCAGTGGCTCACGCCTGTAATCAGCACTTTGGGAGGCCGAGGCGGGCGGATCGCGAGGTCAGGAGTTTGAGACCAGCCTGGCCAACACAGTGAAAACCCGTCTCTACTAATAATACAAAAATTAGCCGGCGTGGTGGTGTGAGCCTGTAGTCCCAGCTCCTCGTGAGGCTGAGGCTGGAGAATCGCTTGAAGCCGGGAGGTGGAGCTTGCAGTGAGCCGAGATCGCGCCACCGTTCTCCTGCCTGGGTGACAGAGCGAGACTCCGTCTGAAAAAAATAAAAAATAAAAAATAGAAATTAAAAAAAAGGTTGGCAAGCGGTGCCCATGAGATAAAGCCTGCAAATGCTTCTTTGCAGTTTAAAAAGGACGACGACTATAAACCCAGGATCAGGACGACATCACGCATAGATTTATTCTTGACCTGACCAACAAGCTCTTGAAATTCTCTTTGCGTCCAGATCGACTGTGATGAAACTGCAGCCAGTGTCCCCAAACGCCCCAGGGATCAGGTCTTTATCACTCCGAGGCATCCTCTAACCGCTTTTTAAATAGACTTTTGACTCGGCCCGGCCCCCTGCCACGCGCCGCCGGGACCCTGCCTGCGCTTTCGTCCTCCAGCGGTGAGGCGGCGGGCCGGGGTCTCCCGGGCTGGCCCATTTACTTAGTTTTGTTTTTGTTGCATTTGCTTTTGGTGACACCCCCTTTTTTATGTTCCACATATAAATGAGATCATGCAATAATTTTCTTTCCATGTCTGCTTATTTCATTTAGCATAATGGCCTCCATGTCCATCTCAACCCCCCGCGCTGTGACGAGGCGCAAGGCCCTCCGCCCGGGCCCCGCCTCCGCGCGCGCCGCTGCCGCCGCCCCGCACCCTTTTTTGACTTTTTAATAAGGCTAATTCTGACTGTGATAAGGTGGTATCTCATTATGGTTTTAATTGGTATTTCCCTTGTGATTGGTGATGTTGAGTATTTTTCGTGTTTGTTGGCCATTTGTGTATCTTCTTTTGAAAAATGTCCGTTCGGCCGGGCGCGGTGGCTCACGTCTGTAATCCTAGCACTTTCGGAAGCCAAGGCGGGTGGATCACCTGAGGTCAAGAGTTCGAGACCAGCCTGGCTAATATGGTGAAACTCTGTGTCTACTAAAAATTCAAAAATTAGCTGGGCGTAGTGGCATGCGCCTGTAATCCCAGCTACTCTCTAGACTAAGGCAGGAGAATGACATGAACCCAGGAGGCGGAGGTTGCAGTGAGCCAAGATTGCGCCATTGCACTCCAGCCTGGACGACAGGAGTGAAACTGTGTTGCAAAAGCAAAAACAAAAAAACCAATCCATTCACCTAGTTTGTCCACTTTTTAACGGGATTATTTGTTTTCTCCTTGCTGATTTTCTTGAGTTTCTTGTAGATTCTGGATCCTTTGTTGGATGTACAGTTTGTAAATATTTTTCTCCCATTGTGTGGGTTGTGTGTTTACTCTGTTAATTATTTCTTTTGCTATGCAGAAACTTTTTAGTTTAAGTCCCATTTACTTAGTTTTGTTTTTGTTGCATTTGTTTTTGGTGACACCCCCTATTTTTAGATTCCACATGTAAATGAGATCATGCAATAATTTTCTTTCTGTGTCTGCTTATTTCATTTAGCGTAATGGCCTCCATGTCCACCTGTGTTATGGCAAGTGACAGGATCACCTTTCTTTTTATGACTGAATAATAGTCCATTGTTTATATATATTACATTTTGTTTATCCACTTGACTGTTGACAGACACATAGGTTGTTTCCATATTACTTAGCTGTATATAGAAATACAGGTGATTTTTGTATGTTGATTTTGTACTCTGAAAACTTGGTGAACTAGTTTATTAGCTTCAATAGTTTCTTAGTGAATTCCTTAGGATTTTCTATATGTAAAATAATGTCATTTGCAAATAGAGATAGTTTTACTTCTTTTTTTAAAATCTGGATACCTTTTATTTCTTTTTCTTGACTAATTGCTTTGTCTAAAATCTCCAATAGAATGTTGAATAGAATGATGAGAAGGACATGGTCGTCTTTTCCTGGATCTTAGTGGGAGACCATCCAGTTTTTCACCATTAAGTAGATGTTAGCTGTGGGGTTTTTGTAGATGCCTTTCATCAGCTGAAGAATTTTTTATTTATAGGGTGTTGAGTGTTTTGTTATGAAAGGGTGTTGGATTTTGTCAAATGATTTTTCTGCTTCTATTGATATAATAATGTAGTTTTTGTTCTTTATTGAAATGGTGTAGTATATTAGTTGATTTTCAGGTGTTAAACCAACATTGCATCTGTGGAATAAGTCCCACTTGGTCACAATGTATAATCCTTTTGATATGTTGCTAGATTTGGTTTGCTCATTTTTTTTTGAGGATTTCTATATGTGTATTTATAAGAAATTTTGGTCTTTAGTTTTTTTCCTTGTGATGTCTTTGTCTGATTTTAGTATCAAGATAATACTGGCCTTTCACAGAATGGACTGGGAAGTGTTCCCTCCTCTTCTGTTTTGATGGGGCAGTTTGTGAAGAATAGATATTAATTCTTCTTTAAGTATTTGGTAGAATTCATCAGTGATGCCATCTGGGCCTGGACTTTTCTCTGTGGAAAGTTTCGAAATTACTAATTCAGTCATTTTACTTGTTACAGGTTTATTCAGTTTGTCAGTTTCTTTTTGAATCGGTTGTTTTAGTTTATTTTTCTAGGAATTTGTCTACCTCATCTAAGTTATCTAGTTCATTGGCAAATTATTGTTCATGGCATTGCCATTATAATCCTTTTTATTTCTGTAAGGTTGGTAGTAATTTTTTTATTTCATTCCTGATTTTAGCCTTCTCTCTTTTGTCTTGGTTAGTCTAACTAAAAGTTTCTCAATGTTGGTGATTTAAAGTTTTTTTCTGGTTTTATTGATTTTTCTCAATTTCTCTATTCTCTAAAATATTTTAATCAAAGAATTTTTCCCTATTTTTTCACTATCTAATGTTTATACTTAATGTGTGTATTGGATAACTCTATTAAAGTTCATCATCATGAACTTTCATCATGAAATAGCCAGATATATCTTATATATAATTGTACTGCCTATTTTTAGAATTGCTTGTTCTTAAAGGCTTTGACTTCATAAAAGTTTTCACTCTTGGCCAATATTATTTACTGCAGTGCGTTTTCTTCTTCATGAGGAACCATGGAAGAAATCTTTGGTTCAAGACCCATTAAGCTTTTTTTGAGAAGCTAACTAATTAATTTAATTTAACCTTATATATACTATGAATCTTATAATTGTTTGTTACTGTTTTAACTGCCAGCTTTCATGATAGCATGCATTTTGGGGGATACTAACATTTTTCTTGTCATTTTTTTTTTACCTTTCTATATTTTACTTTCACAATAATAAGTAAATAAATAGACTTGTTTTAACATAAATCACACTTTATAGTAATAAAGAGTGGGTCTCTGTTGCTCTCTTTTTTTACTTTACAATTTTTTATATTTAATTATTATGGAGGCATAATAGGTGTACATATTTACGGGGTATATGTGATATTTTGATACAAGCGTATAATGTGTAATGATCAAATCATGGTAGTTGGAGTATCCATCACTTTAAGCTTTTATCATTTATTTGTGTTAGGAGCATTCCAATTCTAATCTTTTAGTTATTTTGAAATGTACAATAAATTATTGTTAACTATAGTCACTGTATGGTGACTATATAGTGTTTCCATAGAGCACTAGATCTTGTTCCTTCTATATAACTGTCTTTTTGTACCCATTAACCAGCTCCTCTTTTATCCTCCCATCCCCACTACCCTTCACAGCTTCTGGTAATCATCATTCTACTCTGTCTCCATGAGTTCAATTTTTTTTTAAGCTCTTGCATATAAGTGAGAACCTGTGGTATTTGTCCTTCTGTGCCTGGCTTATTTCACTAACATGATGTTCTCTGGTTCCAAATGACAGCATTTCATTCTATTTTATGGCTGAATAACATTCTGTTGTTTATATGTACCACATTTTCTTTATCCATGCATCCATTAATGGGCATTCAGGTTAATTCCATGTCTTGGCTGTTGGGAAAAATGCTGCATTCAACATGGGAATGCAGATATCTCTTTGATATGCTGATTTTATTTCTGTTGGTTTATATACCCAGTAGTGGATTGCTATATCATATGGTAGTTTTATTCTTATTTTTTTGATGAACCTCCATACTATTCTTCTATAGTGGCTCTACTAATTTACATTGTCACAAGAGGTTGAACTTTTTTTTTTTTTTTTTCCTATTTTAACATAATTATTTGGAACTTCATTCATGTTGGCATATGCATCAACAATTTATTTATTCTCATTACTGAGTAGTATCTCATTGCATGGGATTTTTTTTTTTTTTTTAACTTTTAAGTTCAGGGGTACATGTGCAGTTTTGTTACATAGGTAATCTTATATCATGGAGGTTTGTTGTACAGATTATTTCATTGCCCAGGAATGAAGTCTAATACCTACTAGTTGTTTGTCCTAATCCGTGTCCTCTCCCACCCTCCCCCCTCTGATAGGTCCCAGTGTGTGTTGTTCTCCTCTGTGTGTCCATGTGTTCTCATTATCTAACTCCTACTTATAAGTGAGAACATGCAGCATTTGGTTTTCTGTTCCTGCGTTAGTTTGCTAAGGATAATGGCCTCCAGGTCCATCCATGTCCCTGAAAAACATTTCTCTCTTTCTATTCCTAGTTATAGCCATAGAAATGACCACTGATAGTTTTTGCTTACTTTGTCCCTCCAGTTTTTCCTTCCTCTAGCATATACACAAGGATTTTAATTTTACCCAATTGAAGTCTTACTTATCTACACCTTTTAACAAGTCATCGTCAGTAATTTTGGAATAGGCATTGGATTCACATGGTTCAAGATTCAAAAGAAAGAAAAGTATAAACAGTAAAAAGTCTCTTATTCCTATCCCTAAGTCACCCACTTCTCTTCAGAGGCAACTAGTAAAAGTTTCTAGTTTTGCATTATTCTATATCTTGCTTTTTTCATTTGGCAATATATCTTGAAGAGCACATCTCCCTCTGTATTTAGCTTAATCCTTTTAGTGGATATATTTTTTATTTTTGGGTATATCATAATTTATTTATGAATTTCATTGTTGAGAGACATTTAGTTTGTTTTTGAATGTGTGATACTACAAACCGTTGTGGTGAATTATCCTTATATATGCATTTTCATGCACAAATGAGAGTACTTTTATAGTGTAGATTCCTAGAAGTAGAACTGCTAGGTCAGAAGGTATTCACATTTAAAAATTTTAAATTTGCTCGTAGAATGAAGTCTTTGCTCATACAATAGTCTCTGCTCAAATCTCACCTTACCAAAGAGGCCTGTGGTGACCACTCTGCTTAATAATGTAACCTGCTCCTACTTCTCCCTGAACTTCTCTATCCATTGCACTCTATTCTTTTTCTGGCACAGTATATGGTTTACCTATTTATACTGCTTTCTGGTTACTATCTTTTTCCCTCTGCTCCAGGAAGCAGGAATTTTGTTTTGTTCACTGATATATATTTCTAGTAGTTAGAATAGTGTTTGGTGCTTAGTAGGCATTTAGCAAACAGTATCCAAAACTGTCTTCCATAAAAATGCCCAATTTCTTTTTTTTCCCTCCGTATCTCAATGGATTAAAAAAAAAAATTGCTGACTTTCTTTACCCACTTATTTTGGATTTTTTGGTCTTTTGTTTGTTTGTTTTTGAGTTTGACATATTTATTGGCATTTTCGTAAAGACATTCATCTCAGTCGTTTCTCTCTCCTAGCTTGACCTTAGGTTGATATTTCATTTGGGTCAAGAAAAGAATATGAGAAGAGGTATGTTATTTTAACAAACAGGAAAATGGACAAAAATGGATAGTTTGCCTACATTAAAGTGAGTTAAATTCATGTATCTTGATATAATTAAATCATATAAGAACTAAGAGTTCTATATACATTTCCATTGTTTTACCTGGGGCTTATTCTAAACTTAAATACTAGTGAACAAAGTGTTAGGAATATACACAGGCTGCTTCTCTGAGTTATTATCGACTAAAAGAGCTCAGCGAGCAGTTACCACCAATAAAACAGTCTGAAGCTGCCTTCAAATACAATGTTGTAGTAGGAGTTTTCAAGGAAATTTTTATACTGTATGTTTTTTTTTTTTTTTTTTTTTTTTTTTTTTTTGGTCTGTGGCTGTGCTTTTAAAGATGTGTTTGTCACATTAGAAAAAAAGTTCATATACAATACAAAAATATGAAAAAACCCCCCCGCAAATTAACAAAGTATGTGTGGTGAGACTCCAAAAAATGTTGGAAGATGCATTTTCTTTCCTTCTATTTCAGTATCTAAAATGTGCTTTTTGAGAGGTCAATATATATACATTTAAAATAAACCATATAATTTTACTAGTAAGAAAGCCAGTAGTTAAGTTCAATTCAAATTGCATTTCACAAGTTAGTAATTTAAATCCTTAGACAAAGTTACAGAAAGTGAATCTTCTTGTTTTCCATCTTCATACAATGTTAATTTTTTTTTTTTTTTTTTTTTTGGTGTTTATACCTTTTAAAAAAGAAAAGCAACCAAATACTTAAGCAATGTGTACATTTAAAGTTTTGGTGGTGGTTTGTATTTTAAAAGAAACAGCTTTCTTATGATTTGCCTCAAGTTCTGGTGGAAATGCTTACAGGACCTAGCTAATAAACAAAAAACAAGAGAAGCACATTCAAAATACTGATTTACGTTGGTAGCAAATGATTTTTCTTTGAAGACTAATGAAGATACATAAGACCCATTAAGATGAAGTGGGCTATTTCAAATATTCAACAGTTTACATATAAAAAATTATTTTAAGAGCTAAGCGTCTGTATCCACTGATAGCAATGCAATACCTAGTTTGTGATGACTTGAAAGAAAACAAATACCCATAAAGAAAAAAGCTGTATTTTAATTTTATCTAAATTTACTTTCAGTGAATAGTTCAGTAACATCTTCCTCCCAATACAATACTCCCTCTCTCTATAAGGCTGTTCCTGGGAGCCAGACAAGTTTAGGTAATAAGGGAGTTAAGAGAGTAACTGCTTGCAGCTTTAAATGGACAATAAATTTTTGCTTCCCTCTTAATGTGCTAATAGTTGTGTCTAAAAAAATAGGCAATTCTTAAAAAGGTACCATTTCTGATTTCTTTATTACCTGTAAACTTGGGAAACTAATTACACAAAACTACCAAATTAGCAAATGGCTTGAAATCTGTATATTAAACATAAATTACCTCTAATTTCAAACTCTCATTTATTAGTATACCACTCAATCTTTCAAAAAGATGAAAAAGAAAAAAAAAGGGGCTCCAAAGATAGTCTTACACCATTCTTAAAAAAAGGAAACTGTTGCTTTTAACTTTATACCTACCCCACACCCCAATTTCAAAACATCATTTAATTGTCTTGGTCATGGACATTTCCAAGATGAGATTTTATATTTCGCTCCCATAGCTTCTGGTTATCAGAAAACCCATGCTTTCCTTTATTGAAGGAGTTTAGTCCAGCTGATGTTGATGTATCCTTTCCAATATTCTTCATCCTCATCTTTGCTTCTGGAGGCCTTTCCTCTGGTTCACTCTCTTCATCTTCATTAAAAGCTGCTGCTACCGAAAGAGTTTTTGGAGCAAGAGTTGGAATAGTTTCTTTAGGGTTACTTGATCCAAGTTTGATGGATATGGGTGATGTTTTCTTTGTCGTCTGACTACCTATGGCAAATCCAAAGTTGGAGATCTTTGCAGGCTTTGTTGGAGGTCTGCAGCTTCTTCTTCAGCTGATCGCTTCTCAGCGCTGCGACTGGAACTTTCCTCTCCACTACTCCGGCAGCTCCAGCTCGTTGCGACTTTTCGGGCTTCTCCTCTCCCGCCTTCTAGTCAGCCATTTTCCCCGCCGCCTTGTTTTTTTAAGATTTTAGAAATCTTTCTAATACAAGTTGGGATATAAATAATTAGATATAGAAAATAGCTACAAGGTATTTCTTTTAACTTTCCCCACCCCCAGCTCCCAACAGTTAAGAGTCAAGCCCTAACTCTTGTCCTTTCTGTCAGAAGTAGATACAAGAAGGATACATCAAACACTGCTGTAACACCTCTCTCATAGGATTCAAATCGTTGTGGAGATTATTATAGGCTCCAGGTGAGTTAGGATATCTTAAGTCTCAATTTAATAAAACTAATTGTTTTCCTGTGCTTTAAATATCTCTACATTCTGTACAAATATAATATAGATCTAACAGATGTAGTCTTGAAATAGATGGCTATAATGTCAGTGAAGTATTTTTTCCTTATTTATTTACATTATAATTTTCCTTATTTATGTACATTATAATTTTAAAGGCCTGATAGTCATAATTATTGATGTTCAGACTGGTAGTTATTTCTGTCTCTTATGTATTCAACTATAAACATTTAATCGAGTTTATGAGACCTAGATATTTAGCAGAGTTTTGGAGTAAATTATTTTATCAAAGAATATAAAATAAACTTTCCTATTTATGTTCCTTTTTAAATTTACCTCGTTTATATGCATCTTGATATTGCATTCTCAAATTCTAAAAACTATTTTTAAAGACAGATTGATTCAGAATTACAGTGTACTTGAAAATCATCAGGTACCCATTATCAGTTTTTGCCCACATTGAATCTGTGTTTTGGAAACTGTCTACCAAACTTTGTTTATTAAGTAATTATTTTCCCTAGTTTTATTCAAGATATACAAAGCTACCAACTAGTGCTTTTTATCAGCATCATGTAAATTGTGTTACTATACTGCGCTGAATTTTAGCGAAGGTAAAGTATTTGCTATTTTAGTTATTGTAGCTTTGTTGAAAGTAAACATATAGGTTTTTAAAAGTATTGGAAAACTTGCCAGATTATCGTTATATGACTTGGAACCCTAGAAACTCCCAGACCACGAGACTTAATGGTTAATGATCTCTTTCAGTTCTCTTTCAACTTGGAATTCTCTTATTCCAATGCCAACTCATTGCTCTTTTGGAAAGACCCTTTCTTTCCTCTATTGTCTTGGTACCTCCTCAGGACATATTCCCCAAAATGGAAATTTCAGTTTAAGAGAATTTTTAGCATGGTGTAGAATAAGAATGGTTAGACAGCTGATGTCAGCAAGATGGTGGAATAGTAGCACTGTCCTTCAGAAACACCAATTTTGACAACTACCATGGAAAGAATGCCTTTATACTTGAGCATACATGGAACATTCTCCAGGATCAATCATATGTTAGGCCATAAAACAAGTATTAATATATTTAAGAAGATTGAGATAATATCGAACATCTTTTCTGACCACAATGGCGTAAAACTAGAAAGCAAAAATAACAGGAAAACTGGGAAATACACAAATATGTGAAAACTAAACATGTTCCTGAACAACTAGTAGTCAAATAAGAAATCAAAATGGAAATTAAAAAAATATATATATGATACAAATGAAAATGGAAACAGCACATCAAGATTTGTGGAATGCAGCAAAACAGTTCTAACAGGAGATTTTGTAGTGATAAACACCAACATGAAGGAAACAGTAGGACTTCAGATAAGTAACCTAACTTTACATCTCTAGGAACTAGCTAGAAAAATAATAAATAAGCCCAAAGTTAATAGAAGGAAGGGGATAAGAAAGATCACAGCAGAAATAAATGAAAGAGTTGAAAAACATAGAAAAGAGCAAGAAAATGAAGAGTTGTTTTTTTGAAAAGATAAACAAAATCGATAAACTTTTAGCTAGAATAAGAAAAAAAGAAGATTTAAATAAATAAAATCAGGAATGAAAGAGGAGACATTATGACTGATACCACAGAAATACAAAGAATCTTGAGACTACTGTGAACAAATTATGTACTAACAAATTGGATGGCCTAAAGGAGACATATTTTTTGCCACATACTACCAGCTAATACTGAATTATGAAGAAATAGAAAACCTGAATGATCAGTAACAAATAAGGAGACTGAATCAGTAATCCAAAATCTACCAATAGAGAAAAGCTTCAGGACCTGATGGCTTCACTAGTGAATTCTACCAGACATTTGAAGAAGAATACCAATCCTCAAACTTTTTCAAAAATTTGAATAGGAGGAAACACTTCCAAACTCATTTAACAAGGCTAGCATTGCCTTAATACCAAAGTCAGGCAAGGATATCACAAGAAAAGAAAATTATAGGTCAATATCCCTGATGAACATATGTGCAAAAATCATCAACAAAATATTAGCAACAGCACATTAAAGGGATCATACATCATGATGAAATGGGATTTATCTCTGGGATGCAAGGATGGTTCAACATATGCAAATCTATAAATATAATATACCACTTCAGAATGAAGGACAAATTATTGATCATCTTAATAGATTCAGAAAAAGAATTTGACAAAATTTAACATTCTTTCATGATGAAAACTCTGAACAAGTTACGTATAAAAGGAATGTACCTCAGCACAATAAAGGTTATATGTGATAAGCCCACAGCTAACATTATACTCAATGGGGAAACCTAAAATCTTTTCCTCTAAGATCAGCATCAAGACAAGGATACTCACTTTGCCACTTGCATTCAACATAGTACTGGAAATCTAGCCAGAAATATTAGGCAAGAAAAAGAAATAAAAGACATCTGCTACAGTTTGTATGTTTTTCACCTCTAAAACTCATGTTGAAACTTAATTCCCAATATGGTTGTATTAAAGATGGGGACTTTAAGAGGTGATTGAGTCCTGAGGTCTCTGCCTTTATGAATGGATTAATCTATTCATGGATTCATTGGTTTTCATGAGAGTGGCATCAGTGGCTTTATCCCGAGCTAATATCTTAGCATGCTCAATTCTCTCACCATGTGATACCCTGCACCACCTCAGGACTCTGAGGACTCATAGCTATTATTCAAAAAGTCGGAAGATAACAGATGTTAGAGAGGATGTGGAGAAAAGCGAACTATTGTTCAGTGTTAGTGGTAATGTAAATTGGTACATCTTTTATGGAAAACAGTATGGAAGCTCCTCAAAAAATTAAAACTCAAACTGCCACATGATTCAGCAATCCTACCTTTTGGTATATATCCACAGGAAATGAAGTCAGTATGTTGACGAGATACCTACACTCCCACGTTCATTGCAGCATTATTCACAGTTGCAAAGATATGGAAACAACCTAAGTGTCTGTCATTTGATGAATAGATAAACTAATGATTGGGTTATATACTGATAAACCCATTGTATGTCAAAAAATCTTGTTAAAATTGCATTAAGATCATGACAAACCCATTGTAAAGTTGAAAAATTGCAAATTGAACCTTTGTAAGTCAAGGACTATCTGTTATATATAATGGAATTTTATTTAGCCTTAAAAAAGGTAGGTAATCCTGCCATTTGCAACATGGATGAACCCAAAGGACATTATGTTGTATTAGTCAGACACAGAAAGACAAATACTGCATGATCTCATTTACATGTAGAATCTTTCAAAAGTCAAATACAAACAGTAAAAAGTTGGTTAGCAGGGGTGGGGGGCCTGGGGAGAATGTGGAGATGTTTGTCAAAGGGTACAAACTTTCAGTTATGAAATGAATAAGGGTTAGATGTGGCAGCTCACACCTATAATCCCAGCATGTTTGGAGACCAAGGTAGGAGGATTGCTTGAGGCCAGAGTTAGAGACCAACTTGGGCAACATGGGGAGATCCCCATCTCTACCAAAAATTAAAAAAAAAAATTGCAGGTGGTGACATGTACTTGTAGTCCCAGCTATTTGGGACTCTGAGGTAGGAGGAGTGCTTGAGCACCCAGGAGGTTGAGGCTGCAGTGATTATTATTGTGCCACAGCAATCCAGTCTGGGTGACAGAGTGAGACCCTGTCTCAAAAACAACAAAAAAAGTAGTAGTTCTGGACACTTAATTTACAGCATGGTTGATTATAGTTAATAATAATGTTTTGTATTCTTGAAATTCACTGAGAGAAATCTTAAGTATCTTTACCACATACACACAGACAAAATGGTGACTATGCGAAGTGATAGATATGTTAATTAGCTTAACTGTAGTACAGTAGTCCCCCCTTATCCTCAGAGGATGTTCCAAGACCCTCAGTAGATGCTTGAATCCACAGATAGTACTGAACCCTATATATACTATGTTTTTTCCTATCCTGAACATATATACCTGTATTAAAGTTTAATTTGTAAATTAGCCACAGTAAGAGATTAGTAACAATAACTAAGAAAATAGAACAATTATGACAAGATACTGTAATAAAAATTATGTGAAAGTAGTCTGTTTCTCTCAAAATAGGTACTCTGCTCATCTATTTTCAAACCATGGTTGACCATGGGAAACTGAAACTGGAAAGTGAAACCATGGATATGGAATGACCAATGTAATCACTTCTTATTGTATAGATATATCAAAATATCACATTGAACACCTTAAATATAAACTTTTTCATTTGTCAATTGTACCTCCATAAAGCTGGAAAAAAATGTCACCTCATTTGTTTGTTGGTGATTTCCTTTTTTGAAACAGCACATGTGATATTTGGTAAAAGGAGTTGATATTGTTGATCCATGTAATTGGATCTGAGTTGTAGGAATTAATCTCCTTACTCAATGGTTTTCAACCTTGTTTCCAAGAGTAGTAGACATCAGTTTTGTAGCTATTTTGCAGAAAAGCCAATTAGTAGCCCTTTGAGTATGGTGGCAGTTTTCTTTCCTATATGGTTATACCTTCTTGGATGGAGAATTTTTGGGCTTTGAGCTCAATAATCTAAGCAGAGAACTTGACCAGAAACTTAGTTCTAGGTAGGTTATATATCATCTGTTCAGAAAATGAGGTCTGTAATGTCATTCTTTTTGTGTGTGTGTGTGTGTGTTACGCTTATTGGTACTTACCAGTTTGCTATCAATGTGTGAATGGGAGCTGAAGAAACTATAGTGGAACTAACAGTCTTAACTTACACTTTGGTGGTTCAGTTTCTGCTTGTTTCTCTGAGCATATTGGAGAAAAAAAAGAAAAAAAAAACAAAGAGAGAAAAAGTCACTCTGTAGCTACTGCCACAGCTTTTTAAAAAAATTATTTTTATTTTTTCCTTTTTAGAACTATGTTAGTGTTAGTGCTGGACACTACAAGGCTCTTGGGGTACAGTAGTGAATTAGATACAATTTTTCTTCCTTCAGGATGCTTACATATTAGTAGTTGAGATAGGGACAAATGAGCAAGCAAGCAAGTCAGTCACAGTTCAGTTAAGAGCTTACATAGGTTTATGAACTGAGTTCCATAGGAGTTTTTCAAATTTATTTTTATTTTTCTGACCATATACTGCATGATCTGTAAGAGTTCTTAAAGGAGGGAGTCCCAGGTGCTCAACTTTTGGGCAAATGGCCAGGTAAATCTGAATTTGCCAGGTACATGTTTTTCTGGGAATAGAATCAACTTTCTTACCCACGAAGGCATTGTATAACTGGGTGACTGATTCACATGGTGTTCACTCCTACATGTTGTTTCAAAAATGTGATTGAGTACAGGTAAGGTCAGTTTTTACTTTCTTCTTCTTGGCTTTGCCACTCTTGCCTTTTACTTCTGTGCACATCCAAGAATGTCCTTAACAGTAGACTACTGTAAGCTCATATTATATAGGTGAAATTTTCTGACATCTTAGCATGTTATTCCTTTTGTTCCTACGTATCACCTAGGTAAGTAGGAAATCTAGTAGTAAAAGATAAAGGCAGCTCTTCCCCCTATTTCTCTGTAATACCTTCATATTTCATTTAATGTAACCCTACTGCTACTGACTTATTACAGTCTCATGAACTATATGTAAGGATGTATCTTTTGACCCTGAGATAGAGCACAAAAGCACATGTTTCTTATGACTTATTTTAATCTTTCGTATTTCACAAAGTACAAGCTAGATAGAACATTATTTTTAACTTTTGAAACTGCAACTTAAATTTGTGTTAGTTATGATAGCATGCATAGTAGTAATTTTCTGATAGTTCCAAGATGATTTATGTCACCACTTGGTGGAGCTCTTTTATAAGTACGTGCATTGTTAAAAAAAAAAAAGCAAGTATAAGTTGTCACTAATTAGGGGTTATCATTAGATTGGTTCAAATGAACTCAACTAAATGACGGTATAATAGGTAATCTCTTCAAGTACTCAGTGTAGATTTTGATTTAAACTGTAATATATGTGATTAAAATTTTGATAATTTAAAGATTTTTTTCGAGTATTTCTAATTTTTTTCTCTCCTGCTTTATGTAATGTAGCACTTTTATTGACTTTTCTCCTATTTTACAATTGTAGATAATTTAGAAAATGTATGTAGGATTAATAAGGAATCCTACCATATAGAAGATAATCATGAACATTTTAATATATATTTTCATTTTCTCTTTTTTTTTGTTTTTTCACAAAATTGGAATCAAAATACGTGCAGAACTTTTTTTTTTTTTTTTTCTTTTTTCTTTTTTTTTTTTTTTTTTTGAGACTGAGTCTGGCTCTGTCGCCCAGGCTGGAGTGCAGTGGCCGGATCTCAGCTCACTGCAAGCTCTGCCTCCTGGGTTTACGCCATTCTCCTGCCTCAGCCTCCGGAGTAGCTGGGACCACAGGCGCCCGCCACCTCGCCCGGCTAGTTTTTTGTATTTTTTAGTAGAGACGGGGTTTCACCGTGTTAGCCAGGATGGTCTCGATCTCCTGACCTTGTGATCCGCCCGTCTCGGCCTCCCAAAGTGCTGGGATTACAGGCTTGAGCCACCGCGCCCAGCCAGAACTTTTTATTCTGCTATTTTTTTCTTAACATTCTATGTTAGATATTTTTACATATCCTCTTAATATTCCTTGAAACTGTTTTGGGGTTTTATATTATTCTATGATATAGCACTATCACAATATGTTTAACCATTCTGTATTAAGATTTTTAGGTTCTTCTTACTATTTTTGCTATTATAAATAACTTTTCAAACATCTATTACACTAAATCTTTTTTTAATTTTTAATTTTTGTGGGTACATATCAAGTGTACACATTTATGGGGCACATGGAATGCCCCAATGCAGGCATGTAATTCTGTTACTCTAAATCTTGACTTAACTCTATTTTTACTTGTTAAATTCTTAGCTATAAAAACTGAGCTATTTTAAGGATTTTTATGTACCTTAACAAAATGTCCTTCAATTGACATTATTCTGAGGTTTACCATTTTCAAAATATGTTTGTCGAAAGTACCTTTTTTTCTTGGCAAAGTGCTTGTTCTTTGCCCATTTTTTTTCCCTCCAGTTTTTGTTCTTTTTTTGGTGGGGGGGAATTGTTTTGGCTAGGTAAGAATTACTTTTCTTCTGTTTCAACAATTTTTAAAGTGCTATCCTGAGTCCTTTTCATAATTTTCATCTGAATTTTCAAGAAAACACATCAGTTACAGATTTTAGGTTGCAAATTGTTGTTGGAAAAGGAGACCTGGAGCTTAAAAGAGGAATCAGGCTGGAAAGCAGAATGAGATATGAGAACCATCTGTATATGGAGATGATGAGGGCTATAGGAGTGGATGAGAGTGCTGAGGAAAAAAGAGAATGGTGGGAAAAAAGCACATGGGGTTGAGAAACCCCATGAAAAAGTTGTGAGAGGAAAAGAGAAGAGAATGAGGATGTGAGGGCATTTAAAAAAGCTAATGAAAAAAGTTGTGTGGAGGTATATTGAAGGAGAAAAATGGCAGCAGTGTCAGATGCTGCATAGAGGTCTTTCTGGATGAACTCAAAAAGGCCATTTGTTTTAGAAAGCCAAGATTTTTGAGGACTTAGAGAATAGCCTCAGTAAAATAGTATTTGTGTAGTAAGAGGGGTATATGTTCAGTGTGTGCAGTGTGTGTGCACTCTGATAGTGTGTATGGTGAGTGTGTGTGGGAATACTGAGAACAATGAGAGGTGTGTGTATATAGTGAGAGGGAGTATATGTGTAGTGAAGTCAGTAGCTTGATAAGGTCCAGGGATGGAGGGACAGATATTGTAAGCTTCCCTGTACCCAAAGGGAAACTTTGAGGGAGAGAACTGTTAGAGAAGTTATAAAAGACAGAGAATGGAATTAATACACTAGGTCTTGAAGGATATGAGAGGCATTGTGATCTAAAATGGGAGGGAATAGGGGTGGTATTAGAGTTGTAATTTGAGAATGGAGGAGAATATCCATTTGTCTAGGTCAGAAGAGAAGAGGAATTTATAGATGAAGATGCAGAAATATTTTGAGAAAGACTAGAATATATGATGATTAGAAATGATTTGATGTGGGGCCAGGTGTGGTGGCTCATGCCTGTAATCCCAGCACTTTGGGAGGCTGAGGCAGGTGGATCACCTGTGGTCAGGAGTGTGAGACCAGCCTGGCCAACATGGTGAAACTCCATCTCTATTAAAAATGCAAAATTATCTGGGCATGGTGGGGCGTGCCTGTAATCCCAGCTACTGAGGAGGCTGAGGCAGGAGAATCACTTGAACCTGGGAGGCAGAGGTTGCAGTGAGCCGAGATCGTGCCACTGCACTGTAGCCTGAGCAACAAGAGTGAAACTCCATCTCAAAAAAAAAAAAAAAAAAAAAAAAAAAAAAAGGATTTGATGTGAAGAAGAATATGAGGTTTTTTAGATAATGTGCATCTTCAGCCTTCCCAACAAAACGGAAATCAAGACCCCTAGTTAAGAGGACAGAACTCTTGATGAGGGCAATGAGATTAAGGATTTTGATAGCAAAAATGTTAAGGATATCAATATAGAAATGTAATAAGAAAATACCTTTAAATGGAAGATTACTAAATTAAGTGGTAGGAAACATGGGTTTTGGGTCTGTAACAATTAACTGGTTGTGTTGAGTAAGTCTTAACTCTCTAGTCTTTAATTTTTTTTTATTATTATACTTTGAGTTCTAGGGTACATTGTGTACAACATGCAGGTTTGTTACATATGTATATATGTGCCATGTTGGTGTGCTGCACTCATTAACTCGTTATTTACATTAGGTATATCTCCTAATGCTATCCCTCCCCCCTCCTCTCTTCCCCCACCCCACAACAGGCCCCGGTATGTGATGTTCCCCTTCCTATGTCCAAGTGTTCTCATTGTTCAATTCCCACCTATGAGTGAGAACATGCAGTGTTTGGTTTTTTGTCCTTGTGACAGTTTGCTGAGAATGATGGGTTCCAGCTTCATCCACGTCCCTACAAAGGACATGAACTCATCCTTTTTTATGGCTGCATAGTATTTTGTGGTGTGTATGTGCCACATTTTCTTAATCCAGTCTATCATTGATGGACATTTGGGTTGGTTCCAAGTCTTTGCTATTGGGAATAGTGCTGCAATAAACATATGTGTGCATGTGTCTTTATAGCAGTATGATTTATAATCCTTTGGGTATATACCCAGTAATGGGATGGCTGGGTCAAATGGTATTTCTAGTTCTACAACCTTGAGGAATCGCCACCCTGTCTTCCACAATGGTTGAACTAGCTTACATTCCCAGCACTGGTGTAAAAGTGTTCCTATTTCTTCACATCCTCTCCAGCATATGTTGTTTCTGTACTTTTTAATGATTGCCATTCTAACTGGTGTGAGATGGTATCTCATTGTGGTTTTGATTTGCATTTCTCTGATGGCCAGTGATGATGAGCATTTTTCATGTGTCTGTTGGCTGCATTAATGTCTTCTTTTGAAAAGTGTCTATTCATATCCTTTGCCGACTTTTTGATGGGATTGTTTGTTTTTTTCTTGTAAATTTGTTTGAGTTCTTTGTAGATTCTGGATATTAGCCCTTTGTCAGATGAGTAGATTGCAAAATTTTTCTCCCATTCTGTAGGTTGCCTGTTCACTCTGATGGTAGTTTCTTTTGCTGTGCAGAAGCTCTTTAGTTTCATTAGATCCCATTTGTCAATTTTGGCTTTTGTTGCCATTGCTTTTGGTGTTTTAGTTATGAAGTCCTTGCCCATGCCTATGTCCTGAATGATATTGCCTAGGTTTTGTTCTAGAGTTTTTATGGTTTTAGGTCTAAAATTTAAGTCTTTAATTCATCTTGAATTAATTTTTGTATAAGGTTTAAGGAAGGGATCCAGTTTCAGCTTTCTACATATGACTAGCCAGTTTTCCCAGCACCATTTATTAAATAGGGAATCCTTTCCCCATTTCTTGTTTCTGTCAGGTTTGTCAAAGATCAGATGGTCGTAGATGTGTGGTATTATTTCTGAGGGCTCTGTTCTGTTACATTGGTCTGTATCTCTGTTTTGGTACCAGTACCATGCTGTTTTGGTTACTGTAGCCTTGCAGTATAGTTTGAAATCAGGTAGCATGATGCCTCCAGCTTTGTTCTTTTGGCTTAGGATTGTCTTGGCAATGTGGGTTCTTTTGTGGTTCCATATGAACTTTAAAGCAGTTTTTTCCAATTCTGTGAAGAAAGTGATTGGTAGCTTAATGGGGATGGCATTGAATCTATAAATTACCTTGGTCAGTATGACCATTTTCATGATATTGATTCTTTCTATCCATGAGCATGGAATGTTCTTCCATTTGTTTGTGTCCTCTTTTATTTCATTGAGTTTGTAGTTCTCCTTGAAGAAGTCCTTCACATCCCTTGTAAAATGGATTCCTAGGTATTTTATCCTCTTTGAAGCAATTGTGAATGGGAGTTCACTCATGATTTGGTTCTCTGTTTGTCTGTTATTGGTGTATAAGAATGCTTGTGATTTTTGCACATTGATTTTGTATCCTGAGACTTTGCTGAAGTTACTTATCAGCTTAAGGAGATTTTGGGTTGAGACAATGGGGTTTTCTAAATATACAATCATGTCATCTGCAAACAGGAACAATTTGACTTCCTCTTTTCCTGATTGAATACCCTTTATTTCTTTCTCCTGCCTGATTGCCCTGGCCAGAACTTCCAATACTATGTTGAATAGGAGTGGTGAGAGAGGGCATCCCTGTCTTGTGCCAGTTTTCAAAGGGAATGCTTCCAGTTTTTGCCCATTCAGTATGATATTGGCTGTGGGTTTGTCACAAATAGCTCTTATTATTTTGAGATACATCCAATCAATACCGAATTTATTGAGAGTTTTTAGCATGAAGGGCTGTTGAATTTTGTCAAAGGCCTTTTCTGCATCTATTGAGATAATCATGTGGTTTTTGTCTTTGGTTCTGTTTATATGCTGGATTATGTTCATTGATTTGCGTGTGTTGAACCAGCCTTGCATCCCAGGGATGAAGCCCACTTGGTCATGGTGGATAAACTTTTTAATGTGCTGCTGGATTCGGTTTGCCAGTATTTTATTGAGGATTTTTACATCGATGTTCATCAGGGATATTGGTCTAAAATTCTCTTTTTTTGTTGTGTCTCTGCCAGGCTTTGGTATCAGGATGATGCTGGCCTCATAAAATGAGTTAGGGAGGATTCCCTCTTTTTCTATTGATTGGAATAGTTTTAGAAGGAATGGTACCAGCTCCTCCTTTTACCTCTGGTAGAATTCAGCTGTGAATCCATCTGGTCCTGGACTTTTTGTGGTTGGTAAGCTATTAATTATTGCCTCAATTTCAGAGCCTGTTACTGGTCTATTCAGGGATTCAATTTCTTCCTGGTTTAGTCTTAGGAGGGTGTATGTGTCCAGGAATTTATCCATTTCTTCTAGATTTTCTAGTTTATTTGCATAGAGGTGCTTATAGTATTCTCTGATGGTAGTTTGTATTTCTGTGGGATTGGTTGTGATATCCCCTTTATCATTTTTTATTGCATCTATTTGATTCTTCTTTCTTTTCTTCTTTATTAGTCTTGCTAGCAGTCTATCAATTTTGTTGATCTTTTCAAAAAACCAGCTCCTGGATTCATTTATTTTTTTTGAAGGGGTTTTTTTGTGTCTCTATCTCCTTCAGTTCTGCTCTGATCTTAGTTATTTCTTGCCTTCTGCTAGCTTTTCAATGTGTTTGCTCTTGCTTCTCTAGTTCTTTTAATTGTGATGTTAGGGTGTAAATTTTAGATCTTTCCTGCTTTCTCTTGGGGGCATTTGGTGCTATAAATTTCCCTGTACACACTGCTTTAAATGTGTCCCAGAGATTCTGGTATGTTGTGTCTTTGTTCTCATTGGTTTCAAAGAACATCTTTATTTCTCCCTTCATTTCGTTATGTACCCAGTAGTCATTCAGGAGCAGGTTGTTCAGTTTCCATGTAGTTGTGTGGTTTTGAGTGAGTTTCTTAATCCTGAATTCTAATTTGATTGCACTCTGGTCTGAGAGTTTGTTGTGATTTCTGTTCTTTCACATTTGCTGAAGAGTGCTTTACTTCCAAGTATGTGGTCAATTTTGGAATAAGTGCAATGTGGTGCTGAGAAGAATGTATATTCTGTTGATTTAGGGTGGAGAATTCTGTAGATGTCTATTAGGTCCACTTGGTGCAGAGCTGAGTTCAATTCCTGGATATCCTTTTTAACTTTCTGTCTCATTGATCTGTCTGATATTGACAGTGGGGTGTTAAAATCTCCCATTATTGTTGTGTGTGAGTCTAAGTCTCTCTGCAGGTCTCTAAGGACTTGCTTTATGAATCTGGGTACTCCCGTATTGGGTGCATATATATTTAGGATAGTTAGCTCTTCTTGTTGAATTGATCCCTTTACCATTATGTAATGGTCTTCTTTGTCTCTTTTGATATTTGTTGATTTAAAGTCTGTTTTATCAGAGACTAGGATTGCAACCCCTGCCTTTTTTGTTTTCCATTTGCTTGGTAGATGTTTCTCCATCCCTTTATTTTGAGCCTATGTGTGTCTCTGCACCTGAGATGGGTCTCCTGAATACAGCACACTGATGGGTCTTGACTCTTTATCCAATTTGCCAGTCTGTGTCTTTTAACTGGAGCATTTAGCCCATTTACTTTTAAGGTTAATATTGTTGTGTGTGAATTTGATCCTGTCATTATGATGTTAGCTGGTTATTTTGCTCGTTAGTTGATGCAGTTTCTTCCTAGCTTCGATGGTCTTTACAATTTGGCATGTTTTTGCAGTGGCTGTTACCAGTTGTTCCTTTCCATGTTTGGTGCTTCCTTCAGGAGCTCTTGTAGGGCAGGCCTGGTGGTGACAAAATCTCTCAGCATTTGCTTGTCTGTAAAGGATTTTATTTCTCCTTCACTTATGAAGCTTAGTTTGGTTGGCTATGAAATTCTGAGTTGAAAATTCTTTTCTTTAAGAATGTTGAATATTGGCCCCCACTCTCTTCTGGCTTGGAGAGTTTCTGCTGAGAGATCTGCTGTTAGTCTGATGGGCTTCCCTTTGTGTGTAACCCAACCTTTCTCTCTGGCTGCCCTTAACATTTTTTCCTTCATTTCAACTTTGGTGAATCTGACAATTATGTGTCTTGGAGTGGCTCTTCCTGAGGAGTATCTTTGTGGCATTTTTGATATTTCCTTAATTTGAATGTTGGCCTGCCTTTCTAGGTTGGGGAAGTTCTCCTGGATGTTATCCTGCAGAGTGTTTTCTAACTTGGTTCCATTCTCTCTGTCACTTTCAGGTACACCAGTCAGATGTAGATTTGGTGTTTTCACATAGTCCTATATTTCTTGGAGGCTTTGTTTGTTTCTTTTTACTCTTTTTTCTCTAAACTTCTCTTCTTGCTTCATTTCATTCATTTGATCCTCAATCACTGATAACCTTTCTTCCACTTGATCATATCGGCTACTGAAGCTGGTGCCATTTGTCACGTAGTTCTTGTGCCATGTTTTTCAGCTCCATCAGGTCATTTAAAGACTTCTTTACACTGATTATTCTAGTTAGCCATTCATCAAATCATTTTTCAAAGTTTTTAGCTTCTTTGAGATGGGTTGAAACTTCCTCCTTTAGCTAGGAGAAGTTTGATCGTCTGAAACCTTCTGCTCTCAACTCGACAAAGTCATTCTCTATCCAGCTTTGTTCCGTTGCTGGTGAGGAGCTGCATTCCTTTGGAGGCGGAGAGGCATTCTGATTTTTACAACTTTCAGCTCTTCTGCTCTGTTTTTTCCCCACCTTTGTGGTTTTATATACCTTTGGTCTTTGATGATGGTGACATACAGATGGAGTTTTGGTGTGGCTGTCCTTTCTGTGTGTTAGTTTTCCTTCTAAGACTCAGGACCCTCTGCTGCAGGTCTGTTGGAGTTTGCTGGAGGTCCACTCCAGACCCTATTTGCCTGGGTATCATCAGTGGAGGCTGCAGAACAGCAAATATTGCTGAACAGCAGATGTTGCTGCCTAATCATTCCTCTGGAAGCTTCGTCTGAGAGGGATACCTGGCCATGTGGGGTGTCAGTCTGCCCCTACTGGGGGATGTCTCCCAGTTAGGCTACTTGGGGGTCAGGGACCCACTTGAGGAGGCAATCTGTCCGTTCTCAGATCTCAAACTCCATGCTGGGAGAACCGCTACTCTCTTGAAAGCTGTCAGACTGGGACATTTAAATTTGCAGAGGTTTCTGCTGCCTTTTGTTTGGCTATGCCCAGCCCCCAGAGGTGGAGTCTATAGAGGTGGGCAGGCCTCCTTGAGATGTGGTGGGCTCCACCCAGTTCGAGCTTCCAGGCTGCTTTATTTACCTACTCAAGCCTCAGCAATGGCAGGCGCCCTTCCCTCAGTCTCACTGCTGCCTTGCAGTTTGATCTCAGACTGCTGTGCTAGCAATGAGTGAGGCTCCGTGGGCATGAGACCCTCTGAGCCAGGCACAGGATATAATCTCCTGGTGTGCCGTTTGCTAAGACTGTTGGAAAAGCACAATATTAGGGTGGGAGTGACCTGATTTTCCAGGTGCTGTCTGTCACAGCTTTCCTTGGCTAGGAATGGGAATTCCCTGACCCCTTGTGCTTCCCAGATGAGGCGATGCCTCTGTTTGCTTCAGCTCACACTCAGTGGGCTGCACCCACTGTCCTGCACCCACTGACAAGCCCCAGTGGGATGAACCCGGTACCCCAGTTGGAAGTGCAGAAATCACCCATCTTCTGCGTCACTCATGCTGGGAGTTGTAGACTGGAGCTGTTCCTATTCGGCCATCTTCTAGTCTTTAATTTTTAATCTGTATGATGAGAGGTGAATCCAGTGACTTTTTTAGATTGAAAAATTTTGAATCAAACTCAACTAAATACAAACAAAATATATAAAACTACAGTAATGAAGACGTTATGATATTGGTGAAAAAGGACAAGTAAATCAATGGAACAGAACAGATAATCCAGAAGTAGACCCACATATATATATTATTGTAAGTTCATTTTCTACAGAGATGCAAAGGGTATTGGAGGAAGGATATTCTTCTGAACAAATAATGCTGGAGCAATTGGGTATCCAAATGCAGAAAATGAACTTCAATCCTTACCTCACACCATTTATAAAAACTAACCAGAAATGAAGCATAGACCTAAACTTCTAGAAGATGACATAGGAGAAAGTCTTAATGAGCTTGGGTTAGGCAAAGATTTCATAGATACCTACCACTGAAAACATAACCATAAAAGAAAAAAATGAATAAATTGAGCTTAATCAAAATTAAAAACTTCTGTTCCTTGAAATATACTTCTTAAGGAAGTAAAAACACAAGCTGCATCTGAAATAAAGGTCACATTTTGCTCATAGGAATGTTCTTCAGGTCCTTAAAAATCAGAACCTACTTGTAGAACATTTCACTTATGCATTTTGTCATATCAGATGATCCTGTATTTAATTGTTTTGGCTACTAAATGTCCTAATAAAATTTGCTGTTTTAAAAAAATGAATAAACAACATACTAAATTTTAGCAACTTTCACTTCATGTTTTAATCTTTAAAAGAGAGAGAGAGAGAAAAAAAAAGGCTGGAATTGATGAAAGTACATATATTGAGAGCAGTTATTGCCTGACTGCAAAGAAGCAAACCAAAATGGTAAGAAATAAGCATAAAAATTTAAAGACTATGGTAGTTGGGGTTATTTATTAAAGAGACAAACAACCTTTGACGTCTTATTAGTTCCCAAGAAATTGACCATATTAACATAAACACAAATGCAGAAGTTGATTTTTGTTCATTTTATTAAAATATATATTCTTAATTAGTCATCAAAACCATGAAGCAGTATATACTTTGTATCTTCAGTTTCAGAAATAGTAAGTGTGTAACATAGTTGCAAAATCAGATTTATTGAGGTATAATTTACATACACAAAATATGCCAATTTTAAGTGCACAGTTCAATACATTTTAACAGACATATTCACTCATATAATCACCACCATTAAGATATAGAACTTTTGGATCACTCCGGAAAGTTCTTTCATTCCCCTCTGTAGTCATTTCCCAACACCTCCCCCCTCTGTTCTGCAGGCAACTACTGATCTACTTTTTGACTTTAAAGATTGGTTTTGCCTTTTCTAGAATTTCATATGAAAGGAATTATGCAGTGCATCCTTTTGAGTCTGGCTTTTTCTCAGTGGAATAATTTTGAGATTTATCTATGTTGTTATATATATTAGGACATTTCCTTTTGATTGTCAAATAACATTCCATTGTAGGGATAGACCCCAATTTATTTATCCATGCACTTCTTTTTTTTTGATATTTGGGTTTTTGTAGTTTTTGGCCATTATGACTGAAGCTGCTATGGACATTCACATATAATGTTTTCATTTCTCTTGGGTATGAATATCTGGGAGTAGAATTGCTAAGTGTTATGGAAAGTGCATATTTAAGTTTATAAGAACTTCCAAATTTGTTTTCCAAAATGATTGTGCCATTTTACATTTTCACCAGTGGTGTTTAAGTGTTCCATTGCACTACATGCTTGCTGTCCCCTAATATTGTCAGTCTTTTACATTTTAACTATTCTAGTGGTGTATAATTGTAATTTAAGTTGTAAAATATTTACATCCCAAGTAGCTAAAATTAAGAAAAAGTTTAGAGTTGGATGGTGGTAAACATTTAATTACCTGTAAAATTTGGTAATCCAGAACAACTGACTTATCCCAAAACTTTTATATAATTGATATTTCAAAATGATGTAAAATCATATTACATGCTTTTTAGCTCTATTGTAATCTCCAGTTAAGAGTAAGTAAATAGTTCCAACTATTTAATGAACATTAATTTGACATTTCTTTTGTTTCCAACTTAATATAATCCAAATTTTACCCATAAAATGTAATATTTAAGAGTGGTATATATTGTGGGGAAAAACATGCTCTAAAAATAATGAAAAAGTACTCTAGTGATAATGATAGCTGTCAATCATTAAGAACTGACTGTATACTGTATACTATGCCAAAGGCTATATAAATATAATTTCATTTAATTCTTACAAAATGGGGTACATATTATTATTTTGATTTTACAAAGAAGGCAGTTAAGGAACTGAAACATGAAATACAAGGTTAAAAAATACTTGAATAAATAAATTGATAAAAGGAATGAATGAATAGAGCAAGGAAAGAATAAGCGAATAAGAATGTGGGCTTGTTGGCCGGGGGTGGTGGCTCACGCCTGTAATCCCAGCACTTTGGGAGGCCGAGGCGGGCAGATCATGAGGTCAGGAGATGGAGACCATCCTGGCTAACAGGGTGAAACCCCATCTCTACTAAAAATGCAAAAAATTAGCCAGGCGTGGAGGTGGGCGTCTGTAGTCCCAGCTACTCGGGAGGCTGAGGCAGGAGAATGGCGTGAACCCGGGAGGCGGAGCGTGCAGTGAGCCGAATTCGCGCCACCGCACTCCAGCCTGGGCTACTGAGCGAGACTCCGTCTCAAACAAACAAACAAACAAAAAGAATGTGGGCTTGTTTTTTTCAAACAAATTATATGTTATGGACTCTAAATCTCTTAATTTGGCTTCGATGACATTGGATTATTGAAAAATGAAACTATTTTGAGGAGTTGACCCCTAAAGTTTCCACAGTAACTTATTTAATTTTTTGATCTTTCTAGTACTTTTTTGCCTTATAATATAAAATTCGAATGTTTGTAATTAGTGTGAAATGAAATCCTTTCAAATATATGCCATCAGAAGGATGTGTTACAAATATACAATATTGCAAACATTTATTTTGTATGCTGAATAAGAAAAAATCAGTTATAATACAGTTTTAACGCAGTATCCAGTGTGTGAATTATTTAATGAAATATTTGATCTTTATTTTTTGTTCCCAGGGAGGTTATATTCAAAAGAAAAAAGAACTGTGGGGAATATGTATCTTTATTGCAGCAGTTGACCTAGATGAGATGCCATTCACTTTTACTGAGCTACAGAAAAACATAGAAATCAGGTAAAGTTTCTTGTATAAATATAAGCCTCTGCCATAAAAGGAAACTAATTCTGGACTTTCCTTTTAATAGACTTTAGTGAATTAGTGAGAAATGCTAAAATCAAGTAAAACGTAAAGAACTTGGGCCAAATAGTGAACTGCCGTTCTCTCATGGAGCTGTTATGAAAGTGTATTTATGCTGTATTTCTTTAAGATGTAGCAGTTTGTGTCCTGGAAAAATTTTCGTTGTGTCTCTCACTATTCATGTGTAAGCTTTCTTCATTGTGGCTGTTAATAAAGTGAACAGAAAAGCAAGGATTTGTAAATAGGCTTGTTTTACATTAAAATCTTTATATAAGTAGTTTGAGTTTATCTTAAAGGAATTTAGGTAAGGTTTATTAAAGCCTAAGATTGTTTTAACATAGAGGATATTATAGTTAAATGCATTTTTTCAGATTATATATTGATTTGAACATGCTACAATACTTGAGCCAGTAATTACTTAATAGGTGTTTGTTGTTGAGTTTATAAGCCTCATAAGAAGAGCTTATTAATGTGTTTTCAATAATGTATGAACTTTATCTTCAGAAAGTATCCAGGACTTCCAGTCATTTTCTTTGCAACATATTTACAAAAATGCAACAGTATATATTTTTACCAAATAGGTAATTATGTTTCTCCTTGAACAAAGACATCTAGAATTAAACATAATTGATATTTTATTTAAATGAGATAGATTGAATTGTTGCATTTTTGAAATACTTTTTTTTTGCTATATCTAAATAAAAACAAAGGCCTTGCTTATTCATAAATATACAAAATAATAGAAATAACATAAATAGTTCGTAGAGTCAATACCTGCAACACCACAGGCACTCACTGCTTCTCTCCCTTCCTTGTTTTCTTCCCTTAAGTTTCCCCTAGAAAAAACGCTTTGTTGTAACAATTTAGTTTTCATGGTAATCTCAGGACAGGAATTCCCATATACCTGAAAAAAACTGGAACTGAGAGTAGTTCTTTAATAAATGCTATTCTGAGGCTTATTTCTTTTTCTCTGGATATATCTGCACATTTGTTCCTTTCTCTTTTCTCTTCTAATCAACATTCTGATCTTCTATTCTTTGTCATTTCTACTCTTTCTTTATTTGCTTTTTCACATAGCTTGTCCTGGCTTCCCCATTCCTTTCTGTATCATGGGAACTTTAATAACCTTTTGGTTCCCCTGCTGATTAGCTGAAGCTTTTATTTCCCCAGTTCTTACGATAAGTGTCTGATTGGTCCAGCCCATTTTTTTGAGTGAGGGCTATAACTCATTGGTTGCTGGACAGCCTATGGATGGGTCAGGTGACTATCTTTTGGTTCAGTTAGCTGCTTTGGTATAATTCCTTATACAAACTTCATGATTAGAAATTAGCATGTGAGATGTAGTTGATGATTGCTATCTTTAATATCCTGTTGGAAAATGTGTATATTGATGTTTCAAATAGGTTAATTTTTATGGAAAACAGTAACAAAGGATGATTTAAAGTTATTATTTAAACTGCTTAAATTTTTTAAATCAACTTTGCTTTTCTAAAAACAATTCAATTCTAAAATCATTGGTGGGGCAAATAAAGTATGCTTTTTGGTGTGCATCTCTGACAGGAGGGTGCCACAGGGCTCAGAGCAGGATGTTAGAGTCAAAGTAGGGTGAGGAGGGCATCCTTTATGTGGGGGCAACCCGATGTGGCTGCTTGGTGTGCAGTGTCAGAGACTAAGCAGGGTGTGCAGGCAGCCGGTGCAGGGAGTCAGAGCACAAGGGAGGTGAGGAGGGCAGCCTACTGTGGGGAGTTGGAGCCCTATCATGGTGAGGAAGTGTCTATGCTAAGGGGTGGGGTAAGTCCAAAACTAGGAGTCGGTTCTGAGAAGAACAGAAAAGTGTCCACATGGGGGAGGGGTGGCTTTGGAGGTGGAAGATGGTTACTTACAGGGGGATTGATTAAATGAGTAAGTAAACAGGATGAATGGGTTCCAGGTTTCCCACTGTCAAAGAAGAGTTACAAATATAGAAAGGGAAACACTAAAATGAAGCATATGGTTTTATATTGGAATTGGATAAATGGATGTGAACTCATGTTTTTTAAAACATATAGACAGATACAGAATAAATATACACATATCTCTTCATGACCCTTCGTTTTCTTATATTCTCAATGATAAATAGATATAAGCATAGGTATATAGATAATAGAGGTGTAAGTTGAAGGCTAATTGTTTTTGCAATAAGTAATTCCTTCCAAAGGATATAGTAGTGATTTGATGTAGAGCTAATAATCTTTTGAATTGAAATATCTATGATTTGAAAACAAAATAACAAATTTTTAAGGTTACTGATTTACTTTTTTCTATTCTTTCCTTTGTAGTGTCCATAAATTCTTTAACTTACTAAAGGAAATTGATACTAGTACCAAAGTTGATAATGCTATGTCAAGACTATTGAAGAAGTATGATGTATTGTTTGCACTCTTCAGCAAATTGGAAAGGTAAAGTAAACATTTTATTAGGGTTATACTCTGATTTTTTATGTCATTGTTCATTATTAGATTCTGGGAATTATTTAACACGTTTAGTAAAGTTAGTATTACTTCTTAAACTTGTCCCTTTTCATGTGAGCTTATTAATTCTTAGCTTTTGTATTTATCCAGTAATATGCATTCTGAATGCTTCCTGCAAAATTAACCGTTTTATTGTCCTTTCATGTCTTCCATTTGTTTTCAAAAACTTTAAGCTTATCTCCCATTGTAGCCTTCTCTGCCAGAAAACTTCTAGTTCTGAATAGAATGATGACATAAATTTAAACTTCTTTCTAATAGTGTTATTTATTTTGGAATGAGAAAACACTGGCAATGGAAGGTGTATGTGACCTATATTATGAAGTAACGATTTGTACTCCCAATGGTGGCTTAGAAGACTTTTTCCATTACAGTTCAAGTAGGAGCATAATGAATATGCTTAGGTTAAGTTTTTTCTATACTTTTCATCAAAACTGTAGTCTCCTACCCTAAATGTTTCAGCCCTTAATTTGGCATATGTCTGTTATCATGTTTGCTTTGAGGCTCATTCCATTTGCGGTGAAGAGAATATGAAAGTTACTGTGTTAGCTAAATAAGCAATTTGTAATAGCATGGTAAAGGGAGAAGGGTAAAAGAGGCATGTCCGTATTCTGGAGAGAATGAGGATGGAGATAGAGGTGGAAAGAAGCATCTCCTTAGGAGGATGCCTCTATTTTTCTCCCCCTTTTTCTTTTTTGATCACTAAACTTGACAACTGTGGTGGAGGATGAGAAAAAATAGAGAAAAAACTCAAAGGCCTAGGGCTTTTGAAGGAATGTCTTTTCTTGCCCCTGGTTTTAATTGTAATATGGTAGCATTGGCCATCTTTTTTTTTTTTTTTTTTTTTTTTAGTCTTTTCTTGATGAGAATAGAAGCTTTTTGCACAGGAAAAAGGGGAATTTTAAATTATTAATGGAGATAAATTATCTAAATAATTTGCATAACAAACATGAACTAATTATAGACTACTTTGAAAACACAGAAAGACATAAATAAAATATGAATCGACCAAAATGTCAACGGTGGAGAGAATCACTTTTCGTGTTTTAGAATGTTTCTTTCCTTTGGGTATTGTTTCACACTGAGTAGAATATTATGTGTTT
The DNA here is from genome assembly GCF_049350105.2 of Macaca mulatta. Lineage (NCBI taxonomy): Eukaryota > Metazoa > Chordata > Mammalia > Primates > Cercopithecidae > Macaca > Macaca mulatta. Next base: position 27,539,965 of record NC_133422.1, read on the forward strand.
GTGTGTGTGTGTGTGTGTGTGTGTGTGTGTTTTGCTTTTAAAATTTACCTAATTGTGACTTTCTACATTTTTTTCTATTCTTTAAACTTGTTTATGACCTTTTAATTCATATCTGGTAGCTTATTTTAATATAATCCTAAATACAATGTTGCTTTAGAGATTTTTTTTTGGTCACAATATTATTTAGACCCCTGAAAAACTGGAAACAACTGTGTATTCACAACTGAAGTTAAGCAATAAATATTAAACGTATCTAAACATAAAATGTTATAAATATAAAATAAAATGTGATAAAGAATAATGGCAATATTGGAAAGTGCTTCTAATGTTAAACAAACGAAGCAGGATATACTCTGATTATAACTGTGTGTAAGGAAGGAACCTAGACCACTAATGCATAGAATGGAAATGACTGGAGAGAAGTTTACCAAAATGTTAACCCAAGTTTTATATGAGTAACCTACATTTGTAAGGAGGATGTATTACCTCTCTAGTAAACAAAGCAAGCAAAAACTTCTTTAAGCCAACTTTAATGAGTATTCTGTACATATAAGTACTTCAAGATCTATAATCATCAGGGTTTTTTTTTTTTTTCTAGATATAGAATTTGGGGACTCGTTGGTAGGAGTGATTTGGGGTACAGGTCTGATTTTTTTTTCCTGCTATGGTAATTTTGACTGGATGCTTCCAAGTTGTTTGCTCTGCTGTATGGGATAAGGAATCTGCTTGGATATTTGTTTCTGTTGTAAGAAGCAGAAATTACATAGCGGACAAAACATTACATTGTATATGTTTAAGGGTGAAGGGTAACTATAGTTGTGATTTTGGTCAGAGAAAAAAACCATAGAAGGCAATGTTGGAATAGGGTTTACAAGAAAAACAGAAATTCACCAAGCAAAATCAGTGGGAATTGGGAGCAAGCATCTTAGAGATTAGCATGTGTACAAAGCCAAAGCAGTAATATCAGGATGTACTTTGATATTGCTAATGACTGAAAGGTAGGAAGGGATCAGATTGGTAGTAATCTTGGACTTTGCCCTGCAGGCAGTGGAAACTCCTTGAATGATTTTAAACTAGGGAGTAACAGTCGGATTTGGCCTCAAAAGACCACTCAGGACTTTGTAAAAGGGACTTAAAATTTTTATTGACAAATCATATGAGATAATTTAGAGTAAACTTTACTAACCTTAGGTGGATCAGCAGGGTTTTTCCTATCTTATTTTTACCTTTTTTTTTTGAAGAGTAATTGAGAGGATTAACTGTGATACCAAAGCCTGTTTATTTCAGAGTGGGCTATATGAATGTATATGACTAGCAGTTAAATAGGTTTTTATGACCTGATCTAGGATTCTAACCAACTACAGTGTTACAAATGAACATAGGGAGTTCAGTCACTGTAATTAGATATTACAGTGATGTGAGATGTCATAAATTGGGAAAATCTACTTGAACTTTGTTTTGTAATGCTGTACATTTTTTGTTTTTAAAATGTATAGTTCTTAAAAGATGAATAAAGCATGAGAAAACTACTATGACTTCTAAACTATGAAAAAATGTTAAAAAATCATAATATTTTTCTTTTCAGGACATGTGAACTTATATATTTGACACAACCCAGCAGTTCGTAAGTAGTTCAGAGAACGTTATTTTTCTCTTAAAAAAAAAAGATTTTTCTGGAATAATCTCAATCTTGATAGTTAGGGTTAGTTTGATCGATTATAGCAGGCTACTTCATAAATGAAGCCCATAGATTTAAGTCCTGTGTAGATTATTTATCTTCTCACAAAGAAAATAATATAAAATACATGCCTTGTACTACAAGGAAGAACTAATAAGGTGGAATTGATTCAGGGCAACATATCACCAACTCTGAGAAAAATGCAAATTCCTTGACTAAATCTTTATTGAGGGTCTGTTAAAGGCACTTTATTAACTAAGAATCAGCATAATTTCTGTGTAAGAATAAATGTAAAAATCTGTATTACAATTTCCAAATGATTATTTTAAATGTATAATGCATGCTCTAACAGTATGCCAATATAGAGCTCCAGAGTTTTTTCTTGGAAATGGAATGAGTAGTACATGAGATTTTCTGCCCCATTGGAGTAGTATTGAAGATTATTAATATAAAGGGAAATTGTATATTTACTGATTAATTGATATCAATCTATTAATTCCAACAAGTGAATGTCTATGGAAAGATTATTGAGGCAAAGTGTTAAATTGGCAAACTAAAGTCATCCAAACCTTCATTTTTCTGCTCAGTGTTGATAATTAATCAGAAAAAAAGAGCAAAAAATATTAAGGTAATTTGAAACAAAGTATATTATAGCATACTATGTCTTTTATATATTTTTATATTAGAATTGAAATATTCAGTATTTCTTTTACAAAATTTTTCTCTCAAAATATATACTTTTTTTCTTAATTTTTTTTTTGCAGCTTCTCATGGTCAAGAATGTATACTGTTCTGTAGGCTAAATATCATATCTTAGAATTATAAGATATAGAAACATTAAATGAATAGAGATAAATTCAGGGTGTAAATTATGCACTTAAAATGGACTGCATTCTATTATGCATTTAACTAAGGTCATTTTTTTTTTAAATGCACAACAAGAAACAATGAAAAAGTATATCTGGAAAACTTTCTTTCAGTGATATATTTTTCCTGTTTTTTTCTGCTTTCTATTTGTTTAATAGGATATCTACTGAAATAAATTCTACATTGGTGCTAAAAGTTTCTTGGATCACATTTTTATTAGCTAAAGGTAAGTTCATTATATTTATTAAATGCTAATATTTCAAATGTAATGATTAAATTGGCATTCCTTTGGACTGAATTCCCCAATTTTTATTGAGTAATGTACTCCTCTCTCATTCTCTACATGGCTTATTAACTGTTAGCAAGTTCTTTTAATTCTGGTACTAGAAACAACCTTGGAAGTGCTTTATTTCATTTATGTTTCTAATATTCCATCTTTCCTTCCTTTCTTTTTTTTTAAATAATGATGTTACTGTTTTCATAAAAATGATATTTGCTCATGAAAAATAATTCAAATAAAATAATTTTGGTCAGGAAAGCACAAAGAAAAATTACCTAAAATCCACCCAGGAATAATTGGCATTAAAATTACATAATTGGGATGCAGTTAAAGTATAGAGTTTTTATTATTTTTGTTTGTTTATGCAAACAGTGTTAACTTGTTATCAGTTAAAATAATGGGTTATGAGATAGTAGTTGCAAGCCTCATAGTAACCTCAAACCAAAAAACATACAATGTAGACATGAAAAATAAAAAGCAAGAAACCAAAGCATATCACCAGATAAAATTAACTTCACTAAAGGAAGACAGAAAGGAAAGAAAGAAGGAAGAGAAGACCACAAAACTACCAGAAAACAAATAACAAAATGGCATGAGTAAGTCCTTACTTATCAATAATAACATTGAGCGTAAACGGACTAAAGTCTCCAGTTAAGAAAAACAAGACCCATTTGATCTGTATCCTACAAGAAACACACTTTGCCTATAAAGATACACGCCAACTGAAAACAAAGGGATGGAAAAATATATTCCATGCCCACAGAAACCAAAATAAGAGCAGGGGTCACTATACTTGTATCAGACAAAGATTTCAAAAACTTTAAGGACAAAGAAGGTCATTATATAATGATAAAGGGGTCAATTCAGCAAGAGGATATAACAGTGTTAAATATTTATACAACGAATACTGGAACACCCAGATATATAAAGCAAATATTATTAGAGCTGAAGAGACACACAGGCCCCAATACAATAGAAATAGCTGGAGACTTCAACACCCCACTTTCAGCATTGAACAGATCTTCCAGACAGAAAAGCAACAAAGAAACATCAGACTTAATCTGCATTATATAGACCATATGAATCTAATAGATATTTATAGACCATTTCATCCAAGAATATACATTCTTCTCCTCTGCATATTACTCATTCTCAAGGATAGACCATGTGTTAGGCTTAAAACATTAAAAAAGCATGAAATAATATCAAGCATATTTTCTGATCACAATAGAATAAAACTAGAAATTAATAACAAGGTATTTTGGAAACTGTACAGACACATGGAAATTAAACAACATGCTCCTGAATGACCATGGGTCAATGAAGAAATTAAGAGGGAAATTAAAAAAATTTTTGAAACAAATGATAAGGGAAACTTATAACCAAAACCTATGGGATACAGTAAAAGCAGTACAAAGAGGGAAGTTTATAGCTGTAGGTGCCTACATCACAAAGAGGAAAACTTCTTTTTTTAAAAAAAATTTTATTTCAGATTTGGGGGTACATGTGATGGTTTGTTACATAGGTAAACTTGTGTCACAGGGGTCTGTTGTACCGCTTATTTCTTCACCCAGGAATTAAGCCCAGTATCCAATAGTTATCTTTTCTGTTCCTCTCCCTCCTCCCACCTTCCACCTTCAAGTAGACCCCAGTGTCTGTTGTTTCCTTCTTTGTGTTCTTAAGTTTTCATCATTTAGCTCCCACTTATAAGTGAGGTCATGCAGTATTTAGTTTTTTGTTCCTGCATTAGTTTGCTAAGGATAATAGCCTCCAGCTCCATCCACGTTCCTGTGAAAGATAGGATCTCATTCTTTTTTATGGGCTGCATAGTATTCCATGGTGTTTATGTACCACATTTTCTTTATCCAGTCTGTCATTGATGAGCATTTAGGTTGATTCCATGTCTTTGCTATTGTGGATAGTGCTGGAGTGAACATTTACATGCTTGTGTCTTTATGGTAGAATGATTTATATTCCTTCGGGTATGTACCCAGTAACAGGATTGCTGGATCCAAGGGTAGTTCTGCTTTTAGCTCTTTGTGGAATCATCAGACTGCTTTCTACAATGTGTGAACTAATTTACACTCCCACCAACAGTGTATAAGTGTTCTCTTTTCTTTGCAACCTCACTACTATCTGTCATTTTTTGACTTTTTAGTAATAGCCATTCTAACGGGTGTGAGATGGTATCTCATTGTGGTTTTGATTTACATTTCTCTAATGATCAGTGATATGGAGCTTTTTTTCATATGCTTATTGTCTGCATCTACGTCTTCTTTTGAAAAGTGTCTGTTCATGTGCCTCGCCCACTTTTTAATGGGGTTGGTTTTTTTCTCTTGTAAATTTGTCTAAGTTCCTTATAGATGCTGGATATTAGACCTTTGTCAGATGCATAGTTTGCACAATTTTCCTCCCATTCTGTAGTTTGTTTACTCTGTTGATTGTTTCTTTTGCTGTGCAGAAGCTCTTGAGTTTAATTTGATCCCACTTGTCAATTTTTGATTTTGTTGTGATTACTTTTGGTGTCTTTATCATGAAGTCTTTGCCCATTCCTATGTCCAGGATCTATCCTTTTTGTTTTTTTTTTGAGACAGAGTCTCACTCTGTTGCCCAGGCTGGAGTGCAGTGGCAAAATCTTGGCTCCCTGCAACCTCTGCCTCCCGGGTTTAAGTGATTATCTTGCCTCAGCCTCCTGAGTAACTGGGACTACAGGTGTGCACCACCATGCCCGGCTAATTTTTGTATTTTTACTAGGGATGGGGTTTTACTATGTTGGCCAGGCTGGTCTTGAACTCCTGACCTCAGGTGATCCATGATCCTCAGCCTCCCAAAGTGCTGGGATTACAGGCATGAGGCACCACACCTGGCCATATTTAATTCATCTTGAGTTGATTTTTGTACATGGTGTAAGGAATGTCCAGCTTCAATCTTCTGCATATGGCTAGCCACTTATGCTAGCACCAGTTGTTGAAATGAGAGTCTTTTCCCCATTGCTTGTTTTTATCAGCTTTGTCAAATAGATCAGCTGGTCCTAGGTATGCAGCCTTATTTCTGGGTGCTCTATTCTGTTCCATTGGTCTACACTATTCTGAAAAAAATGTGCCTGTGCCTGTTTTTGTACCAGTAACATGCTGTTTTGGTTACTGTAGCCCTGTAGTATAGTTTGAAGTTGGATAATGTGATGCCTCCAGCTTTGTTCTTTTTGCTTAGAATTGCCTTGGCTATTCGGGCTCTTTTTTGGTTCCATTGGAATTTTAAAATAGTTTTTTCTATGTCTGTGAAGAATGTCATTGGTAGTTTGATAGGAATAGCATTGAATCTGTAAATTTTTGGGGGCAGTGTGGCCATTTTAATGATATTGATTCTTCCTATCTGTGGGCATGGGATGTTTTTCCATGTGTTTGTGTCATCTCTGATTTCTTTGAGCAGTGTTTTGAAATTCTTGTTGTAGAGAGCTTTCACCACCCTGGTTAGTTGTATTCCTATTTATTCTTTTTGTGGCAATTTTTAATGGGATTGCCTTTCTGATTTGGCTCTCAGGTTTGCTCTTGTTGGTGTATAGAAATACTAGTGATTTTTATACGTTGATTTTGTATCCTGAAACTTTACTGAAGTTGTTGATCAGCTGAAGGAGATTTTGGGCTCTAAGTCTATAGGGTTTTCTAGATATAGAATCATGTCATCTGCCACAGAGATAGTTTGACTCCCTCTCTTCCTATTTTGATGCCCTTTATTTCTTTCTCTAACCTGAGTGCTCTGGTTAGGACTTCCAATATTTTGTTGAATAGGAGCAGTGAAAAAGGGCACACTTGTCTTGTGCCAGTTTTCAAAGGGAATGCTTCAAGCTTCTGCCCATTCAGTATGATGTTGGCTGTGGGTTAGTTATAGGTGAAAAAAGAGGAAAAACTCAAACAATCTAACATTGCATCTTAAAGAAGTATAAAAATAAGAGCAAATCAAACTCCAAATTAGTAGAAGAAAAGAAAGATCAGAGCAGAAATAAATGAAATTGCAATGAAAAAAAATTGCAAAAGATCAATGAAACAAAGTGTTTTTATTTAAAAGTTAAACAAAATTGACAAGCCTTTAGCTAGATTAACTAAGGGAAAAAGAGAGAAGATACAAATAAAACCAGAAATGAAAAAGGAGATATTACAACTGATACTGCAGAAACTAAAATTATAGAAGTCATTAGTGGCTTCTATAAGGAACTATATGCCAATAAACTGGAAAATATAGAAGAAATGGGCAAATTTCTAGACATGTACAACTTACCAAGATTCAACCAGGAAGAAATCCAAAACCTGAACAGAACAATAACAAGTAATGAGATTGAAGCCATAAAAAGTCTCCTAGTAAAGAAAAGCCCGGGACCTGATGGCTTCACCGCTGAATTGTACCAAACATTTAAAGAAGAACTAATATCAATCCTACTTAGAGTATTCTGAAAAATAGAGTAGGAAGAAATACTTCCAAACTCATTCTATAAGGCCTGTATTACCCTGGTAATACCCTGTATTACCAAAACCAGATAAAGACACACTACAAAAAGAAAACTACAGGCCAGTATTTCTGAGGAATATTGATACATAAATCTTCAACAAAACACTAGCAAACTGAATTCAATAATACATTAGATAGATCATTCATTATATCCAAGTGGGATTTATCCCTGCAATGCAAGGATGGTTCAACATACACAAATCAATGTGGTATGTCATATCAACAGAATGAAGGACAAAAATCATATGATCCTTTCAACTGATGCTGAAAAAGCATTTGATAAAATTCAGCATCCCTTCATGATCAAAACCCGAAAAAAACTGAGGATAGAAGGAACATACCTTAACATAATAAAAGCCATATATAACAGACCCACAGCTAGTATAATACTTAATGGGGAAAAACTGAAAGCCTTTCCTCTAAGATCTAGAACATGACAAGGATGTCCACTGTCACCACTGTTATTCAGCGTAGTACTGGAAGTCCTAGATAGAGTAGTCAGACAAAAGATATAAAGGGAATCCAGATTGGAAAGGAAGAAGTCAAGTTATCCTTGTTTGCAGATGATACAATCTTATATTTGGAAGAACCTAAAGACTCCACAAGAAAACTATTATAACTAATAAACAAGTTCAGTAAAGTTAAAGGATAGAAAATCAACATATGAAAATCAGTAGTGTTTCTGTATGCCAACAGTGAATAATGTGAAAAAGAAATTTTAAAAGTAATCCTATTTACAATAGCTACACATAAAATAAAATGCCTAGGAATTAACCACAGAAGTGAAAGATCTCTATAATAAAAACCATAGAATACTGATGAAAGAAATTGAAGAGCACACCAAAAAAATGGAAAAATATTTTATGTTGTTCATGGATTGGAAGAATTAATATTGTTAAAATGTCCATACTACCCAAAGCAATCTATAGATTCAATGCAATTCCTATCAAAATACCAATGACATTCTTCACAGAAACAGAAAAAAATTGTCCTAAAATTTGTATGGAACTACAAAAGACCCAGAATAGCAAAAGCTATCCTAAGCAAAAAGATGACATTGCTTGACTTCAAATTATACTACAGAGCTATAGTAACTAAAACAGCATGGTACTGGCATAAAAGCAGACACATAGACCAATGGAGCAGAATAGAGAGCCCAGAAACAAATCCAGACACTTACAGTGAACTCATTTTTGACAGTGACCAAGAACATAGTCTGGGGAAAAGACAGTCTCTTCAATAAATGGTGCTGGGAAAACTGGATATCCATATGCAGAATAATGAAACTAGACCCCTATCTGTCACCATATACAAAAATCAAATCAAAATGATTAAGGACTTAAATCTAAGACCTCAAAATATGAAACTACTATAATAAAACATTGGGGAAAATCTCCAGGACATTGGTCTGGGCAAAAATTTCTTGAGAGATACCTCACAGACAGGCAACCAAAGCAAAAATGGACAAATGAGATCACATCAAGTTAAAAAGCTTCTGCATAGCAAAGGATACAATGAATGAAGTGAAGAGACAACCCACATTCTGTGGGAAAAAATATTTGCAAACTACCCCTCTGACAAGTAATTAATAACCAGAATATGTAAGGAACTCAAACAACTCTATGGGAAAAAATCTAATAATCTGACCAAAAAATTGGCAAAAGATTTGAATACACATTTCTCAAAAGAAGACATACAAATGACGAACAGGTATACGAAAGGGTGCTCAACATCAGTGATCATCAGAGAAATGCACATCAAAACTACAATGAGATAGCTATCTCACTGCAGTTAAAATGGCTGATATTCAAAAGACAGGCAATAACAAATGCTGGCTAGGATGTGGAGAAAAGAGAACCCCTGTACACTGTTGGTGGGAATGTAAATTAGTACAACTACTATAGAGAACAGTTTGGAGGTTTCTCAAAAAAATTAAAAATTGAGCTGCCATATTATCCAACAATCCCACTGCCAGGTATATAGCCAACAAAAGGAAGTCAGTATATCAAAGAGATATCTGCATTCCTATGTTTGTTGCAGCACTGTTTACGATAGCTAAGATTTGGAAGCAACTTAAGTGTCCATCAACAGATGAATTGATAAAGAAAATATGATACATATACACAATGGGGTACTATTCAGTCATAAAAAAGAATGAGGTCTAGTCATTTGCGACAACATGGATGGACCTGGAGATCATTTATGTTAAATGAAATAAGCCGGGTACAGAAAGACAAACATATATTCTCATTTATTTGTAAGATCTAAAACTCAAATCTGAACTCATGGACCTAGGGAGTAGAAGGATGGTTACCAGAGGCTGGGAATGGTGGGGGCGGGGGGCGGATTTGGGGGAGGTGAGGATGGTTAATGGGTCCAAAAACATAGAAAAAATGAATAAGACCTGTTTGATAGCACAACAGGGTGACTTTAGTCAATAATACCTTAATTGTACATTTTAAAATAACTTAAAGAGTGTAATTGGATTGTTTGTAACTCAAAGGATAAATGCTTGAGGAGATGGATATCCCATTCTCCATAATGTGATTATTTCACATTGCATGCCTGTATCAAAACATCTCACATACCCCATAAATATATGTATTATATACCTACAAAAATTAAAATTTAAAAAATTATGTAATTGTCATTCCAGATATACCTTCATATATACATTTTGATTAAAAAGATGGGTAGTTGAGTGCATTCACGAATATAATTTTCTAAAACTAGGTTCATATTATAGTGCTACCTTCAAAATATAAAAATTAATTTCACTGAAACTTTACAGAAGAAAATAAAGAGAAATGGAAGGAATTGCTTAAATTTAGATAAATATTTTGTCACTTTAAGTGATATTATTTCAAAAAATATTTCTCTAAGATTATGAAAAAATTAAGAGGTCTTTGTTTGTGTTTTTATTTAAAGCAATATACATTAATCTGCTTTGAAGAAGGTTACTATCCTCACTCTACCTGTTGCTTCCCCCTCTCCATTTTCAGATTAGTACGTTTTATTGTTATGACGTTATCAAGTATTATAACATTTAAATTCTATTTTGTCATTATAATTATTGTACTTGGTTAGTCTCAGTTCTGTGTTTAAATGGATTCTAAGGTTATCGTAACTCCTATGTTATAGTTTTTCCATTTCTCAGTTCTTTATTTTTATTCGTCTCTTAGCTGGGCTGTATTTTACCATCAAGAAGTTTTTAAAAATATGCTTTTTGGTTCCATGTCCTTTATGTTTGACATGTTTATGAGTCATGTCTATAGCTTTTATACTTGAAGGACAGCTTTGTCATGTATTCTATTCTTGTGTCATATTTTGTTTTCCTAAGGACAATATTTTCTGGCATTGAACATTGCTGTTAAGAAAACAGACTAGCTTAATTCCCCTCCTCATTTACTTCCTAAAGAATTTTTTTTAAACTTTGAGGTTTAATACCTTAACCAGGATAATATTTCTTGATTATGTTATTCTGTAGTAGCTTTTTTTTTTTTTGAGCACCGTATCCTTTTTTAAACTGAAGGTTCTGCTGTTCATTTTAGAAAATCTTAACATACTCTATTTAAAAATATTCTATTCAGCTAGGTTGTTCTATACCATTGTATTTTGGGAACATTTTCTTATGTTGGATTGCTTTTGTTCTCCCTATTTATTGTCTTCTCTCATATTATTCTGAATTTTAAAATCTTTTTCTTAAGTATTGGCTGTTTTTATCTCAAGCATTTTTTCCATTTTGAGCTTAACTATTTTTGTAATGGTGTTATTTGGTCCTCAGCTTTTTTCTTAGCTTGTCTAGTTCCTTGCTTTTATATAATTTGTTCATTAAGTTCCTTTTTATGATACATTTTTACTGAATTGGATTTATAATAGACTGAATTATTCAATAATATGTATTTGGATCACCAAACAAATATATTGAGAATAGCAAGTGGATTTTAACTCTCCCGGTAACCCAGATCAATTGCTAGTGGCTTTCTGGCCCATTGTGTTAAGAAGGACTGTAGGTTAGCATCAGGTCTCTGCAGGGAGGGGTACACTTAGTGATGGCTGCCACGTAAAAGCTATGAGATGGTGATGGTGATGCTACCCTCTTATCTCAGAGGCACGTTTACATTTCATATAGTACATTACAGGTGACTAAAGGTCATGGTTGTGCATCAGAGAGGGTAAGATGATGATTAGGAGAAGCTTCAATATTACCATTTATTTATTGATTCAACAGTTATTTATTAGAATTTACAATGTCTCAAGCATGATACTAGGTGCTAGGATAAAGTGGTAGAAGAAATATATGGTCCCTGCTCAGACAGAACTTATAGTCAAGTAAGGGAGATAGACATTAAATGAACAATCACAGAAATACTTAACTACATTTGTGATAAGGAATGTAAAGGGAAAGTGTATTCCCCCAATGGGTTTGTCCTGCTGGCTGCACAGACAAAATCAATCCACGAAGATTGTGGCATTGCAGTAGAGAGAGTTTAATTGACCACTAGACTGACCCATGTGGGAGAACTGGAGTTATCACTCAAATCAGCCTCAGCTTGTTAAGTTCTTAGTGCAGGAACTCAGGGCATTTTCTTCTTTGAGATTATCTTTCAGGTTGGGTTCTCTGTCTGATTTTTTCTCCCTTCTTATGTTGTGATTCTTTTTTGATTTTCTATGTTTAATAATCACTGTGCTTTTCTCCCTCATATTGCTGGGACTGTATGTGTGTAACCCTGACTTGGCATTCTGTTTTCTCTGATTTAATGTGAGTGAATATCCCTTCACTCTGCACTTAATCTGTGACTTGTTTATGTTCCCCAAAGAGCTATGGTGTGGCAGCAGGCATTTTTATTATATCTACTTTTAGTCAGGAGGTAAGGGAGAAAGTAGATAATTCAACTGTAATCATACAAGCGGTTGTTGTTCTGAGTTTTTGTTAGAATGAACTTTATAACAAAACACTTCTAGTGGCAGTTTTATCTTTTTTCTATAGCGAATTGTTTTGGGATTCAAATTGTCCCCAGTTCAACACAGTATGCTAGAGTCTCTATGCTGTCAAAAAAAAAATAAGCTATAGTTGTTTACTTCCTCCATTTTACCCTTCTCTCAGCAGCAGTTTCTCCCTCCAAGTCAGAGAGCAAAAGATGAGGATACCCTTTGAGTTAGTCTCTCTCAGTCTCTCATTTGGTATTGGTACCAGCACTTTAATACCTAATAAAATGAAAGCAAAAGAATGTACTTGAGAGAGATTCTTTCATCTGACTTCATTTAACCGTTTTTACCTAGAAATCCATGATATCGTTCTTTACCACTATGGTGTTTTAAAATAACTTATTTGTGAATATATTGCAAACATATGTTTTGCACCATACCATTATATCTAGAAAACCTATAAAAATGCAAGGTTATCTGTTTTCTCACAAAGTTTCTGCACTTCCAGTTTTTGTTGAGATTTTTACTGGTTTAGCAGTCAGATACTCAGAAGATAGCAAGTGAATCAAACTGAACTTCTCTTTTAAAAATAATGTATAACATGGAGCCATAAGCAAATTTGTGATAGTTATCATGTAAAATAAAATGTAAAATAAAATACTATGTAATAGTGTGTGTTTTATCATGATTTGTATATTTTATGTAGCTACACTATTTGTTTTCTTGGGTATCTGTTACATGCATTTATTTTTCTCACAGCCATCTAGTTGTGTATATATTCTAATAACTTTAAAGATTTTATGGTGAACAATTATTTTATAGATGACTTTAAATTTATATACTAATTTTGTTATCTCTTAATGGTTTTATTATAAGATTTTAGAGGGGTTGAAATTAAAAATATATAAGGTTTAGATATAAATAATTGGAATAAAATCATAATTTTATAAATAAAATAATTATTTTAAATTTTTAGATAGTGAGAATAAATCGAATAATTGGAATTAGAATAAATTCTAATAAACTTAGTGATTTTATATAATAAATATAATACTTTATAAAATTGGAATTAAATATTTTAATTCTAATTATATTATAAATAAAATATTTATTATACAAACATAAAGAAAATATTTATAAAATTAGAATTATAAATTTTTTTTTTTTTTTTGAGATGGAGTCTCGCTCTGTTGCCCAGGCTGGAGTGCAGTGGCGCGATCTTGGCTCACTGCAAACTCTGCCTCCCAGGTTCACGCCATTCTCCTGCCTCAGCCTCTGGAGTAGCTGGGACTACAGGTGCCCGCCACCACGCCTGGCTAATTTTTTGTATTTTTAGTAGAGACGGGGTTTCACTGTGTTAGCCAGGATGGTCTCGATCTCCTGACCTAGTGATCCGCCCATCTCGGCCTCCCAAAGTGCTGGGATTACAGGCGTGAGCCACCACACCCGGCCCAAATAAATTTTAAAAAGCAAAATTTATAATGATTTTAGACATACAGAATTATTATAGAAATACTTAAATGTAAAATTCTCATAGTAGACTTAACACTTGATTTATAACTCCATAACTTTATATATTTCTATTTTATATATTTTATACCTTTTAAAACAGATTTCTTTTTGCAAAAAAAAGAAAGAAAATCTTTACCATGCTCATAGTTGAAGGAATGAATTTATGGATATACTCTACCCTGCAATTTTCTCTGATACAGAGATCTGAATCTCTAACTTTCTTTAAAAATGTAAAATTTTTTTTTTCAGGGGAGGTATTACAAATGGAAGATGATCTGGTGATTTCATTTCAGTTAATGCTATGTGTCCTTGACTATTTTATTAAACTCTCACCTCCTGTGTTGCTCAAAGAACCATATAGTAAGTATTTAATTTATGCCCCTTTTACTTTCTCATTCGGCAGTTGCTTATTGAATGTCTAGTGGGTTCCAAACATGGTTCTAAGGCTGACAGGATGATAAAAAATAAATCAGACATGGACTTTGCCCTTAAGTAGTGTAAGTTATAGAAGGAAAGATAAGACATGTAAACAAATGATTAGAGTATATGGTAGAAAGTGGTTTGGGTCAAAATACAACAAATGGAGGTTCAGGAGACAAGAAAGTTTTTCCAGCTGTGGAAGACCAAAGAATACTGTGTAAAAGAAGTAGTATTTGAAATTAACGTGGAAGACTGGTTAGGATTGGGGAAAGGCATTCTCAGTAAATATGTTGGGAGAGGGCATGCCCAGTGAAGAAAAGCAAGAAACAAGAAAAAGATATGAATGAAATTGTGTGGGAAGAGTGGCCTATTATATGGGAAACAGCTTAACTAAGTTTTTATTACTATTGGATGTTGTAATAACTATGTTTTTTTTGTATATAAGCTGTAACTCATACTATTTCAGTGGGTGATGAGTGATGAGATGGGAAGTACATTTAAATAAAAATAACTTGCTAATATAATTAGATAGCATTAAAGAAGTATGAGTGGCTGGGCTCGGTGGCTCAAGCCTGTAATCCCAGCACTTTGGGAGGCCGAGACGGGCGGATCACGAGGTCAGGAGATCGAGACCATCCTGGCTAACACGGTGAAACCCCGTCTCTACTAAAAAATACAAAAAACTAGCTGGGCGAGGTGGCGGGCGCCTATAGTCCCAGCTACTTGGGAGGCTGAGGCAGGAGAATGGCGTAAACCCGGGAGGAGGAGCTTGCAGTGAGCTGAGATCCGGCCACTGCACTCCAGCCTGGGCGACAGAGGGAGACTCCGTCTCAAAAAAAAAAAAAAAAAAGAAGTATGAGTAAGGTATATTCCTTTTAACCTAGAATTGCTTCCTTTCATGGCCTCAAGAGTAGGATTTCAAAGTCACTTATATTATTATATACAGAAAACTGTAAACTTTCCTAAGGTCAGACTAACTCCTTGCTTCTGAAATGATGAAAGTATTAATGCTAAAAATAATAGATAACATGGACGTTTCAAAGTGTTGAAATGGGTGGAAGGATGAAGCCTCATTAAACTTTGTGAACAAGAATTTAGTGGAAAAATGAAGTCTGGAGCAGAATTTTGAAAGTGTGTTGAACATTGTTTGGCAGAGAAGGCAGAAACTATCATTTAGCAGAAACTGCATGCAAAGAAAGAAAGAAAAAAAAACTTCTATATAGAAAACAAATATACTTCAAATTTTCTCCCAAATTTTATAAATTTCCTTTATATACCCTTTTCTCACTTTTTTTCAAGGTTGTAACTTAATAAGTTGATGTTGCAAGTTACTTTAGGTTGACAATCTTTGTTCTTTTGGATAATTCAAATGTACATTTGAATTCTCTAAGTTCTCTGTTAAAGAGAAATCAGCATGAGGTATTATTGAACTGACCGAATATGGTAACTCTTAATTAACTTTTGTTGTAGAGAATTTCAAATGAATACAAAAATAGACAGTAGTATAATAAGCCTCCATGTACTTATCATGTAACTTCAACAGATAACTTACAGTTAATCTGTAGCCCCATCGCCTGCTCAGTTCCCCCAGCTGTTATTTTGAAGCACATCTTTGCATACCATTTCATCCTTATACATCTCAGTATGTATCTCTAAAAAATACTTTTAAAAAAGTGTAATTACAGTGCCGTTTGTTATCACACCTAAAAATCAATAAATAGTGACTCGTTAATATTACTGAATATCTACAAAGTGCTCAGATTTTCTTGTAAAAATAATTAAATTTTTTTTTTACAGGTTGACTGTATCAGAATCAAAATAAGATTTATACTTTGTGATTGGTTGACATGTTTTAAAAACTCTTTTAAAAGTTTCTCTTCCATCCTTTCTTTTTTTCCTTGTAATTTTTTTTTTTAAAATAATCAGATTGTCTTGAGTTTTCCACAGTGTGGTTTTTGCTAATCATATTCTGTGGTATAGTTTAACATGTTCCTCTGTCCTCTCAATTTCTTGTAAGTTGTTGATTGGATCTAGAGGCAATACATACTTTTTATACTTAATCATCTGTAATTTTTTTTTTTTTTTTCCAAGACAGAGTCTCACTCTGTCGCCCAGGCCTGGAGTGCAGTGGCACGATCTCGGCTCACTGCAACCTCTGTCTCCCGGGTTCAAGCAATTCTCCTGCTTCAGCCTCGAGAGTAGCTGGGACTATGGGCATGCAGCATCACGCCTAGCTAATTTTTGTATTTTTAGTAGAAACGGGGTTTCACCATGTCGGCCAGGCTGGTCTTGAACTCCTGACCTCGTGATCCACCTGCCTTGGCCTCCCAAAGTACTGGGACTACAGGCGTGATCCACCACACCTGGCCATCTGTAATATTTTTAATAGCTGAACCTGTATTTAGTTTGGATTGGGAATGCTCAAAATAATCCAGGAGATTTTTTAAAATCACAGTTTATTATCATATTATTATATTTACTATAATATATTTATACCTATCTCTTAAAGACATCATAATTTACTAAAACTTAAAATATTGTTTTTATGCTATGTCTAGAAATTGAATTCAGAAATATTTGCTAATTATTTTTAAGACTCTAAGACAGAAAACATTTTTTTCCTCTTGCAGACTAAGATGCACTTAGATTTAGTTTGAAAGTTGGCTATTTGTATGCCTTCTCTTTGTATTTTTTTATGAGACTGTAGTTTACAGTTCTTTTTGGGCTGTTTGGGAGCAGAGTAGACGAGGGATGACAAAAACTAATATTAGTACATAATTCGTAGTAGATATGGATGAAATTGTTATCCTTCTAATAAGTAAAAGTAGTCCAAGATTATTTTTGACCTAAGTTATAGTTAGAATACTTCATTATTTTATATGATGGATGTACAATTGTTCTTATCTAATTTACCACTTTTACAGAAACAGCTGTTATACCCATTAATGGTTCACCTCGAACACCCAGGCGAGGCCAGAACAGGAGTGCACGGATAGCAAAACAACTAGAAAATGATACAAGAATTATTGAAGTTCTCTGTAAAGAACATGAATGTAATATAGATGAGGTAATTTAACTTCATGATTTCTTTAAAACAGTTAAAGTAGATTTAGATGTAAGTTCTCCCTAACAATATTTACTTCTTTTGTGAATAGCATGTTTTTTGTAATTAGTGCTAACTCTTTTGCAGTAATAAAATATTTTGAAAAAATTAATTTGTTATATTTAGTTACTTTGATTTTAAAGAGAGTAGCTCCCTCACTCTGGAATCACTGAAAAGTATATAATCAAGACAATAGTTTTCAAATGTAGTTTTTTATTTTATTCCTCTGAGGTTACTGATACCCCTAATGTTTTAAAATACCCTACCAAGGCTGGGCGTGGTGGCTCACACCTGTAATCCCAGCAATTTGGGAGGCTGAAGTGGGAGGATTTCTTGAGGCCGGGAGGTCTAAACCAGCCTGAACAACATAGTGAGACTCCGTCTCTACAAAATACATATTTAAAAAAATGAGCTGGGCATGGTGGCATGTGCCTGTAGTGCCAGCTACTTGGGAGACTGAGGCAAAAGGACTGCTTGAGCCCAGAAGTTTGAGGTTACAGTGAGCCATGATTGCACGACTGCACTCCAGCGTGGGCGTCAGAGTGAGACTATGTCTCTAAAAACAAACCAACCAACCAAAAAAGCCCTGCTTAGAAAACTCTAGTGCTCTAGTGTTTTGGTTTAGTGATAAGTGATACCGACATTAAATTTCTGTTTGGCCTTCTATAATTACTCTCTTTCTAAATATTACAGCACATAATAACTGCTGGAGAATACATATGAATTACTTATCTTGCTCATAGAATGTGGCTCTTCCAAGGAATCTTACAAATAATATATTAAATCTCCTTTTTATAATGAGTAAACAAGCCTCCAGGGACTGATAGCTTATTATTAACAGAGTCTCCATTAGACTTTGGGATATCTGGTACTACTGCTTCTTTCCTTTTTACCATACAGTTTTTTTCATAATTTGTTTTATTGTCCACAATCACTAACACCAGATAGCAGTAAAAAATGTTACATCTTTGAAATTTCTCTGTTAACTTTGGGAAGGAATGGGAGTGTGGTCCTAAAATCTAGTTTAAGAAGTATTAGAATGATTTATCAAGATATATCATAGTTTTTGCACTATGGCTTACTAATTTCAACAAATATACAGTTAACTCTTGAACAACAGGTTTGAATTGCATGGGTCCATTTACACACAGATTTATTTAATTACATATATTAGAAAAATTTTTGGAGATTTGCAATAATTTGAAAAAACTTGTAGCAAACCATGTAGCCTAGAAATACTGAAAAAATTAAGAAAAAGGCATGTCATGAATGCATAAAATATATGTAGATACTAGTCTATTTTATCATTTACTATACCATAAAATATATATAAATCTATTTAAAAAGTTAAAATTTATCAAAACTTATACAAGCACAGACTGTACATGGTGCCATTTGCAATCACAAGAAATGTAAACAAACATGAAGATGCGATATTAAGTCATAATTTCATAAAATTAACTAGTCCATATTGTACTATTGTAATAATTTTGTAGCCTGTTGCTATTGCGGTAAGCTCAAGTGTTGTATCCACTTAAAAAGCTGCCCCGTGACACTAATCATCTCCATGTGAGCAGTTCATCCTTCCAATAAATTGAATATTGCAATAAAAAGTGACTTCTTGAGGTTTTCACTATTTTTTATCATGTTTAGTGCAATACCATAAACTTTGAATAACACCATAGGACCCATGAGGAGTTGCACTAGTGATGCTGGAATTTTTCCCAAGAAGCAGAGAAAAATCATGACATTACAAGAAAAAGTTGAATTACTTGATAAGTACTGTAGATTGAGGTCTATAGCTTCAGTTGCCTGCTGTCTCAGGCAGATGATTTTTGTTAACAGATGACATAAACTTACTGTAAATGTATTTTCTCTTCTTACAATTTTCCTAATATTTTCTTTTCTCTATTTTTATCATAAGATGATATATATATAGTATGTATATATAGTACATATACAAAATATATGTGCATCAAATCTTTATGTTATTGGTTGGCTTCCAGTCAACAGTAGGCTGTTAGTTAAATTTTGGGTACTCAAAAGTAATCGATAGACCTGTAGTCTCAGCTACTTGGGAGGCTGAGGTGGAAGGATGGCTTGAGCCCAAGCGTTCGAAGTTGTAATGCATGTGATGGCACCTGTGAATAGCCACTACACTCCAGCCTAGGCAATATAGAGAGACCCCCTTCTCTAAGAAAATAATAAAAAATAAAAAAGTTATACACAGATGTTTTTACTGCATGGGGGACTGACACCTCTAACTTACCCTGCATTTTTCAAGAGTCAACTTTGTATAGATATAGATATATCAACTTTATATATTCTAAAAAAGAAATTCTGGAAAAGAAAACATATTATGTAGAAATATTCATAGTACATATAAATATGTATACTTATATACATATAAATATATATGCTTTCTTTTTCTAGAATTACAAATTATCTTTACAAATAAGCTGACAAATGTAGTTGAAATGTTTCTTTTTACTCTGGGTTTGTTGCTTATTCATAAGATAATGAATAGCAGCAAATGTAATTTTCTGATTCCTGATTGTTAATTATCTGGATTTCAGAACTACTTGAAAAATTTCATTTTTAAGATTAGGAATAAACCATTTTTCTACTTTTAATTTTAAGGAATTTCTTACAATTTAGAATCTTCATAGTTATGATTTTTAAAGTACAGTCAGTTAAAAGCTTAGGTGGTATTTTAACTGACACTTCATTAACTACATATTGCACTTATGGTTATACAACTATTGGTTAGTCATTTTGATTGGTTAATTTATGGTATATATATGGTTTATATATAATTTATGGTTTATATACCTAATATATAACTAATTGGTTTGTTTATTGTCATATAACTATTGTTTAGTCATACTAATTGGTTAATTAGAACTAGTTACGTTATAAATATTCTAGGTAAATGTAAGCTAATTAGGAAACAAAACTAATAAGTATTTCAGAGACTTAATTCTTATAACTTATTTAGGAAATAGAGGTAGGAACTGATATTAAATTACTCCCACCTTAATAAATGTAAACTCCAAGTTTGGCAAGGAAGATAAATAAAGAAAAGCAAATTGTTTAAAATTCTGTTAACACACTGCAAGTATAAAATGGCCAGGAATATAACTCCAGGTTTTCTGAGTGTGTGTGTGTGTATGTTTTTTTTAAGATCCATATTAATTATAGGGTGCTTTTGCATAAAACCACGTATACTCCCACAAAACATTTTTATTTCTAATTTTTTGATAGAAAAAAGTTTTATTATCAAAAAGCAGGTAAATATTTCTTTTCTTTTTCTTTTCCTTTTTTTTTTTTTTTGAAACAGAGTTCCGCTCTTGTTGCCCAGGCTAGAGTGCAATGGTGCAATCACGGCTCACCGCAACCTCCACCTCCTGGGTTCAAGCAATTATCCTGCCTCAACCTCCTGAATAGCTGGGATTACAGGCGTGTGCCACCATGCCCAGTTATTTTTTTTTGTATTTTTAGTAGAGGTGGGGCTTCTCCACGTTGGTCAGGCTGGCCTCGAACTCCCTACCTCAAGTGATCCGCCTGCTTCGGCCTCCCAAAGTGCTGGGATTACAGGCATGAGCCACCGCGCCCGGCCTGATAAATATTTCGTAATCAGGTCACAAAACCCACAGCCTAGAAAGGAAACAATTAATAAATTTAAGTACATGAAAATTAAGAAGTTTTCTCTATCAGAAGACACCACTGAATAATTTGGTTTTGAAATGAATTATTGGGTATTAATTTTGGGTGTGAAATTTTTTTTTAAATTTATGCTTAAAAATTGACTTGATATTTTCTGAGCAGATATCAGATGACCTATGAGTGAAATGTCCAAAAATATACTCTAGAGAGAAATCAGAGGCAATGTAGAAAAGCCTTGGCTTTGGTGGTAGACAGACTGGATTTTAATTCAAACTCTGCCACGAGTCAAGTTGCTTAATTTTTTTGAGTGTCCTGTCTTTTTATCATTTGTTAAATGTGGAATATTGAATTTGGTTTCAAGGGGTTCTCTTCTCATAAATCCCATTTCTTTAACAGTTTCCTACTTACCTTCATATGCATTAAAAAGTAAATAATTGAATTAATTATAAATATTACACTATCTTGAATGGATGTCATTGATAAAATGTCAGTTAACACTTTCATTCTAGTGTTAATAGTGACAGAGATTAGATTTGGTTTTACATTTTAATGATCATGTTGTAACTTCATCTTTTTCAGGTGAAAAATGTTTATTTCAAAAATTTTATACCTTTTATGAATTCTCTTGGACTTGTAACATCTAATGGACTTCCAGAGGTAATCTGAAAGGAAATTTAATAAAATATTAATGTTTTGAGACTATGGAGGGAGGATAATTGTCTAACTTTCTTAGATCAATTTACTGTGTATCAAAAATTTTTTTTTGCCCAAGAAGAATCTAGCCAAGTAGAATTGTGGTGAAACTAACTTTTGTATAGTAACAAAAAGCTTTTGAGTAGATAATCAAATGTGTTAGCATCATTTTGTGATTTATACTAGAAATCAATCTTTATTGAAATTTTTCAAAACCCAAAGTACAGACTTTTAAACTTCTAAATACCATTAAATAGCTAAATATTAATAGCTAAATATACATAGTTACATTTGCTTTGGTAAGCATCATTAAGTGTAGGAACCATGATTAATGCCATCTACATTATTGGCATTACTATATTGTAGAACATCTCTTTTGAGGACTTTTAGGAACTACTTAATTGAAAATACAAATGTATTTGTTGAAATGACTGACTATTGCAGAAGTGTTTTACCTTTGTGATATTCCATCCATCTATCTGTTTTGTTTCGCATTTTCCTACAAATGTCTTTCCAATGAGAACAGAATAACAGAGCTTTGCATGGTAAGGTGCAATATGTGGAGAAAAGGATGCTGTGATAAATGATGAAGAACAAAACCAGTGTTTTAGAAGCACCTAGTATTAGTCACTATGACCAAAAGGCATGAAATAAAATAGCTAGACTGCTAGTTCTGTAACCTGAATTTATAGCTAGTTTTTGAATTAATTTATTAATTCAACAAATATTTTTTGAATGCTTAATATATGTCAAACATGTGCTAGATGCTATGGATACAGAGATTTCACTCTCAGTCACTATTGTTAAAGTGCTAGTGGGAGAGGCTGACAAAGATATAGACCATTACAGGAGTCTACAAGACTGTGATAAAAGTATTCACAGGGTTCTGCGATATCTCAAAGGAGAATACCTAATCCAAACTGGGGCTGATAGGTTTTGTGGAAAATAGTTTAGAGGTGATGTGATTTCAAATCTGAGTAAGCATTACAGATACAGCATTTACAAGGGTTGGACATTATAGATTCAAAGGTGCAGTGATGTATGATAGTATAGTCTGTTCAGTGAACTCTAAGTAATTCATTAAGGTTGGGATACAGGGCAGAACAATTAAAATATGGTACTGAAGAGGCAAGAAGGGACCAAATGTTATATTAATAAGTCTTGTTACCACTTTTGGTACCAAAAAATAGGCTGCTCATAACTTTAAAATCTGTTATAGCAATCTTTTTTTTCCTTTAGAAGGATTACAGTTTTAATATAAATCTTGAGTAATTTTACTTTTTCTCCAATATTTCACATAATATAGCCAATCAATAGATGACTGGTAATTAGTGCCTCAACTAAGGTAGGACAGGAACAATGATTAAACTTAATCAAGCACAGATTACTGTTCTATCTAATACGTTTATGAAGATTAATGAAAAGTTTGCATTTAATTGGGTTTCTTCCTATCTCTCCTTTTAGAATGCAATTTTACTTCTCTCAGGTTGGAATCACTTTGGCATTAAAAGTCACAGTAGAAGACATGCCAATAGCTTTCTCTTGGGCATTGGTTTTTAAAGTATGATTTAAAAATTATGGATCAGAACTGATGAAAGATTTACAAATTCTAGCAATTGAAAAAGTATCTAAGATTGGGAATAAATTGTGCAAGTGTGTTAATTGAACTGATAAACTTTTCTCTTGCCCAAGATGCTTGACTGAAGGGTACTGGAGTGAACCAAAGGGTTTAGAAAACATTGGTAGAATATGTAATCAAGGGGATTTGTAATAATGTTTGAAAAAATATTTTATATTGATAAACATAAAAGATTAAAAGTAGACCGGGCACGGTGGCTCACGCCTGTAATCCTAGTACTTTGGGAGGCCGAGGCAGGTGGATCACCTGAGGTCAGGAGTTCAAGACCAGCTTGGCCAACATGGTGAAACCCCATCTCTACTAAAAATACAAAAATTAGCTGGGCGTGGTAGCAGGTACCTATAATCCCAGCTCCTTGGGAGGCTGAGCAGGAGAACCCATCGCTTGAACCCGGTGGCTGGAGGTAGCAGTGAGCTGAGACTGTGCCACTGCACTCCAGCTTGGGCAAAAGAGTGAAACTCCATCTCAAAAAAAAAAAAAAAAAAAAAGATTAAAAGTAAAGCATATATGGAATGTTTGGAAAATCTTGGCAGTTAAACAGTTATAATAATACCTATTTTTATCTTAGGTACTGTTTTGTAGCATTGGTTATCTTTGTCTACGTAAAATTCTAGTAAATCTTTCATATGCATGAAATAGACCTAAAATCAAAGTTGAACAAATATTGCAATTTTCTGTACCTCACTTTTAGATAGACCTTATTTATATTGCATGCAAACTCAGTGTATATTGCAAAATTAAATGTATATTGTACAAAAATTCTTTAATGAAATCTGTGCCTCTGTGTTCTGAGAGATGTAATGACATGTAAAGGATAATTGTCAGTGACTTTTTTCTTTCAAGGTTGAAAGTCTGTCTAAACGATATGAAGAAATTTATCTTAAAAATAAAGATCTAGATGCAAGATTATTTTTGGATCATGATAAGACTCTTCAGACTGATTCTATAGACAGGTATTGCACATGGTATATTTGATTGATTTGCCTTAGATATAGGTTGATACTGATATAGGTAGATTATATAGTTTTTAGCTTAGCGACCTTTAGATATCATTTGTAACAAATTACTTTCAAATGTCTTTATACAAAGAAAAGCTTAACAGTATTTTAAGCATATAACTTATCTACAAATATAGATTTAATGTGAATTGTGTGTTCTATAACAGTTACCTTTTTGCAGTTAACTGAATATAATTTTTTAAAATGTGCACCTAAAGATAATGTCTAAAGTAATTAGTTTCTGCAAATAGTGGTCTCTATTTTATTACTATCCTTTCATATACTATTGCTGCCTGGTTTATTAAAAAAAGTTAATACAAAAGTGTAGTCTCTTTTATTATCATGTAGAAACCTAAAATTGGAATGGTTGAGACTGATTGTTAAAATTTTTGACTGATCATAAGTAAAGTTAATTTTGTGTCTTTAGCATGAACTCTTTTAATATGAAACTGAAAATATGCGTAATTTAGAAGTTAAACACAGTAAAATGTTTTAAATTTTATTTAAGTGGAAATAAAGTTTTTGGAAGGAATAATGCATTAAAAAACTTGAGTTTTAATGCTTTTTAATACTGAACAATTTGGTTATCAATACCACCAGGGAGAAAGCATCTGACTTTCACTTTAAAAAAAATAATGGTTGGTATACCTCTTTGTCATAAGTATAATGGAAAGAGACCCACAATTAAAAACAATAGTGAAAAAGATTTTATTTAAGCAGCAGTTGGGTCATCTATTTTCTATCATATCTATTATTGAGTTATCATTTTATATGATTTTATGAGACAACAGAAGCATTATACTGTTTTTTTGATGCATAAAGCACAAATTGTAAATTTTCAGTATGTGAATGACTTCGCTTATTGTGATTTAGTTTTGAAACACAGAGAACACCGCGAAAAAGTAACCTTGATGAAGAGGTGAATGTGATTCCTCCACACACTCCAGTTAGGTATGAATTTTCCTACTTTTAATTATATTATAATTTTGTTATTCATTGCTTTATAGTGTTTCAGATTTGTTCACATGTTTCTTTATGTATTCATATATACATGTAAGAAATACATGTATCCACTCATACATACATACATGTAAGAAATATATATTGAAGGCCAGGTGCGATGGGTCACACCTGTAATCCCAGCACTTTGGGAGAACAAGGCGGGCAGATCACCTGAGGTCAGGAGTTTGAGACCAGCCTGGCCAATATGGTGAAACCCCATCTCTACTAGAAATACAAAATTAGCCAGGTGTGGTGGTGCACACCTGTAATCCCAGCTGCTCGGGAGGCTGAGGCAGGAGAATTGCTTGAACCTAGGAGGCGGAGGTTGCAGAGAGCTGAGATTGTGCCATTGTACTTCAGCCTGGGTGACAAGAACGAAACTCTGTCTCAAAAAAAAAAAAAAAAAAGAAAAAATATGTATATGTATAATCTTTGTGTGCTGGGCATTTTACTAGTTGCTGAAGATACGGTTATTGGACCTAGTTTTGTCTATCCTTAAGGAGCATAACCTAAAATAGGAATGTGTTCCATTTCAGTAAATAAAAAAGAAAAAATTAAAAGTATCACTATTTGATCTGCATACAACCTAAAAGGATTAGAACTATTTTTTATGTCTTTTTCCTCACTCATTTCCCACCTCACAATCTGTTATCAAGGCTTGTTGAATAATCTACCTCCAAAATATTTCCTGAGTTCATCTACTTTTCTCCATTTCTGCTCTCCCAACTCTTGTCCAAGACATCGTTCTCTTTCTCTTGGATTTTTTTGCAGTAGCCTACTACCTGCATCTGGTCTCTTCACTGTTCCTGTCTCCTCACCATCAAAGCTATTCTCCATAAAGCCCCCAGAATTTCTCCTAGAAATGTAAATCAGTTACATTCACCTTGCTGTTAAAACCCTCTGACTGCATCCCATTACAATTGGTATACAATGCAAATTCCTTAACAATGCCTAAAAGATCTTATCTGATCTGGTTTCTGTTGCCTCTCCAACCTCATCTTGTTTACTTTCTTGCTCTGTGTTAGCCACACATTGGCCTTCTCTTAGTTTCTTGGGATTTCCAAGTTCTTTTGTACTTTGAAAACCCTTGTATCCCTCTTCTTGATAGTCCCTCTTCTTGAAACTCTTCCTCCTTTTCTTTCCATGGATTACCAACTGCTACTCTTCATTCAGCACAAATATTGCTTTTGAAAATATGTTTCTCTCTGAAGTATTTTATTATTTCTCATAGCATCCTGTTCCATTCTTTATAGCATGCATCCCAATTTATATTGATAGATTCATTTGTGTTTGCTTATTTTTTACTAATACCCAAAATAGCCTTAAAATTCCATATCACAGAGACCATAACTTTTTTGTTCACTATCTAATAATTAGGACCTGTTATAATACTTGATACATAATAGGCAATCAGTAATATATTTCAAATGACTGTATAAATATGTACATGAATACATTTTCATGTAAGTATAGTATATACTTATGGACAAGATACTGAGATGACACAGAAGGGACTATAAAGCAATGTCTGAACTGAATTTTGAAACATGTAAAGGCCTTTGCCACAGGATAAAGATTTTAGGGAATGGGAACAGCATGTTCAAAGGTATGGAAGTGTGAAACATGTAAGTGGAGAAAACTCTGCTGTCACACTACCGACAACAATCAACACAGAAATCAACACATTTGGAATCAACACATTTGTACAACATTATGTGACCAAATGTGGGCAAGTTTTCCTCACCAAGAAACAAGCAATCAGTTCTGCAGCAGTCCCCAGCTGGGTGTCCTCTAATTTACTTCTGACACTGGTTACCTGGAGATAGTGTCAGATCCCACGGGTTGAGGGCTCAGTCCCCAAAACTGGCCCCAACTTCAGATGCCAATTGTAAGTCGGGGTTTTTGGATCTTCTGACCAAAGGGCTTCAAGTTGGGGATCCCATGACACCTCTTAGGTTCGATTAATTTGCTAGAGTGGTTCACAAAACTCAAACACTTCTGTTTACTGGTCTATTATAGATGATATTACAAAGGATATGGATGTAAAGATGCATAGGATGAGGTATGGGGGATGGGATGGGAAGCTTCTATGCCCTCCCTGGCCAGACAGCTGTCCAGGAGCCTCCACGTGTTCAGCTCTCCGGAAGTTCTCTGAACCCTGCCATTTTGGGTTTTTATGGAGGCCTCATTGCATAGGCATGACAGATTAAATCATTGGCTATTGATTATCAACCTAACCTTCAGCTTCCCTCCCCTCCCCAGAGGTTGGGGGCTAGGGTCGAAGGTTCCAATCCTCTAACTCTGCTTTGGGCTTTCTAGTGACCAGCCCCCATCCAGAAGCTTGCTAGGGGCTGCCAGCCATGTCAATTCATTAGCACACAAAAAGACATCACTGGAGTTTCTAAGTATTTTAGGAGTTGTATGTCAGGATATGGGGTCAAAGACCAAACGTGTATTTCATAATATCACATAACACAATGTGTCTGGGAAACTATTAGCAGCTCTGTATTGATTGACTGTAAAATGAGAGTAGGAAGTCACAGGAGAGGAGAGTGGGTGCTAGATATGAGGGGCCTTATATGCCATACTCACAAATTTGGACTGTAGCATGTGTATGATAGAGCCTGTGCTATAAATGGATGTTAAGCAGGGGTAAGGATAAAATCAGACATAATTTTTGCAAGTTCACATGGTAATAGTCTGTGGGGGGGATAGACTGAGGAGAATAAGAAAAAGTGAGAAATAAACCTGTCAGTCTGTCTCAGTGGTTCTTAACCAGGTGTGCAAATTAGAATAACCTGAGGAATTTTGTTTTGATTTTTCTTTTAAAAAATTGTGTGTCCACTGAGGAATATGCCTTGGCCTTACTACCACAGACATAGTACATGAAAATCTCTGGACTTGTCTGTTGCAGCAGTTTACTTGAGAGGTTTTAAAGATCTGACCCAATGGTAGTGGTGGGAATGAAGGAACAATTAACAGATTTGATAAATATTTGATGAATTCATACTTAGAATATTGTTCTAGAGGCATTTCTGAAGAAGCTATCTAGTAAGCAGTAGGATAGTCTTCTATAGATTTGGGAATCATCAGGGGAGTTAAAACCATAAAAACAATGAGATTGCTTGAAGTGAGGGTGCATAATGGCAAGAGTCAGTGGCTAAGGGCTGAAGCTTAAAGGATGCTAGCATTAAGGACTAGATAGAAGTTGTGAGGTTCTAGAGCAGGGGTCCCCAACTCCTGGGCCAGGGACCAGTCTGTGTCCCCTTACGAACCGGGCCATACAGCAGGAGGTGAGTGGTGGACAGACAAGCGAGCATTACCGCCTGAGCTCTACAACTCCTGTCAGATCAGCGGTGGAATTAGATTCCCGTAGGTGCGTGAACCCTATTGTGAACTGTGCATGTGAGGGATCTAGATTGTGTACTCCTTATGAGAATTTAATGGCTGATGATCTGAGGTAGAACAGTTCAAAACTATTCCCCCTACCCTCTGTGGTCCATGGAAAAATTGTCTTCCATGAAACCAGTCCGTGTTACCAAAAAGATTGGGGACCGCTGTTCTAGAGAATGGGAAAGTATGGTTGGGAAGCGCAGAGAGTGAAGCCAAGAAAGCTGAGGGAGGGAGGGAGTTTCATTAAGAGCAAGTGTTTCTCTAACAGTGTCAAATGCTTCAAGGAAGGTCAAGTATTAGAACAAATGAGAAAAGTCTTTTGTTTTTACCAGTTGGTCATATGTGGCTTCAATCACTGTAGCTTAAATATGGTTAATGGACACAGAAGCATATAGAAGCTGTGTTGTAATATATTTGAAAGGCGAGGCCAGGTGTGGTGGCTCACGCCTGTAATCCTGGCACTTTGGGAGGCCAAGGTGGGCACATCACCTGAGGGCAGAAGTTTGAAACCAGCCTGGGCAACATGGCGAAACCCTGTCTCTACTAAAAATACAAAAATTAGTCCAGTGTGGTGGTGGGCATCTGTAATCCCAGATAATCAGGAGGCTGAGAGAGGAGAATCGCTTGAACCCGGGAAGTGGAGGTTGCAGTGAGCCAAGATTGCGCCACTGCGCTCCAGCCTGGGCGACAGAGCAAGACTCCTTCTCAAAAAAAAAAAAAAAAGAAAGAAAGAAAGAAAAAAGAAAAAAAAAAAAAAAGAAAAGAAAGATGAGGAAGGTAAATACTGGTTTACACATGCTTAGCTGAGAACACTGAGCATATTTTACTAAATAATATTTGAGGATCTTTTCAGCCCTAAACAGTCTACAGTTCTTTGCATAATTAAAGTATCCCAAATGTTCAGCTACTCCAAAATTGTAATATTGATATTTACCATATACTGCCCCCTTCATATACACACACATAAAATTATAGAATTAATGAGATCTTAAGAGATTGACCTAATTTTATGCTTTGAAAATGGTGACTTTTAAATGTATCCAGGATCTTAGTATCCTTTCTTCTTGAAGGTCTCTGTAAAGAAGAATCATCTGATTCTTTACTCTAGTTGCTAAATATCTTATTGTCTTTAGTTTGAAAATGTTTAACATTTGATTGCAATAATGTTTTCTTAAAACAATACCATTTTGTTGCCAGTTTATATAGTTTCTCCTAAAAATAATGCCACTATTTTATTGATATGTAGTTTTATTAGTAAATAAGTATATCCATTCTATAACTATAAACTTATTGATTGTGAATACATATTTTCTTAAAGATTTAAGTGAAATGTAATTTCTTATAAACCACAGTCTTATTTGAGGGAATGTAAAGACAAGCGGGAGGCAGTGTATTTGAAGACACGTTTAACTTGGGGGATAGAAAACATTTCATTTTTTCCTTTTTTTCTCCCTTCATTGCTTAATACATTTTCCTATTTTTTTCCCCTCTAGGACTGTTATGAACACTATCCAACAATTAATGATGATTTTAAATTCAGCAAGTGATCAACCTTCAGAAAATCTGATTTCCTATTTTAATGTAAGCCATATATGAAACATTATTTATTGTAATATCTTGGCAAAGAAACTTGAAATTAAAAGTTAAAGTACTGGATTCTTTTTAAAGTACTTATCTGCTATCTAACATGTAGTTATCCATAATCTTGTCTTGCTTAGTATTGTTTTATTTATACAGTGTTATTTAAAAAAAATTTTATATTTACCTATTTGCCTTGCTCACCATTCTTCCTTACAACTGATGCCTCACTTCTGAGATCATTGTTTTCGTCTTCAGATATATCCTTTGATAATTACTTTAGTGGTATTAATTTGGGATGAACTTTTTGAGGTTTTGTTTTGTTTTTTGGTTTGAAATTTTCTTTACTCTTATTTCTTTGTGAGATCGCTTTGCTGGATCTTCAATTCCAGGTTGACATTTACTTTTTAGACTCTTATAAGTTTGAAGATAATACATTTCCTGGATCCCATTTTTGCTAATTAAGAAGTCTTATGTCACTCGATCTAACTGTTGTTCCTTTATAGTTAATCTATCTTTTTCTCTCTGGCTACTTTTAAGATCTTTTCTTTGAATGTAGTGTTAGATAGGACTTAACATTCCCCATACCCCTATAATCTTTTTCATCCAATATTTAACCCGTTTTTATTTACAATTCTTACCTGGCCCTGTTAGCATTGTAGTTTGCAACTCCTGATAGACAATGAGTTTGATATCTGAAGGCATCTGCTACCCTCTCTCCCCTGAAGACAAGGAGAGAGAAAGAGAGAGAATGAAACTATCATCAATGTTGCTTGCTTGCTCCTTCGCTCCTTCCTTAAACTCAGATGAGGGTTGGGACCCACTGAAATGCTCATCCTCTAAAATTGGACATAGGGTCAGGAGACTTATTAAAATTTGGCTTATTTCAGCAACTGTGCTTTTTGTACTTGTTAACAATTCATTCATTGCCATAAGCTGTCTGTAATTTTGTCATAATCTGTTGTCATCTCTTGCTGTGTTCCCCCAGGAATTAGCAAAGTAATATCTGTCATCATATTCATAATTGTTTTGGCTCAGAATTGATTTTGTTTGTCCAACATGCATAAAGTCACTTTTGTTTATGAGTTATCTATAGCACAAGAATATATGCCAAAACATATGTACCCAGGTACCTAAACCTTTTAGCAAGGGATAATGGAAGAATTTAAAAGAATGATAAGCTCTTTCTTCTTATATCATTTTGAATACTTCCTCCAATATTTGGAGTATGTAGGAGTTCTTTTTTATTTAAAAAAATTCTGCCTCAAAGACTTTTTTTTAAACTTGGAAACTATATGATCTTTATTTATGTTTTTATACAGTTTTTCAACCCTCGCTCCCTTCCTTCCCTCCTCCCTCTAGTAGTGCCTAGTATCTATTGTTGCCATCTTTATGTCCATGAGTACACGATATTTAGCTCCCACTTATTAATGAGAACATGCAGTATTTGTTTTTCTTTTTCTGTATTAATTTGTTTAGGATAATGACCTCCAGCTACATCCATGTGGCTGCAAAGGGCATAACTTCGTTCTTTTTTTTAATGACTGTGTAGTACTCCATAGTGTATGAGTACCACATTTTCTTTATACAGTCCACCATTGATGGGCACCTAGGTTGATTCCATGTCTTTCCTATTGTGAATAGCACTCCAGTGGACATATGAGTGCATGTGAAAGACATTTTCTAGAGCTCAATTTAAAGCTTAACTTTTAATGAAGCTTAAAAGCTTAATTATGTAGATGATAAGTTGCATATGTCAAAGTGAACATGTCTTGAAGGTCATTATGTTTTTCCTTCATTTTAATTCTCTATTATTTCAAGTTCCTTAATTTTTAAAATTAATGCCATCTTCCCTCCATGTGAAATCTTAGAAGCTATGAACATTTTAATGGACATTTTGGCAACAATTGTTTTATGACAGGAAATGCTTGTTTGTTATATGTTTCTAAGATTTTTGTGCTGTTTTTTTTTTTTTCAGGAATATAGAATTGTTGATATTCTAGATTGTGAAAATGTTGACAGACAATGCACATTAGAATGAAAATTATAATCTTCTTATTTTTTTGAGACAGAGTTTCACTCTGTCGCCTAGGCTGGAGTGAAGTGGCATGATCTTGGCTCACTACAACCTCCACCTCGTGGGTTCAAGTGATTCTTGTGCCTCAGCCTCCCAAGTAGCTGGGATTACAGGAGCCTGCTACCATGTCCAGCTAATTATTGTAATTTTTGTAGAGGTGGTGTTTGACCATGTTTCCCAGGCTGGTCTCAAACTCCAGACCTCTGGTGATCTGCTCATCTCAGTTTCCCAAAGTGCTGGGATTACAGTCATGAGCCACTGTGCCTGGCCATACTCTTAATTTTAGAAATTTTATTTTTGAATGTATATTTTGAATGTATTTTATGTATAAAGGATTAAAAAAATAAATCTTTGTAGCTGATGAGAATCATGCTGTGATTACTTTTAATATATCATAATATGAATTATATAATATTATAATACATTATAATATGCATTTTAATACATCATCTTGTGATGTGTTATAATTATTAAAGTTGAATAGCCCCATTCCAAATGATACATGTATGGGAACTTCTTTTGAACAATTTCCCTATCTTGTATTTCTGAAAATGTAATTAAATGATTTAGCTAATTCATAACTCTTTCAAAGCACATTTTAAAATTAGGAAATGGGCCAGGCATGGTGGCTCACACCTGTAATCCCAGCACTTTGGGAGGACGAGGTGGTTGGATCACTTGAAGTCAGGAGTTTGAGACCAGCCTGGCCAACATGGTGAAACCCCATCTCTACTAAAAAGACAAAAATTAGTGAAGCATGGAGGTGCATGCCTATAATCCCAGCTACTTGGGATGCTGAGGCAGGAGAATCACTTGAACTTGGGAGGTGGAGGTTGCAGCGAACCGAGATCGCGCTACTGCACTCCAGCCTGGGCGACAGAGTGAGACTTTGTCTCAAAAAAAAAAAAAAAAAAATTAGGAAATGATACCAGCGCAAGCCTTGGTTTTATTTCATTTGCTTTTTTGGAAGCAATATATATCCCAATATAACCCTTAATTGAAGATATTTTATGAGAATGTATGAGGCTCTTTTTGATGGATGGAAAGCTTAACAAATTTGCTCTTCTTTAGCCTAGTGGCAGAAAATTTAGATAATAGGGTTTTTTAGTTGTACTCTAGTATTTTTTGGTCATTAACATCCAATGAAATTATATTGTCTGCTTATGTTCAGTAGTTGTGGTTACCTAGTTATTGTGGAAGCGTTTCCACATTTTTATAAACAATTTTAAAAGTCATATATTATGGAGCAGAAAATATTAATTCTGATTACACAGTATCCTCGACATTGATTTCTGTTTTTACCTCCTAAAGAACTGCACAGTGAATCCAAAAGAAAGCATACTGAAAAGAGTGAAGGATATAGGATATATCTTTAAAGAGAAATTTGCTAAAGCTGTGGGACAGGGATGTGTCGAAATTGGATCACAGGTAACTTGAATTCATTTTAATTAGTGGTACTATAGAGTAATAATGTTAAAAGCAGCATCTTTCCAGTTGGTATAAATACTCTAACAGTATTTGTCTAGTAGTATAAAATACTGGCAGATACTATATCCCTGCTGCCTGTGGATGTTGCTATTTATAGGAAACTGTATGGGAAACTACCTCCCACCCCATTATAAAAGCTATGTAATAAAGGAACACATACCACTTGTAGAAACTTTAGAAAATACAACTAAGAAAAAAATTGAAATCTTTGATATTAAATTTTTGATTTTGCTTTGACTTCTACATGTATGACTGTTCATGTATGCATATCCTAATGTGAATGGGACTATACTATACATGCCATTTCTCAGTGATATTACTGAGTGATATCATTATTATTTCAGGAAATCTAAAGCTAATATAATAGGTAAGAGTATGGGCCATGGAGTTACAGCCCTGGGTTTATATTTGGTTCTACCATTGTCAATCTTGGACATGTCATTTAACTTCTCTGAGAATCAGGTTCTATATTTGCTCTGCTTTTTTGTGTGGCATTAATGAGGATAATATACAAAAATATATTGGAAAACTGTAGTCCACTGTACACATTTATTTCAGTGTAGTGAGGTTATATTTTGATGCCATCAGTGATTTAAACATTGATATTTAATGGTTCTTTTTGATCCTACAGCCATGCGCCACTTAACAGGCATATGTTCTGACAAATGCATCATTAGGCAGTTTTGTTGTGTGAACCTGGTAGAGTGTGTCTATACAAACCAATGTGTTACCATTTGTGTATCTAAACATATCCAAATACAGAAAAGGTACATTAAAGATATAGTATAAAGGATAAACAATGGAACACCTGCACAGAGCACTTACTATGAATGGAGCTTACAGGATTGAAAGTTGCTCTGAATGCGTCAGTGAGTGAATGTGAAGGCCTACAACATTACCTATGACATTACTGTACACTATCATAGACTTTATAAATACTACACTTAGGCTAAACTAATTTCATAAACATTTTTTCTTCAGTAGTGAATTAACTATAGCTCACCGTAACTTTTTTACTTTATAAATCTTCAGTTTGGAAAAAACTTTTGACTCTTATAATAACACTTAGCTTAAAACACAAACACCTTGTCCAGCTGTACAAAAATATTTTCTTTCTTTATAATCCTTATTCTATATGCTTTTTTTCTATTTACATTTTGTTTTCAATTTCATAAACATTTTTGCCCAAAACAAAGGTAAACACACACATTAGCCTAGGCCTACACAGGATCAGGATTAATAATACCACTGTCTTCTGCCTCCAAATTCTGTCCCAACTCTTCAGGGACAATAAAATGCATGGAGCTGTCATCTCCTATGATGATGATGCTATCTTCTGGAATATCTCCTGAAGGAGCTGCCTGAGGTTGTTTTACAATTAACTTTTTTTTTTTTTTTTTACAAGTAGAAGGAGGATGCTCTAAAATAATGAAAAGTATAGGATAATAAATATAAACCAGTAACATATTCATTATTAAATATTATGTACCATACATAATTGTATGTGCTATACTATGACTGGCAGTGCAATAGGTTTATTTACATCAGCATCATCACAAAGATGTGAGTAATGCACTGCACTACAACATTACACTAAACAAAAGGAATTTTTCAGCTCTGTTATAATCTTATGGGACCACTGTTATATATGCAGTCAGTTATTGACCAAAAACATTGTTATGCGGTGCATGATCGTGTATGAGATTTTTGCTCTTAATTTGGAATGAAATAATATGGTGTGTGTTTATATCTCTAAAATTTGGTTATTCTTTCAAATAATGGGAACCAGTTATTTGGTTAAAACGTCTTGCTCATAAAGTCAGTTTGATCTGATTTTTTCTGTGTCAGTTTTACTAAATTTATGGACAAAGACTGTCCTCTTAATCCTAGACAACCATCTTGAAAATACATGTCCTAGGTCATGAGAAATGTTATAGAAGGCACATAAAGTGCTTAAAATAGTACTGGGCATATAACCTATCTTTAGTATGAATGATATAGACTGAAATGAGTTAAGGAAATTCAGGTACTGGACCTACCCTCTTGTTAATTTACTTGGGAATGTTAATCACCACTTAATACTTAAGTCTTGAGTTTTAGACAAGCTAGCTTGTCTTGGCGTTTTCTTGGCGGCCATATTTCTAAGAAGGGTGAGAAGTATGTTTTAAGAAAAGGCTTTTTAAAAAATTAGTAATTGTCAGCTGGGTATAGAAGTGCATGCCTATAATCCCAGCCTCTTGGGAGGCCAAAGCAGGAGGATCTCTTGAGCCCAGGAATGTGAAGGCCAGCCTGGGCAAAATAGTGACACTCCATCTCAAAAAAAAAAAAAAATTAGTAGTTGTGATTTTCTAAAATAGCAGGCTCTTATTTTTCTTTTTGTTTGTTTGTAGCGATACAAACTTGGAGTTCGCTTGTATTACCGAGTAATGGAATCCATGCTTAAATCAGTAAGTTGAAAATAATATAAAAAAATTTCAGCCGGGCATGGTGGTTCACACCTGTAATCCCAGCACTTTGGGAGGCCGAGGTGGGCAGATCATGAGGTCAAGAGATCGAGACCATCCTGGCCATCTTGGTGAAACCCTGTCTCTACTAAAAGTACAAAAATTAGCTGGGCATGGTGGTACACGTCTGTAGTCCCAGCTACTCAGCAGGCTGAGGCAGGAGAATCACTTGAACCCGGGAGGTGGAGGTTGCAGTGAGCCAAGTTCGTGCCACTACACTCCAGCCTGGCAACAGAGTGAGACACCATCTTAAAAACAAAAAACAAAAAATAAACCAAAAAAAAACCAACAAAAATTTCAATGCTAACACAAATAAGGTTTCAATTAAACAACTTCTTTTTTTTTTTTTTAATTATCTGTTTCAGGAAGAAGAACGATTATCCATTCAAAATTTTAGGTAAATTTTTTACTTTTAGTAAAACAATTTTTTTTTCTTTTTATAAAAGTAAATATCTTATAATCTTTTTTTTTCCTTTAGCAAACTTCTGAATGACAACATTTTTCATATGTCTTTATTGGCGTGTGCTCTTGAGGTTGTAATGGCCACATATAGCAGTAAGTTAAATTTTCATGAATAAACATTTTTGTTCAATTTAAAGTTAAAATGTAGTGTGTTTCTTTGGTGGGAGGAGAGGGATAGTGTGAGGTTAAGGAGAAGGAATGCTTATTTTAGATCACTATATACTGAACAATGTAATTGGTCATTATAAGCCATTTAAGAGGCTTATTTGAATTATTTGAGGCCATCTTGGGGATAATATTTCACTAGGCTCCTCTTCTGAGTATACTGGTATACTGAATTTAGAAAAGGTACATTTTGAAATCCCTCCGAAGACCTGTGAGATTGTAGAGTGCCAAAGGAGTATTCAAGAGTGGCCTCTACTGATATGGAAGCACTGCTATAACCTCCATGGTTATGAAACTAAAGACTGAAGCTGGAACCCACTGGATAAACAGAACGAAGGCCAGTTACAGTGTTTTTAAAAATATAAATGTATATCACTTTGCAAATTATGTTGCAAATGTTAAAAGAAAGTTTTGCTTGCAGAAACAAAAGGAACATTTGTAAAGGATGCAAAACACAGTGAAAGAGGAACTTCTAGTTTCCTTATTAGTAAACAAATAAGGAAAACTGTGAATCCTCATTTATAACCAAGAAATGCATATTTTAAAGAGATACCATTTTCTGACTAATGAAATTAGCAGGATCTTGAAGAATCTGTCTCTCCTCTTACCAAGGATTAATGAGAATTAAAATAGATATGCTAATAAATGGCTGGTAAGATACTAAACCTGTTTCTGATATAAGTTTAGGGTATTTAAACCTTTGAAAATTTGAGATAAGCTATAAGCCCTTTCTCTAGGAAAAATATAGATGTGCATACACTCAAAATTGGAAGGCTATTTCCTATGAGTCCGTAGACTCCAAAATAAAAAATTCTGCTCTAAATAAAAATCGTTTAACCTTTCTACTGTTTTCTTTGTTTGATAAGACTTTCCAAAAAAAATACCTAGCTCAAGGGTTAATATTTCATACCTAAGTTACTTTTTTTTTCATTTTTAGGAAGTACATCTCAGAATCTTGATTCTGGAACAGATTTGTCTTTCCCATGGATTCTGAATGTGCTTAATTTGAAAGCCTTTGATTTTTACAAAGTGATTGAAAGTTTTATCAAAGCAGAAGGCAACTTGACAAGAGAAATGATAAAACACTTAGAACGATGTGAACATCGAATCATGGAATCCCTTGCATGGCTCTCAGTAAGTAACTAGCTAAATAATTGAAGAAATTCATTCATGTGCATATGGCTAACAAATTATCTGTTAGTGAGAGGTGTTTCTTAACATCTACCTCAAGAACAAATAGGCAATAATGAATAATGTAATTTCAGTCTGTAGCCCAAGAATCAAGTAGAATATTAGAATGGAGCTTTATTCGAGTGCCCTAAACCATCTAATACAGCATAGTGATTTATTTAAGAATAGCTTTTCTTAAAACATGGCACTTTAAAACAAAACAGAATTCTTTTTTTTTATTATTATTATATTTTAAGTTCTAGGGTAAGTTCTAAGTTCTAGGGTGCAGGTTTGTTACATATGTATACATGTGCCATGTTGGTGTGCTGCACCCATTAGCTCGTCATTTACATTAGGTATATCTCTTAATGCTATCCCTCCCCCCTCCCCCCACCCCACCACAGGCCCCAGTGTATGATGTTCCCCTTCCTGTGTCCAAGTGTTCTTATTGTTCAATTCCCACCTATGAGTGAGAACATGCAGTGTTTGGTTTTCTGTCCTTGCGATAGTTTGCTCAGAATAATGGTTTCCAGCTTCATCCATGTCCCTACAAAGGGCATGAACTCATCCTTTTTTATGGCCGCATAGAATTCCATGGTGTATATGTGCCACATTTTCTTAATCCAGTCTATCATTGATGGACATTTGGGTTGATTCCAAGTCTTTGCTATTGTGAATAGTGTGGCAATAAACATACATGTGCATGTATGTTTATAGCAGCACGATTTATAATCCTTTGGGTATATACCCAATGATGAGATGACTGGGCCAAATGGTATTTCTAGTTATAGATGTTTGAGGAATCGCCACACTGTCTTCCACAATGGTTGAACTAGTTTACAGTCCCACCAACAGTGTAAAAGTGTTCCTATTTCTCCACATCCTCTCCAGCACCTGTTGTTTCCTGACTTTTTAATGATCACCATTCTAACTG
Source organism: Macaca mulatta (assembly GCF_049350105.2). Taxonomy (NCBI): domain Eukaryota; kingdom Metazoa; phylum Chordata; class Mammalia; order Primates; family Cercopithecidae; genus Macaca; species Macaca mulatta. Next base: position 27,579,026 of record NC_133422.1, read on the forward strand.
GTGTGAGATGGTATCTCACTGGTTTTGATTTGCATTTCTCTCATGGCTAGTGATGGTGAGCATTTTTTTCATGTGTCTGTTGGCTGCATAAATGTCTTCTTTTGAGAAGTGTCTGTTCATATCCTTCACCCACTTTTGGATGGGATTGTTTGATTTTTTTCTTGTAGATTTGTTTAAGTTCTTTGTAGATTCTAGTTATTAGCCCTTTGTCAGATGGGTAGATTGTAAAAATTTTCTCCCATTCTGTAGGTTGCCTGTTCACTCTGATGGTGGTTTCTTTTGCTGCGCAGAAGCTCTTTAGTTTAATTAAATCCCATTTGTCAATTTTGGCTTTTGTTGCCATTGCTTTTGGTGTTTTAGTTATGAAGTCCTTGCCCATGCCTATGTCCTGAATGGTATTGCCTAGGTTTTCTTCTAGGGTTTTTATGGTTTTAGGTCTAACATTTAAGTCTTTAATCCATCTTGAATTAATTTTCGTGTAAGGTGTAAGGAAGGGATCCAGTTTCAGCTTTCTACATATGGCTAGCCAGTTTTCCCAGCACCATTTATTAAATAGGGAATCCTTTCCCCATTTCTTGTTTCTGTCAGGTTTGTCAAAGATCAGATGGTTGTAGATGTGTGGTATTCTTTCTGAGGGCTCTGTTCTAAAACAGAACATAATTCTTTAAAGTATTTAGATAATTTATTTAAAATATAGTCGTCATTATGTTTGAAAATGTAAATGTCTGCTCTTAAATTGTGAGATTATGTTATTTAGATTATTAAAAAGTGCATTTTTTTCTTGTTGAATATAGTAGGATTCATTTTTCCCATTATTAGAGTATAAAAATCTATACTATTGTTCAATTATAGGTATTGGTGTATTGGTTCAATCATTATAGGGGCACAAATTATATTGTCTAGGATTCTCTTTATAGCATTATAACTATTGATAAGGCTTTTGTTTTAATAAAATTGGCAACTTGAGTTTATGCTCTTCAAATCTGCATAGTTGGATAATACTTTGTGAATCATCAGATTTGTAGATTAATGGTTTCTTTTGAAACTGTGTTGCATGCTAAGTATATATCTTTTAATTTGTATCAGTATATAGAAATGGTAATTAAAAATTAAGACTTTAGGTATGCTATAATCCTAATTTGCACATGTAACCTTAGTTTTAATTTCTTTATGTTTTGAATTTTTAATGACTAAGCAATAGTTTATTTCTTAGTGTTTTCTTGTGTTGCCATATAGACAGTGAATAGAGGAGAGAAGCATGGGAAATTGATAGAAGAATGTTATACTCCTATTATTGAATTTGGTAACTACTTATGGAATGAACTTACACTTGATAAGGAGTACTTAGGAGAAAACTTTCTGAATCTGGGGAATTAAGTGAAAGTAAAAATAAATAAATAGATAAGTAAATAAAATAAGCACATAGAGTACTTTTTAAAGGCTATGTGTCCTCTCCTCCCAGAAATTGATATTGAGATATTACCGTATCATCTGAAAGTGACTATTGTTATTTCTTTTAGAGAGTTAATTTTATTTCTATCAACACATATTTATTGAACATATGCCATATGCCTTGAATTGAGAGAGATATTGTGAGGCTACAAAAAAAATAAAGGCTTGGAAAATTGTGTAGGAAGTAATAAAAATTTACTGTTTAAAAATTGCTTGTATGCAAGTCTGTCTAGCTCAATTATTTAGGGCTTCTAAACAATATTCCTTTATTTTTGAAAATTTTTGGAGAAGAAGTGACAAGTCCAAAGTTTGGAAAAGACTATAATTGATTTACAATAGGAGATGTGGAAGTCATAAGCCTCCGAATTTAAATATTAAATGTGGTTCTTTGGCAGATGAAACTATAGAAGACTTTTATTTAGTCATATATTTTTAGTGTTTGAATTTTATGTTACATTTTTAATCATAAAACCCTTGAGTGGTAGTGGGTGGCTTTGTGAAGATAAGTTATGCCACACAAACAGGATGCTGTGTATTTTTTCCTGTGAGAATAATTGACATTATAGAGCAGGGATATGGCTTAGATACATTTGCATTTTCACAGACTTTTTTTTTTATTTGAAATATATATTGAGAAAAGTATATATCTCAAGTGACAGTTTGGTGAATTTGTCACAAATTGAATACATCCATGTAAACAACACCCAGATAAAGACCCAGAGAAAGTCTTTCGATTCTGTGTCACAATAAAAAATTCTCGTTTAAACTGTAGATTGATAGGAACATATTCACACAGAGTTGTTGACTGAGGGAAATTTCAAATGAGGTGCCGCTTACTTCTCTCCTGCCAATAATTTAATGAAAAAAAGAATATCATCTTATTTTTAATGGTTGTGTGGGGAACTGGGTTCAGCATTTTTGCTTGACAGCCTTGAGAAAGAATAAAGAAGGAAAAAGTCCACTTCTGTTTCTTTTCATCCCAGAGAGATTAACGGGCAATATGAGTGTAAGATGCTGGAAAAGTCTGTTGAGAAACCTAGTGAAATCTCATTCTCTGAAAATTTGGGGGATTACAGGTGCTTTAGAATGCATCATGCCTAAGGGTTAGATGAAATGACCTCCAGGTGTTTGACCCTATTAAATCTGTTAAGAGGCTTATAATGCCAGCAGGTGATGAAATGAAATTTGGATGCCTTAGTTTCAGTATTTTCAGAATTTATCATATTTTTTCAATAAATGTTTATAAATCAAAATACATCAGGTGCTTTATTCTCTATATGGTCTCTCTTTCCTGGACTCTTCTGGACTCTTCCTACTGATCTCTCATTTGCTACCTTGAGGCCTTTCTCTCACAGCAGCCAGAGAAATCTGCTCATAATGTAAATCTCATCATGCTAACTCCTCCGGTAAAAACCTCCTGTGGAGGACACATTCCTCTGGTAATGTTGGAAGAAAACCCTACCATATGACTCTCTGCAAAAAAAAGACCACGATACTACCTGTTTGGAATACAAATAGTAATTGACTGAAATTACTGGACAGGAAGAACAGACTCTAGTTGAGAAAGAGAAGAGGGGAGCTGGGAGCCTGAGGAGAAGGCTTTTAGTCTAGGGCTAAGTGCAGTAGGTATAGGGAAGGACAGTATGGTAGGGCAGGAATGTCAGTGGGAAAACTATGGGTCTCTTTACCAGGGAAACTGCAAAGTTGAAGCTGGGGAAACCTTGGCCACTGAAGAGAGTGGAAGAATCCTGCAAGGGAAAGAGCCAAGAAAGGGTACCCAGATTCTGTCTGAAATCTGAATAGTTCCTGTGTATAACAGACTCAGAGCAGCCAAATGAAGGGCAGAGGATCTGAACTGAGACTGGAGTTGCTGCCCAATAAACAGAACAGTTCAAGTTAAGCAAAGATAATTGCTTCTTGTAACAAACAACAAAACCATGCTCATTTTAGAAAAATAGCAGAATTTAGGATCTTCACAATTTAACATTTATGATATTCAGGATACAATTCTAAAATTATCCAGCATAGAAAGAAGGTCAAAGGAATCAAATGCAGGTTTATAGAACAGGAGCTTTAGACCAGGTGTGTGGTGCACACCTGTAATCCCAGTATTTTGGGAGGCTAAGGTGGGAGGATCATTTGAGCCCAGAAGTTCAAGACCAGCCTGGGCAACAAAGCAAGACCCCATCTCTTAAAAAAAAATAGCCAGGTGTGGTGGCATGTACCTGTGGTCCTAGGTACTTGGGAAGCTGAGGCAGGAGGATCACCTAAGCTCAGGAAGTCAAGGCCGCAGGGAGCCATGATTGTGCATCTGCACTCTAACCTGGGCAACACGAGACTCTGTCTCAAAAACATAAAACCAAAAAAACTAGAATGGAAGCTTTAAGTTAACTGTGGTCAGGCATTGCTAAATGATGGGGATACATTCTAAGAAATACTTCATTTAGGCTATTTTGTCATTGTGTGAACATCATAGAGTATGCTTACACAAACCTATGTGGTATAGCCTACTACACATCAGGGTAGGAATAGCCTGTTGCTTCTAGGCTACAGACCTGTATGGTATTTTTTTTTATTATTATTAAATCTCCGCTCTTGAGTATGTCTTTTTAATATTCAATGTGGTAAAATTGAAGGATGTAGAAAGTTACATACCAAGGTATGATAGTTGTCTTGAGGAAAAATACTTATTTTATTGGTTGAGTTGTGAACTGAACCACTCTTTTCATGAAACACATGTGTTACTTGTAAGACTGATGAGCAATTGTGTTTATTCTTGCTTGGGTATGTGGTAGATTCTTGCAAATGAACAAAGTGAGCCTGTCACTTCAAAGAAAACAAAGAAAACTGACAGTAAAGGTTGCCAATGATAAATTTTGTGTTTTCAAGTAAAAATTAGAATTTTAGAAACTTGTATCTACCACTGAAAGCTTGGCAGAGTCCTAATATATAAAAGACTTTTCTGATGAAATAGGTGGTCATGTCAATGAATGTGATTTCTAAAATATTGTATACAGAGATTTGTAAACATGTAGAAGAAGTAGATAATTCAGTGAAGCAGTATTTCCAAATGACCAAATGCATCATTATAAAATCATTCATGGGTAAGAGATTCATTAAAAGTTCAAGATAAACCAATGGATTTTAAGGTCTGAAAATACGAAAAATTTGTTTCTGTTCATTGTGATTGTTTCCAATTCCACCCTGCAGCTAACCTTTAAGAAACTGTGACTTGTTGAGTTTTGGTGTAGTGTCAGAAAACAATAACCATAGTTATCTGAAAAGGCTATTAAAATACTCCTCCTCTTTCCATATGAGGCCAGATTTTTCTTTGTATACTTCAACCTAAACAGCATATTGCAACAAAGTAAATGTAGAAGCAGATATGAAAATTCAGCTCTTTTTTATTATGTCAAATAGTAAAGACATTCAGAAGATCATAAAACAGTGCTATTGTTCTATCTTTTTTGTTTTGTAGAATATGGTTATTTTTCATTTAAAAATTATTTATGTTAACATAATGGGTTTATTGTTTAAGATAAATATTTTTAAATTTTCTCAAGTTTTTTTGAGCCCTCAACATCCTTTAACGTAAAAAAGCTATTAGCTACTTTATGCTTCCTAATGGAAGAATATATAACCACCTTGAACACATGATGTTGAAAGAAGCCAGTCACAGAAAACCAAATATTGTCTAAATTCATTTATATGAAATGTCCACAAGAGGCAATTCAGTAGAGATAGGAAGTAGATTATTGGTTGCTTAAGGCTGGTGGGGAGGACTAGGTGTTTCGAGGATGATGGCTAGAGAGTATGGTGTTTCTTTTTGAGATAATGAAAATGTTGTGAAATTGACTCATTATTATAGTCAATTTTACAACATTTTTATCATCTCTGTGAATACACTAAAAACTATTGAATTGTACACATTAAATGGGTGAATTGTGTAGGATGTAATTTTTAAAAATTTCTCAGTTTTAATTAAATTTTAACTAAATTAAGATTTAACTACTAACAAAGTAAATATTAACAGATTTAACCCACACAAACAAAAGCTTTTGGGATCGTTAGTAATTTTAAGAGTATAAAAGAGTTTTGAGTCCAAAAAGTTTGAGAACCCTTGCCTGTATTCTCTTCCCCATTCAGACTCGTCTTTCACTCACACAACCATGTTTGTTTTTGCCTGTCCCTGAGTCTTGAAATGCTTTCCTCTGCCTTTTTCTTGACCAGATTTTAAGGTCTATTTTGCCTTTCCTGATCATCCTAGTCTATAGTCATTCTTCCCCCATTTAGTCTTAACCTGTTTATTATCTACATACTTACTAGTCATTTATAAACTTTGTTTTACTATATGTGCATATCTCATGTTAAATTCATGTAAAGTACTTAAAACAATATCTGACATTGTATTATAAAATGTAGCAGTTAATTACATAAGGGTAAAGGACAGAGAGGAGTCAACTTATGATGACACCCAGGTTTCTGGCTTGTATAACTTAAGTGGATAGTAGTGTCATTCATTAAAATAAGATACCTAGGATTGAATGAGGTTTGCTTGGGAAGATGAATTTCATTTGATTGAGTTTGAAGTAATTATAGGTCATTTAAATAGAGGTGTCAAGTAGCAGTTGGATATGTGTGTCTGGAACTTAGGAAAGAAATCTAGGCTAAGGTTATGGACCTAAGAGCTGCCACACATGTGTAATAAAAAATGCCACCCTTTATTGATAGTTTATCTTGTGCCAGGCACTTTGGTGAGCACTTCTTAAATTTAATTTTCATAATAATCCATGAGGTAGTATTACCCTATACCAGGAAATGAAAGCTTAGAAAAGTTTAATAACTTACCCTAGACCACACAAGCTAAATGGCAAGATCTATGATTTGAACCCAGGTCTTTCTGGCTCCAAAGCTATTAATCCTTATGCTTTGCTGAGTAACTGAAGTTTGGAGAAGGGATCAGATCACTTAAGGGGAGAACGTAGTATGAGAAGAGAAGAAGGCTAAAGATAGAATACTGAGGAGCTCTAACATTTAAAGGATGGACAGAAAAGAGAAGCCTGTGCCTACAAAAGAGATTGAGATAGAACAGCCAGGAAGATAAGAGGAAAATCAGGAGAAGTGGTATCATAGAGAGACTGACCAGGTGCAATGGCTCCCTCCTGTAATCCCAGCACTTTGGGAGGCTGAGGCAAGTGGATCACTTGAGGCCAGGAGTTCGACACTAGCCTGACCAGCATGACAAAACCCTGTTTCTACTAAAAATACAAAAATTGGCTGGGCGTGGTGGCGCATGCCTGTAATTCCAGCTACTCGGGAGGCTGAGGCATGAGAATCGCTTGAACCTGGGAGGCGGAGGTTGAGTGAGCCAAGATTGTGCCACTGTACTCCAGCCTTGGTGACAGAGTGAGACTGTCTCAAAAAAAAAAAAAAATTAAAATTAAAATTAAAAATTGAAAAAAAGAAAAAGGAGAGAGAGCATTACAAAGTCTGAGTGAGTGCTTGCTGTTTCAGATAAGAGCTGAAAAGTTTTAGCAACAATGAAGTCACTGGTGACAGTGACGAGGACTGTTGAATGAAGAGATGGGGATAGGATGAGATCTGAATGAGAGATAAAGTGGACACAGTCATAATAGATGGCTTTTACCAAAAGTTTTGCCTGTGAAGAGAAATAAAGATATAACAGAAGTAAAGATACAGCTTGATGTGTGTGAAGTGGAGGGAATAGATACATATTTTTTAAATGAGAAAAGTAGGGTTTAAATATTGATGGAAAAGAGCCATTAGAAGTGTTCTCTTGCTGGATAACAAATTGGTGGCTTTAAACAAATATTTTATTGTGCTCATGATTTTGTGGGTCAGGAATTTGGGGAGAACTTCACTGGGTGGTTGGTCTCTGACTATGTGTCAGCAGGTGTCTGGAGCTATAGGGTCCACTTCCAAGATGCTTCTTCACTCAAAAGTCTGGCATCTTACCGCTCCTTCGTGCACACTCAGCTCTCTTCCTCCCATCTTCCCTCCCTAGAGTGGTTAGAATGTTAAGCTTTGGAGTTTTCACCTGCAGAGATAAAGTAGAAAATTCATAGCGAAAGTAGAGGTTTTAAGAAACAGGATATTTGGCAGGGTGCAGTGTCTCACACCTGTAATCCCAGCACTTTGGGAGACCAAGGTGAGAGGATTGCTTGAGCCCAGGAGTTCAAGACCAGCCTCGGCAACATAGGGAGACCCTGTCTCTACAGATAAATTTTAAAATTAGCCAGGTGTGGTGGCACATACCTGTGGTACTTGGGAGGCTGAACTGGGAGAATCTCCTGAGCCTGGGATGTTAAGGCTGCAGTGAGCTGTGATTGCACCACAGCACTCCAGCCTGGGTGGTGGAACGAGACCCTGTCTCAAAAACAAACAAGCAAAACAAACAAAAAACCCCAAAACAAACAAAAAGTAACAGAACAGTTCATTAAATAATTCATTCATTAAATAATGAAGTTTAACTTAATGAATTTAATGAAGTTTAATAGGTGTAGTGGGAGTAACAGTGAGAGTAAAAGTGTAGGAGGTTGTAGTCAAAGAGTCGTTTCACCTTAGAATTTCCAGAGACAGAACATTTCTGGGTAGTTCCCTGTATTTTAAGAAATGATCTTGGGAGTGCATGAGGAGGTCAAGGAGCCAAAAAGTACAGTGAGCAAGAAAGAGTCCAGGACATGTAGCGAGAATTAATGTGACTGAACTAAGGACTAGCATCTTCAGTGCTTGAGGGGAGTAACCAGGAGAGAGTGGGACTAAATGGGGCAGAGGGCTAGAGAGGTCCTGAAAGCAAAACTCCTGACTCACTTAAAAAAACAAATCTCTCTCTCAATACCTAATCCAATGTCTAACATGTAGAATTTAGATGCATAAAGCATTAGGTTTGTGATGTTGTTTGATGAATTTACCCCTTTAATCATTATGAAATGACCTCTCTTTATCCCTGGTAATATTGTTTGCTCTGAAAACTACTTGTGCCCGATACTAGTAAAGCCATTCCAGCTTTCTTTTCATTAATATTAACATGGCATATTTTCCCTATTCCTTTATTTAACTTATATCTGTCTTTATTCTTAAAAAAATGATTTTCTTATAGGCAGCATATAGTTAGGTATTGCTTTCTTAAGTCTCATATAACAATATCTGTATTTTAATTGGGATGTTTAGATTTAAATTTAATGTGACTATTGATATGGTTGGGTTTAAATTCTCCATCTTATTATTCATTGTCTATTTTTTTCATCTTCTTTTTCTCCCTTTCCTCTTTCTCTTTCTTCTTTTGGATTGAATTTTTAAAATTCTGTTTTATCTTCTTTGTAGGCTTACTGTCTATACTTCTTTGTTTTATTTTGTAATTGGTGTTTTTTGATTTATAATATGCATCTTTAACCTTTCATAGTCTTTCTTTAAATAGTTTTACATTACTTCACATATAGTATAAGAGTCTTAGAATAGTATATTTCCATTTTCCCTTTTCCAAACTTTGGGCTATTGTTGTCATACATTTTGCTTAACAGAAGTTATAAACTCTACAATACATTGATAACTTTTGTTTTAAACCAATTATCTCTTAAAGAGAGTTCAAAACAAGAGAAAAAAGGTGTTTTTATTTTATTACATATTTACCTTTCCAGTACTCTTCATTCCTTGTGTAGATCCAGATTCCTTTTGTTTTCCTTCTGACTGTAAAAAAAATTTTTTTTTTTGATAATTTCTTGGCCAGGGGCAGTGGCTCATACCTGTAATCCCAACACTTAGCGGGGCTGAGGCGGGAGGATCTCTTGAAGCCTGGAGTTCAAAACCAGTCCAGGGAACAAAGCAAAACTCTGTCTCTATTCTTATAAAACAAACAAAAAGCATTTCTATTTTTTTTTTTTCTTTTGGAGATGGAGTCTCGCTCTGTCACCCAGACTGGAGTGCAGTGGTGCGATCTTGGCTCACTGCAATCTCCACCTCCCGGGTTCAAGCGATTCTCCTGCCTCAGCCTCCTGAGTAGCTGGAATTACAGGCACACACCACCATGCCTGGCTAATTTTTATATTTTTAGTAGAGATAGGGTTTCACCATGTTGATCAGGCTGGTCTCGAACTCCTGACCTCGTGATTTGCCTGCCTCAGCCTCCCAAAGTGCTGGGATTACAGGCGTAAGCCACCACACCCAGCCAACAAAAAACATTTCTTGTGTGTATGTCTACTAGTGATGAATTCTTCCAGCTTTTATGTCTGGAAAAAAACATTTTACCTTTATTTTTAAAAGGTCTTTTGCTGGATATTGAATTCTAGGTTGACAGTTTTTTGGTTTTTCTTTGAGTGCTTTAAAAATATTGCTCCATTGTCTTCTGGTTTGTCTTGTTTCTTTTTTTCTTTTTTTTGAGATGGAGCCTTGCTCTTTTGCCCAGGCTGGAGTACAGTACATGATCCCAGCTCACTGCAACCTCTGCCTCCCAGGTTCAAGCGATTCTCCTGCCTCAGCCTCCCAAGTGGCTGGGACTAAAGGCACATGCCCAGCTAATTTTCGTATTTTTAGTAGAGATGGGGTTTCGCCATGTTGGCCAGGCTGGTCTCGAACTCCTGATCTCAGGTGACCCACCCACCTTAGCCTCCCAAAGTGCTGGGATTACAAATATAAACCACCACACCCGGCCTTGTTCTTTTTTTGCTGTATTTTTTTCCTGCAGGTTTTTCTTTCTGTAGTTCATGTTGAATACTTTCTATAGCTATGTCTTCAAGTTTATTAATTTTTTTCTTCTGAGGTATCTAATCTGCCATTAATCTTATTTATTGAATTTTTGGTCTTACTGTGTTTTTCGTTTCTAGAAATTTGATTTGGGTCCTTTTTATATCTTCCATACCTATCTTTATTATGTTTATGCTTTTCTTTACCTTCTTGAACATATGGAATATAGGTATTATAACTTTAAATGTCCCTGTCTACTAAGTGTAGTACCTATGTCTTTTTAGGTCTGTTTCTCTTGACTGATAGTTCTCTCTCTCTCTTTTTTTTTAAGAGTCATATTTTTCTGCTTTTTTGTCTGCTTGGTGATTTTTTTGTTAGATGCCAGATATTTGTGAATTTTGCTTTAGTGGATCCTGGATATTTTCGTATTCCTTTCACTATTGACCTGTGTTTTGGAACACAATTAAATTATCTGGAAATAATTTGACTCTTTTAAGGCTTCATTTATTTCTCTGGTTTTTGTTTTTGGACACAGTCAGAGCAGTCTTTAATCAATAGCCGATTTTCCTTCACTATCCAGGCATTGCTCTTCTGAGTACTCCACTGAATGTCCCATGTATGAGAAGGCTTTTCCATCTGGCTAGTGGAAAGCAGAACTCTTCCAGGCCCTGTGTCAGCTCCTGGAAGGATTCTGCTCCTTCCCATGGCTCTTCCCTGGCTTTGAGTAGTATCCTCACATCCAAGCACTGATCAGTACTCAGCTGAAGACTCAAGCTTAACCCTCTGCAGCCCTCTGGAGTTCTCTTTTTGTAGCTTTCTTCTCCCTAGTATTCTTATTTTAGTTTGCCTTGGCATCTCCCATTTCTCAACTCTGTTTCTTCACCTGGGGGACCACTGGACTGCATTCCAGTTTCTCATCTCTGGACTGTGGACCATAAATTGTCCCCAGGCAGTAAGCTGTGGCAATAATGAGGCTAACCATTTGTTTTCTTTCTCCCAGGGATTGCTGTTCTGTACTGCCTGTTGTTTATTGTGTAAAAAGTATTCTTTTATTTATGTTGTTCAATTTTGTGGTTGTTTAAATGAATCTGGTCCCTGTTTCTTCATCGGAGCTGGCAGGGTTACTGAACATAAAGCTTAGTAATTGATGAAGTATTTATAAATATGAACTATGTATACTTACAGAATATTTAGGGTATCATTTCTGTTTCCTTGTGTTAAATGCATCAGGTCTTCTGACTGATGCATTGTACTGTTTCAGAGGGGTGCTTACTATATGGAAAACATAGAAGTACTAGTTATTAACTATTTTCTTATATTAAATTTTGGTAAGTCACATAAACATTGAGTCTCCTTTAAATGTGTCAAATGTAGCTGACTTACCAATTGGATTCTGTCATACTCTTTTTCTGTGGTCACCGAATATTAGCAAATTTCTTCATTCAGTTACACAAGTACTTGGCCAACATACTTTTACATAAGAAAATGTTTAGGATGGGCTGGCAAGATAGCCGAATAAGAACAGCTCCGGTCTGCAGCTGCCAGCGAGATCAACGCAGACAGTGGGTGATTTCTTCATTTCCAACTGAGGTACCCAGCTCATCTCACTGGGACTGGTTAGACAGTGGATGCAGCCCACAGAGGGCAAGCTGAAGCAGGATGGGGTATCACCTCACCTGGGAAGGGTCAGGGAACTCCCTCTCCTAGCCAAGGGAAGCTATGACAGACTGTGTCATGAGGAGCAGTGCATTCTGGCCCAGATACTATGCTTTTCCCACAGTCTTCACAACCCACAGACCAGGAGATTCCCTCGGGTGCCTACACCACCAGGGCCCTGGGTTTCAAGCACAAAACTGGGCAGCTGTTTGGGCAGATACCAAGCTAGCTGTAGGAGTTTTCTTTCATACTCCAGTGGTGCCTGGAACGACAGCGAGACAGAGCCATTCACTTCCCTGGAAAGGGGGCTGAAGCCAGGGAGCCAAGTGGTCTAGCTCAGTGGATCCCACCCCCATGGAGCCGAGCAAGCTAACATCCTCTGGCTTGAAATTCTCACTGCCATCACAGTAGTCTGAGGTCGACCTGGGATGCTAGAGCTAGGTGGGGGAAGGGGCGTCCCCCATTACTGAGGCTTGAGATTTCCCCTCACAGTGTAAACAAAGCTGCCAGAAAGTTCGAACTGGGCAGAGCCTACAGCAGCTCCCTAAAGCCTCTTTAGCCAGACTGCCTTTCTAGATTCCTCCTCTCTGGGCAGGGTATCTCTGAAAGAAAGGTAGCAGCCCCAGTCAGGGACTTATAGATAAAACTCCCCTCTCCCTGGGACACAGCACCTGGGGGAAAGGGTGGCTGTGGGCACATCTTCAGCAGACTTAAATGTTCCTGCCTGCTGGCTCTGAACAGAGCAGTGGATCTCCCAGCACAGTATTCGAGCTCTGCTAAGGGACAGACTGCCTGCCTCCTCAAGTGGGTCCCTGACCCCCGTGCTTCCTGACTGGGAAACACCTCCTGGCAGGAATCGACAGACACCTCATACAGGAGAGCTCCAGGTGCCATCTGGTGGGTGCCCCCTGGGATAAAGCTTCTAGAGGAAGGAACAGGCAGCAATCTTTGCTGTTCTGCTGGTGATATCCAGGCAAACAGGGTCTGGAGTGGACCTCCAGCAAACTCCAGCAGACCTGCAGCAGAGAGGCCTGACTTTTAGAAGGAGAACTAACAAACAGAAATGAATAGTATCAACATCAACAAAAAGGACGTCCACACAGAAACCCCATTTGAAGGTCACCAACGTCAAAGACCAAAGGTAGATACAATCACGAAGATGAGGAAAAACCAGAGCAAAAGGGCTGAAAATTCCAAAAACCAGAGTGCCTTTTCTCTTCCAAAGAATCACAACTCCTCGCCACCAAGGGAACAAAACTGGACAGGGAATGAGTTTGACGAATTGACAGAAGTAGGCTTCAGAAGGTAGGTAATAACAAACTCCTCCTAGCTAAAGGAGCATATTCTAACGCAATGCAAGGAAGCTAAGAACTTTGAAAAAAGGTTAGAGGAATTGCTAACTAGAATAGCTAGTTTAGAGAAAAACATAAATAACCTGATGGAATTGAAAAACACAGCACGAGGACTTTGTGAAGCATACACAAGTACCAATAGCTGAATCGATCAAACAGAAAAAAAGGATATCAGAGATTGAAGATCAGCTTAATGAAATAAAGTGCGAAGACAAGATTAGAGAAAAAAGAACGAAAAGGAACAAACAAAGCCTCCAAGAAATAGGGGACTATATGAAAAGACCAAACCTACATTTGATCGGTGTACCTGAAAGTGACAGGGAGAATGGAACCAAGTTAGAAAACACTCTTCAGGAGAACATTCCCAACCCAGCAAGACAGTCCAACATTCAAATTTGAGAAATACGGGGAACACCACAAAGATACTCCTCAAGAAGAGCAACCCGAAGACATATAATTGTCAGATTCACCAAGGTTGAAATGAAGGAAAAAATATTAAGAGCAGCCACTGCTCAGGGAAATAAGAGAGGACACAAACAAATGGAAAAACATTCCATGCTCATGGATAGGAAGAATTATAGCGTAAAAATGGTCATACTGCCCAAAGTAATTTATAGATTCAATGCTATCTGCATCAAGCTACCTTTGGCTTTCTTCACAGAATTAGAGAAAACTACTTTAAATTTTATATGGAACCACAAAAAGAGCCTGTATAGCTAAGACAATCCTAAGCAAACAGAACAAAGATGGAGGCAGCACACTACCTGCCTTCAAACTATACTACAAGGCCACAATAATCAAAACAGCATGGTACTGGTACCAAAACAGATAAATAAACCGACGGAACAGAACAGAGACCTCAGAAATAATGCCACATATCTACAACCATCTGATCTTTGACAAACCTGACAAAAACAAGCACTGGGCAAAGGGTTCTCTATTTAACAAGTCATGTTGGGAAAACTGGCTAGCCATATGCAGAAAACTGAAGCTGGACCCCTTTCTTACACCTCATACAAAAATTAACTCAAGATTGATTAAAGACTTAAATGTAAGACCTAAAGCCATAAAAACCCTAGAAGAAAACCTAGGCAATACCATTTAGGACATAGGCATGGGCAAAGACTTCATGACTAAAACACCAAAAGCAATGGCAACAAAAGCCAAAATTGACAAATGGGATCTTATTAAACTAAAGAGCTTCTGCACAGCAAAAGAAACTATCTTCAGAGTGAACAGGCAACTTACAGAATGGGAGATAATTTTTGGAATCTATCCATCTGATGAGCTAATATTCAGAATCTACAAGGAACTTAAACAAATTTACAGGAAAACAAACAACCCTATCAGAAAGTGGGTGAAGGATATGAACAGACACTTCTCAAAAGAAGATATTTATGTGGCCAACAAACATATGAAAAAAGGCTTATCATCACTGGTCGTTAGAGAAATGCAAATCAAAACCACAATGAGATACCATCTCATGGCAGTTAGAATGGCAATCGTTAAAAAGTCAGGAAACAACAGATGCTGGAGAGACTGTGGAGTAATAGGAACACTTTTACACTGTTGGTGGGAGTGTAAATTAGTTCAACCATTGTGGAAGACAGTGTGGCGATTCCTTAAGGATCTAGAGCCAGAAATAACATTTGACCCAGTAATCTCATTACTGAGTATATACCTAAAGGATTATAAATCGTTCTACTAAAAAGAACATGCACACATATGTTTATTGCAGCACTATTCACAATAGCAAAGACTTGAAACCATCCCAAATGCCTATCAATGGTAGACTGGATAAAGAAAACATGGCACATATACTCCATGGAATACTATGCAGCCATAAAAAAGGATGAGTTCATGTCCTTTGCAGGGACATGGATGAAACTGGAAACCATTATTCTCAGCAAACTAACACAGGAAGAGAAAACCAAACAATGCATGTTTTCACTCATAAGTTAAAGTTGAACAATGAGAACACATGGACACATGGAGGGGAACATCACATACCAGGGCCTGTCAGGCGGTGGAGGTCTAAGGGAAGGATAGCATTAGGAGAAATACCTAATGTAGATGATGGGTTGATGGGTGCAGCAAATCACCATGGCATGTGTATACCTATGTAACAAACCTGCACGTTCTGTACATGTATCCTAGAACTTAAAGTGTAATAAAAAAGAAAATATTTAAAACATATCTTTCAAATTATTTCTTCAAATTTAAATCAAGGGTCATTTTATGTATGAGTACAATTTGTAATGAATAGCCCATGGTTTTAGAGTCCTGATTTATTGACAAACTTATAAACAAAATTTTAAGCTTTTTTGGTATTCTTTTGAAATGTCAATATGGACAGGAAGCAAACACAAAAGGGAGAACAGTCTGTGGTTCTCAAAAAACCAAAAAGGATATCTGTTGTCTGTTTGTATGGTGGGTCATTAACCTTTGGTGTACTTTGCAGAAGTATTTTAAGTATTTACCATTAGACATTATTTGTTTTAAGTTATATTTTGCTGAGAGCTACAACTCAGGAAGGCAAGTTAATTGTAAGATAATGATTAAGCCACATTTAACACTTTTTAAAAGCATGGATCAGGACAGTGAAGCAGTATGACGCCATATATACTTTTGCACAACAGCCATGCTAATATAATGATAAAGTAATTATGCTATATTTTTAAAAGCGTCTCATGAATTACTTAAAATAACCGTGTATTTACTGTTCTTTGCCAAAAAGAGGAAACATTTTATTTTAATTTTAAAAAATTCAATTCTGAAAACATAGCTAAAGCTTTAACCTTTCTCACTCTGACCCAATGTATTACTAATATAGCTTTGCCCTTGACTTCCACAGCAAAAACTAGTTTCTCAAGTGATTTAGGAGACGACTTCATTATTCAAAACTGAAATTATTTAGCTTGTTCTAAATGCAACTCTGCTTCCCACTATGTCTATTTTTTTACTTTTCAAATCATCCAGGCTTAAATACTGAGCATTTTCTCCTTTTCTTTCTCAATAGTTGATAGAATCCTGTAATTTTTTTTAAAGCTGTCTCTCATATTTATTATATTATTATTTTAAGGATCTATTTCATTACACTTCCCTAGAACAGATCATCAGCTCTCTTTAAGTAGTTTGTCTAAGGTCACCCAGTTGGCATTTGAACTCATATTGGTTTGATTCCAAATTCCATACTGGTTTCCAGCAAAGGGCTCTGTCAATGTACTACATTATTTCTGTTTAATCATTCACACTGTTTGTATTACCTCTATAATATATAGTCAGGCATATGGGACAGTATAAAGAGAGCAATATAAATAGTAAGTTAATTTTATTCTAAGTGAAAGCATAATATATATGTGTATTTTTTATCTTGAGTAAGAAGAGAAGTGTTTTGCCTGGGAGCTAATTAGTAACAAGAAAGGGAAAAGTAACATTTGTTGACTAGCTCCTTTGTGCAGTGCACTGTGACTATTGGTCTGATTTATTCCTCAGGAAGAAGGATTAAAAGAAGACTTTACAAAAATGAGCAAACTATATTATAAAAGTAAATGCTAGTATGCATATATGTTTCATTCATGCAACTCCTAGAAATGAGACTTTACTATAAGTGTTTTCAGAATCCATTATAATTTAGTTTGAAATTAGGTATCTGGATCAACTTTCAAGGGAAGGGGTGAGAGAAATGGACGTCAAGATTGTTTTCATAGACTGAAACATTAGACCTGAGGTTTTTGTTGTTTTATTCTTTCTCTGTTTTTAGTAAAAGATTCCAGGTATGCCTAAAGTCATCTTCTATACGAATGAAAAAATGTAACGACAAAGAAGGGAAAATAAAAGAAGGCAATATCTTAGAAATAAATATTTTATGGTGACATTATTTTTCTGCCAGTGAACTAATAATCTACAAAAATTTTAAGATAGATAAGCAGAAAGAATACAAACAGAAAAAGGATAGTAATTTAACTCATGAATAATAATCCACTGAAATGTAGCAAGGATATGCTACATATGAAATGTAATTAGATGATTGCTTAAAGATCTAGGAATATAAGCTCAATGTAATAAAATAACTGTATTTCTTTTTCATCATTGTTAAGGATTAATAAGGCATTAAATGGGTTTTCATGTGGGTTCTCATATGTTAAAAAAGGACAACAATAAGAAAATCTAAAGAAACTGTAATAACTGTTATAAATCAATGCAGGTAGCCTGTTTATGATTTTAAACATAAAATCCTTTTCATTTCTAAACCTTTGCTCAAATAACTTCTAGTACCTCAGTCATATGTCTGATCCCTAAGTCTATTCTTTTTCTCTATGTATCTATCCCCTTCTTTAATTTTAAAACACTCTGACACATGAAAAAATGCCAGAGTTTACTGTAGAGAAATATTCATAACTTGTCTATTCATGTCACTCCCCCCCATCACACCATTCATATTATACATATTACCCATTCTCTTTGTTCATTAATTGGCAAAAGGGACTAAGAATTTCAAGGATGTCCAAAAATAAAAAAATCTAACAACTCAGGAATGTCCTGTAGGTAGCTCATAGAAACTTCCTTTAGGAAGTAGTGCTCATCACTTGCTTACTTCTTTGGAAGCTTGTCTGGTAACCATACAGACCAACATCAAAATAACTCTCATTTATGTGTGTGACATTTCAGTGTAGAAGTAATATTAGGTAATGTTTTTGCATATTTCCTATTACTGGTACTATTAAAAGTGCTTTGGTGTATTAACTCATAACTTCTCACAACTCTATGAAATAGATTCTCTCATCACTGTTTCACAGATGGAGAAACTTTCCCTTGTCCACAAAACTGGCTGGTGACAGAGCCAGTATTTTAACTCAGGCTGTCTGGTTCCAGAGACTATACTTTTAGACTCTATGTTGCCTCTTAGTGTATGTTAGTTTACTGTTTGGTATGTACGTTGTCATGATTAGTTTATTTCCTCATGTTTTATCTGTGTTTGTATTTTTCTGTTTGTGAGTGTTACTATGCTATAGCAAAAAGGGCCTGGACTTTGAGTGAGCAGATCTTACTTAATATTCACAGAAGCCTGGAAGTGTAAACATTGCTATCCCTATTTTATAGATAAAGAAACCTGAGGTCCAGAGATGTCATGTAACTTGCTTTGGTGTGGTTCTGAGCAAATTATGTCTCTGTATCTCAGGTTTCCTTGTATATAAAATAGGGATAACTTTCAGACTTGTTGTGAGGAATAAATGAGCATTTATGAGAATAGTAATTAGAAACATAACAATTAATTGCTAGTACCCTTCATTCCTTTTCCTCTACTATACAGTAATTTCATAAGAACAGAGAACCGAGGATACAGTTACACAGTATTAACCTGTTTATCTTGGCTTATTATAAGTACAGAGAATTTTTCTCTGCTCTTGAGGCACCCCTCCTCCCCCATCACCTTCTCAAAGTGGAAAAAGTTCAGGGGGAAAAGGCATCATGGGACTCCAGCATTGTTAAGTATGGGCAGTGTTCACTGTTATATTACAGTTGGAATTTGTCATATTGCTTTAGTTATGAATCATGTCAGTAATTACCCTGAGGGTGGTGTTAGTTCACTATTCAAGTACAAACAAGAAGGGAAGTAGCAATGGCAGAAGAATAGCTAGGACATATTCTCTGTACTTAACCTGTGGGGTGGAAGCACATATATTCTTATTCAGAGAATTTTATGAAGAGTCATGATATTAGATAATTACTTGAATTTAGTTTTAAAATTTTCAGTTTGTAAACTTATATCTTAACTGGAATTGTGAGGAAGGGCTCTGGAATTCTGGATATGCAACAAACAAAGAAGAGAAATAGGAGAAATCAATCCTAATTAGTGTAGCTTCTGAATTTCTGCAGCGAAATAAAAGGCTGTTATTAACTACTGAGTTTACTAAAATTTTAGAACTACTCTAAGGCAATTGTTCTTAAATCATCTAAGCTTACTTACCTTTAATTATAAAATATAACTTTTTGGCATTTCATTTTTCCAAATATTTATAGCATGTTTTAAAAACTCTGAACTGTCACAACCCAGTCTGTTTCAACATACACATTTGTGGTCCTTGGTGTTGTTATTAATGTACTTAATTGATTCTTCATATTTTCAGCTTTTCTCAGAAATGGCCAAATATCAAAGGTATTTTTGGTGTCTTCCTGTAAGTGCTAGATTTAGAACATGATAAGGAAACGTAGAATAGGAAACAGCTGGATTTGTTTCTTAGCCTTTTCAAAAAAGCCTTTTCTTACTTTGCTAAGTTTCAGTGTTCTTATCTCCGCTAAATATAACCACAAATTTATCTTTAAGATTTTGATTATATTCCTTAAGAATTCTTCAAAGACTCACATAAATCTGTCTTGCTATCTTTTAAGTCTGGTCGTTTTATCATTATGCCCTTTTCATATTTTAAGATAATTAAATTGTCTAAAAGTTTTTAAATTTACATATTAGGTAATGATAGTTTTTATATTAGGTTTTCTCATTTAGCTTTTTTCTTTTAAACATTAAGACGAAAAAGGTGGAGAAGTGAAATTACTTATCTTTTACATGAGTCATAAACAAAAATGAACATAGGATACCCTAATCCAATACTGAACTTACTATCTGTTCTTGAAAATATAATTTTTTTGCATTATGTTTTTCATAGGAATATTGGGCACTTTTAATAGTATGCACTTTTAGATTGGCATCGGATTTAGTTGAACCCACGTATTTTAATGGGGTCTTCTGAAAATAAACTTTCACACATTTCAGTTCCAATGAAGAATAAATGGCCTGGGGAAGGGATGGAGAGTAGTAGAGAAATCCCTTGCAGAAAACTTTTTTTTTTTTTTTTTTTTAACAGACGAGTCTCATTCTGTTTTCCCAGGCTGGAGTGCAACGACACAATCATAGCTCACTGAAGTCTTGAACTCTTGGGCTCAAGTGATCCTCCCACCTCAGCCTCCCTAGTAGATGTGACTACAGGTGTGAGCCAACACACCCGGCTAATTTTTTTTATTCTTTGTAGAGACAGGGCCTTGCTGTTGCCCATGCTGGTCTCAAACTCCTAGACTCCAGTGATCCTATTGCTTTGGCCTCCCAGAGTAAGACTCCCAAAGTCTTAAGTAGTATTCATTTTTATTTAAATAAACTTCTTCTGTTCATAAAGTACTATATATAAAATCTTTTAACCTTTTTTATATATAAAACCTATAACTCATAGGTTTTATGTCCTATTAAAATATGAGCTAACAATAATTGGTAAAATTAGTTGGAAAATTATCAGTTTTAAAAGAAAATTAAATTTAAGGTTATGTTGTTAGTAATGTAAAGATCTCCTGTGTTTTGATGTAAAAACACTTTGTTATTTTTTAGCAGCAGTAAAAGGGCTTAAGTAATATGACTTTTTGTGTAACTTGGACTGTACAGTTGCTTTTAAAAATGAGACTGTTTCTCATTTATAATGAGATATTGGAACTTAGCGCATTGGAATAGCAGACTCACCACACACTTCTACCTCCTTTCTCCCGGCAAACCCTGCAGAAATGACAAAAAAGACACATATCACAGGGGAGTGGAACCCAGCAGTACTCAGACTGTGAAGCAGAAAAACTACGGAGGGATGTGGAGGAGTTGATTCTTTTTTTTTTAGTATAAAAAATAAATGAAGACTGTTGTGGATATGATAAAGTAGAGAAAACCACAGCACACAACACCCCCAGGAAAGGGGACTTGTGGAAGTGGGAGTCTTAGAGAGCCCCCAAACTCCAAGTAGCAGATGCAGAGAGTGGGGCAATAATCAGGAAGGTTTTCTAAAGTGCTATCTGGCAATGGTCCTCAAACTTGAGCATGCATCAAAATTACCTGGAGGGCTTGTTAAAACACAGATTACAGATTGCTGGGCCCAGTCACAAAGTTTCCAGTGTAGGGTCCAAGAATTTGTATTTCTGATATGTTTCCAGGTGATACTGATACTGCTGGACTGGGTACTACACTTTGTGAGCAACATTTTAAGAACATGAAACACCTGGACCAGTCCCCCATCTAAGGCCATGCCAGCCTATGAGAATAAAGAAAATGCACCTCTGTAGTCCCAGATAATTGGGAGGCTGAGGTGGGAGGATTGCTTGAGCCTGGGAAGTTGAGGCTGCAGTGAGCCGTGACTGTGCTACTGCATTCCAGTCTGGGTGACAGAATGAGACACTGTCTCAAAGAAAAAAGAAAAAAAAGCACCTTCCTCTGTACTAATGAATTATAAAAAGATGCCATCTGGACACAGCAACACTAAGCTTGGTGTGCAGTTTAGGCTAAAGCCCCATGCTGTTGTGTAATGCATAAACTATACAGGTACAAGCCTGCCCCCACCTTCAAATTTTGTGCACACTTGTAGACACAGGGCTAGGGTTTCCTGATGGTGCCAAAGAGAGAAGCAGAACAGAAACTGAAGTAAACCCAGACTTCTGTAACAGACCTAAAGAAAAAGAAATAGGAAAGGCAGTTCTTCCTAGGAGGAAAATACAATAAACTATTGTACTGGTAGGTTATGTAGTTCCTTACTTTGGTATTTTCAGGTACCTCAGTTCAATATTTATTCATTACCATAAGAAAGACCAGAGAAAATGGAGGAGAGAAAATAATAAAAAAGAACAGAAAAAAAAAAAATTCCAAAACTAATGAAAACTAGGGGGCTTCAGATGGAAAGGTCCATAGTGCCGAGCATGATGAATGAATGTGGATACTTTTTTTTTTTTCTCTCTATGACAGTCTCGCTCTGTCACCCAGGCTGGAGTGCAGTGGTGTGATCTCGGCTCACTGCAACCTCTGCCTCCTGGGTTCAAACGAGTCTCCTGCCTCAGCCTCCTGAGTAGCTGGGATTACAGGCGCATGACACCATGCCCAGATAATTTTTGTATTTTTAGTAGAGACGGATTTTCACCATGTTGGTTAGCCTGGTCTTAAACTCCTGACTTCGTGATCCGCCCGCCTTGGCCTCCCAAAGTGCTGGGATTACAGGTGTGAGCCACCCCACCCAGCGAAAAATTCAGAATTCTAAAGATAATGAGAAAATTATAAAAGCTTCCAGAGAGAAAAAGTAAGTTATTTTATGGGAATGAGATCCAGATCAGCACAGAAGTTCTCACTAGGAATACTGGATATTTTATAACCTAAAATTTGTCAAATATGACAGCAAAATGAAATTTGGAAATGCAAGGACTCCGAATGTTTATCTCTTGACTGCCCTTTTGAAATGAAATAACTAGGGAATGTGCTTTAACTAAATGAAAAAAGAATCCACAAAAGGGAAATCATGAGACCTAATAAAGAGTGAAACCATCACACCAGTGCAGGGAGAAAAATGCGAAAAATCCTAGGATGCAACAAGCCCAGAAAATATTTGTTCCACATGAGAAATCAGATAGTTTCAAAAAGAATGCCTTCAACAACAAAATGGTTTCTTTTAGCAATTGTATAACCTCATCTAAATGGTGGGAATTTAACAAATACAGTTTAAAGTTGATAAATGAAGTAATAAGAGTAATAATGAATTTGTGTATTAACGAAAGAAAATTTGCCTTTTTTCCTCGGGCTTTTGAAGAATTTTAAGATTCATTCTAATTATTGAGACCAGTTTGTGCCAGACACTAAAATAAATGAAGTTCTAGGGTGTTTTTCCCCCATCCTTGTTGGCCCACAGTTTTGACTACATATAACAGGAGATGGCATGCACAGTCCACAGACCATAAATTTTATTGTAACACAGCCACTTTATTCATTTATATATTGTCTGTGGCTGCTTTTGCACTGCAGTACAGAGTTGAGAAGTTGCAGCAAGACAGTAGAGCCTGCAAACCTAAAATATTTACTATCTACTCCTTGAGAAGAAAGTTTGTCAATACCCCGTATAAAACACTAACATGTTTCCCAAAGTCGTAAGTATACAAAAAGGTATGATCTGAAAAATGTCATATTCTTTGATATTCCTTCTATCCCATTTCCCACCCCACCCTTGTATTTTGGTTTATCTTTCCTCTGTTTCTTTTTATAAAAATAAGCAGTTATACATGTTTTATTTTGCCTTTTTCTTATACAAAAGGTGGCATACTATGTGTGCTCTTTTATGCTTTGCTTTTTTCATTTAACACTACCTTCTTGAAGTCATTCCCTATCAGTTTATAGAGATATTTCTCATTATCATGGCAACATAGTACTGTATTGTGTATATATACTACAGTCTGTTCAACTAGTTTTCTATGATTGGACATCTAGGTAGTTTCCAGTTTTTTGCAATTTTGAATATTACCACAATAAATAGCTGTGTGTGTGTATGTGTGTGTGTATGTATGTGTGTGTTATGTGTGTGTATGTTCATATAATTGAAATTGTGTCTTGAGGATAAATACCTAGAAGTGAGAATGTTGGGTCAAAGGGTTAATGTGTGTGTATATGTGTATGTTAGATATTGCCAAATCCCATCCATAAGTTTTGTACTATTTTTCATTCCGGGTAGCAATTTCTCCATGACAGCTGCTGTCCAAATTTTGCCAAGTAATGACATTAAAATAGTCTTCTCATCTATTATCACCATCATTTAAAAAAGAATTTCTCCCATTTTAATAAGGGAGAAAGGACAAATCAGAAAAAAAAGATAAGAAGGGCCCTTTAAATGTATAAATATAGTTCTTCTGATTATTTTTCTTTTCTTGCTGAAGACAAATGCATCTCTACCCTGTATCAGACAAATCTTTATTTGATCATGTTTCCCCTACCTTAAAATTCTTGAGGACTCTCCACAGCCTCTCAGCACTTAACGTGGTCTTAACATGGCCTATAAGTACATGTAAGATGTCAGCCCTATTTCTCCAGCCACTTTGAATGTTTTAATCCTTTCAGTATCCAAGTTCTCTCCCACAGGGCCTTTGCCTGTGGTGCTTGCCTTGCCACCATTAAATAATTAGATGAGTAAAAACAAAGAAACTGGGTTCAGCCAGGTGCAGTGGCCTGCACCTGTAGTCCCAGCTGCTTGAGAGGCTGAATTGGGAAGATTGCTTGAGCCCAGGTATCAAGTCCAACCTGGGCAATATAGCAAGACCTCATCTTTCTATTAAAAACCAACAAAAACAAACAAACGGAGTTCTTACCCTGGCTCTACCTTAATTTGTTATGTGATATTGTGTCTCATATTTAGTCTTATAGTTCCTCAGTTTCCTCAGCCTAAGATGTAGTTATATCAGATGACCATCAGGCCCTTTCTGTTCTAAGTTGTGAATGTTCCAGAAGCCATTTTGATAGGATGATAATGGAACTTAGCACATTTATCCCATGGCTATTAACTGTAACTCTGCTGTAAGTATATAACACATAATTGTTTCTTACAGTTACTTAAACTTTTTTTATTTTTAAAAATTGCTTGAAATCTATTATGAGTAAACCAAGTTTTGAGAAAACTGATTATTAAATTTTTGAATTATACCCCTTCTGGGGCTCTATCATTTGAATTCTGTTTTTAACACTGCTTTTCCAATAAAAGAGGTAATTTTGTACCCTTTTAAGAGGTTATTGTAGTAAATCTTTTGGGGGCAGGAAGACAGGAAGGTGGGAGAGGCTTAACGCTATCATTTTAAGGTAATAAAAAAGAGGGAGAAGTTTGCCTGGCGTTAATCTCCTATTCATTTATTATCTGGTCTGTTGCCTTGTTTAATGGACATTCTTTGTACTTTCATAAAACTGTCTGACATTAAGTAAAAATGATAAAGAGAGAAAATAGAAATTTGAGAATTAGAGATCTTAGGAGTATGTACATGTTGATATCTGGAAAATGTTGCTAAATAAGTAATGTTGATCATTAAATACTCTGGTCAGTTTAGATATTAATATGTTCTACATTCTTAAGTTTGTTCATTAGCCCTTTTTAATTTGTAATTTATTTCTTAGGAGCCATGTTATAAATGGGTAATTCAATTTTTAGGAAAGCCCCAAAAAGCTTTTCAAAAAGTTTGTTTTTGGAGTCTTTAAGATTTTATCCCTGCCTAAGCACTGTTTATAAAATCGTTTCTACACAAAAAATTATTCACAACTAAGAACATTTGTGACATCCAGGGTTGGATTGGCATTTAGGCACTAAAAAAGTTTAGGTGCTGGAAGGTAGTAAAGCTTCTTCTTGGAAATAGTAACTTAATATATTGACAAAAGACAAAATACTTGGTTCATCAAGTGTCCAAAATTGTAGGACCAAAAAGCAATTGCTTCAGATTCTTGATAACTATGTACCATTCATGAACCAAATGTTTCTTGGATGGGAATATGAAGTTTGCTCCATTTTCTATTTTATATTTCTCAATTTAGTGGCTAATTTCTTTAAATACCAATATCTATAATTAGGATTTATAATTCCAATTTACTTTTCAGCATTTTGAACGTAGAATATTAAGGTTCGTTGATAACTCCTTTAGTAGTATATTCAGTTTAATTTTCTGTGAATATATTATATATATAATATATAATACATATAATAAAAATACATATATTTTTATGCTTTTTTAAAACTAGGTACTTGATATTTTCTCAGAAAAGATGATTTCTAAGTTCAGAAATTATTAGGATGCTGGAAAGCCATTTTTCCACACCTGAAAAATTTTCTTAGCTAACTCTGTTCCTTTGAGGAGAGTTAATGTGGGAAGGAAGATTAGTCAAATCATCTACTGTTTTATGAAAATGTTAATAACAGTGGGCACAGTTTTTGTAGGGGGGCTTAGTGCTATCATTTTCAGGTAATGAAAAGTAAAATTATCAGAGTTCTAATATTAATATAGGTTTTTCTGAATAAAGGGGGAAGGGAAGAGAAAACCCTCAGAATATATGATTTACCACAAAGTACAACACTAACAAAGGAAAATAAATTTTGTTCTGGTACACTTTTTTCCCATAGGTAAGATTTACCCAGTATTTGAAGTTCTAGATGAGAAAACTATGTTTGTTATCTGTTATGTATTGCTTTATGAAGAATCTTACAAAACTTTTGATTCATTTATCTTCCTGTTGACAAGAGACACCAAAAAGTTTATGAACATAGTAATAACAACTATTTAATGACTGTTTTACTTGTATTTTAAAGTTATATTCATGCTTTGCGATCTTGCCTTAAGTTGAGATCTTTAAACTGAGGAGAGTTCCGAGAAATCTCAAAGTTACAGAATTCTCCACCCGTTTGCCCCAGATTGGTAGATTGGTAGTTGCTTTTCAACTCAGTATGTTTAAGAAAGAGTGTATTTTTATTTACTGAAGTGTGATATCAAATAAAGGGATTTCAAGTCAATGGAAGAAAACACACTTATATTATGTATATACTTCTCTTGGGATATAAAGGACCATGGTTAGTATTCTTCACTAGTTTTTGGGTTTGTTCTAAGCATTTTTCTTTTCTTTCTTTATTATTTTTTTTCTTTTTTTGAGATAGGGTCTTGCTCTGTCATCCATACTGAAGTACAGTGGTGTGATCATATCTCACTGTAACCTGGAATTCCTGGGCTGAAGGCATTAAAGATGTATTTTGCTTTAGGTTTATCTAAAGGAAAACATGGATCCCTAAAGAAAACCCCCCACTGTTATTTTATTGAAAATGGGTTTACCTGTCTAGCAAATGATTGTGGTTTTTCTGAAATCATTGCAGCTCAAACCTAGAGAACAGCAAAAATCAAATTTTTGTCTTAAAAGAATTTTTTGTCCAAGTTGTATTCAGGACTTAAAAGATTAAGACAGTAAAAATCAGATAGGTTGGATGCTGAATTTAATTACATGTCCTTTTTCTTAAATAGAAGCCCTTCTTTTTTAGTTAACTTTGGAGAACTGCTTGATTTTTTATTTTTAATTTATTTATTTATTTATTTTTTGATATGGAGTCTTGCCCTGTTGCCCAGCTGGAGTGCAGTGGTGAAATCTTGGCACACTGCAACCTCTGACTCCTGGGTTCAAGCGATTCTCCTGCCTCAGCCTCCCGAGTAGCTGGGACTACAGGCATGTGCCACCACGCCCAGCTAATTTTTGTATTTTTAGTAGAGACAGGGTTTCACCATGTTGGCCAGGATGGTCTTGATCTCATGACCTTACGATCCACCCGCCTCGGCCACCCAAAGTTTTAGGATTACAGGTGTGAGCCCCCGTGCCCGGCCTGAATTTTTTTAAAAAACGAATATGTTGGATAATAAAAAAGTTTTAGTGTACTTGGTACTTTTTTCTAAAGTATACCTCAGAGCCATACCCATTTTATGTTTAGTGAAATGAAAATATAGTTTTGTTTAGTTTTTTGACCTTGTAGTTTTGTTGCTTTATAATGAAAGGAACTGTGTCCTTAATAAATCATTTTTACATACAATAACATCTTGCCTACTTAAAATAATGTTTTGAACTGTCCAATATTTGGCTTAAAATGGCCAGAAGAGTGAAGGAAAAGAAAATATTTATAGTCATGCATCACATAACAGCATTTTGGTCAATGACCACATATACGACGGTTGTCTCATAAGATTATCATACTGTATTTTTACTGTACCTTTTCTATGTTGAGATATATTTAGATACACAAGTACCATTATTTTACAGTTGCCTAAAGTATTCTTTACAGTAGCATGCTGTATAGGTTTGTAGCCTAGAAGCAATAGGGTATACCATATAAACCTAGGTGTACAGTAGTATATACCTTCTAGGGTTGTGTAAGCACACACTATGATGCTTGCATGACATAATTACCTAAGCAAGCATCATAAGCAACATGTGACTGTATATTACTTTCTAAATGCCAAGTACTATATTTCACTATCTCTGGTGTTTCTCTGACCTAACATACTTAAAACGTAAGTTCTTGACTGTGATGTAAGTGCGCCTTTAAAATGTACCTATGGTAGTATTTTATTTTTTTGCTAACTAAAAACTTAGCAAAATGACATTTTATTAGTTTTCTCCCTCTTAATTTTTGTGGCATGTGTCATTTTGAAATTGAGTGCATTATATACAGAAAATCAAAATAGTAACTTCAAACATACCATATAGATAGCATCTGCTTTCTACAAATTGCCTACACAAACCAAACTCCCCAAATGTTATCAGTGTGTTACTGCTCAAGATCTTACAACAATGTTAATATGTCACCATTTCTACAGAAGACTACGTTTTTAGTTATATATGTATTTTAAAGTACTCCCAAAACATTTGATTATTTCAAATTACTCTTCTTTCTCATTTGTTAATCATAGTTTAACAAATACGATTAGTTGTTTTAATTCAAAATAAAAACGGTATGTTGAATAAAAATATTAAATACTTAAACTTATATAAATTAGTATAATTTAGTAAATCATTCAAAGACATTACAGATTGTCACCACATAATTTAAATCAGTCACTTTTAGACACTGAATAACTTTAAGAGATTTTTTTAATGAAGGAACAAATCAAAATGGCTCAGAAAAATCAGATGGAGTGTATACACAAATAAAATACATGTTAATGCTTAACACATTGAATACAAATTTTCTTTATACTAAAGACTTTAAAATGTCCATGTGTTAATTTCTTTTGGAGGTGGAAAAATAGTTTGTCCAAAAAGACACTTTTCACAGTTGAAGGAACTTGAAAGTTCTGTCCCAGTGAGTCCTAATGGTTTTATTTCAGGCAGCAGATTCATTGTCAAATATCTTACGTTTTAAGGTCTGTAGGTTATGCTGAATAAAATTCTCTGTACCATGAACTTCAGAGAATCTGAAGTCACTTCTCCTGGTAGACCAGTTTTTCATTTTTATTGAATTCTGAATTGTGTCCGATGTAAAGTAGTAAACCACAGGGTCAAAACAACAGTTTGAAACAGCGATACAGAGAGTGATTGGGTACATTGTCCTTACTGCTGCCACTACTGAGCAATTAACAAATGTTTGTGTTCTCACAAGAGAATATAAAATAAGATTGATATTGTAAGGAACAAAACAGAAACAGAATATGATCAAATGTACAAAAATCATTTTTAAAACCTTAGTTTTGTTTATTTTGCTTCTACTTAATGTAACAGGTTTATTTAAAGTTTTTAGCACCATACTAGAACAAGTTACATTTAAAATTAGAGGAATAAAAAATCCCACTATTTCAATGAAAATTACAATCCTTGAGAGATATGTTTTCCATGTGGCTTCTGGGAAATTTTCAAAGCAGGCTTCTGAGGCATTGTTACCCTGAGAGTGGGTAGACTGAACCAAAACCGCCGGTGCACTTCCTCCGATCACAGTTAACCACACACCAATGCAAACAATCTTTGCATTTCTTTTGGTTCTTAGAGTCTTTGACTTAAATGGGTAGACAATTGCCAGAAATCGATCTACACTAATACAAGTTAAGAACAGAATGCTTCCGTACATGTTGGTGTAAAACAGCATCACAGAAATCTTACAAAGTAAATCTCCAAATGGCCAATTTTGTGTTGTAAAGTAAAAAATCCTGAAGGGTAAAGTAAAAACAAAAAGCAAGTCTGACATTGCCAAGTTAATCATGTAAGTTGTAGTTTCATTTCGGACTTTGAGGACGCAGATGAAAATGTATATGGCAACACAATTGGATATTAACCCAAGCACAAACACCGTGCTGAACATGCACCCATACAAAGTGTACTTAAAGGAGTCATTATAGAAGCAGTGGGAGCTGTTAACGCTTACCATCGTAAAGGCACGTCCAATTTTCAGTTTGGAAGCACTTTCATCAGCTGCAGTCTCCTTTGGTATTCATATTATCACCTTCAATTTATTTGTAAATTATCTGGATCTTTGGATGGTTTTATAAATATTTCATTTTTCTCAAAAATATCCAAAAGAAACATGAAATTTGTTGCTGTAAAATTTCCGCTGGGTTCTTCAACAGGAAAATATTTTCATTTGTTAGTCTTTAGAAAATCCATGAATTCCAAGGCTCAGTTAACTGACGAGCAACCTTTAAAAAATACAGTCAACGAGGCCAACCCATAGGATTATAAATTTAAAGAAAAGATGTGATCTGTGATCAGAATGAAACCACTTGTCTTCTAAACTTCTATATCAGTAGACAAGATGAATACTCCAAAGTTAATGTTTCTTTATGCCTCAGAATGTTAAGCTTAAGTTATCAATCTTATTTTCTTTTCAGTGCAGAGTTTCAGAGACTTAAACATTCCGAATTTGTCCCATTTTACTTCTTGCTTCTTTTAAATGAAGTTTTCCTTTTTTGTTTTCCTGCAGTGGATCCCAGATGGTGGGTAAGCAGAAGAGTCTTTTAAAGGTTCCAAAATAAATTCCCAAGCATGTTAGCGCTTGCCGAATTGAGGCCTTTTCCTCAGTTGCCAGCTGTATCTTGAGGTCGCTTTCTCTGAAGTGAAAAAGAAAGGCTTGCTAGATTTGTAATATGACATCACAGGAAGAAGAGGCTGGGTTTTGACAAAGAAAGTTTCAGCCCAGTTTGTTTGCACTTCCTTTAATCTGATAGTGTGTCTGCTGGGAATATACCTAGGAGGCTTGCAAATGGTCACTGGCTGTTTAACTGCGAGGTCTGCTCATTAACTCTTTTTATGCGGAAATGCCTTCTGGGGTGCTGGCAACCTCTCAGTTGGTTTGATTTGTTTCAGTAGTAATAATTGAAAGAAAAAAAAAACACTATTAATCCTGTTGTTCTGCTATTCGATTGTTTTCGTGTTTGGGATATGACATTTTAGAAAAGAAAATGTATATGGGTGTGTATTTATAAATTGCAATTATTAGTGATATCTTTACATAGCATTTCAAAGAACTGTTCAATGACTATGAAACGGGGGCCTTTAATCTTTAATGTATAAAAAGCATTTGACTCGGTTTCTGAAAAATCCTCAATATTTAATTGTTATGATTATGAGTAGCTCTTATCCTGGGTCTCATTATTTTTTGATAAGCAATTTTCTAACATTCTTTCCTCTTTCCTATGAAGTTGAATTAATATTTTAGAGCTGTTTAAATTTTTAAATTACTCATTTCACCAAAGAACAAATTCAAGAATGTTTATCTTTGGTGTGGTGTTAATCTTACTTTTTAAGCACAAAATGAAGTTGCATCCTTTTAAACAAAATTTTTTTAACCTTAAATTGATTGAAATAAGGTTTAGAGAATAAAAATCCTACTACCTGGCTAAATTTTAGGTTCATAGTCTTATCTTTCTTCTTCCTCCCAGCTCTTCCCTTAACCCCTTAATATGACATTAACTATATATTGGAATATATTTCAGATTTGTCTTCATTTAAAAGTTTCTATGAATGGTTTCTCTATATATTTATATTTAAAGTATACTCATATTTTGGGCCAGGCGCAGTGGCTCACACCTGTAATCCCAGCACTTTGGAAGGCCAAGACAGGTGGATCACCTGAGGTCAGGAGTTCAAGAGCAGCCTGGCCAACATGGTGAAACCCCATCTCTACTAAAAATACAAAATTAGCCTAGTTCAGTAGTGTGTGCCTGTAGTCCCAGCTACTCGGGAGGCTGAGGCAGGAGAATCGCTTGAACACAGGAGGCAGATGTTGCAGTGAACCGAGATCAAGCCACTGCACTCCAGCCTGGGCGACAGCGAGACTATCTCCAAAAAAAAAAAAAGTATACTTACATTTTAAAAACAAAATCAGAAGAAAGTGTGTGTAAGGTGAGGGTAGTTAAATATAGGTGTTATTTCCTCAAAGATTGAGGATATCACAACCTCTATAGCACATGTTTTTCTTGTTTTAAATATTTTTTCAGAAAAGGCTAGATCTGGTTATGCCTTATTGTTATTATCTTTTTGAATTTGGTCTAGTTTAAGCTGAAACTCTTCCTTTTGGGTATTAAGTAATTTAAGAATAATTTATTTTTTCTCATAAATTACTTAGCTAGCTTAAAAATAACTTATTACAGTAATATCTTTTGTGTTGTTTTGCACCATTCTTTCACACTCAGCAATTTTTGTCATTTGTTGATGAACTATAATCTATTTCTACTGTCTGGACTAGAAAATTCATCTATTATCAAATGACAAAAAAAGATGAGTATTACTTATAACCAATACTTAAAAATTTGAAGGGTTGAATATCTTTGTATCACATTTGGTATAGAAAAAAGGTATGTGTGTGTTCTCATTAGAAGACTGGTAGAAGCTGAGTGAGCATTAATGAAAAAAGGAGTAATTAGTTAATAAGCTTGTATTCTCATTGGAAAAAATTTTCTGTTAGTAATTATGTCTTACTTTTTAAAAAAAATTTGGTTCAGTATGTTTAAAAAAACCGTAAAATCTTAGTAATCTTCTTTCAAATTGATAGTCTCCTCTTTAGTCATCTTTAATGAAATATATGCAGTTGTATATGCTGATCTTGTCCTACTTTTACTTTCATTTTGAATATGGCATTTTCTCATTCAAAGAATTAAAATGTATTAATTCTATTTGGAATATTCTCCTACATATTGTCATTACTCACTTGACTTGTTATTCACTTAAATCATTCATCTATAGTTTTTCTTTTTCTTTTTTTCTTTTCTTTTTGTTTTCTCACTCTGTCGCCCAGGCTGGAGTGCACTGCTGCGATCTTGTCTCACTGCAACCTCTGCCTCCTAGGTTCCAGCGATTTTCCCACCTCAGTCTCCCTAGTAGCTGGGATTACAGGCGCCCGCTGCCACACCTAGCTAATTTTTGTATTTTTAGTAGAGAGAGGATTTCACCATGTGGCCAGGCTGGTCTTGAACTCCTGACCTCAAGTCATCCACCCGCTTCGGCCTCCCAAAGTGTTTGAGTTATTGGGGCTTAAAAATGGATAGATTACTATTTGTTGAATTAGGTTTTTCAATATTATCAGTATCATAGTAAATATTTGTATAATTCTTAACACAATTCTTGGTTCTTTGTAGATGATTCTCACATGTTTGCTGATGAGTGAATCATAAACTTGAATTTTGTTGCAAGTTGTTCCTACTGAGGGAGAGCAGTAGCAGAGGGACTGTTTCAATGGGAAGAAGATAATTGAATATTGCATTTTTTCCAGATATTAAATTTGGCTTCTAACTAAGGAACCAAAGGGGAATTTAGAAACTTTGAAAAATTCTTAGGTTAGAATTGGAAAGATACAGAGTAACTACTTGCAAAGGGAGGTAATGAATCCATAGAATCAATTGTATTTAATAGATACTTTTGTATTTGATAAACTCAGGCAAACTGTTATTTTAATTGAGATCTCTATACTTCTGGAAGTTAACTCTGAGAATCAATTTATTTATCGTATGGATTTTTTGGAGGGGAGTGAAAATTAAACAGAGCCAGATAGATGTTAAAATGGTAAAGACAGGAACAGCTTGAGTCTGTTAAAATGGTGAAGACAGGAACAGTTCCCAGCGAAATCAATGCAGAAGGTGGGTGATTTCTCCATTTCCAACTGAAGTACCCAGCTCATCTCACTGAGACTCGTTAGACAGGGGATGCAGCCCATGGAGGGCGAGCCAAAGCAGGGTGGGGCATCACCTCACCAGGGAAGTTCAAGGGACCAGGGAAATTCCTCCCCTAGCCAAGGGAAGCCATGACAGAATATGCCATGAGGAGCAGTGCATTCTGGCCCAGATACTACACTTTTCCCATGATCTTCACAACCCTCAGACCAGGAGATTCCCTCGGGTGCCTACACCACCAGGGCCCTGGGTTTCAAGCACAAAACCGGGTGGCCATTTGGGCAGACACTGAGCTAGCTGCAGGATTTTTTTTTTTTTTTATTCAATACCCCAGTGGCACCTGAAACACCAGCAACACAGAACTGTTAACTTGCCTGGAAAGGGGGCTGAAGCCGGGGAGCCAAGTGGTCTAGCTCAGTGGATCCCACCCCCACAGAGCAAGCTAAGATCCACTGGCTTGAAACTCTCACTGCCAGCACAGCAGTCTGAAGTCAACCTGGGATGCTGGAGCTTGGTGGGAGGAGGGGCATCTGCCATTACTGAGGCTTGAGTAGGTGGTTTTCCCCTCACAATGTAAGCAAAACCACCAGGAAGTTAGAACTGGGTAGAGCCCACTGCAGCTCACCAAAGCCACTGTAGCTCGACTGCTTCTCTGGAGTCCTCCTCTCTGGGCAGGGCATCTCTGAAAAAAAGGCAGCAGCCCCAGTCAGGGGCTTACAGATAAAACTCCCATCTCCCTCAGACAGATCACCTCGGGGAAGGGTGCTATAGGGTGGCTATGGGTGCAGCTTCAGCAGACTTAAATGTTCCTGCCTACTGGCTCTGAAGAGAGCAGCAGATCTCCCAGGACAGTGCTCAAGCTCTGCTAAGGGACAGACTGGCTCTTCAAGTGAGTCACTGACCCCAATGCCTCCTGACTGGGGAGACACCTCCCAGTAGTGGTCAACAGATACCTCACACAGGAGAGCTCTGGCTGGCATCTGGTGGGTGCCCCTCTGGGATGTAACCTCCAGAGGAAGGAACAGGCAGCATTTTTTTTTTTTTTTTTTTTGAGACGGAGTCTCGCTCTGTCGCCCAGGCTGGAGTGCAGTGGCGCCATCTCGGCTCACTGCAAGCTCCGCCTCCCGGGTTCACGCCATTCTCCTGCCTCAGCCTCCCGAGTAGCTGGGACTACAGGCGCCCACAACCGTGCCCGGCTAATTTTTTGTATTTTTAGTAGAGACGGGGTTTCACCGTGGTCTCGATCTCCTGACCTTGTGATCCGCCCGTCTCGGCCTCCCAAAGTGCTGGGATTACAGGCGTGAGCCACCGCGCCCGGCCCAGGCAGCATTTTTTGCTGTTCTGCAGCCTCCAATGGTGATACCCAGGCAAGCAGGGTCTGGAGTGGACCTTCAGCAAATTCCAGCAGACCTGCAGCAGAGGGACCTGACTGTTAGAAGGAAAACTAACAAACAGAAATGAATAGCATCAATATCAACAAAAAGGACGTCCACACAGAAACCCCATTTGAAGGTCACCAACATCAAAGACCAAAGGTAGATAAATCCATGAAGATGAGGAAAAATCAGCACAAAAAGGCTGACAATTCCAAAAACCAGAATGCCTTTTCTCTTCAAAAGAATCACAACTCCTTGCCAGCAAGGGAACAAAACTGGACAGAGAATGAGTTTGATGAATTGACAAAAGTGGGTTTCAGAAGGTGGGTAATAACAAACTCCTCCAAGCCAAAGGAGTATATTCTAACCCAATGCAAGAGAGCTAAAAACCTTGAAGAAAGGTTAGAGGAATTGCTACCTGAAATAACCAGTTTAGAGAAGAACATGAATGACCTGATGGAGCTGAAAAACACAGCACAAGAACTTTGTGAAACATACACAAGTATCAACAGCCAAATTGATCAAGTGGAAGAAAGGATATCAGAGATTGAAGATCAACTTAATGAAATAAAGTGTGAAGACAAGATTAGAGAAAAAAGAATGAAAGGGAACAAACAAAGCCTCCAAGAAATAGGGGACTATGTGAAAAGACCAAACCTACATTTGATTGATGCACCTGAAAGTGACAGGGAGAATGGAACCAAGTTGGAAAACACTTCAGGATATTATCCAAGAGAACTTCCCCAACCTAGCAAGACAGGCCAACATTCAAATTGAGGAAATACAGAGAACACCACAAAGATACTCCTCGAGAAGAGCAACCCCAAGACACATAATCGTTGATTCACTAAGGTTGAAATGAAGGAAAAAATGTTAAAAGCAGCTAGAGAGAAGGGTCGGGTTACCTACAAAGGGAAGCCCATCAGACTAACAGCAGATCTCTCTGCAGAAACCCTACAGGCCAGAAAAGAGTGGGGGCCAATATTCAACATTCTTAAAGAAAGGAATTTTCAACCCAGAATTTTGTATCCAGCCAAACTAAGCTTCATAAGTGAAGGAGAAATACAGTCCTTTACAGACAAGCAAATGCTGAGAGATTTTGTCACCACTAGGCCTGCCTTACAAGAGCTCCTGAAGGAAGCACTAAATATGGAAAGGAAAAATTGGTTCTAACTGCTGCAAAAACATACCAAATTGTGAAGACCATCAACAGTATGAAGAAACTAATGGGCATCAACTAATGAGCAAACTAACTGGCTAGCATCAAAATGACAGGATCAGATTTATATATAACAAAATCAACCTAAAAGTAAACAGGCTAAGTGCCACAGTTAAAAGACACAGACTGGCAAGTTGGATAAAGAGTCAAGACCCATCAGTGTGCTGTATTCAGGAGACTCATGTCACATGCAAAGACATGTGCTCAAAATAAAGGGACAGAGGAAGATTTACCAAGCAAATGGAAAGCAAAAAAAAAAAAAAAAAAAAAAAAAAAGGCAGGGGTTGCAATCCAAGTCTCTGATAGAACAGACTTTAAACCAATGAAGATCAAAAAAGACAAGATGGGCATTACATAATGGTAAAGGGATCAACGCAACAAGAAAAGTTAACTATCCTAAGTATATATGCACCCAATACAGGAGCACCCAGATTCATAAAGCAAGTTCTTAGAGACCTACAAAGAGACTTAGACTCCCACACAATAATAGTGAGAGACTTCAACACCCCACTGTCAATATTTGACAGATCAATAAGACAGAAAATTAACAAGAATATTCAGGACTTGAACTCAGCTCTGGATCAAACAGACCTAATAGACATCTACAGAACTCTCCACCCCAAATCAACAGAATAGACATTCTTCTTAGCACCACATCACACTTATTCTAAAATTGACCATATGATTGCAAGTAAAACACTCCTCAGCAAATGCAAAACAATGGAAATCATAACACAGTCTCTGAGACCTCAGTGCAATCAAATTAGAACTCAGGATTATGAAACTCACTCAAAACTGCACAACTGCATGGAAACTGAACAACCTGTTCCTGAATGAATACTGGGAAAATAATGAAATTAAGGCAGAAACAAAGAAGTTCTGTGAAACCAATGAGAACCAAGACACAACATACCCAAATCTCTGGGACACAGCTAAAGCAGAGTTTAGAGGGAAGTTTATAGCACTAAATGCCCACAGGAGAAAGAGAAAGGATGTAAAATGTAAAATTGACATCCTAACACCACAATTAAAAGAACTAGAGAAGCAAGAGCAAACTAATTCAAAAGCTAGTAGAAGACAAGAAATAACTAAGGTGAGAGCAGAACTGAAGGAGAGAGAAACACAAAAAACCCTTCAAAAAATCAATGAATCCAGGAGCTGGTGTTTTTGAAAAGATTAACAAAATAGATAGACCACTGGCAAGGCTAATAAAGAAGAAAAGAGAGAAGAATCAAATAGGCACAATCAAAAAATGCTAAAGGGGGTATCACCACTGATACCACAGAAATACCAACTACCGTCAGAGAATACTATAAACATCTCTGTGCCAATAATCTAGAAAATCTAGAAGAAATGGATAAATTCCTGGACACATACACCTTCCCAAGAGTAAACCAGGAAGAAGTCGAATCCCTGAATAGACCAATAACAAGTTCTGAAATTGAGACAGTAATTAATAGCCTACCAACCAAAAAAATCCCAGGAGCAGATGGATTCACAGCTGAATTCTGCCAGAGATACAAAGAGAAGCTGGTACCATTCCTTCTGAAACTATTCCATACAATAGAAAAAGAGAGAATCCTCCTTAACTCATTTTATAAGCCAAGCATCATCCTGATACCATAACCTGGCAGAGACACAACAAAAAAAGAAAATTTCAGCCAATATCCCTGATGAATATCAGTGTGAAAACCCTCAATAAAATACTGGCAAACCAAATCCAGCAGCACATCAAAAAGCTTATCCACCACAAACAAGTCGGCTTCATCCCTGTAATGCAAGGCTGGTTCAACAAATGCAAATCAATAAACATAATCCATCACATAAACAGAACCAATGAAAAAAAAAACCACATGATTATCTCAATAGATACAGAAAAGGCCATCAATGAAATTCAACACTGCTTCATGCTAAAAACTCTCAATAAGCTTCATATTGATGGAACATATCTCAAAATAATAAGAGCTATTTATGGCAGACCCACAGCCAATATCATACTGAATCAACAAAAGCTGGAAGCATTCCCTTTGAAAAGTGGCACAAGACAAGGATGTCCTCTCTCACCACTCCTATTCAGCATAGTATTGGAAGTTCTGTTCAGGGCAGTCAGAAAAGAGGAAGAAATAAAGCATATTCATATAGGAGGAGAAGAAGTTAAATTGTCTCTGTTCGCAGAGTACATGATTGTCTATTTAGAAAACCCCATTGTCTCAACCCAAAATCTCAAGCTGATAAGCAACTTCAGCAAAGTCTCAGGATATAAAATCAATGTGCAGAAATCACAAGTATTCCTGTACAACAATAATAGACAGAGAGCGAAATCATGAGTGAACTCCCATTCACAATTGCTACAAAGAGAATAAAATACCTAGGCATACAACATACAAGGGATGTGAAGGACATCTTCAAGGAGAACTACAAACTTCACTACTCAAGGAAATAAGAGAGGACACAAACAAATGGAAAAACTTTCCATGCTCGTGGATAGGAAGAATCAATCTTGTGAAAATGGCCATATCACCCAAAGTAATTTATAGATTCAATCCTATCCCTATTGAGCTACCATTGACTTTCTTTATAGAATTAGAAAAAAAACTACTTGCCGGGCGCGGTGGCTCACGCCTGTAATCCCAGCACTTTGGGAGGCCGAGGCGGGCGGATCACAAGGTCAGGAGATCGAGACCACGGTGAAACCCCGTCTCTACTAAAAATACAAAAAATTAGCCGGGCGCGGTTGTGGGCGCCTGTAGTCCCAGCTACTCGGGAGGCTGAGGCAGGAGAATGGCGTGAACCCGGGAGGCGGAGCTTGCAGTGAGCCGAGATCGCGCCACTGCACTCCAGCCTGGGCGACAGAGCCAGACTCCGTCTCAAAAAAAAAAAAAAAAAAAAAAAAAAAAAAAAAAAAAAAGAAAAAAAACTACTTTAAATTTCATATGGAACCAAAAAAAGCCCATATAGCCAACACAATCCTAAGCAAAAAGAACAAAGCTGGAGGCAGCACACTACCTGCCTTCAAACTATACTACAAGCCTACAGTAACCAAAACAGCATGGTATTGGTACCAAAACAGATATATTGACCAATGGAACAGAAGAGAGGCCTCAGAAATAATGCTACACATCTACAACCATCTGATCTTTGGCAAACCTGACAAAAACAAGCACTGGGCAAAGCATTCCCTATTTAATAAATGGTGTTGGGAAAACTGGCTAGCCATATGCAGAAAACTGAAGCTGGACCCCTTTCTTACACCTTATACAAAAATTAACTTAAGATGGATTAAAGACTTAACTGTAAGACCTAAAGCCATAAAAACCCTAGAAGAAAACCTAGGCAATACCATTCAGGACATAGGCATGGGCAAAGACTTCATGACTAAAACACCAAAAGCAATGGCAACAAAAGCCAAAATTGACAAATGGGATCTTATTAAACTAAAGAGCTTCTGCACAGCAAAGGAAACTATCTTCAGAGTGAACAAGCAGCCTACAGAATGGGAGAAAATTTTTGCAATCTATCCATCTGACAAAGGGCTAATGTCCAGAATCTACAAGGAACTTAAACAAATTTACAGGAAAAAAAAGCAAACGACTCCATCAAAAAGTGGGGGAAGGATATGAACAGACACTTCTTAAAAGAAGACATTTATGTGGCCAATAAGCATATGAACAAAAGCTCATCATCAGTGGTCATTAATGAAATGCAAATCAAAACCGCAATGAGATACCATCTCCTGGCAGTTAGAATGGCAATCATTAAAAAATCAGGAAACAACAGATGCTGGAGAGGATGTGGAGAAATAGGAATACTTTTACACTGTTGGTGGGAGTGTAAATTAGTTCAACCATTGTGGAAGACAGTGTGGTGATTCCTCAAGGATCTAGAACCGAAATAACATTTGACTCAGCAATCCCATTACTGGGTATATACCCAAAGTATAAATCATTCTACAATAAAGACACATGCACATGTATGTTTATTGCAGCAGTATTTATAATAGCAAAGACTTGGAACCCACCCAAATGCCCATCAATGATAGACTGGATAAAGAAAATGTGGCACATATACACTATGGAATACTATGCAGTCATAAAAAAGGATGAGTTCGTGTCCTTTGCAGGGACATGGATGAAGCTGGAAACCATCATTCTCAGCAAACTAACACAGGAACAGAAAACCAAACACTGCATGTTCTCACTCATAAGTGGGAATTGAACAATGAGAACACATGGACACAGGGAGGGGAACATCACACACCAGGGTCTGTCGGCGTGGGGGATTAGAGGAGGGATAGCGTTAGGAGAAATACTTAATGTAGATGATGGATTGATGGGTGCGGCAAACCACCATGGCATGTGTATACCTATGTAACAAACCTGCACATTCTGCGCATGTATCCCAATACTTAAAGTATAATAACTTTAAAAAATGGGGAAGACAAGCCTTTTTAGGAATGTTGCCATAATGACCATGTAGACTGATTTGAAATATAGTGTATCAACTTTGGGAGATCCTGTCTCTATAAAAAATTTAAAAATTACCTGGATGTGGTGATGTGAACCTGTGGTCCCAGCTGGTTGGGAGGCTGAAGTGGGAGGATTGTTTGAGCCTAGGAGGTTGAGACTGCAGTGAGCCTTGATCGTACCACTGCACTTCAGCCTGGTGACAGATCAAGACCTTGTCTTAAAAAAAAAAATAGCCTACATATACAACCAATTCAAAATATAGTGAATCTTGGCCGGGAGCTATGGTTCACACCTATAATCCCAACACTTTGGGAGGCTGAGATGAGAGGATCACTTGAGACCAGGATTTCAAGACCAGCCTAGGCAACATAGTGACACCCTGTTTCAAAAAATTAGGCAAGTGTGGTGGTGTGCACCTGTAGTCCTGGTTACTAGGGAGGCTGAGGTGGGTGGATCACTTGAGCCTGGGAGATTGAGGCTGCATTGAGCTATGATTGTACCATTTTACTCCAGCCTGAGTGATAGAGAGTCCTGTTCTCAAATAAGTAAATAAATAAAAAGAATGAAATAGAGTGAATTTCATTATGTAATGCGTCGGTTTTTAAAATTTAATGACATCTGATTCTGATTCTTTGAATACTTTCAGTGCTTAAGCTGCTGGGTTGGGGTTTTGGTTCTGTTTTCGTTCTTTTTTTTTTTTTTTTTTTTGAGATGGAGTCTCGCTCTGTCGTCCAGGCTGGAGTACAGTGGTGCGATCTTGGCTCACTGCAACCTCTGCAGGTTGAGTTTTTTCCCTCTTAGGTGTAATAGATCAAGGAGTCACCTTACATTCTTTATGTTTAA
This sequence comes from Macaca mulatta, assembly GCF_049350105.2. NCBI lineage: Eukaryota > Metazoa > Chordata > Mammalia > Primates > Cercopithecidae > Macaca > Macaca mulatta. The sequence goes on from NC_133422.1 coordinate 27,620,523, forward strand.
GGATTTCTGATTTTTGAAACCAGGTTGCCCAAGAAACATGTATAAGATTAAATATTTTGTAAAAGACTTCCCTTTATGTTTCAATAGCATTCTTCTTTAAAAGATCTATTTTTTTCCACAGTAAGACACCATGTTCTTTTACTATAAAATTGATCAAACAGGAATTGATTAAAACTTTAAAGAATTCTCGGCCGGGCGCGGTGGCTCAAGCCTGTAATCCCAGCACTTTGGGAGGCCGAGACGGGCGGATCACGAGGTCGGGAGATCGAGACCATCCTGGTTAACACGGTGAAACCCCGTCTCTACTAAAAAATACAAAAAACTAGCCGGGCGAGGTGGCGGGCGCCTGTAGTCCCAGCTACTCGGGAGGCTGAGGCAGGAGAATGGCGTGAACCCGGGAGGCGGAGCTTGCAGTGAGCTGAGATCCGGCCACTGCACCCCAGCCTGGGTGACAGCGCGAGACTCTGTCTCAAAAAAAAAAAAAAAAAAAAAAAGAATTCTCTTATTAAAAGTTTTGAAGGCCATAATTGAAATTGTACGTAACATTGAGAACAGGGGATATGCCAAAAAAAAAAAAAAAAAAAAAAAAAAAATCAGATAAGAGAGTATGTGAGACTTAAAACAGAAATAAATTCATTTAAGTTCAAAAGAAAGTGTGAGCCAGGCATAGTGGTACACACCTGTAGTTGAAGCTACTCTAGAGGCTGAGACAAGAGGATCACTTAAGGCCACAGGAGTTTGAGGCTTCGTTGCTCTATGATGACACCTATGAATAGCCACAGCACTCCAGCCTAGGCAACATAACGAGACACTGTCTCTTAAAAGAAGAAAGAAAGAAAAAAAATATGGAACACTGATATTTTAAAATTTTAAAAGAATTATTCTAAACTTACTTTAGTCATTTTGCATGCAGCACGTGTTTGCCATGGTGAAATGTGACTTCCGTCTCTAATTTATACTAATGAAAAAAGCAGTTTTCTCATTTGGGATTCTTTTGATGCTCATTATGATAAAATTTTCTATTTAAGTGTAGAAACAAATAAACCTTTTTCAATTTGAGAAATGAACATTTGTAATTTATGTTGACAGAATATATTTATTTTCTATAGAAAGATCTTTTAGCCTAAGGGGGAAAAATTTTAAATTCTAGACTAGTATTATCATAAGTCTATTGGTATCATTTGGAAGTGATTTACCTTCCTTTCATTATTGTAAACACTTAATACTTTATGGTACTTTTTACCAGAATGTGAGTCATCTACCCAAGTTCAAAGAGTTGAACCAACTTTTATAGAGTTGGATGGAAGTAGAAGAGGAAAGATTTAAAAGGTGATGAATGATGATTATAGCAAAGTAAAAGTTGATGGGAATGATGGTTGAAGCAGGTTCAGACAAGTAGGGAAAGGAAATCAAGAGGAGTGAAAATGTTATTGTGATAAGATTTAAAACTTTAATAAGCATATTTATCTGTGCATACACTTGAGTTGTCCCTTCTTCCTTATCTTTTTTTGAACTCTCTTGCTGCTTCCTCATCTCCAGCTCTTAGAATCGTATCACGTCTTTTCTATGGAGTCTTCTTAGTCTCATCAGTTCCTTTTCTGTACTTCCACAGTACTTAGTTTGCCTTTTAAGACATATTCATGCAATTCAATTAAGAATGAAAAGGCCATGTGTGGTGGCTCATGCATGTAATCCTAGCACTTTGGGAGGCCAAAGCGGGCAGACCTCTTGATGTCAGGAGTTCAAAACCAGCCTAGCCAGCATGGTGAAACTCTGTCTCTACTAAAAATACAAAAAAATCATCCAGATATGGTGGCTCACACCTGTAATCCCAGCTACTCAGAAGGCTAAGGCAGGAGAATCGCTTGAACCCGGGAGGCAGAGGTTGCAGTGACAGAGATCATGCCACTGCACTGCAGCCTGGGTGACAGAGCAAGACTCTGTCTCAAAAAAAAAAGAAAAAAATAATAATACAAAACAAAGAAATAATTGCAATACAAGATATAACAATAGCTATTAGTAACACATAAAGATGAGAGTCTACGAATTTAGTAAAGAGCTTCTTGAGGAGATGATGTGTAATGAAGGCTAGCCTTTACAGTTGAATACAAAATTTTAAGTTTCAGGTCTTGAAGGCTTGAGCCATTCCTGGTAATAATGTCCCATTAGTATAGTCATGCTGCCTTTCTCATCCCAAAACACAGAAAACTATTTGACTATTTTCTCCATTCTCTCAAGGATGCTACGTAACCTAGTCCTACTCTGAATTCCTAGAAGATGTTAATTCTTCACATATAATATGTGCCTTGTTGCATAAAGGCTGAATTTGGTCATAAAACCTTAACTGGGAAAGGCTAGGTGGGTTGTAGCTTTCAAAAATTTTTCACCCACTCTAGAAGCTGCAAAGTATAATGAAAGGACCAGTTTCACTAGGTGTTAAGTGACCTGGATTCTAATCCCAGTTACTAAAAATTAATGTGCATCTCCTGAGCCCCACCTGCTCAGGAGGCAGAGGTGGAAGGATCTCTTGAGCCCAGGAATTCCAGTCTAGCCTGGGCAATATAGAGAGACCTCAACTCTTAAAGGAAAAAATATTAACACGAGCTTGAGCAAATAATTTAGCTTCTCTGTTGTGTATTTGTAAAAGGAGAGTATTAAATTAGACCTATAGAATTCTTTTCAACCCTCAATTTTCTATCTAATTTAGTCTCCACACGAATTTTGAATGATAGAAAGAGCATATATTATTGTCTCAATTTTACAGATCAAGAAACTAAAATTCAGAGAAGTTGTGACTTGCTTAGGATTACAAAGTGATTATTGGTGGAGAACAATGAAGTCAAAACTAAAAGCTGGGTCCTCACAAGAAGTACCCAACCCAGTTCCTTATACATGTTTGTCTAATGAAAGAATACAACTCAGTGAGTGCATGCATAAAGGGATAGTAGAAATCACTGTGACCTAGAGATCCAGAATCCTTGATTTCTAAATTTTGACCTTACCTTGGGCAAACTGCCCTGAACTTTAAGATGGATATAATATGCCCTTTTGACCTTATGAAGAGTTTTCAGAATAAAATGAAATGAAAACAAATTTTGAATGTAAAACTCCAAAAAGATACTATTATAGATGAAATCACCTATACTATGTTAACTTTATAGAAATAAAGGTTATGTTGTGGGAAAACATGGAACAATAAGATTTATTTTGTTTTCTTCACCAAATAGAATGCCTGTGCTCTGTCAGATAAAGAAGTGATCATGTGATGCATTTGGTATGCCTTTTTTAGCACTTTTGCTATTGTACAGCCAATTTAAATCAAATAGACATAAGCTTTGCTTATAAAAACCACATATATTTCTAAGTTAGTTTGCTTAGTGGTTAACAAGTTGTATATTGCATTAGTCTTAATATCCTCTAATGTTGGAGCTAGCACTAGATCCTAGAAATTCATAATAAAAGTCCACCTTACCCCTGTTACAACTAGCCATTCATCTTCTTTGGTATATAGTTTAGCTCTCCTTCCAGTCACTCAAGTACAACTTAGGAAACTAAAACCATAGCTGATTATTGCTGGAGTGGGAACTCGAATCCTAGTTTCTTGACTTCTAGTCAGATTTTCTCATTGTAACAGGTAGCTTTCACCCCTTTTTTTCTTACTGATGTTGCGCTAGTTCATTCTTGCATTGCTATAAAGAAATACCTGAGACTGAGTAATTTATAAAGAAAAGAGTAGGGTTTAGTTGACTCACGGTTCTTCAGGCTGTACAGGAAGCATGGCACCAGCATCTCTTCGGCTTCTGGTGAGTCCTTAGGGAGCTTATATTCATGGCAGAAGTCGGAGGGGGAACAGGCATGTCACATGGTAGCAGTAGGAGCAAGAGGAAGGAGGAGGTCCCATACCCTTTTTAAACAAGCAGATCTCTTGTGAACTAACTGAGCGAGAGCTCAGTTATCACCAAGGGGATGGTGCTAAACTGTTCATGAGGGATCCACCCTCATGATGTAGTCACTTTCTACCAAACCTCACCTCCAGCATTGGGGATCACATTTCAACATGAGATTTGGGAGGGACAAACATTCAAACCATATCAGACATAAAATAGGAAACTTGGTCCATAGCTTAGGTAAATATTAAGCAAAGAACTTTGTTTTTAAATGTGTAAGCTATATAGACTTTTAAAAACACTAAATTCTAACATTATGATATAAATGTAAGATTAAGAGATTTTAGACATTTTCATCCTTTTGTACATTAAAATCGTATGATGGCCATCCTTCATTTTTAGCTTCATCTTTATTTATTTAAAAAGTTTGCATTTGTACATAATAATGTGCCAAGTTTTATACAAAAGCAGGAAATATCTCTGCTGCTTTCAAATAATTAGAACAGGGTTTTCTGTGAATAGCAAATTTAACACCTTCCAGCACAGATTATTATCAGAAATCCAAGTACTCTTCAGTTTAAGTAAATACTTATTGACTTGTACCTTTTACCTATTACTGAGGGGTAGAAGCTGAAAAGGATTGGTCTCTCAGGATGCTCCTGGATGCTAAATGCTTGTGGCTAGAAAGGTATTCTCTGATATACTTGAATTCTCTTGCTCCCAGTAGTGAAATTGTATGTATTAAAAGTTTAAGCATTGTTTACTCCCAGATTTATATTTGCTGGTTTTTCATATTGTTGTAATGTTATGAAATGTAAGTGCAAAAAAGGATTGTTTTAGTCAAACCAAGTTCAGTGCTTTGAAATGACTCAGAGGCATGTTGCAGAAAATATTGTAGAGTTAGATGTAGAAAAGATACGAGGGGGCAACATAAGAAACTAGAAAGGATTGGTAGGTGCAGTGACACATGCCTGTAGTCCCAGCTACCCGGTAGGCTGAGGTGGGAGGATCGCTGGAGTTCTGGGCTGTGTGCAGTTCTGCATCAATATGGTGACCTCCTGGGAGCAGGGGACGGCCAGGTTGCCTAAGGAGGGGCGAACCCGCCCAGGTCAGAAAGTAGAAGGATTGTGTCTCTAGATAGATTTGACTAAATAATTTTATTGCAAGAACAACATAAAGTGGAAAGAAAACATCAGTCCATCATATGAATTATATGAGTTATAACATTTACAGAATAGTTAAATGACAAATTTCTTTATAGAAACAAGTCTGTTAGAACAAACTAACAAAAAATAACAACCCATTCAAAAAAGTGGGAAATGTGTCTAAACAAGCATATCATTTTGTCCTTAACTTAAAAGTGGTTCTCAGTCAGTTTTAGGTATCCAAATTTAATATTTGTATTTTTTTTTTAAGTTTTGGCCTTCAAAATAAAAATGACTATACATTTGATTAGATTTCTTTCTTTTTTTTTCTTTTTATTATAAATGACTGATTTTTAAGGACTAGTGCTTTGAACATTAATGCAAGTATGCTTAAAACCAAAAACATATTTTGACTTTAGGTATTTATGTAGATAAATGTTTTGCTCTTAACCCAATTGGAATTCAACGAAAGAGAGTAGTCTGAATTCAACGAAAGAGACAAGCTCTTTAACAGATACTGATACTCAAAGGTAAAGAAGAATTATTGGTATGATTCTAAGCCACTAGCCATCTATTCTCAGAACAAAATTTCTGTGTTCACTTTTTTTTATTGGTTTTCTAGTGTGCTTGCTTTAATCAACTGTTTTCACACGTGTGGAAACTTTGAGGGTTTCCTGTCTATACTAGCAGATACAAGCACTACTCCAGAAAGGTTAGAAACCAAAGACCAAAGGACTGCTTCTACAAAAGGCTCCCTGTTAAAGCCCAGCCTTTTGTTGTTGTTTTAGTTAAACAGAAGTGGTCTATTTCAGCCTAACCAAAAAAGATTGCTGGATTTTTGCTCTGGCCATATAAATAGGAAATTAAGACAGGCATATTAAAATTTTTTCCTGCTTATGTTGTCTTCATTTCTGGGTTTATTGATATTTATTTTTTTATCCAGTAGGGAAATATTTATGAAGTGTAACTGTGTACCAGGTGCTTTTCTAGGTACTGGGAATATAGCAGTGAATAAAACAAAATCCCTGATCTTATATTTTATTTGGAGAAGACAATCACTAAATAAACAATTATACAACTGGTCATATGGTGATAAGTTCTCTGAAGAAAAATAATTTAGGAGGAAAAAGGGGGTGGGCTCTTACTGTTCTATATAGGGAGGTCAAAGAAGGCCTTGCTAATAAGGAATGAATCATGTGGCTGTCTCGGGGAATTAACCTTTAACTGATCAACATCTTTAAAAGGCCTTCCCTAATCTGTATTTCCAGCTCACCTCCCAGAAATTCACTCACCATGTTCATGTCCCCAAGATCTTTGGGGCAATTAGAAATTTCTAAACAGTGTTTTGACTTGGTAAGATTCTACATGGCTACTTCTGGTTCTTATTTTTCATGGCACCTCATAAAATAGGAATGTATGTTTTGTTTTGTTTTGGGCTACTTGCCAGCGTTCTGAAACTAAATACTTCTAAGAGAGTAGCTGTCTCTTATTAAAGAGCCTCAGGTCAACAGTTCCATTTCAGTCACATTCCACCCTGACTTCTCTCTTCTCGCCATTCAGTGATTAGGTTAATGTCTTTTACTCTTTGATGCTTTGGTTAGCATCCTGTTTATTTAAAGGTTACAAGAATATATGTTCTTTAAATGTTGAGAATTAAAAGAAATAATTTCTTCAATCATAATAACTTTGTATTTTATACTACAAATTGAAACATTGAAGTTTTAAAATTCTTCTTCAATGAGCCAGGCCTAGTGGCTCATGCCTGTAATCCTTGCACTTTGGGAGGCTGAGGTAGGAGGATCACTTGAGGCCAGTAGTTTGAGAATGGCCTGGGTAGCATAGTGAGAATCAATCTCCATCTTAAAAATAAATAAATAAATAAATATAAATAAAATTCTTCTTCAGTGAATCTGTTTTTTGATTCAGTCTTGATAATAAAAAGGGAGAAAAAATTTTTTAACAGATAGGTTATTTCAATATTGCTCTGTCAGCAATATCTGGAAATAGCATTAGTCATTTTGCTTCAGGTGCTTTTATCCAACAAGCCTAGGACTCCTAAGATTCCCTTCCCCATTAGGAAGCTCCTGGCAAGCAAGTGAAACCAGCAGAAGGGACCTAGCCACAAAAAACACCGTGGTCCAGGAAGTCTCTTTGACCCTACAGCCGAGACTCTTTCTCAACCCAGAAACATCAGGGCTGTAGAGGGACACTCTTCAGGGGTTTCCACTATATACCATTCCACCAGGCAGCCTGACCTGGTGAAAATGTGTAGGTCCATGTATCCACCACCGCAAGCAATTGCACCCACATCCCTCCAGCCTCTCTACCCCTGTCCCTAATACCTGGCCACTACTAATCTGCCCTTCATTTCTCAAATTTTGTTATTTCAAAAATGTTATATAAATGGAATCAAACAGGATTAGTTTTTTTCTCACTCAGTATAATTTTCTGGAGATCGGTCACGATATTGCATGTATCAATAGTTCATACCTTTTTATTGCTGACTAGTATTTTGTAGTATGAATGTACTACAGTTTCTTTGGTCAGACACATGTTGAAGAATATCAAGGCAGGTTCCAGTTTTTGGCTATCACAAATAAAGCTGCTATGAACATTTGCATTTTGTATGAATGTGGGTTTTCATTTCTCTGGGATAAATGCCTAATGAATAAAATTGCAGAGTTGTATGGTTATTGTGCATTTTCTTTGATCAAAGACTGCAAAAGTATTTTCCAGAATGGTTGAATCATTTTAAATTTCCGCCAGCAATATATGAGCGAGTGATCCACTTTCTCTGCATTCTTTCCATCATTTGGTGGTGTCTTTATTTTTTATTTTAGTCATTCTGTAGTGTAAGGATATCTCAGTGAGGTTATAATTTGCATTTCCCATCAGGATGATAGCTAATGATATTGATTAACCTTTCCCTGTTTATTTGTGACCTGTATTTCCTCTCTGGTGAAATTTCTCTTCATGTCTTTGCTCATTTTCTGATTGGATTGTTCGTTTTTTACCATTGAGTTTTGAGGGTTCTTTATATGTTCTCAGAACTGGTCTTTTTTAGTAGATATGTGGTTAGCAAATATTTTCTCTTGGCCTGTAGCTTCTTTCTTCATCTTCTTCACATCATCTTTCTCATCCAAAAGTTTTTAATTTTGATAAAGTCCAGTTTATCACTATTTCCTTTTATGGATTATACTTTTGGTGTCAAATCTAAGAACTCCAGATCCTGAAGATTTTCCCTTATACTTAAAAAATTATAGTTTCACATTTTAATTCCATGATCCATTTTAAGTTTATTTTTGTACAAGGTTTGAGATTTGGGTTGAGGTTCTTTTTAGGGGGTGCTGAGATAGGGCACCATGGATGTTCACTTGTTTCAGCACCATTTGTCTTAAAGGCTATCCTTTTTCTATTGATTTGTTTTTGTATCTTTGTCAAAAAAGGAACAACAAAAAAAGATAAGACAAATAGATGTAGAATTTAATCATATTAATAATTGCATTAAATGTCAGTGCTCTAAGCAGCCCAGTTAAAAGGCAGAGATTATCAGAGTGGATGAAAAACAAAACCCAACTCTATGCTATCCAAAAGAAATCTATTGTAAATATAAAAACACAAGTATGTTAAAAGGATGAATGAAAAGATTAGGTCCTGGATGGAACTGAGGTTAACTAGGGATAATTTTAAGATTTGTACTATGGGTGATTAGGTATTTGATAACACAATTAACTGAAGTAGGTATTGAAAGACCATCTCATAGCTGGTTGGTGATGAAGGTAATGAGTTCATGTTAATGTTTGAACCTATTATATTTGAGATGTTTGCCACATATTCATGTGGATATCTTTGGTTTCCAGTTGGAAATATGGAACTAGAACTTAAAAGCATAGTTTTAGTCAGAAATGTAGACTTAGGAATAATATAGATATAGTTAAAATCATGAGGCCAGGTGCTGTGGCTCACACTTATAATCTCAGCACTTTAGGAGGCCAAGGCAGGTGGATCACCTGAGGTCAGAAGTTCGAGACCAGCCTGGCCAACATGGCGAAAACCTATCTCTACTAAAAATGCAAAAATTAGCTGAGTATGGTGGCACATGCCTGTAATTCCAGCTACTTGGGAGGCTGAGGCAGGAGAATTGCTTGAACCCGGGAGACGGAGGTTGCAGTGAGCTGAGATTGCACCACTGCACTCCAGCCTGGGCAACAAGAGCAAGACTCTCTCTTAAAAAAAAAAAATGTCAGCCAGCATATGTGTTGGCAAGCGGATCTGCAGAAATACTAGTATTAAAGGACCAGCAAGGTAAAATGGAAAAGATCCTCAGAAAGGCCAAGGTCTGCCAAAATTCTTCTATTTTCTATTCTAGTTTCCTCTTGTGAGGCAAAATAGTCTTAGAATTTAGCTTAGGGTAGTACAAAAACATTTCCTGTAATGTAGTTCTAATAATATTCCTTAAAATACCCAGAAAACAATAGCAATTCCACCTTCCACTTCCTCTATTGTTAATTTTTCTACTAGCACTACAGGCTTGCACTTACTTCGATAATCAGAATCTCTTTTAGGAGCACCTTGACTTAATAGCCTTGGAGTTCTTTACTCTCTAGACAAGTTCAAGCTTGCCTTAGAAATGTATGTTAATTATGAAAAGTCATATAGAACAGACTTATAGCTTCTACTTTTTCTATCAGTATTATTTACCCGGTGGAATTTATACTAATCTTGCTGACAGAAAGAGCCTGGCTTCCTTCACAAGACTAGGTAGCAAAACAGAGTGAAGTGTTGTGTAGAGAGGAATTAGGCTGACAGTTACTTTGAGTAGATAAGTAGTAACATGGGACGAGTACCAGAGAAAACTACTGCCCAAGTCCTGGATAGAAACAATGCTATAGAAAAAAATATACATATTTTACTTTCAAAAGTTAAGTATTCCATGAAATCTTTTCTTCATAGTTAAAAAAGATCAATGACTATATTAATTATCTGTTAGAACAACTAACATTTATTATCTCACACAATTTCTGAAAGTCAGGAAACTGGGAGTGGCTTAACTGTATGGTTTTGACTCATGTTTCCTCATGAGAGATTCTTAAATTGTCAACCAAGCCTGCAACTGGTTTAAGGCTTCACTGGGATTGGAGAGTCTACCTCTAAGTTCACTCATGTGGTTGTTGGCAGGCCTTAGTTCTTTGCTGGCTGATGGCCAGGGGCTTCATTTTTTTTGCCACGTGAGCCTCTCCATAGCGCTACTCCATAGCAGCTCCCTGGCTCAATCCCAGTGGAAGAGATCCTAGAGAGGGAGAGAACCTAATATGGAAACTGCAGGTTTTTATAAATTCATCACAGAAGTGACATGCTATCATTTCTGCCGTATGTCATTGGCCCACAGACTAACCCTGGTACAGTTTAGGAATGGTCTACACAAGGGTATAAATACCCAGTGTCAGAGATTATTGGGGTGATGTTGGAGGCTGGCTGCCATAGTTGTGACTTAGTGTCAATTAGAAAACAAATCCTATCATCTGTTTTCTTGTTTGTGCTTCGCTATAGTTAATTTAACTCATGACATGGCTGCATCATATGTCAGTATTCTAGAAATATTTACCAAGTGTCCATTATATGCTTGGCACTGGAATTTAAAGAACTCTCTGAAAGTCCCATCCGAACCCTGGTAGTCACCTGCCTAAAATCCTTCAGTGAGTTTATATTTTGCTATTTCCTTGCTATGAAATCTGTATTTTAGCATTATGGAAAGAAAAATTTATGTCTCAAAGGCTTGTGTGTCAGGTGCCCTTCTAAGCACTTTACATTTATTATCTCATTTAATTGTCAAAACAGCCCTATAGTAAGTATTATTTTTCTTATCTTATAGATTAGCTACATGAAGTTTCCCTAGGGCCATATTATTTTTTTCTTCTGTCGCTTCTGAGTGCTCTATTCCTCTGCTTTTTACTTAAAATAATTTGTTCTTTCTTTAGGATTCAACTCAAGCATAACCTCTTCCAAGAAGTTTTCTCTAATACTCCTAATCTGAGTTAGTTGTCTCTTCTGATTTTCATGGCATCCTGTGCATTCTTTTATTGTGGTACTTAACACTTTGTATTGCTATTTTTTTATTTACTTATCTGGTTTTTTTTTTTTTATTAGACTGTAAACTATAGCATAAAACTTCAAAACAAGGGCTCTGAAATCAAACAGTTTGAAACTGTGTCCTGGATCCACCACTTACTCATGTGACTAGACAATTTACTCCTAGTTTACCTTTCTTCACTTACAAAATGGCATTTAAAAAATAGTAACTTCTTTCTAGAGTTTATTGTGAGAATGAAATAATATAAATAATGTGGTTGGTGCTATGCCTGGCATTCAATAAATGTTGTCTCTTAAACTCTTTGAGGGTAGAATTATTGACTGCTTATCACGTGCCATGTATCATACCAAACTTTTTGTGTAGGTTGTTTTATTTTCACAACAACTCTATATGGTGGGTACTACAGTGAATGTGTTATTTCTCTTAGCATCTCTAGATGAGTGGATCAGTGAATGAATGATAGATGGAATTGTGACCAGTGGAGCTAATTATAGGGGTAAACAGCAACCTAGAAACATGGTTAAAAGCATGACAATCGGCAAAGAAAGAGTGAAAGAGATGGTGAGCAAAGGAACGTGACTCCCGTACTAGTATAGCAGCTAACAGCACAAGTTGTAGAAACAGGTAGGCTTGGGTTTGAATCACTGCTCCATCACTTATCAGCCATATAATATGGGGCAAAATTTATAATTTCTATAAAATACAGGTTATCTACTTTATAGACATATTATGAAGATTAAATGAGGTAATATATATAAAATATTTTAAATAGAACCTAGCATATAGTAGATATTCAATAGATATTAACTAGTACTATTGTTAAATTAAGATAATCATGAAGACAGAATTTTGATAGTGAGAGAAATAAAATAGAATCATGAAGTATAAGGTAATGACTTTGATTCATTAATCGTAGTTATCAAAATCAGGCATGATAGAAAGATTCCTACTGTCAGTCTTCTTTATAGTGCAGTATCCTCACCAGTCCACACAATATTTTTGCCCACTGAGTCTGGGATAAAGTTAAAAATTAATCCTCATGAACTAAAGCTAATGAAATGTTTAGAATATTCTGCCTTCTTACCCTATCATCACTTTAGCCCAAATGCTAGGAAAAAGAGAAACAAAAGTTTTCTGTCAGCTATTGAATGTGTTATGATTTAGAGAATTTCTGAGATTCACAGCAGAGTCTGTACTTTTTACATTTGATAGACCTCAGACTTACCTGAGTTATTAGAATTCCAGAAAAAAGGCTTTGGGGAAGGGTTCAAGGCCTTTTTGAACCTAAGAAGACAAGAAATTGAATTGTTACAACAATGTTGCTATTTAAGAAAGAAGATTAAGTCATTTTTCAGAAATTTATATCAGAATTAGAAAAATGCAGAAATATAGTTTATACTTCTTAAGGAGGTGGTGGAGGAGATTAGGTATATACATGCATACATATATACATAGGTCTAAATATATTTTTATGTATATGAGAGAAGTATCAAGAATAGGGTAGGAAAGAGAATAGTAAGATTACATTAGAATCTGCTTAGGAGCTTTTCTAACATGTAGATATTCTCTCTTTTTGGGTATATCAAAATCCTAGGAGTAAACGGGAAACCTGGCATGTGTGTTTAATAAAGCTTCCTTGGGGACTCTGATATATGCTGCCTCCCAAATAAATTACAAGCCATGTCAGAAAGTAGGAGTTTACATTATAAAATATAACTGAAAACTAAAGTCTGATGTTCTAGAAAATATTAACTATTTTTCCTGAGATAGAAGTGGTTGACATTTGGGAGATAACTTTTGCTGTGTTCTGTGAGGCAAAGAGGAGGAAGGCTAGAGTTGATGAAGACATCTTTCTTTTATGTATGATTTTGTCTATGTTGGGCCCTGTTAATTTTCATTTACTTAGGTACAAATAGCTAATGCATCTTTTTTAACTTTAATGTTTGTTATTTATATGCATAGCCTGAATGGAAACATGATCCAAAGTTTAATTTTTTGGTTGAAATTTAGTATTTGGCTTCATATATATAAAGATTGGGGTAAGGCGATCTGCCTTGCCTTGCCTTGCCTTTCTTCCACTGTGTCAAAGAATTTATGATCAAGGGCCAGAGTCAATATTAATTATATGATTTTGTTTTAACCAAGAATAGCTTAGTTAAATTTAAAATTGTAGTTGTACTCATAGATAAAGGGTTTGCTTTGTTAAAGGGGAAAGAAGAGACATCTCTTATACTTGCTTAACTTTTCATTTAAGAAGTTAATGTATTCATAATAAACAGAAAATGAAAGGAGTTTAAAAAGCAAATTGAACACATAGTTATCAGAGAAAACAGTTTTAAAATTATGATTTTAAACTCTCATCTGTATTGCTAAGAAAAGAATGCCCTATATGGTAATAATTAAAAAGTGGGGAAGAAAAAAAGAATCCTGCAGACATTCTAAGGATGACCTAGACCATTGATAATCTAAGCTTGAAGTTAATCATTAGATTTTCTGAACCTTTATTACACTGGGTCTGTTCAGTCTGCTTTAACAAAATTCCATAGACTCGGTGGCTTATAAACAACAGAAATGTGTTTCTCACAGTTCTGGAAGCTGGGAAGTCCAAGATCAAGTTTCCAGCAGATCTGATATCTGGTGGAGGCCTGTTTCTTGGTTCCTCCATGGTGCCTTCTTACCATGTCCTCAGATGGTGGAAGGGACAATGCAGCTCTCTGGGGTCCCTTTTATAAGGGTACTAATCATCCTTTTCATAAGGGATGTGCTGAAACTAAATTGTGCCTGAAGACCCTTATGTTACCTTTACATGTCAAATTTCTATTGTATTTGGCCAACCTTTGATTTTAAGGCACTAGGGCAAGAATGACCAAGAGGTTTCCAAAGGTATAGGAATAGTAACATGTGCATATCAACAAAAATCATTTGGTAGGAACCCAATACCAACCAATAAGCCTACTCCTATTGTCTCAGACCTACTTCCATTTCAGAATTAGAAGCTTTAAGGATTATGAAATTCTGGGAACTTGGAGTAGGTCCACCTAGAAGTAGAAGCAGCAAAGCACAAAAAACCAGTAAAATTTTTTAATAGTGTTGCTTAATTTTTTAAGTGTTATTTACTGGAAAATAAAACTATACCATGTTTAATCACTAAGCAATTTTTAACAAAAAACTTTAGCCCTAGGAATAGGCTAAACATGACACAATTTGCTATCATAGAATAATATATATGGGTAAAGGGTGTACCAGTTAGATTCCCATCAGCAAAAACCGGGTGATTTTCATTCTGTGGTATAGAGGTGCTAGTTAAGAGGCAGGAATTATTTTAAAATGTCTTTAATTTTGATCATGTAATTATAGGATCTATTTATTCACTTGTTTTTAACTTATTCACAAATCTTAGTCATGAGCATTATTAATAGATAATTTGATGCCTTGTCACTTAGCAGTACAAGCATGTTTATTTCTGACTTTTAAACTCTAATTCACCCTTCTTGTGTTTTTCTATTCAGTCATAACCCTCTCCTTCAAAATTTGGTGAGGCATCTTTGACTTTTGTCATAATCAGACATGCTAGCTTCAAGAGCTTTCCTGTTCCTCTTTTAATGTCTGTTTCGCACATTTTATTAGTTCCTTTTACAGTATTAATTCTTCCTACAGTATGAATTTTTTTTTTTTTTTTTTGAGATGGAGTCTCGCTCTGTCGCCCAGGCTGGAGTGCAGTGACGCAGTCTCTGCTCACTGCAAGCTCTGCCTCCAGGGTTCATGCCATTCTCCAGCCTCAGCCTCCCTAGTAGCTGGGACTACAGGCACCCGCCACCATGCCTGGCTAATTTTTTGTATTTTTAGTAGAGATGGGGTTTCATCATGTTAGCCAGGATGGATACAGTACGAATTTTTATTCATTTTGCAAATATTCATCATAGATATTTTTGTCTTATTATTTCAGTTAGAACATGATTTTTTTTCTTTGGATTCAGAAGGTAACTTTCCTATTGCACTTAGGATAAATTCCACAAAAACTCTTTAACAAGGTTTTTTTTCCTGGCTATTAGAAAGCAGGAAGACCCTTGTTGAACTGAAGATAGTAATGATGGGAGAGGACTTTGACTTCTGTAACACCTCATTCAGATAAGTGGCTATTTTAGTTTAATTACATGAATTTTGTCATCTCCCTTGGAGCTGCCTCCCAGAGCTGGTATGTCAGATATCCTCAAGTAAACCTTGACTCAATTTTAGAAATCCTGGCTACTTTTTAGTTAGGAAGTCCTTTCTTTAAGCAATATTTTTAAATTAACGGAACAATCACAAAATATATTTTACATATTGCACTTTTCAAAATACTTTAAAGTACTTTTAAAAATACCCAACACCACAAAGTAACTTAGTTTAAAATAAAATAAAAATTTTTGAAATCAGACCTAATCAAATTTATATATCTCATATTTTCTTTCAAAATTTTGACTAACATATCAATTAATAAATCCACCTTGAAAGACATTTGAAGGTATAAATGTGTTTGTTCATGTGTATAAAATTGTGTCATTGATATAACATTACTATTCTTTAAAGATTTTTATGTTCTGAAAAATATCTCCTCTTAGTCTATAATTGAGCAAAAGGATTACTGTTTTGAAAGACTTAAAAAATACTTAGCTATTTTTTAGCTAAGGAAAAAGATTCCTTTTTCAGTAAATGGATAAAGCTGAAAAATAATAAATTAATAAAATGTTTTAAATAAAAAGTCATAAATATCTTAATACTTAATTCTAGGAAGCTTCTCTATTCATTTGCTTTTTTGTTTTTAAAAAGTTTAAAAGAGTTTTAGTTTTAATATTTATAAACTTCAAATGTTATTATTCCACACTCAGAAAATATTTTTAATGTATTCAGTCACAGTTTACTAAAATAGCTAAGTTTTCTGATCCATAAAATGAATAATAACACTTAATTTTAAGACTTCTTTGAAGATTAAATGAGGTAATACATTCGAATAAAACATTTTAAACTGAAAGTACTTTCATTCTTATGTAAGGAAACCATGAAAGTAAGAGACACATCATTCTATTTTGCCAGTGTATCTTAAATTAACTTGCTTTTATTGTCAGTTTAGTGTTCAGCGCACCAAGGGTACATTTCATACTAAGATTGTGCAAGTGAGAGTAAATGCCTCTTTAAATTTTCCATCTTAGGCACCTCCATTGCTTTTAGACCTGGCTATGTTTTATATTGCTTATATACATTTTTTTTTCTTTTAGAAAAAAGATAAGCTGAAAAACATTTTTGTTGATGACATACTATTGCTGAAATAAAAATAACCCAGAACATATTGGTGTGTAGGAAAAAACTCTCTCAAACTGTGTTTTTCTTCTGCTCTCATACCACCACAACAGTCGTCAACACAAAAGACTTCTGTGACCAAATGGGTGGGTTTTTTTCCCCACACACTAAGCAGCAGATACCAGCTGGGCATCCTCCAATTCAGTTCTGATACTGTCTACTTCGAGATAGTGTCAGATCCCACTGGTTGGGGGCTCAGTGCCCAAGACTGCCCCTCACACCCCCAGACACCAGCCTAGGCTTCCAAAACTTCTGACCTACCAGCTTCAAATTGAGGTTCTCACACCACACTCTTTAGGTTCAGTTAATTTGCTGGAGCAGCTCACAAAAAAAACTCAAGGATACTGGGCACAGTGGCTCAAGCCTGTAATTCCAGCACTTTGGGAGGTCGAAGCGGGCAGCTCACTTGAGGCCAGGAGTTCAAGAACAGCCTGGCCAACATGGCAAAACCCCATCTCTACTAAAAATACAAAAATTATCTGAGTGTGGTGGCACATGCCTGTAGTCCCAGCTACTCCAGAGGCTGAGGCATGAGAATCACCTGAACCCAGGAGGCGGAGGTTGCCGTGAGCTGAGATTGTGCCACTGTACGCCTGCCTGGGCCACAGAGCAAGACTGTCTCAAAAAAACAGAAAAAAGCACATGCGTGTTTATGTGCACTACAGCACAATTCACAATATCAAAGACATGGAATTAACCTAAATGCCCATCAATGTTAGACTGGATAAAGAAAATGTGGTACATATATACCCTAGAATACTATGCAGCCACAAAAAAGAACAAGATCATGTCCTGGCAAGGACATGGTTGGAACTGGAGGCCATTATCCTTAGCAAAATAGAAATAGAAATAGAAATAGAAAATCAAATACTGCATGCTCTGCCTTAAGCAGCAGCCAAATGATGAGAACATGTGGACACATAGAGGGAAACACACTGAGGCTTATTGGAGAGTGGAGGGTGGGATGAGGGAAAAGATCAGAAAAATATCTAATGGGTACTAGGCTTAATACCTGGGTGATGAGATAATCTGTACAACAAACCCCCATGACACACATTTACGTATGTAACAAACCTAAACATGTATCCCTGAACTTAAAATAAAAATTTTAAAAATTAAAAAAAAAAAACACCAACAAAACAAACAAAAAAACAAAAAGGAAAAACCCAAGGAAACACACTTACTGGTTTATTACAAAGAATATTACAAAGGATACAGATGAGGAGATGCGTAGGGTGAGGTATGGGAGCAGGGGTGCAGAGCTTTCATGCCCTCTGGGAGCCCCACCCTCCAGGAACCTCCATGTATTCAGCTATCCAGAAGCTCTCCTAACCCAGTTCCTTTGGGTTTTTATGATGTCAGCATTCCTCCCCTACACTATAGGGCAAAAGCCCTCTCTGGGGAGGCTCTTAAAGACACACAATTTACAACGATGGGGAAAAATTAGAGTCCTGCCTTGGAACAGGTTAAAGGAGGGCAAGAGAAGACCGGAGGCCTGCCTCTGAGGCCTACCACACCCAACATTGTAACAAAACAACAGTTGTTATGTATTTTCAGTTCTGCATACTATTAAGTTAAAGACTTAAGTAAATTGAGTAAATAGTAGTTTTTGCTTTTTAAAAAAAATTTCACAGATCAATAGAGTTAACTCCTGAGTTATATGTATACAACCCCAAAGTTGTTTGCTGTCACTGGAGCTGTGCCTACCCCCGCCTGGCATATTCTTGAGACATTGGAGCTAGGAAGTTGGAAATTGATAGAAAATTTTGTCACTTGTAACAGAGTTAAGGCAGTATGGATATGGTGGACCCTATCACCTGGAATACGTTCCTGAAAGCAACACAGGTCATCAATGCCAAATATTTTTAGGACCCCAATTCTGTACTAAGTGCTAGTGATGTGATAGGAAGCTAGACACAATTGAACTAGCTATCTCTATATTAGTGACTTATCCTAAAACAGCGTTTCTATTGTAATTGGTTTCCTGTTTCTCTTAGAATATTTGAACGTTTTACCATGGTCTTTCAGATTCTGCATGATCATACAGCTTCGTACTTTTTAACCTCTTTAGCAACCTCTCCACTATCCCACCTGGGTACTTTAGTTCTGGTGGCCTCTTCCATTTTCTGAAAGAACGTCGGTTTCTTAGCATATGATCTTTCATCTTTTGGAAGATCTCTGCCCCTTCTCCTTTCAAAGCACAGCCTCCTTCTCACATTTCAAGACTCAGCATCCATGTTACCTTCCCAGATCAGCCTTCCTTCAACCCACCCCATCCACCTGGATCTCCCTGTTTATTCTTCGTGAGAGAACCCTGTTCTTTCATAGGATTGTTTTGAATTTGTCATCACATACTTATTTCCTTGTTTGTGTGCCTCTTCTCGCCAGACCCTAAGCACCATGTAAGTAGGAAGGAAGTATTATTTCAGAGACCCAAGTCTGAAATGGTTTATCTCTTTATACTTTATGGCTAAGGTATACATGTACACGTATTCTGTTTGACTAATATTTGAGGGAAAAAACATGGGGGAAAGGCATAGATAACATATTTTTTAGAGGATTTAGGGTATATATAACTGAGAAGCTTCCCTTTTTTTTTTTTTTTTTCTTTTTTTTGGTGTGGGGGAGAGGGAATCCCGCTCTGTCACCCACACTGGAATAGTACAGTGGCACGATCTCGGCCCACTGCAACCTCTACCTCCTGGGTTCAAGCAATTCTCCTGCCTCAGCCTCCTGAGTAGCTAGGATTACAGGCGCGTGACACCATGCCCGGCTAATTTTTGTATTTTTAGTGGAGATGGGGTTTTGCCATGTTGGCCAGGCTGGTCTCAAACTCCCAATCTCAGGTGATCCACCCGCCTCGGCCCCCCAAGGTGCTAGGATTACAGGTGTGAGCCACCATGCCTGGCCTCATTTTAAATCTTATTCTCACTTTGAGGTGGAGTTAACCTCAGGTAACTTTGAAGACGTCAACCTTCTCACTTTATTCATTTATTCAACAAATGTTTATTGAGCCCTTATTGTGTGCCAGGCAGTTTTAAACATTGGGGATACTATTGAATAAGACAGACAAATACCAAGTTTTCCTGCATCATGCTTGCTAGTAGAGAGATAGTTAATAAATAAGAAAATAAATGAATTTATAACATAACCTCAAGTGGTGATCAATACTATGATGGAAATAGAGCAGAGGTTGGAGTAGCAAATAAGCGGGAGTTATGGCTGTCTCAGGCAAGATGTTTAGACAAGGCTTTGCTTAGGAGGTGCTATTTGAGGAGATATGTGAATAATGGAGTGGGGTGAGTCATAGGAAGCACTGGTCAGAGTATTTTGGGCAGAGGAAACAGCAAGTACAAAAACCCAGAGACAGGAAGAATTATGCCACAGTCATGGAATAGAGAGATGACCAGGATGGCTGGAGTAAGAAGAGTGTTAGAGCAAGAGGTCTGAGAGATATCAGGGGCCCAGAACTCATGTAGTGTTTTGTAAACCAAGATAAGGCATTTGAATTTATTCTGTGTGTGATAGGAAGCTCTTGGAGGGTTTTGAGTGTGGAGGTGGGATAACGTTAGCTCTATGAGGAGATCTAGGAGATAGCAAGAGTAGAAGTATGGAAACCAGTTTGTAGGATGCTTTTGCAGTGGAACAGACAAGAGATAAGAATTGATTTGACTCTAGCAATGGTATAGGCAATGAAAAGAAGTTAGACTTGGAATATATTTTGAATTTAGAGCCAATATGACTTGCC
Source organism: Macaca mulatta (assembly GCF_049350105.2). Lineage (NCBI taxonomy): Eukaryota > Metazoa > Chordata > Mammalia > Primates > Cercopithecidae > Macaca > Macaca mulatta. Next base: position 27,640,731 of record NC_133422.1, read on the forward strand.
TGGTGTCTTGGATAAGAGTATGAGAGAAAGAATAATAATGATGACTCCTTTTCTTTTTTGCTTTGGGCAGCTGGATGTAAGGGGTGATTTAATGATATGGTAAACACTAGGGAGAAGCAGGCCTTTTTTGGGGGTGTTAGAGGATGATTAAAGTTTATTTTATACATAGACATCAAGTGAAGATGTTGAGTAAAGTGAAGTAGGGCAGATGCTTCTGAAATACTCCTTCAAGGCTATTTAGTATCTGACAAATGGAGCATTGTTACCTTTATGGCTGTAATTCCTAGCATAGGGTCTAGTAGAGAACAGACATACAACATATACTGGGTGGATGGATGGATAACTGGGCATACTGTCATACATTTGAGGAAATAGAATGTTCTTTGTATAATGACACTCACAGGTGTAAAGAAGAATCACAACCATAATAATATCAAATATTATATATTGCTCTGTGTCAAGCACTGTTCCCAATTCTTAACATTATTAATGTACTTCTCATATACTATGATTTAAGTTACTATTCTTATCATTAGTATCTCTGCTCTACAGTGAGAAACTTATCGAGGGCCATGTCGCTACAGGTGGCCAGGATTTGAACCCATGTACTGTGGCTCCAGAGTTTGTGCTCCTACCTACTGCACTATACTTTTCCCATGATCATGACATTCATCATCATAAACCAATATCTATATATCTGTGTGACCATTTGGTTTGGGGTGATGGAGTGATAAAAATAATATTTGAATGAAATATGAAGACTATTGGTGAAAAATGCCACCTTAATCCTTGGAAGAGAAATTTACCTTTAGTATAATCCTATTGGGTGAATCTGAAGCACAAATTAGGTTTTATCTCATATCTGAAAAGTATCTAAAATACCTAATTAGTGTACTTAAGTCCTGTTAATTGCACATCTTTGCAAGGTCGTAAGAGTCTCCTAAAATTTCATTGTTTGAGAGAAAAATTGGTAGTAGGCTACTCTTGAATATATGTGGGTTTATACTCATACCATTTTAGTTAAATAAAGATATTCAGTTCATCCATGGCTAGGAAGTATAAAATATTTAGTATAACAATATGTGTATTAGCCGGAATGAATTTCTTAAGGGTTAATTGTTAGCATTACTTTGCTCAGATGAAAGCCATTATTTATACTGCCGTGCCCCTAGTGAATACAGGAAAAGATGGCATGTCAACAAAAATTATATGATGGGAGTTGTAGAGTCTACTTTTCCAAAGTATACGTGCCACCTTCTCTTTTTTCTCCCTGATAAAATACAGCTCCTGTAGGACACCTTCTCTTCTGATGCCTCCATAGGAGACAACTCATGCTCACCATCTCCACTTTGAGAATTATTTCTGTAGTGACTCACTATTACAGATAATAATCCATCTCCTGTTGGTCTGCTGGAACTGAAAAACGACTGAAAATTGTTAACTTTTGCAGTGATATGTGTAATGACTATATGATTATCTTGCCTCTTTTTATTCACAACTTATCAAGTACCTACTTGACATATAGAAAGGAAAACAGTAAATTTAAGAAAAGACAGTTTTTTTCTCCTGAAAGTTTAGAGTTGAAAGCGCATCTTTAACACATTCATACATACATCCAAGAGATTCAAATAAAATAATCAAGCCAAATCACTGAAAGCTGAGAAAAGAGTTGAATGTTCAAGTGGCTACTGCGTAGTCACTTCATGTGATGTACCATGTAATCCTGCAAAATGAGTACTGTATTGCTGCTTTTCAAGTGATGAAATTGAGGTTCAGAGAGCAAAACGTTTCATTACTAGTAAACTTCAAACTAGTAAACAAGAATTTGAGCTTATATATCTCTAATTCCAGAACCTATGCTTTTATTGCTAATGGCTTTTTAAAAAACTTGTTCTTCATTCTTTTTTTTTTTTTGTTGAGTGAATTAAGAGCAGGATAAATAAGAAAAATAGTATTTAGGAATGTATTGCTTAGGTATGAGTAACTTCCTATTTGAAAGAACTGTTGAGTAATCGCTGTTTTTTTTCTTTCTTTTTAAATTTCTCCTCCCTGCATAGTTTCTGCATCTCCCAGATCACCTTTTTGTTTGTTTTGTTTTGGCACATTTATATCAGGGACTTTCTGGAAATATTTGATTGCCACTCATATGTAAGAGTAAATCACTAAAAATTAATTAGAAGCTCTGAGCACCTGGGTGAGGTTTGTGAAATTCATTGTATAGTTATTTGATAGAGCAATTTCTTAAGAAACCCCCATTGCATATCTTTAGGTCTTTTATCCTGTTACTCAGTACCTTACTGCCCAAAGTACCTGGTATCACCACTGCCACATCCTTTTGGTGGGGTAAAAGTTTATCTGGTTTGCCTGTTGACTTTCCTTACTGCTGAGTTCCAATTCAGTTTTTTCTCATCTACTGAGTAGGTTACCATTTGTGTATCTATCTTCCAAGCTTTCAAAATTTTGTATCTCCAGCCTGGACAACATAGGGAGACCCTGTCTCTACAAAAAATTTTTTAGAAAATTAGCTGGGTACCATGGCACGTTCCTATAGTCCCAGCTACTCAGGAAGCTGCAGTGGGCCATGATTGTGTCACTATGCTCCAGCCTGGGTGACAGAGCAAGACCCTGTCTCTTAAAAAAAATAAAAAATGTTGTATCTGAAAGGTTTATGTCTTTTAAAATAAGTCAGTTTATTGGCATTTTAGTGGAGTTTTATGAGAGAAAGTTAATGTATACATTCAATTTGCCATCTTTAACCAATGTTGTTTATCTTCTGAAGATTCCATTTAATTTAGTTTGTTGTAGTTTTAGTCATCCAGAAGTTTCCAATTTATATGAATTCAGATCTGTTCATATCCTTTGCCCACTTTTGAATGGAGTTATTTGTTTTTTTCTTGTAAATTTAAGTTCCTTGTAGACTCTGGGTATTAGACCTTTGTCAGATAGATAAGACCGCAAAAATTTTCTCCCATTCTATAGGTTGACTCTGCGCTCTGATGATAGTTTTTTTTTTTTTTTTTTTTTTTTTTTTTTGCTGTGCGGAAGCTCTTGAATTTAATTAGATCCCATTTGTCAATTTCTGCTTTTGTTGTGATTGCTTTTGGCATTTTCATCATGAAATCTTTGCCCATGCCTGTGTCCTGAATGGGTATCGCCTAGATTTTCTTCTAGGATTTTTAGAGTTTTCGGTTTTACATTTAAATCTTTAATCCATCTTGAGTTAATTTTTGTATAAGGTTTAAGGAAGGGGTCTAGTTTCAATTTTCTGCATATGACTAGCCAATTCTCCCAGGACCATTTATTTAATAGGGAATCCTTTCCCCATTGCTTGTTTTTGTCAGGCTTGTCAAAGATCAGATGTGTGGTCTTATTTCTAGGTGTGTGGTCTTATTTCTGAGTCCTCTACTCTGTTTAATTGGTCTGTGTGTCTGTTCTTGTACTAATACCATGCTGTTTTGGTTACTGTAGCCTTGTAGGATAGTTTGAAGTCAGGTAGTGTGATGTCTCCAGCTTTGTTCTTTTTGCTTAGGATTGTCTTGGATATTTGGGCTCTTTTTTGGTTCCATATGAATTTTATGAATTTTGGTTCCATATGAATTAGTTTTTTCTAATTCTGTGAAGAAAGCCCATGGCAGTTTAGTGGGAATAGCATTGAATCTATAAATAACTTTGGGCTGTATGGTCAGTTTCACAATATTGATTCTTTCTATCCATAAGCATGGAATGTTTGTCCATTTGTTTGTGTCCTCTTTGATTTCTTTGAGCAGTGGTTTGTAGTTGTTGAAGAGGCCCTTCACTTCCCTTGTTAGCTGTATTCCTAGGTATTTTATTCATTTTGTAGCAATTGTGAATTGAAGTTCATTCATGATTTGACTCTTTGCTTGCTTATTGTTGGTGTATAGGAATGCTAGCGATTATTGCACATTGATTTTGTATCCTGAGACTTTGCTGAAGTTGCTTATCAGCTTAAGAAGGTTCTGGGCTGAGATGATAATTTGACCTCCTCTCTTCCTATTTGAATATCTTTATTTCTTTCTCTTGCCTGATTACCCTGGCCAGATCTTCCAATACTATGTTGAGTAGGATTGGTGAGAGAGAGCATCCTCATCTTGTGCTGGTTTTCAAGGGGAATGCTTCCACCTTTTCCCCATTCAGTATTATGTTAGCTATGGATTTGTCATAGATGGCTCTTTGAGGTATATTCCTTGAATACCTAGTTTGTTCAGAGTTTTTAACATTATGTTGAATTTTATCAAAGGCCTCTTCTGCAACCACAGATAATCATGTGGTTTTTGTCTTTAATTCTGTTTATGTGATAAATCACATTTATTGGTTTGCATATGTTGAACCAGCCTTGCACTCTGAGGATGAAGCCAGCTTGATCATGGTAGATAAGCTTTTTGGTGTGTGCTGGATTTGGTTTGCCAGTATTTTATTGTGGATTTTTGCATTGGTGTTCATCACAGATATTGGCCTGAAGTTTTCTATTTTTGTTATATCTCCTACTTGGTTTTGGTATCAGAGTGATGCTGGCCTCATAAAATAAGTTAGGGAGGAGTCCCTTCCTTTCAATTTTTAGAATAGTTTCAGTAGAAATTTGTACCTCTGATAGAATTCAGCTGTGAATGTATCTGATCCTGCGATTTTTTTTTTTGGTTGGTAGGCTATTTATTACTGCCTCAATTTCAGAACACGCTGTTGGTCTACTTAGGTAATTGATTTCTTCCTGGTTTAGTCTTGGGAGGGTGTATGTGTCCAGAAATGTATTCCTTTCTTCTAGATTTTTTAGTTTATGTGCATAGAGGTGTTTATAGTATTTTCTGATGGTGGTTTGTATTTCTGTGGGGTAAGGGTGGTATCTCCCTTGTCATTTCTGATTGCATTTATTCCATTCTTTTCTCTTTCCTTCTATATTAGTCTAGCTAGTGGTGTATTTTATTAATTTTTTCAAAAAATAAGCCCCTGGATTCTTTGATTTTTTTAAGGGTTTTTTGTGTCTCTATCTCCTTCGGTTCTGCTCTGATCTCGGTTATTTTTTGTCTTCTGCTAGCTTTGGGGATTGTTTGCTCTTTGAACTGGTTTTAGTATCAATATTGTACTCGCTTCATAAAATGAGATGAAGAATGTTTCTACTTTTTCCATTCTAGGAAGAATCTGAATAAAAGTGGAATTATCTGTCCCTTGAATGTTTGGTAGAATTTACTAGTAAAACCAATTGAGCTTGATGTTTTATTTATGGGAAGATTTTAAATTATTGATTCAAATTATTTAATAGTTGGCAGGACTATGTAAGTTATTTTTTATTGAGGTTTGGTAATTTGTATTTTTGTAGTAATTTTCCTCTTGGTCTACGTTTTCCAATTTATTGATATAAAATTATTCATAATTCCCTATTTTTAATCTTTGTGATTCTGTCCCATTTTTCATACCTAATACTGCCTATCTATCTCTTTTCTTGATCTTGATCAATCTGACTGGAGATTTGTTTATTAGTTATTTCAAAGAACCAGTTTTTAGCTTCGTTGACCAAACTGTGTTTTATCTTTGTTTTCAGTTCATTAAGTTCTGCTCATGTCTTCATTTCTTTCTTTTTACTTTCTTTGTTTTTTTTTCTGTCTTTCCCCGTAACTTTTAACTTATTTTCTAATATAAGCATTGAAGGTTATACATTTTTCTACTTTTTTGTGTGTGTAAAGTACAAAAATTGTCAATTGGGAATTTCGAAGTGGAGAAAAATATTTCATTCTGACTTTTAAATTGCCACTCTCAATTGTGCCTAAAATTCATAGTGCTTACCATGTCAAACAATATGATTTTGATATGTACCTGGGAAAATTATGCTTACTAATGTGGTTTTAATCTCATCATGTTTCTTATAGGATTCACCTTTATTTGATCTTATTAAACAATCAAAGGACCGAGAAGGACCAACTGATCACTTTGAATCTGCTTGTCCTCTTAATCTTCCTCTCCAGAATAATCACACTGCAGCAGATATGTAAGCAAAATATATGTTATGTTGACCATTCAAACTACAAACAGATTTTAAGCATAAGTGCGATGTAAGGTTCTATAAACCGTAGGAAATAGAATTTTGAATAATACATTGTTTCTGTTTTTAAGAAGTTAGTAATAAAAGATACATGACCCAAATAAAGTCATATAAAAGAGTACAGAGTGCTACTGAATCACCTAGGATTTGCATAATGAGAGCAGTTTTCATGGCAGAGTTGGCAGTTTAGGTGGAATAGGATTTCAACATGGAAACTGGAGAGGATAGAGGAGACAGAGGAGTGTGTTCCAAGAGTCAGAATGATATGAACTCAAAAGTATCAAAGGAAGCAGAAAACATTTTTCAGAGCGTGCAGGTCAGACCATTTGGAGTGAAGCATAGGATAAGTGTAGGGAGAAGTATAGGATGTGGACTAATACACAGTTGATTACTGTGTGCTGATGACGATGATGGGAAAAGAAAATGTAAACCCAGAAGTATCTGAAACAGGTCTCAATCAATGTAGAAGTTTATTTTGCCAAGATTAAGGACATGCCCAGGAGAGAGATCTGTGCCTTTCTCCAATGATGATTTTGAGGGCTCCAATATTTAAATGGGAAAGTTAGTCTGGAGGAGAAAGAAAAAAGGGTATGGTAATCCACATGTTGCAAGAGAAAAAAAGCTGGTAGAGAAATAGTCAATTATCTATCCATCTCATGCTGAGTGAATTGACATTTTACATAAGATAAGGTGAACTTAGAGTCGCTATCTGTAGAGGTATTTAACCTTTTATCTGTATTTATTTGTGTGGGAACAAAAGGAAAGGCAGTCTCTTGCGTGACTCAGCTTTCAGCTTAATTTTTTCCTTTTGGCATAGTGAATTGGGGTCCCAAGTGTTTATTTTCCTTTCACAAAAGCAATCACTAACTGTGTGCTGGGCAGTGTCCTAAGTACTTAAGATTTATTTTTTAATTTAATCTTCATAACAATCCGTAAGGTAGTAGATACTGCTGTCAGCCTGTTATCTAAAATGTAAAATAGGAATTAGAGAAATAAGATAACTTGCCTAAGGTCAACAGAATTCAAACCCAAGCTATCTAATCCCAAAGCCCAGGCTCTTAATCACTGTAGCTACATTGCCTTTCACAGAAATGTGCCTAATATTTTGTTTCTGTTTAATTGTGTGTAGGAACTGACATTACAGTATTCTGTATTAGTGCAGGGGCCATTTTCCAGAGACGTCATTTTCATGCTAACTTGTACCCAAAGTGTTTCTGGCATATGGAGACCCTGCCTTCATGCATACATTTGTTTCCTAAGTAATGCTTTATATAAAGAAGTTAAGCCTTTTTTTTTTTTTTTTTTTTTTTAATTCAAGAAGCAGTCATCTGTTAACTGCCAGGAAGTGGTGTAGGCACTGGGAATACAGAAGTAAGATGGCCTGGGTCCTTCCCCTCATAGAGCTTACATTCTGGAGGAGAAACACAGGCAGTGAACAAGTAAACCAAGATGTAAGATGATTTTAGAGTATAGTAAGTGCTATAAAAGAGATAAACAGAGTGTTGTGAAAGAGAGAAATGGAGAGGGTGATAGAATGTTTAGTGGCACTTTCCTTTCTCTGAAAAAGTGATATTTTGACCTGACACCTGAAGGGCAATCTGATGCTGGCCAGACAAAAATCTTTATGATGTGCATTCCAGGCAGCAAGTGCTGTGGCTGTAGGGCAGATCAAACTTAGTTGGATTTAGGAACAGAAAGAAAGAAATCCTAGTGTGGCTGGGGTATTGGAAGAGGAGAATGGTGCAAGATGAGACTGAAGAGCCAAGCTGGGGTAGATCTTGTAGGTCCCCACAGGCCATAGTAAGGAGTTTGGATTCTATAAGGGCAGTGGGAAGCCATTTAAGCAGAAATGCAGCTTGCTATAATTTGTATTTTTAAAGGTCCACTCTCTGGCTGCTATCTGAAGTACAGGTGGGTTTGGAGGAAAGAAAGGGACAGGGCAAGGCAGAAAGCGAGGAGACCAGTTTGGAGACTATTTCTGTAGTTCAGATGAGGGATGTAAGTGACTTGGTCTAAGGTATGGTGTTAGAAATAGAAATGGAGAGATCTGGGGTATATTTAGAGATAAATTAATAGGTTTTACATTGGTTTTACATTGGATTTCAGGAATTTGTAAAATGGAGAAATTAAAAATAACTCCTAGATTTTTGACTTAAGACACTAGATGTAATGTGGAGCTATTCTTTGAGATGGGAAAATAAATCTAGAGCTCTGCTTTGTTCTTATTAAGTCTGAGATTCAAGTAGTTACATCTGGTAGGTAATTGGATATTTACACCTAGAACTTCAGAGACTAACTTTGCCCAAGTTAAGCCAGTTTACGATACTGTCAGTAAACTGAATGAAAATCCAAAGTGGAAAATAGACCAGACACTGGTCCTTCTAAAATCATTGTGATAATGAGTTGCTTTTCTTAGTGTACTAGTTAATATACTACATGTTGTAGAAACATCCATAGTAAGGTATAAATTCTACTTCCTGTTCCTTTGTTCTTAAAATTTATGTCTTTAAAAATAAGTTTGTTTGCCAACTACCAAAAGAAAATCAGAAAGTAGATCTAGATTATTCTGTTAAATAGGGGGCAGCACAGAATGATAATATTTGCTAATATCCTTGCCTTGAGTTATGCCTGACATATTTAGTATACAGGTGTAAATCTGTCTGAATAATGTTATTTGAAGTATTAATTCATAGAATTCTGTACTGTGTGATTTAGGTGTGTGTAAATCTGTGTGTGTAACTGAAATCTTAGATATGAACCATATCTAAGTTATCACCGTATTTAGTTACAACTAAAAAAATTTTGGGGAGAATCACAAAAACAAGGTAACACTAATATCAATACTTTTTTTTTTTTAGCTGGAATCATCTTATGGTCTCAATCCCACTATAATTATTAAAATTGTACATTATACATATATAGCTATTTTTTCTAATAAGGCAGCAATCCCCAGGAAAAGCCATTTATTAAAATAGAGTTAGATATGATGATGACAAGCAGTTTTCCTATTAATATATCTTTCCCAGCTTACATTTAAGTAGTCTGCTCAGTGAATTTGATATACAATACCAATTAAATAGACAAGATGTATCTGGGTATACAACCTTAAAGTGTGTGTATAGTCTGTGATTCTTAGCCAACTTCAAATGAAGACTTTTCCTTTAAATATATCTAGGTATCTTTCTCCTGTAAGATCTCCAAAGAAAAAAGGTTCAACTACACGTGTAAATTCTACTGCAAATGCAGAGACACAAGCAACCTCAGCCTTCCAGACCCAGAAGCCATTGAAATCTACCTCTCTTTCACTGTTTTATAAAAAAGGTTAGTAGATGATTCTTTTCAAGAGCATGGACTCTGAAACCAGGCTGACTGGGTTCAAATCATGTTTCTTCTATTTTCTAGGTACATTACTGGGCAAGTCACTTAATATCTCTGTGGCTCAGTTTCCTCATTTATAAAATGGAAATGATAATGTTGTGAGATCTTTCCTGACTATTCACAGAGTCGTTTTTCTGGCCGGAAACCTCTGTGGCCGGTGGCGCCTTTGACCGAGTTTTGCTCAGGCCCACTGGGCTCATTTCACCCCCTTGGCCTGACAGGCTGCACTTGGCTCACACTACCGGCTTGGGTCCCATGCCAGCCAGGAGCAAGTCAAACGTGGAACAGAGAGGGGTGTGTGAGCAAGCATGAGGTCTGGCCATTGCACACAGTCAGAAATACTGGCTCCTGCAGCGGGGCAGGCAGGTGCTGGCTCTCTGTGAGGCTGCAGCTGGACCAGACACACCACAAGCAATTTCCACAGCTGGCATCAGGGAACAATAAAGTGGCCCCCAGAAGCTTGGAGATGCCAGAAACCACAGGGCCCCAAAGAGGGAGTCACAGCCCTGGCTCAGGGAGCTCCCAATTCTGGGCTGCGCGAAGGGCCGCAGCTCTTCTCTTTATCCGCAACATGGTGAGCAAGGGGCACGTTTCAGCCCTGTTTGTGGTACTGTCCTTTTTGCCTCATCATTTGGTGGGTCCTGAGTTCTTGTCCTGCAACCAGGAAGAATGAGGTACACAGACAAGTGGAGGGTGAGCAAGATGAAGGGGAGATTTATTGAGCAATAGAACAGCTTAAAGAAGACCCACAGTGGGCAGCTCCTCTCTGTAACCACAATGTCGGGATGAGTGTTCAGCTCCTAGCAGAGAAGGTAGCTCCTCTCTGCAGGCAGGTCATCCCAACAAGTGTTCAGTTCTCAGCAGAAAGGGTAGCTCCTCTCTGCAGCTGCTGGTCCTGACAAGTGTTCAGCTATCAGTAGAGAGGGTAGCTCCTCTCTGCAGCTAGTTGTCCCATCGTCTCATCCTCTGCTCTGCTCTGGCTGAGCCTCGGGCTTCTATGGGCCTCAGTGGGGAGAAAGTACGTATCAACTGGTCCATGGGCAGCCACTAGTGGGCCCAGAAAAGGTACCACAAGTCCTCACTCCGGTCTGTGGGACTGGCAGCGCCCACTCCTAGCCTTCAGGCACTCCCTGGCCTGAAGGTGGGGCCTCAACAGGAGGCCCATCTGCCTCCTGCTGCCATCCATGCGCCAAGGGGCACGTGCAGGCCAGTGCCAAGCTGCCCTCAGCCCCCGCTTTGGCTTCCCCCATGCTTGTCAGCGCTCAAAGTCTGGAGAGGGCTGAGGCGGCAGGGGCTGGTGTGTCAGCGCTGCCTTGAGCGTGCGCACACCTGGCTGGGCTGTGACAGCACCCAGGCTCAGCCCTGACTTTGCTCCGAGATTGGAGTGGGCGCTGGCAGCAGGGAGAAACCAGGCAGTGGGAGCAGGCACTTCTGAGCCTGTGAGGGCGGTGGCGGTGAGGGGGGTGCCTTCCCAGGCCCCCAAGAGTACAGAGATGCCTGGGTCCACAGCCATGGTTTGGGTGGCTGCAGCTGCACTGGGGAGGGTGGGATCCCACCTGCTCCCCAGCCCTGAGAGCACAGGGATGCCTGGGTCTGCAGCGGTGGCTTGGGCAGCTGCAGAAGCACTGGGGAGCTCCTGTCCCTACTCGGAAGGGGCGGGGTTCCTACTTGTCCCCAGCTCCCCCGGGCTTCCTGGAGCATGCCGCCCCATCCATGCCTCCCTGCTGCAGCCGGTGTGATGTACATACAAAAGTAGTGTGTTGTTGCCTACTGCAGACACATTTAGTGGATATTTTCAGGACCTTTAAGAAGGCCAGTAACCAGGTCATGTAGCATTCTCTGAGTGTGTATATATATTGTGGGGTGGGGAGGTTGATTTGAGTGTCTGTGCACGCGCATATACTTCCTAGTGTACACCCACTTGGAGCTCTTTGAAAGACAGTAAAAGGTCATGTTCCTCCATGATAATCTTTTTCCTGATTTTATTCAAGTAAGAATTATGCTGAGCTTTACAGGCATATTGTCAGATATTATCCTTAGGTTAGAGCAGTGGATTTCAAAGTGTCATTCCCAACCAGCAGAATCCACATCACCTGGAAATTGTAGAAATGAGAATTCTGGGGCTCCAACCTAGACCCGCTCAATCAGAAACTCTTAAGATAGGGCCCCCAAAACCTTGTTTTAACAATCCTCCAGCTAAGTCTGATGTATGCTAAAGTTTAAGACCACTGAGATAAATTGTTAGCTTTAAAAATTTAAAATTAGCTTTTACAAGTCATTGAAAGAGACATATAAAGGGTCTTTATATGATATTTAAAGTAGATGAAGGAAAATTCAATTTTGTGGATTCCTTTTTGCCAAATTTGCATTTTCAGTAGTTTTTATAGACTAAATAAATTACATATTGCAGTCATTTTACACTTAGGTAATCTACAAGTTTACCACTTTTCAACACAGTATGCTCCATTGGTATTTTATAGAGAAATGTGTGGTTTAATTTTTTTAGGACTGGAAAAATTCATAGACACTGGCAATTATATAATTTTTAAAAAGATTGTTCCTCTTTAATATTGATAGTGGGAATGACCAATGGTGAGTGATTATTAATGGAACTGAAACAAACCCTACTGGGTTGGCCTAATTTTACAGTGTCTTATGACCTTTCCTCCACTACTTCCCACCTCTGCCCCAATTTCATGCCATAATAGTTAATTCAGCATGTATCATTCTGCCTTATATGTACCTAGAACTGTGCTAACACAAGGAATCAATTATTTTTAAGGAAAATAGTAGTAGAAAAATCTTAAAACATCACCACTAAAGAACTTATTCATGTAACCAAACACCACCTGTTCCCCCAAACACCTATTTTTTTTAAAAAACTCATGCCTACATAGTGAAGCCTCCATAAAAACTCAAAAGGACCTGGTTCTGGGAGCTTCTGGGTATCTGCCCAGCTGGAGGTTCCTGGAGAAAAGCATGCCTGGGGAGGGCAAGGAAATTCCATGCCCCTTCTCTTCATTTGTATCCCTTGTAATATCCTTCATAATAAACCAGTAAACGTGTTTCTCTGGGGGGGGGGGGGGAAGTGGCAGAAATGAGGTTTCTGTTAAAATGCTACTTAACAGCATTATAATCAGAGCAATTTCATGATTTGAAAAAAATCTACTTGTAATTCAAAATGAACAGTAAAAATGACTAATTCTTCTTATCCCCACAGTGTATCGGCTAGCCTATCTCCGGCTAAATACACTATGTGAACGCCTTCTATCTGAGCACCCAGAACTAGAACACATCATCTGGACCCTTTTCCAGCATACGCTGCAGAATGAGTATGAACTCATGAGAGACAGGCATTTGGACCAAGTAAGAAAATCAAGCACTTCACCTTCTCTCCTCCCTACTTACTTGTTAACTGATTTCTTTCTTTTTTCTTTTTTTTTTTTGAGATGGAGTCTCACTCTGTTGCCCAGGCTGGAGTGCAGTGGTGCAATCTCGGCTCACTGCAACCTCTGCCTCCCAGGTTCAAGTGATTCTCCTGCCTCAGCCTCCCAAGTAGCTAGGATTACAGGCATGTACCACCACGCCTGGTTAATTTTTGTATTTTAGTAGAGACAGGTTTTCACCATGTTGGCCAGGCTGGTCTCGAACTTCTGACCTCAGGTGATCCATCTGCCTACGGCCTCCCACAGTGTTGGGATTACAGGCTTGAGCCACCGCACCCAGCCTTGTTAAGTGATTTCTAAAGAAAATATTAGATTCAAATGAGAAACTAGATCAATTTATTAGACTTAATATATGTTCATTTTTTGGCTACCATTTACATTTTTGTTGTAATTCTTACAAATTAAAGCTTTAACACTCAAGAGTATATTTTAGTAACTACTTATTTAATGAGACAAAAGATCTTACCTGTAAAAAAATAGGTGAAGAATCTTCTTATAGGCTTTTTCTGTGTAGTAGTGAGCTGGATATCATTTTAGTGTGAAAAAAGCATGAGACTTAAGAATCAGTTGATTTAAAACAATACCTATTGAATGAATGAATGAAATCAATTAGTTTACAGTGAGAGAATTATCTTTCATATCCTCCTTTTTCTCTATAAAATAGGTTAATAAGAACAATATACTTTTGGCTGGGTGCGGTGGCTCACATCTGTAATCCTAGGACTTTGGGAGGCTGAGGTGGGCAGATCGCTTGAGCTCGGGAGTTTGAGACCAGCCTGGGCAACCTGGCAAAACCCCATCTCTACAAAAAATTTAAAAATTAGCCAGGTGTGGTGACTTGCACCTGTGGTCCTAGCTACTTGGGAGGCTGAACTGGGAGTATTTCTTGAGCCCAGGAGGTGGAGGTTGCAAGTGAGCTGAGATCACACCACTGTACTCCGGCCTGGGTAACAGAGCAAGACCCTGTCTCAGAAAATTTTTTTTTCTAATTAAAAAAAAAATATATATACATATATATAGTTAATAGCTTTAGTGACATAATTCACACACCATAAAAACCACCCATTTAAAATGCACAATTCGGTGGTTTTTAGTGTATTCACAGAGTTGTACAAACATCACCACAATCAATTTTAGAATTTGTATCACACCAGAAAGAAACTCCATACCCTCAAGCAGTCACCCGCTATTCCCCTACCCCCTAAGCCCAAGACAATATTAATCTGTTTTCTATGGACTTTCCTCTTCTAGACATTTCATACACATGGAATTATGTAATACGTGGTCTTTTGTGTTTGGCTTCTTTCATTTAGCATGTTTTCAAGGTTCATCTGTATTGTAGCTTGTATCAGTACTTCATTCCTTTTCATTGCCAGATAATATTCCATTGTATGAGTATATACCACATTATGCTTATCATTCATGAAGTGATAAACATTTGGGCTGTTTCCACTTTTTGGCCATTATGAATAATGTTACTGTGAACATTTATGTACATGTTTTCATTTCTCCTGGGTACATACCTAGGAGTAGAGTTGCTAGGTCATATGATGATTCTATGTTAACTTTTTGAGGAATGCCCAGATCATTTTCCAAAGTGGCTATACCATTTTACATGCCTACCAATAATGTATGAGGTTCCAATTTCTCTATATCCTCACCAACTTTTTAAATCTTTTTTTTTAATCATAGCCATCCTAGTGGGTATAAAGTGGCATCTCAGTGTGCTTTTGATTTGCATTTCTCTGATGGCTAGTGATCGTGAGCACCTTTTCATGTGTTTACTGGCCATGTGTATATCTTCTTTAAAGAAATGTCTATTCAGACCCTTTGCCCATTTTTTTTTTTTTAATTTTTATTTTTTATTTCTGACACGGAGTCTTGCTCTGTCGCCCAGGCTAGGGTGCAGTGGCATGATCTCAGCTTACAGCAACCTCTGCCTCCCGGGTTCAAGCGATTCTCCTGCCTCAGCCTCCTGAGTAGCTGGGATTACAGGTGTGTGCCACGACGCTGGCTAATTTCTGTATTTTTAGTAGAGATAGGGTTTCATTATGTTGGTCAGGCTGGTCTCGAACTCCTGACTTTGTGATCCACTCGCCTCGGACTTCCAAAGTGCTGGGATTACGGGCGTGAGCCACCATGCCCAGCCCATTTTGTTTTGAGACATGGTCTTATTCTGTCACCCAGGTTGGAGTGCAGTGACATGATCATAGCTCACTACGGCCTCGAATCCCTGGGCTTAAGTGTTCCTCCCACTTCTGCCTCCCGAGTAGCTGGGACCATAGGCACACACCACCACGCCCAGCTAATTTTTGTATTTTTTGTAGAGATAGGGTTTTGCCGTGTTGCTCAGGCTGGTCTCGAACTCCTGAGCTCAAGTGAGTCACCCACCTGGGCCTCCCAAAGTGCTGGGATTACAGACATGAGCCACCACACCCAGACTGCCCATTATTTAATAGGGTTATTTGTCTTGTTATTATTGAACTGTAAGGGGTCTTTATGTAGTCTATATACAAGTCCCTTATCACATACATAATTTGAAAATATTTTCTTCCTTTCTGTGAGTTGTTTCACTTTCTTGGTAGTGTCCTTTGAAACACAAGTTTTTTATTTTGATGATGTCTAATTTATGTAGTTGTTTTCTTGTTACTGATGCTTTAGTGTCATATCTAAGAAACCAGTGCCAAATCTGAAGTTGTTAAGATTTATCCCTGTTTTCCTCCAAAAGGTTTATAGTTTTAGTTCTTACATTTAGGTTTTGCTCCATTTTGAGCTAATTTTTTAATATAGTTGAGGTAGGAGTCCAGCTTCATTCTTTTGTATGTGGATAACTAGTTGTTCCAGCACCATTTTTTGAAAAGATTTTTTCTCTCCTCATTGACAGTTGTCAAAAAATCAGTTGACTGTAAATATGTAAATATTTATTTCTGGACTCTCAATTCTGTTTCATTGATCTACATAAGGTATTCTTATGCCAGTACTACACTGTCTACACTTGGCTGTAGGATGCCAAGCAAAAGATGATTATTTGGCACTCTTGGCAATAGTAGGTAAGAGCAAGAATGTTGCAGAAGTAATGAGTACTTAAATTAGGCTGTAAAGTTCATACAAATAATGTCTGATGTTTTAAAGTCACAGGGAATCATTTTCAGAACTTAGTTTTGCATTTAAAATATCTTTTATTGAAATGTAATACACATACGTAAAAACCTGTGTATCAAAAGGATACATTCTAACAAAAATTCATCAACTGAACTTAGTTATATAACCAGCATCCAGATCTGGAAACAAAACATTGTCAGCAATACATAAGACTCTCTTACATGCCCTTCCAGTCACCATGGCCTCCTCACCACCACCACCAAGTGTGTTCAATATTATTTTATCTGATAGTTTGAAACGTTTTCACATCTGGCTTTTTAAAGTGCTAGTTATACAAAATTAATTGATTCTAGTTTCAGCTTTTCTGGGAAACATTTAAGGGACAAGAGCCAAAGTTAGGGTAATTTACAAGCCAGGTGATCAGTCCTGAATAATTGAGCCTTGTGATTTGCATTTTGTTCTTTAAACACACTTTGGGTTAAACATTTCATGTAGAATTTCAAACTGAGCTCAGTGTGGAAAGAAATAACTCTATAGGAAATTAAACTTTTCTTTTTTGAGGCTAAAAGAAAGAAAATGGTATTTTTTAAGAATAAAACCATGTAATAAAATTCTGACTACTTTTACATCATATTTATTTACTAGATTATGATGTGTTCCATGTATGGCATATGCAAAGTGAAGAATATAGACCTTAAATTCAAAATCATCGTAACAGCATACAAGGATCTTCCTCATGCTGTTCAGGAGGTAGGTAATTTTCCATAGTAAGTTTTTTTGATAAATCCGTATCCATAACATAGGTAATTTTATTCATTAATGAGATCATATATTCTGACCTTATTTTGTAAATTCACAAATGAAAATTGTTATATTATTTATTTGTAACTTAAATAGAATTGGAAAGATAAGGCAAATAATGAAATTATCCATATCCATATTTTTTAATAAAGTTAACAAGTAATACTTTATCCCTGTAATAGGCAGGTATTTGTAATAAACTTGACATGAGTCATAGAACATTAGATATTCTTTGAAGTTATTTGTATTAGTTTATAGGAAAAGCCAATATAAATGCAGCCTTGCAAATAAATAATAAAAATGTTCAGTATAAACACATTTTGTGTTTCTGGTTTACCTTCCCTTTAGAGAAATAGTAGTAGTAAAATATACTTGGTATGACATATTTCATATTGTTTTGTGGAAAGTGAGTTGTGGGATATTTTTCCCATTTATTATTGGAGTTTTCAAAAGTAATACAAACCAAGTCATTTTTGTTTGTATGTTTGAAGTTATTTTCTAAATTCAATCATTTTAATTGTATATATCAGAGGCATCTGATATAACCTCTGTGTTTTTACCTAAAATTTGAGTGAAATCTATCACTAAAATATAGTGCCTTTACTAAATGTCTACTTCTTGCAATTGAGTAATGCATACTTAAACCCTTATAGATTGGGGGGAATACCAGGAGGTACAGGCCAGAGAATGTAGTCCAAATATTGATACATAATGTTATTGGCTTTCGCTCAGCTCTGGCCCTTTGATTCCCTTTGATCATGCTTTCCATTCTACTAGCCTGTCTACTCCTGTCTTCTTAGATGGCCAGCTATTCCATCTGCTGCTGCCTGGCTATTTCTCTCAATCATTCTGTGACATTTCACTTCTCGGAGAGCAGCTATAATCCAAGCCTAAGAAGTAATTTTAGATTATTTTTTTCTTTTATAATATGTGCTTCTTATCAGTCAAAAAGTATTATAAACTATTAGAAAAGAAAATCTAAAGGTAGAAATTTTAAAATTCATTTAACAAGTAAATTTTACTTTTTTTTTTTTCTACTGTTCTTTCTCAGACATTCAAACGTGTTTTGATCAAAGAAGAGGAGTATGATTCTATTATAGTATTCTATAACTCGGTCTTCATGCAGAGACTGAAAACAAATATTTTGCAGTATGCTTCCACCAGGGTAGGTCGAAAGTATCCTTTGACTGGAAAAATCTAATGTAATGGGTCCACCAAAACATTAAATAAATGGTCTACTTTTCTGTTTTTGCTCTAGCCCCCTACCTTGTCACCAATACCTCACATTCCTCGAAGTCCTTACAAGTTTCCTAGTTCGCCCTTACGGATTCCTGGAGGGAACATCTATATTTCACCCCTGAAGAGTCCATATAAAATTTCAGAAGGTCTGCCAACACCAACGAAAATGACTCCAAGATCAAGGTGTGTGTTTTCTCTTTATGGAAGTAGTAAAGAATGAGAGGGCGATTATTTTGATCCAAGAATAAAAAATATAAAGCTTTCTTCATTTCAAATAAGCTAGACTCTTGAAACTCTATTTGCTTATTTAAGTAACATAATAAGAATATGGAGAGAAAGAAAATCTATTTACTTGGATGAGTTTACACATTTACTTATCAGATTTCCTGACTGTTAGGGTATCTTCTTTTGTAAACAATTTGAGAACCAGTTTGGTTATATGTTTCAAAACACTTTCATATTTTTCTAAGTAGCCAATCTGCTAAACAAAGCAGGTTACTTTAGGTTGAGTACTTTTAGTTTGTAGTTTATTGGATGTCCTGTAAATTTTGCTTCCTGTGGATTTTGTTCATTTTGCTTGTTATATTAAATGTAGATTACTGTCAATTAAGTCTTTAGAGGTCCATCCCTAATCCTGCTGGCGGCCACTTTACCACTTTACCTTGGGCAGGTCTCTATCTGTACTTCACAAGGGTGCTGTGGATCAGGGAAATGATGAGTATGAAGCTGTTTTAAATGCTCAGATGAAAGGTTGTGTGCAACTACAAATCATTATATTATCTTCCACATCCAACCACAAGTGCTCTCTGGCTTTGAAGTGCTTCAATTGACTAATTATATGTTATCACGGGCTATTTGAAACTGACTTTATTTGTGTAAAGTAGGAGGCAGATTAGCTAGTATAGTTAATGTAGTCTCATCTCAGAAATTATCAGCCCATATGGTTGTACCTAATGGGCAAGAAAAGGGGAATATGTTGGCCTTTCAGAAAACATTTGCATGGTATATTTAATTATTTAAGTAGTACGTACTCATTATAAAAATTTCAAACTCTACAGAAAAATATGAAGTGAGAAATAATTGGCAATATGATACAAATGCTCTCATGTGCCTCTGTATCATCCTTTATTTATTTGGTGTTCTTGTAGTTGGATATCTGTGTACTGATACCTACTACTTGTTCTAAGCTGCTAAGATGCCACGTCATGTCTATTTAAGAAAA
Source organism: Macaca mulatta (assembly GCF_049350105.2). Lineage (NCBI taxonomy): Eukaryota > Metazoa > Chordata > Mammalia > Primates > Cercopithecidae > Macaca > Macaca mulatta. The sequence continues at coordinate 27,659,971 of NC_133422.1, forward strand.
TTTACATTGTTCCATGCCACTATATGAAAATGTATACTTAGGTAGTTTTCTTTAATAGTGATAATTAGTCCATATTATGGTGATAATGATGGCTACTTGCTGATCCTTAGTGAAATAAATTCTGTGTTGGTATTCTTTAGCAAGAAAGTCACATTCTGAACATCCTAACTAATAAATCATTGACCAGGCATTAGGAGAGCATCTTAACACTACCTGGTACATTTAGGTGTTCTGGTTAATCAAATATTATATGTAGAATGATGGCCACTTATCAAGGAATTAGAGGACAAAAAATTCTCTATATTCACTAGTTCCGTGTTCATGTTTTCAAATCTTTGTTGAGTCATGTCAGTCTAATGATGTTCTTCAGATTTATTATCAAGAACATAAATTATATGGTTCAAATAAAGACAGACTAATAAAGATTTCTGACTCCATATATGATATATGATAGCCTTTACTATATCAATATAGAGGCTAATTAGAATTCTGATTATTACTTAATATTGTAAGTTTTTTCCAAATATTACTTGAATTTTAAATGAGAAAATATGAAAGAAATTTGATAACTTACCCATTGATTTACGAAGAACTCAGTAGGGGTAAACTTGAAACTTTCCTTTGCCCTCCCTAAATATGGGCAATAGCAGAATATGTTCTTGCAGACTTATAACTTTTGCTGTAAAACTAAGAGACTAGGTGAGTATATGATTAAATGGGCACTGTTACAATAATTCCCAAATGAATATAGTTTGTCAGTAGTTCTAGGGTAGAGGTAACCTTTAATTTAGTATTCCTAATAGTTCAGAATGATGTATCTATGCTCGTCTCTGCAAAATTGTATATGATTTTTTATTACTAATTGGCATTTCATCTTAACTTGACAGAATCTTAGTATCAATTGGTGAATCATTTGGGGTGAGTATTTTCTTTCTATGAAATATAATAGTATGCATTGTAAGTATAAAAGAAATTAAAGCTTTCAATAATTCGAGTTTCTAAATGTAATTATTCAAACACCTCATCCAGGCATATTGCATAGAAATTTATTTTTTTTATATATATATATATATATATATATATATAAAATACTCCTAATCTCAAATCATACTCCTAATTGGTGAACTTCAAAACTTTTCTAAATATTCATTTGAGGTTATATAATACATATATACATTTGTGTATATACATACATATATACGTGAGCTGTTTTTGCTCATAACACTTCTGTCACCAAATGTGTAAGATTTTTTTCTCACACAAATCTTCAACTCTCTGGTGTTCTACAATTCAATTCGATTCTGACACTAATTACTCAGAGTCAGCATCAGACTCCACAGGTTCAAGGCTCAGTCCCACAAAACTGGTCTCACTGCAGACACCAGTCACAAGCGTCAGGTCCCCAGGCTACACCATACTTCCTTCTGACTTGGATACAAAGTTGGGGGGTTCCAGTAGTGCCTCTTCCTTACAGGTTTGATCCATTGCCAGAACTACTCACAAAACTCTGGAAAATATTTTACTTACTATTATCAGTTCATCATAAAAGATACAAATGAACAGCCAGATGAAGAAGTATTATATAGGGTGAGGTCCAGAAGAGTCCCTAGCACAGGGGCTTCTGTCCCTGGGGAGTTGGGGTGCACCACCTTCCTAGCACTTAGACATGTTTACCAACTCCAAAGGTCTCCCAACCTTATTGTTGAGGGGTTTTTATAGGGGTTTCATTATGTAGGCATAATTGGTTAACTCAATCTCCAACCCCCTCCCATCCCTGGATAGAGGGTGGGGCTGAAAGTTCCAAGCTTCTGCTCAAGACCTGGTCTTTCTGGCAACCAGCTTCATCCTAAATTAGCTAGGTATGCACTAAGTATCACCTCATTAGAACAAAAGAGGGTCCCATTACCCTTATCACTCAGGAAATTCGAAGGGTTTTAGGAGCTCTGTTCCAGGAACCGGGGACAAAGAACAAATATCTCTCTATGATACCATGTATGTATGTACATAACCTCACAGGAATTTTATAAAACAGTTTTGAAATTCACTCATTATGAGTGTGATTTGAAATGAGATACTCCAAAATGTAAGCCCGATATCCAAATGTCACCAGCCTGTCCCTGCCTACTGGTTTCCTTCCATACATATGCACTTTTTGCTTGTCCTTCCTCTCAGACTTCTCAGACTTCTAGGATATTCTTTTTCTGGTACACTGATTAGGAATTGTTTACATGAGATCCTGCCTCAATGAAAGTGGCAGGGCTTCATTCTAGGAGATCCAAGGGAAAGCTTTGCTTTGAAACATTTATTCTAGGCTGCAAATCTACAACACTAGTTGGCCTTCCATTAAAGTCACTAATTCAGCAGTCCCATATTCAGTATGCATTACTATTAATATGTTGCACCATCTCCACTCCCCTGAGAGCTTATATTTTCAATTTTTTTATTTTTATTTTTAGAGACAGTGTCTCCCTCTGTCACCTACTTACCATAACCTCAAACTCCTCGACTCAAGCAGTCCTCTCACCTTAGCCTCCCAAGTTGCCAGGACTATAGGCATGCACCACCATGTCCAGCTAATTTTTTAATTTTTTGTAGAGACAGGGGCTTGCTATGTTGGCCAGATTGGTATTGAACTCCTGGCTTCCATGATCCCCTGTCTCAGCCTCCCAAAGAGCTGGGATTACAGATGTGAGCCACTGCGCCTGGCCAGAGAGCTTATATTCTTATAGGAATGCGAAGACTGCCTATATTATGTATTGCTACATAATACATTACCCCCAAACTTAGTGACTTAAAACAAATGTTTATTACCTTCATTTCTGTGGGTCAATAATCTAGGCATGACTTAGCTGGACCAGAGTTTCTCCAAAGTCTGTGATCAAGGTGTCAGCAGGGGCTGCAGTCATCTCAAGGCTCCACTAGAGGAGCATTCACTGGCAGACTTACTCAAACGGCTGTTGGCTGATCCTCGATGCCTGTTGGTTTCTTGCCCTTGGGCCCCTCCATAGTGCTACTTGCTACTCACAACATGGCAGCTTGCTTTGCCCAGAGCAGGGACTCTGAGGGAGGCAGGGAAATAAAGAGCAAGAGAGGGGTAGATGGGTCACAGTCTTATTGTAATCTAATTCTGGAAATGACAGCCCATTACTTTTGGTATATTATTTTGGTTAGAAGCAAGACAACAGTAGATCTAGCCCACACATGAGGGGAGGAGGATTACACAAGGAGGTGAATACCAGGAGGTGGGGTCATTGGGAGCCATCTGAGAGGCTGCCCACCACACTGCCTCAAGTAACTAGGGAGAGGTAAAAGTTTGTATGCCAAATGACCAAATGTTAAAATGTGCGTTACAAATAGTTCATGATGGGCTGCAGCTGTGAGGCTTTACAAAGGAGCTATGGGACCTTATAAGGACAGTTGGAGCTGGCTAGGTATCACATTGTGGTCTTCAAACATTTTTGCTTGCCATAACCTCTAAAATAATTGGGAAAAAGTTGAATGTACTTCCATATCTTAAAGCTGATAATTTAAAATATTATACATTTAATAGCAGCATGGGATTTAGTTTTTGTTAAATTGTATATGTGCTCCAGATAGATTTACCATCAAAACCTGTTTTGAATTTAATATTGGGAGAATTCACTTATTTAATTTTTGGAAAATAAAGCATAATTGGCAAAGCTAATTCTCACTGTTGAATCTATCAGTCAAATCAGATATAATTTCTATCAGAAAGTCTATATGACTTGTCAACATAATACCCACAAAGTGAATCAAAAATTATTATTCGTTGAACACATCATCTCTTATCAAATTCTTGTGACCTTCCCTCTGGTTATGTAATAGCCTAAAAGAAAAAAAAAAATGACAAAAGCAAGTTTCCAGAAAGCTATTCTGACTTGCCTACTTCTGAAAAGTAGTCCTGTATAGTGGGTCCTGAAAATGAGGAACCAGCACTTGCAGATTAGGCAGTTGCTGGAGGAAGAATGTGAGCTGCATGGGAAAAGACAGGAGGATTTACAAAGAGTGGGTGTTTAATTGGGGAGGGAATTAGGTAGTTATTCTGATTTTTAGATATTTCATATATTTTATTTGGTCCAATGAAGCAGAAAATTAAAATGAAGTGATTACCTCTGCCCGATTTTTGACACACCTCAAACTATAACTTGAGGTTGCTAACTACAAAACACTGGCACTTAATGATTTAAAGTAAAGAATTATGTAATTTGTAGACTTCTGAGAAGTTCCAGAAAATAAATCAGATGGTGTGTAACAGCGACCGTGTGCTCAAAAGAAGTGCTGAAGGAAGCAACCCTCCTAAACCGCTGAAAAAACTACGCTTTGATATTGAAGGATCAGATGAAGCAGATGGAAGGTAGGAACCATTTTTGAATGTTTTCCAGTAGCTGAGATGGTCATCTGGGGAATCCAGAGTCTTAGCACTGCTCCTGACTTATACCACTTTCTTTCATGCCAAGTTTATTTGGCAGCTGTGAGAATGACTCAAAATAATAGATATGAGGGTAGTGCAAAGTTAAAAACACCTTACAAATCGTGTACCAACATGCAGTGAAGATAACTAATAAACCCTGATCTTTTTTACAAAGCTATTCATAAAATTTTGTTATTAACATTAAATTTAAAAATGTTCTCTTTAAAAATATTAACCACTGTTTTGTAAGAACCACTGAAAAAATATATAGCATCATAAATTTGTGACATTTATGTTTTAGATGGTTAGTTTTTAAGTTTTAAAATTAAAAGCTACTCACTAAAATAATAGCATTAAAATAAGGCATCGAAAGCGTCAGTTACTGGAAATTTGAGTTTTCCATTTATAAATACACATGAAATGTTTTACATTTTTTTAAATCTGCAGTAAACATCTCCCAGGGGAGTCCAAATTTCAGCAGAAACTGGCAGAAATGAGTAAGTACTTATTTCACCTTGTGTAAATGAAAGAAACAATTGTGTACACTGCAGGAAGTCTTTTCATTCTATAAAGGAATGTATAATCTCTTCCGTTGGCAGGTTTGTTTATGCATTTAAAATATAATTCAATCAAGATTATATTATTTACCTACAAACATTTGTGGATTAAGTGTATGATGCAAAGTGAAGGTCATTTTTACTCTTCCTGTGATCTTTCGTGCGGAAAGACTAAGAAGTGAAACATTGCTTGACCACATTCAACACAGATGGCTACAGTTACAAAATATGTTAGCAGAACTACAAAGAGGAACTACTTAGGAGTATTAGATATAGGGAAAGGCTTTATAAACCTAGCATATGTAAACATCATCACCCTTATTTAAGGAATAACCTTTGATTCTGCCATTATTAAACTTTCCTTATTTGCAAATCTTAAAACAATTTCAAACGAAAGTTTCCATTACTGGAAATCAGAATTTTAATAAAGAACACTGTGTCATTTTTCAAGTTATACAGAGTGATATAATGTTAGGGTAAGTGGAATTCTATTCAAAACTACTCTGAGACTAGAAAAAAAATTAATCCAAGTACAGTAGATGGAAGGCACATCAGGAAAGAGAAAAATGTTGACTGACTACTACTGAGTTGTCTTAGGCAGCTATGGTAGTGAGTGTAACATTTCCCGGTATCTGCTGCCAGACCCATCGATAGGAAAAGGAACTGGGATTTTGAAAGAAGACAAATATTCAGGAGATAGGTGTTAAAACTATCGTTCCTAGGGCACAGGACACACTAATGAGAACAATACAAATTAAAATGAGAGGCTTTCTTTTAATACATCTTTGTAGATACTAACTTTGAAAATAAGATATTTAAAAGAATTTTTTTAATGTATTTTTTTAAAGTGTAATTAAAAGTAACTAAAACAAAATCTTCTAGTTATAAACGAATCTCTTTTTGGATTTTATATCAACTTCTATGTTCCTATTTTAACTTTTAAATAGTTGTGTCTTTTCCCCTCCGTACATGAAAATAGACAAGAGGCTTATAACCAAAATCAGGCCTTGAAGACATAAGGAAACATTTTGGAACCCACAAATATGCACTTAAAAAGGAGCTGAAAGCTGTAAAAACATGTATATTTTCTTAGAGAAGAGTTCAGTTGCTATAGTTAGTACATTTCCCAGTGACACACTTAGCTATGGTGGCGAGCTTCCTCTGCCAGGCCAAAGTTCAGGACCTTTGTACATCTACAAAATTGTGAAAAAGCAGCCAGAATTTTAACCCCTGAGGCTAAGGCATTTCTTTTTCTTTTTTTTTTTTTTTTTTTTTGAGATGGAGTCTCGAGGATGCTCTTCAGCTTTTCTTAAACAATTACATTTAGGAAAGATCATCATACAATGCTGGATTGCCCAGAATGAAAGGGCATTCCATTTTTCCAAATGTGCTTCTTTATAAAGAGCTCATGCCTACCTCTAAAATCGAGTTAAGAATTTTAAAGAAATTTAAAATAAGTATCCTGGCTTTGTCTTTATTGTAATTCATAACATGCTTTTAACATGGCCATGCCCTGGGTAGGCATGATGGCTCATGTCTATAATACCAGCACTATGGGAGGGCAAGGTGGGAGGACTGCTTGAGGCCAGGAGTTCAAGATGAGCCTGGGCAACATAGCAAGACCCCATCTTTACAAAAAAATCCAAAATTAGCCAGGCATGGTGGCATGTGCCTGTAGTCTCAGCTGCTGGAGAGGCCGAGGTAATAGGATTGCTTGAGCCCAGAAGGTCAAAGCTGTAGTGAGCTATGATCATGCTACTGCACTCCAGCTTGGGCAACAGAGCAAGACCCTGTCTCAAACAAAACAAAACAAAACAAAACAAAACAAAAACTCTATGCCCAGTTTAAATGAGCTATGATCTGATGTATTTGCAGTACCTGCAAGGCATCTCCAAACATAAGGGAAACTATAGCTTTGTAAAGAATACCACTACTCACTCTGGCATATTTGGTCTGGGCCAGCTGAGTATTCTAGTCTGCTGAAGTATATGCCAAGCATCAGCCACCTCTGTATCTAGAGTAGTGGCCTGCAAAATGGGGCATACCTGGAAGTATGCAAGATCATCTTTTGGGGTACATAAAATAGAAGTTCTATTTATCTCATTTTAATGTTTGCTTGGGGTATGTGTTTTATAATTTGTACACGCATACATATTTTTGTGGTACAGGCTTGGAAAAAAATTTACTCACAGGGATATATGATTTTTAAAGATTTGGAGACCACTGCTTTTTTGGGGGGGGATTTTTTTTAAATTGATATATCATAGTTATACATATTTTAGGGGTACATGTGATGTTTTGATACATGTACACAATGTGTAATGATCAAATCAGGGTTATTGGGATATGTATCACCTCAAACATTTATCTTTTCTTTGCATTGGGAACATTACAATTCTAGCTATTTTGAAATATGCGATAAATTATTGTTTACTGTAACTCCCTACAGTACTGTCAAATACTAGAATGAAGACCACTGCTTTTTGCAAGGTCCTGAGCGCCATCAGTTTGACATTAGCATCATATGTATGGCAGCCACTTGCCAGCTTACCCAGTACCACCAATGCTGTTAACAGTTCTTCGTCCTTTTTCCAGCTTCCACTCGAACACGAATGCAAAAGCAGAAAATGAATGATAGCATGGATACCTCAAACAAGGAAGAGAAATGAGGATCTCAGGACCTTGGTGGACACCGTGTACACCTCTGGATTCATTGTCTTTGACAGATGTGACTGTAACTTTCCCAGGTTCTGTTTATGGCCACATTTAATATCTTCAGTTCTTTTTGTGGATATAAAGTGTGCAGATGCAATTGTTTGGGTGATTCCTAAGCCACTTGAAATGTTAGTCATTGTTATTTATACGAGATTGAAAAATCTTGTGTAAATCCTGCCATTTAAAAAATTGTAGCGGATTGTTTCCACTTCCAAAGTAAAATTGCTGTGCTTTATGGATAGTAAGAATGGCCCTAGAGTGGGAGTCCTGATAACCCATGCCTGTCTGACTACTTTGCCTTCTTTTGTAGCGTACATGTGATGTTTGCTCTTGTTTTTATTAATTTATATGTATATTGTTTTAATTTAACATGAACACCCTTAGCAAATGTGTCCTATCTTCCAAATGCAATTTGATTGACTGCTCATTCACCCAAATTATCCTGAACCCTTCTGCAAAAATGGATATTATTAGAAATTAGAAAAAAATTACTAATTTTACACATTAGATTTTATTTTACTATTGGAATCTGATATACTGTGTGCTTGTTTTATAAATTTTTGCTTTTAATTAAATAAAAGCTGGAAGCAAAGTATAAACACATGATACTATCATACTACTGACACAGATTTCATACCTCAGAACTTAAAAGAACTTACTGATTATTTTCTTCATCCAACTTACGTTTTTAAATGAGGATTATTGATAGTACTCTTGGTTTTTATACCATTCAGATCACTGAATTTATAAAGTACTCATCTAGTACTTGAAAAAGTAAAGTGCTCTACCAGATCTTAGATATAGAGGACCCTAACACAGTATATCCCAAGTGCACTTTCTAACGTTTCTGGGTCCTGAAGAATTAAGACACAAATTAATTTTACTCCATAAACAGACTGTTAACTATAGGAGCCTTAATTTTTTTTTCATAGAGATTTGTCTAATTGCATCTCAAAATTATTCTGTCCTTCTTAATTTGGGAAGGTTTGTGTTTTCTGTGGAATGGTACATGTCTTCCATGTATCTTTTGAACTGGCAATTGTCTATCTTTTATTTTTTTAAGTCAGTATGGTCGAACACTGGCATGTTCAAAGCCACATTATTTCTAGTCCAAAATTACAAGTAATCAAGGGTCATTATGGGTTAGGCATTAATGTTTCTATCTGATTTTGTGCAAAAGCTTCAAATTAAAACAGCTGCATTAGAAAAAGAGGCGCTTCTCCCCTCCCCTACACCTAAAGGTGTATTTAAACTATCTTGTGTGATTAACTTATTTAGAGATGCTGTAATTTAAAATAGGTAGCTTCAGCTAGCTTTTAGGAAAATCACTTTGTCTAACTCAGAATTATTTTTAAAAAGAAATCTGGTCTTGTTAGAAAACAAAATTTTATTTTATGCTCAATTAAGTTTCAAACTTACTATTTTGACAGTTATTTTGATAACAATGGCACTAGAAAACTTTACTCCCTTTCATCATTAATTTCTGCATGAATATCATACAAATCAGTTAGTTTTTAGGTCAAGGGCTTACTATTTCTGGGTCTTTTGCTTCTAAGTTCACATTAGAATTAGTGCCAGAATTTTAGGAACTTCAGAGATCGTGTACTGAGATTTCTTAAATAATGCTTCAGATATTATTGCTTTATTGCTTTTTTGTATTGGTTAAAACTATACATTTAAAATTGCTATGTTACTATTTTCTACAATTAATAGTTTGTCTATTTTAAAATAAATTAGTTGTTAAGAGTCTTATTGGTCTGATGTTGTGTTCTTTGTATGAAGTACACTAGTGTTCTCCTCTCTATCTAGGAGAAGATAGATAGAAGATAACTCTCCTAGTATCTCATCCATTCTCAGCCTTTAAGGGGCTCTATATGCTAGAGATTTCCAAATTTACTTCTTCAGCCCTGATCTTTTCACAGAGGACAAGGCTCTTATAGCCAACAGAACTCTTGAATTGTACTCCCCTCTACCCAATGTCTCAAAATATAAACTAAAATCAAACAAAAGTCTTTTTTTTTCTACCCTGGTCTTTTTCCATTTCACGTATCAAGTCAACAACTTAGGAACCATCTGTTAATTCTTGTCTGAACCACTGCTGAAGACTTGTAACTAGTCTCCCTGTTCCCTTTCTTTCTTTCTTGTCAAACTCCATAAAGAACAAAAATGATTGTTTAAAAATATAAATTGATTCACATTGCTCCTCTACTTGAAGTACTTACCAGGAATTATAAAGCCCCTACTGACTTCCCATCCTCATCTTGTAGAATTTTCTCCTTGTCACTGTGCTTTAGCCACACTGAACCTTTTTCTTTAAAATACCAAGCCTATTCTTACCTTAGGCTTTTATATTTCTTCCTTCTTCTGCCTAGAATGCTCTTTTCCCACAATTTTGCAAGCCAGTTCCTTTCTGTCTTTCAGAACTCAGCTCAGAGGGCTTCCTTGACCACCAAGCTAAAATCATCACTTTGTGTTGTATCATTGTCCTTCAAAAGTGCAACGGCATCCATCTGTCACTATTTCCCACCATCTGAAATTGCCTTTCTTGTTACCTGTCTCCCCATTCCTAGCCACTCCCCACCCCAGATTGTAGCCATCAGCCTAGCTATTCTTTTTTTTTTTTTTTTCTGAGATAGAGTCTTGCTTTGTCACCCAGGCAGGCTGCAGTGCAGTGGTGCGGTCTCCACTCACTGCAAGCTCCACCTCCCGGGTTCATGCCATTCTTCTGCCTCAGCCTCCTGAGTAACTGGCACTACAGGCACCTGCCACTATGCCTGGCTAATTTTTTGTATTTTTTGGTAGAGATGGGGTTTCACTGTATTAGCCAGGATGGTCTCCATCTCCTGACCTCATGATCCGCCCGCCTCGGCCTCCCAGAATGCTGTGATTACAGGTGTGAGTCACTGCGCCCGGCCTAGCTATTCTTATTGACCACTTTAGATCTAGTACCTAGAAAGTCCATCTGTAGAGGAAAAAACAGAATATATGTTTTCCATATTTTTCCAAATATGTGAAAACAAACAACACTCTCTTCCTCTTTTAAAATGCCACGTACTAGTATCTACCGTATTCCAGGCACAGCTGTAAATGCTAGAGCTGTAACAATGAATAAATAAAACTAAAATCCCCATCCTTGCAGAACTGACTTTCTAGTTTCAGGCAAAGAGAGCAAACGAATGAATAAATGAGGAATACGTAGTATGTGAGATTGTATTAAAGACTGTGGAGAAAAACAAAGCAAAGAGAAGGGCAAGGAAGGCTGGTAGGGAAAGGAGTTTTAAAATTTAAAAGAGAGTGGTCAGGGAAAGACTTGAGTGATATTTGGGCAAAGATCTGAAGGAGACAAGAGAGTGAGCCAGACACAAACAGGAGTCAAACATTCCACGGAGAGAGGGAGGAGTATGTCTGGTATGTCTGAAGAACAACTAGGAGGTCATAGTAAAATGGGCCTCAAGTATCTCTCTTCGTCTAATGCAAAGTATAAAAGGCCTTTGTGTATATTACAAGTCTATAATCCTTTATCTGTAGTTCCAAAATTGAGAAAGCTTTAAAAGCCAAGTGATTCTGTGTGTTTTATGCCAAAAGTCATATGGCATCAGAACCATATGTAAACTGGCACAGAGCTATTTATAATCTTTATCATACTTGGAATATTCTCTTGGAATACTCACTGCAGAAATATTAATATGTTTGATTGGGAGCTAACCCAGACCCGCCTTAGGTGTTATGTATTATTTGGCATATGTACCATATTATCATTCTAAACTCCCTCAAAATTATGAAACCCATCTGGCACCAAGGGTTTCAGACAAGGGATTATCTTAAATGTATATGATTTCTCAAAAACATGGCAGATGAAATTCTTTCCTTCTGGAACAGCGACACGTTTGTTCCTGAAGGAAGAAAGGCAAAGTGTGCGGAGCAGGAAAAGCAGCAAGCATATCTCAGTAGGCTGTATTTATATTGGGCAGGGATCTTAAATGAAATGCAGTCTCTTAGGTCACATCAAAATCCAGCAGCCTAAATTACAGTAAAAAATTTTGTCTGCATGGCAGAGAATTGTTCACTTCTAGAGATGAATTTAGTATTCCAATGAATAAATACTATAATAAAAGGGGCAAATTCAAATTAATATATTTACTTTTTTTTTTTTTTTTTGAGATGGAGTCTCATTCTTGTTGCCCAGGCTGGAGTGCAGTGGCACGATCTTGGCTTACTGCAACCTCTACCTCCCAGGCTCAAGCGATTCTCCTGCCTCAGCCTCCCGAATAGCTGGAATTACAGGAGCGCACAACCACACCCGACTATTTTTTGTATTTTCAGTAGAGACTGGGTTTCGTCATGCTGAGCAGGCTGGTCTCAAACTCCTGACCTCAGGTGATCCACCCGCTATGGCCTCCCAAAGTGTTGGGATTACAGGCGTGAACCACCGCACCCGGCCTATTTACTTTTTCATTACAGCTTTCTAAAGGTACAAATGGCTGGGAGGAAACTAGTTATACTATTTCTATTATCATCTGGATGATTTCATAGAAACTTGCTTTTAGAAGTATATTTTTGTTCCTCATTTTAGGGCCAATATAGTATACACAGCATAGGTAAAGTTTCAGTAGAGTTTTCCTTTGGACTACATAGATATTTTACAGGACAACTCAAACCTTGTCTCCAGAAATATTAAATTTCTACCATAGGTGTAGCTTCTTAAATAGAAATATATTATGGTAGCACTGTATAATGTCTACATGAGATTAAAACAAGCTCTTTTAATACACAGTAAGCATAGTCATCCACTCTCAATACTTTTTTGTGTGTCCATTATCTTGGGACTATATATATTAGTACTGACATATGACAATTGTCATCTTAAATAATGACAATATGAAAGGTTAAATTTATTACACAGACCAACCTCAGTTACTTCCTAAATACAAAATGTTCTTTTTAACTGAATTTACTGAGAAAATTGGTAAGCTTTGTATTTCTATGTGTTTTGACAAAGGTTGAATTAAAAACAACAGTAAGATTTGATCTTTTCCTTTCTCTTCACGATTCTCCCAACTCTGTTGATGTAACAAAGGGGGGGGGTGCATAATAAGACAGTTAAGATTATAGTTAAGATAGTTAAGATTGTAATTGCCTCTTTTCATTATTCCTGGTTAAGAATCCAGCCTCTAAATAAAACTCTCCATGTTAAGGTCCAGAATGACTGGCAATTTACATGAATTATAGCCTGAAGAACATACTGAACATTCTTAACCTTTGTTTTTTAAAACGAATTCCATGGCATCTTCACAAACCTCTACCAGCAGATGAGGGCACTTCTTCATTCCTATAAAATCTTAACCTTTCTCTGTGTAAATTAGTGGACAATTATTTTAGAAGCATTAAAACATCGACTTCCTTGTGTGAGCAAGAGAGGAAACAAAACTTTTGGGAAAATCTAAGATAAACTTGTGCAAAAAGAAAAGAATCCATTAATTTCTAAAGTAGTGTCCTTATGAAAATGTACCTTTTCTCTCACATATCACTAAGGTTCTTCAAACACTCATCTGTTAGAAGGAAAATTTTAAAAGGGGATCTTTTTCCTTCCCATAGGAGTGTCAATGGCAAGCCTATCCTCAAAGACCAGAAAGAAAGCATGTTTTTTCAGATAGATGTACCCACACCCAGGACTCATCTGTCATCTCTCAGATCTAAAACTAGCTCTTCTTTATTGTTTGGTGTCAGAAGTTTTAAGGGCTAAACCACTAATTCCCATTCTTGGCTGAACATCAAATTACGTGTGGAGCTTTTAAAATGTACTGAATTTGGGCAGGGCGTGGTGGCTCATGGCTGTAATCCCAGCACTTTGAGATGCCAGGGTGGATGGATCACCTGAGGTCAGGAATTCGAGACCAGCCTGACCAGTATGGTGAAACCCTGTCTCTACTAAAGATACAAAAATTAGCTGGGCATGGTGGCGTGTGCCTGTAGTCTCAGTTACTTGGGAGGCTGAGACAAGAGAATCGCTTGAACCTGGGAGGCAGAGGTTGCAGTGAGCCGATATCACACCACTGCATTCCAGCCTGGGTGACAGAGCGAGACTTGGTCTCAAAAAAAAAAAAAAAAAAAAAAGTACTTAATTTGGGCCAGGCATGGTGGTTCACGCCTGTAATCCCAGAAATTTGGGAGGCTGGGGTGGGTGGATTGTGTGAATCCAGGAGTTCAAGACCAGCCAGGGCAACATGGTGAAACCCTGTCTTAAAAAAAAAAAAAAAAATTAGCCGAGCTTGGTGGCATGTGCCTGTAGTTCCAGCCACTTGGGAGGCTGAGGTAGGAGAATTACCTGAGCCTGGGAGATAGAGGTTGCACTGAGCCAAGATCACACCACTGCACTCCAGCCTGGGTGACAGAGCAAGACCTTGTCTCAAAAAATAAAAATAAAAAAATGTATATATAATACACACACACACACGTATATATATAAAACACATACACAAACAGTGAATTAGAATCCTCGAATCTATATCCTGTGAAAGTCCCACAGATTGGCCAGGCGTGATAACAGACCTTTATCACCTATGTCTTTTGCAAATATTTTCTCCCAGTTTGTGGCTTGTCTTTTCATTCTCTTCGTTGGGTCACATCACTTGAGGTCAGGAGATCGAGACCAGCCTGGCTAACACAGTGAAACCCTGTCTCTACTAAAAATACAAAAATTAGCCGGGCGTGGTGGCACATGCCTGTAGTCCCAGCTAGTTGGGAGGCTGGGGCAGGAGAATTGCTTGAACCCGGGAGGCAGAGGTTGCAGCGAGCCGAGATCGCGCCACTGAACTCCAGCCTGCTGGGCAACAGAGCAACACTCTGTCTTCTGTCTTTAAAAAAAAAAAAATCCATAGATTATTCTGTTGTGTGCAGAGACAAGACGCATGCAAACCTACACAAAACAAAGCTTAGGGAGCAAAATAGGATAAGAGTCCAGAGTAACAACCTATACTCTGGCAGTATGCCTACTGACCTATGGTGGAGTGTGTAAAGGGTAGTCCATTTTTCATCCCCAGGTAAACTCATCTGTTCCCCTTTGAGTGTTCCAATTTTTATATGAAACGAGTTCACAAAAGAAAAAGGCACTGAGGAGCTTGAGAAGACCCTGTCAGAAATAAGAAAAAGGAAGATACTGTGAAGCTATAAAAGCCTACTCAGCTATAGCTAGCACAGGAAGGTGAGGGAAAGCGACCAAAGAAACAAAGACTGTGGTTGTCTAATGGCCAGAATGGATGCTATAGGTACTTGCCATGTTTGCATGTTTTTTTGTTGGATAAAATAACAAACTTAGCAAAAATGAAAACAAATGGTATAATGCTACTTTTAAAATAACAACAGAATAAAACTATATAGTTTTAAAAACAGGATTCTGATTTAGATCTAGAGACACTCAGGCTCTTTGCCTCTACCAGATAAAGTCTGAAGAAAATGGTTAAGCAATTTGTTAAAGAGAAACTCTGTCCATTTACTGTTGCTATAACAGAATAACTGAGGCTGGGTTAATTCGTAAATTGGAGGAGTGTATTTGGCTCATGGTTCTGATGACTGGAAGCTTCAAGATTGGGTAGCTGCATCTGCTGAGGACCTCTGGCTGCTTCAAGTCATGGTGGAAAGTCAAGGTGGGGCAGACGTGCACAAAGAGATCATGTGGTGAGAAACCAAGGTCGTTGAAATCCCCTTTTTTTAAGACAGAGTCTCATTCTGTCACCGGGCTAGAGTGCAGTGGTGCCAATCTCAGCTACACTGCAATCTCCACCTCCCAGGTTTAAGTGATTCTCCTGCCTCATCCTCCTGAGTAGCTGGGATTATAGGTGCCTGCCACTACGTCTGGCTAATTTTTTTTTTTTTTTTTTTTTTTTGAGATGGAGTCTCCCTCTGTTGCCCAGGCTGGAGTGCAGTGGCACAATCTCGTCTCACTGCAAGCTCCGCCTCCCGGGTTCAGGCCATTCTCCTGCCTCGACCTCCTGAGTAGCTGGGACTACAGGCGCCTGCAACCATACCCGGCTAATTTTTTGTAGTTTTAGTGGAGATGGGGTTTCACCATGTTAGCCAGGACTGTCTCGATCTCCTGACCTCGTGATCCGCCCGCCTCGGCCTCCCAAAGTGCTGGGGTTACAGGCTTGAGCCACCGCGCCTGGTCAATTTTTTGTATTTTTAATAGAGACGAGGTTTCACCATGTTGGCCAGGCTGGTCTTGTACTCCTGACCTTGTGATTCACCCGCCTTGGCTTCCCAAAGTGCTGGGATTACAGGTGTGAGCCACTGCGCCCAGCCTGAAATCCCTTTTATAACAATTCAGTCTTGGGAACTAATTCAGTCCCAAGAGAACCAGAACCCATTCTTGCTGGAGGGCATTAATCTGTTCACAATGGATCTGCCCCCAGGACCCACACACTTCCCACTAGGCCCTACCTCCCAACACCACCGCGGTGGGGATCAAATTTCAATATGAGTTTTGGCAAAGGACAAACCACATCCAAATCATAACAGAAATAATGGATTTAAAATTTGACCCAAAGAAGAGAATGAAAAGACAAGCCCCAAACTGGGAGAAAATATTTGCAAAACACATATCTGATAAAGGACTGTTGTTACCCAAAATATACAATGAACTCAAAACAATTTAAAAAAAGATTTAAAAATTGGCTACCGATCTGAACAGACGCCTCATCAAAGAAGATATGCAGATAGCAAATAAGTACATGAAAACATACTCCACATCATATGTTATCAGGGAAATGCAAATTAAAACAAAAATGAGAATACCCTGTTAGAATGGAACACTGACAACACCTAATGCTGGCGAGGATGTGGAACAACAAGAACTCTCATTCGCTGCTCACGGACAGGAAAAATGGTACAGCCACTTTGACAGTTTCTAGAAAAAAAAAACAAAACCCAAACAATAAAACATATTCTTAACATATAATCCAGTAATCATGCTCCTTGGTATTTACCCAAAGTAGCTGAAAACTTATGTCCACACAAAAACCTGTACACAGATGTTTATAGTAGCTTTATTCATAATTGCCAAAACTTGGAAGCAACCAAGATGTCCTTCAGGAGGTGAATGGATAAACTGTGGTACATCCAGGCAATGGAGTATTATTCAGCACTAAAAAGAAATGAGCTATCAAGCCACGAAAAGACTTGTAGAAACTTAATTGCATATTATTAAGTGAAAGAAGCCAATCCAAAAACGTTATATACTGTATGATTCCAATGATATGACATTCTGGAAAAGGCAAAACTATGGATAGAGTAAAAAGATCCATGGCTGCCAGGAGTTAGGGGCAAAGGAGGAAGGGATGAATAAGCAGAGCTCAGAGGATTTTTAGGGCAATGAAACTACTCTGTATGATACAATAATGATGGACACAGGTCATTATACATTTGTCCAAATCCACAGAATGTGTACCACCAACAATGGACGCTAATGTAAACTATGGACTGTGGGTGATAATGATGTGTCCAAGCAGGTTCATGAGGTATAACAAATGTACCACTCTGGTGGGGGGTGTTGACAGCAGGGAAGGCTGTGCATGTGTAGGGACACGAGGCATAAGGGAAAACTGTGTTTTCTTCACAATTTTGCTGTGAACCTAAAACCGCTTTACAAAATAGTCTTCAAAAAAGTCACCTTGCCAATAAAGAGCAGACAAAGGCAATAATATGAATAATAATTAGGTTGTTTATAAGCTATTTGTGCTCTAGGGTGGTTTTTACTATGAGACTTTATCTGAGTAACTGCTTTATGAGAGTATAATATATCCAACTGATTTATGTGCATCTAAGATACATGAGGTTGACATTTTATAATTTTGCTGCTGTTTGGGGATTAAAAAAAACAACCCCAACACATTTGTTCTGTTATCTGCAAATAAGCACTTTATTATCAAATAGTTCAGCATCAGAACAAGAATTCTAATTCCAAAAGGGTTTTCTTTACATTACATGATGTTGTGAGATACACGTTAGAAGAATCTGAGACTATGTTCCATTCCAGTTTCTCTTTTGTAATTAGTTAATTTGTTTTGATCTAAAAAGTATAAATTTATCTCATTCTTGTTCATGCTGTCCATGAAATGTAAGTATCAGTTCCTTCTCAGCTTCTCAGTGAGTGCTTTATAGTTACACTGGTGCCAGGTTAACAGACCTATTTTATACTGACATGAAAGTCAACTACAAGAAAAGCACATTGTCATTTACATTTACAGAGGCAAATCCCTCTTAACACAAAGAAAAGCAAAGGACCTTACATGATTATGTAAGGCAGATCAGCCCAGGAATTTCATTCAAAGATATTACTTCATACTCCATAATCCCATGTGAGAAATTAATGAACAACACCAAGTAAAAAGAAAATTAAAATTAGCCCTTGGGCCTCTGACAATTTAATTGCCAAGGCCTTTTGTGAATTCTAAACAATGTTTTAAATTAGCCACAATTCCTCAGAATGATATACCAGAATAATATGAACCTCAATAATTACAGGCTGTTTTAAGTTTATTTTGTGAACGTTATTCCTTCCCCCAGTATTCCACAACTAAAGCTGTTCTCAGATTTACAATACATTGAGTGCCTATTATACGCAAGGCACTGTGCTGAGTGCTGAAAATGTGGTAAGGACAGCACTGCTTGTCAAGCTATCTATGTGGTATCAGCTAGCTGAATAATGGAACATTTGGGCCAGAATAGCATATACTGAGACCAGGGTACCAAAGGCGTCCAACTTAAGTGACTCAAAAGAGGAAATGGTAAATAAGATATTTCCATTTTTTTTCTTTGACCTTAGTCACATCTGATCAGAACATTCAATGCTTTCTACATAAACTCTGGATTTAGGCAGACAAAGACCACTCACCATCATCCTTCTTTTGACAGATATAAGTACTCAGCCAAATGTAGCTCATCGTACATACTATTAATTAAAGAGAAGTGATTCATCTCTGGCTTTTGCAGGGGAAATGGAAAGCCTCAAAAACTCCTTTCCTGGCCGGGCGCGGTGGCTCAAGCCTGTAATCCCAGCACTTTGGGAGGCCGAGGCGGGCGGATCACAAGGTCAGGAGA
Organism: Macaca mulatta; assembly: GCF_049350105.2. Taxonomy (NCBI): domain Eukaryota; kingdom Metazoa; phylum Chordata; class Mammalia; order Primates; family Cercopithecidae; genus Macaca; species Macaca mulatta. Next base: position 27,678,769 of record NC_133422.1, read on the forward strand.
TCGAGACCACAGTGAAACCCCGTCTCTACTAAAAATACAAAAAAATAGCCGGGCGCGGTGGCGGGCGCCTGTAGTCCCAGCTACTCAGGAGGCTGAGGCAGGAGAATGGCGGGAACCCGGGAGGCGGAGCTTGCAGTGAGCCGAGATTGCGCCACTGCACTCCAGCCTGGGCAACAGCGTGAGACTCCGTCTCAAAAAAAAAAAAAAAAAAAAAAAAAAAAAATCCTTTCCTGCAGATGGGATCAATTTTTAAAGGCTCCAACTCTGCTTGCTTTGCTGATAAAGTTCTTCAGAAGATCATGATCCATTTCTGCAAAACCTGAAGTTTGTGTTACTACAGTCAGATGGTTTATGCAAAACCTGAAGCAGAATTCTTCTAAATCCTAGGAACAACAACAACAAAGACAATTTAATAAATTTATATTTCCTAATTCAATGCAGCATAGCACGAACATTGCTAAAACAAGTTAGGCAAGGAAAAAGAATTTGACAGCCAAGTGGAGGAAATGATGGTATGGTAATACCTAAAGAATAGTCATAAAAAGTGTAACAAATATGAATCATCTATGCTTGTAAAAATTTAAATAGCACAGAGTAACATTCAAGTTCCTCCGCACTAACCTAGGTAAAGAATCTCACTTTTTCTTTCCAGAGATAGGCAAGTGAGTGTGTGAATTCTTTGGTACCTTTGTCTAGTGACAGTATTTGTAACTGTTGATTTCACTTTCAATAATCGCTAAAAGCCCTATACTCCTATTTTATATTTGTATCACGGTCTTTAAGTATGTCTGTCTGTAAAGAGTTGGTGGAACAAAAAGGTAAGCCATAAAAAGCAGTAATGCTGCTCTGAAGTCATTAACAGGTCACTGCGTTTTGCCTTTATGAGACGACACAGGATGGGATGAATGGATTTGATCACACTACATATGCCTTCAGTAATCTCAACTGGGAAAATGCTTTAAAGAAATCATGACTTCTAAGGCTCTGGTAAGAGAGACCCACAGATTGGTGTTTTCTGGCTTACCGTAACGCACTCTGGGCCAAAGAATAACGTTGTAATAATTTGCTTGGTTAGAACTATAACTTGAAAATCAGAATCAGGCTGACCAGATGCTTTTTGGCCCTGGAGAAGTGAGGGCAGGCTGCTGAGACCTCCGATATGCCTCAAACCCTGGGCTACTTGGCCCAGGACAAGATGCCGCTAGGCGGTGGTCAATTTTTAAGTTTCCTCTCCAAGCTACTGTAGGTAATTTATAAAAAACAAAACAAAACAAAATTTAAAAAGCCCCAAATACTTTCTAGGCAATTACATACGCACATTACACACGATAGCCTTTTCTTCTTTAGACATATAAATTATAGCAAATGCTGAAGATGGAAAAAATAGAAAAAGCAGCAATGCTGATAGCCTTGCCAATGTACATATAAACCGATGGGTACATTTTCTTTTAAGAAAAGAAAGAAACTATACTAGGAAAATGCTTATTTCATGCCTGAACATAACCGAGCAGGCTGTTGGTACCACACAAGCAATATGATGTGTCTCTGTTCCAGATAAGCCCTCAGTGATACACAGGGAAAATGCACACACCCACTTGTCATCACAGCATACTATACATAAAAATGTGCTTCACTGACACATGCTGAATAGCCAAGGATCCATTTAAAATTATGTGCTGTTGCTTAAATGTTTAGAAATGGCATTTTTGCCTACAGCACACCAAAGTGGGAATGGAGAAATTCATACCTACACCACACACATTGGAGTGTGTCTGGAATTAGGGGGAGGCGCAGTTTGACGCCTCACAGATCTGGACAGCAGCGGGAAAATTGCTAATTAATGGGAGAATGAAAAAGCCCTAAAAAGTTATCGCTTGGATACATGTGCCTTTACCTTATTCTAGAGTGGGATTTCCCCCTAAATATTAAATTAAGGACAGGACTTGGAAAGAGTGCCTGTGATTCTAAGAATTCAATAAATTGGCATGGGGGGTACTGGTTATAAGGGAATGCTGTCCATATAAAACAAGGCCCCCATTATTTTTCAGTTAAAGAATTGTAGTCTATTTTGAATGCTACGACTCCATGCGGCTTCATGTTCAAAATGGGGCCCTCTGTTCTGTCCTGAAGTCCTACCACACTCTTCTAGTTTGCTCATTTTCCTATAGGACTCCCATACTTCTCCCCATAAGCCTGACATCTCCCCTCTCATCCTCATCCTCAGCTGACATGACTTCCTCTTTCACTGAGAACCAGAATCACTTGAAAAGAACCTCCACAAGCTCTCCCCACCACGTCTCGCTGCCTATTAGAGAAAGGCCTGTGGATGCAATCTTCTCTGGATCAACGGTCCAGGACCCTATAGAAAGCAGAGCCCTTGCTCTGTCACTAGATCCTACTGCTCCACCTACTCAGGCGCCCTGCTCTAGCCAACTGTCCCCTGCATCACTGGCTTGTTCCCCTTCACCGAGTCATTTGCATCATTAGACAAGCTTCCGTTTCCTACATCTTAAAAAAGTAAAGATGTTTTACCTCAAATGCCCCCAAACCTCTTCCTTTTTATCTTTATAATAAAATTACCATGAAAACCTGCCTCTATTCCCCATCTTCAGTTCCTCTACTTCTAGGCTCCGATCAGACTCCCTGCTTCACTGCGCTAAAACTGCTTGCCAAGGCCCCCCAGGCGTTCTCATCCGCAAACCCACTGGTCAGTTCTCAGCTCTCCCCGCAGACCCGCCAGCAGCATCTGATGTGGTTCGGACTTCTTCCTTCCTGTTTCGCTTTCTTTACCAGCCTCCAGGAAACGGTCTGCTGGTTTCTCGCTTCCGTCACTGCTCACTCCTCTTCAGTCTCCTTTGCTGGTGTCTCCTTATCTCCTCTAAGCACCCGGAGTGCTCAGGACTTAATCCTCAAACCTGTCTCATGTCACTGCCTCATAGCTTGGACTTCAGTACATTTCTCTCTGACTTCCAGGCTTGCTTATCCAATTTGCTTATTAGACATTTCCATTTGGATGTCTAATAGACATCACATACTTCTCATATTCAAAACCAAATTCCTGATATTTCCCCCAAAATGTTGCTCCTATCTTCTCTAGCTCAATAAATACCACTTTCATCCTTAACAGCTGCTGAGGCCCAGAACCTCCTCAGTCATCTTTTTTCTTCCCTCACATCTAATCTATCCGCACATCCTGTTGGCTCCACTTTCAAAATGCATTCAAAATCTTAACCACTTTTTACCATCCCCACAGGTGATAGCTTGGACCAATCCACCATCATCACTTACTGAATTATACAGCCTCCAAAGTACTCTCCTTCCCCTAAACACACACACACACACTCTCTCTCTCTCCCCTCCCAAAACATAGCAGCCAGGAGGATTACTTTCAAATGCCCATCAGATCATATCTGCTCCTCTCCAAACCCTCTGATGGCCACTCACCTTGGAACTCTGATTCCTGAAACCTGCCTATGGGCTCTGCGGGCCCTGCCTCCTCCCACACACGCCACTGTGCACCTCCATCTCCCTACCTCATCAGCTACTTCCCTCCCCACTGTGCTCCATCCACACTGGGCTTGCTTTTCCCCGAACACACCACCCACACCTCCTTCAGGTCTCTGCTTGTGTCACCTGCTCAGTGATGTCTTGCCTCCCTGACCACTGTATTTAAAATTTCAACTTTCATCTCAGGATGGCATTCCCTAGGCTGTCTTCCCTGGCTTACTTCTTTCCATATCACTTGTCACCATCTGACATACTATATATCCTATTCATTTACTGATCACCCGTCTCCCCTCACCAGAAATTCCCACAAGGGCAGAGATTTTGGTTTGTTTTGTTCATTTGCAGTACCCCAGTGCCTAGGGCAGTGCCGGGCATGTAACAGGCACTCAGTGAATATCTGTTGAATCCATGCATAAATACTCCTGATTTCAAAATACTGAGTACAGTGAAGAATTGTAGTTAAACATGCGGTTTTAAAATATGCCCAATCTTGGACTGTATTCCAGTTTTGCAGTTTACTAGTTTACTCAGATTACTTAATCTCCCCAAGCTTCAGTTTTCTCATTTATAAACTGGATCAAATATAATAATGCCTATGTCTTACAAGGTTGTTTTGAGGAGTAAATGAAATATGAACTGTGCTTAGAATAATCCCTGGCTCATATGAATTATATACTAAGTGACAGTCCAGCATGAGGGATAATAATTTGCGGAAAGAGCCCATTTCTTGCTTATTTGAGCTAGGCAAATCAAATACAGCACTGTTCTTTACCTACAAAAGCTTGTATTTTACATTAAGTATATATACAGTCTATTTTACTTGTAGTCTATTATGCTAATTTAGGGTACAACAATTAGCTGGACAGGCTGTAGTAAAACAGTGCATCTCTATAGGCAAAACTGAACATCTATGAAAGGAGTATTTAGTAAGTACCTACTATGTATCAGACACCATCCTAGGCACTGGGGATACGGTTGTGAGCAAAACAAAGTCCCTGCCATGCCTCAAAGAGGTTACTTTCTAGAAAGCAGAGAGCTGGAAGGTAGCCAGACAAATAATTCACATAGAGAATATTTAAAAGTATTAAAAATGAAGCCAGATTCAGATGCAAACACCACGAGGCACCATCTTGACATCTAAGATGGCCCTCCACCACCATGGTTCATCACTGTGATGCTAAAGAACAGACTAGGAAAAGTGCATGGATTTTGTTTGCCCATGAAACATTCTGTATTGTAAGTCCCCAATATGTTATTGCCTTGATATAAAACATTCACTGTGCTTTTAAATGTCAATGTTTTGAGGTAGTACTTTTTTAAAAAATGTTAAGTGAAAAAAAATCTAGGTTTCAAGTATTTACAAATATATAATGTGACATAAAACAAAAACTCAGAAGCTGCTATATGAAAGTGCTACTGTTCTCTGGTTGATGAGTCATTACCTTCCTCACACTTTTTGTCTTTTACAAATTTTCTTTAATAAGCATAGTATTATCTACATAAACAGAAAAAAAAAGTTAATAACCTTTCATCTACTAAAATGTCTCTGTTTTTTTGACCAAAGGAGAGGATATCCTTATACCAAAAGGAAATTGACTTGAGGATGTTATGGCCTGTTTCCTAAAGATTTGGTTCTAAGATTGGTTTTCTTTCCTTTCTTTATTATCATAACAATACATGGTCACTGTAAAAGTTCAAAAAAAATAAGCAAAGAGAAGAAAATAAAAGTCATCCACAATCCCACCATTCAATGATAACCACTAAGCATAGTTTTCAGTCTTTTTTTCTGTGTAGATAATGAACTTTAGTTTTTTTATTCAGCTAGTTATACCTTTTTAAAAAATAAAAATAGGATAATAGTTTTTCACTTAGTGATATATCTAATATATATATTATATATATATATAGCTGCATAATTTCTTGATATTAACATTTTATAAACAAGCCTCCACTATTCACACTAACCTTTTTCTAATTTTTCAAAATTATAAACTGCTGCAGTAAACACCTTTGAAGCTAAGTCTTTTTCCAAATCCATGATTACTTCCTCAAGAGAAATACTTATGAGTGAATTCCTTGAAGAATTGTGTCTTTACTTTAAGGTGCTTAACACATATTATACCAAGTTGTTCTCCATATCAATTTGTACTCTCATCAGTAGTTTAGGAGAACACCATTATTCTGATCTTATACATTGTCTCCAAAACAATGTCTTCCTGCTTTGACAGGGGAAAAGCCATACCTTGTTTTCATTTATGTTTTTTGTCTGTTTATAGAGCCATTTGTTCTTTGATCCATTTCTTTCAACCAAACTGTTCCTATTCTCTTTTTGTTTTTCACTCTGGTAAACAGACTTCATTATGTGTTGCAAATATTTTTCCCAGTGTCTCACTACTTTCTAATTTTCTCTATGGTATTTTTACGTGGATAAAAGTTTCTTATCTTTTTAAATCAGAGCTATAAATCCTTTCCTTTATGGCTTCTGCCTTTGATGTCCACCCCAACGTTATATAAATACTCACTTATATGTTGTCTAGTACTCTTGTTATTTCTTTTTAAAAAAAATATTCAATCTTTCCTCTACCCAAACTTTATTTTAGTTTAAGGTATGAGGCAGGCACCTCGGTTCCGTTTCTCCAGGCCAGCTGCTGGAAGCAGGCTTTCCTTACCTGGGCCTCATACTTCACTGCAGCCGAGAGCAGAGCGATGGCGTTCTCCTCGCAGATGCCTTGCTTGATAGTTTGTTGGCAGAGCTTTTTCAGACGATTTTCTCTATAAAATGTAGCCAAGTCTAGCAGTCCTGTTGGAAAGAGGTGTTTATTAGGGGGAGTGATTTCAAGCATCCTGATTTACACTCACTCACTCAGCCACTCAGAGATGATTCTGACAGTATTTTGGATATAATCCTCAGTGAAGCGCTGCGTAGACTGATGCTGACTGACACTAACACTTCAGTGTGGGGCTCTACCCAGGATGGCAGCCAAGCTGAGCAAATACGATACACAAATCATTAGCTGTTGAAAAACAGGAGCACAGGGAAAATAGCTTTAATAATTTTTTCCCAGGAAAAAAAGAAAAAGCATGTGCACCTTGAATGACCCCTTCCCCTGCAATCTCAATGTCAGCTTCTCCTGGGCCATTCCCAGGAGCACACACACATGCTGTAAGAGTGCCCGCCATGAAAAGAAAGAAAACAAAAGAGAAGAAAAGAAGAGGGAGGGGAGGGGAGGGGATGGGAAGAGAGGGGAAGAGAGGGGAGGGGTGACCTTTTCATAGATATGTGTCTGCCTCCTGTTACCCTATCCCACTGCTCCTCCCTACAGCAAAACTCCTAGACAGAGCTGTCTGTATCTGCTGTCTCCATTTTCCCACCTCCCATTCTGACCTCAAGCCATTACAAGCAGAATCCCAACCCCACCACTACTGCAATCACACCTGGGGCGGTCACAATGGATTCCAGGGTGCCATATTCTCTGGTTTCCTCTTACTTGACACTTATACAGCATTTGACATGATTGATAATGCTCTCCTTAGGGCACTTTGTCACTTGCTTGCATTTTTCTTTAATTAGTTGCTCCTCAGTTCTCTAGGCTGAATCATTTTTCCTGACTTCCAAATGTTTGAGTGCCCCAGGGTTAAATTTTCAGATACTTCTCTCACTTACTTCCCAGAACTCCAGCCCCAGGGTTTTAAATATCATCTACATATGCAGATGAGTCCTGTTATATTACCTGTCACCTATTTTTCAAGTAATTCAATAGAGACTGGGTGAGGTGATATATGTAAATTAATTTTATTCTACCCCAAGGAATGATAGGAAGTACTCTAATTGAAGCAATTAGCATCTGAAAGACCCTATTTGTTTTTCTGAATCTTCATTAGAGGATTTGTAATTAGCATAAAGAATGTCAGAATGAGTTTGTCGTTGGCGAAATGAGTGGTAGCCAGGATCAAAAGGTTAGCTGAATCCGGCTACTAGAATACTGTCATGTCCACCTCAAGCTAACTTTTCATGCAAGGTACTTAATAGAGTGTATGAAGTATAGAGAGCTGGGATTTCATCTATTTTACAATATTAATTGTTTTTGTGTCTGTCTGCTAATAAATCTTGTACATGTGGTAGACTTTGGTTGGAAACTTGCTTTTTTATAACAAATATTATCAAAGTTATAGAGGACACTGAAATCTTGAGAGTTGTGAATGGCTTCATTGTTTTTGGCCCCAAGCTTCAGATTCGCACCTGTAAGCGGCACTGCCCTAAGAGAGGACTCTGCCCCAAGTCTCGGCTCTACACCTCCTCCATGCACACCCTCAGCACAGGGTGGCCAAGGAGCCACATGTCCACTTCTAGACCACACTTTGGGTACCTGGGAACCTGGGACTGCCTGCATAATTGGCCCTGAGGCCACATGTGTGGGTATTTCCTCCCTTAGACCCCACCACCAATGTGCAGACCCCCTGGCCCAAAAGGGTAACCTGGGTTGGGGGTGGATAGAGCTTGGAATGCAAGCTAGGGTGCCCACACACCCTTCTGCCGGAGGAGGGGTCGGTCCTGCCAGTGCCATTGGGTTCTGGCACAGAACTCCAAGGAGTCCAGCAACTCTAAATGCCAACTAAAACTGAAACCTGTCCTTTCAGTTCTTAATGAAATTACATTTTTCAAGGAGGGAGGATTGGACATATTTTATCTGAAGTTCATTAGCTTGACATATAACTTTAAATTTTTAGACATATGGAGCATAGATCTCCATTCAGAGTCTTGGCCAGAGCCCTGCAAATGTTAGGGGTGGGCCTATAAAAAATTGCCATTTGGGGCCAGGCGCAGTGGCTCACGCCTGTAATCCCAGCACTTTGGAAGGCCAAGACAGGTGGATCACCTGAGGTCAGGAGTTCAAGAGCAGCCTGGCCAACATGGTGAAACCCCATCTCTACTAAAAATACAAAATTAGCCTAGTTCAGTAGTGTGTGCCTGTAGTCCCAGCTACTCGGGAGGCTGAGGCAGGAGAATCACTTGAACCCGGGAGGCAAAGGTTGTGGTGAGCCGAGATTGTGCCATTGCACTCTAGCCTGGGCAACAAGAGTGAAACTCCGTCTCAAAAACAAAATTGCCACTTGGGTATCTAACGGGAAGCTCAAACTCCTTTGACTTTCAAAGTCCAGAGCAAGCCTGTTGTTCTCCATCTTCCTCACCTCAGTGAATAGGACTTCTATTAAGGCAGCTACCCAGGCCAAGTACCTCAGTGCAGCCATCCTTCTCTCTCAACTCACACCTCTCATCCCATCTATCAACAAATCCCATCAGCAACCTCTTAAAAATATTATCTAGCATCTGATCTCTTTCAACACTTCCACTGCTATACAACCCCAACCCAGGAGACCATCATCTCTCACCTGAACCAATATAAGAACTGATGTTTGAAACACAGATCACATCTCTCCTGTGGCAGAAGCTGCGAGCTGCCTCTCTCTCAACCCCTACCCCAACACACACACACACACACGCGCGCGCGCACACACACACACGCGCACACACACACACACGCACACACACGCGCACACACACACACGCGCGCACACACACACGCACACACGCGCGCACACATGCACACACGCGCGCACACACACACGCGCGCACACACGCGCGCACACACACGCGCACACGCACACACGCGCGCGCACACACACGCGCACACCCACACACGCGCGCACGCACACACACACGCACACGCGCGCGCACACACACGCACACATGCACACGCACGCGCACACACACACACGCACACACGCACACACACACACACATCCACACTCACTCTCTCTCACATCCATTCTTCCTTTCTACTGAAACTACAGAATTTTTAGCTGAGCTACGGCCATCTGGAAATGCCCACTTTCCCAGCCTCCTAAGCCGCTTGGCACAGACTTGATGGACTCGGGCCCACAGTCTGAAATAAGTGGAATTCCCGGGCCCTGCTGGTGGAGACACTGGGATCTGCTGCGTGGCCCTCGGTCTCTGTCCCTTCCTCCATGCTGCTGCCTGCAGTGCTCCACAGTGGTGATGATTTGATCCTTCTCTCTCTTATCTGTCCAGTCAACCTTTGCATAAGTAGTAACAAGGGAAATGTGTTTGGATTCAACACACACAAAAAGAAATACTTCTGTAATTACCCTCGCAGCAACTTTCTTTTAGGTTCTATAGAAACCACCTTGTCAGTTCCTCAACATTTTGCCAAGTTTTCGGAAGTCTTTGGCAATTACCTACTGCCTCCTCAGGAGAAAGGCTGATGCTGTCTGTGTACAGGTATTCCAGGAAGGCCCGGTAAACAGGATATGAAAATTCACTCATTTCTACAATATCATCCTCGTTATCTTCCAACGACGAACGAAAATGCTCACATCTGAAGGAAGAAAGCAGCAAGTCAGGTCCTAGCTTCCCGGCCAGGACAGACGGCCACTGTGAGGAGGACGTCCTTTTCTCGAAGGTGCACACTGGCACGTCCCTGCTGTGGCTCCTCACTTTCTTTGCTGGCCTGGGTTCTCAAACAGTCATTTATTCGGCAAGGCTGTACATGCAAACCTGCTGCCAAGGGTGGCCCGGGAAGCAGCCCCAATGGCTGTGCTAATGGGGACAGAGCCGGACTCCCTGGCATCTCTCTCACACCACAACCACTGTCAGCATTTAGAGAAATCAGTGGGTTTATTTTTATAAAATCTAAGTAATTCTGTTTCCTCACTCCATCATGGGTTGAATGATGTCCTCTAAAAATTCCTATGTTGAAGTCCTAATGGCCAATACCTCAAAATGCGACCTTACTGGGAGAGAGAGCCTTTAAAGAGGTAACCAAGTTATAAGAAGGTCACCAGGGTGGCCCTAATCCAATGTGACTGGCATCCTTATAAAAAGGGGAAATCTGGGCTGGGTGCGGTGGCTCATGCCTGTAATACCAGCACTTTGGAAGGCCAGTGGGTAGATCACGAGGTCAGGAATTTGAGACCAGCCTGACCAATATGGTGAAGCCCCAACTCTACCAAAAATACAAACATTAGCCAGGCATGATGGCGTGCGTCTGTAATGCCAGCTACTCGGGAGGCTGAGGCAGGAGAATCACTTGAACCTGGGAGGCGGAGGTTGCAGTGAGCCGAGATCACGCCATTGCACTCCAGCCTGGGCAATAGAGCAAGACTCTGCCATCTAACAAAAAAAAAAGGTGGGGGGAAATTTGGACACAGACATGCACAAAGGGAGAATGCCACATGCTGACTGGAGTTAAGCAGCCACATGCCAAGGAAGGCCAAAGACTGTCAGCAAACCCCCAGCAGCCAGGAAAGAGGCAGGAACAGATTCTCGCTCACAGCCTCAGAAGAAACCCATCCGGCTGACACTTTTGATCTGGGACTTCCAGCCTCCAGAACTTTATGTTGCTTAAGCCACCCAGCCTATAGTACTTTGTAACAGCAAACTAATTCACCCCTCTTCCTTCATGCAGGTTGATGTGATGCAGAGAGAGTGAACAAATGCTGCATAGCTTGATCTTACTAAAGAGGAACTTGAGACTAAAATGCTGTGTTGAGTTTGTGACTCACTGCGGTAGGATTTAAATATCTGTTACACAACAACATAAAGAATTTCAAAATCATCATGTAAGAGAAAGCAGCCAGGCACAAACGAATGCATCCTGTATCATCCCATCTAAATACACTCCAGAAAATGCTAACTCATCTACAGTGACAGAAGGAGCCACGGTCACCCAGGGCTAGGACATGAGGGGTCTCTGAAGGGTGGTGGGAATGTTCTCTATCTGGATGTGGGGCAGCAGTTTCACAGGCGTGGACATGTGTCAGCACCCATCAAACTGCACACTTGAAATGCACACAGCTCATTGCTCACAAACATTCACAAATGTGATTTTTAAAATCTCTGTGCTAGCCTCACTACAGACCTTTTTGGTCTGGAAAGGCCTTGATCTTCTCTTTTTTAAACCATCTAAAAGTACCCCACAAGTGATTAAAGAAAGTGATTATTATGAGCTGAGCTTGATTCCCAGGCAGAGAAGGTAACTGATGGACGTCCAAGTATCAATACGGTGTTCAGAGCACAGGACACATTTGCAGCGTGCACTGGCTGCTCCCTGCTGCCAAGGTGACCACCCCACTTTTCAGGCCTCAGGAGCGCCTACGGTCCTGATTCCCTGAACCACACACAACCTGTGTTATTTCTTGTTTCACGTATAGTTCCCCCCGCTCCACTGTATGCTTGTAAGAGCAAAAACAGCCTTACATTTTTTCTTTCTTACTGAGGTGCCTAATAGAGTTGGACACTCAGAATACAATTGTTGAATGAATTATTTTTCTCAATTCTCAAAATAAATGATTCCTTACCGAATCTTGAGAAGGACTTTATGTGCATAAATGTACTTTCCATCAACCAGAAACTTCAGGTCTGCGGTGTCCGGGTTGTCAAATTCCCTCTTCAGTGACTCAGCCACTGTGAGGTGGTCATCGGGTTCTAGGAGAATAATGCAAATGCTTCCAGGTTAGCTACAGACATAATGAACATGCAGGCCACGGTATGGCACTGCTCTACCGATGCTCATGAAAATACAAATTCCTCAAAATAACTAAGCAACTGAGCAATCGGTTTTTTCCCCTGAAGACAGATATGCATCTCTGTAATCATTAAGGATAAGAATCTCACACACATCGGCTTATAAATCTGGCAAAATAATAAGAAAAAGTCCCAAGCCACATCACTAATTTTGAATGAAATTTTAAACATTTGAGCAAATATGCTAGCTAAAAGTAAAAGACACAGTTTCTCGGTAAAATTAAAAAGCAGTCAAATAAGGGCAGGGCACAATGGCTCACACCTGTGATCCCAACACTTTGGTGGCGGTGGAGACAGAAAGATGGCTTGAGGCTCACGGTTTAAGACCAGCCTGGGTGACACAGCGAGACCCCACCTCCACAGAAAGTTTCTTTAAATTAGCCAGGCGTGGTAGTGGGTACCCATACTCCCAGCTACTCAACAGGCTAAGGCAAAAGGATTGCTTGAGTCCAGGCGCTCAAGAGTACAGTGAGCTATGATTGCACCAATGCTCTCCAGCCTGAACAGAGCAAGACCCATCTTTCTCTCTTAAAGAAAAAAAAAAAGCAGTCAAATAAAATTACTTTTAGTTTAGTACTAGTGTTGTTTTCTGATGCTTTGAAGAAAATAAAATTAGTTCCCTTTTGCAGAAGCCCATCAGAGAGAAATAAATTATGAGAGTGCACCTAACAAAATCCTCATTATCGAAGTAAAGCCCTGAGTTCTTTCCCAGATTTTCGGGCCATCCGCCAAATGGACAGTGACTAGCTCACCCACGGAGAGAAGGCGCCACGAGACGGCGGGAGTGGCAAAGCAGGCAAACACGTCGTCGGTGCAGGAGAAGTGGGTGAGGTGCGGGAGGATCACGGACTGACCCCGGCACTGGCCCCACATGTACACGTGCCCACCCTGCGTCTTGGCCGCAGACGTGTGTGTGGAGTGACAGGCTGCAATCTCGATAATCCTAAATTCACAAATACACACCACATAAGCACAGTGACCAGAGGCAGAAACAAGTTGTATCCTCCCCCACTCAGGTTTAACTGATGTGGGACATCATAAAATTACAAAAAGGGTCAGGAAAAGAAAAAAAACAAAAACAAAAAACTACCACATGACTCATACACCTCATCTCCTAAATTATCAGGCACCAAACCGTTATTCACATTTAAGCCACACTTCAATGGCACTTATAACTCATGAAGATCTGTTTGTACCACTTCTAGCCAGTAGGCCTATAAAAATATGTACCATCCTATTTTGAAATTCAAATATAACCCAAGAGAGTAGTGGTCCCCCCACCAAAAAAGGGTGGTTTAAATTTTTTCCCCTAAAACGTTACTTACTGAAGAAAATAATAAAGATTTGGGTCATCTGGACTGAGGGCCAATAAATAAATATTTTAATGAAGACTTCACCGATTTCTAGCACGCTATTCCAACTCCTATTGCACAGAGTAAATGCAGTAGTTCTACCACACTGGACTGTATGACCTGGAACCCAGGAGAGCAGTTTTCTAGGATCACCATGTGATACGCTCTACTGCTCTAAGTTCATGATTGACGAGGAGGTAGTTCTCAGAACATTTTTTTTTTTTTTTTGGAGACAGAGGAGTCTTGTCCTGTCACCCAGGCTAGAGTGCAGTGGCACAATCTGGGATCTTGGCTCACCGCAATCTCTGCCTCCTAGGCTCAAGCGATCCTCCTACCTCAGCCTCCGCAGCAGCTGGGACTACAGGTGCAAGTCACCACACCTGACTAATTTTTGTAGAGACCAGGTTTTGCCATGTTGCCCAGGTTGGTCTTGAACTCCTGAGCCCAAGTGATCCGCCCACCTTGGCCTCCGAAAGGGCTGGGATTACAGGTGTGAGCCACTGTACCCGGCCTCGGAACACTTCTTAATGGAAAAACATTGTTTCCCCTGGAAGTAATTTCTTTCCTATCAGAATAAGCCACCATACAGATTAAAGGAAAAGGGTAAACTCTTTTAACCCAGGGGAAGTCCCCATCTTGATTTTGCTACAGCAGACAATGGTACCAGCATCCTCAGACTTAGGCTCAGAACTTCAGGGTCAACTTTGACTTCTCCCTCTGTATTTACCATTTTCTTTAGAATATCCAGTTAAATAAGAAAGATGCTTTGCAATGTCTCCCCTCAGCCACCACTGGGGGGTCAGGCACACCCTGCATCTGGGCCCTGTAACAGCCTCCCAGGTCTCCCTTGCCTTAGACTCTCCCTTCTGCCCCAACTCACACAGTGCTGGCAGGTTAACCATCCTCCTGGAACACCGTTCTCATCAGAACTTTCACACGGGCAGCGGCTTCCCTCAGATAAAATCCTGACACAAGACATAACCCCATCCATGATTTGGTGTCACTTCTGAACAGCCAGCTCTCAAGTCACTTTTGTGCACACACCCTGCTTCAACAAATGGGCTTTCTCACTGCCCTTCAATGGCTTCATCCATGGTTGTTCAGGAATGTTCTTTCTCTCTGCCTTACAAATCCTACCTATCTTCTAAGGCCCAGTTCAAACGCCCCAAGTTTGAGGTCTCCCTCTCACCTGAGCTCCTGCAGCACTTCCTGTCCACACCACTCCAGCCTGGCCCTGTTACTCTTTATGCATCCGTTTCACCTGTTCAGCGCGATGGCCAGTTTCTGGCAGGCCTAATCACTGGCTTAATTCTCTCTAAGCACATAGCATGGTGTCTTACTGAATATGATCTGTGGGTCACTTTGCTGACTGAGGAAGACTCAACAACACAAAGGAGAGTTGTGTATGGCCCCACTGACACGGACTGGCACCTGAAGGGTGAGGATGATCCCACGCTGCCTCCTTTAGGCAGCTGCCCCCAAACCAGGAGGGAAGTGTCATCACAGAACCTGGAGCTTGTGCCTGCTCGCCTCAGAGGCTGAGACATGCTGTTCTCACGGGTGGCAATTTCACTGACTTATTAGAGGATCGTTCTTAGCCCTTGAAAACCACACACAAATACTACAGGAAAAGAGGCTACGATGGCCCATAGTAGAGAGCTCAGGATTTAGAGTCAAACAAACCTAGGTTTGTTTTTTCTTTTTTTTTTTTTTTAATTGCAGCTCCAGCTCAAAGGAAAACAAAAACTAGATTTGAATCTCCGCTTTACCACTAGGCTGCATGACTAGGGGAATGTCACTTAGCACCTAGGAGCCTTGGTTTCATCACATTGGAGGGCTGGTGTAAGAATCAAACGATAAAATGTTAAGTGCAACCAGGCACAATGTCTGGGTGCAAATGGTTGCATGACAATGGAGGTTTCTTTACATTATGACAAGTACTCGGCATTTTAAGTGACAAAGCGTCCTTTAGGTAGAGACCATGTATCTCTAGTGATCAATTCAGATTAGTAAGAGTTTCCCTAGAAGAATCTTTTTCCTGATATTTCCTGATTTCCCGGCCTAATCCAGTGCTGTGCAAAAGAACCGTGACAGATGGGGAAAATGGTTAATAATATTTGGCTTCTCAATCAGCACATTCTTTTCAACAAATAAAGAAAATGGGAGAAGGAAATAGAATAAATGTATTAAAAGAGAAGTACATCCACTGTTACCATCGATTTTATTAGCAAGCCTCCTAAGTTACAAGCAAATGTGAGGGTAGCGACGTGGTACGTCTTCGTGGCCTGGTGCTGTGGGCAGGACACAGGGCTCAGAGTCAGAGTGTAGTTCTAGGGCCATGTTACTTAAATTCTTATAATCAGCTTTACCATCTTTTTAAAGAAAAAAAAAGATGAGGGGGAACAGGATACAGGCAGCCATCCTCTCACAGTTGGTGGTTTCGTGTACATGAAATAAGTTCCTTGGCAGAGCTGAGAACCGAAAAAGGCTTCCTTCCGTGACTGAAAGTGTTTACCAGCTGCAGCAGGAACTGTGGGCCTGTGATTTAGCTGAGAAACTCATGATGTAGCTGGAGAGAGAAGTCCAGAGCTGTGACTTTGCAAATAATTCCCAAATGATATCAGTGTGGCCCTGACTACAAGTCTCTGGTGAGTAAAGAAAAATACCTAGGGGCTCCTCAGGGAATATTTCAAGTAAAAGGGAGCTAACTGGGCCATGTATGCTTTGGCCTGGCCAGAGCTGTGGAATAAGAGTCTTATGAGGTGGAGAGAAATGCAGGAGCAACGTGCAGGCAGAGCTGGAGATGGCAGGACGCCAGAGAGCAGCATCATACGAGGCCTGACAGGGACGGAGGCCAACGCCGGGATCGAAGGGCAACAAGGCTTGCCAGGAACAGTGGCGTCGGCTTCAATCCAGAGCCGAAGAGTTCCGATTTGATCTGATGTGATAGGCAAATGGGAAACAGCTTTGTAAACAGGGCCATGATGTGAGGAAATGGTATTCTCAGACAGACGGACCTGGTCACAGTGGTGTGCAAGACAGGCTGCAAGGGAGAGAAAGAACAGTCTGGAAGGCTGGCTGGGGAGGCCAACCCAAGCTAGGTTGCCAAGGACTAATGAGGGTGGCCTGGATGTTAATGCAGAGGGAGGGAGAGGAGTTGAAGGTGGCCCAGAGGATGAGTCTAAGAAAAGCCCCGCCTGGCAGTGCCAAGGGAGGCAGAAGCCGCGCTGGCCAGGTGGCAGGTGTGGGGGCCAATGTTCAGATAACTGAGCAAGTAATGAAAGGAAAAAGGGCCTTCTGCGTTTGAACCACCTCAACTGTAAAGCCATCTGGTATTCTCTGGGAGCAGGGGAGGTTAGGACAGCCCAGTGAACAATGTGGAGATAAGCATTCATGAGCTGCTCTTCCTTTCTTCAGATTTCAGCACTTCTGCAGTGACTTACTAGGCAAAGACTTCTACATGTTTTGGAATCATTTCTGTGTACTCTGGGGTAACGTTCTATGAAACATGTCAGTGACTGGAGCACAACAGCATCCTTCACTGATCTGCCCAACATCAGAAAAGCCAAATAATGCGGTTCCTATGTTCCCTTCTGAGATACGTTATTGGTTACTAGCGTCCATGGAAGGGCGTAGCCTCTGCCCCTAGAGCAGCTGGTGACCTGAAGTGGGACACTACTTTCTAGAGAAGGGCTGGGACAGACAGAGCCAAAGGGTGGGTCGGGGAAGGCCACATGATGCCGCCCGACCCTGGGCATGGCCTTGTGACGTATACCCGGCACACCCGGCTCCACGTGGGAAGTCAGGGGTGGGACGTGGATTTGGTTGGCTGCAGTAGCTACTACAGGAATGAGAGTGGAGAAAGTTTAGAGGGTATCTTCAGGTCTAGGCTTGTGATCCAAGCAACTGCTAAGGAACCCTGCCATTGCCTAAGTCATCATCGGTTTTTAAACTGGACTCATACCAAGCAGCACATGCTGACGTTCCAATTTTCCAGTCAGACGTGCAACAGACAATGACTAGCAACTGAGCTCACCTTTACTGTCAGGATGCCTGGCATGTTTCACACTTTATTTCGTAGCCAATCTTAATGGGAAAAAAATTCACTACATGTTGATAATAAACAGGTTTTGTGTCACCTCAAGGGAATGATCCACTACAAGCACTGAGCTTACTGGATATGAAGTACTAGAAATGAAAAAGCAGAGAGAAAGAATAGAAACCGGAAAACCTCGAGGAGGGGTGAAAGGTCATCTGTGAGGGACAAGAATATCGGAGAAGAAACAGCAAAGATGACAGATCCACAGCAGGGATTCCCAATCCTGGTTTTGTAAGAGCCCCAGTATTACACCGACTACCTCAGAAGTCGAAGAATTCTCAGAAATTCAAGGAAAAGATAGCTTTACATCAGTTTAGTTTAAAATATGCTGTTAGGAAACGTTAAGAACAAAGATACAAACGTTGGTCAATCTGTGGCCAAGGTACTGAAACTTCAGAAAGATTGGGAATGACTGGATTAGGAGAAGACAATCATTTTAATCATTGAATTTATATTTATGTAAACATAAATGGCTGACAAATATCAGTATTCTCCATCATAAATAAAATCTTTTTCTGGGAAAGATTTTAAAAGATTTCCCTTGGATGGTTGTTCCAGCAAAGAAAACAATGTAGACAGGTTTCTCCTTCCCACTTCTGGGAACAGATAACTAAGCACTGAACCCCACCCCACCCCATACTCAATCCAGTTCCTAATTAGTCAGGCTTTCCTGTAATGGGCCCCCGAAGAGTCAGAAGTAAGGCTCCCGGGTTCCTGAGGGATAAGTTACGACATATACTTGACTTTCCATTCCTGGAAAGGGTGGAGAAGTGCAGAACAAGTCCCAGCACAGACCTATAAACCCCTCCCTTGCAATACGCCTGTGATTGAGTGCCTGGTTGAAATTGTGCAAGTTCAGAAATCACCACCTGAAATGCAAGTACAGAAAACTGAGAAAATCAGGAACATCTCGTTTAAAACATTCATCCATCCTTTTTTTTTTTTGAGACAGAGTCCCACTCTACTGCCCAGGCTAGAGTGCAGTGTCATGATCTCACTGCAACCTCCGCTTTCCACGGGCAAGGGATTCTCGTGCCTCAGACTCCCAAGCAGCTGGGATTACAGGTATGCATCACCACGCCCAACGAATTTTTGCATTTTTAGTACAGACAGGGTTTTACCATGTTGGCCGGGCTGGTCTTAAACTCCTGACCTCAGGTGATCCGCCCACCTCAGCCTCCCAAAGTGCTGGGATTACAGGCGTGAGCGCCTAGGCCCATCCATGATTTTTATAGCCAAATTATAATTCAAAAATAACTGCAGTTTAAGAAAGACAGAAATGCAATAGATAACTCCCAACATCCAGTTAAGCAACTTGGCACTCACACAGCTTCCATTCCCATTACCTGCTTCTCTGCTGCTTTTTCTCCTACCTGGATACCCCACAATCCCTCTGCCCCAGTGAGAACGTGAGTCAGAGGCCTTGGGCGATCATTCCGGATCAGGGACCAGCAGTGCAATGCAGCAAGTCACTGGTGGGCAATGATGGCAGACTCTGTGAGACCAGGGACAGATGTGCTAAAGTTTTGGGTAAGTGTGGGAGCACCATAAAAAGTAATGGGCCGGTGGCTCACACCTGTAATCCCAGCACTTTGGGAGGCCAAGGCAAGAGGATTGCTTAAGCCCAGGAGCTACCAGCCTGGGTAACGTGGCAAAACCCTGGCCCTACAAAAAAACACACAAAAAAATTAGCTAGGCATAGTGGCACACTCCTGTAGTCCCAGCTACTCCAGAGGCTGAGGTGGGAGGATCGCCTGAGCTTGGGAAGTCAAGACTACATGAACCGTGATTGCACCACTGTACTCTAACCTGGACAACAGGGAGACTGTCTCAAAAAAAAAAAAAAAAAACAGGCCATACAAATCCATCGTTTTTATTTCCATGCCATCTTTATTTGATCCTTTCACTCTGTTTTTTCAGTTTAAATATTAAGTGTCCCTATCAACTGAGGTACTTTTGTGGTTATTCAAAGCCTCAGGACTGTCCCTTCTCTTCTGAGGAGCACTAAGCTACCTTACAAGATGTGTGAATGAACAGTTGCAGGCATCTGCCTGAACCACCTCCTGCCTCCATTATTGTCCCTCCTCCCTATTCTGAAGGGGCCAGGGGTCTTAAATTTTAAGGTTTTTGACAAAAAAAGTTTTATTTAACCTATTAAAATAACCTATGTTAAATTGGTTAAATAAAACTTTTAAAACGTAGGTTAAAGAAAGTCAGCCAAGTTCACAATACTCAAATGAAAATTGAGGCAGCTGAAAAATGGCAATTTCGTTCCTCATTTTCATTGTTAAGTATTCCAACAGAAAATTAGAAAAACACTGCATATAAGTGCGAGCTAATCTGTTTGTCTATATATTTCTTTTAAAATCAAATGTAATAAAGATATATGCAGTAAAAATAGCAGCATTCGTTTCTACGATGACTGCAACCCTGGTTTAAAAGAAAAGATAATGAAACGTTTTTGCGCTATACTACTGTTAAGAAATGGAAAGCGAAAAGGTAGTGATCTGACCATGCTTGAGAAATTCCAAAGGCTTTCAAAAATATCAGAATAACATGGAAACTAATTCTGGATGTGCTAATTACATAACACAACCTTGCAAACAAGTGCACAAAACTAAATCTTAATTTCCTAACCATTTTACTCTTCCTCATAGTGACAGCTTGGGAGTTAAAAGTAATGAAATAACCTTATCCTTTTCAACCGGCAAATTTTCTATGTAGCTGAGTGACCAGCTTTATACCCCACGCAAGGTACCTTTTCCTAAGCCAGGGAAGAGCGCCCTCGAATGTTATCGACATCACCTTAAGAATGTAAAACAGGGAAAGGAGGAGGGCAAAAGGGTGATTTGTAAGGGAGAAGAGTAACAGAGTAGCTGTTGCAAGTTTAGTCATTGCAGTTTGCTTAGAATAGCTGTTGGAAGTATAGAGGAAACATGGGTAAGTGAAAATAGCATATTTAACATACAATCAATCTCCCCAACAATTCCAAAGCCAATTTTTATAAAGGAATAAATACTCTTGTTAAATACTATTCTAACACTAGCAGTACATTCCCCACCATTCTCTCTATGTCTAAGTCCTGTTTAATCACAATCACCACAGACCAGTGTGGGGACTGTGAAAATGGCCATGTTACCTGTCCTTTTCCATAGTGACGGGAGTAGGATAGGACTGGTTGCTTTTATTGCCAGTGCCCAACTGCCCATAAGAATTGGCGCCCCAAGCATACACTTGGCCTTCATCTGTTAATACTAATGTGTGTGCGTAGCCACAGGCGACCTGGAAGGAAAAAAATCCACTCAGGACTGCAAACAGAAGTCATTATTTCACTGCTTCCGCAAAGTAGGTTAAGAAACAAAAATGAAAAAAAGAAAGAGGCAGCCTACCCGTAGAGGCAAGCATTAAGGTAACCAACATCCTTCCAGAACATGTGGGCCAGAACTGCAGTAAGACTGTCATGAGTCCCCTGGCGTGAGCACCTGCCCCGGTTCACTGGAGCTTTAATGCTCACAGAAATCAAGGGGTATGAGGGGAATGTCAGAAACGACACTTGTATTTTTTAAATAATTATTTTCTTTTTTGATTATAAAAGTAAACCAGGTTCAATTTGAAAAATATAGAAAAATATAATTATAAAAGTTCTCTGAAGATCAGAGGCTTTTTTTTCTATTTCTATTTAGACATAGAGATATGCACCTATAGCATTTTTTTTTACTGACCATGTTGTATAAGCAGTTCTGTATCTTGCTTCATTTTATTAGACATTACACATAGCAGTTTCCCATATCATTAAAAATTCTTTGTATACATCATCTCCAGCATATACACTTGGCATAATTTAGCTAATCATTAACTTATGATTTGATTTCTGTTACACCTATTGTTTTTTATTAAAGTTATCATATATACATATATATATCTCTTCTTAACTAATTCTGTAAGAGAGTTACAGGAACTGTTGGTTCCTCAGGGAAATTCCCTAGGAGTAGAACTACAGGTCAAAGGATAGAAAGGCTTTTAAGGCTCTTGTACACCCTGCCAAAGCTTCCTCAGGAAAGCTTATAACAATTTATATTCCAAAAGGTATGTGACAGTGCCCTGGAACAGAAATTGTCTGAATATCTGCAATTTAATTCAAGGAAAAAAGAGATTTAACCTTTATTTTAATGAAGACATCCAAGCAGCTAAACTTTTCATCCTGCCAAGAAATCTATGTTTTTAATATATTGATATCTTTGCCAGTGAAGACTTAAAAATACACGCACACAAACTGACAGTGGACGTACCCGCTGGACACGGATGCCTTGCAAAGCTGCCACTCTGCAAGGGGTTGGCTGGTTGCCACTGCTGCCAAGTCCAAGCTGCCCGTTTCCATTGTAACCCCAGACATAGACCTGAGAGAAAATGACACCCTCAATCCTCTCAAGAGGTAAACAGCCAGCAAGTTGTCTATTATGTGGGACATACCATACTAGCATGAGACTGATGTGGCAAACAGGGTTTTTAAGCAAGATGTAAAATAACTTCCTTACCTCCCCCGTGTCCACTACCGCCATGCAGCACATCTGCCCACATGCTATGGTCACAACTACTTTATTCTGTAGGCAGCCAGTGACTCTTCGAGGGATTGGCTGATTAACTGTTGATCCAGATCCTACCTGCCCAGAGTTATTATAACCCCAGGCAAATACCTGTTTAAAGGAAAGATCAGTAAATGAAACACATTAATTTATAAAGTGTCTCAACTGGACACTGACATGTACTTGTGGCACCGAGTCTTCCCTCTCAAAGTGCTTCAGATCTATAAATCCTTACAACACAGGCAGAGAAGTGTTTACAAAATTCATTCTTACACAACGTACATGATTTTATAAAATTAGGTGGTTGGTGTTATCTATATGAACAGTAATAATTGCTATTAAATAACACATAACACAAAAGTATCTACTTTGCCCTAGCCATCTTTTTCAGCGTTTGGGGATTTTTCTTATTGCAAATAACCTCTTTACTACAGCAACAGAGAAGGAACAACACCTCCTTTTAAATTTTGCAATTATGGAAGACCTTACTACGTACAGATAAATGTCACAACATCAATACCCTGACTGTGAATTGCTGCCAAAAATAAGGCTGAATTTGAGGGAGGTTATTTTAATCAGATGATTGTATTTCCAGGACTACTATAGAAGTCTACATAATCTTATTGAAAAAAATCAATGAGCTTTATGCTGACTATTCTCACCTCTCCATCAGATGTTAGCACCAAAGAATGGTAAGACCCACAGGCAACTTCAATGACTTGTTTGTTTGACAAATTAGTTGAGATTTGACAGGGCACTAAACCATGATTAGTTGTCCCATTGCCCAGCTGGCTATACGCATTATGACCCCAGGTAAAGACTTCTCCTTCTGAAAATAAAAAGAAAGACAACCAGCTTTTACGACATCTACTTCATTATACAAAAATATATGTAGCACAGCTTCCACAAATGAAATCTAAAAATTCAGGTGCAAAAAACTAATCAACTTCCCCATTCCACCAAAGTCATTTACAAAAGAATCTATTTGGAAAGTATAAACTGCATTCTACCTCAAAGCAACAAGGTGAAACTTAAATGCACACAGTTATAATAACGGGAAAATAAGTTTTTAATAAACAGCAGAGAAAAGGCTGCTGGGAGTAATAGCAAAAACATCAGAATGAAGTCAAAAGATTATAAGGCCACTTAACTCCCCTGGGTCTTAATTTCCTTATCTTTAAAATAATCACCAAGTTGATTTTTTAAAATCTTTGTTATTACTTATTACATAGCATAATACAAAGAAAAGTTCATAAAACATGTATGTACAGTCACGCACTACTACTTAAGTCAAGAAATATAACCTTATAATCACCCCCCAAAAGGCCCTCATGTATGCATCTTGCATACAAATTTTTAGTTTTTCCTGATTTTGAAATTTAAATAAATGGAATCATACAGTATGTACTCATTTCATCTGTATTTTCCAACATGTTGTCTCTTTGTGCTATATTCTGAATAATGACTTCTGATCTATCTTCCAGTTTACTAATTTTACTAATTTGCTGTGTTCAAACTGCTACAAAATTTGTCCACTGAATTTTCATTTGATAATCATATTGCTCATTTGGATCTTTTCAAATCTTCTATAATCCCTGCAGATTATCTTCAAGCTCATTTTAATTTCTTCAAACAATAAATATAGCTGTCTTATAATTGGTGTCTGATAATTTTAACACCTGATATTTAGTAATCAGTTCTTGCTGTCTGTTATTACCTCTGGTTCCCATTCATGGTACCTTGTTTCTTTGCATAGCAAGCCCCCCTTATCTGCAGGAGATACATTCTAAGACTCTTGTACTGAACCTGTATATACTATGATTTTCCCTATACATACATACTTATGATAAAGTTTAATTTGTAAGTTAGGCATAGTAAGAGATTAACAACAATAACAAATAATGAAATAGAACAACTACAAAATGTACTGTTCACAATGTCACAGACGGAAGATTTGTTCTTACCATAAATCTTAACAACCTCAGCATGAAAACTCTCCATTTTTCATTTAAAGCAAGAACTGTATGGCTTCTCTTCGGCATATCCAAATTGCAAGCATCACTACTCTTGCACTTTAGGGCTATTATTAAGTAAAATAAGGGTGACTTGAACACAAGCACTATGAAACCAAGACAGTCAATCTAATAACTAAGACAGCTACTGAGTAACTAACGGCTGGGAGTGTCTACAGCCGAGACGCTGGACAAAGGGATGATTCATGTCCCAGGTGGGATGGAGCAAGATGGTGAAATAGCACCCTACTCAGAATGGCACACAATTTAAAACTTATGAATTGCTTATTTTGGAAATTTTACATTTATACTTTCAGACCACAGTCAACTGCAGGGAACTGAAACCTGAGAAAGTAAAACCATGGATAAGGGGAGACTACTGTATATCTGGTTGTCTCTTGACTATGTGCTATTGCCATTGAACAATTATTTCGGTTAATTCTCTCAGGCCTAGGATAAAGGTGCCTTCCCCTAGAAAGGATCTGCATTAACATCTATCACGCCCTTAAGGCACTTGCCATCCAGTACCTTGAATAAATTCAAGGGTTGAGATTTCTTGTACCATTCAGTCTTGATGTGAATTAAACTACAAATCCATGGTTACAACCTTCTTGGGAGAAATTTTATTTATTTTCTTTCTTTCTTCCTCCTTGCTTCACTCAGAGCAAGGAATTTTTCTACTCAATCCCTTATGAAGTAGCTAATCCCTACTACTAACGCCAACTACAGCCATCAGTCACTCTTTAGCGTAAGAATCACAGAATGCTAAGAGTTGGCGAGGTGGGGGGGATGTTGGACACAAGGTTTAGTCTTTCAATTCATAGATCAGGAATTCAAAGTTCAGACAGACTTGCCAAAGTCCACAATGAGTTCAGCAGTGTTTACTGGGCTTATAGCATTGTCATTCATACATCAAAACACAATGATTACTTGATTCCATCTGCCACATTACCTTATGCTGGCATTCAGATACATTCATGTTTCATGGTATCCAAAACATAGTCAATTTCACAGGAAGAACCAGCAACTCTCAACCAATTAAACAATGTTCTCAAGGGCAGCTGACAAATAAACCTGAAATTCTACATGGGGTTCCTAGGTTACCTGTTGTTGCAAGGACAATGTGTGGACCACTCCCATAGCTGAGGCTGGCTATTTTCTTGCCACTTAAAGAATCCAGTCTCCGAGGTTCAATGGTGCTCTGGACGTCACCTAACCCCAAACAGCCACAACAGTTTGTGCCAAGCACAAAAATCTATGGGAAAAATCACTGTTAGTTCAAGCAGTTCTATTTCTAACAAACTATAAATTACATCCAAACAGGCATCATCTTCCTTAAGCAAACTGCTTCTTTATATAATAAATAAAATCTAATTTCCTTTTTTTTTATTTACTTTTTTTTTTTTTTTACCTTTTATTCCTTAGTTCCCCCAAGATCTTCAATTTGGCAAATTCATTTCTAAAAATGTGAGTAGCTGAATTATTTTCTTCAAAATTACCTCATCATTTACTGTAGTGTATAAAACTTCATTGCCAGCACTGCCAAAGACACAAGCCTGACGAATTAACTGTAGTTCTTCCTCAGAACAAAGGGAAAAAATTGGCCACTTTCCCACATCTAACATCTTCAAAGATGACAGAGTAGCCTGTACTGGCTGAAAAGGAAAAAATATATGTTGAAACAACAAATTAAAAAGTGAATTTTCTCTGCCCCTTCAGCTCTGTAGAAGAGGACGAACACTGGTTTTGGGAGGAACACACTGCATCTGTTTTTGAGAGGCCTCTCGCAGCTGCAGGGATTGCCTCTGCCAGCTGCTTCTGGGCGGCTCACAGCCGCCGACACCGGAGGCCCAGGTGGAACCAGGTCTCCCCTACTCATTGTCCTCAAGGACACAGGAGTCATCCACAGCTGGGCTTCTGGGAACTGAATGTTCAGCAGATACTTTAAATATTGGCTATGTCTTAAATGTAGCTGTGGAAACTAGGCTGGTTGTAAAAACAAGAGGGAGAGAGAGAGAGAGCTGCCATGTCATCTGCTGCCTAAGTCAAGAACAATGCTTAGTAAAGAACAATGCTGAAAGTGACACCAAGGAAATGGTCCGAAGTTTTAGTTCATGGGCAAGCTTTACCTGGCCTTCAGTTTGAGGAACTGGTGGGTTTCCTCATCCCTCAAGCAAGTTTGGGGGTCGGCACAAGAAACACCCAGAAAACACGTGTACTTGTTTGTTAAGGCAGCCGTAACAAAGTAGTGACAAGCGAGGTGGCTTAACCAACAGAAATTTACTGTGTTATGGTTCTGGAAACTGGAAGTCCAAACTCAAGGTATCAGCTAGCTAGCTCCTTTTGAGGGCTGTGAGGGAAGGATCTCCTTCCAGGCTGCACTTCTCAGCTTGTGGATGGCTGTCTTCTCCCTATGTCTGTTCACATCATCTCCCCCCATGCCCTGCATATCTCTGCATCTAAATTTCCCCTTTTCATAAGGACCCCAATTATATTGGATTAAGGTCCACCCTAATGACCTCATCTTAACTAACTACATCTGCATTGTCCCATTTCCAAATAAGTTGCACTGTGAGGTACTGGCTGTTAGGACTTCAACACACAAATGTTGCAGGGTCACAATTAACCCCCTAATAGCATACATTAAGATCACAAGCACCTGCACTCCTAAAAGAGCATGTTATAAATTTGTTTGAAAGAGTTTTACCTATTTGCTACTTTGGAGGCATTTTTATTGATATACTTTTCAACTTGCCAACATTTTGAAGGTTATAGTAAGATATATAAACAGCCAATATGCCTATCAAATGGCATGTCTGCTATTTCCCACAACATCAACAAACTTATACATGATTTAAAGCAGCAAAGATTTTCTAAGGCCTCCTCTCTTTACCATCAGTTATTAAATCAACCTTACCGGGAATGCGTTCTGGTGTACAACTGAGTGGACTATCCACTTACCTTCTACAGAACTGAACACCTACTTGTCCCTTCCACCTTAAAAGAGCACAAGTCAGCAACTCTGCTCTTCTCAAGTCCACACTACTAACTTAGCAAGCCTCCCCTGTCCTCATTACCATGAAATTCTCTGGGGCCACCTTCACAGACTCCTGAGTATACTTCAGGAGGACAGAGACGGAGTCTTTTACTACCATGTCATCCATCCTTTGAATGGAGCTAACAATGCAATACATACCTTTGTGTTGGTGAAATGAACAAGTAAATGTTTGAATGGCTGTGACTCATTTCTGGATTCACAGTCCTCCTTTCCATCCCATCCTCTGTAACTCCTTCACATGGAAGCCATTCTGAAAACTGGGCCCCAAATCCCTGCTCCTGGCTCCAGAGCTCTCCATTTCTACTCCACCTGAGCCATATCATCAAATACAGCTTTGTTACTAAGTTCTCAAACTTTTAAGTTTCCTTCTGATCCTGGCCAACGGTATTAACTTGTAGCCAAAGTGAAGTCTGCAGTCAGTAAAGGGAAGCTAAGATGCATGGAGCAGCTGTACCAATGGCCACTGGACCTAGAGCAAAAACAAGCAGAGCCACCAGCTTTTTTCTTGTAAATAAAGCTTTGTTTTCAGGTTTCTATCTTTTCTGAATAATCTTCATGGCACTATTGAATGCTGTGGCTAAACAGAACTCAAAAGATAATTTTCTGAGAAACCCGAAGAAACCCCAGAGAGGAGCTGCAGTGGGTTGAATGGTTTCCCCTCGAAGTCCAGATCCACCTACAACCTCAGAAGGTGACTTTGTTTGGAAATAGGGTCTTTGCAGATGTAATGAGTTAAGATGGAGTCATACTGGATTAGAGTGGGCCCTATGTCCAATGACTAATGTCTATAAGAAGATGAGAGGGCACACAGTGATACACAGGGGAAAAGGCCAGGTGACAACAGAGACAGGGACTGCAGTGATACACCTGGAAGTCAAGTAGCAGCAAGGATGGCTGGGGGCCACCACCAGAAGCTGAGAAGATGCTTCCTGAGAGATACCGAGGGAGCATCGCCCTGATGATGCCTTGATTTCAGACTTCTAGCCTCCAGAACTGTGAGAAAAGACATTGCTGTTGTTTGAATTGTAGTCATTTGTTGCAGCTGCCCCAAGAAACTAACAGAGAAGCCAAGCAGCTTGTCCCTGCTATCAGCATCGCCCTGTGAGTTAACGGCAGAGCCTGTACCAGGGCCAAGCTCTCCTGATGCCAAATCCAGTCACATTCCCTCACAGGCCACTTGGATCACAAGACCTTGCCCTAGGAAGAACACCTTCTGTTATCTTTTTGGCAACACCAACAGTTGGTTCTCCCATTCACTTTTGAAACAGTGCTTACTGTTTCTGCATTTACTTTAGTTACAGAGTACTTTGCAAAAAAAAAAAATACATATATATATATATATATGTATATATATATGAGGTAGGAAAATGCACAGGCATTCCCTACAGGACAACCTTAATTTGGAATTTGGAATTCAAAATAAAATCTCACATATGTAAGAGGTTACAGTTATATGCAAGTGTAAAACTATGTCCTCAATTTTATTATATATATATTTTAGGAACACACAGTGTTCTATGGTGATGTGACATTGATCTAGGAATCTAAGAATCTTTATTGAAAATTTTTATTTCTTCTCTGTGACACCTGGTTTACTGAAAAAACAGCAACTTGCCCAAGGCCACGATAGAGCTAAGGATGGAATTTTGTTACGTTAGTTTTTGGTTAAGCTTCTACTTTAAATTACCCCACCATCCAACATCATGAAGAAATCTTATTTTCTATGAGGTCTTCATTTTTAATTTTTTTCCTATTTTAAGCCTGTAAATTTCCAAAAGAACAAGGTTTAGGAAGTGGAAGTGGAACAAGTATTTAATGTAGATGTATTAATAATCTAATAATGTTTATATCTTACTTCTCATCTTCACAACAATTGTAGGACATAGATACTATTATCCTCATGTTACCTATGGGGAAACTGGGGCACAGGGAGACTAAGTAATCATCCAAGATCACTAGCTTCTCAGTGGACGGGCCAGATTAAAGCCCAGAGTTCTTTCCACATATCATCCGATTGCTGAGTAAAAAGTTGACATAAAGTGTGATACCACTGGTAGACCTAGTGTTTGCTTGCATTTGCAGGGCTTTGGCTATTCTCAGACTCCATAAGGAACAGGCAATAATGCCTACTGTGGGTTGTCTTCCACGAAAAGCACAGATGGAAAGACACAATGACTATTTCATTTTTCCCTTGCAAGCAGAGTTTTATATTTCATCCTGCTCTGCTATTAAATCAAGTGGTTTTCTGGATGTCTAGAATCAGGCTGTAAATTCCAGCCAGCTCTTACACACCTGTCTACAAATGATTAGTTATAGGCTTTCTTCCTGGCCCACCTGTGTAAAAACCTATGGTACCCAGCCCGTAACTCTACTGGCTACTGGGATTCTAATATGTGTTTTCTTTAATGAAACCTCCAGTCTGTAAGTTTTATGAAATGATGCTACAAGTCAGGAGAATGTGGGATCTGATAGTATCACTGACTAAGATACAAAAATAAGACATGATCATTCCCTTCAAGGAGGTCACAATTTAATAGAAAACAAATAATTACAATATAACCTGAGTACAACAGAGATGTGAATATATTGCTTTTAATCTCTGGCAGAAGGCTGGCTGCTGGAAGTTAGTCATCAAATACTCAATTTTTAAGTTTGTTAGGGCAACTATTACATAGGGAACTGATGACTAAATTTATAAAATGCATGTATTTGCATTTTTTGAAGTACATATTTAATACAGGCTGAGCATCCCTAATTCAAAAATCTGAATCCAAAACCCAAAACTTTTTCAGCACCAATTTTGATGCTCAAAGGTCCTGCTCAAAGGAAGTGTTCATTGGAGCATTTCAGATTTCACATTTTCAGATTAAAGATACTCAACTGGTAAATATAAAGCAAATATTCCAAAATTTAAAAAAAAAAATTTGAAATCCAAATGCTTCTGGTCCCAAGCATTTCGGATAAGGGATACTCTACCTGTGTCAGTCTCAAGGAATTACAGCATCTTTGTTCAGAGAAGCAATATACATTCTTCTGTCCAGCACACTCATGAGACAATGTAGGATGCACACAATAGTCCCCCATAGCAGCCTCAATCTATCTGCAGTCATTCTGCATGACAGCAGCTGTCTCTGCAGAATGACCCAATCAACTCCGTGCCCCACTGTCAAGTAAGAAACTGGCTGAGCAAGAGCCAAGTGTGGTCAATAGAGAAATCTGTATGGGGAAAAAAGCAGTACTAAGGAATGAGAGCATGGCAATATGGTGTCCCTAGAATTCAGTCCTGGTTTGCCACAGGTAACCCTCCTTACTGCAAATAACACTGCCACAGGTGATAATTAACCCAGGCCGGCTTTCTTTTACTACTTTTCTCACATCTAGTCCACCTCCCCTTCCTTCAAGATCTGGCGTCTGTTTGGGAAATGTCAAGTCCTGAAATTTTAATATTAGCTCAAGGAAAACATAATTAAGGAAATACATCTGCCACAAAATTAGAGGCCAAATTGCACCTTCTTCTTCCTTTGAGTGAGTGATACCTGTGTAACTATGCTTCTCCAGCAATATGAAGAATCGAGTGTATAACCATACTTCACTTAATTACAGACAACTATTGAGTTGTTGCAATTCAATTTAAAATACAGTATATTTAAAGAAAATCAAAATTACATGTTAGGCATACCTAGCAAAAAAGAGTTAAGAAAAAATGCCAACACTTCACCTTTTGAGTACTTCCTAGCATTAAAACAATTTGTATATATTCATTATATCTTATAAATATATTCACTATATAGTATTCATTATATTATAAACATTCATTCATTATAATACTTTGTATATATATTTGTATATGTTCAATCACTATGTAGTTACAATACTGTAATTTCATTGCTGATTCTGTGAATCTATTCTTTATTTTATGAAACTTGTTCCTAGGAAAAATTAGGAATTTTTCTGCTAACATTTTGTGAGACTCTTAAGTTCTATACATTACTTTTGTAAGCTACTTTTGGACTTTCCTACAAGGGCTCACAAATGAACACTTAAGTCTGCACATGGTAATGCTACAGTTTAGTTTCAAAAGCTTTGCCATCTTTGTACACGATGCTGGCTTTGCATAATTCTTTACAGTTTGATTGAATTTTGACGTGATTTTATTAAATAAGTATGGGAAACTGACAAATGTTAATAGTGACAGTTAATATTAAGCTGTTAATAGCAATAAGCAGATATTTTGTAAATTTAACAAAATAACACAAGATGGAAATCAATATGCATGTAGGAAGATGTGAGGCTTTTAACATCAATTGGACACTGAGTGGACTTAAGCTGGTTGACTGTCATGTTCAGATGTGATGAAGAAAGAAATTAAAGAATGTCTACGATGAATTGAGAACATATCATCTAAGATCAGACAGTTTATAATTTTAAAAATCTCTGGGAATGGGATAAACATTGGTCAACTCATAGCCTCTTGCAGGCCAGCACTGTCTGAAGGTAGGGGATGGCCTTCCTGCCTCATCCATCACCGTCACCATCTCTGGGAGCCCTGTCTCTGCACCTCAGGCGTATCGGTTCCCTGCTGGCCCCTTCAGCATTCTCCATACCCACAACAATTATCTGCTGGCATCTCAGTGATTACACTGTGAGCCCCTCAAAGATAGATAGTATCTCATTGATCTTCCTATCGGTGACCAATAGATGCTTCATGAAGTATATTTCATGCGACAGAACACACATGCTCCAAGGGCATGATTTTTCTAACCTTGCCACTGTCTCCAGAGAAAAGAGGAAGTTCTTCTTCCATATGGACTCAGTCCTGGGCAGTCCCTGAGGAAAAAGTATGTGGTAAAATCAGGATCCCTTATGTTCGATGGAACTAGGCAGGTTAAAATTACTTTACTGCTAATTAGCAGAGAAAATAAGCTAAGCTCAAATGTTGTGAAGGGAAGATAAAGGAATCAAACTTTAGGCATGAAAATTACCAGCTACAAAACTCCAAAAATGTTTGAATTGATCTGGAACTACTGGATGGCCTCTTACGGGAATCTTCCTGCTAAGGTCTGAAAAAGTAGTCTCAAAATATACATGGGTCCTTAAGACTATAAAGGAAATGAGTAGAAAATTTTCATTTCAGAGTTGACTTCCTATGATAAGGAAAAATAAATTTTAGACCTTGGTCAACTTTTCTCTGGGATTGGAAAGTTCCAAATCACTGGGAAGAGCAGACATCAATTCTCAGTTCCACAGAAGAATATGTGATTTGCTAAGCTGGAAAAAAAAAAAGGAGAAATGAATGAAAATGATGAAAAAAATGAATGAATGAATGCGGCTTTGTTATTCTGGACTTAATGAAAAATCTGAAACAACAGCCACCCAATATGTAGCAATGCATTGAATGTTCTTGCCTTAATAACCATGCTAACATCACCTACTTTCTACCAGGTAGAAGTAACAGCAGGAGCAGCTCTAGCAGAAGCTATGCAATATGTCTGGACTGTGGTTCAATAATTATGAGGTCAACTATTTCATCACTAAAAATAAATAAAAATAAAATAATCTCTGTTCTCCAAAAAGCAACTTAATAAGGCTGTATTTAATGATGTTGCTTTTTCTAATTCATGAGGTGGGGTCCATTTTCTTAAATACAATCTTTTATTTCAGGTACTAACATCGGAACCTTTTATCTGATATTTTCTACAGTAGAGTGAGAGCCCCATAATAGACAGATTAAAAACAATAATCAAAATATGGCCAAGTCTAAACAGTGTTCTTTATCAATGTTTTCTACGCCCTTGAAGATATTAGTAATTTTTTTCCTCAGCTATAAAAAGATCTCGCAGAATGAGGAATCATAATTTATTCAGAATTATTATAACTTAAAATTATGAAAATTAATAGCAAATTATTATTTATAACGTTTGGAAACAAGTAAAAAAGATACGCTTGCTTTTAAGAAGATCAATTAGAAGTTTCTCACTTAAAAATGTATAAACCAATCTGATTGATGATATAGAAAGATATTTTGCCATTTTAATGAATACTTACTACATATTATCTATGGCATCTTAGCAGATCTGTTAAAATCCTAATTTACTCTAAGACCCAGCATGACTGCCACTGAGATTTACATCAGCGTGGATTCTGATTACCCAAATGGGCTGGGACCTCTTCTCTGTATTTCCACAGCAGTTTTTTGTTTTGTTTTTAACTACATTGATGGCACTTTTCAAATTCTGCCTCATATGACAGTTATTCTTGTATGATGTATCTTCTCTATTAATTGGTAAGCTCTTCAAAAGCGCAGATGATGATTCCTTCAATGCCACAGCCCATGGATCAGAGTAAAACACACCGTATTTATAGAAAGCATCCTTAGAACCCAGCTTTGTGTATATTAGAACTGGCCTGTTCCAAAGATCCCTCTCTTTCTCCTTCATCCTACCAGGAAACACCTTTTCCATATTTGCCCCAAGTTTCCTGGAATAAAAAATAAAAGGAGAGGAGAAGAAAGAGGGATAGAAGAGAAAAAACGAAAAGGGACCGAGTACAGATGTGACTGCCCCCTCACTGCACTACTCTAGGCCCCTTTCGTTCCTAGCAGAAGGGAAATCTTGTTAATGTGCAAAATCATGAAAAAGTGATCCTGGGCTTTTGAGTAGGACAAAACCTCTTTTCAGTGTCTTTCATCAATTTCAAGTATAATGAAACTCTTTAAAATTAGAATGGTGGGAACACAGGCCATTCTGTTTATCTGACATCAGGTTAAGACATAATTGCATGTATGTCATGGAAATTACCACATTCAAAGAAATGACGTGCAGGATTCAATTTGGATGAAATATAAGATTAACATAATTTCATATTAGTCAATCAGAAAGTCCTTCAAGATTTAAAAATAAATCAAGATTAATTACTATTGTATACTACTACTAAAAAGTCTTTTGAATTTTTTAGCATTGTAGGAGATGGTTGGCTTTTTTTTTACATTATTTCAATGTGATGCATACATAATAGAGAAAACTAGCATCCCCAATTTGCATGTATAGTTTGTGCAATACATGTGGAGATTACCTTACCCTGTTATCCATGTGATTTCACCAGGCTATTAACAATAGGTTGATATATATACTTAAAATAACAATTCACAATATACATACAGAAAGCCATACCCATGATGTGATAAAATGTATTCTAAATGACAACAGCAATAATAACAGTAAAAATAAAGTTATTCTGTGCCAGGCACTAAGTGCCTCACCTTATCTCATTTAATCTTTATAATATCCAAATGAAACAGGTTAATCATTGCCTCCATTTTATTCACTCATTTCAGTAATGTGACCAACAGTCACCAACCAATCAGTGTCAGAGCCAGTATTAGAACCAGGACTATCCCAAAGCCCTTGTTTTGGGACCCTCCACTGTATTTCAGGGCTAGATACTTTAAGATTTTCTTGTGTACATTCTCAACAGTTTTATTTTTATACTGACTGGCTGGGAGCATTCCCTCCAAACACTTTTGTACCTGATTGTTTTAAATTTCTGGAACCCAGTATTCAGTCATCTTTAATCCTGTTCCTTTTTGATCCTTGTAAAGTTGTCTTCTAGAGCAAAGTTAATGTGACTGGAAATATAAATACACAAATAAATTCTATTAGAGAAAAACAGAAGGAAAAGAATACACTATCTTGCACATTTAACAATCCATTCTTTATCTGTGAAAAATACAGTTTAAAAATTGTATCTGTGCTATCTACTATTAAAAAGTCAGCAGCAGAGATGCTCTATTATAAAAATGTTAAAGT
This sequence comes from Macaca mulatta, assembly GCF_049350105.2. NCBI lineage: Eukaryota > Metazoa > Chordata > Mammalia > Primates > Cercopithecidae > Macaca > Macaca mulatta. Next base: position 27,713,790 of record NC_133422.1, read on the forward strand.
TATAAAAGGTAACTTTTGAATATCATACTTTATAAGCTTCAGGAGAGGGTTTAAACAAGCTGGACACTGAAACATATGAAAAAATGTACACTAAGGAGAATTTAATCTATAGTATTTCCATACAGAAAATAAAAGAGAATCCATGTGGAAATGTAAAAAAAAAGCAAAACTTTCGAACTTTTAGAAGTATAGAAATATCTTCATAACCTCAGAGCAGTTAAAGATTTCATAAATACGACAAGCAAGCATAAACCACAAAGAAAAGAGCAGTAAATATGAACAAAGGGAAAAATATGCCACAGAATGGGGGTCGGTATTTGTAACATACATAATGGACAGCTTGGAAAGGATTCATATACAAAATATATAAAGAATGCCTGTAAATCAATAAGAATAAAACAAACGACACAATTCAAAAGTGAACAAAGGATCCATGCAATTCACAGAATAAATTAATAAACATATTAAAAGATACTCAAGTTCACCACATTATTTATCATAGAAATGCAACCACAATGAGATAGATCTCTTTTATCAGATCAGCAAAAGTTCAAGGGGGACAACTCCCCAGTGCTGGCGAGGATGTAGATGAGAAGGCATACTCATATCCACTGCTAGAAGGAATGTAAATTGGTGCAATCACTCTACAGAACAGTTCAACAATATTTAGACCACAGCAGTCTTTCCATCTTTTTTTGATATGTATACATAACTGAAACAAAAATTTCACAAAATAATTCGTACTCCTCCTACAATGCGATGCTTGGTATCTTTTCTATTTTTTCTACTTTATGCTATTTTATTCTACCCTACTCTATCCTATTTTATCCTGTTCAATTTCATTTTAAAAGAAAATGCTGATCTCAGCCCACTAATTTCCAGATCACTAACAAGTCCTGCAATTTTAGCAACACTGCCCTAGATAAACTCTAGAGCATACACACAAATATTCCCAATAGCAAAAAGCAAGAAAGAGCAAACGAATTGATCAACAGAACCAATGAACTGTGGCATATGCATACTAGGCAGCTATTAAAACAAATTATCTAGAATCAAAACAGGTATATCTACAAAACAGTGTTCACCAAAATCACTAAGTCACAAAATGATACATATGGTATACTATTTGATACAATTTTAAAACATGCAGAAGACAATACCATTTTAACATGTTATGGATACCAACATATGCCTGGCTAGACTTTGATGGGAATTTTTTCATGGGGAAGTTTTGGTGGAGGGAATACCAAAGATAAAAGGTCTCATGTAACTGTCAATAAGCTGGTGTGCTACAGCTTTTCCATCTGACAAGATGGCTTTCAAGACTTTGAGCTTAAATTAATCATCTCAGGATGGAGAGATTAAGGTTACCCCATGTTAAAGAAAATAAACTCTTAAAATGAGAATTCTATCATTCTAATTTTGCCTTTACCAAGGACATGGAAATTCAATAAACGTTTGGTAATGAAAACTCATAAACTATAATTTCTTTAGCCATCTATAAAATAAAATTGAATCAATACCCTAGGAAGGCCAGGCATGGTGGCTCACACCTGTAATCCCAGCACTTTGAGGATCGCTTGAGGTCCCCAAAAGTTTGAGACTAGCCTGGGCAACATAGGAAGACCCTGTCTCTACAGAAAACTTAAAAATTAGCTACATGTGATAGTACACACCGGTAGTCCCAGCTACTCGGGAGGCTAAGATAGGTGGATCGCTGGAGCCCGGATGTCAAGGCTTCAGTGAACCATGATTGCACCACTGCACTCGGCACGGGTGCCAAAGATCTTATCTCAAAAAATAAAAAATAAATAAATAAAAAAATTTTAAAATGAGCTATGATCATACCACTGCACATCAGCCTAAGCAACAGAGCAAGACTCTGTCTCTAAAAAAACAAAAATAGGCCGGGCACGGTGGCTCATGTGTAATCCCAACACTTTGGGAAGCAGAGGCAGGAGGATTAATTGAGGTCAGGAGTTTGAGGCCAGCCTGGCCAACATGGTGAAACCCCATCTCTACTAAAAATACAAAAATTAGCCAGGAGTAAGGGTGTGTGCCTGTAATCACAGCTACTTGGGAGACTGAGGCAGGAGAGTCACTTGAACCCAGGAGGCAGAGGTTACAGTGATCTAAGATCACGCCACTGCACTCCAGCCTGGGTGACAGAGTGAGACTCCATCTCAAAAAATAATAATAATAAATAGATTTTTTAAATAGGAGGATTAAATAACATTCCAATGAGTAGTATTTATACTATTGTCCCTGTAAGAAAAATCCAAAATAGGAAAAATAATGTTTAATATCAGTGTATTAAAATGGCAAAAATGTGCTTTCTGCTTAGGGTCTAAATCTGCTTACAAAGTCCCCTTTTCTGCATAGGAGGGCAATGTTTCTTGTAGAACCAGGGCAAAAGCTGGCAACAGTATTGGGAAGATTTTCTTCACAGTGACAGTGTTACAGCATAAGATCATCTCACACGATCTTATGGGATGACAGGAAGATTATCTTACTATGTGTTACTTTATTAGTTTTTCCCTTATATGTTTGTTTTGGGATATATGACTTGGCTCATATATATATGATATATAGTTATTTATATTAAAAGGTGCTTTGTTCTTTGCAAAACAGTCTCTTATGTATTTCCTCATTTTATTAAAATGTAACCTAAAACTGTTTTTACAGAATCTTACTGTACTAATATCTGCCTTGCAATATAAATAGAAAACAGAATGGTAAGTACCCTCTCCCAGCAGAAGCTCCCACCACTGATCTCTGTCTTTAAAGGTTCCAAATGGGACACTCAGGGGCCAGTATTTCAAGTCTGTACAAAAGTAATGTTTCAAAGCCAAATATATATCAAGGTAATCTGTCACATGACATTTCCTATTTCAGCTGCTTTCCTAATTGTATGGCTCAATAATTTATTTTTAAAGTATCCCTGTTTGGGGCAGATAACTCCTTATTTCTATATATTCTATGCTGAGAGTTTTATCTACACTCTTAAAAACTATGCAGTTGAAGACTACTGAACAAGGGGACACTCTTTTGATAATGTGATAAACACGTTCATTCTTAATCTTCACATAAAGTCAAATAATTCATTTCCCTGTGTAAAACATAAAACAGGCAGGTTGTACATATTATTTTTGGTAAAGTAATCAGTATTAATCAGTGTATCTGCTACACAATGTGTTATATTACTTGGTAATACCTCTGACCTAAAAAATGAGTTAAGCTGCTTACGGGACATAGGTTCATTTGCCTAATTCATTCAACAAATATTAATTCAGTGCCTGCAGTAGGCACTGAATTGAAAGCAAATACATGAGAGAAAACAGAATAACGTAGAGCAAAACAATATCCAGCTCTTAGGGGCTTGTGTCCACATTACCCCAACCCAATGGTAGGTTTTAAGTGCTGATATTTTGCAGTTAATCAGGGGCTTCTAAATGCTAATAATTCTTCTTTAGAAGTGATTCCAAAAGAAGGGGTGAAAAAGAAATAGTAATTCCTGCAGAGAAGTCCCAGTGTTACATATTTTAAAATTCAACTTAATGAGATCAACTCCAAAGCTATCTATGCTTGAGAAACACATTAATATTTTTTAGTGTATGTGCTGCCGAAGCGAGCACGAGAAACACATTAATATTTTTTAGAATTATCTCAATATAGAACTCTATGCTTAAAATTATCCCATCTGGGTGGGCAACACATTTGATGATGCTTTTATAATCAAAAGAAACAGGAAATTAAATAATATCTATGTCTTTTAGGGTACCAGCATGCAGTTTACAGCATCAATGTGTTAATGAGCTGCAGACCACATAAATTTCAATAGGATAATGATGGTTCCCAAATATATGCTTAGGTGAGTCATTAGATAGTATCTTTAATAGCTTTTTAAGGGTCATCTTCAAGTTATAAATAATATAAATACATATACAATAATAAAACATGATCCCAATTTTCACTTGCAAAAAAGGATAATGTTAGCTGCAATGTTAGCTCCACTTAAATGAGATGTCTAAAATCAATGACAAATAACAGTAAAATACCTACATGGCTAATTAAAATGGAACAATTATAAACAGTATGGACAAAACTGAAACACTAAAAGCATAACTAAAACTAGCACACAACCTCAGAGGAAATGATATTGCCATATGTTCATGAAAAACAGAAAACTGTTGTGTAGAATACAGAAACACTGTTGCTATTTTAATTATTTGTTTTTTTAAAAAGTTTTCCAAATTTCAACAAGAGTGATGAGTCAGATCTTCAGTACAAAGCAAAGCAGTATTTAATTGAAAAGATTACTGAGCTTGACAACTTCAGTCTTTTCAGCCACACACAGCGAAAGTGTCATTTTCAAATATGAAAAATAATCAACACAAATGGTAAAAATATTTTTAAGTTGTTATATTAACTAATGTGAGTTGAGACTTGAGATCTCATTTGTAAATCCATTTTAAATCTAGGTCCTTATAGATTTAATCCAATTTTTCAAAAAAAAATCTTAACACGCCTGTTACAGAGATCCTAATTGTTAAAGATCTTTGACCCACAGCATACCTATCCCTTCAACATGGCAGGCCCTCTTGGCCTTGGCTCATTTCCACTTGAGATTGGTTTTGTTCAGTATTATATACATGCATACATGCAGCATAATACAGGAAATATTATAATGCACTCAAAATTTGCTTTATTCACATACTATCTCCTACCGGTACTTGTTAGCTCAAAACATCTTCCATAAGAGATATTAGCTCAGGCCAATTAGCAAGGCTGAAGACATAAAAGAAACTCACTCTAATGTCAGATTAATGCTGAAAAATTATTATGGTTTAAGTTTCCTGGAAACCTTCACGTTGTTAGAATGTGATCACCATGTGAACTGGACACATGTTCCTTCCAGACAATGAAAGCTCGAAGTATCATCTTAGCCTTCCATTGATGGACATTATCAATATCCCTTACCAGGAGGCAAGCTATCCACTCCTTTGAAGTAAAATCTTCATGTGGACCTCTCTTTCAGTCTTTAACAAGAGTCCTTAATGTCACTCTGTAACCCCAATAATTCCTGGTCTCCAATCTCCCTTTTCCTGGACAATTTTAACCTGTAGCAATATTTATTTATTTATTAGATGGGGTTTTACTCTATTGCCCAAGCTGGAGTGCAGTGGTGTGATCATGACTCACTGCAGCCTCAACTTTCCCAGCTCAAGTGATCCTCTCACTACAGCCTCCCAAGTAGCTGAAACTACAGGTGTGTGCCACCACACCTGGCTACTTTTTGTTTGTTCGTTTGTTTTTCTGTAGAGACAAAGTTCTGCCATGTTGTCCAGGCTGGTCTCTAACTCCTAGGCTCAAGAAGATTTGACTGCCTCGGTCTCTCAAAGTGCTGAGATTACAGGTGAGCCACCACGCCCAGCCTGCTTTGTAATAATTTAAATCCAAGTAAACCTCAACAGTAGCAGTATCTTGGGGCATTTAAATTTCACTTTAATCAACTGATAAAACCAAACTTGAATATGACAATTTTGTAGGGCATAAGCAAATTCCATGGATTCCTTACATTTATGGTCCTAGACTAATAATATTTTGGTGTTTGAACACCAAATATTTGTAATCTATATAAGTAAAGAACATGAGGGGAAACACACTTTACTTTCTAAAATTATTCCTCTCCATCACCCTCTTTCTCTAAGCCTTTTTTAATTATGGATTGAAATTTAGTTAGGTTTATCTGGTTCATTCCGATACCTCTAAGAGAGGTCATTTAATACCTTATAGCATAATATCACACCGGGTGATTTAAGCTCCTCTCCTACACAGTTTCAAAAACAGAAAAGCAACGAACATTCTTAAAAAAGATCTTCACCAGTCATCCACAGTCAGAGGGACATTTGGAAGCAATCGCAAAAAACGGTGGAGACAACATACAGTTTTTCTCAGCACAATTTACATAGTTGTCTGGCTAGTCTCTTCCTTGTAAAAGTCCAGTGTCTTCATTTGATGTGCTAAGTTAAACTGTAAACTCCTGAATAATTTGAACTCTTATTTGGGAAAAAAATGTTTTTTCACCTATATACTATAAAAAATGGTGACGTTTATCACAAGGGTCATGCTGTGGGTTCCCATAAAAGACACTGTAGAGCGTGATAAAGAACGTTTTCTCCCAGAAGAACATTTATCTCCAAAACCCAGTTCTCCATGTTAAACATCACCTTTGGTTTATCCTTCAGACTCACCATACCCATGATGTTTAAAATTGCAACCCATACCTGCACTCCCAATTCCCTTTCTCTGTTCTCCTTTTTCATAGCGTTTGTAATTTTCTAACCGAATAAGCAAATATGGTTTTTATCATTCTTTGCTAGAATGTAAGCTCCAGAGGGAAGGAATCTTTGTCTGTTTTGTTCACTGATATATCCCAAGCACCAAGGACAGGACCTGACAGAAAATAAACTTTTGTTGAATAAGTGAATGAATCTATGTTGAGTTCAGTACAAAAATATCTCTGGAGTAAGTTAGTTTCCCATTTTACTTCCACAATCAACAAATACCTTCTGAGCTTCAATTACGGTGGAGGTAGATTGATCATACCCTTACAAATACATAATATCAGACGGTGATTAAGTGCTACAAAGCCAAACTAGCAGTACAAGAGTATGGAGAGCCAGCCATTTTAGGTGAGGTAGTCACCTCTCTGAAATGATGGCAATTGTTTCAAGACTTAAACGAAGTTCTGTGCCATGCAGGCTTGGGAGGAGAGGGAAAGTGAGCATTGAACATACTGGAAATATCAAATGCAGAAGCCCTGGGGTGAGGGTCTGCTTGGCGAGCCCAGCAAGAACAATAAGGCTTGAGTGGTGGAAGTGGGGCATGCAAGAACCTATCATTCTTGTTGCTTTTACCTGCTGCTTAATAATATGCATGTGCTGTCTAGCAGGAAATAAAGAGATTACATTTCAGCCAGAGTACTCATTCTCTGAGCCTAAATGGCTCTTCCAGCCCCCAAATCTGTATCACCACATCATATAAGATTACAAGGCACACAGTAATGACATTGTTAGAAACTCTTCACGGTAGCCTCAGCAGTCACGAAACTGACTTAACTAGGACCCCCGTCTAGTAAGGTATAAAGCCCAGCAGGAACACAATACTAGGAAGGTGCAAAGCCAGGAGGCTAAATAAACGTTAAACAGTGACTGTCACTTTCGAGTGTGGGGGAAAGAGCAATGATCCAGAGCACTGTTTGTGAACTCAACCACTTTTATTCAGCTCTAACAAGGTAAGTCGCCAAGCGCGGTACAAAGTAGCTCCACGAAATGCATTTTGTTTTAGTCCTGGCCTCGAACTGTTGCAACATTTTATGTCATTTTTGCAAAGAACAAAAGCAAAAAGTTCATTCTAAATTCGCCTTCCAACTCAGTTCTTTCTCCGCCAAGACAGAGCGCTTGGAAAGTTTTCAATGTCTGAAAACCTCTATTTCCAGGGCTGAGCAGATCAGTCATGTTGCGGCTTAAGACGCTCGGCGATTTCTTCCCCTCCCTCCACAGTTCCAAAACAGCTTCGCCTAACAAAGTCAAACTTTCCACGCTATTCCTGGACATCAGGACCAAATGTCGAAAGCATATACTGCCACTGAGTTAACGAGCCGGTCTGGGGCCCGGGACCTGTGGTACTAGATTTATGGGACTGGAGCCTAGGGGTCGAGGCGACAGAAATGAAAACATCAGCAAACTATGCAGTGCTGCGAGTTGGTTATGTACGCGAAACTCCGGGCAGGACGCTCCCCCGGGACCCGTGAGGGCCCCCTCCCCCGCCCCAGTCGCACCGGACGCGGGAGCTTAAGTTGAGAGCGGCCTCTCGGCAGGTGATCACCCTGGAATGACGCCAAACAGGACCCCTACCAGAGGACTCGCGCATGCGCAGCGCAGCCTGGGCCGGCGCTTCGGCAGGATGTAGTCCCAGAGCAGCGCGCCGGACCCACGCCAGCGGAATTGCGCATGCGCAGGGCAATCTCTGCCCGCGGCCTGGGCTGGGGTGTAGCTCCAGAACCTAGCCTCCAGCTCCCGCCAGCAGGTTTACGCATGCGCGGCGACGCCTAGGCCTGTGGCACGGTAGTGGCTCTACTCCCCTGGGCCCCTCAGCGTTTTCTGGCGGGGAGGTCGGGCCGCAGGGCGGGGAGGGATGGCCTGCCCCAGGGGTACCTGACAGCATCCCACGTCACGGCCGCGATCCCCCTCGGCCTCCCACACCACTCCTCCACCCTCTTACCTCCGCGCAGGCCGGAGCCTCGTCCGCTCCGCCTCCTGGGTAGCGGTTACTGCACGGTCAGGGGCCCTGCGCCGCGACGAGTTGGCGCCTCCCCCTGAAACGGCCCGGCCTCGGCGGGGTGCGCTCGGGTGCCCGACCGACAGGGAAAGGAAGGGAGCGCAGACGAGGGGAGGGGGCTGGCGACGGCGCCTCGCCCCTCCTCTCCTCCCTGGGCTGCCCACCGCCGCCCCTCCCCTTTCTCGCAGACGCCCCCTCCCCTCGTAGTTGACCCCCGGGAGTGGACGCCGCATCTCCAGCTGGGGCCGTCTCAGCTTTTCCAGGGAATTCCTCCGTGGGTCACCCCCACCTTCTCAAGGGTTATGTTCTCGCAAATCTTGGGAATTTGTGGATACCCGTTCTAGAAGAATGAGGCGTGTGTGATGCTGAGAGCAACCTTTTCCACAGCCCCTCTCCTCCAGCCTGCCCCAGCTTTTCTTCTAGTGGTGGCCCCTCCATCTGGGAGCTCCGACGTTTTCACCCCATTGCTTTGGGGCGGAAGTCCTGTAACCCCCTATAGTACAAATGCTGAAATAATGAGGGATGTGTGCTGGGGGGTTCGGTGGGGGTGACCTCAGTTACCTTGGGGCCAAGGGCTTCAGTAACAGCCACCTTCTCCCCTTATTATTATAATATTTTGCAGTAATTTATTATATCACACTGCACTTCTGTTGGCCTTTGTAGATTTAAGTGAAATGCAACACAACTTTGCAATGTGCAATAATTTCTTCCACTGCACTACACTTAAATTGACGTGAGTGGGTTTTGGTAAAATGCTCAACAGTTAAATGTTATTAGCTACTCCTATGAAGTAAGCTGCTTGCTCTTATACTGGCTGTTTCATGAGGACACTGGTTCCTCTCCAGTGTAGAGCCAAAAGTAGTAAAGCCAGATAGAAAAACTGAGATTCCAAACCACAGTGACCGTGTCAGTCTGTTTCGTCTGGCTTTTGCCATTTCTTCGGAAAAACATCATTCTGAAATGTGTAACTGCCTTTCTGCTACAGACGGCAGACATTTATCTCCACTCTCTGAGCATAGCCCACTGAGCCTGACAAGGAGGCGCGCAAGATGGTATACAGGTATTTCTCCTAGAGCTCTAAATAGAAGAAAAAGTAAGTATACAGTCACAGGACGTTGCAGAGACAGTACAGAGAGGCATCGTGTGCCGGCCCCAAGTTTCCCATTGGTTACATCTTATCAATGAAAGAAATTTATGAGTTAAACATGTTTGCTCTCAGAAAAAGCTCACCTCAGTGATGATAGCTGGCTTTTTTTTTTTTTTTTTTTTTAAGCACCTATTGTGTGCCGGGAGCTTTATCTTATTTGGAGCTCACAATAATCTTATAAAGCAAGGATTATCCTTACTTTACAGATAAAGCAACTCAGGCCCCAAGAGATTAAGTTTCTATCATCAGCAGCCATGGCAAGATCTGTTTGCCTTGCACACTTGGTCTTTTCCACATTATGAACAGCTGAAGTTCATGCAGGCCTTACACTGTGCTTCAGGTGAAGCCTGACAATTAGCTAACGATAAAAACATGTCTTAGTGTTTTGAAAACTGTGATATTATCTCAGAAGTTAAAACTTTTAAATATACCTATAAAAGAATGTGTTTCACTAAAGATTTCAATTTTATGTGAGTCCAACAGTTTTTTCCAGGGTGGTCAAAGTTTAGAGTAAGAGGTAAAAATGTCTCAATCACATATAAGTTTCCTTCAAAATTTTTGGATAATTTGGTCTACTAAACTTCACTGTATTGCTGAATTCAGTAGACTAAAAAATTGGACTCTGAGAGAGTACAGGTTAGTATTTCAGGAGTTAAAGTTCCCATCACCACATCTCCCAAGTTTACCTACATCTGGACCTGTGCACTCTGTATTCCCTTCCGTTACTGGGAATGAGCTGTGCATGCTCTTATTTAAGTTCAACTCTTCCACCTTTGTATTAGATCCTGTCTTCCTTACAGTCTCAACTTTTTCACTCGGGTAGTTGTCAGCTCTCAATCCTACATTATTAATTTTTATCTCTATGCTGGATCTTTCCCATAAGCATATTCATATTGTGCAACATTTGCCTATCTTTTAAAAAGTTCCTTGATTACGTGTTTCTTCCAACGTATTCTCTGGTCTCTTCCAAAATGTCTTAAAAGAGTCATTTATGCTCACTGTATCCTCATCCCCTCCTCCAATTTTTCTTTTTCTTTCTTTTGTGGTTTTTTTTTTTTTTTTTTTTTGGAGATAGAATCTTGCTCTGTTGCCCAGGCTGGAGTGAAGTGGCTCAGTCTCAGCTCACTGCAACCTCTGCCTCCCAGGTTCAAGTGATTCTCATGCCTAAGCCTCCAAAGTAGTTGGGACGACAGGTGTGTGCCACCATGCCCAGCTGATTTGTGTATTCTTAATAGAGATGATGTTTCACCATGTTGGCCAGGCCAGTCTTGAGCTCCTGACCTCAGGTGATCTGTCCGCCTCAGCCTCCCAAAGTGCTGAGATTATAGATGTGAGCTACCATGCCTGGCCCTCCTATTAATTCTTAAATCTATTTCAGCCAGGCTTTTGCTCCTACCCCTCCGTTGAAACTCCTCTTGGCAAAGTCACCAATGACGTCAGAATTGCTAAATCAGTGGTTACTTTTCCATCGTCTCACTTGAACTATCAGCAGCATTAGAAACAGTTGCTTACAGCCGCCATGTTGAAGCATTCACCTTCTTCTCGTGGCCTTCAGGTGGCCCCTGTCTCTTGGTTCATCCACCTCACTAGCAGCTTCATTGGCTCATCCTCCACTTCACCAGCCATTGGCATGCCTAGAGTTTGGTTCTTGGACTTCTCTATCTTCTCATTCCCTTAGCAATTTTATTTCAAGACATGTTTTTTTGTATTCAGCCTGGGGCCGTTCCTTCTCCACCCAACCCTCCATGTCCTGCCACTTCTTATGTCCTAACAAGTTCATGACATTACTTTCGTGAAACTGGGAGCCCTTGTCTTTTTCCAGCCCACAATGGGGACCCAGCTGCAATAAAAGTCTTCCCTTTCTTCCCTTTTTTAACCCCTCCAGTTACTTCTGCTTTGGGGTATCTTTAAGCCTTCTTTAGTTATCCAAAATCAGAGGAATTCATCTTGCTTTTTTCTTTTCAGGTATACAGGCACCAAGGCCCTAATCACAAGAAAAGTTGGATGGGGCCATCTTTTGACTTTTTCTTGGAAATTCAGAAAGTCTAGTTATGTTTCAGGGAAGAGGAAAATGTTCTTTCTTTCCTCTTTGAGTCTCTAGAACAAAAATTTAGCACCAGTAAATTTCTACATCAGTCTGCTTGTTACAGATTGAATGCATGAATGAATGACTGCAAGCAGCCTGCACTTTGGTGCCGTATGTGCCATTGATTAGGTAAATGACCTTGGGTAGCACCTTAGTTTTCTAGAACTTAAATTCCTTGAGACTTCATTAAATTGGTGCACTGCCCAGCTCTGCGTTTTGTAGAGATATCAGTCACACTGCACCTTTACTGATACATGCTGTTACCATGCTGTATAGCATTGTGCATCTCAGCATGGTATTAGAATTGGCATTAGAATACAAAAGTGATAAAGATGATAATAGGCACATATACACTTACTGTGGCAATACTGAAAGAATGACAAAATACAAGAGGTGATCAAAGAAGGCTTTCCAAAACATAACTTTAGCATTAAGTTTTTAGTGTGGGCTGGGTGCAGTAGCTCATGCCTGTAATCCCAACACTTTGGGAGGCAGAGATGGGTGGATCACTTGAGGTCAGGAGTTCTTGATCAGCCTGGCCAACATGGTGAAACCCCATCTCTGCTAAAAATACAAAAATTAGCCAGGCATGGTGGTGGGTGCCTGCAATCCCAGCCACTCGGGAGGCTGAGTCAGTGTGTATATAAGTTAGCTAAGAGAACAAAGGTCAGGGATGAAAGTGTTAGGGAAGGGAAGTATTCTAAGTAGAATAAGAAATGTGATGTGTTTGAGAATTATAAATTGCTCAGTAAGGCTGAAACAAAGGCTATATGGAGGGAATAGGGCAACGGGAGGAGATTAACCATTCATTCATGAATGGACACTAGGAATGATTCTGTATCTCGACAATTGTGAATAATGCTGGAGTGAACATGGGAGCGCAGATCTCTCTTCAACGTACAGATTTCATTTTCGTTGGACATATACTCAGTAGTGAGACTGCTAAAAATAGTCCTATTTTTAATTTTTTGAGGACTTCTGCACTGGTTTTCGTAATGACTGTACTAATTTACATTCCCATCAACAAAGGTTCCCTTTTCTCCACATCATTGCCAACACTTGTTATTTTTCATCTTTTTTATAATAGCCATTTTTACAGGTGTGGGATGGTATCTCGTCGTGGCTTTAATTTACATTTCCCTGATGATTAATGATGCTGAACTTTTTTTCATCTACTTGGCCATTTGTATCTCTTCTTTGAGAAATATTTATTCAGATGCTCTGCCCATTTTTAAATTGGGTTGTTTTCTTGCTATTGAATTGTGTGAATTCCTTACATATTTTGGATATTAATGCCCTAACAAATGTATGGTTTGCAAATATTTTCTCCAACGTGCTAGCTTTTGTCTTCACTCTGTTGATTGTTTTCTTTGCTGTAGAGAAGATTTATAGTTTGATGTAATTCTGTTTGTCTATTTTTGCTTTAGTTGCCTGTGCTTTGGGGTCATCTTCAAAAAAATCATTGCCCAGAACAATGTCATGGAGTTTCCCCTATGTTATAGTAGTTTTATAGTTTCAGTCCTTAAGTTTTAAGTCTTTAATTCATTTTTAGTTGATTTTTGTATTTGGTGTGAGAAAAAGGTTTCATTTCATTCTCCTGCATAGGGATATCCAATTTTCCCTACACCATTTTTTTTGAAGAGACTGTTCTTTCCCCATTGTGTTCACAGCCTTGTCAAAAATCAATCAACCTTAAAAAAAAAAAAAAAAGACAATTCTGTCATTTGTGACAACATGGATGAACATGGAGTTCATTAAGTAAAATGCCACATGATCTCATTCACATATGGAACCTTAAAATGTTGAACTCATAGAAGTTGACAGCACAATGGTGGTTATTAGGCACTGGGACTGGGGAGGATCAGGGAGATATTGGTCAAAGAATAAAAAATTTCAGTTAGGTAGGAAGAATAAGTTCAAGATACCTACAGTACAATAGGGTGATTGTAGTTAATAACAATGTTTTGTATATTTACAAATTGCCAAGAAAGTAGATGTTAAATGTGCTCAGCAGACACACACAATGATAAGTATATGAGGTAATGCATTTATTACTTAGCTTGATTCAGCCATTCCATAATGTATCCATATATCAAAAGATCATGTTATATACCATAAATATATAGAATTTTGTTAATTAAAAAATAAATTTTTAAAAATTAATAGTTTAAAATAGCTTTTTTTTTTTTTTTTTTTTTTTGAGATAGAGTCTCCTTCTGTTGCCCAGGCTTGAGTGTAGTTTCATGATCTCAGCTCACTGCAACATCTGCCTTTCAGGTTCCAGTGCTTCTCCTGCCTCAGCCTCCCAAGTAGCTGGGACTACAGGCGCACCACCAGACCCAGCTAATGTTTGTATTTTTAGTGGAGATTAGGTTTCACCATGTTGGGCCCTTGGGAGTCACGCCCTCCAAACCATAGTCTCATCAGACGGATTTTATTTAGTGCTACATAACGTGACCTACTTTCCAACCTGACTCTGGCATAATATCACATGATAGATAAGGAAGGAAATCAAAATATTTTAACCCTAAATATATTTTCTTTGCCATATCTTGAAGTAGTCCTGCAAATGGAAAATCAATATTCTAAAGAGAATCCCCTTCCTTCTCTCTCCTTTTTCTTGTTTCAGGAGAGAATTACCTCTGATAAGAAACTTTTATAATCTATTCTCTCTGATGCCTGCTACCTGGAGACTTCATCTGCATAATGAGAACCTTGGTCTCTACAACCCCTCATCTTAACCCAGACATCCCCTTCTATTAGTTCTATTTGCATAATGGAAACCCTGGTCTCCACAACCCCTTATCTTAACCCAGACATTCCTGTCTATTGATTCTAAGGCTTTAGACAACAATTTAACTCTTTCAACCTATTGCCAATTAGAAAAACTTTGAATCTACCTATAACATGGAAGCCACTCCTTCCAGTTGTCCCATCTTTCTGGACGAAACCAATATACCCCTTACATATATTGATTGATGTTTTATTTCTCCCTAAAATGCATAAAACCTAGCTGTATCCTGTATCCTGACCACCTTGGGCACATATTCTCACAATCTTCTGAGGGCTGCGTCATGAGCAATCTGTCACTCATATTTGGATCAGAATAAATCCCTTAAATTTTTTACAGAGTTTGACTCTTTTTGTCAACATTACAATTATTGGCAACTTAAGTCATTTTTGCCCCATCCTACAGGTGAGATAGTGAAGACTTAGATTAGGTAACTTGCCTAAGGTCACATAAGTAGTAAGAGGTGGAACTAGGACTCAAATCCATCTTCGATTTCCATCTGGAGCTTTTCCACTGGACCATGTGGCCTCTTTCCAAATTAGAGGTAAAGGTAAATGGGCCAGATAATAGAAGGCCTTGTCAATGTAACAGCAAGATGTATCATAGGATCTAACAAAGGATTTTAAGCAGGAGGACAACATGATGGCTCACCGTCATGCCAATGGGGAGAAGGGTGATCTGGGAGCCACGGAAACCACTTGAAGACACTATTACATCAACCCTGGCAGGAAACCAGCTCTCCTTGAACTCAATGTGACAGTGGCGTGGGCTTAAAGAGAGAGGAGAACATGGATTTGAGAAAATTTTAGGAGTTGAAATTAGCAAGACTAGATATAAAGAGTAGAAAAGGGCCAGGTGTGGTGGCTCACACTTGTAATCCCAGCACTTTGTGGGGCTGAGACAGGAGGATGATTTGAGGCCAGGAGTTCAAGACCAGCCTGGGCAACACACTAAGATCCTGTCTCTACACACACACATAGAGAGAGAGAGAGAAAAGAACTTAATGGGATGTGGTCTCATGTCTGTAGTCTCAGCCACTAGAGAGGCTGAGGTGGGAGGATCACTTGAGCCCAGGAGTTCAAGGCCGCAGAGCCTTGATTGTGCCACTGTATTCCAGCCAGAGTGACAGAGTTTTCGAAACCCCACAACTCAAAAAATAAATAAATAAATAAAAGTAGATGTGCAACACTTGCAGGGAATAAAAAAAGAATAAAAAATAATGTGAACTTAGTAAATCACTTAATATTCTCAGGGCCTCAAAAATCTTTACCTTTAAAAATGGAGGATTAGACTTAGTGTTTCCTTAATATTTTAAGATTTTTGCAAAGCCAACTAATACCAAAGCGTGATAAAGATTGCACATTTTTTGCATATTGAGTAGGAAAAATATACTAAATAAAATGTAACAAATAGAAACTAGCAATAATTTTAAAAATATATTGTACGATTACCAAGATTGGGTTCCTTTCAGTGATGTAAATATGATTCAGTGTTAAGAAATTGATTAATATATTCCTCCATAATAATAGGCCAAAGGAATAGAAATGTTTTAACTGATGATGAGAAAAATATTTGATTAATAGTCTGTAGTCATTTTTGATCAAAGAAATCTTTAGTAAGTGGCTACATATGCTGAAAGCTAGGTTCGTGCTTAATGGTTATAAATCAAAAATAAAATTCTAAGCCCCTCAACCATCTGAATGGACCCCTACTGTTGGCCAAGTGCACTCCAAGTTAACCTGAAAACCTAGTTCAGGCCATGATGGGAAGGAGGAGTCAGACATGCCTCCTTATACCCTCCTCCCTTTTGGAATTCAGGAAAAGCTAGCCAGAATTAACATTAACACATACCTTAACTCTGATAAGAAACATTTATAATTGTTAAATCAAGTTTAGCTTAAAGCTGCCTTCTTACATATTTTAAGTTTGGCCTAAAGGTTTTTCTGTACATCATGAATTATAACAAGTAGAGGTGTATATGGAATACTATGCAGCCATAAAAAAGGATTAGCTCATGTCCTTTGCAGGGACATGGATGAAACTGGAAACCATCATTCTCAGCAAAGTAACACAAGAAAAGAAAACCAAACACCTCATGTTCTCACTCATAAGTGGAAGTTGAACAATAAGAACACATAGACACAGGGAGGGGAACATCACACACTGGGGCCTGTTGGGGATTGGGGGACCTTGGGAGGGCTAACATTAGGAGAACTACCTAATGTAAATGACAAGTTGACGGATGCAGCAAACCAACATGGCACATATATACCTATGTAACAAACCTGCACGTTGTGCACATGTACCCCAAAACTTAAAGTATAATAATAAAAAATAAATTTAAAAAAAGAAAAAAAAAAACAAGTAGAGGTGTAAACAAACTGTAGCCTACAATTGTGCCAATCACTGAGTTTTCCAAAATCTGATTTCCTTGAATGTACCCTTCATAGTTCCCTCAAATTGGTGTGATTGGATCTAGAGTCTTGGTTAGATTCAGGTTCTATTTTTTTGGCAAGATGAATTCCTAGATGGTGTTGTGTCCTTCCACCAGGAGGCATATAATGTTGGGTTGTTTCTTTCTGTGATATTGGTAGTTGTTAGTGCTCAATACCTAGATCCATTAACTCAGCAGATATTGGAAATGGTCCTAACCCTATCACTTTCATCTTCATTTATTAGCTGACATGCTTTTATAAAGGGAAACCTTCCTCAATGATTTGATTTCCTAATGACATAGGAAAAGCATGATAAGCATTTGATTCTGTCTCCTAATTTGTCAGTTTTTGTAATAATTTTATAATAATGGGTTGGACATTAGCAGTCTGCAATGGCCACTAATTGAGTTTGTTTGTTGGTTTGGTTGTGAATTCATGAATTTAAGCTTATTTTATTGCCCACAGGACTCTGCTTTTTGTGACAATCACAGAGGAGTAAGTCTGGCTTGTCTGAGACAGTCATATCAATTCATTCTCACTTCACAGTGTCTGGGGTGGCCATGTGACTGGTCCTAGCCATAGACATTTTGATAGGGACGGGGACAGAGAAATTCTAGGCAAAGAAGGGCAGGTCCCTGGTGAAGCCCCATCTCAAGCTGAAAAGCCTGAGACTGCAGCCCAAAGTTAGAACTTACACCACTGTTTCCCTGCTCGAATATTGCCTTTTCCAAAGCATCTATGGCCCCACCCTGCCCCCCATCCTGTGCCTATAAAAACCCTAGGCTCAGCTGGCAGAGAGAGGAGAAGCAGCTGAATGTCAGGGACTATGACTGGACATCAGAGAGAAGTGGCCTGACTTCAGAAGGACAGCTTGATGGTGTAACTTTGGAGAAGAATCTGACTGGAGACTGCCAGACCTCAGGGGAAGATTACCTTCGTGTCTTGTCACCTTTTCAGCTCCCTCTCTTGGTGATGATCACTTTCATTGTCAATAAAATCCATGCATTTACCATCCTTCAATTAATTCATGAGACCTAATTTCTCCTGGATGCTGGACTAGAGCTCAGGAGCCATGAGTGAGGATACAAAAAAGCTGTCACACTTGCCCTTTGCCCTCACTGGCAGAAGGCAGTCGCCTCATATGAAAAGGCAGAGGGCCCACTGAACTGTTAACACTCAAGTTGTCTGTGTATAGCAGGCAAAGCTAAAAGGGCACTGTAGCACTGCCTCTGGGGTTTCAGGGGTTGCAGGCACCCCCACCAGCCCCCCAGATGCTGCCACAGGGCCTGCACAGAGTTCACTCCGGCCAGCACCAAAAAGCACTCACCCTGGCTCCTGCTCACCTATGTGCTGCCTCCCATGAGGAGTGGAGTGCAGCAAATCCAGGTGAGTGGAGTTCACTCCTGCTGGCACAGAAGCAGCCGGCTAGTTCCAGCACCCGTGCACTCCAGTTCCTGCCCCGTTTGCTCGCATGCTGCCTCCCTCAAGGGGTTGAGAGCTTGTGGACTGAGTAAACAAGACAGCCCCTTTGCAAGTCCCACGAAGGGGTCAGGTAAATATCATGCTTCAATTTCATACAAGGAAGTCCACTAGGAAGCTTCTGAAAACACACACCCACCTACCTACCCAGCTGCCACCTCCTTCCCTTCCTGCTTTTTTTATGTTGTCACATGAGGACTTGTTTGGAGAGGTGCTGCTGATTGGAACATCCCAATGGATACATGTGACACAAATGCACAATTGTGAACACTAATACTGCAGAGTTTTTGACAGGGAAAGCTGTCTAGGATGTGTTGCTGATAGAAATACAAGTCATAAAAACTATATATGTAAAATTGAACACAAGTGTGTCTATTCACACTGAGACCTGCTTGGAAATACTTAAATACTGAGTGATCATTTCTGAGAGTTGAAATATTGACTAATTTATTTCTCTCTTGTACTTTTATAATTGTTTAAGGTTTAAGTTTTTACATGAATAATAATCTTTTTTAAAAAGTATGATTCCTATTTATCTCATGTTACTTATAATGGTTTTTTTTCCCAAATATATAAGATCTCATAACTGGCATTACATGATTTTTTCCATGGCATGATCATCAACAGGAAATGTTTTAATTCTAGAATAACATTTACTGACAAATATTTTTGGAAACATTTAAGCATTTCCTGATCTGAAAATTTTTGTGATTTTTTTCTTTGTGTAGTTTATTGTTATACTTAATAATGCTTTCTAGTCCAGTGGAACACAGTCATCTTGTCGGAAAAAATACTTTCAGAAAAATATGAGTTTTATAGAGAGACATTTTCTACTCACTAGAAAAATGAAATTAGTACATTTTTCACTTAGTGGTAAAAATGATAAGCAGTCTCCCTTTAGCCTACCTTTAAGAAATTTCAATTTCTTGGATCCATTTAATTCTCCTAAGACACTGCATATTCTTAAAACCAAAAGGATATTTTAAAAAAATCTCTAGGCTTCCAGAATAAAATTGAAAAAAGGTCTTCTTTCTTTTGTTAGTAACTCTTCAAATGGCTGGTCCTGCACAGGGGGTCAAGGCCAGGCTATCACAGTAGACAAAGGAAATAGGCTCAGTGCTGCGTGCCCTGCATTATGAAAGCTGTTGTGACAAATTCAACGTAAGCTATAAACTTACTCTCTGGATCTCATAAAGTCAAGTCAAAAATGCCAGAAAGAAACGTGCGGAGCCAAGGCTGGAGATGAATCTAGAAAGGCAGTTCCTTAAGGGTGTTGATAAATATTAAACAGAGCAGATATGCTCTGGAGGATGACATGAAGGGGACAAGTTGGATGTAGGGAAACAAATAGACATGGTTGAAGGAATCCAGAGGAATTTGAGTGGTGGTTTTGAGATGGAGAGGAGAGGAGAAAGCAGGATTTAGGCAAATACTTACATTGTATAGTCTCTTTGGTCGTTTCTCTCTTGTTTTCGCTTAGCATCATTGGAGTCTTCAGAAGGGTTAAACTGAAAACAAGATTTTTCTCTCCATCCTTGGGTTAGAGCTCTAAAGGAGGAAAAGCTGGCTCCTGGCAGCCAGCATGGAACTTGTAAAACTAAGCCAAGACATCTGCAGATTGTGTTTTGGTTGGACAGATCCACCTCTTCACTTGATGACTGACAGTAGGAATCACCTCCCCATACATGCAGATAAAGATGTGATCCTGACCCCAGTACAAAAACATCAATCCCAGGTCCATACTGGAGCCTTGATATCCTCTCTCTGTTCTCCTTTTAGGGTCTTCAGTGGGGTGGTGTTCCTCACACCCTCACCTTGGAGTGTTCTTGTAACTTCTGGAATGGGCCTGATCATTTTCAGCCTTCCTACAAAACTGGCTCTTCACCCAAATTTCACTTTAGGGAACAGACTGTTCTGAAATCTAGTTGGAGGTCAGTTGAGTCCTTCCTAAGTTTTCTGTGGAACAGCAGAAGCTCAAACCTGATATTGCCATTCCAGTCTGAGTCAACGTGGGTCTGGAGATACTGTAGCAAATCTGCAACCTGGAAGGAAGTTTGGGGCTGTCTCCCCACCAAGCTGTTCAAAATCCAGAATCTCACGTCAGCTTTGGCTCATGAATGCCATCCCAGCTGTGAAATAATCACAATGCATGGGTCAGTGAGAAAGTTTAAGAGCCCCACCTAGAAGAAACGGTATTGAGTCTGTATTATTTAGAACCAGTGTCCATTTAATCCTCTCTCCTGAGATTCCTATCTGGTATGCTAGTTCCTAGCTAGGGTTTGAGGCCTCAGACACAAGTCACTAGAGAAACCTTGGAAACGGATGTATCGTCTCATTTTGCAAGACCTGGTATAATGTTTCTAAAGCTCAGTAGTATAGTCTAAACTGATGATCTCATATACGTGGCAGTGGAATAAGAAACAACATGAACATTTTAAATTTTTTTGTACTTTGAGATAATTACCCTTGTGATGGGTTTGAGGTAAACTCAGCTTTAGGATTTCCAAAATTAAAATTGAGAGAGAGGTCTATAGAAAATTTCTGACCCTATCCCCTGGAGCTATGCAGCCTGGGGTATGGCCCGTGGGACTGAAACCCTGTCCCAACAGCACCACCCAAACGGCTGTTGATTCTATTCCCAGGGGACTTCTCAAGTCATTTGTAGAAGGAGAAATGAAGAGTAAGACAGGCAAATTTGGAGGCGATTATCAGTCAATAGTTTACAACAGGGCTGCCAAGTAGGCAGGACCTACACTATTGAGAAACCAGGAAGACGCAATGCAATGCTCCGGGCTCTGTGGCTATGCCCCATGCTCTCTTCTATTTACTTTTCACCTCAACCCACTTCTATTTCTGATCTCTTTCCACAAGATTGACAGGTCTTTCTTTCGGACTTCTCTTCGATTAGGATTTAGCTTTTCCTTGGCTCACTAGGGGTTTCAATGTCCTAGAATGCTTTCCCAGCACACCCCTGTATCTCAGCATTTTCCATAGCAGTCTGTCTTTCCTTGTCACCTATGACCCAGCACTGCCACCTACTTCATTCATGGGAATATCCAGGCCCTCATTTAACCAGTCTTCCTAGTTCCCTGTTCCCTTTCCTTCCCCACTAGGACCACTTGAACCACCTCATGGATCAGATATGTCTCCCACATCTTCCAAAAAGCTCAGAGGATTTTCTGCCCCAAAGAGACAATCCTCAGGAAGCCTGCTGGTCCCCTCCCTTTTTCTTTCAGTGTTTGGGACTTGAAGAGGATTATTCTGATGCTTTCTAGGCTCGTCAGAGGATACAGGCCTATGGATCCCTATGAATGCATCCACCGTGAAATGGAGAATTGTGTTTTGAAGATAATGCTAGAAAGCTGACACCACTAAGTCATATAATTCTCTTCTGTTCACAGAATATGATCAAAACTATTTTTTAGATACAAAGTTGATGTTTTTAGCATTGTCCCGCAAACTCCTGTCTCAGTGTATCTCCTTTACCCTCAACTGATTTGGCTTTAGGGTATAAATTAGTGGTAAGACATGTATATGGCAAGTGATTTGATATGCAGAACCATGGCGACAAGAGCTTCTGTTAAGGAGAAAAGGAACTAACATTTATTGAGCGCTATGTACTAGGTACCATGTGCCATTAACCATAGTGATAATGACAATATTGGAGCATGCATATTATGTGTAGGCATTGCTCTAAGCCCTTACATATGACCCATTTTAAGCCTCACAATAACTCCATGAGATGAGCACTGTGTCACTGTCCTCATTTTATAAAAGAGGGACTTAAAGAGGTTGAGTAACTTGTTCAAGATGAACTGAGTACCAAGCCCAGGTCTGTCTGAATCCAGCATGTTTTTATAGTATATTTTTAAAATGGATGAAACTTCCTGTGGATTTAAAACTTTAAAGTTTTAGAAAATGAAGAGCTGAGTCACATGGCATAACTTGGACCTGCTATAGTTAGATAATGATGAGATAAACGAGTTTTGACTGAGATTATCCATATTATCTCAATTTACTACATTTAGGCTATGAATGCAGATTTCAATGGAACTCAAGTGACCATTTCATGAGAATGTATAAATTGCATCCTTTCATTTCATCTGTGTTTGTTGCTACAATATCAGAAGGCTTACATGGCTAATTCTATCTTAATATATAACTAGTCTTAATAGAAAATTTCTATTTAAATCCAGTAGGTAAAACACATATACAACCTCTTATTTAAAAAATTAAGGCCAGGCTGGGTGTGGGTGCTCATGCTTGTAATCCCAGCACTTTGGGAGGCTGAGGCAGGTGGATTGCTTGAGGCCAGGAGTTCGAGACCAGGTTGGCCAACACGGAGAAAACGCGTCTCTATTAAAATACAAAAAAATTAGCCGGGCATGGTAGTGTGTACCTGTAATCCCAGCTGCTAGGGAGGCTGAGGCAGGAGAATCGCTTGAACCTGGGAGGTGAAGGTTGAAGTGAGCCGAGATTATGCCACTGCACTCCAGCCTGAACGACAGAGCAAGACTCTGTCTCAAAGAAAAAAAAAAAAAAAAATTAAGGCTAAGCGCAGTGACTCCTGCCCATAATCCCAGCACTTTGGCAATCCAGTGAGGCCAGGAGTTCGAGACCATCTGGGCAACATAGTGAGACCCCCATCTCTAGCACCTTGGAGTGTTCTTATAATTTCTGGAATGGGCCTGGTCATAACTGGGTGTGGTGGTGCACATCTGTAGTCCTAGCTACTGGGGAGGTGGAGGTCAGGGAGTCACCTGAGCCCAAGAGTTTAAGGCTGCAGTGAGCTATGATCCTCCCACTGCCCTTCAGCCTGGGTGACAAAACAAACCCTATCTCAAATAAATAAATAAATATCTGCTTTTGGCATTTTGGAAAAAGAATAAATGAAAACCTACTCATATTTGCTTTTTTGTTTCAAACATTTTTTAGCCAGGCATTTAAGACTCTGGCTGAGTGTAACCTTTGCCCTTGCCTTTTGGGGGCAAAACCACAGGTATAGGCCAGCTCTGGTGTTCGTGGGAGGATTGTGCCATTCAGCAGTGTCAGGTCATGAAGCACAGATTCTCTCCAACAGTGCTTCATAAATACACCACGTGAATTTGGGAATGCAGTCTGTTTAATTTAAAATTAGCTTATTTCTCCAGAAGATTTTCTCTTTCCTATGAAAACTGTTTTATCTCTCAGGCATTTTAATTTTTTAT
Source organism: Macaca mulatta (assembly GCF_049350105.2). Classification (NCBI taxonomy): domain Eukaryota; kingdom Metazoa; phylum Chordata; class Mammalia; order Primates; family Cercopithecidae; genus Macaca; species Macaca mulatta. The sequence goes on from NC_133422.1 coordinate 27,737,278, forward strand.
ATTTTTTAATATTTGTCTCAGTCTGTTCACTTAAACTCCTGAAATGAAATCACATTCTACACTGATGGAATTGGTCTAAGAAACACACATGTTCTCTATATTGAGTAAATGCACATTACTAACTCTATTTTAAAACACGCTTTCATTTTAAAAAAGGAAATAAAATAGACATTATAGGCATAGATTATCACATACACAAAAGAAATAATTCATCCTCAGCTAAGAAATCTAGGGGAAAAAAAATGTGTGTTTTCTCTCACGATTAATTGCAAGCTACCCTGCCTTACAAAGCCATCATATAAACTATTCAGAGGAAAGAGGTTAAATAGTTCTATAATATAAAGTCTTGGTGAGGGTGTGGGAAACAGGCATTGCTGGTGGGAGTGTACACTGAAATCCCTTCTTTGTAGTGCAGTTTGGTAAAATCTGTCAATATTTTAATATGAACATACTTTGACATCTTAATCTTATTCCTAGGAATCCATTCTGTCATGAACTTGGCATCCCTGCAAAAGCTGCCAAGCCAAACCCAGTTTTTTCCATAATTTTCTTCTGACTCAAAAATGATATTCTCAGTCCTTGTTAGGCCCATTTTTATTTCTTCACACCATCCATTCAACACTTTCACAGTGGTAGGAGAATATGGATTGCCCAGTTCTGGGGTGGTGATTTAATCTTAGTTTAAAGACAGAAAACATAACATAGTATAGTGGACTGGGGAAGCTGTTGGGTTATTTGGTCTTGTTATTGTTGTTCTTGTTTCCTGCCCAACACATTTGGTCCCAGTATCCCATTTGTCTTGGGGAACATTTTCCGAACTCCATATGGTCTGGATGGGGTTGAGCTGTGGTCTGAATGTGTCCTCCCAAATGCATGTGTTGGAAACTTAATCCCCAATGTTGGAAGATGGTGACTTTTGGGAGGTGTTTAGGTCATATAGGCTCTGCCCTCATGAATGGATTCATGCCATTGTAAAAGGGCTCGATGGAAGGAGTTTGAGCCCTTTTGTCCTTCTATCATCTGCCATAGGAGGACACAGCAAGAAGGCCTTTACCAGATTGCAGATGCTTGTGCCCTGATTTTGGATTTGCCAGTCTCTAGGGATGTAAGAAGTGAATTTCTGTTCTTTCTAAAATTACCCAGTCTCAGGTATTTTGTTATAGTACCACAAATGGACTGACAGGATGTCAATCACTTTCTGGCCACAGGACAGTCATGTGATCCAGACTGGGTCACTCATGGTTCATTATATGCTTGATATACTGATTGGTTTAAGAATGGCCACATGATTCAGCAGGAACAGCTTTCCTTTGAATTGATTCACAAATGTGGTGAGTGAATTGCTTTTCTGCTGCGATGGCTGAGCTGGGAGAATGTGAATCTGGGGCTACCAGTGGGTGCCTTCCCTGGTTGCATGGAGGAACCCTGTCTTCAGTGGAAAGGAAAAGAGTGAGGCCAACAGAATGAGGAAAACAGAAGCAGCCATGGATAGAAAGAAAGAGAGAGAGAGAGAGAGAGAGAGAGATTGAATGGCAGGAGAGAGAAGGGAAATGAGAGAGAAAACAATGTTATTTACTATGCCTAAATCTAAATTCATCCCCAGACTTCCCTGTTTTATAAGCCAACTTACTTTCCTTTTCTCTTCCTTAAGTTAGTTTGTCTTGAGTTTCTGAACTTGCAAGTGGTAGAATCCAGACTGTCATCTGTCTCCTCCTTTTCTTTGAATTCCATCAAGAATCTACTCATATAATGCCTTAGTGAACCATGTACACTTTACTGAATATTTCACAGATAAGAAAAAAGAGAAGGTTGGCAAGGTATTTGCACAGAATACAGTCTGCAAATCCCCACTGTCATTTCTCATCTCTCCTTGCCCCATCCTACTACAGGTGGTTTTCCTTCTGATCCTTCCACCTCACAGCCTCCAGCCTCTTTGGTTCCTTCTATATGTAAAACAATTTAGCTACCATCTTTGATTACCAAGCAGTCCCTTGAGATTTTGACTTTGATTCCAAGTACTTTTTCTTTAAAACTAAAATGATCGTATCCATTGTATTTTACTTGTTAGCTGGTCTCAAGCCCATGACCCTTATGACATGACTTTTGGGTAAAGTAGAAGGAAGCATGAGATACACATCCCATGCATGCCCAACGCAAGTCACTAGCAAACTGCTACTGTGAGAACAACCAGACAATTATAAATCAAGAAAAAGAGACCAGAAATAAAGATGCTTAGATCATCCCTCAGATTAAGTCTTGATCAGTTTACCAGTTCAGCTTCATGGAGGGAAGAAATGGAGCAGAGCATCCCAGAAGGGTTATATCAATGCATCTGTGCATGAGACCTTTTATTATGCAGTGGCTGTGTTCAAGAGTAAACATCAATGACAGCAGCAGTCATGATGCCAGCTGCAGTGGGAAAGGTGCAGTGGGGGCTGCAGGCTCCATGAAGTTGAGAGGAGCAGGGAACAGGTGGGAGCTTCTGAGTTGGAGGGGTAGACCTCTGCCCTCCTGGGCACAGTGGCAGCCACCTAGCTGTGGCTGAGGACCCAGACATCCCTGTGCTCTTGGGGAACCAGGAAGCACCCCTGCACCTGCAGGCTTAAAAGTGCCTGCTCCCACTGCTTGGCCTCTCCCTGCTCCTAGTGCCTGTTCCAATTTTGGAGCAAAGTTGAGGCCAAGCCCAAGCATTGTTGCAACCTGACCAAGTGTGCACATGTTTGGAGCAGCACTGACATGCCAGCCCCCTGCCACCTCAGCTCCCTTCAGACTTTGGGCTCGGACATGAGTACTGGAGGGAGGATGAGGGGGTGCTGAGGGCAACTCTGCAGGGGCCTGCAGACATCCCTGAGCACAAATAGCTTGGGTGCCATGGGTGCCATAGAGGGCAGGTTGATGGTGGCAGGAGGCAGACAGGCTTCTGGGTGGAAAGGGACATGTCCCCAGTGAAGCCCCACCTTCAAGCCAGGGATGACGTGAAGCCGGGGGGCCAGGCTGCCAGTTCTGCAAATGGGGTGAGAATTTATGGCGCTTTTTCCTGGCCCATCCATGGCCACTCACAGATGAATCAGCATGCACTCCCTCCCCTCTGAAGCCCATAAAAACCCCAGACTCAGCCAGACTCAGGCTGATGATGGGACAACCTTCCTGCTTGCAGATAGGAGCTATCCACTCTGGGTCTCCTCTCTGCTGAGGGCTGGACACTCACTGGTCAACCTGCCTGCAGAAAGGAGTTACTCACTTAGGGTCTCCTGAGAACTGTTCTGCTGCTCAATGAAGCTCCTTTCTGCCTTGCTCACCATTCACTTATTTGTGTACCTCATTCTTCCTGCACGTGGGACAAGAACTCAGGACCTGCCAGATGGCAGGACTAAAAGAGCTAGCTGTAACACAAACCAGGCTGAAATACATGCCCCAGCCACCCTCTCACCATGTTGTGGGTGACAAGGAGAGAAGAGCTATGGCCCTTTGGGCGTCCCAGACCTAGGGGCTCCCTGAACCAAGGCTGTGGCAACCTCTTTGGGGTTTTGCAGTTTTGGCATCTGCAAACTTCCAGGTGCCACCACATTCCTCTTGTCCAGATGCAGGTGCCCACAGTGGAAGCTGCGTGCAGTAACTTTGGTCCAGCTGCAGCCTTGCATGGAGCTGGCACCTATGCCTGTACCTGGAGCTGCCTGCCCTACCAGTGTGCCTGGCTGTGTGCAGGGTCTGGACCCTGCACTCACCCACCCACACACCCCTCATCACTCTGTGCCTGGCTGGCACTTGGCAGGTGTGGGATCTGGGCCAGTAGTGTGAGCTGAGTGCAGCCTGCTGGGCCAAGTGGGCAGAATGAGCCCAGTGGGTATGAGCAATAGTCAGGCAGAAGGCATCCATGCCACAGAGGTTTCTAGATGGTGAAGTGATATCCCAAGGATTCTGTGACAACATGACCCAGTCAGTATTCTGGAATCAAATTAGTATTCTCCCATTTGGAGGAGAAAAGAAAGGGAGAAGGATGGTGTGTCAGAAACTATTGATTATTCTCACAATAGCAGTTCTTTTCTTTCCCCGCAATAGAAGCCCCCAAATTTAGCTGGGTACTAGCAACTTGGAATAAAAACTATATTTCCAGCAACGCTTGCAGCTAGGTATGGCATATAGCTAAGTTCCGGACAATGGGATATAAGCATAAGGTGATGTGTACAACATGCTGAAAATGTCCTTAGAGATAGGGGATATTCATTCTTTTTTACTTTTTCTGTCTGCTTGGCCAGAATGTGCATGTGATGGCTGGACCTAAAGTAGCTTCTTGGACCACAGGATGGAAGCCATACATTGAAGATGATAGAGCAACAATTGAAAAAGAGCCTGGGTCTCTGATGACTGTAGAGTTGCCATACCATACTTTTGTCTTCTGTAAGTCACTGTTATTATGGTCTCTGCACACTATTACTGAACCTATCTTAACTGATACCAGTGGGGATGCTGTCTACTTTATGTGGCATTAATCAAGAAACCTTTGAACTCTATGCTATGAAATTTAGATATTTTTGGTGTATATCATGGGAGCAAATAATAAATGTTTAGATATGAAGAGAAATGTCAGAGGAATAAAATTCATTCACATTTGCAAGAATGTTGCATTTTCCCTTTACATCACTAAGAACTAAGAGTACAATTTCTTAAAGTTCATTTCACCACCAAGTGTGACATTTGTAGTAAGTTTTTAATAAATGATCTTGATGGTTTAAGAAAGTTTCCTTCTGTTCCTCAATTAAATATTCTTTATGTTTAACATCATGAATAAATGTTGAATTTTATTAAATGCTTTTATTGGGCATATATTGTGATGATCATATATTTAAAATTTTTTAATATGGCAAATTATATTAATAGATTTTTATGCCTTAAACTATCTTTACATTCCTGTGATAAACTGGTTAGTTATGATAATTTTTTAAATTATTATTTTGAATTGACTCATTACAATTATACATATTTATGGGGTACAGAGTGATATTTTGATACATGCATACAATGTGTGATGATCAAATCAAGGTAATTATCATCTCCATTACCTCAAACATTTATTATTTCTTCATGTTGGGAACATTCAAAATCTTCTTTTCTAGCTGTTTGAAACTATACAATAAATTATTGTTGACTATAGTCATCCTATAGTGCTATAGAATATGCTAGAACTTATTTCTCCTATCTAACTGTACTTTTGATTTCTTAACCAACCTCTGGCATCCCTTCTTCCTGCTATCCTTCCCAGGATCTAGTACCATCATTCTACTCTCTGCTTCTAAGTCATGATAACATTTTTGCATACATTGCTGAATTCAGTTTGCTAAAATTTTTTTTTATAGTATTTGCATCTATGTTTATACATAAGCTTACATTCAATTTTCCTTTTTATATTTTCTTGCCTGGTCTAAGTGGGGAAATGAGTCTTCTTTTCCATTAGAAACATTTATTTCTTTTTTCTTTTTTGAGATGGAGGCTCACTCTGTTGCCCAGGCTGGGGTGCAGTGGCACAATCTCAGCTAACTGCAAACTCTGCCTCCTGGGTTCAAGCGGTTCTCCTGCCTCAGCCTCCCAAGTAGCTGGGACTACGGGCATGCACCACCATACCCACCTAATTTTTGTATTTTTGGTAGAGAGGTTTCACCGTGTTGGCCAGGCTGGTCTTGAACTCCTGACCTCAGGTGATCTGCCTGTTTTGACCTACCAAAGTGTTGGGATTACAGGCGTGAGCCACTGCACCTGGCCTCTATTATAAACATTTCTAGTATTAAAAAGAGTTACCTGCCCCTTAAAGTTTTGATAAAACTTGTTTGTAGACTCTTCTGGGCATAGTGCTTTCTTGGTATGTCTATTTTTTAAACCTTTGAATTAATTTTTCCAAAAGTTATGAGTGGGTTGATAATCATCTAGTACCCATGATAAGTTGATACCAGATTTTTTTCAGCAATTGTCTGTTTGGATTTGTTAGTTGTTCTTTGGTTTCATCATTGTCTATCCTGTATCAGTTCAATATTTTAAAATATTACTCTTGGATATAGACCTATTTAAGTTTTTTATTTCTTCTTGAGTCAATTTACATAATTCACATTAAACCAAAAATGCCCTTTTTTATCATGAAGTTGTTCATGGTATTTAGTTAACTTTTAATGATCTTTATGTTAAACTCTTTTATTTTTCATAGTGTTTATTTGTGCCTTCTTTTCTTGATCAATCTTGTCAGAGAATTATTTAGACTTTCTTAAACTTTATATAATTCTAATTTTGGGGTGTTTACGCTGTTCTTTTTTTCTAACTTTTAATTGAACATTTAACTCATCTATTTTCTATCTTAAAAATGTAGACATTTAAAGCTATAATTTTTCCTCTTGTATCACTATCTGTAATTCATAAGTTTTAAAATATAATACTCGTAGAATGTCATTCAGGTTTAAACACATCTCAAATTTAGTTGTAATTGTTTCTTTCAGGCTACTTTGAAATTGCAGTTTCTAATTTTATTGCCTTGTGACCAGTTTATTATGTATGCTATTGATAATTTGTATTTTAAGATTTCCTTTGTGGCCTAAAAGAGTGCTCAATTTTAATAAATTCTCTATATGTGCTCAGGACTTTAATTGTTGGTAACAGTTCCTCATGTATTCTTATATTAAACTTGTTAATATCATTGTATTCAACTTTTCTATATATTGACTTATTTTTTCTGTCTTCTGTCTTCTCTTTCACACATTATAATGATATTTTGATAATTTCTCCTATTTTTTTGCTTTATATATACATAAGACTATATTGTTCATTGCATATGGGTTCAAGATTGTTTCTGATCAACTTTTTTTTTCTGTCACTAAGTCCTAATCCTCTTTATCACTAAAACCAAGGTTTTTCTTAAAGTATCTATTATCTGATATTACTTTAACTACATCATCTTCATTATTTATAGTATTTGCCTAATATATTTTTCTTTTTATTTTATTTTTTCAATCTTTCTGGGTCATTATAATTTGAGTATTTTCTTACACAAAGCATAGACTAGATTTAAACATTTTCTCAGTGAATCTCTGATTTTTAAAAAGCTAGTTTAGGCCGGGCGCGGTGGCTTGTGCCTATAATCCCAGCACTTTGGGAGGCCAAGACTGGTGGATCACGAGGTCAGGAGATGGAGACCATCCTGGCTATCATGGTGAAACCCCGTCTCTACTAAAAATACAAAAGAAAATTAGCCAGGCGTGTGGCAGGCGCCTGTAATACCAGCTACCTGGGAGGCTGAGGCAGGAGAATGGCATGAATCCGGGAGGCGGAAGTTGCAATGAGCCGAGATTGCGCCATTGCACTCCAGCCTGGGCGACAGAGTGAGACTGTTTCCAAAAAAAAAAAAAAAAAAAAAAAAAGGCTGGTTTAACCCATTTATATTTATTGTAAGTTCTGACATGTTGAGTTTGATGTCTGCTATCTTTTATTGTGTTTTGCATTTACTATGCTTTGTTTTTACTTTTCCCTATTACCATCAGTTTTCTCTAGTGTATTCGATTTATTGAGTTTTCTTGGGTGGGCCCTCAACACTTTATTTTAATTACTTTACTAGTTACCTTAAATTTTTAGCATGCATAACTGATATAAAAAAACTCTAAAGTTATTTGTAATATTCTGTTACATTGAAATGTGTCTCTCAGTATTCAGGTGCTTGTGTAGTCTGCTCCTCTTGAATCTGGGCTTGTCTTTAACCAATAGTATGTGGCAGAAGTGACATCAGATCTGAATATAACATTTTAAAAGGCCTAATGGCTTCTGCTTTTGCGCTCTTAGGTGCCATGGGCTAACTTGCTGGAGAGCCACATGGAGAGACTGTATGGAAAAACCACACGGAGAGGGAGAAGCCTTTAGACCACATGGAAGAGAACTGAGGAATTGAGCTGACAATGAGAACTGAGGTCCCAGCACATGGTCCCAGTTGTGTGTTCCAGTCAGCTTCTAGCTGTTTGAACCATCTCTATACTAGTAAACAGGTAATTAATTAATACAAGTAAATTAAAACTAGTAATAAAGTAATTAATACAAGCATTAAGGGAGTGAAAAGAAACCATTTACCCACAGAATTGTGGGCCAATAAAGTGGTTGTTGTTTTAAGCCTCTGATACTTGGGATCTATTTCTACATGATAACAGGTAAATGAAATGTTAATGAAATCTTGTCCCTCATACTAAATTACATACCATTCTTATTTTTAAATTCCAGTTTCTCCCATGCTTGCCAATATTCCACACTATAGTCTTTTTGTGGTTCTATTTTCCCTTTAAACATCTCAAAATTAATCGTTTAAATCAGTTTGTAGTTAATAATTCATTGGATATACCCACATGTTATCCAGTTTTTTTGCTTAATGTTGCTTCTTATATCCCCATATTCATTTTGTGTCCTGTTTCTTGTTTACTTAATTATATTCCTTTGTTGATTACCCAGCAACAACTGAGTGATAAAAAATGGTAAGCTCAGTTTTTATTAGCTGAAAAGTATTCATTTTGTCCTTACATTTAAATCATAGTTTAGCTTGATATGAAATTTTAGATTGACATTTATTTTCTCTTAGCAATTTGAAGATAATAGACTATTACCATCTGGTTTTTGTTGTTGCTATTGAGTCATGTGCTGTTTGAGTCTAAATTTCATTTCTTCTTAATGTATGTGTTTTCCTCAGGTTGCTATAACATTTTTCCTCATTACTCTACTTATTATGCAGAATCACTATGAAATAGCCAAATAAATTTACTTTTCTTTTCTTTTTTTTTTTTTTTGCTCATAACACATACTTCCACAATCTGAAGATTCTTTCATCAGGTTAGGCCTTTTCACTCTAAGGCCATATTCTTTTCACTTGACTAGCTTTTTATTATACAGCAGTCACACTATGGAAGGCATGTAGTTGTGAAGATTTTGCATTATTCAAAATTCATGTAAGTCAAGACTAATCCTTACCTCACACAGAGAAATCTTAGTAGAAAACAACAGCATGGATTACTTTACAAAGTGAATTTAGGTACAATAAAATGTTTGATCATCAGATATGAAACTGGTGCAAACTTAGCAAAATATGAAGGGTCTCTTTAAGATTTAATGAGGAAAGAAGGCTTGTTTAGGTTGGAAAAACAGCTTCTAGGTTTTGAAGCATTCACTTTTAGATTTCTTTGAAATTAAAAAGGTGGAAACTGTTTCAGTAATCATTGTTTATTTTTTCATAAAATGCTAAATATTTTTCCTAATGTTCTGTGCATATTGAATTAGTAAACGAATATGTGAAAGAAAGTAAACAACTAGCCTAGGTTTTCTGTTCAAAATGTTTTTCTACCCTCTCTTGGGAAGTGACAGACTAAGAAACAGCAAGGATTAAGAGGGATCTAAACAAACCAATCAAACAACAGGTTCTAATTGACATATATGGAACACCCCCACCAAATGAGAACAGAAGACACAGTTTTTTTTTCAGGCTACATAGAACATTTCCAATAGATCATATCATAGGCCATTAAAGAAAAAACTCTCAACAGAAGAATTGAAATCATACAGAGTATGTTCTCTGACCATAATGAAATTAAACTAGACATTAATAACAGAAAAATGATAGAAAAATCTCTAAACATATGGAAATTAAATAATATACTTTTAACTAATCCATGGGTCAATGGGGAATTCTCAAAGGAAAGAAAATACATAGAACTGAGTGAAATGAAATACAACATATCAATACATGTGGGATGCAACTAACGCAGTCCTGAGAAGGAATTTATAGCAGTAAATGCTTAATTAGAAATGAGGAAAGGATTCAAATCAATAATTTAAGTTCATAACTTGAGAAACTTTAAAAAAAAGATAAAAATAAATCCAAAGTAAGCAGAAGAAGGAAAACAAAGTAAAAACAGAAGTCAATGCAGTAGAAACAGGAAAACAACAGAGATAAATCAATTAAAACAAAAGCTAGTTCTTTGAAAAAAACTAATAAAATTGATAAACCTCTAGCAAGACTGACCAAAATAAAAAAGAAGACATAAATCACCAAAATCAAAAATAAAATAGGAGATATCACTACAGATCTTATAGCTATTAAAAAGTTAACAAAAGAATGCTACAAACAACTTTATGCTTATATATTTGATCACTTAAAGAAGTGGGTCAATTTTTTAAAAACCTAAAACTACCCACTCTCTACTAAGACGAAATAGACAATCTGAGTAGCTATAACCATTAGAGAAATTAAATTCATAGTTTAAAAGCTCGTGAAAAATAAATCTTCAGTCACAGATGTTTTCACAGGTGAATTTATCCAAACATCTAAAAAAAATTAACACTAATTTTAAATAAACTCTTCCAGAAAATAGAAACAGCGGAAGTACTTCCCAACTCATTTTATGAGCCCAGTATTACCTTGACGCTAAAATATGACATAGACAGTATTTAAAAATAAAGAAGAAAGGAAAAGAAATCTACAGACCAATATCTTTCATGAATTTAAACATAAAAATCCTTAACAGTTTGGTAATTTCTTATAAGGCTCAAAGTTAAAAACAAGATAAACTTATTTTGTGGGTTACTTCTGAAAGGGGAAAGAAAATAGTAAGATGGATAAATGTGCTATTAACTAACAAGCAGTAAAACGACCCTTGTTGGTTCTGGTGTTTTTTCAGCTGAGTCAGTTATATTAAGAATCATCTTCTCTGCCGGGCTCACTCCTATAATCACAACACTTTGGGAGGCCAAGGCGAGAGATTGCTTGAGCTCAGGAGTTCAAGGTCAGCCTACGCAACACAGCAAGACCTGCAACAACAACAAAAACTAGCCAGGTGGGGTGGGGCTCACCTGTAGTCCCAGCTACTCGGGAGGCTGAGATAGGAGGATCGCTTGAGCCCATGAGGTAGAGGCTGCAATGAGCCATGATTGTGCCATAGCAGACAGAACGAGACCCAAACTAAAAAAAAAAAAAAATCTTCTATAATTAACAGAGTACGGTTGTAAAGAAGACACTTCCCTTGAATGTGGTCAGGCAGTATTTTTTTGATAATGAAATGGTTAGGACCTTTTTTTCTTAGAATTCAGATTGTACATGGCATCATATGACTGAAGGGACATTTCTCTTGAAGTCTATCTGTACTATCTTTCTACAGTGGCAAAATTGTTCTCTCCACTGCATTTGTAATAATGATGATTACTATTATTAATACTAATAGCCCCAACAATATTATGCAGTATAATGGCTCAGTGATTATACTGAGAAGTTTGATGGAATTACTTTCCTGAGCTCATTCTAAAATTTCTTCTTGCTCAATATTATCTTGTTATTTCTGTTCATTTGTCCCTTACAATCTCCTACCTATTATTTCCCTGTAATTAGAAGCTCATGGGGGTGAGGCTTTTTCATTTTGGTTTCCTCTTCACTGCCTGGAGCACTGTGGACACTGTTTCTCTTTTGATGTTGACATCTTCAAATGGAGACTGATGACTTCACAAGTTAGGACAGTCACTGCATCAACCAGGACTAATTTGATAATATTCTTCAAGCTCATTATAATATTGGCTCTTTCCCAAACACCTTGATTTTTTGAGAGATTAGTGCTAAGAAACCAGACTTATTCATTCCATTAAGACTTTGAAAATCCAACCCAAAATGCTCAGTCACTTTTTGTGACTCTATTTGCAGTAATATTTAATTTTTAAAATATTTAAGGTCATGATAAATTTGACATTTACCAAGTAAACATTGATAAATGTTGATATTACTATTTTCAGGTTTATTGTTATGTAGCATCTGAATCAGTGAATTTACACACTCTTAATTGGGGGAATAAAGTGCACAAAAAAATTAACTAAGCAGCAATTGCACCATCTACTGCTCTGATGCTTTTGAAAAAGGAAGTAAGTGACTGAGATACACAAACCCAAGCAACTTGCAGCAAATGTATCTAAACTACAGTAAAGTGACAGGATAAATAAACTAGACGTTGCTCCTTGAAAGGACCATTTTCTCTACTGGACCTGTCAAAACAGTGAACCCAATGACAGTGTTTAGAAAATGTTCACTGAAACGGACTCACAGACCAAAGTATACACAAACCTGCTGTTGAAAGCTATTCTCTTGAGGATGACGATAATAAATCAAAAAACAAGTCTCCTGCAAATAGAATTTATGTGGACTGGTGTCTTCTTCGCTGAATATCACCTTCACAGAAAATGTGATACACCCTGATTTGAGATGTTTAGTCCCTCATCTACAGGAAGCACCACTCATGTTAGAGAAGGAAACCTCAGACCACTCACATGAGAGCTAGCTCCCACAGAGGCAGTGAGAGCTGGATCTGAACCACGGAAGTACTTACTCATGCAAAGTGTGGCTTCATATTTGAACCAGGGAGATTCAAGTGTGGGTTTCTGTTCTGCCATGGAGTAAACACCTCTCTGCCCAAAATTACAAACTCAAACTTGGTACAATTTCCTCAGACCAACTAAATAATACACCTAAGCTTGGACAAAGTCTGGGGGAACACCAAAAAAAAATTTTTTTTTAATGATTTCTTACCTGAAGGGAGAAGGAACCTAATGATAGTAGTGTCATGCAGGGTAAAGGTGGACAAGGTTAATATGATATAGCAGGTGTGGCTTGAAACTGGGCAGTGGAGGCTGCAGAACAAAGGCTCCTGACCATTGTTGCTGTCTAGATTAACTTAGATATTCGGCAATGCCATTTCCCATCTCTGTCTAGAACGATAGGCCTCTTCAACCACAATGGTCTCTTTGCCTTGAATTCTTCCTATCAGATTTCTTTTTCAATGATATCTCTACTCAAGATTGCTAAAACCAGAAGCAACTGGCAGAAAACATTTTATTTCCAGCAATACTTGATTATCTCTTCTGTTGGTCAAAATGGTTTCAAATGCAATCTCTTCTTCATTAAAATCAGGCCGGGCACGGTAGCTCACACCTGTAATCCCAGCACTTTGGGAGGCCAAGGCGGGTGGATCACCTGAGGTCAGGAGTCCGAGACCAGCCTGGCCAACATGGCAAAACCCCGTCTCTACTCAAATACAAAAATTAGCTGGGTGTAGTGGTGCATGCCTGTAGTCCCAGCTACTCGGGAGTCTGAGGCAAGAGAATCACTTGAATCCAGGACTAGATTGCACCACCGCACTCCAGCCTGGGCGACAGAACAACACTCTGTCTCAAAAAAAAAAAAAAAATCAGAAAATGTTGAACTTGATTTTCTTTCTTCTTCACTGAACTTAAATGTACCCAATATCTAAATGTTCCTAGAAATCTGTATTGGAGCCATAAATAATACCCTTTGCTCTATGCCCAGATCTTTGTACTACAAACCTCTTTCTAAGAGATACACATAACGTCTAGCGCTACAGGTGCTACTGTTGTAAAAATCCTTCTTTATTTGCCATGGCCCCTTATTATCATCATGGGCCCTTATTGTTATCATGTCTAGCTATAAAAAAAAAACTCCATTTAATTAACAAATAGATTTCTTTATTGTCCAAATGTCCAAAAATAATATAAATCAATGGTCTAATGCAAAAACACAGGAAAATTTCTCTCTCTCTCTTTTTTTTTGTCATCAGCTGTCTGCTGACCTTAGATAAATCACCAGATCACCCTGACTCCCAGCTTCCTCATCTGTAATACAAAGGAACTGGTCTAGGTAATCCCCAAAGTCTCTCCCTGCTCTAAAAATTCCCAATTCTACAGAGGACCAAGAGAAAGTAATTTCTTCCCTAATTATTCTATAAAGTTTCTAATTATCAATCCCATTCTTCTGGTTGCTTTGTATTCAAGCCTGGATTGCTATAATTATTTAAGGGTAATTATCATATTTAAATATAAGTGTTTAAACTATAAGGGACCATGGCCGTAGGAACCTTAGCATTAATTAGGCCATGTGAGACTTCACTAAATTAAAAAATAAAAAAAACCTCTCGGTTTCATCAATTATCAAGTCATCTGAGCTTGCTCTGGCCTTGATGAGCTTTTAATAAGCTGTGTGACTCACCCGGAAGACAGAGCAATAGATTCTCCTAGTGTTTTATACTGTTTGTTGGTAAAAGCGCCTAAGGGAAGATAGGATATACAGTTGCCCGTCAGCATCTTGGAGAGAGATTGAAAATGAAATTGCTACTTCAAAGGCAGAAAAACACAATGTCCTCAAGTTTCTTATGTAGAAATAATGATAAATAAACGCTATCTTATCTCTGGAGTAATTGGCAATAATGTCGCATGAAAAAAATACTTATGCTATCCCAGCAAAGAAAAAGTGATGATAATAAGGGGCCATGGCAAATAAAGAAGGATGTTTACGCCAGTTTAAAAAGATCATCTTTCCCTGTTTCCTTTCCTCTTTTGACTGCTGACCTGCTGTATTATAACAGTGATAAGAGACATTTTGAGAGGTTTTACAAATACTGACTCTGCAACTTGGAGTTATCAGTAACTTTGTCCCGTGTCCTTTCTTTAGGCAAAAGAAAATAAAAATAAACGTGCACTGCAGTTTATCTTAGAATTGAGTATTGTGAGGGGAAAAGGGGGCCTAAAAAGTCACAGATACATTTGACTAGAGGAAGTAGGAATATAGTTTAAAACCAAGACGATGATAGCTCAAACTGTTATGACCACTCAATATTTTCTGCTTTTTAAAATGTAGTTGATACCTGCATTATGATAATATAGGTAATTGCTAAGTATGAAATGGTAAGACGGTTGTACAGATTTCAGGTGATTGTAATCCGAGATGGTTAGCCAATTTGAACAATATTATTTGTGTATATCAGTGTGTCTCATTCAGGGGTGAGTTTTCTCTCAGGAGACATTGGCAATTAGTGGAGACATTTTTGGTTGTCACAACTTTGGAAGGTCTGCTGGCATTCAGTGAGTAGAGGTCAGGGGTGCTGCTAATCATCTTTCAATGCACGGGAAAGTCCCCGACAACAGTTACCCAGTCCGACATGCCAATAGTGCTGAAGCTGAGAAACCCTGATGAGCATTATAAGGATAAAATTAATAAACATTTGGTGTAGACCGATGACTTCCGTGGTATGCCTTTTTAGGGAAGGAACAACTCTGTTCCTAGATAGTTGGAAGATTGACCAGCTAGATAAGGCCTCCAATATGCCAAGCCTGGTGTCAGGAAACTCCCTGGCTGAGACGGGGCTGCTAGGCCATGATTTAAGGTACCCGATCCAATGTGCATGGCCAGAGATCACCAAACTGCACCTGAGTTGGGGAATTCTTGGATTATGTCACCGATCTTAGGTAGAGTGTAAGAAACCCTTGTAGTCCCTAATTCAACCAGAAGGAAGAATTCAGGCTTATTCTCATATCTGCACATAGAAAACTGTGGCTCTCCTCAAGTTAGCCAAGGTACAGACCGGAAAACGAGTAGTAGTTGCAATGATGAAACAGTCTGCACATAAGCAACTCGATCAGCCAGAGCAGGGAGGGGTAAACATAGGTATGTGTGAGTGTGTTGGCACGAGTGTGAGTCTGCGTGTGCATGTGCCCCTGATGAGGCATGCTGGTGAGGTCAGTCTTCTAAGGACCACAGATTTAGCCCAGGGACAGCGTGAGGCATCAGCCTTTAATTTCTGTAGACTTCAGGTGACATTCCATCTATTAGACTATATTTCACAGGTATGCTTGCAAATGGGAACGTGAGAAATGTGTTCTTAAAATTTCATGTGGCTCATCTGACTTTGCCACATCAAATCAAAATGTCCTTCATCTCAGAGGTACCGCAGGTGGATTCTCCAGATTTCAGAGGAGGTACTAGAGAATAATAATCTCATCAAAGATATTCCTGCCTTTTGTGTCCTAGGGTCTGTGACACATAGGCCCTTAGTTATTATGAGGCCTTTAAGTCTTCTGTGGGGAGTGCGTTCGGAGATGATGGAGAGAAACTTTATGTGTTTAATTCAGTTGTACTCATTATTAAAGCTTACTCAATATATTTACAGTACAATATAAAACTTAAGGTGATGTCTGGATCAAACTGTCTATTAAACAAATTGCAATATATTTTGGAACTTTATTCTAATTTTCCCATTAAAGTAATTACCTAAATTCATTTATAAACTTCATACACCACCACTTGTAGTTTTTAGTTCTATAACATATGCGTACGTATATGAGTACAGTGTGTATTCTTTGCTTTTAGGAAATCCAGTATAGGAAAATCTAAAGTTGGAAAACAGATAACCCTCAAGGTGATTATTTATGTGATCAAATAATTGGTTTCTTTCCAAAAGTCCCTTTCAATGAAAAAAAAAATAGAATAAAAAACCAAATCAAATCTATAAATATAAATTAAATACCTAATCTTATGAGCAAGACAGAAGAGAATGAATATACAAAGAAGACCAAGATTAATTTTGGGTCTTTAAGATTTTATAGGCTGGGCGTGGTGGCTCTCAGCCTGTAATCCCAGCATTTTGGGAAGCCAAGGAGGGTGGATCACCTGAGGTTGGGAGATCGAGACCATCCTGGCTAACACAGCGAAACCCCGTCTCTACTAAAAATGCAAAAAGTTAGTCAGGTGTGGTGGCACATGCCTATAATCCCAGCTACTCAGGAGGCCGAGGCAGGAGAGTCGCTTGAACCCGGAAGGCAGAGGTTATGGTGAGCCAAGATCACGCCATTGCACTCCAGTCTTGGCAACAAGAGCAAAACTCTTAAAAAAAAAAAAAAAAAAAAAAAACTTTATATAGTTTAAGTGGCTTCAAAAGCGTCATTTACATATCATTAACCACATGACTGGTGGGTAGAGTTATTTCTGTCCATTAGATTCCCTCCTCAGGGAGCCACTTATCCCTGTTTCGGCCTGCATGATCTTATGTCTTTTTTTTTACATAAACCTATAAGTCTTTGAATGTTTTTCTACTTTCTGGTACGGAACAGGCTTACCTTGTACTTTCCCTCTCCTAGCCCTGAACCTATTCAGTTTCTCCAAGAAGCCCAGTGCAATGATATTTAGAAACCAGAATCAGGGCATCAGATGTGTTCATTGCTACTGAGCTATTACTGCTTCTTAGCCCTTTTAGTAGAGACAGTTAGAATACATATTTATTTAAATTGTGACCGAATCACAGTGAATCCCCTGTTCCCAATTCAAAACCACAGGGTTTTTCCTTTAATGGAAAGGCATTCTGCATTCTTTAACTCAAATCAGTGATCCCTAGTCAGGAGTGCTTCTTGTCTCATATTCAAGTTTGTAATCATTTATTTCTTATTTTGCCCCTAAAGTGACTCAGTAAGGGAAAACTGATGTGAAGGCTGATTAGCTTTTACTGTGATCCCTTTTTCTAAGGAGCTTTCAACAGTTTCCATTCATTTTGCCTGACTCAGAAGGTACAATCTCTTATTTCTTTTAGTACCTTAAAAAACAAACAAATAAAAACACCACTTTCCTAAATCCTATGTATTTCACATATGTCTAAGGTTTTGAGGACAACCCAACCTATACAGCTTTCTCCAAGGATTGTGGAGGAGAGGGAACAGAACAGAGAGGGGGTGACTGCCTCGTGATCTTGTGCAGTTCACTGCTTACTGTTTGAAGTCTTGAGACTAGGAGACTCATATTTCTGCTACCAGATAATTAAGATACAACATCTTAATTATCCTTCTATCATCATGCAGTTCAATGGTGTGCTGTGTAAAATTTTGCTGAACTTAGTATTTTCACTGGTTCCAAAGGGCTGCACTATTTCATAAAAAAAGAACTGTGTTTCATAACAAAGCATGGCATAATTAACGTGACTGTAACAGTGACAAAAATGTGAATTTCCTCCTTCTCTTTCCTTTCTTTGAAGTCAAATGGGGAACCAAAATGGAATGTAAACGGAAGCCTTCTTTGTCTTTCTTCTACAAGCTTTGTTTGAGGTTCCAAGTTCAATACACAGCTAGCACTGAGGAGGGTGTAGCAAATTTTCCAGCAGCTGCAGCCAGGATTAACCGCCTTGCCTTCTTCCTTTGCCAAATCCATTCGTAAAACAAAACTGAAACAGGTCCTGAAGCTTTGTCATCTTTGAAATTGAGGCCCAACACACGGTGCAGAAAGTGCCGGACTTCAGAAAATCTGGGTTTGGGACCAGTTTTTCCGCTTTAGTGCCAAGTGGCCTTGGGCAAAGCATTGGTTCTCTTTGAGCCTGTTTCCTTCCCTGTAAAGCAAAAATAAAAGTCACCGTCTTGCTTACCTCATAAGGGCGTTTGAGGCTCAAATTAAATGTGATAATGTCAAAGAGCTTTGCGAACTCTAAAGAACTATAAATATAAGGTGTTATTAGAAGCTGTTGAAAGTAAATAATGAGGCAGCTTAATTCAAGTAATTTCAAATGCCTCAGGGTAAAAAGAGCTGTGTGAGAGTGTTAGATATTTGCACCGCCCTGTGGTAATAAGAGAAGAGATGGCGGGCTGAGGTGGGGAAGGTAGCATGACTCCTCTTCCCTGGTAAAGGTGGGCTGGGCTTGGGGAGGGAGATATTGAAGTTGGGGAAGGCAGGAGACGTCATCACAGCAGTTTGTAGAATGGAATTATGATGATGAGATGGGGTTTAGCTAACAGGAGAGAGAAAGATGGTAGGAACAGCCAAATGTGCTCCAGAAATAGCAGAAGTAGAGCAAAAGATGTGGCTCAGAAATAGCAATAAAAACATAAGTAAATAAATCAGAAATCAAGGCCGATAAAGGTCAGAGGAGAGGGCTACACATATAGGGAGAGCCTGGGGGGAAAGGAGTCTCCAGGCTTAGTGACAAAGGAGCCTGAAATGGGGATCCCAGGGTGTCAGCAGCTGATGTCCTGAGCCAGCGGTCTCCAGACACTCGTTCACATTTATGAGTGCCTACTGTGTGCCAGGCACTAGAAAGAAGACTCTGTTTTCAAACAAAATCTTACAAGAGCAAGAATATGTAAAATAGAAAAATTTGACGCTGCGCTGTTGAAGCAAGGCCTGGGGGACTCAGGGCCATTCAGCTTTCCTCTGGATCCCGTTGGTAGCTCCCAAAACATCTCTGCGGGGAGTGAGGCCTCTACTGAGAGACAGAGATAGTACCACTCATCCGTGTTAACTCCAGCACCTAGCACATGATAAGCGTTAATATTTCCTGCATAAATGAGTGCATGTATGCATGAATGAATGCACAAAATAGAGAATGGGTGGTCTGTAGGAAAGAATTCAGATAAATGGATGCAGTGGATTCCATAACTGCATAGTGAGGCTATAACTTAGCAACCATGAATAGTTAGTACATAAAGGTTTCTCAATCTTCAGACATGGAATGGTGGGTGGGTCACTGTGACTGGCTTGTCAGAGGCCGAGGGAGACACATCTGTGTGTGTCCAGCCACGGCAGCCAAAGTTAAAGAGCATAAGACAAGACAGTACAAGAGAAAGCTTCTAGTGACAATGTTTTGGTCACCTCATTGCAAAAACACAACTAGTCCAGTGCTCTGCTCCCGTGTGGTGGGGCAGGCTGTCTTCAGAATCACAGAACACAAGAAAGACAGCTGACATTTATCGTGTGCTACTTGCCAGGCACAGAAGCAGTCCTTTTATGTGTGGTGGGTAGAATAATGGCCCCGTAGAGACGTCTATACCCCAATCCCTGTAGCCAATAAATATTCGATATTACGCGGCAATGGAGAAACTAAGGTTGCTAACCAGCTGACCATGAGGTGGGGAGGGTGTCCTGGATTATCCAGGTGGGCCCCATGTCATCACAGCATCCTTGCAAGTGACAGTGGCAGGCAGGCGAGTCAGAGAAGGAGCTGTAAGGACAGGAGCACATGTTGGAGTGATGTGATGTGATGTGATGTGATTTGAAGACTTGACTGCTCACTGCTGTTTTTGAGATGGAAGAGGGCCACAGACCAAAGCAAGGCAGGCAGCCTCTAGGAGCTAGAAAAGCAAGGAAATAGATTCCCCCCTAGAGCCTCCTGCTGATACCTTGATCTTAGCCCCGCAAAACCCAGTTCAGACTTCTGACCTCCAGAACTGTAAGATTAAATAATTTGTGTTGTTTTCAGCTACTACATTTATGGTAATCTTTTTTTTTTACAGCAGCCATAGGAAATGAATACAGATGTTCTCACTCCACCTTCATGTGACAGCCCTAACAATTGGGTACTTACTGTCGGTGTTTTCCAGATGAGTAGAATGAGGCACAGAGAGGTTGGATCACTTGACCTAGTGCTGCAGCAGGTGGCCTGACTCCACAGCCTGCTCTGTTTATCACACTGTCCCCTGGAGTGGCTTTACTTCGTCCTCCTGACAAAGGAGAAAATGAGGCTGGAGGGAATTGTCCTGACCTGGCCCAGGTCACATGCAAGTTTGAGGAGACAAAGCTCAAACTATGCCCCTAGGAGAATGGTGCAGACCAGTGCTTCACAAACCTAAAGTCTCATCAGAATGCAGGTTCCAATTTAGCAGGTCTGTCTGAGCTGGACTCTAGGACCCTGTGTTTGTAAATAGCTTACAACCGAGGTCCGGCCTCTGGGTCTGGGAGCAGCAAGGCTGTAGTAGCAGCTCCTGTTCTCTGCTTTGGGGGTCTGAGAATCTAGAGTCATTAGAAGAGGCTTGGGCTTCCCGTGGGATGAAGATGATGGGGCACTGGGAGAGAGAGAGGATGCTTGGAGACGGGGAGACACAGGCACGCGTCTCTTGTGTGGAATGTCCACGCCTTGGCCACGCGACAGTCCTGTGTGGAATGAAATTTAGGGTTTTATAGGGAAAGGCCAGGGCTAACCAGAACAATATAACTCTTTGTGCTGCCGGAGAGAAAGCTGTCACTCAAAAGTGGTGATTATTTTTGTCATTTAAAAAGTCATCAGAAACACTCACATGTAATTCCAGTGCTTTGGGAGCCCAAGGCAGCAGGATCGCTTGAGCTCAGAAGTACAAGACCAGCCTGGGCAACATAGTGATACCTCATCTCCATTAAAAATTTAAAAAATTAGCTGGGCATGCGGGTGCATGCCTATAATCCCACCTACTCTAGAGGCTGAGGCAGGAGGATCATTTGAGCCTGGGGAGATGGAGGCTGCAGTGAACTATGATTGCGCTACTGCACTCCAGCCTGAATGACAGAGTGAGACCGTAATTCAGAAGAAAGAGAGAGAGAGAGAGAAAGAGAAAGAAAGAAAGAAAAGAAAGAAAGAAAGAAAGGAAGGAAGGAAGGAAGGAAAGAAAGGAAAGAAAGGAAAGAAAGAAAGAAAGAGAGAAAGAAAGAAAGAGAGAAAGAAATAAAGAGAAAAAAGAAAAGTTATCGAAAGCTTGAAGCTTACAGGCATGGATTGGGCTTGGTGAATAGCACAGACAGGTGGAGGACATTCTCTCCACCACAGAGCCTAAAATATCTATATGAGATTGTGGGAGAAAACCCAACAGTCTTCATTTCCTGCCATGTGTTTTATGTAATTCTTTTATTTTATTTTTTGTTTTTGAGAGAGAGAGAAAGAGGTAGTGTGCTTCTTCTTCGAGAAATGTCTCTAAAGTTTTGGCAGAATCAAAAGGCTAGTACCTCAGGCCCCTTCCTCTCCTCAGGCCCAACACCGCCCACTCCATAGACAGCAAACAGCCCCAGGAGGGTTGCTCCTCTATAACTGCGGTCATGGACCCCTGGGTCTTCATTTTAAAAGAATCCATGCACCCCTCTGTGTGTGTGGGGGGTGCCGAGAGATTCCCTAACCCACTTCACTGCAACTTAATAATTTCCAGTTGTCTATGGCTACTGCAGCTGCCTGCAGACTAGGAGTGTTCTGGTTTCATTTTGAAACAACTCCGAGGCACGCAAGTAAGAAGTATCAACTTTCCTTTCACATATGTGAACTCAGAGAGGAAGCCAATGTTTGGCTGACTGGTTCCTAGGAGTACAGAGTAAAAACATTGCTTGTATTTATTGAAAATGGCTAAAAAATGAGAACGTTTTAAAAAAAATCATCATACTTGGCACTATTCTTTTAAATACAACGGCAGTTTTTATAGGGAATAATATGTAGATTGATAAATAGGTAGACAAATACTCTTTTTCATTATTTCATTAGGTCAATATGGAAAATGCTCAGTAGGCGTTTTGAACATTTTAAAGGACTCCAAAGATGTGGGAGAAAATGGAACATTCATTCTTACTTTTTTAGATAGATAATAATGTAGACACAGAGAGAAATAGCCAGAAAGATATTCATCAAAATGTTAACAGTATTTGTCTCTGGAAGACAGAATTTAGAGCAGGTTTTTTTTTTTATTTTTTTTTGTTTTTTTTTTTGTTTTTGGTGAGACAGTCTTGCTCTGTCACCCAGGCTGGAGTGCAGTGGTGTGATCTCAGCTCACTGCAACGTCTGCCTCCTGGGTTCAAGCAATTCTCCCTGCTTCAGCCTCCCAAGTAGCTGGGATTACAGGTGCCCACCACCACACACAACTAATTTTTGTATTTTTAGTAGAGACGGGGTTTTACTATGTTGGCCAGGCTGGTCTTGAACTTCTGACCTCAGGTGATCTGCCCACCTTGGCCTCCCAAAGTACTGGAATTACAGGCATCAGCCACTACATCTGGCCTGTATTTCTTTTTTTTTTTTTAAATATTTTTTTCCCATACTCACAGCAATTCAGGGGGCCGAGGCAGGAAGATCGCTTGATCCCAGGAATTGGAGGCCAGCCTGGGCAACATGGCAGAGACCTGTGTCTACAAAAAGAGTACTAAAATTTTCCAGGCATGGTAGCATGTGCCTGTAGTCTCAGCCACTCAAGAGGCTGAGGTGGGAAGATCGCTTGAGCCTGGGAGGTCAAGGCTGCAGTGAGGTGTGATCATGGCACTTCACTCCAGCCTGGGTGACACAGTGAGACCCGGGGTCAAAAAAAAAAAAAAAGTGTGTGTGTATTATGTTATATATACATATTTCAGTAGCTTTTGGGGTATAAATGGTTTTTCATTATATGGATGAATTATATAGAGGTGATTTCTGAGATTTAGTGCACCCCATACTTGGCACAATTGACCTTCCATGCTCCCTAATGTAGAGTTTGCAAACTGGACCTTTAAGATACTTCTAAAATAAGTTTTCTACTAACCATCCCAGCTTAGGGGTTCACCTCTAAGGGTAGTAGTAATTCTTCAGGAAAATAATGAAATATGTTGATCAGTTGCCTGCTCAGTCAGCAAACATTGAGGAGCCTATAAAGTCCAAGGAAGGTGTTTTGTTGGGTTCTGAAGAAAAGCCTCCCTTTGCTTCCAGTCAGGGCCCAGGTGCCCAGTGTGACAGTTCTGCATGCTGAGCACTTAGGTGAGGACTCTGGCCATCAGGGGAACTTGAGGCTATGGGGTTTTCAACTATCTATCTAGAGTACGAAAAAACAAGCTTGAGGGTTACACGACCCTTGTTATCTGTGTGGTCTCGGTCAGGCCCAACACTTCCTGCTATTCTTCTCCACTATGGTCTTGTGTCATCATCTGCAAAATACGAATAAAAATACTTCCTCCCAGGAGTATCGTAAGGATTAGAGGAGACAATAAGAATGGCACAAAGTAGGCCTCTAAAAATGTTTCTTCCTCCAAGAGCCCGAAGGAAACGGGATTTTCAAGAATAATTTCTGTTTGGCTATGGGATATATTATGTTACCTTTCTGCCTTAAACTGATCCACCAGTTGATCTGCATTTTACTTGGTCTACCAGTAATATTAATTTTTATTTCTTTTGAACATACAACTGATGATGGGAGAGGCAGATCCAAAGGGCTCTTTGTGGTAGTCTGTTGTGGTTACAATTCACAGAATGCATAGTACATGCCCATAAAGGAGAAATGGTTGTGTTTAGAAAAAATGGTCATACATAAATAAGCTGATTATCTTGGTGATGGGAAACTAAGATTCAATGTCAGAAGAGACCTTCTTTGGTGACTACTAGTAGCTGTTGAGGATGAGAAAAGTTAGATGGCTTTTCCTTTCTTTCTTGCCCTCTCCCATCACACACACATACACACTCACACCACATCCTTTGCCAGCAGGCAGGGAAAGCACTCTCAGGGTGATACTGATATGAATGTTCCTTCCTTGTCTCCGACTCACCCTGCTCAAGTCACATAGCTAAGGTCAGCTTTGGGGAGCCAGGTGCCAGCCCTGTCCCTTCACTGTTCTCAAGCTCCTGGGATCCTCAGGGCAGAGGTGTATAATCGTTTTCCATCGTGGTGGAGGGCCTGGGACATTGGCCTGTTTCCTGCCTGAGCACCAACTAGAGGGAATGAAACTTACATGGCAGGGCCCTCACTTGCACCAGCCCTTTTAAGGCCCTAGAACTAGGTTCTTATGGTTGTATGATTTCTGTAAAATCTGTAAGAAATATTTGAACTGCCATCAGTTAAGACCCTGTTCTCTTCTACCCATTTCTGATTTCCCACCATTTCTTCCTCATTTGTCAGTGACATGGTGTGTCCGTGCATTTCTAGGGAGTTGCACGGGAGATTAATTTAGTTTGGGTTTAGTGAGATGTGTCTGTGTGTGTTGTAGCCTCTTCCAGGTAGAGTTAAGCTGTTGCTGGGGATACTCCTATTGCTCACTGTGCTGACTCAGTGGGAGCCGTGACAGGAAGGTGCAGGAGACAGAGGCCATGTCATGACATAACCATGTCCTTAAGTATAAGGAGAGTGAAGGATAAACAAGGTTTGAAATGTTTGGAGCTGGAAGATAGTCTATGGAGCATTCTAGCAATTAGCAGTAAGTAGAAAATTCCGTTGTCAAAGAAGACTAGTCAAAATACAAGTTCTTTCCTGTCAAGAATACACTGGAAGACGCAGCATAGATGATTTTAATATACTATATGTATTTTTCTTTCCTGTATTGATGAGAATCACATGCCACAACATCTATCTCTGAGTTTATAGGCAAGTCTGAAGCAGTACTACAAAAGCAAGGTGTCTATAGCAGTTTATGAATGAAAAAAGCAAAAGCTTGATAGAGGTGCTTCAAAATTTAGGATAGCAATCTTAAAAACGTGCATGACTTTACCAGTAATCAGTTGCAAACCAGAGAGAAGCTTTTCTACACAACTGATTGGAGGACATAGAATTAAATCAACTAGAGGGAAACTAGGTATTATTTTTTCTATTTTTCTCTATGGAAAATATGACAAAATTTGTCATATCAAGAAGTGATCAAAGGTTTTGCAGCCAAAAGGATATAGAAGAAAATATTATAGAGATGTGTCAGGCAGTAAATTAATAAAACATGTTGTCATTTGAGGGGTTTTGTAGGTTTCTGGTTCTTAGCAGCTTTTTAAAAATTATAATTTATTGCAATCTATTTTTTCATTCTAAATAAACATTCACTTTCACAACTACGTTTGGAAACCTTCTTTTGTATTATTTTTCTTAGAGAGGGTCCCCCAAATAGTTTAGGTCTTAGGATCTGTCCCTGGTGCTAATGTGTTATTGAAAGCATTTTCCAAGCTTACCAATGATTGTCAGGGATGAAGCACAAAGATGGAGACCAGCATGGTGAAACCCAGTCTCTACTAAAAATACAAAAATTAGCCGGGCATGGTGCTGCATGCCTATAGTCTCAGCTACTAAGGCGGCTGAGGCAGGAGAATTGCTTGAACCCGGGAGATGTAGGTTGTAGTGAACTGAGATTGTGCCACTGCACTCCAGCCTGGGTGACAGAGCGAGACTCCATCTAAAAAAAAAAAAAAAAGAAAGAAAAGAAAGAAAGAAACTGCTTCCTTGTTTGAGGATTAAATGACTTATGTTATACAAAAGGAATAGAGCAATGCCTAGCACACAGCAAGAACTGTAAATGTGTTTGCTGTTATCATTATTGCTTGCCTAAGCATGTGAGTCACCAAAAACTCAAAATTAAAACTTCAGTCTCCTTATGCAACTTGTCATTGCTCACTCAAAGACAAGCGGGGGCTGGCATCTCAGGAGTAGCTGAGTTATTCTAGGTCTTCCAACCCTCACCAGCTTTCGCATTTCAACGCCAATTTAGAAAGAGGAGGTACCTGCATCAGTGATAAGTGAAAAGGCTGATGCTGGCTTAGCAAACCATTCCATTTTAATGGTTTTCCAGAAGAATCAAGACTTCAGTTATACTAATCAAAGGGACTAGGGCTGCTTAGAAAGTAACCATTGCATTTTACTGTCCTCATTACTGGGCCCGGAACACTAACTCTATGTACCAGGGCAACCTCAGGTTCTTTTGTGATGCCCTGACCCTACTTGCTTGGCTCTGCTCTATCAATTCAAAACCCACACTACCTGTGGTCCCAGCTCCCAACCTTCAAAAGCATGATGTCACCCATATCCCTGCCAATCTCCCCAGGAAAAGACTCTAGTTTTCACAATCAGAATTTGAACTTCTTTTGAATTCAGAGACTGACAAGCTCCCAAGGATATGGCATCCAGTCCAGAGTATTAAGTTGTAAAGAAATAATATTCCTCTTTAGAATGCCACCATCTAGCAAGTAGAAAGGGTACATTTATTTAGTGGGAAATTCTGGAAAAAAATAAAACAGTTTTTTTTGAAAAGTTCTGAGGTTGTTTTGTTGTTGCTGTTGTTGTTTCTGAGATGGAGTCTTGCTCTGTCGCCCAGGCTGGAGTGCAGTGGGGCGATCTTGGCTCACTGCAACCTCTGCCTCCCGGGTTCAAGCTATTCTCCTGCCTCAGCCTCCCAAGTAGCTGGGATTACAGGCATGCGCCACCACTCCTGCCTAATTTTTTGTATTTTTAGTACAGATGGGGTTTCACCGTGTTGGCCAGGATGGTCTCAATCTCCTGACCTTGTGATCCACCCGCTTTAGCCTCCCAAAGTACTGGGATTACAGGCGTGAGCCACCGCACCAGGCCGAGATTTTTTTTGGAAAGTTTTCTTAAAAGCGTCTCCTTACCTCTGCTTCTAATAGAGCTCTTTTATATTCTGGATTTGAAGTATGGTTGAAAGGTCTAGGCTTGATTGCCAAGAGAAATGCACAGTCAAGTTAGGGTGCACAAAACATAGGTGTCTCAGAAATTACGGCTGGTTCTCAGTTCCTAACAGTGAGGTCTCAGAAAAGAGGAAAGTGAGTTAGTCCTTCTAAAAAGCATAGAGGAGGAGGTTGAAAGGGCTAGAAAGGTCGAGTTTCTTGGAAGCTCTGTGTGGGAATTCCATCACTTTTATCTTCAGAACCCAAGGCAATGATAGCAATGATGATGAAGATGATGATGATGGTGATAATGATGATCATGATGGTGCCCTGTACTTACAAAAAGGCTTTCATCTGTAGACTCAAAATGCAACACAACCACTAATTAATTCAAAAGGCAAGGTAGGCAAATATCATTATCTTCAATTTACAGGCCAGGAAGAAATTAAGCCTTTACCCAAGGTAATTTCAGAGTGAATATCACAAATGAAGAGTTCCTGCCTCTTCTCTGTCCACCTGTCACCTACAGGTAGCTACAGAAGGGCTTTCTTTTTATTTCTTCAGAAGTTGTTTTGGAGCCATTATTTGTGGATGACACTGTGGGACTACAAAAGATGACAACAAAAAGCAGCACATGATTAAATATCAAAATGGAAGGTAAAGGTAAAAAGAATTCTGGATGAAAGAGAGAGCTGTGGGTCTGAGAAGGCTTCAAGCAGTGGGAGCTTGAAGGGGGATTCAAAATTTGAATTCCTGGAGAACTATTATGAGAGGCCCTGAGCATCCTTGTACTCGAGCTCAGAATGTTCTTGCTGGTTTTTCCAAGAATGCAAGGGCTTGACTGTTTTTCACTTGGGCCCTTTCTCAGGTTATTTGCTGTGAATAACCTTGAGGGATGAGATAATATCTCCCCGCAACAAAGAGCAGGTTTCCTTACCACCGGCTATGAAAGAGGTGGATTTCCCAAGCCTAGGTTCTTCTCCTGTAATACAACCTACTGCATGACAGCATTTATCTGAGCCCCATGTTGCCCTCTGGGACTTGGAAGGAAGGAAAACAACTCAAACATAATGCTTATGCTGCTTTGTGACTGTGAGTAGTAAGGCCCCTTGTCTCTGACCCAGGAGTCTCATGTCGTCTGACAACATCCATGATACAGTAACAGGCTAATGAATTAGCTTACAAGTAGGATGAAATGAAATCCCACAGCTGGCAGAAACAGCCTGAATTACGTTAGGTGCACCTGCTCTGTGGCACTTGTACCCCTCCTGTTATGACACTGAGCACCTTTTATTGTAATTGCTTATTTAATTCCTTTATTCCCCACCAGGCTGGAAGTTATGGGAAGAAAGGGCTATTGCATTTCCTTTGCCTAGAAAAGTGCTTGGCATATAGTAGGTTTTTCTCAAATATTTATAGAAGGAGTGAATAAATGGATATAGTCTGTTTAGGAGTACATAATAAACCCGTTCCCCAGGAGGAAAGGGTTTTAAAAGGTAGGCAGAGTAACTGCCTTCATGTGTCCTCGAACATTCCACCCTCTCCTCTGGGGCAAAGCAAGCTCCTTGCTGCACTGACCCCTCCCTTCACAGACTTCACGGAGGGCAGGGAGGAGGCAAAGTAAAATGACGCCACCTCTACTACACAATGGTCTGGGGGTCCGCAGCATCTCTGCCTCATGATGATGTGATGGAGTTTCCCTGCCCCAACCTGCTTGTTTCAGTGTATGGTCCTGGTGTGGATGTTCGTTCAATTTCCACATCTCATGGGCATTGGTGGAAAGGAAATCAAGGCCATGCCTGCAGAGGTCCCCCTTAGTTTCCTGAGGTCCACAGGTGTGGATGAGAAACATCTGTCCAGGAAACCAGCCTGCCCGAATCCCCAGAGTGAAGACACTCGAGCAGAAGAGAGGACAGCTCCTCAGCGTTACTCTGGCCCGTGATGAAATTCTCAGGGTTTGTGGAGCAATTAATTGCTTCATATACCTGCTGGACCGAGGTTCTTCAGAATGAGGCAGGTCACGTCTACGAATTCTTAACCCTTTTGGAATCCAGGCGCTCAACAATTCTGGTGGGGATAACACATCTTCCTCTGAAGGAAGGAACCAGTAGTTCTTGCGGGGAGAAGAGGGCTGTGGGACTGATTTGACTGTTCTCCCAGAGAGCAGGTTCTCCATTTGCCTATTGGGAAAGAGAGGTGGACACAGGTCAAAGATATCATGTCCTCTCCTCTCACCTTTCCTTCTCCCTTCCCTTCCTCCTTCTAAGACACAAATGGAAATAGTATATTAGCTATGACCATGAATATTGTATTTACTAGTGATTTTTACTTACAAGACTGATACAAGAAGATGTAATATCCTTTTATTTCTTTCAAAGCCCTGCATGGGAGTTAACCTGAAGGAAGAAGCTGAGACACAAAATACAATTTTAAGGAGTTAACTTGAGTCACAGTGAGGACAGCGGCCTGGGAAACACTTCCAAGCTGTCTTGGAAGTGCTCCCTTATGTATTTGTTACAGGCAGGGTCTTTTTTTTTCCTTTTGGTTTGTTTTTTGAGACACGGTCTCACGCCATTACCCAGGCTGGTGTGCAGTGGCACGATCATGGCTAACTGCAGCCTTGGCCTGCTGGCCTCAAGCAACCCTTTCATCTCAGCCTCCCAAGTAGCTGGGATTACAGGTACATGCCACCATGCCTGGCTAATTTTTAAATTTTTCATAGAGACAAGATCTCCCTATATTACCCAGGCTGGTCTTGAACTTCCAGGCTCAAGTGATCCTCTTGCCTCAGCCTCCCAAAATACTGGGATTACAGGCATGAGCCCCAACACCTGACCACAAGCAGGTTTTTAAAGGCAAAAGGAAACAAGGATTAGTCTGATACAAAGTTGTTTGACAGGAATTCTCACCGGCTTACAGACGTAATATTGATTCGTGATTGGCTATACCTTGTTGAGCTATAGGGTAAGAGTTATGGTATCTAGCATATGGCATTGTTAGGTTCATGTATGGCCACTTGGTGTCAATCAGTCTTGAGCCCATATAGGAAGTGGCTTCAAGAGGTGATTACTTAGCTCAAGGCGGGGAGTGAGGCGTAATTGCTGTCACATTTCAATGCCTCTTTGGGCCTGATAATTTAAAATGGCTCACATTCTTCAGGTAAAGTTTCTTTTCTTTCTCAATGATATTTTGTTTGTTTGTTTTTAACTCAACAAACGTGTATTGAGCCTGTCCAGGGCCAGTCTGGGCCAGTCCAGAGAGTGAGAATAGCAGAGTTGGTGAGTTAAGAACACAGGTTTCTAGTTCAACAGACCTTGCCTCAATCCCATCCTGTCTTATTCGTGGTGGGACCTTTGCATCTCCATGGGAGGATACTGGGTGGAGGCCTCTGTATTCCTCCCCTGCCTGACTCCAGGCTTAGCAGCAGCCAGAGAGCTTGTTCTCTGGAAACGCTCCCTGCCACACTTGTTCCTGATGCCAAGATGTCTTTACAGGAAGCCTAAGCCTTTATTTTAGTTCAAATGAAACAAATGCTCAAATGCCCTGGTGGCAGCCGTTAACACCCACAAGTTCTGCAGCCAGAAATAACTTGCAGACACTTAGCTGGGGTAGGAGCTGAACCCCACCGGGAGGAGACACAAGGTTGGAAAAGAGGAATTGAGAGCCTCAGAGTCAAAATTCATTACTTGATGCTTTTTCTTTCAACCTGATCTCCCTTTCCTTTCTTATTTTGAGAGCAAGTTTCAATTCCTGATCCAGCTGAATTCACCTGGAAGTATGGGTAATTTGTCTCCGTACTTAACCTGCGCTTTAAGTGTAGAATTTTGGCCATTTATTTAAGGCCTGGCAGGAATTTACTAACTATAAGAAAATCATGTGACTTTCTTAGTGAAATGGCATCAGAAGATTTCCGGGGGCCAAAGAGCACCGTAACCAGGTGTAGCTGGAGTCAGGCCATTTTGTGTCAGCTGGTGTCAAAGTCCTTCCAGGTGGTGGCTGCTCTTTCCAAGGACTGTTTGAACTTGGAGCAGTCTGATCAAGTGGGGTTTTAGGGTTTCAGGAATGCTGGTGAGCCATGTCTTGCATGTTTAACCCAAAGTTTCCCTGGAGGTGGAGACTGCTCTACTTTCCATTCATCATACACTTTTTGGGCACTCGCTTGTTGGCGCTGGGCCCCGTGTTAGACTCCGGAAAGAAAGATAATTGTTTAGAAAAGGAAAAAAAATGCTGTTTCCGCCCTGGAAAAATGTGCCTGACACAGAGGCCTTTTGTGTTTCTGTTCTGGTCAAATAGTAACTCTCTCCTTGAGGCCACAAATGCTGAAGCTTAGCATTAGCTGTGTGATAGCACAACAGGGTGACTATAGTCAATAATAATTTAATTGTACATTTAAAAATAACTAAAACAGTATAGTTGGATGGTTTGTAACACAAAGGATACATGCTTGAGGGGATGGATACCCTACTTTCCATGATGTGATTATTATGCATTGCATGCTTGTACCCAAATATCTCATGTACCCCACAAATATATAGACCTACTATGTACCCACAAAAATTAAAAATTAAAAAAAAAATTGTCACAAGACAGGAGAGATAAGTTAGCCTAAAAAGAGCTTGTTTTAAAAACAAAAAATCCTTTCTTTACAGTCGAATAATACTTTAGCAATGCTGCCCTCTGCAGAGTAAAACTAGGATCGCAACTCTAGGTGGTTAAACGAACTTCCCAACACTGGTTAATTTGAAGAGAACTGGAAGATTCAGTGGTCTTCCAGATTTTCTCACATCCCCCCCCAAAACAATTGTGAATAATCATGTGCCTCCTTGCATCTTTTTAAGTTGACATCCAAATTTGAGGTTAATAGTTGCAAAGGATGTTCTTTCCCACACATTTTCTGAGCTTTAAATAGTTGCAGATTGAGCGTATCCAGTTTAGTTTATGAAAAACACCTTCTGTATCACCTGGTGGGCAAAGCCAGCCCTCATTGTCAAACCAATCAGCTAACTTTGAATTGCTTTCTGACAGAAAAATAGTTTACTTGACTGTATTAATCATGCTGCTGATAGAGACTTATCCGAGACTGGGTAATTTATAAAGAAAAGGAGGTTTAGGCCGGGCGCGGTGGCTCAAGCCTGTAATCCCAGCACTTTGGGAGACCGAGACGGGCGGATCACGAGGTCAGGAGATCGAGACCATCCTGGCGAACACGGTGAAACCCCGTCTCTACTAAAAAATACAAAAAACTAGCCGGGCGAGGCGGCGGGCGCCTGTAGTCCCAGCTACTCGGGAGGCTGAGGCAGGAGAATGGCGTAAACCCGGGCGGCGGAGCTTGCAGTGAGCTGAGATCCGGCCACTGCACTCCAGCCCGGGCGACAGAGCCAGACTCCGTCTCAAAAAAAAAAAAAAAAAAAAAAAAAAAAAAAAAAAAAAAAAAAAGAAAAGGAGGTTTAATGGACTCACAGTTCCACGTGGCTGGAGAGGCCTCGTAATCATGGTGGAAGATGAAGGAAGAGCAATGGGACGTCTTACATGGCAGCAGGCAAGAGAGAAAGAGAGTCAAGCGAAAGGGGAAACCCCGTATAAAACCATCAGGTTGTGAGACTTATTCATTACCAAGAGAACAGTATGTGGGAAACCGCCCCCATGATTCAATGATCTCCCACTGGCACCCTCCCACAACACGTGGGAATTATGGAAGCTACAATTCAAGATGAGATTTGGGTGGAGACACAGCCAAACCATATCACTGACTGACTTAAATTCAACAGAACTGTGCTTTGGAGGACATCGTTGCACTGCTGACTTCTAACACTGAGGCAGGTGACTAGATAGAGCTGGTGCAGGTGACCCAGTCATTGCCCCTTTAGGGGTGCCTTCTGAGAAAGCAAAAGGAGTTTTACTTTCATGGGACTCTCCTGTCTTAGCTGTAAATTTTCTTATTGTCCCATTGTTTGGTGCAAGTTCTTTTTTTTTTTTTTTTTTTTTTGAGACGAAGTTTCGCTCTTGTTGCCCAGGCTGGAGTGCAATGGCATGATGTTGGCTCACCACAACCTCCACCTCCCAGGTTCAAGTGATTCCCCTGCCTCAGCCTCCCGAGTAACTGGGATTACGGGCATGTGCCACCACGCTTGGCTAACTTTGTATTTTTAGTAGGGACTGGGTTTCTCCATGTTGGTCAGACTGGTCTTGAACTCCCGACCTCAGGTGATCCACCCGCCTCGGCCTCCCAAAGTGCTGGGATTACCAGGACAGTGTATTATAATAAGTTTCAGGATGGTAAAAGGTGTATGTCTTCTCTTGTAAACAGAGAGAAGGGAGATTGTGAAAGGTACAAGAGGCAGGGGAGCAGCCCACTGAGCTGCCCCAGGAACTTCCCTGACAATCAGTTTTAAGGAGGACATGCAGAGGTTGAGGATGTGGAACACACATCCCGTCTAAGGGTGACATTCTTCAGTTTGTGGACAGCTGGCCTAATTCACTGGAGGAGGAACACAGCTCCCCTGGGGCCATGCTCTGGCCACAGACCGGGGTGCAAGAGGTCATTTATATTCAGGGTAGCTCTTCTTATCTCTCCACTCTTGCTCTGGTCTTTAACAGCTTTCCTTCAGGGGCATGTAAAGGGCATGGCTGTGACATGCCTGTGTCATGCTTTTTAAAGAGTAGTCCTCCTGGAAAATAACTCTTCCTTCTCTAGGTCTGGAAGATGACTTTGGCCCCCAGGAGCTGTTTAGCAAAAGCTGAATGCCAGTTTACAGCAGCTGTCGGTTCATACAGACAGGTCAAGAAGTTTCCTGTCTGGTGGGTGGCTGGACAAAGTGCCTAGGGTGGATGAAGATAGTTACACCATAGGGCCTGGGTGACAGGGAGACGCTAAGATGACTCAGTATCTGCTGAGGAGCACCTTGAAAGTCAGACCAGGATATTTTAGGTCCTGCACCACCTGACCACTGCCTGTTGATAGAACCTGCTTCCCTCTTTGCACCATATCTGACTTGCCTTGACTTTCACCTTTGTCAAAATGGGAATCTTTTTAAAGCTGTAATACTATTTCCTGATTACTCCTTCCTCTTCACTCCTCTAACATTCTGTACTTACCAAGTCTCCTTCTGTTGCCCAAGCTGGAGTGCAGTGGCATAATCTCAGCTCATTGCAACCTCTGCCTCCTGGGTTCAAGCAATTCTCCTGTCTCAGCCTCCCAAGTAACTGGCATTACAGGCTCGTGCCACCACCTCAGCTAATTTTTTGTATTTTTAGTAGAGACAGGGTTTCACCATGTTGGCTAGGCTCGACCTGAACTCCTGACCTCAAGCGATCCACTCACCTTAGCCTCCCAAAGTGCTGGGATTACAGCTGAGAGCCACCACACCTAGCCAACATTCTGTACTTTTTAAGGGCATGTCTTGTGGTTTGCCTTGTGTTATAATTCTTTAACTATATGTCTCAAGGCCCTTTGAAGAGAGAGAGTCAATTCCATCTCTATACTTCCCAGCTGTCTAGCTCAATATCTGGTATAGGGCAGGTACTCAGAAATTGCTATTCTGTTTCCTCAGATCAAAGCAGGCACTTCTCACCACATGTCTAAAGAACAATAGGTTGGGGTCTAAAACCTGGTAGCTTCTTCTGGAGCTCCAGCAAAAGGCATCCGTGAAGGTGAAGGAATTGTGATTGTGATCAGGGAATTTGTCATGGATGATGACTGAGTGTGGAAAAACTCAAACTGTTTGTCCTCTGCTCTCATACCACAACAATCAACACAGAAGACTCCTGTGACCACATGTGTGGGATGTCTCCCCACCGACAAGCAAGCAATCAATCAGTTCTGGAGGGGACACGAGCTGGGTATCCTCTGGCCCAGTTTGACTCCAACCTATCTACCTGGAGATAACGTCAGATCCCACAGGCTGAGGGCTCAGTCCCCAAGATTGCCTCCACCTCTAACTTCTGATGCCAATTGCAAGCTCCAGGTTATTTTGCCAGTGTTTCTGACCTACTGGCTACAAATTGGGGTTCTCACAACCCTTTCCTTGGCTTCAATCAGTTTGCTAGAGCAGGTCAGAGAAACATGGTTTATGATAAAGGACATTACAAAGGATACAGACGAAGAGATGCATAGGGCAAGGTATGGGAGAAGAGGTGTGAAGCTTCCATGAGCTCCCCAGGAGCACCATCCTTCAGGAACCTCCATGAGTTTAGCTGTCTGGAAGCTCTCACACCACTGTCCTTTTGAGTTTTTATAGAGGCTTTAATATGTGGGCATGATGGATAAAACCAGTGGCTATTGGTGATCAACTTAAACTTCGGCCCCTCTCCTCTCCCTGGATGTGAGGTTGGGGCTGAAAGTCCCCATCTTCTAGTCCTGCCTTTGTCTTTCTGGTGACCAGCCCCCATCCTGAAGATACTATCTAGGGGCTGACGGCCACCAGTCAGCTCATTGGCACACAGAAAGACACATATCACTGAAGATTCCAAGAATTTTTGGAGTTGTATGTCAGGAAATGGGTAGGAAGCCCAAACATACATTTTACAATACCACAATGGCGTACCTTCAGATAGCATTTCGAAGGTGCTGCCTGGTGCTTCAAGGTCAGTAGACCCGAGTTCAGTCTTGACGTTTGTGTACTGGGCATCCAAGGGAAAACAGGAAGCCCAGCCTGAGTTCATGGATTGTTTTCCCTTTCATAGGAGAGACTGTGCTCGAGATCCAGATTCATTTGTTGGTTCCCACAGCTTTAAAAACATGCCAAGTGCCCACAGGTCTTTGGGGATCT
Organism: Macaca mulatta; assembly: GCF_049350105.2. NCBI lineage: Eukaryota > Metazoa > Chordata > Mammalia > Primates > Cercopithecidae > Macaca > Macaca mulatta. The sequence continues at coordinate 27,772,967 of NC_133422.1, forward strand.
TTCCAAATTTTATCAAAGACGCAGATGCATAATAAAATAAACAGAAATTAAACTTTATCCTAACCTCCAAAGTATATGACTCCCAACTAAACGTGCAGCTTAGATTTAAATAATGGATTATGAACCATCACTTAATGGGGACAGGATAAATGAGAAGTATTTTGGTGCAAAAGTAATTGCGGTTCTTGCCATTACTTTTAATGGAAAAAAAAACTGCAATTACTTTTCCATCAACCTAACAGGACAAGAGATGAAAAAAAGTTCTGCCTAAGGCATATATAAATTGACAGGGACCAAGTTCATTTGGATAACCATAAATCCGCAAATAAATAGGAGGGTAGTTGGAAGGATTCTGCAGTGTGAGGGTTTTCCAAAGCAAACCAACTGAGCTGGACCAAAGAACTGAGAAAACAGGAACTGTGTAAATTGCTTTATTACTCAATGCATAAAGAATTATGCCTCTGGAAAAGTGTGGTTTCATTGTGTACTGTAAAGATGAAAGTCTTGGCTATCAAGTGGGAAGGCAAGTTCTTGAATGGAAATACGCGCTAAGGTAGATGGCCCAACATGATGATTTCTTGCCTGAAAGCTTCTTGTTCCTAGTGCTGCTGTTAAACAGCTGAGTGACTTTGGTTGAAGATCTGTTCCTTTTCTTTTTTTCCAGAGATAGAGGCTTGCTCTGTTGCCCAGGCTGGAGTGCAGTGGTGCAGTCTCAGTTCACTGTAGCCTCTACCTCCTTGGCACAAGCAACTCTCCCAACTCAGCGTCCTGAGACGTTGGGATTATAGGCACTTGCCACCACACAGGATAATTTTTTTTTTTTTTTTTTGAGACCAAGTCTCTCTCCATCATTCAGGCTGGAATGCAGTGATGCAATCTTGGCTCACTGCAAACCTCTGTCTCCCGGGTTCCAGCAATTCTCATGCCTCAGCCTCCCAAGTAGGTGGGATTACAGGTACGTGCCACCATGCCCAGCTAATTTTTGTAATTTTTAGTAGAGATGGAGTTTCACCATGATGGCCAGGCTGGTCTAAAACTCCTGGCCTCAAGTGATCCCCCCACCTTGGCCTCCCAAAGTGCTAGGATTACAGGCGTGAGCCACTGCGCCTGGCCAACCTGTTCATTTTTATACTTAAAAACTGAACATGGGCCAGAGTCCAGATAGGAACACTTTGGATTGTTAATTCATTTTATGAAATAGTTGCCCATTCTTTAGATGCTAAAAGTTTAGAGAATTCCTCCACTGCCTCTCATTCAACCTGCTGTTTTCCATGGAGCACCTTCTCTGGGCTCTGCACACCTGGCACTTGGAAAAGCCTCTGGGCATTTGGCAGCCAGCATGTCCTCATGGAGACCAGTTCTACTCTGAGAGAGTTTTCCAATCTGGCTGTAAATTGGGGTTAGCGAGGGCAGCCTCCATCCTGCTAAGAAACAAAGCCAGCCTTTCATAGAGCCAAGAAGCTGGCTCTTTACCGCATGTTTTTTTCAACATCCTCTATTAAAAAAACCCTTTGTGGTATTCAGTGGATAACCTCTCAGTGACCTTTCTCTTGTATTCTAAATGCCATTCTCATGCCAAACTCCATGAGAGTTTTTCTTTTCCATTTTTTTTCTGCATTATTAGGGTTATGAGACTTAGCAAATAAAAATATAAGATGCTCAGTTAGATTTGAATTTCCTATAAATAATGAATAATCTTTAATATGTAAGACTTGGAACATACTTGGGTTTAAAAATTATTAATTATTTCCCCAAAATTGAAATATGACTGGGTGTCCTGTGTTTCACCTGGCAACTCTATACACGGATTCAAATGTCCTAATTTTCATACCTTACTGAAATGTTTATTTCATCTGTTTATCCCTCATCTCAGGAAATTCTGCTACACAACCTTGAACTACCTTACTCATCTAAAAAGAACACACACTTTCTCTACCAAAAGCGAATTTATCAGTTATACCTACAAGGTACACTTTTCCTTAATGGCTAAGGTTTGTCCATTTTCTCTCTCTCTTTTTTTTTTTTTTTTTTTTTTTGATGCTTATAACTATTGCCTTTCAGCTTTTACCTTTTTATTTCCATCTCTGTCACCACTTGTCTCACTTTCTTAAATAAGAAAACAAAAATCCCTTTATTTCAACCATGGAACATGCAGGAAGACCAGCAGTTCTTAAATCCATTGGTTATATGGGTTAGGGAATCCCACGAGTTCTGCATCTAGTAATAGAACGATCACCTTATACCTCCTCTTTCAGTTACTAAATAGTGCTTGTATGAATTAAAGATGATACTTAAATTTTGGGTTAAACTTTTGGAGGAAACCCCTGATTTTTCTTTTGAACATTAACCTAGTCATCTGAGGGCGTGAAGGGGAGCACAGCAGCAACAAGGGAAGGCTTCAGTGTTCACTTCTGGAGGCTCCCGTCTTGACTGCTGCCACAACCAAGTGCTCCTCCCAAATGCTTGCAACCACAGAAAGGCTGCAGTCCCTCCTTGGAGTTGGGCCAGCGTCCAGCCTCTGTCTACAGCGGTCTGTGCTGGAGCCTGCTAATGGGCTCCGGGTTATCTAGTCTAACACGAGCTGATGCTATCCTCAGGGAAGCAACAGGGAATGAATGATACAGAGGAAACAGAGCCGCCAGGATGAGTGATTGTCAAAGGTGGATGCTTTCCTGATTAGCTCCAGGGGAGACACAACAGGAAGGTCTAATCACAGGGGACCATGTGTACCATCAGAGATTAGCATATTTGGGGTGAAGCAGGTAAGCATGTTTTGACTTTTTAAATGAAATGAGGTGCTAATAACTTGGCCACAAGATATAGAAACAATCACAGGAAACCAACTAGGAAGTGAAAATTGGTAGATATTTTGAACACTAACATAAAGGATGGAAGAAGCAGAGACACCCAGAAGTCCTGGAAGCAGGCTAGGCAGGAGGAACATTTGAGAAACACTTAAGGACAGGCTAATCTGAGGCCAGGCACAGTGGCTCCCATCTGTAATCCCAGCACTTTGAGAGGCTGAGGTGGGAGGATCTTTTGAGTCCAGAAATTCAAGACCAGCCTGGACAATATAGCGAGTGAGACCACCCCATCCCTAAAAAACTAAAAAGTGAAAAATTAGCCAGGCATGGTGATACGTGCCTGTAGTCCCAGCTACTCAGGAGGCTAAGGTGGGAGGATTGCTTGAGCCCGGAAGGCTGAGGCTGCAGTGAGCCATGATTGTGCCACTGCACTCGCCCTGAGTGACAGAACAAGACTTTGTCTTAAAAAAAGAAAAAAAGACTGGGTGTGGTGGGATTACACCTGTAATCCCAGCTACACAGGAGGCTGAGGCAGGAGAATCACTTGAACCTGAGAGGCGGAGGTTGCAGTGAGCCAAGATCCTGCCATTGCACTCCAGCCTGGGCAACAAGAGTGAAACTCAACCTCAAAAATTAAATTAAATTAAATTAAATTAAATTAAATTAAATTAAATTTAAAAAACAGGATATCTGTTATACAAATCACCTTGGATTGTTGAAACCACTTTTGCAAAAATTACAGCAGTGAGAAAATTAGGACAGTCAAAGAGACCTGATCTAACAAATTCCATCCTGCCTTTAACCTTCAAATTAACCTTGGTCTTTCTGGAGCATGAACCAAGTTAGCTTTTGGAGAAATTTAGTTTCTGGTTTAACCTTAAGGCAAGGATGATAATAGCCCTTCCCAGAACTAAACTACTTTTGTAAAACTAATGAAAAGCCACAGGTTAGAAAGGTTAGGATTATTAGAGGAGCCTGAATTCTGCTAGGACGCAGGCATAGTTAAATGATTACCAGCCATTGATCTGGAGGTTACAAGATTTGTAATTTCCTCCATTACTCCTGCAAGTAACATCACTATTGTAGAACCTAAAATTGGCCTTTTGAGATGTCTTTTCAGATTTTTGCATTTCTGACAACCAGAGGACTCCACCCGGACCCATGGCCCTTACCCAGAAGCTGACTCAGTGCATGAGGACTATTTTCCATGACCCTATGATTGCATCCCCAGCAAATCAGCAGCACCCCTTCCCTAGCCCCCCTGCCCACCAAACTATTGTTAAAAAACTGTAGCCTCTGGATTTTCAGAGAGGCTGATTTGAGTAATAATAAAACTCTGGTCTTTCATTTAGCTAACTCCTCTTTCTCTATTGCAGTTCCCCTGTTTTGAGAAATCAGCTGTATCTGGGCAGTGGGCAAGATAAGCCCATTGGGTGGTTACATTGCTTAGGCACAAAAGAGAGGATGCTCCTGGCAGGATCAAGTCTGAACTACCTACTCCAACATATGAAGTACCCATCGTCAGGCCCGAGCCACATCTCCCTAGTCTGTCCCTCAGCCTCTCTTACTTGCTGAGGGGTGGTGTCAGTCAGGAGAGGCAGGGGCATAGAACTTGACTTTTTGCTGGTGCCTCTTCTGTTATACCGGCCACCTTCTGTAGAACACATCCAGCCAGGCAGCCTGGCCTCTTTGTGTCACTAGACCACCTGTGATGCTTTCCTTCCACCCCTCTAGTTGGAAAGCCCCCTCCTTTCCAGTTCTCTCTATGTAACCCCCCTTCACCCTGTCTGGTCTGCTGGCACCCAAGCCTCTGTTCTTGTCAGCTCCAGTGGGTAGATGGGTCAGTATGGAGGGGCACTTCCCCAATGAGCTTTGAACTCGTGTAACTTTAATAGGCTCATTGCCTGATGCACACAGCAAGTCATTACACTGAGACACTGGGTTGCAGCTGAGAAAGAGGCTTAATCACAGGGTCACCAAAAGAGGAGATGGGAGGGAAATTCAAATTTATCTCCTGGCCAGGTGTGGTGGCTCACGCCTGTAATCCCAGCACTTTGGGAGGCTGAAGTGGGCAGATCATGAGGTCAGGAGATTGAGACCATCCTGGCCAACATGGTGAAATCCCGTCTCTACTAAAAATACAAAAATCAGCTGGGCATGGTGGTGCGTGCCAGTAATCTCAGCTACTCAGGAGGCTGAGGCAGGAGAATTGTTTGAACCAAGCAGTCAGAGGTTGCAGTGAGCCGAGATTGCACCACTGCACTCCAGCCTGGCGACAGCGCGAGACTCTGTCTCAAAAAAAAAATCTCCCTGAGGAATTCGGGGTTAGAGTTTTTAAGGGATTTGGAGGGGGTCAAAGGGTGGCGAGTGTTATTGGTTGAAGAGTGCAGGGTGTAGTCACGGGACAGGGAGGTGAAGCAGTTGTGCTCTCATGCTCATCCTGTTTCTCTGTGGGGGCTTTCAAACTGGTTGCTGGAATTTAGAGTCTGAAAAACATCTTAAGCAATCCTTAAATAAAAGTCTAATGATTCTAATGTCTGGGATCCTATTTATAGTAACAATGTGGATGCAAATCAATTTTTAAATAGTCTTCTGACCTAACATCAGAAATCCTATCTCTAGGAACAATGGGAATGCAAATAGTAAGGATCTAGTGACATTTAGCAACAAGGAATTGGGCCAAAGTGCGGCCTGATTAATGATTAATTTTAACTACACTTCTGTCCAGAACCCAGCATGCCATTCTTGGCAACCCTGTGCAGATATTTTTTCTGCACTTTTTCCCACTAGCATATCATTTAATCTTCCTGGGGTGACTATTGTGGGTAAATTATACTTTAGAGTACGGATGGTGCATATTATTTCTCTACAGTTGGTTTCTGCTTCCTGCAATGTTCTGGGTCCAACTCTGGAGAGTGTCCTGTTAGGCACTCCGTGTTTGTGTCCCACTCCCTGCCCTGCAAATTCATATATTGAAACCCGGGAGGTAATTAGTTCTTGAGGGTGGAGAGCTAATGATGGGATTTGTCCCCTTATAAGAAGAGACAGGAGAGAGCTTTCTTCCTCTCTCTGCCAGGTGAAGACACAAGAAGGCAGTAAGAATGCCCTTACCAAGAACCTGGCCCTGTTGGCACCCTGATCCTGGACTTTCAGCTCCAGAACTGAGAAAGAAATGTTTGTTGTTTAATCCACCCAGGCTATGGTATTTTTATCACAGCAGCCTGAGCTAAGACACGCCCACACCCCACCCTACTTGTATTAGCCTGTTCTTAGACTGCTATAAATATACTACTCGAGACTGGGTAATTTACAAAGGAAAGAGGTTTAATTGACTCACAGTTCTGCATGGCGAGGGAGGCCTCAGGAAACTTACAATCATGGCAGAAGGCAAAGGGTAAGCAAGCTTGGACCTTCTCACATGGCCGCAGGAGAGAGTGAGCATGTGTGAAGGAAGCAAAGGGGGAAGAGCCCCTTATAAAACCATCAGATCTCGTGAGAACTCACTATCATGAGAACAGCATAGGGAAAACTGCCCCCATAATCCAATCACCTCCTACTGGGCCCTCCCTTGACACGTGGGGATTATAGAGATTACAATTCAAGATGCGATTTGACTGGGGACCACAGCCAAACCATATCGCCACTGTAGACGTTCTCGGCCTCATCTCTTGCCCTCAGCTGGTGAGGTGGCCAGTGTGTGTGGTGATTCTTAGTCTGTGGGGGATGAGGGGCTGCTGAGGAATGAGTAAAGAGAGAAGAAGCAAAATCAGACTTTAGTGGCAGCTTGACTTGACCCTGGAATTCAGAGAGTACCATTCATTCCTCAGCGGGATGTTGCTTTGGGCAGCTGAATTTTGCTTAGGGGCAAATGCCCCTTCCCTTCAGCCTGAGTGTCATGTCCCCTCAGTGCCTGGCCCATGACACCTGTTTTGGCCTCTCTGTTGCCTCATTTTGGTGAATGTTGCTTCTGTTTGCCTTTACCTATGAGTGTGTGTGCACACCTGTTTAGGTGACATGTCTGTGAGTCTGATGGCTTTGTCCTGGCCACCTGGCTGAGAGGTCACCATATCTCCTTGGGCAGCTCCTCAGGGCTGGTTGCCCTCAAACTGCCTAAGACACAACCTGAAGGAAAGTCCCTTGGAAAATTTTGTTTGGGAGTGTCAGTGAAAAGAGTCAGACTCTGTAAAATATTTAAAGAGGTTTACTCTGAGCCAAAAAATGAGCAACCATAGCCTGAGGCACAGTCTCACAGGTTTTGAAAACATGTGCCCAAGGTGGTCAGGCTATAGCTTGGTGTTATACCTTTTAGGGAGGCATAAGACATTAATTGATACATGTGAGGTATGCATTGGTTTGGTCTGGAAAGGCAGGACAATTTGAAGTGGGGAGGGTTTACAGGTCATAGGTGGACTCAAAGATTTTCTGACTGGCAATTGGTTAAAAGAGTTATTATCTAAAGACCTGAAATCAATAGAAAGGAGTGTCCGGGTTAAGATAAGAGGTTGTGGAGACCAAGGTTCTTGTTATATAGGTGAAGTCTCATAGTTGAGACTTCTTAGAGACAATATTTGGCAAATGTTTCTTATTTAGGCCTTTAAAAGGTGCTAGACTCTGAGTTAATCTTTTCAGGATCGGGAGGGCCTGAAAGGGGAAAGAATCTATGTTAACAGAGATTCTTTACGGACACAAATTTTCCCCCATAAAAGATGGCTATGCAGGACCATTTCAAAATATGGCAAAGAAACATTTTGGAGCAAAGTATTTTGATTTCCCTCTTTATCTGTCATGTGATGTTATACTAGAGTCAGGTTGGAATTTTAAAATTCTCTTTTAATGTTAATGCTGGTCGGTGGTTTCCTCACAGCCTCCCACAGTGTGTCTCGTGTGAGGAACCCAAGTGTGATTGCTGGTGTCATGGCTGCTTGGTGTGTGTCCACTGCCTAGGGCCTGGCACTCTGCCTCAACCCACCTGAGGGCAGGCATGCAACCCAGCCCTTCATGGATTGTTTTACTTTTCTTATTTACTTCAGGAAACATCTCTCTTCCTCTTGAGCATGTTTTCTCTCTTTAATCACAGAGTGTTTTTGCCTGGGGAGTGGGTACAGAGGTGAGTGGAGATACGAAAAGTGGAAAGGAAAATCATCTTGTTGGGATAAGTGAATGAAATCCTCCTGTAGAAAGATTTTCCACAGGTGGTAGGTTGCGAGCTTCAGGGGGCCTGTTGTGAGATTTTGCCGCAGCCTGAATCATTATTTCAAACAAGGTGCAGCAGGGTTTAGCTTTCTGCTTTCCCTGAAGGATTTGTCAGGGTAGCTTAGTGTTTTGATTAATTAACTTAAAGCTGGGATTCTATATAAATGCAAATGGTCACCATCCCCCACCCATTCAGTCCCTCTCAGGCACAGAAATGAGGAAGAGCTGAGGAAAATGAGATGGAGTTGAAATTGCCAGCTGTCTGTGGCCTCGTTTGAATTTTCAGGGGAAGGGGGACCCTGGCTGTGCAAATGCAATACTCACAGTACAGCATTTGCAAAATGGACCAGCCGGAGCGGAGACTCAGCCTTTGCCACCCAGGTCAGCAGCACAACACTAATGGGACAGGCACACAGGGATGCCACTAAGGAATCTTTCAGATTTGAACGTGCAGTGGACTAAATATGTCCCCCCGCAAATTCATATGTTTAAATCCTGACCCCCAAGGTGATGGTATTTGGAGGTAGGGCCCTTGGGAGGTGATTTCGGTGATGAGGGAGGAGTCCTCACGGATGGGATTAGCACCCTTATAAAAGAGGCTTGAGAGAGCTCCCTCCCCACTTCCTCCATGTGAGGACACAGTGAGAAAACGTCCGTCTATGAACCAGGAAACAGGCTCTCAGCAGACACTGAATCAGCTGGCACCTTGACCTTAGACTTCCTAGCTCCAGAACCGTGAGAAATAAACTTCTGTTGTTTATAAACAACTCAGTTTATGATATTTTTGTAATGAACTAAACAGAATGCACAGCCTGAAAGAACTAAAATAGAAGGGGGAAAATGTCACAAAAACTCTGATCTTCGTGGAGGCAAAGGAAAGCGTATTTATGGAATTGTAAAAGTGTCAGGCCTCTGAGCCCAAGATAAGCCATCGCATCCCCTGTGACCTGCACGTATATGCCCAGATGGCCTGAAGTAATTGAAGAACCACAAAAGAAGTGAAAATGGCCTGTTCCTGCCTTAACTGATGACATTACCTTGTGAAATTCCTTCTCCTGGTTCATCCTGGCTCAAAAAGCTCCCCCACTGAGCACCTTGTGACCCCCACTCCTGGCCGCCAGAGAACAACCCCCTTTGACTGTAATTTTCCTTTACCTACCCAAATCCTATAAAACGGCCTCACTCCTATCTCCCCTTCGCTGACTCTCTTTTTCGGACTCAGCCCACCTGCACTCAGGTGAAATAAACAGCCTTATTGCTCACACAAAGCCTGTTTGGTGGTCTCTTCATACGGCAGAGAGTTAAAAAAAAGTACATTAGATTTTGACTTCAAATTTATTAGTTACTGATGTTTATTTTCCGTGCAAGGCAGAGCGTGGGTGTGAAAGGGAGGACTCGGAGGGTGACAGGGAACAGATGTCCCACCCACTCCACACCCTACGGCCTCACCTCCTTGACAGGCAGGGAAGAGCCAGGCCGAGTGGTTACACATTCCTGGGCTGCCATGAATGGTGTGGGTGAACTGAGACATGAAACCTAACCTCTGGGGCCACTGGATGTCTGTGGACGTGAGAGTCACCTCACAGGAAAGCTGTGGACATTTGACAAGATGTTTTTGCAAGTTGCACCTGACAACTCCCTAACACCAGCTGATGTATGGATGACTTTACTCTAGGAGGGTTTTATTATTTCTTTGCTTTTGATGCTTTTCTACCAGGACCTGCAGAGGGTGGCAGAGTGCTTCGCTGATCTGTCCCTTCTTCCTGCCTCAGGTTCTCAGGGCCAATTTCCCCGTTAGGTGGAGCAGGCACTGTGCCTAGAGCCCATGAGACTTTTAGGGACCCATGAAAGTGTTTTAATTACTTTCAAAATCAGAAGAAAAAATATAATATTAATGAATACCTAATAATGAATCTAGACTATATCATGTCAATTTTTATACCAACACAGTTGTTTCAAATACAATTTTTAATTTTTTTTTTTTTTTAATGAAGAGGGAGCCACGGAGGCAGCAAAAGTGCTGTCAGCCCAAGAATGTGATAATGCCACCCTGTAGGTTCTGGAACTCACCTCAGAGAGTGAGTTGGCAGCCTGGGCTGCTGCTTGCTTCTGTTTGCTCGGGTAATGGAACAGGTAGAGCCTGAAAGGAGATCTGTGTAGCGAGTATAGTAAGCCATACTGACTTCAGTGTGGGAGTGAAGAGGACCATGTCAGAGCATTTTTCGGAGAGCTGAAGGTTGCATCTTAAATCTAAAGTGGTTGCTTGTTGACACTAGCTATTTTTTATGAAAATGTCCTTATCATGCATTGCATACCCTGGCCTTCTTTGTTCATTTTTAACTTTTATCAAGAAAAGGTATGGATATATGTGTATACAAACATATATACATATATATAAGCACAAATACACACGTGTGTGTGTGTGTATACATTTGTGTGTGTGTTAGAAGCATTCGAACCAGAGTAACTCCATCTTGAATAGGAGTGGGTAAAATAAGACTGAGACCTACTGGGCTGAATTCCCAGGAGGTTAGGCATTCTAAGTCACAGATGAGACAGGAGGTCATAAAGACTTTGCTGACAAAACTGGTTGCAGTAAGCCACAAAAAAGGATGAGCTCCTGTCCTTTGTAGGGACATGGATGCAGCTGCAAACCATCATTCTCAGCAAACTATTGCAAGAACAGAAAACCAAACATCGCTTGTTCTCACTCATAGGTGGGAATTGAACAGTGAGATCATACTTGGACACAGGAAGGGGAACATCACACACCAGGGCCTATTGTGGGGTGGGGGGAGGGGGGAGGGATAGCATTAGGAGATATACCTAATGTAAATGACGAGTTAATGGGTGCAGCACAGCAACATGGCACATGTATACATATGTAACAAACCTGCACGTTGTGCACATGTACCCTAGAACTTAAAGTGTACAAAAAACAAACAAAAAAACTGGTTGCAGTAAAGAATCCGGCCAAAACCCACCAAAACCAAGATGGTGATGAAAGTGACCCCTGGTCATCCTCACTGCTACACTCCCACCAGCGCCATGACAGTTTACAAATGCCATGGCAACATCAGGAAGTTATCCTATATAGTCTAAAAAGGGGAGGCATGAATAATCCACCCCTTGTTTAGCATGTAATCAAGAAATAACCATAAAAATGGGCAACCAGCAGCCATCAGGGCTGCTCTGCCTCTGGAGTAACCTTTCCTTATTTCTTTACTTTCTTAATACACTTGCTTTCACGTTACTCTATGGACTTGCCCTGAATTCTTTCTTGCTCAAGATTCAAGAACCCTCTATTGGGGTCTGGATCTGGATGCCTTTCCAGCATATATATATATATATATATATATATATATATATATATATTTGCCATATATGTGTCAAATAGTAGCAAAAGATGGGATTTAGGACATGTCACCCCCAAATATGACTTTAGGAGACCAGAAACATGTCACCCCCAAATATGACTTTAGGAGACCAGAAACATGCCACCCCCAAATATCCCTCTTTAGCATGAGGATTACTTTGAGAAACTGCAGCAGAGGAGAATCTCGGAAAACAAAAGTAGAAGTTACCCTTTTGTAAGGAAAGTTTATGTCTATAAAGGAGATCTCCATACGTAAGGGTGTCTTTCTGTCTGCAAGAGGAAGAGAAGAATGACTCTAAATCACTAGAAACTCTTATCAATGAAAAAGGTATGGATTTAAATCTACATCACAAACCTCACCCTGGTTTCAGGTGCTTTCCTGGCTGTCCCCCCATAACTGGCCTTCCCTTCCCTCTCAGTTTTAGCAAAGGATGGTTTTTAAGCTTGAAGTCAAAGCCACCTATTTGAGATCTGCTCTCAAGAATTACTCATTCCCTGAGTATCTCCCATGTATACATGAAATATACATATTAATAAACTTGGGTTTTTTTCTTTTGTTAATTTCTCTTTCGGTACAGGGATCTGTCCTAACAAAAAACTTAGGAAAGGTAGAGAAAAAATTATTTTCTCCTCCCCTACACAAATAAGGGTGGTTTCTTGCTTCACATTTCTGTCTTTCTGCCTCCTTATTTCTGCTCCTTAAAGGCAACCACTTTTAACCTTCTAAACCCTTTCTATTTTTTTTCTGGTATTTAACTCCATATTTCTAAGGAATATACACATACTGCTATTTCCCAACTTGTCAGTTCCAGACAGTAGCTATTGTTGTTCTATTACGGCAGATGAAGATTTAGCTGTCTTAACATTCTCCACCTTATTTCTCCTCCCTCCGCCAGCTACTAATAGAGTTATATCACAATTTTTTATTAAATTTGTATTTGTAACCACCCCATGAGTTCTTGCCCACTACCCAGTTAGAGCCAATTTATTATGACAGGGAAATTGCAATAGGGAAACTGTGTACAGTGTTAATAAACTCTAAGGCATTTTGCACATGTTAATCGGAATTTGCAGTGAATGGGTAGACCTGAGAGCTAGTGGCTCAGGAGGACCCCATATTTGGAGATGGAGTGCAAGGATAAACGATGCAGACAGCAAACAGGGAAATAATAGGTAGAAGAGGGTGGTTACCCCGCAAAAGCCCCACCCTCAATCCTGGAAACCCACAGTCCTAAATGGGAACAAGTATTCCTGTTTTTGCACCCAAAAGTTGCCTTTTGGCTCACCACACCCACCTATCCTGTACCCTTATAAACCCTAAACCCCAGGCTCCACAAGCAGACAAACAGAAGGGCAGAGAAGGAGAGAAGAGAAGGAGCTTCTTAATGTTGAGAGGAGCTCGGCTGGGGACAGTAAGAGAGGAGATGGGCCACTGCATGGTCAAACTCCAGGTGAAGATCATCTTCCCATTCCATCCCCTTTCCAGCCCCATCCATCCCACTGACAGCCACCTCCACCACTCAATAAAACTCCCACGTTTACCATCCTTTAAGTCTGTGTGTGACCTGATTTTTCCTGGACGCTGGACAAGAGCTTGGATACGGAAAACTGTCATGCTGGCCCTCTGCCCTTGCAAAAAGGCAGAGGGTCCACTGAGATGTTTTTGTTTTTGTTTTTGTTTTTGTTTTTGAGACGGAGTCTCACTGTGTCTCCCAGGCTGGAGTGCAGTGGCGTGATCTCAGCTCACTGCAAGCTCCGCCTCCCGGGTTCACGCCATTCTCCCGCCTCAGCCTCCCAAGTAGCTGAGACTACAGGCGCCCGCCACCACGCCCGGCTAGTTTTTTGTATTTTTAGTAGAGACGGGGTTTCACCATGTTAGCCAGGATAGTCTCGATCTCCTGACCTCGTGATCCACCCGCCTCGGCCTCCCAAAGTGCTGGGATTACAGGCTTGAGCCACCGCGCCCGGCCCACTGAGATGTTTAACACTTAAGCCATCTATGGACAACAAGGCTGAAAAAGCGCACTGTAACACATGCCCACTTGGGCTTCGAGAGTCACAGGCACCCATCCCTAGATGCAATCGTGGGGCTGGAGCCCAAAAGCACTTGGCGCAGCTCCTACACCTGCCTGTCTGCATGCTCCCCCTCCCATAAGGGGTTTGAGAGCAAGATGGCCAAATGGATGAGCCACGCCCATTACATGTCCTGCAAGAGAGGTCAGAGAACTCCCCCGTTTCGTTTGTACTTTCAGTTGCATGCTCTTCCCACAACTCCCTCTGAATGTTTGTGTTGGGAATCAGAACATGAGAACCTCAAGTATAGCACTTTGGTATGCTGAATACTTTGCCCTGAGGGAGATTGGAAGGACCTCAGCAGCAAGATGTTCTTTCCGACCTTCTCCCACTCTCCTTTCTCTTTCTTTCATTTCTTTCCCATGGCAGGTCATAGAAACTAGAACCCCTCTTTCCCAAAGCAAACTGTAAACCTAAAAATGTCACTGCCTGACCCTTCTTCTCCCCTTAAAACCCTCATTTGACAGGTGATCCTGCCTTATCCTGGAGAAAGAAATGCTACACAAGAGGCCAAGAAGAAGCTAAACAAACAAGCCTTGCTGGGTTCCCATTTCAGCTTATTACCATTAGGACATGCCCTTTCTGTCGAATCACATTTCTACATGGCTGTACATTCTTCATCAAACCTAAGCATTAAAAAAAAGCTTTCTCTGGGTCTTTGGGTCTTCATTTCTGAAAGCTCCCGTATTACATAAAACTTAGTTAAATAAATTTGTTATACTTTTCTCTTGTGAATCTGTCCTTCTTTATATGGGTGTTAGCTGGGGACGTTGCAATGAGTGTGAGGACAGGCATTACCCTTCCACCCCTACGCTTGCTACAGACTATGGTTAGGCTACCAGGACACTCAGTTGCCCTTTGTGGAGGAAGAAAGGATGAATCAACATGTGCAGAATAGGACTCCCTCCAGGAAGTACAGATGTGCAGCTGGGAACTCTTCAGCTCACCTCTTTCAAGCAGGGTGACCAGGATGCCAAGGTGTAGTCACGAGGAGAAGTGATCAGAAGGTAAGTACAGCTGAGAAAGTTACAACTGGCTGGCACTTTGTCTCAAGAAAGAATGTGCCAACCAGACGGCAGATCTCCAGAGTGAAAGGGAGGTCAAAGAGCAAAATGTCAGTGTTTTCAATACCACCCAATGAAGAAGATGCCAGTCAGGAGTGGGGGGCATGGCCTTAACATCTGCTTGGCAGCTGCATTCTCTTAAGAGAGGTGGTTGTATCACTTCACATAAGCTTTTCAACAGCAACAGGGCAATAAAACAAAATGTATTTGTCCTAACTTTGCGCTGATTAAAGGACTCTTCAAGCATTCATTCATCCAGCAAACACTATTGAGAACCTACTAACTATGTGGCAGGCATTCTTTTTTTTTTTTTTTTTTTTTTAATCTCGCTCTGTCGCCCAGGCTGGAGTGCAGTGGCACCATCTCGGCTCACTGCAAGCTCCGTCTCCCGGGTTCACACCATTCTCCTGCCTCAGCCTGTGACAGGCCCTCTTTTAGGAGCTTGGGATATAGCAGTGAACAAGACAGTCAATGTCTGCCCTCATGGAGCCTATCTTCTACGAAAAAATAACTTTTCATGTGATTATTCACTGTGCTAGGGGTTGGAGTGACATAATAAGGGCCCTCTACGGACTCACATTGAAGGAGGTGGCTTCCAAAGTTGTTTTTTCCTTAGGGAGAGAATGGTTGAATTAGCCAGTTCAGATACTCAGTCCCTTTGGCATATTGTGAATGAATTAATTGCATTCTGGTCTTTTGTGGGTTTAGTTAGCTTGAAGCAGTTTTCAACACTCAACTATGAATGCACTGTAAATACTGGGTTTCTAGACCCAAACAACTAGACTAGAACCTGGAAAGTGCTGACATCAAGAAGTTAATTTTTCTGAGACACACTACACCTACATATCCTTCTATAACTTCTCTATTGCGTCCTTTTCTCTTTCTAACCTCAACAGAGATGTCATCAACAATCACACTACCTCTTGCAAAGCATTTGTAGGAATAGACAAGAGTGAGCCATTGGCAAATTCATTCCTCAACTGTTTCTTGAGACCTGTCAAGGTGCCAGACACCATGTTCATGAGAACGCAGCAGCTGTCTCCCCATAGGAGCTCACAGTCTGCAGAAGGGGGATGGGGGTGCTAGAAAACTCTGTTGTGGGATGGAGTTGAATTTCAGTCCTGGCTGTGCTACTTAAAGACATCATCTGTAATCAAGAAACGAGCCCAGCTGAACTCCTGGCTTCCTGGTTTAATATTTCTGTGTCAGGAAGTTATGTGGTGGGCCTCTTGGAAGAGTGACTAAGAGGGAAAACAATACATAGTTTGGCAGAGAAGGGGAGAGGAGGAAGGATGATGTGTGGTTTTGCTCTTTCTGTATTTTTTCACCAGCAGAAACCTTAATCTTTTCCAGCAGCACAGGCGAGTCATGGCGCAGGGGATTTGCCACAGAGCACTGCCCCCTTTGCCAGCAACACTGAGCTCACGGAATGGCAGATAAACCTAGAGAAGCTGAGCCAGTCTTTCAAGCCCGGGCAGCACGTTTCCAAGGAGCATCATGAGCTCAGCTGGAGGTCCCTGGGCAGAAATCACCTGGAATTTGTATGAGTGCTGAGCTCTGTGGTGTCTTTCTGGCCCTTTCTTGAGGCTGGAATTGCTTTTTTTTTTTTTTTTTTTTTTTGAGACAGGGGGTTGCTCTGCCACCTAGGCTGGAGTGCAGTGGTACAATCATAGCTCACCGTAATCTGGAACTCCCGGGCTCAAGCAGTCCTCCCACCTCAACCTTCAGAGTATCTGGATATGTTGCCATGGCTGGTCTCAAACGCCTGTCCTCAAGTGATTCTCCCACCTCAGCCTCCTAAAGTGTTGGGATTAGAGGCATGAGGCACTGTGTCCGGCCTGAAATTGCGTTCTTAGCATCTAGATGGAGAAGGAGAACAGCCTCTCTTCAAAAACAGCATTTTCTTTTCTCTCATTTACTGCTCCCCTTAAATTCCATTTTCTTAAAGGACATGTAGAGCGGGGAGGATCCTTTTGCTTGAAGAGTAACCTCCCAGCAATCAGCCCCCTTCCTGTACTCTGGCCTCCTCCAAGCATTATAGCAAAATAAATGTTTTATTTGGTTTATTCATTTATTCATTCAATAATTATTTATTAAGACCGTATTAAGGGCCAAGTTCCAGGTATTGGGATTCTGTGGTGAACAAAAGATAACAAGCCCTGTCGTCATGGAGCTTACTTTTTTGTGGGAGAAAGACCATAAACAAATAAACATATAATATCTGGTTGCAATATGTGCTATAAAATGATATAAAGTGGGCAGGAGGATGGGGGAGCGACAGTGTAGGAGGCCACTAGATTAGGTGATCGGGGAAGGCCTTCTGCCTCCTCTGGTGATGTAGGGGCTGGGTCTTTTTGGATAAATTTTTCCAGTTTTCCAACCTTAACTCTTTAAATGCCAAAAAGTTTATTCTTACTAATTTTGCCCCAAATTACTTTAAATTCATTGTACATAGGAACCCAGAATAATCGAATCTTGTTTTAAAGATTCAGGATCATTATTGGGAACACCAATATATGCCAGGGGTTCTCAAAGTGTGGCCCCTGGACCAGCAGTATCAGCAACCCCTCAACCTGGGGACTTGTTAGAAATGCAAATTCTCAGAAATGTAAGTGCAGACTTCACCCCAGACCTGCTGCAGCTGAAACTCTGGGGGTGGAGCCCTGCAATCTGCGCTTTAACAAGCCCTCCAGGTGCTTCTCGTGCATGCTCAAGTTTGAGAAGGGCCACTCTGCTCTGAGGTGTGCCCTTGAGGGCAGTGGAGGTAGGTAGCATCTCTGCCCATCCTCGGCAGGCTGCTTTGCTCCCTGAGCTCCTGCCTACTTCCTGTGGGTTCTGCCTCACAGTGGGTTGTCAGTGTTTATCTCTCACTGCTGACATTAGTATGTCTCTGTCTAATTTGTGTCTCCTAATTTGCTGCTTCTAATCGCCTCTGAGAAACCAGATCCCCAGCCATAAATTCATTATGTAGAAAGTAGGAATAAATTCCAGGGCTGCTGGCACGCATGTTAGTACTTCGGTCTTTTGCCCTCAAGACATTCAGCGTGGTGGAAAGAACAGACTTGAATTTCAGTCTAGAATTCCACCAATGTGGGGATTCTGCAGGCTGCTGAGTAAGTCTATTCCAATTATGCATTCTAGAAATGGGGAAATAACCACAGGATGGATTCCGGGACCCACTGGGTCTACTATGAGGTGGATATAGTTAAACTCCATTGATCACCTATATTAGTCAGGGATTTGCAGAGAAAAAGACTGAGAGAGAGAGAGACAGAGTGAGAGAGAGACAGAGGCAGAGAGAGAGAGACAGAGAGAGACAGGAACGAGGAATTTATTATGAGGAATTGGCTCACACAATAATGGAGGCTGAGAAGTCCCACAATCTGTCCTCTATAAGCTGGAGACCCAGGAAAGCTGGTGTTATTATTCAGTCCACGTTTGAAGGCCTGAGAATCAGAGGTACCGATGGTGTAAATCCCAGTTCAAGGGCAGAAGATGAGATGAGATGTTCCAATGAGGCAGAAAAAAAGGGGCAAATTCCTCCTTCCTCCACATTTTGCTTTATTCAGTCCCTCAACAGATTGGATAATGCCCACCTGCATTGGAGAGGGCCGTCTATATTGAGTTAACCGATTCCAATGCTAGTCTCATCCAGGAACAATCTCATAGACACATGCAGAAATAATGTTTATCTGGGCACCCTGCAGCCCAGTGAAGCTAGCACATAATATTAACCATCCCCTCACCGAACAGCCATAATTTCCTACTGTGACTGGCAGACCACAGTAATATTTTGGGTCTCCTGAAATTAGTATCAGTTCAAAGCCAGTGTCCAGTCATCCTTGAAAACATCTGATTGTTTCCTTTTCCCCAGTGCCCAGTTCCTCTGATAAAAGGCTGCAGGTCCCTTTGGGGACAACTGGGAGAAAGATAAACAGTATACATTTTTGGCAATGTAGCAGAGTCCTTCCTCAAGGGGACCTGGTCTCCCCTTTTATTGCTTGTATGACCTTGGCAGAGTTGGAACCAGAATTGCCTGGCACCAACAAGGTGCTCAACAAGTGCTAGTTCTTTTCTTCTGGGGTGGGAGAATGATGGGGGAAGCGGATAATTAACCTATATGATTTTTTGCATGAATAATTGCTGTTTAGAAAAATCTCTAAATATTTACCTTTATTTATTAAAAAATGGTTTTAAATATATTTGAGATATAATCACATATCACACAATTCGTTCATTTAAAGACTACAATTTAATGACCATCACTGCAATCAATTTTAGAACATTTTTATTATCCTAAAAAGTAACTTCACATCCCTTAGGCATGATCCCCCCTCTGTAATCCTCCTATTCTCCCCTTGTCCTAGGTAACCACTAATCTATGTTTGTACTTTACAGATTTGACTATTCTGGACATTTCATATAAATGGAATTATCCAATATGTGATCCTTTGTGATAGCCTTTTTCCACTTAGCATAATGTCTTCAAGGTTCATTCACGTTATACAGCATCAGTATTTCATTTCTTTCTTAAAAATTTTTATTTTTAATTTTTGTGGGTATATAATAGGTATATATATGGGTTACATAAGATATTATGATACAAGCATGCAATGCATAATAATCACATCAGGGTAAATAGGTATCCATTACCTCAAGCATTTATCCTTGATAAATGCCAATTTATGATTGCCAAGGTATAAAAGCCAATTATACTCTTAGTTATTTTAAAATGTATAATTAAATTTTTTTTTACTGTAGTCATCCTATTGTGCTAGCAAATACTAGGTTTTATTCATTCTTTCTATTTTTTCTACCCATTAACTTTCCTCACTTCTCCCCCACACTCCCCAACCCTCCAACTCCAACTACTCTTCCCAGCCTCTGGTAACCATTTTTCTACTCTATATTGCCATAAGTTCCATTGTTTTACTTTTTACCTCCCACAAAAAGTGAGAACATGTGAAGTTTGTCTTGCTGTGCCTGGCTTATTTCACTTAACATAATGAAATTCCAACCTCCAGTTCCAACCATGTTGTGCAGATGACAAGATCTCATTCTTTATTGTGGCTGAATAGTACTCCATTGTGTATATATACCATATTTTCTTCATCTGTTCATCTGTTATGGACAGTTAGGTTGCTTCCAAATTTTAGCTATTGTAAACAATGCTGCAGCAAACATAGAAGTGCAGATATCTAGACTGGGCGTGGTGGCTCACACTTGTAATCCCAGTACTTTGGGAGGCCGAGGTAGGCGGATCAATTGAGGTCAGGAATTCGATACCAGCCTGACCAACATGGTGAAACCCTATCCCTATTAAAAATACAAAAATTAGCCTGGTATGGTGGTGGGCACCTGTAACCCCAGCTACTCAGGAGGCTGGGGCAGGAGAATCGCTTGAACCTAGGAGGCAGAGGTTACAGTGAGCCAAGACCATGCCATTGTACTCCAGCCTGGGCAACAAGAGCGAAACTCTGTCTCAAAAAAAAAAAAAAAAAAAAAAAGTGCAGATATCTCTTTGATATACTGATTTCCTTTCTTTTGGGTATATACATAGGAGTGAGATTGCTGGATGGTAAGGTAGCTCTATTTTTAGTTTTTCAAGAAATCTCCAAACTGTTCTTCATATCTTCATAGTGGTTGAACTAATTTACATTCCCAACAGTGCACGAGGGTTCCCATTTCTCCACATCCTCTCCAGCATTTGTTATTGCCTGACTTTTGAATAAAAGCCATTTTAACTGGAGTGAGATATCTCATTGTAGTTTTGATTTGCATTTCTTTGATGATCAGTGATATTGAGCACCTTTTCATATACCTGTTTGCAATATGTAAGTCTTTTTTTTTTTTTTTGAGAAATGTCTATTCAGATCTTTTGTCTATTTCAAGTCAAATTATTAGATTTTTCCTATAGAGTTGTTTGAGTTCCTTATACATTCTGGCCATTAATCCCTTGTCAGATGGGTAGTTTGCAAATATTTCCTCCTATTCTGTGGATTGTCTCTTCACTTTATTGATTGTTTTCTTTGCTGTGTGGAAGCTTTTTCACTTGATATGATCCCATTTGTTCAGTTTTTTCTTTGGTTGTCATAGTTTGAGGTCTTTGATTTAAGTCTTTAGTCCGTTTTGATTTGATTTTTGTATATAGTGAGAGATGGGGTCTAGTTTCATTCTTCTTCATATGGATATCTGGTTTTTCCAGCATCATTTATTGAAGAGACTGTCTTTTCCCTAATGTATGTTTTTGGCAACTTTGTCAAAACTGAGTTCACTGTAGATGTATGGATTTATTTCTGGGTTCTCTGTTCTGTTCCTCTGGTCAGTGTGTCTATTTTTGTGCCAGTACCATACTGTTTTGATTACTGTAGCTCTGTAGTATAATTTAAAGTCAGGTAATGTGATTCCTCCAGTTTCATTCTTTTTGTGTAGGATAGCTTTGCCTATTCTAGGTCTTTTGTGGTTCCATATAAATTTTAGGATTGTTTTTTCTATTTCTGTGAAAAATGTTATTGGTATTTTGATAGAAATTGTATGAAATCTATAGATTGCTTTGGGTAGTATGGACATTTTAACAGTATGAATTCTTCCAATCCACGAACATGGAATATTTTTCCATTTTTTTGTGTGTCCTCTTCGATTTCTCGCATCAATGTTTTATAGTTTTCAATGTAGAGATTTTTTACTTCTTTAAGTTAATTGCTAGGTATTTTACTTTATTTGTGGCTACTGTAAATGGGAGTACTTTCTTGGTTCTTTTTTAGATTGTTTGCTCTTGATAGATAGAAATGCTACTGATTTTTGTATATTCATTTTGCGTCTTGCAAATTTACTGAATTTGCTTATCGGTTTTGATGGTTTTTTGGTGGAGTCTTTAGGTTTTTCCAAATATAAGATCATGTCATCTTAAAACAAAGATCATTTGACTTCTTCCCTTCTAATTTGGATGCCCTTTATTTCTACTTTTTTTTTTTTTTTTGGAGATAGAGTTTCACTCTGTCACCCAGGCTGGAGTGCAGTGGTGTGGTATCGACTCACTGGAGCCTCCATCTCCTAGGTTCAAGCAATTCTCCTGCCTCAGCCTCCCAAGTAGCTGACATTACAAGCACCTGACAACACACCCAGCTAATTTTTGTATTTTAAGTAGAGACGAGGTTTCACCATGTTGGCCGGGCTGGCTTCAAACTACTGACCTCAGGTGATCTGCCTGACTCGACCTCCCAAAGTGCTGGGATTACAGGCATGAGCCACTGTGCCTGGCCGGATGCCCTTTATTTTTTTCTGTCTGGTTGCTCTAGCTAGGACTTCCAGTACTATGTTGAATAACACTGGTGACAGTGGGCATTCTTGTCATGTTCCCAATCTTAGAGGAAAGGGTTTCCATTTTTCCCCATGCAATATGATACTAGCTTTGGGTCTGTCAAATATAGCTTTTATTATGTTGAGGTATGTTCTTTCTATATCCAGTTTTTTGAGGGTTTTTTTTAAAAATCATGTCAGGATGTTGAATTGTGTCAAATACTTTTTCAGCATCAATTGAAATAATCATATTGTTTTTGTCCTTCATTCTGTTGATATGATGTATCACACTGATTGATTTGTATGTGTTGAACCATCCTTGCATCTCTGAGATAAAGCCCGCTTGGTCATGATGAATGTTCTTTATTTTATTGTGTTGTTGAATTTGGTTTGCTAGTATTTTGTTGAAAGTTTTTGCCTCAATATTCATCAGTGATATTGGCCTGTAGTTTTCTTTTTTAAAATTTGACTTTGTTGCATTTTGGTATCAGAGTAATACTGGTATTGTAGAATGAGTTTGGAAGTATTCCCCTCTCCTTTGTTTTTTAGAACAATTTGAGTAGGATTGGTATTCATTCTTCTTTAAATGTTTGGTAGAATCCAGCGGCAACACCACTGGGTCCTGGGCTTTTCTTAACTAGAAGACTTTTTATTATGGCCTTGATCTCATTACTTACTATCAGTCTGTTCAGGTTTTGGATTTCTTCATTTTTCAATCTTGGTAGGTTGTGTGTGTCTAGGAATTTATCAATTTCTTCTAGATTTTCCAATTTATTGGCATATAGTTGCTCATAGTAGCCACTAATGATCCTTTGAATTTCTGCAATATCAGTTGTTATGTCTCCTTCTCCTCTCTGATTTTATTTTGTAGGGTCTTCTTTCATTTTTCTTTAGTTAGTGTGGCTAAAGTTTTGTCAGTCTTTTTTTTAAAAAAAAATGCTTTTATTTGATTTATCTTTTGTATTGTTTATTTATTTTCAATATTTATTCATTTCTGCTCTAATCTTTATTTTTTTCTTCTACTAATTTTAGGTTTCATTTATTCAAATTCATTTATTTCTGCTCTGATCTTTATTATTTTTTTCCTCTACTAATTTTGGGTTTGGTTTGCTCTTGATTTTCTGGTTCTTTAAGATGCATCATTAGATTGTTTATTTGAAGTTTTTCCTTTTCTTGATGTAAGCATTTACAGCTGTAAACTTCCCTCTTAGTCTTTCCTTTGTTGTATCCTCTAGATTTTGGTATATTGTGTTTCCATATCATTTGTTTCAAGAAATTTTTCAATTTCCTTATTAGTTTCTTCATTGACCTACTGGTCATTCAGGAGCATACTGTTTAATTTCTATGTGTTGGTATAGTTTCCAAAATTCCTCTTGTTACTTATTTCTACTTTTATTCCATTGTTATTAGAGAAGATGCTCGATATTGTTTCAATTTTTTGAATGTTTTAAGACTTGTTTTGTGACCCAACATATGGTCTATCTTTGAAAATGATCCATGTGCTGAGGAAAATAATGTGTATTATGCAGCTGTTGGATAAATGTTCTGTAAATATCTATTAGGTCCATTTGGTCTATAGTGCAGATTAAGTCTCACATTTCTTTGTTGATTTTCTGTATGGACTAATTCTGTCTAATGCTGAAAGTGGGGTTGTGAAGTCCCAGTTATTATTGTATAGGGGTCTCTCTCTTTAGCTCTAATAATATTTGCTTTATATGTCTGGGTGTTCCAGGATTGGGTGCATGTATATTTGCAATTGTTATATCCTCTTGCTGAATTAACTCCTTGTGATTGTATAGTGACTTTGTTTGTCTCTTTTTATAGTATTCGTCTAGAAATCTATTTTCTTTGATATAAAAGTATAGCTACTCCTGCTCTCTTTTGGTTTCCATTAGAATGGAATAGCTTTTTCCATCCCTTTATTTTCAGTCTATGTGTATCTTCATAGGTGAAGTATGTCTCTTGTAGGCAACAGATCATTGTGTCTTTTTTTAAAACCATTGAGACACTCTATGTCTTTTTATTGGAGAGTTTAGTCCATCTACATTCAATGTCATTATTAATAAGTGAGAATGTATTCCTGCCATTTTTTAATTTGTTTTCTGGTTGTTTTGTGGCATTCTTCTTTTTCTTTCTTTCTCTCCTGTCTTTCTGGAAGCTAAGTTGATTTTCTCTGGTGGTATGATTTAATTTCTTGCTTTTTATTTTTTTGTGTATCTGTTGTATGTTTTTTAATTTGAGGTGACTATGAGGCTTCCAAATACTATCTTATAACCCATTATAAATTATTAACTTATTTTAAGTTAATAACAACTTAACACTTTTGTATAAACAAGCAAGCAAAAAGAAAGCTAATAAAAATTCTATACCTTAATTTCATCCCCCTCCCCCCACTGTTTAATTTTTTGTTTTTTCTACTTATATATTATTTTATTGTCTATGTCTTGAAAAGTTGTTGAAGTTATTGTTTTTGATTCGTTCATCATTTAGTCTTTCTTCTTAAGATACGAGGAGTTTAAACACTACAGTTAATAGTGTTATAATATTGTTTTTCTGTTTACTTACTATTAGTAGTGAGTTTTGTACCTTCAGATGATTTCTTATTGCTCACTAATGTCTTTTTCTTTCCAACTGAAGTACTCCCTTTGGCATTTCTTGTAGGACAGGTCTGGTGTCGATAATAAAATCCCTCAGCTTTTGTTTGTCTGGGAAAGTCTTTATTTCTCCTTCATGGCTGAAGGATATTTTCACTGGATATACTATTCTAGGGTAAAAGTTATTTTCCTTCAGCACTTTAAATATGTCAGGCCACTTGCTCCTGGCCTGTAAAATTTCCACTATAAAGTCTGCTGCCCCACATATTGGAGCTCTGTTGTATGTAATTTCTTTCTTTTCTCTTGCTGATTTTAGGATCCTTTCTTTATACCTGATCTTTGGGAATTTGATTAAATGCCTTAAGGTAGACTTATTTGGGTTAAATCAGCTTGGTGTTCTATAACTTTCTTGTACTTGGCTATTGATATCTTTCTATCATCAATAGAGGTTTGGGAAGTTCTCTGTTACTCTCCTTTTGAATAAACTTTCTACTCCTCTCTGTTTCTCTTCTTCCTCTTTAAGGCCAGTAACTCAGACTTTCTTTTTTGTGACTATTTTCTAGATCCTGTAGCCATGTGTCATTGTTTTTTGTTCTTTTTTTGTGTGTGTCTCCTCTGTCTTCAAGTGAACTAATTTTTTCTTCCACTTGATCAATTCTGCTATTAAAATACTCTGATGCATTCTTCAGTATGCCAATTGCATTTTTACAACTCCAGAATTTCTGCTTGATTCTTTTTAATTATTTCAAATTTTTTGTTAAATTTATCTAATAGAATTCTGAATTCTTTCTCTACATTATCTTGAATTCTTTGAATTTCCTCAAAACAACTATTTTGAATTCTCTGTCTGAAAGGTCACATATCTCTCTTTCTCCAGGATTGGTCCCTGGTGCCTTATTTAGTTTATTTGGTGAAGTTATGTTTTCCTGGATGGTCTTGATGCTTATTGATAGTCTGTGTCTAGGCATTGAAAAGTTAGGTATTTATCGTAGTCTTCATGTCTGGGCTTATTTGTACCCATCCTTCTTGGGAAGGTTTTCCAGGTATTTGAAAGGACTTGGGTGTTGTGCTCTAAGCTGTATCTGCATTAGGGGGCAACCCAAACTCAGTAGCGCTGTGGTTCTTGCAGATTCATGCATTCTTACATATAGCCAACAACTGCCTTGTTGGTCTTGGATAAAATCTGGGAGAATTCTCTTGATTACCAGGTATAGACTCTTGTTCTCTTCCCTTACTTTCTCCCAAACAAACAGAATCTTTCTCTCTCTCTGTTCTGAGCCATCTGGAACTAGTGGTAGGGTATCACTGGGGGTGGTGGCCCCCACCACTGGAACTGTGCTGGGTCAGACCTGAAGCCAGCACAGCACTGAATCTCACCCACGGCCCACTGTAATTACAACCTGGCTATGATCTATGTTCACTCAAGCCCCAGGGACTCTACAATCAGCAGGTGGCAAGGCCAGCCAGGTATGTGTTCTTCCCTTCAGGGTAGTGAGTTCCCCTAGGCCCCGGATGTGTTCACAGGTACCATGCAAGAGTCAGGGACTAGAGTCAAAAACCTTAGACATTTACCTGGTGTTCTGTTGTACTGCAGCTAGCCATGAGATGTAGTCCTTCCCACTCTTCCCTCCCTCTTCCAAAGGCAGAGAAGCCTCACCTTGTGGCGACCACCCCCACAGGCAAACGATGAGTACTGCCAAGCTACTGCTAATATTCCCTTAATGCCCAAGAGTTCTTCAGTCAGTTTGTGATGAATGCTCCCTGGCCTGGGATTCACCTTTCAGGGCAGTGAGCTTCCCTCTGGCTCAGGGCAAGTCCAGAAATGCCATCTGAGAGCCAAGACCTGGAATGTGCCTAAGAACCCACTTGGTGCTCTACTCTTCTGTGGCCTAGCTGGTACTTAAGGTGTAAAACAAAGTCCCCTTTACTTTTTCCTCCATGTTTCTCAAGCAGAAGGAGTCTCTCCTCTTAGCCACTATAGCTGGGAATGTGCTGAGTCTCATCTGAAGCCAGCAAGTCACAGAGTGTCACCCAAGGCCCATGGCGTACTACCTAGGTATTGCTGCTTGGTATTGAGGGCCCAAAGGCTTTTTGGTAAGCAACTGATGGGTCCTACTAGGACTGGGTCCTTCCCTTCAAAGCAGCAGTTCTTTTCTGGCTCAGGGTGTGTCTAGAAATGTTTTCCAGGAGCTAGGGCCTGGAAAGGGGGCTTATAACTCTGACTGGTGCCCTATTCTGATGTAGTTGAGCTGGTATCTGAGATGCAAGACAAAGTCTTCTTTACTTTTCCTTTATCTCCTCAAGCAAAAGGAAGGAGTCTCCTTTGGAGCCATGAGCTCTGCAGCCTGGGGTTAAGGGAGGTATGGCACAAATATTCCCTTAGCTGCCTCAGCCTGCTGAGACACCAGCTGGGCCAGCTACTTAGGGCCCTTAGAGCAGTTTAGCCCATGGTGGTGAGGCTTGCTGGAACTGAAGTTCTGACTGACAAGATGTGCAATTCTCCTCGAGTTAGGGCTGGTTTAAATACTCCCTCCATGGGCAGGTGTCAGCTGAGTTCAGTCTGGTTTTGCTTTCCATTAAGATGGGGCAACACTGAGTTCAATGCAATGTGTCACAGTTGTGCTCACCCTCTCCCAAGCACTCAGATTCTTTCTTGGCACCACAGAGCCTCTACTGGGAGATAGGGGGAGGGGTGACATTGGCAATTCAAGACTCTTTCCTACCCTCTTCAATGCCTCTTTCAATGGTAGATGTTAAAACCAGGTACTGTGCTCACTTGATTTTTTATTCTTATGAAGGTGCTTTTTTGTGCAGATAGTTGTTAAATTGGTGTCCTTGCAGTGGGGGACTATTGGTGGAGCCTTTGCTTTGCCTATCTTGCTCTACGCCCTCCTCCACTTCATTTATTTTTATTGCCACACAATATTCCATTGTGTAGATATACCACATTTTATTTATTCATTCATCAGTTCATGGACAATTGGGTTGTTTCCACTGCAGGAGCCAAAAGAAACCTCCCCTTTGCTCACTGAAAGTTTGCTGAAAATCACTGAGAAAAAAAAAAAAAAAAGCAGATCAGGGTGTAGCTGCACCATTTTATATTTCTATCGGGGTATATGATGGTTTTAATTTCTGCATAGACCTGCCAGCACTTACTATTTGGCTTTTTGATTCTAGCCATCCTGGTGGTTGTGAAATACTTCATTATGGCTTTGATTTGCATTTCCCTTATGGCTAGTAATGTTGAACATGCTTTTGTGTGTTTATTGGCCAAGTCCCAGCTACTCAGGAGGCTGAGGTGAGAAGATTGCTTGCCAGGAATTCAAGTCCAGCCTTGGCAACATAGCAAGACCCCTGTTCTTAAGAAATAAAATAAAATAAAATACAGATTAACAGGAGAAAAGGCATGCAAATTTATTAAATCATGGTTTTATGAGACATGGGATCCTTTAGAATGAAGACCCAGTGATGCAAGGGAAACTTTTATTTTTATTCAACAAAGTATGGAAAGCCATGTAGAAATATGATTGGACAAAAAGGGTGTAATCTAATGCTAATAGACCAAGTGTGGAAATCCAGCAAGGCCTGTCTGTGTAGATTCTTCTTGGTATTTATGAGCATGCATTTTTCTCTTCTGGGTATGGGGCAAGATCCTCTTTTGTGGTGTCATGACCTACAATCAAACAAAGTAGATTAGATCATTTCTTTATGACCAGGTTTTATGCAGAAATGTGGAGATGGGAGTAAAGTTACTGTAATGTTTTAGGTTTCGTGTCTGGCTTTTAGCTTTTTATAGGGATAGGGAGTTTCTAGTTTCTATGACCTGTCTTGGGGAAGAGGAATTCTAGTTTCTATGGCTAACCTCAGGTGAGAAGGAAGAGGTCAGAAACAGGAGAGCAGGAGGGCAGAGAGAGTTGCTTCTGATACATTCATTTTGGAGTATTTTTTTTCTGATAGCCCACACCACTTTTTGGCCGTTATGAATAATGGCATTGTAAACATTTGTGTAAAGGTTTTTGCGTGAAAATATGTTTTAGTTTCTCTTAGGTATATACTAGAAAGAAACTCTTAAGTATATGCTGGGTCATATAGTAACTGTACATTAAACCATTTGAGGAACAGCCAGCTTTTTTTCCAAAGTGGCTGCATCATTTTACATTCCCATCAGGAGTATATGAAGATTTCAGTTTCTCCATATACCTGCCAGCACCTACTCTTTGACTTTTGATTCTAACCATCCTAGTGGTTGTGATGTATTTCATTATGGCTTTGATTTACATTTCCCTTATGGCTTACAATGTTGAGCATTTTTTACGTGTTTATTGGCCATTTGTATATCTGCAGAAATATCTGTTTCGGTTCTCTGCCCATTTAAAAATGTTATATTTTTATTATTGAATTTTAACATACAAGTCCCTTATCAGATACATGGTTCGCAAATACCTTCTTCCATTCTGTGAGTCGTCTTTTCACTTTCTTTAATGGTGTTCTTTGATGTACAAAGTTTGAAATTTTCATGATGTCTTTTTTAAAGAATCTATTCTTTTTTTTTTCTTTTTGAGATGGAGTTTTGCTCTTGTTTCCCAGGCTGGAGTGCAATGGCATGATCTCAGCTCACCACAATTTCCACCTCCTGGGTTCAAGCAATTCTCCTGCCTCAGCCTCCTGAGTAGCTGGGATTACAGGCATGGGCCACCACACCTGGCTAATTTTGTATTTTTAGTAGAGATGGGATTTCTCCATGTTGGTCAGGCTGGTTTCGAACTCCCGACCTCAGGTGATCTGCCTGCCCCAGCCTCCCAAAGTGCTGAGATTACAGGTGTGAGCCACCATGCCTGGCAAAACAAACAAACAAACAAACAAAACTATTCTTTCTGTTGTTTTTGGTGTTATATTTAACAAATATTGTCTAATCCAGGGTCATGAAGATAAACACTTTTTCTACTAAGCATTTTATAGTTTTAAGTCTTACATTTAGATCTTTGATTCTTTGAGTTAGTTTTTGTTAATGATGGTGTGAGGTAAGGGTCCAAATTTACTCTTTTGTTTGCAGATATTCTGTTGTCCCAGAACCATTTGTTGAAAAGACTGTTCTTGCTCCCATGTAACTGTCTTGGTACTCTTGTTGAAAATCAACTAACCTACCCATTTTGTTTTGTTTTTTACTGAAACAACTTTGCTGGGGGAGATATTGATATGAGGGGAAAAAAACAGAGAAACAAAAAAAAAAAAGCAAGCAGTGTAAAATATCCAACTATTTCTGAATGGCAACAGAATATAGTCTCCACTTTGTTCAATGCTTACATTATCCATTTTAGTGTACACTGGTCATTTAGTCTCTTAGATTATTGCTTGGCGTCATGTGCTTTAAATATTGAATTCTGTCTTAAAGCAAATAAAATAGAGACCTCTGAGAAGTGTGCTAGCTCTGGACAATTGGAAGATCCTAATATTTGTCACAATTCAACCATTCATCAGCTTTATTACTTCTAAGACTAAGACTTTTACCAAACTTGAGAAGTCTATTAAAATTGTAGTTATAAAATAAATAATGTGTTGAGGACACTGCATTTTTTCTTGCACTGTCATGGCATCTGTTTCAGGGCTGCAACTTAAGGAGTTGCTCAGTCCCAAGATAGCCTTTCACTAAACCTCTCCACTGAGCAAGATTGTCCACTTACAATGGTATAGCATCACAACATGTGTCAGAAATTGCAGAAACTGTAACTCAAAGACTGTCCTTTGCAAATAGCCAGAGATCTCTTGTCAATAAGAAAGAAAAGAGGAAATGCATGTTCCCTAACAACACAGGATTAATTCAGACACACCAGCCTTGGCCAGACTGGCTTTCATTGTGTGACTGATATAAAGCCAAGGCTGAATCTTGTTTACAAGAACATTTACAGCAATACTTACCAATGACTGGGAGAAAGGGCAAGTCCACTTTGATTATAGAAGCTACTTCTTCAGAGTTCAATTTTATTTCACTTGATTCTCATTGAACATCAGTATATGCAAAGCTTTGTTATGTGTATTGTGGGGAGGAGAGGTATATAAAGATGAGTATAGAAACGCACAATTCTCACTGTAATGAAGTTTATAATTCTGAGCTTTGCCAGAACTGAATGTTGAAGGACCTGAACAAAATTATGGACTTTTATTATCCTATGTTTGGGGTCTGCAAGACAATGGTTGGATTCAGTGGTTCACTGGAAGGACTCATAAAACTCAGCAAAACTTTTATAACCTTGATGATGATTTATTACAGTGAAAGGATATAGATTAAAATCAGTAACAGAAAAAGGACATAGGATAAAATACAGGAGAGACCAGGCATGAGTTTTTACTTGTTCTTTCCCAGTGGGGACAGATGGACAATGCTTAATTCTCCCAGCAACAATGTGTGATAACATGTTCACAAAGTATTGCCAACAAAGGAAGCTCACCTGAGCCTTGGTGTCCAGGGTTTATTTGAGAAGGAGTTGTCATCTAGGCATGGCAGACTGCCAATATGGTTAACCTTACTCTAGCCTCTCCAGAGATCAAGTTGATATGATGGGGGCCTAAGGCCCCAGGTCTACTGCCATTTGCCAGGTATCCTCTGGTTCATGTACAGGTCAGATGGGGCTGTGAAACAGGCCTATGAAACAGGCCTAAGGCCCCCCTCATAAGTCACATTGTTAGCATGAAGTATCTTGTGTGGCCCAAGGCTCCCAGGTGACATTCTTATCAGGCAGGATATTCCAAAGGCTTAGAGGTTGTTCTCCAGGAGCCAAGTAGGGGCCAAATCTTTCTTTGAAATGTATAGGGTTTGAACGACTCAGACTTACTGAGACAATCCTTTACTATACACTGCCCAAAAGCATTCTTATTGTTAAAAAAAAAAATACACACTATAGATAGGTCTAAAGCACCATTTCCCATGTCAGTAGTATCTTTATAAAGGCAATGCTCATCTGGGTGCTATTCCTGGAAGCTCTGTTGTAGAGGGCATTGTGGCTGTCTCTTCAAACAGCTCTCTCAACTTGCTATGTAAAGGACACTTTCTGGAGGGTGGGCATAGGGGTCCACCATCTCCCATCCACCCAAGACATGGCTTCTCTTCTTAAGTCCTTACTAAATGTTTCTTTCTGAGAAACTGGATTTGCCAAAGAAATGGTCTCTCAGCTCTCTTGGCCTTTGAGGGTAGGTTTGCATAGACCCAGTTGCTCACTGCCAAACAGTAAATTGGAGCAAGGGCCAGTTACCTGGGATCTCCTTTAAGAGATATGTGAGCCTGCCAGTAGCTGAGAGATCAAGAAATGGGTAAAGGGAATAAGGCAACCATGGCGGAAATTCCAGGGTGGCCAGCCACTTCTATTTGGAATGGTGTGGCTCACCGTTTAGATGCTTGTAGACTACTGCGTGAGTCCACAAACATCTGAAGGGTGAGTGTGCTCTGAAAATGACAAAAGTTTAGAATGATTGTTAACCAAACTGAGAACCATACATCACACTGTGGTTAGGAAGGGATGCGAGCAGCCACTGCAGTGGGTTAGCTGGTTCTTTGGGCCACTCGTTTGGCAACAGAGGCCCAGCCAGCAGTGAAAGTGAAATTAAATGGCTAGAGGAGAACATGAGCCTTTACACTTCTCTCCTTGCCTCAAATCTGGTGGACAAAACCAAGGAGCAAGAAACAAAGTTTGAAATATTAGCATGTAGATTTGTCTATTTAGGGGAAGAACTGGAAATGACAAAAAATCAGAGCTATCATAACTAAGCCTGATTGGAATATAAAAAATATGGAATCTTTGGAAATATTACAAATAGGAAAATTTTGGTGTTATAGAGGTCATTGATAATGATGAGGGGATGAAGGGCATTGGCAAGCTTGCCTTCTCATGCAAAGGAAAGCTAAAGCTCAATACCTGCAGCAAAATGGGATCAAATGATACAGGAGACACTCACTACCAGGGAATATACTGCTGCAGAACTCTTAGAGATTGCAAAGACCTTTATGAAACTACCTAGGGAACCCTTCAACACTTAGATTGTCCAATAGTGGGACATAGTGGTTGATGGTATTTTCTTAGCCAAGAATAAAGCAGAAAAAATGAGAAACATCACCACCCACCCAGCCCTGCAGCAACACCTTGCTAATGCAAGGCAAACACAAGGGAATTATAGCTTCATGGACTGGATCATTCTAGATATAAGAGAGGTTGGGCCTAATGAAGGAGATTTACCAAGAGGGATGACCTCTTCACAGTCAATCAAAGAGACCTCAGGGGCTTCTTTGATAATTGGGACTGAGGCAAACCATCTATGCTCAGGTTTCCATGGGCCAGATAAGGCAAATTTTACTGCCCGGATGAAAAATAGATTGCCGCAGGGTACATGAAGAGAATGACATGGACCTTTGCTGTCTTTTTTGAGCTCTATAGTGGGACAAGACATATATAATGTGGGAGAAGCCATCACAGTTTTGGAAGAAAACAAGAAAGCCAGGGACAGAGTATGCTTGGTAATCTGACAAGGACTAACAAAGGGGAAAAAGAAAGCCCCACTAAGAGAAGACGAATGAAGGAGGAAGGAGAGTGACAAGTCAAACATAAGCAAATGTGGCATGATTTATTGGGAGCTGGAACACCCTGAGAAAAAAATAGACAAACAAACTAATGCTGCATTAGTAGCCTTACAGAGGGAATTAAAGCCTGAACTGCAGTTTTGTCTCTTCCCTTCTTCCCCTCCATTAGACAAAGAAGATGACTCAACCCCTTATTCTAATGCCCTGGCTTATCAAGGGTGCATCTCGCCCTGGCCCCAAGATTAGGAGTGGGGCCAAGGTCAACCCCACGTTCCAGCAATAGGACAGAATGTACTTTAATCCATGGAAATCCAGAAAGACATGCTGTCAGCGGGCCACCACTGATGGTTAGTAGGGCCTTAGGATCCCAATGAAAAGAACTTTAATACATCTAGGTATTGGAAAAGCTCCCCTTGCCCCATATATGGTATTTATTTCCTCTATTCCAGAAAACATTTTGGGCATGGATATTCTGTTAGGAAGCACTTTGCAAACTCCAGTGGGATAATTCAGACTGAAGGTATGTGTAGTAAAAGCATTCTCAGGAGAGAGGCAAAATGGGAACCCATACTACTCCCTGTCCCTAGTCAAGTTGTCAACATTAAATAATACAAACTGCTTGGGAGTCATGCTGACATAAGTGCAACTATTGAGGAACTGACAAGGGTGCATATTATCTGTCCAGCTCAAAGCCTATTTCACAGCCCCATCTGACCTGTACATGAACCAGAGGATACCTGGCAAATGGCACTAGACCTGGCAATTGAATAATGTTACAGTTCTTTGTTTTTTTGCTTTTTTTTTTTTTTTGGCTGGAGTGCATTGGTGCAATCTTGACTCACTGCAACCTCTGCATCTTGGGCACAAATGATCATCCTGCCTCAGCCTCCCAAGCAGTTGGGACTACAGGCATGTGTCAGCATGTCTGGCTAATTTTTGTAATTTTTGTACAGACTGGATTTCACCATGTTGCCCAGGGTGGTCTTGAACTCCTGGACTCAAGTAATCTGCTCACCTCTGAGAAAGGAGAAAGGAAGAAACAGGTCAGGCAGGCAGTTATGGTGAGTCCTCGGTTGAATTCTTTCAAGTAAAAGAAGAGCCTGCAGGCACAGGTAAGGGAACTTGCACAGGGGGCTTGCCTAAGACATGCCCATAGCCACACAGATAATAAAGGCTACACAGGTGACTTGCCCAGACTTGCCCACAATGGAAAATTCTGTACCCCAACACATGCACAGTATGGGGAACAAAGCAATATAGAGTAACTCAAGCTAAGGGCCCACATGTGCATTAGGAGAATGGGGTGGAGCTACCAGAAATTTGTATCATATGCAAATAAGATGCCAAGCCCTCATTGGTTTCTTACAAAAGCCTTTGTATTCAACTGTAAAAATGGCAACCCTCTTCTGGGCCCTCTCTCCATGGCAGAAAGTTTTCTTCTTTCGCTTTTTAAACTTTTGCTCCAACCTCACCCTTTGTGTCCACGCTCCTTAATTCTCTTGGTGGTGAGACAAAGAACTCCAGGTAATACCTCACAAAGAGAAACTGCTACATTGTGGTGCATTGGTGAAACCTTAACACCTCAGCCTTCCAAAGTGCTGGGATTACAGGTGTGAACCACTGTTCCTGGCCTGCAGTTCTTTTTTTTCTTTCTTTCTTTCTTTCTTTCTTTCTTTTCTTTTTTTTTTTTTTTTTTTTGAGATGGAGTCTTGCTTTGTCACCCAGGCTAGAGTGCAGTGGCATGATCTCGGCTCACTGCAAACTCCACCTCCTGAGTTCAAGTGATTCTCCTGTCTCAGCCTCCTGAATAGCTGGGATTTCAGGCATGCACTACCATACCTGGTTAATTTTTGTATTTTTACTAGAGACAGGGTTTCATCATGTTGGCCAGGCTGACCTCGAACTCCTGACCTCAGGTGATTTACCCACCTTGGCCTCCAAAAGTGCTGGGATTACAGGCATGAGCCACCACATCCAGACCCGGCCTGCAGTTCTTAATATTAGTTAAATAGTTGACAACATAGTATCTGCACTGAGGACACATCACACTGTCTCAGATTTGGCTAATGCCTTTTTTAACACTCCTCCATTGAACAATCACAAGACCAATTTGCTTTTCCCTGGCAAGTCTACTAGTGGACTTTTCACCTGTTGCCCCAGGGATGTATTCGAAATCCTACCATTTGTCAAGGAATAGTGGCTAGAGACTTGTCTTTTTTCTAATTCCTATCCTTTCTTTCTTCGTTTCATTATATTGATGACATTTTGTTAGCCTCTGAAGATTTTAATGTGTGACAGGTGTAAAAGAAAATGAAACCTTGGGACCCCAAACTCACTATGCCAAGGAGAAAGTTAGGACTGGGAACTAAGTCATGCAACACTGCCTTCCTTTCTTCCCCTAACCAGAGAGGTGTAACTTCACAACCCTCTGTCACAGCATTATACCTAAGCCAGGTTCCAACAATGTCCAGATAGTCTGCCTCACAAATTGCTTACAAGAAAATTCCTTGTTAGCCCTGAAATCATTCAAGATACATGTCCCCCTACAAAATCAGCACATGCCAATTCTAACCATGGGTCTGCAACCAAAGTTTAACTCCTGAAGATGATTTCTGTTAAATCTCACACTGACAGTATTGATAACAAACTTATCTAGCTTATCTTCCCAGGCACAGACCAAGGGCAAGACAATAAATCACTCCTCTGCCTACATTGAAATGGATGCATAATTAACTTCTTTTTCCTCTACTCCTTCTTTTCTTTCATTCTTTCCTTCTTTTTTTTTTTTTTTAAATGGTCGCACTCCAACACCCAGGCTGGAGTGCAGTGGCATGATCACAGCTCACTGCAGCCTCAACTTCCTGAGCTCAGGTGATTTTTCCCACCTCATCCTCCTGAGTAACTGAGACCACAAGCACATATCACCACGCCTGGCTAATTTTTGTGTTTTCAGTAGAGATGGAGTTTTGTTATGTTGCCCAGGTTGGTCTTGAACTCTTGGGCTCAAGTAATCTGCCCACTTTGCCATCTTAAAGTGCTGGGATTACAGGCATGAGCCACTGCTCCTGGCCTACTCCCTCTTTTCAAATGTTTACCTTATCTTATGTAAAACGTAGATTTACTTAGTGTTAACTAGAGCTTCACAAGAATGTAAATATCTGCCTCACTGCCTACTTTCCCTTTCTTTTTCCCTCCTGCTTGCTCTTTGTCCCTTAAACACTGAGTTCCCAAGCCCTCTTTGGAAAGCACAGGACACAGATGTTGCTGTGACTTGTGTTTTTCCCAGTGCTTCCTCAAATGTTGGCTCAATAAACATCTACTGATTGAGACATCTGCCTAACTTTTTTGGTTAACACAGAAA
Organism: Macaca mulatta; assembly: GCF_049350105.2. NCBI lineage: Eukaryota > Metazoa > Chordata > Mammalia > Primates > Cercopithecidae > Macaca > Macaca mulatta. The sequence goes on from NC_133422.1 coordinate 27,809,297, forward strand.
AGCCTTACAGCATTGTGTGTTCATCTATGGGAACAAGGATGGGTAATCAATCCTCAGAACATCCAGGGCCCAGGACCTGCAGTGAAGTTCTCAGGAGAAGACTGGTTTCATACCGGGTACAGTAATTGACAAAGTCTATATTAGTTTGTTCTCATGCTGCTAATAAAGACATACCTGAGACTTGGTAATTTATAAAGGAAAGAGGTTTAACTGACTCACAGTTCAGCATGCCTGGGAGGCCTCAGGAAACTTACAATCATGGCAGAAGGGGAAGCAAACATGTCCTTCTTCACATGGCAGCAGGAAGGAGAAGTGCCAAATGAAGTGGGAAGTCCCTTATAAAACCATCAGATCTCGTGAGAACTCACTCACTATCATGAGAACAGCATGGTAGAAACTGCCCCCATGATTCATTGATCTCCACCTGGTCCCTCCCATGACACATGGGGATTATGGAAACTATAATTCAAGATGAAATTTGGCTGAGGATACAGCCAAACCATATCAAAATCCAACGACTTCCAATTTAGAAAACAGTAAAAGAAATCCACACATGCGTGGGTCTTTTGGGCTATTGGAGATAACTTATTCCACACTTAGCCCCAATGTTTAAGACCACTTCTTTGAAATGGGACTATAGAATTATTAGAAATGGGACACACTGGGATTGGGACATACCTCAGCAGGAAGTTTGTGAACAGGCTAACGTGCTAGTACAGCATGCACAAGCCTTAGGTACCTCTTTAGAGGGTTCAGCTAGGACTTTGGATGTTACTGCTCCTCCTGAGGGTATGAATTGGGCCTAGAATTTTGGTCACAATTATGGAAAGGGGCTGAAACCAGATGCTCTCCCACTGAACAAGTGCCAGCAGTATTTAATGCTCTACCGCAGGTGGAACCATTAACAAGGACCCTTCTTGCATCTGTGAGAACAGGTCTACCAATCAAGGGATGGAGAGAAGGATTGTTTAAAAGACCCCCCTCTGCTGAAACCCAGACACCTATCTTGAATAAATGGCATGCCTATTTGCAACGATGAAGGGTTCTGGTAATGAGCTCATTAAACCCAGAACTGCATGCTATGTTAGGCTCTGTTACATATGAGCAACTGCTACTCAGATGCTTCTCCAGTGCCTGACACCATAAGAGAAGGAACATTACTCATCTGGATGATGCTTGGTACACAGATGGTTCTCGCAGGGGAAATCCCTGTATTTAAACTGCTGTGGCAATACAACCACCAACTGACACTATCTGGCTTGATACGGGTACAAACAGGGTAATGAATGGGCTGAATTGCAGACTGCTTGGTTATTAGTGACACATGAGTCTTGGCCCCTTGCCACCTGTACTGATCATCGGACTGTCTTTTAAGGTTTACCTATGTGGCTAGCCTAAAGGGAATGAGAAAAATAGGTAATTATGCACAGACTCATACAGGGCATGAACATGTGGCAAGACATATGGGAGAAGTTGCAACAACCTATGGCCTATTTAATTGTGTTTAAAGTGGCCCCAAACACAAAAGTCTCAGTTCTGGGAAATATGGAAGCTGACATCCTAACATCATGTCGGCCCAGGCCACTGAACAAGTGACCTAGGTATATAACAAGTGGTCACAGAAGTACAAGAGTAGCCTGGGAGATAGTCAAGGGGGCAGACTACCCTTAAAATATAGTAACCTCCCAACAGTTGTAACAGACTGTTTACCATGTTTGCGATTGTGTCCACATATGTGTCCTGCTTGATAGACCCCATCAAGCAGGACACATTTATAAGGCTGTCCACCCTGTCAAAGATTGGCAAGTGGATAGACAGGATCTCTCCCTGTAAGTCAAGGTAAAAAGTATGTATTGACCTGTGTAGATGCTGCTACTGGACTGTGCAAAGTTTTCCTTGTAAGCGAGCAAATCAAGCCAGTACTATTAAAGGATTAGGGGCTCTTGGTACTATGTATGGATATCCCTGGCACATTGACAGTGACTCAGGGACCCATTTTGCTGGACATGACCCTCAGGATTGGGCCAGGGAGCATGATATAGCAGGGCATTTTCATCTCCCATATAAACCCCAAGCAGTAGGGTCAATTGAGAGAACAAAATGGCCTATTAAAAGCACAAATTCAAACTTTACTGGGGAATCCTGTCTTGCATGGGTAGATGAATGTGTTATCTGCAGCCCTTATCTCTTTCAATTCAGCCAGAGGGAGGACATGTGCCCCTAATGACCAGTTGGGACAACTGACCCCCAAAGCCTACCACTGTGCATATATGGATAACTGACACAACAGCTTTGCTCCCAGACCTCATAGATAACCAGCCTACTTTGCACATGAAGATGCCAACGGACATAGTACAAGGGAGGGGACACTCTACTGGGGCTTAGAATAGCAAATACCCCCAGTCTGGAGAGACTATTTCCTGCCAGAGAGTAGAGAGTACCTTGGACAGTTAGAGTGGTCACCACTGACCTTACTGAGCACCAGACCTATGGTCACGTGCTGTAAATGTTCAGAAGAAATACTCACACCCTATGGCATGGTGGTGGGTTCCTTGGTATGGTGAACTCCCAACTAAATTACTCCAACTACAGTTGCTAACATTTTATCCTCTAAGCAACATGTATGGTACACTGCTCCTTTGAAAAACACAAGAGCTGCATCTTTGTTAATGACCCTCAATAAAGCAACTAATGTAATCCTAACAGATGGAGACCTTCCCTGCCAGTACCCACTGTTTGTTTCTTTTCATCTTTAGTTGTTATGTTCTGTCACCACTATTACCAGCTGTCGCCTATGAAGCAAACCTTTTCCTACAAAGGGCCAAGACTATGCTGGTGGCTCACAGAAAAACACCTGTTGGGTATGCAGTCTCATGCCACTCTCTATTGTTTCTGGCCTACAGTGTTGGGTAGTTCCCTTCCAAGGATGAGAGAAAGAATATCAGGAATATGTTATGGCTTTCCACATTTACATGATGGTATTGAATACAATGTGACTAGAGATAAAATAACCTAATGCCCCATTAATACTATTCTTTCTGAGAAGGGACATGGGAGGAGTTTTTCTGTCAATGAAAATAACTCAGTCTCCACCTGTAACACTTCAGTTAAAGAATGAAATGACCTGATACTGCAATGATATAACCCAAATATAGGATGAATTTATTTGATTAACTATCTTTTGGCCAGCCTAGTCAACTTGTCCCCCCGTGTTGGAAACAAAAGAGTAATTCTAAAGCTATCTGTCCAAATAGGACAAGGGATATAGGATGGCCACCAAGAGACAGATGTTTATATATTATAATATTAAAAGTATGGATTGGCATGCTACAGAATGGGTAATATATCCAGGCATCTCTTGGTTGGCCCACATGGAACTTCCTGGATGCATGGCACAAATTAATATGTTCTTGCGGTTACACATGGGTGCAAAGTCAGATGGTTCACACTCTTTCAAAGCCTAGGAATTTCCCTCATTTAGAATCTGATTGGGCCCAATCTGCTTTCTATTGGTATGACAACTTAGTCTCTATTTTCTTTCCTCAACTGGACATTAAAGATGTTATTCAGCATGTGGAAGCTCCAACAAATTATACAAATAAAGCTTTTAATAATAGCCACATGAGAATCTCTCTCTGAAACACAGAAGTAACTCTCATGAGAAAGTCTGTTCTCCAAAATCACATGGCTTTAGACATGCTCACTGATACACAAGGGGGACTTGTGCAATCAAAAAATGAATGCTATGTTTATATTCCTGATGAATTGGATAATATCACTAAATTAATGACTGATATGAAAACCCAAAATAACCACTCTTTCAGACCAAACTCCTCTTTTCAATGATTGGTTTTGGGCTGGTTTGGATGAAGCTAGTTCTTTGTTTAGGTATTATATGTATATGTTGTTTACTGCCTTGCTTTGCCTTTACTGTTGTAGTGGCAGCTCCAATGGAGCCAATACACTATTGCTAAAGCTATACAATATCAAGCATCCTCCATCTAGGTGCAGAGACTATGCCAGAGGAGGAGGGCACGTGAGATTGTAAGGGCCGGTTTTCAGGGGTGGAGTATAAGAGAATAGCCTGTTGTATGGCAAGAGTGATACTACCTTGAAGCGAAACTGTCATAATGACCAATGTTTGACTCCTATAGACCAAGTGTTCTGCAGCAAGGTCAAGAAACAAGGCCTGCAGCATAGATAACCCCTCATAAAGACCTTACCTGGCTTTTCCACTAGTCATGAGTTTTGCAGAGGGTCTGAGACATGACCAGTTGCACATTTCACTAAAACAAATTGCTATGTAAAAAATACTTTCTGGAGAGTGGGTACAGGGATCCACCATCTCTCAGCTTCCCAAGACATGGCTTCTTTCCATAAGTCCCTGTTAAATGTTTCTTTCTGAGAAACTGGATTTGTGAGTCTTTTTCTTCAGCTTCTCAGCAAACTCAGCCTTTGGGGGTAGGTTTGCATAGAGTTGCTCATTGTGGAACAGTCAACTGGAGCAAGTGTCAGTTACCCAGGCTCTCCTTGGAGAGAGATGTGCCTCTTTATGGAACAGGAATTAAAAGAAATTAAGGAGTGTGTAAGCAAAAACTCAGTTGTATATAAGAAAACCCAATTCCCCCTGAGAAAGAGAAAGAGCTGGAGTCCTTTAAAAATTAACTGCCTGTTTTTCTGTGGCTAGTGAGCCTTATCTCTCCTCCTTTCCTAGGCATTGTGAAAATCCTGTTGCCCTAGCTGTGCAGCTGCAAGGTCACTAGACAGATAAACTCAAGTTGCAAAACATGTTCTTCCTTGAAAAGTAAGAAATGATGTAATGCATGTCTCAATTGATTGAATAACTGCCTTTGTTTCTCACTTCCGTAGTATGCTTCCCCCTGCACAGATCTCTCCCTGCCCCATGAAATGCTTAAAAGGTAACTTAACTCTTTGTTCAGGGCCCAGTCCTTTGGATGCTAATCCGACTGGGCCGGTGCACCTGAATGATTAATAAATATCCTCCTAAATCCCATCGGTCTCTCTAATTCCTTAAAAATCCCGCAACACTTACACTAAAAAGAGCCATTGCTAAGTGATTTTACTGCCTCTTAGAAAGTTCAGTCTTAAGGGCTGCGGTTCCCAGAGTGGGAGACTATGTCAAACTGCAACTCATGGTGCCAGCACATCTTGACGAACACAAACCACTGTTTTGTACTTCAGATCATTCTGATGTTGATACTATGCTTTGAAACAAAATGTCAGAAGGCTTGGGAATGATAGTAAGAGGAGTTTAAACATAAATAAATCTAAAAAAATTTTTTTTAAATAAGCAAAATGCTAGGGGTCACTGAGGAGCAAGGGCAAGGCCATCAACAGTAAAAATGGCGCCCAAATACAGAGAGCAGGCTTGTAGTAGTCTCCTTGTTCAGGAGCCCAGAAATTCTATAGCTTATCTCTATGGAGGTGCCTTTCCATGATGTCAGTGTGTTGATGTGTCATTGCTATCCACAAGTCTGGAAGAGCAGTCTCTGCTGTTGTACCAGATCATTTGTCCCTCTTACCAAAAGGACTCCTATTAAACAAGCCTCCATCCCACTCCTTCAGGATAATAAAATCCCATACTTATCAGAAAGTGGATGGGAAACAATTGATAAGGTACCTATACTGTGCCAGGAACTGTGTTAGGTGCATTCACCAACATTTTTTAAAAATTTAATCCTGATTTAATTGACTTGGAAAAAGCCCAGCTTAAATTGGATATAAGGAATGTGGCCTGGAAATAAATTAACCAAGGAATTCAGTCTTCACAAGCCATTGGGAGGACAGCTGTCTGCCCTTAAAAAATGCTTTTTGTTAAGAAATGACAGTTTTGTCCCAGCATAATCGTTCATTTCATTCATTCATTCATTCATTCATTCACTCAACAAACATTGACTGAATGCCTTCTGTGTGTCAGCTTTCAGTGGGCAAAACAGAAGTCCCTACCCTGTGGAGCTCATATCTTAGCACTGTGAGAAGGCATAACAGATTGACAAGTCATATGACATGTGAGGAGGTGCTAAGTGAGATGAAAAAAAAATAGAAATTAGTAAAGAGGTTTGGGAGTGAGGGGTGGGTTGGTTGCAATTTGACATACAGTAGTCGAGATATCCCTCACTGAGACAGTGACACCTGAGGAAAGACTCGAGGCAGGTGAGGGAGAAGCCGGGTGGAGAGCTGGGGAAGAGCCTCCCAGGCAGAGGCAAAGGCCCTACTGTCAGGGATTGCTTGATTTGTTCAAGGGACAACACAGAGGCCAACATGACTTGGCATGGAGTGAACAAGGGGGAGAGTGACCAGGGGAAGGTGAGAGAGGTAAGAATAGGAAGGGGACATCAGAAAGGGCCTTAGCCACAGCCATAAGACCTTGACATGGAGGGCACTGGAGGCTTTAGACTGGAGGAGTGACATGATCAATATCACCTTTAACAAATTCACTCTTGGGTCTTGTATTAGTCTGTTCTCAGGTTGTGAATAAAGACATACTTGAGACTGGGTAATTTATTTATTTATTTTGAGACTGAGTCTCACTCTGTTGCCCAGGGTGGAGTGCAGTGACGCCATCTCGGCTAACTGCAACCTCCGCCATCTGGGTTCAAGTGATTCTAGTGCCTCAGCCTTCTGAGTAGCTGGGACTACAGGCACATGCCACCGTGCCTGGCTAGTGTTTGTTTTTTTTTAGTAGAGATGGGGTTTCACCATGTTGGCCAGGCTGGTCTCAAACTTCTGACCTCAAGTGATCCACCCGTCTTGACCTCCCAAAGTGCTGGGATTACAGGCATGAGCCACCGCACCCAGTCCAAGACTGGGTAATTTATACAGGAAAGAAGTTTAATGGACTCACAGTTCCACATGGCTAGGGAGGGCTTACAATCATGATAGAAGATAAAGGAAGAGCAAAGGGATGTCCTACATGGCAGCAGGTAGGAGAGAGAGCATGTGCAGGGGAACTCTCCTTTATAAAACCATCAGATCTCATCAGACTTATTAACTACCATGAGAACAGCATGGGAAAGACCCACTCTCATGATTCAGTTACCTCCCACCGGCTGTCTCCCACAACACACGAGAAAGATGGGAGCTAGAATTCAAGATTAGGATGGGGACACAGCCAAACCATATCAAGTTTGGTTTTTGAAATAGGCTCAAAAAAAAAAAGAAGCCATCCAGCTGGAGTGCAGTGGCTCAATCACAGCTCACTGCAGCCTCAACCCCTTGGGCTCAAGCCATCCTCTCATCTTGGCCTCCCAAAGTGCTGGGATTACAGGTGTGAGTTACCTTGCCTGGCCATGAGCACTTTTAACACAGTGTTCTCACTTGTATTAGAACTGTTTATGGCTGGGCACAGTGGCTCACGCCTGTAATCCCAGCGCTTTGGAGGGCCGAGGTGGGCAGATCACAAGGTCAAGAGATTGAGACCATCTTGGACAACGTGGTGAAACCCTGTTTCTACTAAAAATATAAAAATTAGCTGGGTATGGTGGCACGCCCCTGTAGTCCCAGCTACTTGGGAGGCTGAGGCAGGAGAATTGCTTGAACCTGGGAGGCAGAGGTTGCAGTAAGCCGAGATCCTGCCACTGCACTCCAGCCTGGTAACAAAGCAAGACTACGTCTCAAAAAAAAAAAGAACTGTTTGCATATAGAGGCCTCCCCAGTACATAGTCTATTGGAGAACTTTAGGCATTCACTCATTCAGCCCAGATTTACTAGCTTTAGCTATGTGCCCAGCATTCTGAAAAGAACTAGGAACACAAACAGAAAGAACAAGGCAGACGTACCCAGCCTTTATGAACTTACATTCTGTAAAGACGTTAAAGAAACAGATGGAGCAATGAATAAAATGGCTGCATATTGGAATGAACCTCTGAAGGGCACGAACAAGGCCTGAGGTTAAGAATGTGTGTGTGTGGGGGGGCGTGTATTAGGGTTCTACTGAAAAACAGAATCAATAAGATGTGTATAGATATAAAAAGACATTTGTTTTAAAGAACTGGGTCATGTGATTGTGGAGGTTTGGTGAGTCCAAAGTCTCATGGGAGAGGCTGGCAGGTCGGAGAATCAGGAAAGAGTTGCAGTTTGAGTACTGTTTGAAAAGACTTATTCTGAGCCAAATATGCGTAACCACTGGCCTGTGACACAGCCCTCAGGAGGTCCTGAGAATATGTGCCCAAGGTAGTCAGGGTGCAGCTTGGTTAAATACATTTTAGGGAGGCATGAGACATCAATCAAATACATTGGAGAAATACATTGCTATGTTCCAGAAAGGTGGGACATCTTGAAGCAGTGGGGGCTGGTGGGAGGTGGGGGTGAGTTTCCAGCTTACAGGTAAATTTTTCTGGTTGACAATTGGTTGAGTTTACCTAAAGACCTGGAATCAATAGAAAGGAATGTCTGGGTTAAGATAAAGGACTGTGGAGACCCAAGTTCTAATTTGTAGAGGAAGCCTTCAGGCTTCAGTGAGAACAGGTTGTAAAATGTTTCTTATCAGACTTAAAGTCTTGTGTTGATGTTAATGCCAGAGAGGTATGAGGAGGCATGTCTGACCCCCACTTCCCATCATGGCCTGAAACAGTCTCTCATGTTAAATTTTAAAAGAGCCCTGACTGAGGAGGAAGTCCATTCAGATGGTCTGGGAACCTCAGAACCTTATTTTTGGTTTACAGTCCAAAGACAGTCTGCAGCGGAACCAGGAAGAGCCCACATTTCGTATGAAGTTGAAGGCCGTCTGCTGGGGAACTCCTCTTTGTTCAGGGGAGATTGACCTTTTGTTTTGTTTAGGCCTTCAACCGATTGGATGAAGCCCAGCCACACTAGGGAAGGCAAACTACTCTACTTAAAGACCAGTGATTTAAATACAAACCTCACCCAACAACAATCTTTCAAAGACATCCAGAATAAAGTGACCAAATATCTTGGCGCACTGTGGCCCAGCCAGCTGGACACATAAAATTAATCACTGCAGGGGTTTGTCCAGTAGAGCAGGTGACTAGGAAGGTTACTCTGCGCAGCTGATATGTACACTCAGATCTAATGGGTGAACAGAAATTAGGCATGCAAATTGAAGGGACGACATTCCCAGCAGAGCACATTGGCCTGTGTCACACCTTCTCTCAAGCTAGATCTCCCTTCCTGCTATCACCTGTCGTCAAGGTCAACAAAAAGCGAAAGGTAATGACAGCTGCTCTTTGGTGGAATCAAGTTTGTGGCGTCAAGTGGCAGGGAGTCAGTTCCTTTTCTATTCAGGATATAGGCTTTTGCCAAGTTGGACACCAAGGCAGGTTTCTAAGGAAAGCAATGGGAAAACGGCAAATCTCACGAATTCCACAGAATATAATTAAGACCTTGAGAACTCACCCAATTATTTCCTGGAAGTCTAAAATTATAGACTATGCTTGACAGGGATCCAAACTATTTCCAGAAAGGCAGTGCCTGTTGTCACATGAGGAGTCCCCCGATGCAGACCCATTTGCACTGAGCAGGCAGGATGATTCCTCACCCTGGCTTTTGGTTCATCCTCTACAGCTCCTGAAGCCTCTGGTTCAGACATACTGGATCACAGATTTGCCTTACTCTGTTCTATTAAGGTTTCAGAGCTCAAGGGAAACAGAACAAAACAAAATCCTACGAAACACACTTCCTTCTTCCATGTACCTCTGGGTTTGACTATGTACCGTTCTTTCCCTGTCTGGTAGTGACCAGGGACCAGGGCATACTGGCTGTCCTCAGCTGACTCTTTAAGCTTCAGCTCCAACGTGCTGGCTTCTCTTTGATTGCTTTTGTGTTTTGTAATGTTAAAGTTTCCTTCTCTCTCAAGTGAGAAGCTGACTGACAGCTTTGGGGCTAACCAAAACAGGGTAATGATTTGCCTTTCTGGTACGTGTATATAGTGAAAATGTGTGCCTTCTTCCTTTGACTCCCTGCTCTAAGAATTTTCCTTTCTTCTTGCTCCCTGTCAAGGGAGACACAAAACATCTCTGTGAAAGAAGTATAAAATGCTCTGTATTGTTTCCCCCCAATCTGACTGGGTTTCTTTAGCGTTCTCTTTAGAAGAAGTACGTCTTTGTCTTCCTCTCTTTCCTCAGGCTAGGGGTTGACAATTAGATTCCAGTAACTCAACTTTCACGTGTAAATCTATTCACCAGCCAGATTGTATTTAATAACAGAGCCAGAAACTGGCCCTAAAGACAGAGGAGCTTGTATGGTTTGAAAATATTTGCATGAATAGTTTAAATTCTGGCAAACAGTTCAGGCATCCAGATAGATCACAGGGAATATATTCTCTGGTTGCATGTTGACTCCTAGGGTATAATAAATCTAAAACAGAGGTCACAGTACTCCTTTTGCCTTTTCTGAAGTAAATATAATCATAGTAATAGCTCATATCTGTAGCACTTACTATGTGCCAGGCATTATTCTGAGACTACAAGGATTACCCCCATTGAATCCTGACAGCCTTATGAGATAGGGGCTATTATCCCTATTTTCAGATGAGAAAACTGAGCTACGAGGAGCTTAAGAACCTTGCCTAAGGAAATGGTGGAAACTCAGAGAGTGGCCCACAGTCTACTACAAACATTTAAAAATAAACATCAAAATGTTATAAAGGTTACCCTCTCAAACCAGGAAACAGTCTCTGCCATGCTCTTGTCATGGTGGCCTTGAATGAAGGCTTTCTGGGCCTGTTCCTGCTAGTGGCCAGGTCTTAAGACAGGGGGCCCATTGGAATAGCTTTTGGGATTAGGTCCCTTTTCTGCATCAGGATTCAGGCAGAACCCCAGAGGCATGTGAACCCACACACTCTTATCTGCAGAAAGCAAATCTTTTTACTTTGAGAAGTGCCTGGAGCAGAGCTTCTCCAACAGTGAGGTGCAGAAACATCACCTGGGAGGCAGGTAAAGTACCAGTTCTGACTGGGTGGGGTTGCGGTGGAGCCTGAGGTTCTGCTTGTCTGATGGGCTCCCAGGTGCCACTACTGCTGCTGGCCCACCAGAATGAGAGGGAATGACCTAGAATAATTGCTTCTTGAGTATACTTGTTGGCTTCAATGTTTCAGCTACAAGGAACTTTTCTACCAAGTTAGGTATTCTATATTTAAGCACATATTGGATCTAGTTCCCACTTACTGCTTCACTTTCAGTTACTGGAGTAGAAGACATTTTCCATTTGGGAGAATGTTCTAGGTGAAGTGTGTCACCTAATATATTGTGTGTTGAAGCCCTAGCTTTCAGTACCTCAGAATCTGACTATATGTGGATATAGAGCCTTTAAATTAATTACAGTGGGGTTATTGGAGTGGAACCTAATCCAATCTGACTGCAGTCCTTAAAAGAAGAGGCAATCTGCGCTTGCATCTAGACACCAGGAATGTACATGCACAGAGAGATGGCCATGTGAGGACACAGGGAGAAGACAGCCATCTACAAGTTGAGGAGAGAGAGAACGCAGGAGGAAACAACCCTGCTGACACCATGATCTCAGCCTTCCAACCTCCAGAACTGTGAGAAATAAATTTCTATTATTTAAGCCACCTTGTCTTTGGAATTTAGTTATGGCAGCCTGAGCAGACCAAGGCAGAGCGTACCTATGATCTAAACCTCCCTCCCATGTCTGAGGAACCTGGTGCTGTGTAAGTGTGGCCATAAAGCAGGGCTCTATCTTCTACCAGGAAAGCTGAAAAGACCATGATTGCTTTTTCTGCCCCTTAGCAGCTACAGAGGGACCATGTGGTCAAAGCTTGACCCATTGTGGGCTCTTCCAGGGACTGTGAATTTAGAGTGAGGTGCACAAACAAGCCAGAGCAGCTCAGATATGTTCTGGCGGCAGTATGGTTCCCTTTGTCCAGGGACCATGGCGATGTAGCAGTGAGGGAAGCCAGTATCCAGTGGTGGTAAGGCCACTGCCGAGTGCCAGGGCAACGTGGAATGTTCAGGGGCAACCATGTTCAGGGGCAACCGTGTGCCAACAAGCCTGTCCTAAGGCATGACCTAGAAGGGGTTAGTGCCTTGATTCCCTTTGTTTTTTGCCTCTTCCAAGCCTGGTTCTCCAGGCTTCCTAACAAATCTCTCTGTTCCCAAAGGCTTTCCAATAAATTTCTCTTCTGGTAAGCTAGCTGGAGTTGATTTCTATTCTTTTGAAACCAAGAACTCTGGCTTATATGGTCATGAAGATTTGGGATAATCGACCTTGTTTTCCTGCTTAAACATTCTTCATCTGAAATTCTTTTTACTCATCTGTGTTCAATTGTTGCCCCATAAAAAGCAGAGTAATATTGTTTTCTCTGTTTTCCATCTTTACTATATTCAAATAGAGACTGACACTGTGGCTGCTTTGTCTCTCACATCCTGCCTAGGGTAATCATGTTCATCCTTCTACCTGGGGTGTACTGAGGTATACTTAGATGGTAAGTCTTGAAAGACAAAGTAGTAAATATAAGAAGCTATATTCACTCATTTCAGCTTGAACTCATGACTCTGATGACATGCGGCTTTCCAGGAAAATGTCTTGAAGACAAAACAGAATAGAGCACATGGCTCCCACATCTCTTGTCTAAGTCACTATATTCATTAAAAAATAAAGGATCTTAGTCCTTGCCTTTTCCTACACATAAGATAACATCTGGGCCGGACTCAGTGGCTTACACCTGTAATTCCAACACTTTGGGAGGTGGAGGCAGGTGGATCACTTGAGGTCAGGAGTTAGAGACCAGCCCGGCCAACATGGTGAAACCCTGCCTCTACTAAAAATACAAAAATTAGCTGGGCATGGTAGTGCAAGCCTGTAATCCCAGCTACTTAGGAAGCTGAGGCATGAACCCAGGAGGCGGAGGTTGCAGTGAGCCAAGATCATGCCACCGCACTCCAGCCTGAGTGATACAGCGCAAGACTCCATCTCAAAAAAAAAAAAAAAAAAAAGATAACATCTGACAGGGTTAGTGATTATTTCTCTGTAGTCTATAACTAGATGTACTCTTTTACCCAAACTTTGACGTGATTTTACATGTACTTAATCTTCACCACCTGTATATAAACCGTTAACTGAAATACATTGGAGAAGTCTGACAGAACATCTCTGAAAGACTTCTCCTGAGCTTTAGGCCTTGGTCTATAATTGTCAGTAAGATTTCTGAATAAAACTAACTTTAATCCTCTAAAAGTGTGATTATTTTTTTAAGTAGAAAATAATGGTGACCACAAAAGGACTCAAGAATAGACTGCCCAGGATCATCTGAAACATTGTGGGACCTGGTGCCTTGCTACCAGCTTAAACCCTTTGAGCCCCTCTGGCTCTTCCACAGTTGCAGATGAGCAGATGAGTTTCTCCTAAGTCTCAGACCTCCCACTTGATTGATGATTCTTGCTTTTTTTCAGCTAATTGCTCTCACTCCTTGACAAAGGCATCTTGAGGCTTTTCATGTCTTTGAGAAAGAAAATTCTTTTAGTTGAAAGATAAAAAAATGAGTGACTTAATGTATAACACATAGTGAGCCTATGCTTGCAAATATCTCCCTTGATGGGAGAGGTTTACTAAAGGAAATTCAATATTGAAATGGTCAAAAATGGAATTCTTAAACATTAAGGCATGCCAGGTTTTCCAGGACTCCAGATGGCTACATATTATGGCCCGTTCTTGTGCATATTTTAAACCAATGAGCAAATTACATCAAGGAAAATTTGGAACTCAAATTATCATTATTGAAAAATTCATTTTAATTGTAAAGTTAAAATGCAGAGTCTTCTAAGTCTTCTATCTCATGCCTACTTTGAATCTGATGACTTTTTTACCGATGCTCAAATAAAAACACACTCTTTAAGATAGTACTAATTCAAGCTACTTGGAGATTTTGTTTTTCTTATACAATTCAGTCATTTTAAGCTAAAATGTAAACATTGAAAATTTAACCATAAACTCACTTGAAACTGAAAGGAAAAAGGTGGTAAAGAGGTTTTTAAACCAAACTTCCATGAAAATGCTTTGCCCACAATTTTGGCTGACAGCCTTCATTAGGTTACCCATCAGGACAAATAAAGTTCAGCCATGTGAACAGGTCCTTATTTTGTCAGAAATATAATTTATATCCAGACATCTTTTATAAACCAGTGAGTTTGTGTTACTGTGTCATCACCAAAATTCTAAGAATGAATACTATAAGATCTTCATTTCTATGTGTGCATATGTGTTTATGTACGTGTACACATATTATGTTATAGGTTGTATACATGGTATCAAATTGACTTATAAATGAATTAGCTTGTAAATTAGCAAGCCCAAATATTTTCCAAGTTCATATGACTTAAGTAAATATTTAACAAATATGCTGGTTAAAATTATTGGTAAAATAATAATAGAAATGTCTTCAAAATTGTCAACATACATTTTCTTTCCTAGGTTTACTGGTCAGACAGTTTTATATATGTCTCTAATAAATGTTTTAAGATGTCAGGGTTTGACATGAAGACTATAAACTCAGCCCAAAAGAGAATGATCTTAGTGTAATTTTTGATAAATAAGACTAGTTGAATATTTTTGATTTAATTAAAACAGCTAAATCTTTTGAGAAAAATATCTGTATTTTTCACTTCATGGTTTTTACTTAGGTGAACATCTGATATTCACAAGCTCTAAAAATGGTTAACAAAGAGATAACATAAAATGATGACTAGCTTAGTCTAATATCTCAGTTCTCATAAGTAATCTAGGTAAACTGTCAAAAAATAAATCAGTTAAATAAACGTAAATGGGGTAAATATTATAAATAAACTTTTCATGTGATTTGAAATCTTAAAGTTATGTTAAATAATAAATACTCATTAAATGCCTGGATCATTTTTAATTTAAAAAATTATGTTACATATGTTTACATATTTAAAATTATGTTACATATGTTACATATTTAAAAAATTATGTTTCTAGGCCAGGCATGGTGGCTCATGCCTGTAATCCCAGCACTCTGGGAGGCCAAGGTGGGTGGATCACAAGGTCAGGAGATTGAGACCATCCTGCTTAACACAGTGAAACCCCGTCTCTACTGAAAATACAAAAAAAATTAGCCAGGCATGGTGGTGGGCACCTGTAGTCCCAGCTACTTGGGAGGCTGAAACAGGAGAATAGAATGAACCTGGGAAGCGGAGCTTGCAGTGAGCCAAGATCGTGCCACTGCACTCCTGGGTGACAGAGTGAGACTCCACTCAAAAAAAAAAAAAAAAAAAAATTATGTTTCTAAAAATGGTTCTCTTTATAAAATACTAATATATGACAGACAATTCAAGATTTCTTGCCTCCAAAGTTTTCACTAAAATTTAAGGTTACCGAGAGTTAAAAATCCTAATTAATATGTATAGTACCATATATAGTATATGTCAAAAAGTGAAATGTGTTTTTTATGAGAAAAATTATTTGAAATGGCATACAAATGTGATCTTTATTAAGAAAAGGAATAATTTTGTCTAATTCAGAGGTTATTAAAAGTATTTATTAAACAAGATAGAAAGGAACCAGTAAGTAGGAGAGAGAGATGTGAAAAAGTTATAGATATGAAGATATATTTGTTTGTAAGGAAGGTTAAAGAATAAAGAGAATAATTTTTGTCTGAGACAAGAATGTTGTTTGGTAAATTTTACTTGTCCTAAAGTAAAATGATTGATTATTTAAGAAAGAAGTATAGGACAAAGCAGAAAGTTCTGTAAGCATTTTTAAATGGCCTACATAAGTCATAAGGTTTGTAAAAGGATAATTTATGAAAGTAATTTAATATATTATTAAGTTGGCTCTAATTAAAGGAAAATTACTTATATCAGTATTTCTAAAGATTGAGCTTTGATATTAAAAATGCACTAATATAAAACTAAATATTTTGGTTCTCTATGATAGAACGATGCTTTTTAAAAGTATTAATTTGCTGTTAGTAAAATTACAAAAGTTTTCAATTTTTAATTATGATAACTCTCTCCTTTAGTTTTTTTTTTTTTTTGCCAACTCCTGTAACTTTTTTCCCTCTTGTTCCATCTCTGCTGTTGTGGCCTGATAATGAAACATTTATCTTGAAGGTCAAAAAAGCATTTTTGTTCAGTATAAGCTGATTCTTTGCTCTTGGCTTTTCTTGATGTGTCTAAATTGTTCCATGTGACCAAAGAACTCTCCATACTGTTACTAAAAGCCTTGTGCTCTCCTTAAGGTACTAGTTTCCTTATTTATATTCTTCTATAATATAGTGTTCACTCACAACCCTGGACACACTCTGTGTCTGATTAAATTTAAGTCCCTTTTCATCAGATTTAGCTTCCAGGTAATTTAAATGGGTTTCTCATAAGGAGAAGCAATCACACTGCAGGATGTTTTTTGGTTTGTTTGTTTGTTTAGTTATTTATTTTTTAACCTATTTAGTAACTGGCTTAAATAACAAAGATGTTACATTTTACCAAGATAATTCCTATACTGTCTTATTAGGTTTTTGATTACTTAGCAAAACTGAATTCTAAAGGGGCTAAAGTTTTTACATTCATGTAACTGTTTTTTTGTTGTTGTTTTGTTTTTTTTTTTTTTTTTTTGAGATGAAGTTTCTATCTTGTTGCCCAGGCTGGAGTGCAATGGCATGACCTTGGCTCACCACAACCTCTGCCTCCCAGGTTCAAGTGATTCTCCTGCCTCAGCCTCCCGAGTAGCTGGGATTACAGGCATGCACCACCACGCCTGGCTAATTTTGTATTTTTTTTTTTTTTAGTAGAGACGGGGTTTATCTATGTTGGTCAGGCTGGTCTCGAACTCCTGACCTCAGGTGATCCAACCGCCTCAGCTTCCCAAAGTGCTGAGATTACAGTTGTGAGCCACTGCGCCCAGTCACATTTATGTAACTTTCTTTATTGCCTTTGAAGTCTTTTGGTTATCACTCTGGTTAAATAAATAACTATTATTTTACAACTAACTGTAATTCTGTTTTGATCAAATGTATTAAAACTTTTGACATCTTTTGTAGGTTTCCCCAGGAAAAATCCTAAATTAAGTCTTTTTGGATTAAATGATTAGACTTATTTGGTAAATTTTGGGAGCCATTTTCAAATAATAAATGATACTAGATTTTCTTTCAGTTACATTTATGTATGAGTATGTTATTGATACAAATGTTATAAAAATTATATAAATTCATAAAATCTAATATGTTATTTTAGTCAGTCACATTTTGATAAGTTAAATCTTTTCTAAAGTTATATATATATATATGAATATATTGTTAATGTGAGTATTCTAAAGATTGCATGAAACTTATAAAAGTTCAGTGGTCCTGATGTAACACTGTCAGTCATGATTCTGGTTCTTATCTTAAAATGCTACATATGATAAAAATAACTAGATTTCCTTGTCAATTGAAAACTTTCATCAGGTTTTAACCATGACTAAATTTTGCCATGCATAGTTATTGTTATGAATTCTTCTCTCCAAACATTTGCAATTAGCACAAAATTGCCTTTCATGGAAAAGTTTCTAATAAATATGGGTACAAAAAGGAAAAAAAAAAAAAGTACAATTTGGGCGTGGTAGTTCATGCCTGTAATCCTAGCACTTTGGGAAGCTGAGGTGAGCAGATCATTTGAGGCAAGGAGTTCAAGACCAGCCTGGCCAAGATAGTGAAACTCTGTCTCTACTAAAACTACAAAGAAAAAATTAGCCAAGTGTGGTGGCAAACGTCTGTAATTCCTGGTACTTGAGAGGCCGAGGCATGAGAATCACTTGAACCTGGGAGGCAGAGGTTGCAGTGAGCTGAGATAGTGCCACTGCACTCCAGCCTGGGTGACAGTGCGAGACTCTGCCTTAAAAAGAAAAAATGCAAATGTATGTTCTGGTTTTGTTAAATGACTATCATTTTCCTCAATCTGTGTAACTCGCATTGATGCTATTATGTATGTATTCATATGTATAATCTGTAGTATCCTTGTAATAATGAGATATTGTGTTAGGTGCAGAAAAGGGTAACGGCAGGAAAAAAAAAAAAAGAACCTAGATCATGCTAACGAGAAAAATAGATGTGATCTGAAGCATGTTTTCCAATGATTAGGAAAGTATTATGCTGGACCCGATGCTTATACATTGCGACTACAACTGAAGATTAGCAACCTGCATAGGAAAGAGCCTTCCTAGCTATGTGGAACAATTGACATTGGACCTGTCAATGTAACTGAATGGTTGATGAGAACTTGTGAGACAAAGTCACAAACATAAGAAGCCTTGTTTGCTCATTTCTCTTTGAACCCCTGACTTTGTGATGAAATCTAGCTCCTCCGAATAATGCTTTGAAGACAAAATAGGATAGAGCTCATGGCCGCACATGTTGCTTGCCCGAGTCATTGTATTTCTTTTCTTTTTTTTTTTCGTACTTTAAGTTCTAGGGTGCATGTGCACAACGTGCAGATTTGTTACATAGGTATACATGTGCTGTGTTGGTTTGCTGTACCCATTAACTCGTCATTTACATTAGGTATTCTCCTAACGCTATCCCTCCCCCAACCTCCCACCCCACAGGCCCCAGTGTGTGATGTTCCCCACCCTGTGTCCAAGTATTCTCATTGTTCAGTTCCCACCTATGAGTGAGAACATGCGGTGTTTGGTTGTCTGACAGGTCATTATATTTCTTAAATGATAAGTGACCCTAATCTTTGCCATTTCCTATATATCTGATGAAGTTAATGATTATTTCTCTATAGTCTATAACCAGAGGTACTCTTGCACACAAACTTTGATGTGGTTTTGCATGTACTGAATCTTCACCATCTGTATGTTAACTGTGAACAGAAACACTGCATTGGAGAAGTCTGACAGAACCTCTCTGAAAAACCCCTCCTAAGCCATAGGCCTCTGCCTATAGTCCTCAGTGGGACTTCTGAATAAAACTCACTTTATTTTTTAAAAGTTTGGTTCTTTTCTTTACTTGACAGTCTCTATCATAAATTTCAGCCTTAAATCAAATGTCTCACTGCTGTCCCTTACAGTATTGTGTTGTAGTGAAAATGAAGACAAAAACAAACTAGATTTCTTCAGTGGAGTTATGCAGAGGTTTATATCTTGGGGTTTCATGGTGGTTTATATCCCAGAGAGCCCTAGAGGCATGCCTGCATGATTTGGGGAGCTTGGACTTAGAGTGGATCTTCCCAATTATTTTGACACTCACACCTCTTTCATTAATTCTTACCCCTTATTCCAATTCTTCATGTCGCCAGTTTTGAAATATTTTGCTATAAAACTGTATTCATTAATTAACAAATTTATCTTTAATATTGATCAAGGCACTGCTATGGAGCTTTGACTAAATCTCTTAATCTCCATAAGCCTTAGTGTCATTATTTATGAGAAGAGAGCAATAGGATCAACCTTACTGGGTAATTTAGTTATAGCAGGATCCTAAGTCTTGTTCATCCCTAGGGATCAGAAAATGTCAAGCACATGTGTTTGAAGGCCTGATAGGATAGGCCTTCAAACACTGAAAGTTTGATAGGCAATGAGGCTTGCAAGCCTCCTCAGCTAGAACCCCTCCTCCCTCAGGACCAGGTGAGACAAATCTGCTGCAGTCACAAAGACTTGGTCCTGGCGAAGGGGGCGTAATTCCCAGTGTGGTGTGGTGTCGTGTTTGTCCCATGGCTTTGCCTTCCATGGCCAGGTCTGATCAAGTCATAGAGATGAAGGGAGAGGTGGAGGGGAAGTGGACCCTAAATACCAGCAGAAAGAACTGCTTCACTGAAAACTTTCAGATAGGCAGCAACAGCAGTATTGGGCATCCCACTGATAGAGTATAGAGATACATGTGTTCTCCACATCTTTGTCAAAGCCCATTTGACTGCTCGGCACCCCAAAGCCTCCAGTGCCTGGTGGCTGTTCCTGGGGGGAAGTAGAAAGTAGCAGAGGTGTCCACTGGGGCAGACAGGCTAGAGCATGAGGTAGTGACCAGCAGAGGAAGCTAGAACAGAAGAAAAGAAATGGCAGAGTTGATGGGACTTGACCACCTGTGAGACATCCCCTGGGACTCCCAGAAATATCTGGGGGCACCTGTACTCAAGATTGTGGTCCTGCACTAACAGGTGGGATCAGGATTCAGTGAAACTTGGATCTCAAAGAATAGGAGCAACACAGGAATAACTTTGAGCATGGGGCTGGCCATATAGTAGTAGGTGTTTAACTTATGGAAGATACTAACTCAGAGAATATCCACAGAAACAGTGACTGGTTAGTCACCTTACTTGTTAACCTAGTTTACCTTCCTTGTTTAATGATATCACCTTGTGAGGCTGAGTTGAGTGTTAAGTTTCCATTAGCTTTTTGGAAACATTGCAAATTATTCCAGGACTCTGGTTTCTACCTTAATGGACTACTGAGTGGGGTCTGGGGTCCAGGGTCTTCATGTCCGAGACCATAAAGACTATGAATAGGGTAGGATGTGAACAGGGTGAAGTGTTGTCCCTCATGTCTTGTGCCGCAGGCCAAGAAGTGATTCATGGGAAACACCAAACCCATGTGTGCTGGCCATTTTAAGTGATTGTTTATTTGCTTGGCAGTGGAACCAGGGACCCTTGAGGCCCTGTGAGATCCTGGGATACATAAAAATGTCTAAGAACTTCTGGATTAGGAACATAAAGTTGAGGAAAAAAAAATAAAAGTAAATATTAGAAACATATTTGTGGGCTGTACGTGCTATTCTTGGGCTCCTAAAAAAGACTGAAATGCTACAATTTGAAGTATTCATTACTAGATTGATCAACACATGTGAGGATGTGTTAAAGGAAATAGTCCTGCTGAGGAAGGTGAGACACTCTAATTTTTCCATCTATCTCAATTTTCTATAATCATGATAATTTTTGTTGCTTTAGTGTTTAGATAAACCTCTCTGTGCACACACACACACACACACTCAAGGTTTTGGTGCTCAAATTGAGTCCAATCTATGGTTTAAGATGTTAAGAATCCTGTAGGAGAAGCCTGTATGCACTGCCCACTATTGAGGGATTAAGCTAGGGAACTTGACAGCAATTTGGAGGTAAGGAGGGTAGGGAAGAACAAGGAGCTGGGAAAGGGCAGAGCTGGAAGAGGCAGGTTCAACCACTATTGGCAAGATATAATATTTCAATGATTTCAGGGGCTTGATGGAAGTGGTGGAGATCCCTTCTTTATTCTTACCTCCACCCTATACTCTTTCTTGTCTTTTTCCTTAGCATGTAATTTATTAAGAAAGGAAAGTAACCATTTACATTTTAATCAGGAATTATTAGACATTATATTTCCTCTCTCAATGCCTCCATATAATTTCATAATTTAGAAAATGAACATTCCATTGTTAGACTATCAAGTATAACTCCATAATTGATTTTCTTATTTTGTCAAAATACCTGGCAATAAGAGTAACAAAAACATTTGATTTGAGTTTATGATGTAGCAGACATTGTACTAAGCTCTTTATATACATTATTTACCTTAATATTTGTAACAAGCTTATGCAGTAGCTATTATTATGCTGATTTTATAGATGAGGCAACTGAACTTCTCTATCAGATAAAATACTTCAGCTTCAGTCAGAAAACCCAAGTCAAAGTAGCTTGAACAATATAGAGATTTAGTAACTCATGTTATTAAAAAAGTCTAGAGGTTACTGAGGACCAGGCATGATTCCATCAGAACTCTCACTCCATTTTTCTGAGATTCTCTTGACTTTGCCCTGTTCTATATGTCAGATTTATCCTCAGGCTGCTGTCAAGGCAGCTGCAAAAATTGTGGCTCTCAACCACATAAGATGATATTCAATATCTTTCCTTGTGGTACTCTGTGAGGGATAAGGAAACCTTCCCAGAATCCTTCAGCACACTTCCTCTCACACTTCATTGACCTGAGATTTTATCACCTGCTCAGGTGGGAAACAATAGCTGTGACAAATTGAATGTCTTGTGCTAATTTTCTTCAGCACAAGTTTCTGAACCAATCTCTGGCAAGAAGCATGGAATTAATTTTAGACCAACTAGAGCCAGTGATGTAAAACTGAGTTCCGTAATTTAAAAAGCATTTTGCAAATAGAGGCACATTATGAGTGAAAATGTGGAGACTCAGGCTCTGGTTTCAGAGCTGCCCCTTTGGGGGAATCACTGAGCCAACCTAAGTGGCACTTCCCTCACCTGTAAAATGATGATATCCATATACCAGATGATCTCCAGATACATTCTAGCTGTAAGCACCTACAGAGACTGATTACTCCCTTTGGTGTCCTCCCCTCACCTTGTTCCCCCTCGTGACCTTCCCAGTCAGTGATGAGGCACCGTCCCTCTTTTCTCTAACGATACCCATTTCTCAAAGCTGTAGTAGCAGAAATACCTTCATGATTGCTCCAGACAAAACAGTTCTCCTCTTCATGATTATAACACTACATAATACATTTTCTCACAGTAGGGTGATACTTATCTCAAAGCTGTAAAGTATTACATTGTAATTCATCTATTTCATCTATTTACTCAACAAATATTTATCAAATGCTTACTATGAGCCAAGCAGTGTACTAGGTGCCTGGGTGATATAGTTTGGGTGTTGTCTCCTCTAAATCTCATGCTGAAATGTAATCCCCAATGTTAGAGGTGGGGCCTAGTGGGAGCGGATTGGATCATGGGGCTGGATCCCTCATGGCTTGGTGCTACCCTTGTGGTAGTGAGTGAGTTCTCATGAGATCCAGTTGTTTAAAAATATGTGGCATCTCCCTCCACTCTCTCTCCATGTGAGATGCCTGCTCCCCCTTCATCTTCTGCCATGATTGTAAGCTTCCTGAGGCCTCCTGAGAAGCTAGGCAGATGCCAGCCAGGCCATGCTTGTGCAGCCTGCAGAACCATGAGCCGATCAAACCTCTTTTCATTGTAAATTACCCAGTCTCAGGTATTTCTTTATAGGAATGCAAGAACGACCTAACACTTGGGGAAACAGAGTAATAACACAAAGAAAGCTTTTGCCCTCATGGAGTTTACATTCTGATAGAATATAAACCCATGCACAGATAAATATATGAATAAGTAACTCAGCAATCTAGCATATGGTACCAAGACTGAAAAGTGGTATGGAAAATAATAGGTATAAGTGAGGGATAGATGGGTGAATGAACCACTGGGAAATGTGGGAGAAGAGCCTCCAGTCAAGGTGAAAACCAGACCAGAGGTCTAGGAACAGGAAAAGACTTGGTAAATTTGAAACAAGAAAGCAGGCTGGCATAGCAGGGGTAGGTATAGAGAAGACAAGGTCAGAGAGCTAGCAAGAAGCCAGGTCACAAAGGGCCTTGAAAGCCTTGATAAGAACTTTGGGTTTTGTTCTAAGCGTGTTGGGTAGTTGTGCTATTGTTGTTGCTGCTGCAACAAACACTTACTAAGCTCTTATTAGGTGCCAGACAACCATGCTAAATGCTTTACATGTATTATCTTCCCAGCTACTTTGTAAATTCCCACAGCTCTATTGACCTTTGGAATCAGATAGACCTGCTTTAAAACCCATCTCTTCCACTTTCCATCTGTGTGACCTTGGCCAAGTTGCTGAACCTCTCTCTGTCTCAGTTTTCTTATTTGTAAAATGGGAGTAAAAATATCTCATAGGGTTATTGTGAGGATAAAGCAAGAGAGTGTTTGTTAAGCAACTAGCAAAATGCTTCAGTAGTTTTAGTTTTCTTCCTCTTCCCCGTTGCTTTGCTGGCCCCTCCTTTAGGTCAGTGACCGATCTTAACTCATTTTTGTAGCTGTTTATTATCTTGCTTGGTTCCCTGTATATAGCAGTGCCTGGGTAGTTCATTTGCATAAATAAATAAGTGAACGAGTTTCCTTATTGTACAATTGTAACCAGGGTCAGTTATTGCCAGGAGATGAGGTATTGCTGACTGATGTTGGCCTCCAGACTGTGGGGCTGGAGTAGGAAGAAAAGGGAGTCTAGGAGGTTGGAATACCTCCAAATAGAGGCACAAATGCAGGGAAGGGTGAGGCATGTTCTAGAAGCAGTAAGTAGGCCAGTTTGGTTGGGTTATAAGGGAGCTCCATCATGGTGACCTTGCATACCAAGAGAGTCTGTATGTTCTTCAGTAGGAAGAATTGGAACCCAGAAGAATTTTTTTAGTAGGAAAAAAAAAAAAAGCCCCACAGTGCAACCTCTAGCTTGATTGTTCTTGCTGGTATGTAGCTTAGTAAATGTTCCTTAGCCATTTCATGTCCAGTGCCTCTACTAGAGAATAAAGTTTCTTATCCAGAACTGGGGTTAGGCTGGGCCTGGTGGCTTATGCCTGTAATCCCAGTGCTTTGAGAGCCTGATGCAGGAAGATAACTTGAGGACAGGAGTTTGAGACCAGCCTGGGCAACAAAATGAGACCCTGCCTCTACCAAAAAAAAAAAAAAAAAAAAAAAATTCCCAGCATGGTGATGCACTGCCTTTGATCTCAGCTACTTGGGAGGTTGAGGTGGGAGAATCCATAGCAGTAAGCTATGATTATGCCACTGCACTCCATCCTGGGTGACAGAGTAAGACCTCATCTCTTAAAAAAAAAAAAAAAGAACAGGGGTTAAACATTCTTCAGTGAATTCATTCAACAAATATTTATTAAGCCCTATTGTGTCCCAGGCACTCTCTAGAGATACAGTGGTGAGTAAGACAAAATCTCTACTCTGTTAAAGTTTGTATAACAATGAAGGAAGACTTCAATGAATTCATTCAACAAATATTTATTAAGCCCTATCGTGTCCCAGGCACTCTCTAGAGATACAGTGGTGAGTAAGGCAAAATCTTTACTCTGTTGAAGTTTGCATAACAATGAAGGAAGACAGATTCTACCCATATAAACAAATAAATACAATAACATAATTTAAGATAAAGGTCATGAGAGAGTACCTGTGTGTTGCTACTTTAGCTAGACTGGTCAGGGAAAGCTTCTCTGAAGAAGAGACACCTGAGTGATGAGAAAGAGATGAGACAGCCATGTGAAATCCAGGGAAATGATTCCAGGTAAGGAAGCCCTGTGCTGAGAATAAGCTTGAAGTATCCAGGGGCCAGAAAGCATCCAGTGGGACTGGAGGCTGGGGAAACAAGGGGAGGGTTGAAGGAGATAGACCTGGGGCCGCAAACACAGGTTGGATTATGTAGGGTCTTAAAGGACTTTGGACTTCATGCTAATCATAATGTAATTCTAATCATAATGTATGAGGGGGGTTATGTAAGGAAGTGCACCAGACTTACTCAATAAAAAGATCACTCTTGCTGCCAAGTGGAGAATAGATCATAGGGAGCAAGAGCTGCAGCTGCGGACAGATCCAGATGTAGTTGCAGTTACTCAGCTGCTATGGTTTGAATGTGTGAGTTTCTCCAAAATTCCTGTTGAAACTTAATTATCTCCTAAAGCCCCACCTCTTAATCCTGTTGCACTGGAGTTTCAACCCACAAGAGGCGGGGCTTTAGGAGATGATTATGTCTTGAGGGTTCTGTCCTCATGAATGAGACCTGTGCCCTTCTGAAGGGGCTTGAGGGAGCCTCTTTGGCCTTCTTTTGCCCCCCTGCCATGTGAGAACACAACGTTCATCCTTTTCACTATATGAGGAGACAGCAACAAGGCGTCATCTATGAAGCAGAGAGCAGCCCTTGTCAGTCACTAAATCTGCCAGCACCTTGATCTTGGACTTTCCAGCCTCCAGAACTGTGAGAAATAAGTTTGTAAATTACTCGGTCTAAGGTATTTTGTTAGAGCAGCAGGAGTGTACTGACACTGTCTTGGTTCATTTTGTGTTGCTGTAGAGAAATACCCAAGGCCAGGTAATTTATAAAGAGGTTTATTTAGCTCACATTTCTGCAGGCTGTACCATCTGCTGGGCTTCTGATGAGGGCTTTTCTGCTGCATCAAAACATGACATAAAAGGTCAAAGGGGAAGTGTGAAGAGGAACCAAACCTGAAGTGTCCTGGTTTTATAACAATATACTCTTGTGGGAACTTATCCATTCACCCAAGACCCAATCCAGTCTCACGAGAACAAGAACAGCACCAAGCCATCCATGAGGAATCCATCCTCATGACCCAAACACCTCCCAGTAGGCCCCACCTCCCAACACCACCACACTGGGGATCTGATTTCAACATGAGATTTGGTGGGATAACAAACCATATCCACACCACAGCAGACACCTACTCAGAGACAGTGGTATCTCAAACCACTGTTGGAGCAGTGATGAAGGTGGGAAGGCATCAGATATGGGTAATATTTTAGAGGTAGAGGCAAGAAAATTGCTGATAAATTGTACGTTTAGTTTAGTTTAGTTAAAATTGTATTTGACTGTACCCAAAAGAATGAGATAGATGTTAATTTCTCTCTTAAGTCAGCATATGTGTTGGAGGTCCAGGGCTAGTGGGGCACACTGTACTATTATCAATTTTGCCTTTCTTCTTTCCAATTTCTTCATTTTGGAAAAGGAACGTCTATCCTATGCCTTTCCCACCATTGTACTTTGGGAGCAAATAACTTGTCTTGTTTCACAGGTTCACAGCTGGAGAGAATTTTTGCCTCAGAATGAATCATACCTTGAGTCTCACCCATATCTGAGTTAGCTAATATTTAGATCAGTTTTTGGGCTTAGAGTTGATGCTGGAATAGGTTAAGGCTTTTGGAGCTACTGAGATGGAGTGAATGTATACTACATATGAGAAGGCCTTGAATTTTGGGGGTCCAGAAGGCAGAATGTTATGGACTGAATTACGTTCCCCCAAATTCTTATGTTGGAGCCCTAAACCCAAATATAACTGTACTTGGAGACAGGCCCTGTAAGGAGGAAATTAAGGTTAAATGAGATTATAAGTGTGGGGTTCTAGTCCCATATAACTGGTGTCCTTATAAAATGAGGGAGAGAACCATGTGATGCGTCCATGCAGAGGGAAAAGGTCATGTGAAGACACAGCAAAAAAGGTGGCCATCTGCAAACCAAGGAGAGAGGCTTGAGGACAAACCAAACCAGCTGACACCTTGATCTCAGCCGTCCAGACTTCAGAACTGTGAGAAAATAAATTTCTGTTGTTTAAGCCTTTCAGTCTGTGGCATTTTGTTATGACAACCCTAGGAAATGAACGCAGATTTTGCCTCTCACCCTCAAATCAGCCCTTTATTGCCTTGTTTGTGGCACTGGAGCTAGACCCTGTTGGCGTTTCTTCTTTGCCAGTTGGAATGGTATTAGTTTTGTCAGTAGATGGTGTGGGACGATGCTGCAGGAATAAGGAGTTTTTCTTCTTAGTTACAGGGCTCTTTCTTTTCCTCTTGTTCCTATAAGATAACTCACTCAACTTTTCTGCCTCAGTGGCTGCAGCCACAAGCCACACCCTCTCCAATAAGTTCTAGACCCCCTCTTTCAAGTTTCTTCCTTTCTTGGGAACCCTAGTTCAGCCCTAAGATATTCTTTAGAATTATTTTTTATCCCCTCATAGTACTGAATTCTCCATAAATAGTAATTATTTATATTACACTTTGCCTATTCAAATTCTATCTCCTGACTGGATCCTGTATGGTACACATGCTAACAGCTCACTATTAGGCTTAATAGGATGTGACCCTTATCCCTGGAGTTCAAGGTAGTATCTGCACAAAGACAGAAGAAGGGGCTGGGTGCAGTGGCTCATGCCTGTAATCGCAGCACTTTGAGAGGCCGAGACTGGCAGACCACTTGAGGTCAGGAGATCAAGACCAGCCTGGCCAACATTGCGATACCCTGTCTCTACTAAAAATACAAAAAAGGTCGTGAGGCGTGGTGGTGCATGGCTGTAATCCTAGCTACCAGGAAGACTGAGTCATGAGAATTATTTGAACCCAGGTGGCAGAGGTTGCAGTGACCTGAGATTGGGCCGTTGCACTCCAGCCTGGGTGACAGAGTGAGAATCTGTCTAAAATAACCACAGTAATAATAACAATAATAATAGATAGAGGAAGGGATGAAGAAGACACAAAAAGTGGTCCCTTGACACTTTTATTTACATCCAATTGGCCAACCAAGCCACAAGGACACATGTAGCTGCAAGGAAGGCTGAGAAATGTAATCTTTACTGTGGGTGAACATGTGCCCAATAAAATGATCGTACTGTGGAAGACAGCAATGAACACTGGAGACAAACTGTAGTCCCTACCACGTGAGTTAGAAGTGATATCAAGGAATCAAGGATAACTGCCAGATTTTTGCATAAGCAAAAAGTAAATGATGGTGCCATTTACTATGATGAGTAAAACTGGGATCTGAGCAGGTTTTGGAATAGAGTTGGATGGAGAAAAATCCGGGGGGGGGGGGTTGTTTTGCCATATTGAAATTGATGTTCTCATTAGAAATTTGAGCTAAGCCATCAATCATAGAAAACTGGAACTCAGGGAGAGTCATCAGCATACATGTTGCATTTAAAGTGCTATGATTGGATAAGGTCACCTAGAGAAAGAGTACAAAAAGAGAAAAAAACAGAGGACACAGTCTGAGGCTCCAACATTTAGAAGGCAGATAGAAGAGAGAGCCAGCAAAAAGGCTAAGAGGAAGTGACCATTGGTATTTGATGATGATATTAAAGATTATTATTTTTTGAGATGTTATAATGATAGTGTGCTTACATCTCTTATAAAAGAGTCCTTATTTAGAGATACATACTGAAATATTTATAGATGAAATATGTTTGGGACTTATAAATAATTTGGGAGGGAAAGTAGGTAAGGGCTAGAGAAAACAAAATGGGTCATGAGCTGAAGCTAGGTCATGGGAATGTGGGAATGTATTATACTTTTCTGAATACTTTTATTACATTAAAAATATTCCATGATATAAAAGTAAAATAGAAAAAGAAATGTGTAACCACTCAAGTAGAATGACCTCCAGGATATTGTAGTGTCATGAAACCTAGTGAAGAATGTGTTTCCCACAGGAGACAGTGGTCAATGTCTAGTGCTGCTGAAGGCAAGCAGGATTTGGACAGAGAATTGATCATTGGATTTGACGAAGCAGTTGTCATTGACGACCTTTCTAAGAGTCATTCAGTGGACTGATGAGGACAAAGCCTGGTGGGAGGGAGTTGTATAAAGAATGGACAGTGAGGGAGTAGAAGGGGAAAGATAGATGACTTTTCTGCTCTAGAGGAGAACAGAGAAATTGAGAGACAGCTACAGAGGGGCATGGAGTCAAGGAATTTATTTAAATAAGTCACATTAAGGCAGAGAAGTATGTTGATTGCAGTGAGGCAGCAAGGAGGAAATTGATGCTGTGGCAGCAAGATCTTGAGTAGGGAGAGCTCATTGGATGGACAGCACTAGGACAGGGGCTGGTCTTGCAGAGGTTCAGGGTCTTTCTTCCTCTGTATCGGGTGAAAGGACAAAATTTGTGGGTCTGGACACAGGTTTCTGGAGTTTGGTGGTGGGAAGATGAGGTAGTTCTCACCTGATTGTAAGTATTTTCTCAGTGAAGTGTGAAATGTGGTCACAAGCTAAAAGCAAACAAAGAAGGTTTTCAGGGGTTTGAGAAGGGAGCAGAAGGTGCCAAATAGTCTCCTGGAAGAGAGGGGACTGGATCTCCCAGGGAAATGTAGCATCCATTAGGAATTGTCATGAATTCAAAGAGAAAAACAAACAGTAAGATTGTTTGATTGACATCATCCGGTTTGCTCCCCTGAAGTGCCGGGCAGGCTGAAGGAGGCAGACAGTTGCATTTAATCGGGGGTGGAGTTTTACCAGGTGAATCTAGTGGAGGGAGAGAAGAGGCAGATTGTAGGAAAGGGGCTAAAGGACCACGGGCTCTAAACAAGGGAAGAGAGAACCGAATGAGCAGCTGTTTGTATGGCGTGGTGTGTGTACAGGGGAGTAGAGGACATGGTAAGTTTGTTTGCAGTGTAGCTGGGTGGGGGAATTGAGTGAGCAAATCAGGAGGTGAGGAGATGGTGGCCAGGAATGAGAAGGACTGGCTAGGTAGAGTGGCTCACGCCTATAATCCCAGAACTTTAGGGGGCCAAGGCAGGAGGATTGCTTGAACTCAGGAGATCAAGACCAGCCTGAGCAACATAGTGAGACACTGTCTGAAAAAAAAAAAAAAAAAGAATAAGCAGGATGTTTGGAATAGAGACTTTAGAGATACTGTGATTTATTGGTGAAGACAGTCCAGGCAGGCTGTGCCCATGGGGACAGATGGCTGAAGTGGGTGGAGAAAAGTGATCACTAGAGTAAGAGGCCAAGAAATGAAGAAGCTGCAGTTCTGTTCCGTTTTTCCCCCACCAGCTATCAAGCGCAGGGCTCTACCGCCAATTGGTTCTTGAGGATTGCTGACTAAATTTTGGGCAGGAGGCCAGGCACAGAGAGAACAGGGAGCAGAAATGAGATTTAGGAATGTGTGTGGAGGGGAGGGAGAGGAGAAGTAAGAGATAAGAGCTATCTCTAAATGATCTCCCATCCCCTTGGGTCTGCCTAGAATGCTCCCATTTGTGGAGGTTGACATACGGTAATGGCACAATCTTAGAACGACATGTTTGACTCAATTCAATTTGACCATTTATTGAGCATTACATTTAGAATGGCAGGCTAGGTGCTAAGAGTCCCTAGGGAAGCTATAGTCTAGTTGGATAGAGGTCATAAAGTATGCCTAAAAATGTCAGGTAGCTTCTGCTACAAGTCAAATAGTAAATAATTCGCTTTGCCTCCTCTGGGTCAGTGAATCAAATCCCTTGAAAGGTTTGTTTGAAATTGTGGACTCTTAGGAAGTCCTGGTTTTTTTTTTGTTTTTTGTTTTTTGTTTTTCTTTATTATACTTTAAGTTCTAGGGTACATGTGCACAATGTGCAGGTTTGTTACATATGTATACATGAGCCATGTTGGTGTGCTGCACCCATTAACTCATCATTTACATTAGGTATATCTCCTAATGCTATCCCTCCCCCCTCCCCCACCCCACAATAGGCCCCAGTGTGTGATGTTCCCCTTCCTGTGTCCAAGTGATCTCATTGTTCAATTGGCACCTATGAGTGAGAACATGCGGTATTTGGTTTTCTGTTCTTGCGATAGTTTGCTGAGAATGATGGTTTCCAGCTGCATCCATGTCCCTACAAAGGACACAAACTCATCCTTTTTTATGGCTGCATAGTATTCCATGGTGTATATGTGCCACATTTTCTTAATCCAATCTGTCACTGATGGACATTTGGGTTGATTCCAAGTCTTTGCTATTGTGAATAGTGCCGCAATAAACATACGTGTGCATGTGTCTTTATAGCAGCATGCCTTATAATCCTTTGGTATATACCCGGTAATGGGATGGCTGGGTCGAATGGTATTTCTAGTTCTAGATCCTTGAGGAATCGCCACACTGTTTTCCACAATGGTTGAACTAGTTTACAGTCCCACTAACAGTGTAAAAGTGTTCCTATTTCTCCACATCCTCTCCAGCACCTGTTGTTTCCTGATTTTTAAATGATTGCCATTCTAACTGGTGTGAGATGGTATCTCATTGTGGTTTTGATTTGCATTTCTCTGATGGCCAGTGATGATGAGCATTTTTTCATGTGTCTGTTGGCTGTATGAATGTCTTCTCTTGAGAAGTGTCTGTTCATATCCTTTGCCCGCTTTTTAATGGGGTTGTTTGTTTTTTTCTCATAAATTTGATTGAGTTCTTTATAGGTTCTGGATATTAGCCCTTTGTCAGATGAGTAGATTGCAAAAATTTTTTCCCATTCTGTAGGTTGCCTGTTCACTCTGATGGTAATTTCTTTTGCTGTGCAGAAGCTCTTTAGTTTAATTAGATCCCATTTGTCAATTTTGGCTTTTGTTGCCATTGCTTTTGGTGTTTTAGACATGAAGTCCTTGCCCATGCCTATGTCCTGAATGGTATTACCTAAGTTTCTTCTAGGATTTTTATGGTTTTAGGTCTAACACTTAAGTCTCTAATCCATCTTGAATTAATTTTCGTATAAGGAGTAAGGAAAGGATCCAGTTTCAGCTTTCTACTTATGGCTAGCCAATTTTCCCAGCACCATTTATTAAATAGGGAATCCTTTCCCCATTTCTTTTTTTTGTCAGGTTTGTCAAAGATCAGATGGTTGTAGATGTGTGGTATTATTTTTGAGGGCTCTGTTCTGTTGTCTTGGTCTATATCTCTGTTTTGGTACCAGTACCATGCTGTTTTGGTTACTGTAGCCTTGCAGTATAGTTTGAAGTTAGGTAGCATGATGCCTCCAGCTTTGTTCTCTTGGCTTAGGATTGTCTTGGCAATGTGGGGTCTTTTTTGGTTCCATATGAACTTTAAAGCAGTTTTTTCCAATTCTGTGAAGAAAGTCATTGGTAGCTTCATGGGGATGGCATTGAATCTATAAATTACCTTGGGAAGTATGGTCATTTTCACAATATTGATTCTTCCTATCCATGAGCATGGTATGTTCTTCCATTTGTTTGTGTCCTCTTTTATTTCACTGAGCAGTGGTTTGTAGTTCTCCTTGAAGAGGTCCTTTACATCCCTTGTAAGTTGGATTCCTAGGTATTTTATTCTCTTTGAAGCTATTGTGAATGGGAGTTCATTCATAATTTGGCTCTCTGTCTGTTACTGGTGTATAAGAATGCTTGTGATTTTTGCCCATTGATTTTTGTATCCTGAGACTTTGCTGAAGTTGCTTATCAGCTTCAGGAGATTTTGGGCTGAGGCAATGGGGTTTTCTAAATGTACAATTATGTCATCTGCAAACAGGGACAATTTGACTTCTTCTTTTCCTAACTGAATACACTTTATTTCTTTCTCTTGCCTGATTGCCCTAGCCAGAACTTCCAACACTATGTTGAATAGGGGTGGTGAGAGAGGGCATCCCTGTCTTGTGCCAGTTTTCAAAGGGAATGCTTCCAGTTTTTGCCCATTCAGTATGATATTGGCTGTGGGTTTGTCATAAATAGCTCTTATTATTTTGAGATATGTTCCATCAACACCAAATTTATTGAGAGTTTTTAGCATGAAGGGCTGTTGAATTTTGTCAAAGGCCTTTTCTGCATCTATTGAGATAATCATGTGGTTTTTTAATACGATGTGGAACTGAGACTGAGGAGGCCACAAATTAGAAACTTGCAAAGTGAGAGAGTTGGATCATTTATTTGGTAATTATCCTTTGTGCCTCTCTCCCCCACAATGTTTTCCTGAAATGTTTCCCAAACCATGCAGTATTAGTGTTTTCCAGAGAAACCAAACCAAAAGGACACATGCACATGCACACACACATGCACTTGGGGCCTGATCTGTTTAATTTAATAAATTGCTCATGTGGTGGGGGCTGGCAAGTTAAAAAACCATAGGCAGGCTGGTAAGCTGGAAATCCCAGGAAGAGTTTGTGAAAGGAAATTAAATTTGGGGACCCCAAACTCATTTAGCCAAAGGGAAAAGCCAAGCTAGGAACTGGGTCTTGCAAACCTGCCTCCACCTATTGGTTCCCAAATAAGATGGCTACAAGATGAAAAGCTACTCACCTGCCCCATATTTTGCCCACAAGGAAATTGCTAGTGAGCTGTTAAAACTTCACCATGGCAATGCAAATTGATAGCTTACAGGTGCAGTCACCATGGCTTGCCAGACACAAATGCATATCTGATTTTTCCCCTACCCCATTTTGTCTGTGTTATCTTATGTAGAATGCAGATTCCCTCCATTTTTCCTCTGCCCCTTTTGTTTATGTGAAAACTGTGTGCTTCTCAATATCCCCGTCCTTTGCCCTTTCCCCTTTAAATCTGGAGCTCTCAAAATCATCTTCAGAGAAAGGCATAGACCTGTCTTCCAGGCACGTCCTTAACTTTGGCAAATAAATCTCCAAAAATGATTGAGACTTGTCTCATCATTTTCTTCGACTGACAAGTTGATGTTGTAGTCTTGAGTCAACATTCTGCAGGCAACAGATTTGAAACTCATGCAGGGTTTCCATGTTGAGTCTTGAGAATTTTTTCTACTTTTGGGGAACCTCAGTCTTTGCTCTTAATCAAGGATTACAAAGTCTAATCTGCTTTACTCAAAGTTTACTGATTTAAATATTAATCTCATCTTAAAAATACCTCCACAGCAACATCTACACTGGTGTTTGACCAAACAATTGGGCCTAGACAAAGTGACACATACAATTAACCATCACACCTGCCTATAAGATAATCAACATTATAGGAGTCTAAACTCATCAGCTTCCTCTGCGAAATTTTCATTCTATCTAGAGTCTAATTTTTGTGTCCATGCCTTTTCTGAAGTACTAGACTTTAGGCTCCTTTCTGGAGTTTCTTTAAGGCAGTTTACATTGCCTTTATATCCATTGCAGTGCCTTACGCCAGTCCCCAAGTGCCAGTAAGTGAGAAGGGAGTGAGGATAAAAATAAGAGTACAGGCTCCGGAACCAGATAGTCTTGAAATCAAAGTAATTTTAAGCAGTTTATTAAGTGTTCCAGCCCTGTGTCCTCAAATATAAAATGAGAACAATCATACACACACACACACACACACACACACACACACACACATATAGGATTATAGATTTGTTGGAAGGAGAGGCTCTATTTATAATTCATTTTCTATCCTCCCCCAAAACAGCAGAATTTGCTGTGTGTTAGCAGGTCCTGTGCTAAGCACTTCCCGCCCAGGAACTCACTCAGCCTTCAGAACAACCCCGCTGTGCACTACACCACAATTTCATGGGGAGCAAAGGGGTTCAGAGTATCTCTTAGTCCAATTGGGCTGCTGTAACAAAATACCATAGACTGGGTGGAATAGAAACAACAGAAATTTATTTCGCACAGATGTAGAGGCTAGAAGTCTGAAATCCTATGGGAGTTCTCTGCGGTCATTTTTATTAGAGCACTCATCCCTTTCACAACTGCTCTGCTCTCATGACCTGATCACCTCCCAAAGCCCCACCTCCTAATACCATCACTTTCTGGGTGAGGATTTCAACAGATGAATTATTGTGGCACACAAACATTCAGTCTACAGCAGAGAGGGCAAGTCATGTATGTGTGGACACGGAGCTGGGAATGATGACATACATTAGAGCCCAGGTTGGCCTGTAGCTCATGCCCATGTGACCCTCTGCAGAATGCCTTGGCATTTTTTCCATGGTTCCCTCTGCCACAAAGGCCCTCCCTTCACCTGGGGCACCTGCTTCTCTTCCAGAGTCAGTTCCTGCCCCACTGTCCCTCAGAAGCGTTTTCTGATGTGCTCTCCCTTGGGAAGAGCTGACCAGGGCAAGCCAAGACAGCAGTGCTAGTTGTGCCCTGGACCAAGAAAGGAGTGCGACGGAAATTCAGCTACTGTTCCTGGCAACTGATGAGTCCTTGCCCCAGGCTGTGGCTAACCATGAAAGGAAAACCTTAGTGTAATCCTAACACCCAGAAGGGTCAGCCTTCACAAAGAGGCACTTGTAGGTGGTGGCTGGGCCCTGGGACTGGCCCTTCCCTCCTCCATGCCCTGCCAGCACAAGTGCTCAGGAACATTCACCTCCTGCCTCTCTCTACCAGTGGTGATCCTCTGAAGTGCAGGAGCCATGTCTTAGGTGTCGTTGTATACTTCTTGTCCAGGCACGCTTCTGCTTAGGGTTTGTTAGCAAATGGATAGAGGGAAGAATGAAGGAAAGGGGAAAACCAGGTGTCTTTCTTAAAGTTGGCAAGGTGATTCAATTCCTTTCTTCATCCATACAACAAATATTTATTGAGCACTTTCTATGTGGCAGTCACAATTTAGACAATGAGGTTACTGATACTTAAGGTGTTCTGGTTCTGGCACATGAGAAGCTGATTTATTATTTTTCTACCATGTTATACAGTGAGGAAAGCAGCAGTCTTGTATCAAGCTGGTTCTTTAAAATACCCTACTAGGTTTCCTGGGGTTTCATGCTTCTAGGCTCCTGATTACTTAACACATTCAAAACAAAATAATCTTTTTATAGGCACCAGGAGAAGAAATTGAAAGACACTGACATCCCTGGAAAGTGGGGAATCCAGATTTCACAATGTCTTCTCCACTGCCACATGCTTCCCGTTTGTTTGTTTTTCCAAAGCACCCATTGCAGCCCAGCAGGATGGAGCTCAGGCTGGCCTCCAGGCAGGGCTCTTTTCCACAGTATCTGCCCCTCCCCACCAGAGCAGAGGGCAGTGCTAACTGCACCTGGGACTGTCATCCAGAGGAGCATCTCTGAGAAGCAAAGTGAATTGTCTGGTCTGGGCAGTTCCTAAGTGGATGAATGACTAATAACCTTTGGTTCCTAATGACCTGGAAGAAATAATGCAATTTCCTGGGTTCTGTGGAATTCTGGAATCTCCAGCTATTAAAACCACTGCAGAGTACTCTTAGATACTAAATGCATGGTACATTTCATGATGATGTTTTCTCGGGCCATCAGCTTGTGCATATTTGATTGCTCATGCTTGCTTTAAGAAGCACTTGCGGTCCCTATCTTCAGCTCTGTTAAATGGAGAAAAGCCAGATAAACTAAGGCAATAGTGGCGCCAAATTAATGTGAGCACTCATCAATGCCAAGAGGAGCCCATAGTTTCTGCTAGTAATAGAAAGTCCCTAATATGAGGAAGATATATTTATCACGTCAAAGCGATCTATGGTTGGTATCCCTAGTATTGGCTAATGGTAAAAAGGGTGCATAGTTATTTAGCGTCTTGGAAATGCAAGTTGCTCATCATTTAGGTATTTTCAAATAGGACAATAACAAATGCAAAGGGTCATTGCAATGGCTACATGAGATCTGTGTGAGGTTCCTAGCACAGGACTGGCACCTGGATTAAGCCCAGGACCTGGCTGTTGGAGCATTTGAACATAGTGAACATGTGCTCCTCATAGAGCTAGAAGCTCACTAGAGTAACCCACCCTTCAGATCACAGGGACCTGGGAATTTGTTCTGAATATTTAAAGCAGGGAAGGTTTACTCAGGTGATAGAAGGGCTGAGAGACAAGCAGGGGACTGAGATAACACAGAGTTTAACACAGCAAAAAGCTATCACCATGCCTGGGCTACAGAGATACAAAGAGGAGACAGCTTTCCCCAAGCCTGGGAGTCACACAGCAGAAGCTGGGGCCACACAGAACACACAGCTGCCATCAGAAATGCCACCTGCAGAACAGATGGGGAGTGATGTGGTTAGGCTTTGTGTCCCCACCCAAATCTCATCTTGAATTACAATCCCCATAATCCCCACGTGTCAAGGGAGAGACCAGGTGGAGGTAATTGAATCATAGGAATGGTTCCCCCATGCTGTTCTCACGATAGTGAGTGAGTTTTCATGAGATCTGATGGCTTTATAAGGGGCTCTTCCCTCTTTTTTTCTTTTTTATAAGGGGCTCTTTCCCTCACTTCTCTCTCCTGCCGCCTCGTGAAAAAGGTACCTGCTTACCCTTCGCCTTCCACCATGATTGTACATTTCCTGAAACTTCCCCAACCACACAGAACTATAAGTTAGTTAAACCCCTTTCCATTATAAATTACCCAGTCTCAGGAAGTTCTTTATAGCAGTGTGAGAACGGACTAATACAGGGAGAAATGCTCTGGCTTTTTTCTCCTTTTTTTTCCACCTTCCTACCTCCCACCAGTGCCAAATCCAGCCAGAAGCTGGGCTGATATGGGAGTCTGAGCTTTAAGGGTGAGCCCTCACCGAACCCTAGAGACATTAGAGCAGCGGAGAGGTGAGGAAGGGAACTGGGCCCACTGGGTGGGCCCGCGAGCCTGGGCAGTCAAGGTACCAGATGAAATTATCTGGCTTGGAGGTCTTCATCTGGGGTGACGTTTTGTTTCCAACCTATCTCCTCTCCTCCCGTCCTTGTCCCCAACCTTCCTCATGCCTATTTTCCAAATTCTCTTGAGTCTTCTGCTCCCGCTGGGTCATCTCCTGCCCACAGGTGGGAAAGAAGGAAAGACACCAGCCCCACTGCAGCCACCATCCGCATTGCTAGATGGCCGAGCCTGTGCCTGCACTGAGCCATGCCCAGAGGGCAGCCAGGTGATGATGTTGCTCCTGCCTAGCATGTGCTCTGCCCAGTGCTCGGCAGACCTCCCTGGCAGGCGCTGTAGCTGTGCCGCAGTGCTCTGGCCCTGAGCCTGGCCACCACATGTATTATCAGGGAAGACCCTCTCCTTGAATCACCTACATTAATGCTTAAAGCTCT
The DNA here is from genome assembly GCF_049350105.2 of Macaca mulatta. Lineage (NCBI taxonomy): Eukaryota > Metazoa > Chordata > Mammalia > Primates > Cercopithecidae > Macaca > Macaca mulatta. The sequence continues at coordinate 27,847,447 of NC_133422.1, forward strand.
GGCTTCAAACTCAGTCTCAACCCAGGGTAGGTGGAGAATAGAACTTTCTTCAGGATTTTTTGATAGCTCACTTGCCATTTTTTTCAAGAAGTCCTTCTTCCCTGACCTGCCGTGTGAAACTTACTGTTTGCAAACTCCTTCTTACATTCTATTAGTGAAACTAACCCAGAGCCTAGATTAAGGAAAAGCTGCATGCATAAGGGGAAAAAGTAACGACAAATGTAGTTTATTCTCCCCACTACGGCACATCCTATCAATGGAATATAGGAATATAATTCAATCATTAAAACATTCATGCCTATGTGGCAAAACGTTGTGTTACAGTGTAAATGGGAAAAATGCAGGACGCAAATTTATGTCGAATGAAGTAACAAATGAGCAAGCAATGGCTTAGAAAACTGTCTGGCAGAGAATGCACCAAAAGCTTGTCTTTTGAGAGATGGTACTACGATTGATTTTCATGCGAAGAGATTAAGTTTACTCCAGTGATCCCTTGAGTTCTAGAACTGGTCTTACTTATCTTTGTATCTTTCTTCCTTCCTCATCCCCAGAGCCTTGTACACTCAATATGCAAGAAGCACTAGAAGTGCCCACGGTGTGTTTCCAAGACCCTACACCAGCCTGGCTGAAACAGGACCAGATCATCTCTCAAATCTCCATCTTAAGTTCTTGTTGTCCACCTGCTTCCTGGAGCTAGGGCTACAGAGGCGGGAGTGAAGAAGGACTCGCCTGCCCAGACTGCAGAAACCACAGAATCCAGGGAGCCAGCCTCAAGGTCTAGTCAAGCAGTGCTCAGACTCACTGCCAGGATTTAGAAGAAAGCAGAAGGGGATGATGAGGAATTGCAGATTTGAAACTAAGCTGGAGAGTGTAGAGTCTCTTGTGTACCATGAGTTCTGTGGAGGCTCTAATTCTGTGGTGTTTTTCCAGAATGCTACGTTCTTGGTCACTAATTTGCCTTACGTGACTCGACCAATTATCACCCTCAGGATGGGAAAGGCCTTACACGAGCAGGAGGAAATTTTAGGGGTCTGGAAAAAGGTGGGCTGAAACAAAGGGAAGGCTCTGATAGGGGAGTGAAGACTGTCAACGTAACTTTGGCTCCCTTCTCCATGTTGATGCTGTCAGCAGAAAAACCAAACTCTGCAAAACATTTCAAAGAGGTTTATTCTGAGTGGACGTTAATGCTCACCCCAGCTTCAGCACCTCTCCAGAGAGCTGACACTGCTTGGGAAGCTAAATTGTTCTTTTTGAAGGGAGAATTACATATGACAGACTGAAAATCGAAACAAACTAAAAAAGATGCAAGCTCACTATGAATTAGTTAAGCCTATTGCATGTTTTACAGCAAGTTTATAACTTTCTCCCTGAATTTTGGGTTCCCTTGGTTGGGGAAGGTAGATGTGGATGAGTTCCCTAGGGCTACCATAACAAAGTACTACAAAGTTGATGGCTGAAATTAAGGCAACAGAAATTCATTCTCTCACAGTTCTGGAGGGCAGAAGTCAGAAATCAGGATGCCAGCAGGGTCATGCTCCCTCTGAAGGCTCTAGGTGGAGTTTTTCGTTGCTTTACTAGTTCTAATGGCTCCAGGTGTTCCTTGGCTTGTGGCTGCATCAGTCTAATCATTACATCTAATACATGGCTTTCTCCCCTGTGTGAGCTTGTTGACACTCCTTTGTCGTCTCTCTTACAAGGATACACATAACTGCGTTTTCGGCTCACCTGGATAATGAAAAATAAACTCCTTGCCTCAAGATCCTTAATTAACCACCATTTGTGCCACATAAGATCACATTTACAGAATCCATGATTTGAATATGGGCATGTCTTTGGTGCCAATGTTTAGCCCAATGCATTAGGTAATTCTTTTCTCTGTTTGTCTTGTCACAGAACAGGCTCTCCTACACATAAAGTTGGTTGCTTTCTAAATTCCGTGAGTTTTCAGGTTTGTTTCTATTCTTCCCCTTTCTTTCTTTCTTTCTTTTTTTTTTTTTTTTGAGCTGGAGTTTCACTCTTGTTGCTCAGGCTAGAGTTTAATGGTGCAATCTCAGCTCGCCGCAACTTCCACCTCCCAGGTTCAAACGATTCTCCCGCCTCAGCCTCCCAAGTAGCTGGGATTACAGGCACTCACCACCACGCCCAGCTAAGTTTTGTATTTTTAGTAGGGATAGGGTTTCACCATGTTGGCCAGGCTGGTCTTGAACTCCTGACCTTGTGATCAGTCCACTTTGGCCTCCCAAAGTGCTGGGATTACAGGCATGAGCCTCTGTGCCCAGCCTGTTCTTCCACTTCCTTAATGACCTAAATAGAAACATGATTCACGTTGACTTCTTCCTTTGCATTTAATCTTGTGCTATGAAAACAAACTACTGTCTCTGATGCCTTAGCAACTTAATAGTGCTTCTGATCTTTTGAAAATTACAGGTTTGTGTTTACAAGAACATATCCTCTAGACTCGAGCTTATATCTCTAAAAGTCTAACTAAAGGCCCTGTGGCTGGTACATTACTATAATCAGCAAGAAACTGGTCCTGATTCTCTTAAACTCACTTTGTTCAACTGAGAACAAACTTGGAAGTCTCCTACAAAACTGGAGTTGATTCTCATCTCTTGATTACTTCTGCAGGCCTTTGAAAGTTCCAGAGAAGTTCTCCGTGTGCTATATATGTTAAACACGCTTCCATGTTTTCCTTTAAATCATCAAGAGCAGCACATAGGATAATGTGTTTATTCCTTTCTCTGCTCCCTAGCATTATCTTCTTTTTAAAGTCATCGACCCTTTCCCTATCTACTCTAAATGAATGATTTCATGCTCCCTCCTGACAAATCTGGTTAAAATGACATCGCATCTCTTTATATCATCTGTCCAAATTGTACAAAGAAAGAGTGTCTAATGGGCACTCTCCAACAAAGTTACTGCCTATGGAGTGCTTAGAGATCCCAGGCTGTCCTAAAAATCAAAGAAAGTATTGAATAAGTTTCTCCTTTCTCTGAGGTCTACAGATTCAGAAGCAGGGGGTAGGGAGAAAGCATTTCCCTCATTATCTTTCCAATACTCTTGAAACATATTCTGCTCCTTGAAAACCTGATATTCAAAAGTTAGCTCTGGGAATGTAGGATCGGTTTTTTCTTTTTTCACTGTTTATTTAATTTTAATTTTTTTCTTTTTCTTTTTTTGAGACAGAGTCTCACTCTGTCGCCCAGGCTGGAGTGCAGTGGCATGATCTCAGTTCACTGCAACCTCCGCCTCCTGAGTTCAAGCAATTCCCTGCCTCAGCCTCCCAAGTAGCTGGGATTACAGGCACCTGCCACCACGTCTGGCTAATTTTTGTATTTTTAGTAGAGACGGGGTTTCACCATCTTGGCCAGGCTGGTCTTGAACTCCTGACCTCGTGATCCGCCTGCCTCAGCCCACCAAAGTGCTGGGATTAGGTGTAAGCCACCACACCCAGCCTTGTTATTTTTCTGAGGCAGTCTTGCTCTGTCACCCAGGCTGGAGTGCAGTAGTGTGATCCGAGCTCACTGCAGCCACAACATCCCCAGCTCAAGCAATCCTTCCACTTCAGCTTCCTGAGCAGCTGAGACTATAGGCACATGCCACCATGCCCAGCTAATTTTTGTATTTTTTTTTTTAGAGATGGGATCTCCCTGTGTCACTCAGACTGCTTTCAGTCTGTCCTGGACTCAAGAGATCTTCCTGCCTCAGCCTCCCAAAGTGCTAGGATTATAGGGGTGAGCCACTGCATCCAGCCCTCTGTATTTATTTTAATGAGATGAACATTAGTCGATTAATTAGGCTTTTTTTTTTTTTTTTTTTTTTGGTGAGACAGAGTCTCGCTCTGTTGCCCAGGTTGGAGTACAATGGCGTAATCTTGGCTCACTGCAACTTCTGCCTTCTGGGTTCAAGCTATTTTCCTGCCTCAGCCTCCCAAGTAGCTGGGACTACTGGTGTGTGCCACCATGCCTGGCTAATTTTTGTATTTTTAGTAGAGACAGGGTTTCACCATATTGGCTAGGCTGGTGTTGAACTCCTGACCTCGTGATCTGCCCACCTTGGCCTCCCAAAGTGCTGGGATTACAGGCGTGAGCCACCGTGCCCGGCCAACTGGACTTTTATTGGAGGAGAATGAATATAGTGATTGCTTGTAGAATTAAATGTTGTTTCAAGCTTTTTGCCCCCTAAAAATGAGAATGGTAATATAATATTTGTATTCTGTGAGTTTTAATTGGGATAAATAAAATATTAGAAATAGAATCCCAGACCCAGGAAGAACCTTGTCTTCGGAGGAGCAGCCTTGGTCCCAGCCCCTTCTCCACAGCTGCATGAAGAAGCTGCACAGAAAACTACTCACCCTCACCCCCAGTTCTGGAATGTGAAGGTAAGATCTACATTGTCCTGGTGATGGTCATTGCTGGAGAGCTCTGGGACATGCAGGAAATGGCTCCAGGGCCTCTTCCTCTTCATTGTCACGCAGCAGCAGTTCAGAGCTTTCCAGAAAGACCTACTTTTCATTTCCCCCAAGTTTCAAGAATTTGGACACTTGTAGGAGCTATAGATAGGGTGAGGTTTGGCTCTTGGCACCAGGCTAGCATCGGGGCATGGAAGGGATGGGGAAGGGCGCTAGAATCAGTGGTTTCCAGGGTTGAAGGAGGCCTTGGGTGAGGGGATAGCAAAAGCCAGGGCCTGTCTTTCCCATGGCCATGAGGCAGAAGAAGGCACAGGGAGAATAGGGTAGGTAGGGCAGTGTTGGAGATGGTTAGGGAACTCTCTAGGCCCTGCTCTGGGTTCCAGGCCTGGTGTGACACTGACTAGCTGTGTGCCATGACCATGCTGCTCAACAAGTCTGCGCCTCTGTTTCTTCATGGGTGTTATGAAGGGATTGGACTCCACGATTGTTAAGGTCTGTTCCAGTTCCAGCAAACAAACTGCAAACAAGCAAAACAAACAAAGCCTGCCTTGTTTATTTTCAAGAAAGCATTTGCTAATCTCTTTCCAATGCAGCCAGTCTCCTTGTTTACCATCCTGGGCTCCTCTCAGGCCCCAAAATAGTGCTTTTTATTTTTAGGGATAAGCAAATAGTTCAGTTTGACTGGAGCATGGGAAGAAAGCAGGAGAGCAACCAAGAGGAGTAGAACCTGAAAGGGATCTGGGATTGGAGCATGAAGGCCTAAGTACTCCTAGACTTAGGCATAAGAACATACTGTCCTGGTGCCATTCTTTAGACCAGAGAGGACCAGAGGGGTCCCAACCCCTTGCGACAGGAAGGGCTGAATGAGGACCAGAGACAGGTTAGAGTCCTCCCTGATCCTCATCCAACCCCTTTCTTGTTCCAAGGGGGCTGAGAGTCTCGGGGGCTGAGGGACACTTCCTTGTCTGTATTGTGCTCTAGATACTTGAGAATTCCCCAGCCAAGTGTCCTCAAAGGTTATGGCCTTTTCCCTAGTTGCATCAGAGCATACAGTTTGTGTAGCCCTACATCCTACAGGTGGCCAAGAGCAGCTGTTTTGAGGGGAGAGGGGACATGGACGTGAGGGCTAGAATTCCCCATGCCTAAGTGTGGAGCTCTTCATATGTGGGAGGGAGCTGGGAGTGGGAAGAGGACAAGGGCAGCTGCAGGCTTTGCCAACTCTTCTGTATAATTAGGGTAATTAGCATATTCCCCACCTTAAACATTTGGCATTTATTTTTGAAAACATTCACAATTTGCTCTTCTAGCTACTTGAAAATATACAATAAATTGTTGTTTATTTCAGTCACTCTACAGTGCTGTAGAACACTAGAACACATTCCTCTTATCTAGATGTCCACTGATCAACTTTTGTGTCCATTAATCAACCTCTGTCTATCTCTCCCTGCCTCCTCCCCTTCCCAGCCTCTAGTAACCACTATTCTACTCTCTACTTCTATCAGGTCAACTTTTTTAGCTTCCACATATGAGAACATGCAGTATTTATCTTACTATGCCTGGCTTACTTCACTTAACATAATGTCTTCCAAGCTCATCCATGTTGCCACAAATGACAAAATTTTGTTCTTTTTAAATCAATAAATAGTATTCAATTGTGAATATATACATTTTTCATCCATCTTTCTGTTGATGAACATTTAGGGTGATCCATATTTTGGCTATTGTGAATAGTGCTACAGTAAACATGAGAGTGCAGAGATCTCAACAAGATTCAGTAACCCTACTACTGAGTATATATCCAAAGTATTTTATTCGTTTTGATGCTATTCTAAATGGAATCGTTTCCTTAGTTTCCATTTTTGGTTGTTTATTGTTAGTATATATAAATGCAACTGATTTTTGTGTATTGATTTCCTATCCTGCAACTTTGCTGAATTTGCTTATTAGTTCTATTGGGGTTTTGTGTGTGTGTGTGTGTGTGTGTGTATGGAATCTTCAGGTTTTCCTACGTATAAAATTTTATCATTTGCAGACAGATATAATTTTACTTATTTATTTCCAATTTGGATCCCTTTTATGTATTTTTCTTGCTTAATGTTACTGCAGCTTTCTATCCAGGAAATGAGGATTTGAACAGTGATGGGGAGGTCAGCAATGGTTGGATTTGGGACATATTTTATGGGCAGAACAAATGGAACTTGTTGGCTCAGAAGTGGGTGGTGGAAGAAAGAGAGAAGTTAAAAGTGACTTCTAGGTTTATGGATGGACTAAATTATTGTGGTGCCACTGTTTAGACAGGGTAGATGGGGGGATGCAGGACTAAGAGGGGAAGAGAAAAGGTCCATCTGGGTCACATTAAATTTGGCCATGATTGTGCATCAGATAGATAAGAGCAAGAGAAGGAGGGAAGAAGTCAGAACACAGACCTCTGGGGAAAGCTCACATGTAGAAAAGGGATGGAAGAAGAGGCATCAGAAAGAGAGGCAAAGAAGAGCAATCTGAGGGGGAGAAAAAGAACCAGGAAAGTCAGAGAAACAAGGAAGAAGTTTCAGGAAAGTGGTAGTGGTCAACTATGCAAACAAGACGGGAAGGAAGGTGAGGACTGAGAAAGGATTTTTTATGTGAGCAACAAGGTTATTGGTAACCTCTGACAGAACATTTTCAGCAGAGTGGATAAGGTCTCTGCTGGAGTGCAAGTGAATTGAAAATATAAGTGAGTGAGGGAAGTGCTTTAAACAAATCTAAAGTGCTGTGTGTGTAAGGCAGTGTTGCTATTTCTGTTGCCATGGAAACAGAAACCTTTCAGGAGAACTAAAAGCCACTTAAAATCCCTGACTCTAACCCATTATATCCGCTTGTTCTCTTGAGAAAGATAATGACAAAAACCAGTCATTAGAGGGGCAGGGCAATTTTAGGTTTCTTCTTTTTAGATGTAGCCCTTAACTGGAAATCTTCCCCCTTCTTGAGAAGAGATCTTGCACTGACATCTATACTGGCTTCTAAAAAGCACAGATGACCTGCTACACTTCCTGACTTTCTTGCTATTGGTTGGCACTGTTCATAAATATAATTTGCTGTTTCCCTTTTCTTTTAAATGAGCAATCCGAATTACTTGGAGGAGAAAGGCAGAAGAGATAGAGGCAGCAGAAGCCAGGGCAGCTGAAAGACAGAGAACTTCAGGTGGGCATTTTAATCTTTGTTTTGTTAATTCAGTGTTGAGAATCATGACTTGAAGATCACGTAATAGAGGAGTAATTTTTGAAAAGTAAATTTGTTTTGTTCTACTATAAATATTATTTTCCTATCATGTACATGGTAGTTTAAAAAATACTGTGAAAGTACAAAAATGTTAAAGGAAGCCAAATTCTCCACCAAGATAGCCTCTATTGATATTTTGGGGGTTTTCCGTGTGTGTGTGTGTGTATGTGTGTGTGTGTGTGCGTGTTTGTGAATGTGTATATGCACATATAACTTTAGTTTTCATAGTTGCGTCCCTGCACTATGGACACGTTTATATTCATTTCCTGCATTTCAGTCTATGGTTTTTCCATGTTGCTGTGAATTCTTTGTAATCATAAATTAAAGCTGCTGCATAATATTGCATTGAGGAACTTTACTTCCTCCATTTTTAGCTGTATAGCAGTTATCCTATTTTTCATAGTTTGGGTCCTTTTATTATATAAGATATATTTTTTTCATTCAGGGTCTTGTTTTAGAGGTAGAAGAAGTTGAATCTGAGCACATATGTTTCAATGGTTTTGCTTAGAGGCACAATGAGAGTGAAAGAGTATGTGAGATCATGAGCATATAATCTGTTCCTTACCCCACTGGGACCCTAACCAGTGTTTCTCAACTCTGGCTGCACATCAAGCCAGAATCACCTGACTCTGAGGAGATTAGAAAATTACCCCTAGAATAATTGAAGCTTAACTTTTAGAGATCAGCAAGTCATCTGCAGTATTTTGTCTTGTTTTCCAGAAACTTCTCAGGTGATTCTAATAGGTGGTCGGCATAAAAACAGATGACCTACGTCATTCAAAATATTTTTCTGTCTCTGACATATACCTGAGAGTAATATGTATTAGGAGAAAGGAAGGTATAATTTCAGGCAATCCAATCAAATCTCCCTTTCAACACTACATACATAATGCAAATTATAGAATAATTTGGGGGGAAACATAAGACTTCTAGAAATTTCTATCTACCTCAGCCACATAAACTCTTGAGATGAGAATCTACTTGTGTTTCGATTTACTAATGTTTTAAAGAGGTGGATTTGTTTCCAGTGCTTCGATGGTTAAAAGTTAGAGAAGTTGAGGCTGTCGTATGTTCTGAATGTACCTGAATCACGCCCATATCTGCTAGAATCTGCCAAGGCAGCCAGGCTTCCTTTCTTTTGCAATCTTCAAGATTAAACACAAGGTGGGCATTTAATAGCTGGCCAGTCACTAACACACTGTGGGCACAGTGAAGATCGATGGCATTGGATTTGGAGGCAGAAGGTGGCTCACTCTGGCTTTCAGGAGCCCCATAGACATGGCACTTACCTTCTCTGGACCTCATGTCCTCAGGAGGAAAGTGGACAGAGTTTATGCCAGGGCTGCGTTCTGGTTTCTCCCATTGGGGACTGAAAACAGAGCCAGAGCCCCTAAACCACGTTGAAGCATTTGCTGTTGCACTCCTAGCCTGCTGCAGGCCAGGAATCATGCCAACGAGACCAACAGCATGTTAATCAAATTTCTTCTTGTTTTGACTCAGTGGAGAACACCTGTTTAGTACCTTCATTAATGAATGTAAACATTCACATAGTACTTTACAAAACACGTTTACATGCATCAGTTCATTTGATCCACATACTAGCCTTAAGAACTGGAGTAATTCTTATTTTAAAGATGGTAAAGATGAGACCGAGAGAACATAGGATCTTTTCCAGGTGGAACCAGAACTGGTCCAATCTGGTTTAGCCCAGGGCACATGGTCCATTCTTACAACTTAAATAATAGCTATTGTGGGAAATTGGTTAAACATATTTCATAATGTTTATATAATTGGTTATTCTGTAGCCAGTTAGATGATGACATTGATGTTGTTATTTGGCAAAGAAAGGTGATCATGGCATGGAAATAAGAAAAAAGCAAGATATAAAACAGTATTATAAATGCGCTTATTTTTGTTTAAAAATATTTGTATATATTTCAAGAAAGATGAAAAAAAGCATATATGTGAAATTTTAGATATGTCTGGTTGGTGGTAAAGTTCATAATTTAAGTTTATTTCAGCTTGTATTACATTGTAATTTTTCTTTACCATGAACATGTACTACTTGTGTAATAAAAATAAAGGAAAGTAAATAGAATTGTTCATGTCTTTCTGGTTGGCTCTTCTCCGGATGAAATGGCCCCATCTTTTACTTGGCCGTAAAGAAGGCTGCTATTTAATTCTCTGAGTTTTGTACATTATTGTCACAAATTTTATTGTGATTGTCAGCTAGTACTGACTGAATTCTTCGTGTGTGTTGGGCACCAAGTTAATCACTTCACATCCATTTTTTTTTCATCAGTACTCACTCCAGTGCTCCTTTGGCAGAGGAGAGTTTGAAGCTCAGAGGGCTGCAGTAATAAAAGAGACTAAAAGGCAGAGTTGAAACTTAAACCCAGGACCCTTTTAACTCAAAAGCACATGGTTTCATTCATTATATCACTCTGCCTCCCATCCACCTGGGATCACATGAGCAGCCTCCGTTTTGGAGGAAAGATGCTATATTTTTTCAGTGTACTACTCATTGCTGTGTACATGAATACATGATGGTTACTTTGGGCATCATTAAGATTTCCTGTGTACTCCAGAATCAAGGATCCTTTCTGCTTTTCTATAGTTTGCTCTATGCACCAGATATCTGAGGCACTCTAGTTCCCCAAGGGTAAGGCTTTAAGATAAAAGCCTCACAAGGGATTGTGCAATTACCCAATGAACTCTGGCTAATGCGGCAGCCAAACTGGATAATACAAAGAAAGGCAAGTATTTTGCTGTGGATGCTTAGCTTTGCTAGAGAGCTTTTTGAAATCCATGTCAGAAACCCCTAGCACTGTATTTCTTTATTTATCAGGGTATTGGCCACTGCCTCCTTTGTACTGTAGTTACTTATGTACAGTAGGTTCTATTGGACTAAGACTTGGACATTGGAGTCCTTGCATAGAACCTAGCACATAAACTCCATTGAGAATAAGGCATTGTGTAAATAAATCGATTCACCAGTGAATGCAGACTTTAGTTACAGCTAATGTTTATCTCTGTGGAACTTTATTAACCTCTTTATATTAATTGACCCATGGAGAAAATATAATCTTGACAGAATTTAAAGGAAAACCTCTTCCAATGGATTGATGACTTTGTGGCAGTATAGTCAGAGTCTTTTGACAGAGAAATCTAGTTATTATTTGAGAGGCCCAGGATAAGGGTCTAAGCAGTGAGTTGGAGTCAAGAAATTCCAAAGTTGGAAGGGTCCTTAGGAAGAGCTGGGACCAGAGGTAGACTTTTTTTGCTTCTTTAGTGTGAAATCCTTAAGAGAGAGGTTTCCAGAAAGTATAGGAAGCTGACTATAGGAAGAACAAGAAGGAAGGAGAGAAAGGAAGGGAGTAGAGGAGAAAGGAGAGGAGGAAAGAGATGGAAGAGGAGGAAAAGAGATTGAAGAGGAGGGAAAGAGATGGAAAAGGAGAGAGGAACAGAGGGGAAGGGAGCCGGTTTACTCTGGAAGTTTAAATATTAAGCTGGGGTAATTTAAAATAATTTAGTCCACCATTATTACCTATATTGTACATTACATAAATAAGAATTTTTTTATTATAAAAAAGATAATTTCCCATATAAGTCTCCTCCCATGAGGCTGTAGAAACAGCATCTTACCTTGTTTGTACCTCTACTACAGAAAAACAATCATCTAAAGAGTATTTGAAGGCATCCTAGATTCTTTTTTCTCTTTTGTCAAATTATTATTTTAAAAGTATTTTAAATTTGTGTAAATTTATGGATTACACATGCAATTTTATTACGTGCATAGATTGTGTAGTGGTCAAGTCAAGGCTTTTAGGGTAACCATCACCTGAATAACATTGTATCCCAGATTCTTTTAGGTAAGTTGGTTTCTTTTTATTTTGAGTCTTACCTTAAAAACAACTCTGTTATCTTGTAAATTCACTGAGAGACATGAAGGTGACTCCCTTTGTTAGTTGTAAGAGGCAGAAATCCCTATTGGGAACTTGTTGGCAGAGAGTCAGACAGACAGTTTGCTACCCTCCAAGATATAAAGGGTGCTGCTTCCTACAGTGTTTAGAACAGAGCACCTTTTGGGTACCCTTTGTGGCTGCCTTCTGCTCCCATGCCATGCCATTGACCATTGACCCTATATTCCTGTTCCCAGACTTTAGATTTGAATTTCAGGAAAAGGAAAATTTCAAGGAAAAACACATTAACATCATTTCATTGTAAAAGACCATGTGAGTTATTTCCTCCCTGCCCCCAGAAGATATTAATTGTAAGGCATAAAATGAGGGCGTTGGATAACAGCTTCATTAGCTCATTTATTGATCTGAGCACATTCATGTGCCTCATGCTGTGCTGGGGCCTGGGGTACAGCAGTAGCCACGTGCTTGCCTTCCATGGGCAAACAGTCTGGTGGGTAGGGATAGACAGGAGACAACTGCTGCCCCTCGCGTAAATGCTGGATGGGAAGCCCAAGGGTCGGCGAACAGCCAAGACGTGGAGGGGTCAGAGAAGCCGTCTTCTGAAGGAAGCGATGTTTAGAAAGAAACCTGAGATTGGGTAAGCAATAGCTAGGAAATGAGCTTGAGCTCAGAAGAAATGGGCAAGAGAGAGCTTGCTGTGTTCGGGGCCTTGAAATAAGCTTCATGAGACTAGTATTCTTTATTGAGGGGATGGTGGGGAGAGAATATGCTGGATAACAAGATCGATACTGTGAAAAGCCTGGAGATGAACTTGATTCTGAGATGATAATGGGTTTTAAGTGGAAGAGTAATGTAGTCAGACATGCATTTTGGAAAGGTCACTCTGGCCACTGTGTGAAGAATGAATTGAGAACAGCCAGAGTGGAGATAGGGAGGCATTGAGGAGGCTGTGCCCACTGTCCAGGTGAAAGATGACAGCCTGCACTAGGCCAGTCTTGAGCTGACCCCTGAGATGAAAGGAGGGAGTTGGTGGAGCCTGCTGGGTAAACAGGCCAGGTCTGCCACAGAGGAGACACTGGGCAGCAGGACAAGCAGGGGAGGAGGAAAGCCCATGGTTTACTTTTGCTTTTGGCCCTCTCTTCTTTAGGTTCCAGATACCCACTGCCCTCATGCCACTGGCAGCAGGTGGGGTGGCAACAGTAATGACAATGCATGGTGCCAGGCACAGTGCAGCTGCATCCCTGGCTGTCACCTGTGCTGCCTCCTGGGGTCCTCTCAATAACTCCGAGAGGTTGAGTACTTGATGATGATCACACAGTTTGCACAAGGAAGAGCTAGGATTGGGGTTCAGTTGGGATTTATTCCAGAGGTTTTCCATGATATCCCAATATCTCTTTATCATTTTAGGAAATACACATGATGTTTAACAAACTACCTTTGTAAATAATTTCTTTTCTCTAAGAAGTGAATTTAATAGTGGAATATGAAATGCTGTCTAGGAGAAATGAGAACAAGTGGGAGTTTTAATTTGAATAAATAGGCTTGTGTGGAGCCCCTGAGTTATGTCATTTAGTCACCTTGATCATGGACAGGGAGGACCCTAACGTTGACCCATTCGTAGGGATTTATTGGAATAAGCAGGACAATGTCTCTATGATAACACTTGCTGTTCTTCTGTCTTGGAAATCAGAAGATTTGGAAATCAGAGACTCAGATAGAAAACAATTCTGTGATTCTGTGGTTTCCTTAGATCAGACATTTGGTTAATAACAGATACCTCCAACCTTTCTAAATACAAGGATGAAGTGCATTAGAAAATGAAAAACATATGTTGAGATTTTTACACAAAATTAAATTCATAATCAGCATCAGACTCATGTGTTATATTAACCAAGGAGAGCTGAGGAAAGCTTTGAGAGCCAGAGAGAGGGCAACATTTAGTCAAAATAGTGTTTTTAAACAAAATGAAGCCGTGTCTCTAAGGAACTCAGAGTTCTTCATATATGTTGTTTCGTTGAGTTGAATTTTTATTTGTTTGTTTATTTGGTGGCTGAATGTTAGTGGTAGGATGGATGTGCAAGAGAAGCTAGTTTTTGGAGTCTATTAAAGAAGGAAACAAGGAGAGTTAGTAAAGACAGAGATGGAAAGAAGGTGGTCTGAGGTAATGCCATGCATCTTGTTCTTGAGGGCGGAGGTGTCCCCTGGCATGCTTGGCTGCCAAACTTCTGCTAGATTTCAATCCCTGCTACCTCCCTGGGGATAAGTTGTTCTCTGGGAGCATTATCTCTTCAAAATAAAACAAGAAAGAATGAAATTGTACAAGAACTCCCATTTTAAGGGAATGTGTTCATAATCAATAGGCACCTTTTCTGCACAAGGAAATTCTCAAGAAAGAAACTTCAGTGAGGCTGGTTACGGTGGTTCATACCTGTAATCTCAGCACTTTGGGAGACCCAGGCAGCCAGGTGGGTGGTGCCCAGGAGTTTGAGACCAGCCTGGGCAACATCGCAAAGCCCTGTCTCAAGTACAAAAAGTTAGCTAGGCATGGTGGCATGCACGTGTAGTCCCAGTTACTTGGGAGGCTGAGATGGGAGGATCGTTGAGCCTGGGAGGTCGAGGCTGCAGTGAGCCATGATCACACCACTGCACTCTAGCCTGGGTAATAGAGTGAGATCTTGTCAAAAAATAAATAAAAAGAAAGAGAGAGAGAGAAGGAAGGAAGGAAGGAAGGAAGGAAGGAAGGAAGGCAGGCAGGCAGGCAGGCGGGGGAGAGAGAGAGAGAGAGAGAGAGAGAGAGAGAGAGAGAGAGAGAGAGAAAGAAAGAAACTTCATTGGATAATGTACAAATTGACCAATCAAAATGACAGAGGGAAAAAAACTTGTCAGCAAGATAGAGAAAAAAGCATCTATTGCTATACTGTCAAGACAATGGTGAAACTTATAGGATCTGACATTTTGGCCACACAGACACTTTCCAAGCTGTCATTTTTCAGCCATGCAAATCTTTGTCCTAATGGCGCTCTGACAGTACACAGCTTTTTGAGGTGTCTCTTCCTCCATCTGTCTGTGTGCATTTGTGGCAGAGGATATTATTACCACACATTTGGTGGTCTGGGCAAAGTTCTCCTTTCAGTGGAAGAAGGCCACAGCCAGTTCACACTGCACGTCCACCCACTCCAAACTAGGCCCAAGAGTCAGTGCTTCAACAAGACCAGCAGCCCCAGGGAGAGTTCAGGCAAGGAAGGTGGTTCCTATAAGATCTCAAGAGCCAAAGAACATTCTAGAAAGAGTAAGAGGCAGATACAAGCTGAAGGGTGGATCACGAGCTGGGGGAAAGTACTGAAAAGTTGGCAACCCAACTAATGTGATTTCAAAAAAAAAGTTCTAAGTAGAAAACTAAATATCATACAACACAGCATATCTGGACTTTAGAATTAAAACAAGAAACCAATATTTTAAAATTCAGAAGTTACTTGGGGGGCTTCTAAACTTTCTCTGCATTCTGGGATTTAGTCAGGAGGCAGGTTAGAGAGATGAACTGATAGCCAACATTTCCCAACATCCCTGATATCCTCCTCACCCACACACAAATCCTGGTGGATTCCTGAGAATCTGAGGAGAGATGGAGAAGGGAGGCTGGAACATTTGCTTATATAAGAAGCCAATTCGATAAGGCGACTACAAGGGAGTAACTGCTCAATGCATTAGCTTCCCCATGGGGACCCTTCCCTGTTGTGGCAATTGCATATTAAAGCCAACCCACTCTTGCCACAAGGGTTGACCCAGATCTTCCCCCAGTGGAGAGCGGAACAGTTTCAGAGACTGCTCCTCAGGGACTTCAAGCTGCTCTTAGGAATCTGCAGAATCCTATGAGCAACTCACCAAATTTTCTGTCTGCTGAGCTTCAGGGCAAGTCAGGCTCTGTTTAGTTGGGATTCAAGGGGAGAAGACCCTGTGAGCTTTGAGACTTCCAAATGTGGCATCTTAACTAAAGGAACTGCTAAGAGGAGGGTAAAAATAAGGCAATTAAAGCTGCACAGGCCCCAGAGGGAAAACTTTCGTCTCCCTGCAGGGTGAATTATCAGGCCCCTGGACTCTGGCTGAAAAGTCCTTCCCTGTCCCAGAGCTGTTGAAGAGAACCTCTGCAATAGAGAGAAAGTGAATTGGAGAATTTCCTCCCCAGGGGACTTCCAGAGCCATAAATCCTTATTAACTGTACCAGTTTGCAGCAGATCTGCCAGCAAACTCTTCACCAATGGCCCAAGGTGCTGACTTCACAGTTAAGTGGCCTGTGGAAATAAATGGCATTCAGAAAGCAAAGGGTCACTAGTCTGGTGGCCAATGAAGTGACTCATACTTTGGGGGCTCCTTGAGGCACTTTGTGGATGACAGGGTGGAGGAAAAATCAGTGGAGCAAAATTTTCCAAGACACTGAGTCCATGGAAACAGGGCCCTGTGAGATTGATTCCCCTCCACCCCACTTCCTCTGGAAGCTCAGAGACCAGCTCCGTTTCACATTCAAAATACGTCACAATTTCAGTTCCTTTTATCTGTGTTTTTGTTTCGATCTCCAAGAACTTAATTCACCTTATCGTTTTGAAAAAAAAAAAAAAAAATTCTGAAAGCACAAGACCATTTCTGGAAGGCCAGAAAGGTCTAGAAAGCTTGGCATTTCTGACATGACATTTGGAGCCTGTTACAAATAAACTCTGAGTTGTCAGCTTGGATCTCAAGAATAGACTCTCAATGATTCTTCCCTGTTCTGGAGGGCCATGTTAATTCAGCACTCTGGGGCCTCTGGGATTTTGAGGAACAAATGTGTTGTAGAATCTTCTCTGCACAACTTCAGAGAGCTTATTCTGTCAGCCTTTGCAATAACAACAGCTAACACTTTATATGGCACTTTCTCTGGTCCAGGCCCTGACCTAAGTGCCGTTCATGTATTATCTCACTTCATCCTTACAACCCTATGAAGTAAGAACTATTATTAGCATTATCCCCTTTCTTTTATTTATTAATTTAAATTAATCTTTTTTTTCTTTTTCTTTTTTATTGAGACAGTGTCTTGCTCTATTGCCCAGGCTGGTCTTGAACTCCTGGACTCAAGCGATCTTCCAGCTTCAGCCTCCCAAAGTGCTAGGATTACAGGTGTGAGCCACTTTGCCTGGCTGCATTATCCCCTTTTACTAATAAGGAGCTGATGCCCAGGGAGATAAAGTCATTTTCCCATGGTCATAGAGGTAGTCCATGAATGAATCAGGATTTAAATCCTGAGGTTGCCGCTCTACTATTGCTTCCCTGCAGCTGAGAGCAACACCTGTCATGCTTCTCACCATTTTTTATCACTAAATCATTTCTCAGCCTTGCTTTTACATATTTGCTAGTCCCCTGGGAAAATTTTGCCTCCTTAATACTTGTTCTAGGTCCCAGTTCTGAGGTTTAATAATAGTAGTTAACATCACTGAGCACTCACCCTGTATGAGACAACTCACATTCATTATGCCATTTATAGATGGCATAACTGAGGATCAGAGAAGATAGGTCACTTCTGCACAACTTCAGAGAGCTTATTCTGTCGGCCTTTGCAATAACAGATCTCGGAGAAGATCTCACAGCCAGTTAGTGGCAGATGTGGCCTGCTACCTTACACCAACTGTCTCCTGTGAACATTTCTATTTATTTTAACTTATTTGTTAAATTGACAAATAATAACTGCATATTCATGGGGTATATATTGATGTTTCTATACATATAATGTATACTGATCATATCAGGGTAATTAGCATATCCATCATCTCAAATATTTATCATTTCCTTTTGTTGGGATTGTTCAATATCCTCCTTCAAACTAGTTGAAACTATTTAATACATTATTTTTAATTAGAGCCATCTTACAGTGGTATGGAACACTAGAACTTATTCCTCCCATCTAGTGGTAATTTTGTAACCTTTACTACATGTGAACTGCATTCACATACTCCCAGCCAGGGTAACAGTCCCATGGCCTTAACCCCATACTTAACTCATAGTTAAGCAAACTTAACCCATAGTTCATTGGCCCATCATGTGTACACACATGACCTTTACCTGAGAAACAACCCTGGAAGCCCATATCTGGCTATCACTACAAGTTCTTACAGCCTAGGCCACTGAGAGACTTGCAAATGCTGCTAATGTGGATTACAGCCAAAGAAACCACATGAAGACTACACTGAAATGTCTACCTAGAACCAAGGTCTACTTACGTCACTGAGCTGATACTCCAGGATACGTTTATATGAATAAACTTTGTCCTGTGAAACCTACTCCATAAAATTGAAAGAGACAACTTTTCCACCAGATGTGTAGAAATCAACATAGGAACACATCAAATATTTAAAAGCATGGCAACATGACACCTCATAAGGAAAATAATAACTCTAGTAACAGACCCAGATCATAAGGAAATATATGAAATGCAAATAAAGGAATTCAAAATAATAATCTGAAGGTGACTCAGTGAGATACAAGATAATACAGATAGACAATTCAATGAAATCAGGAAAATGATTCATAATTGAATGAGAAGTTCAACAAAAAAGATAGTTATCATAAAAAAGAACCAAAAAGAAATCCTAGCCGTGAAGAATTCAATGAATGAAATAAAAATACAATAGTCTGTTTCAACAACAGACTGGCCAAGAAGAAAAAATTTCTAAACACGAAGACAGGTCTTTTGAAATAGCACAGGCAGACAAAGAAGAAAAAAAAGAAGACATAAAAGAGAATGAAAAAAGCTTACAGGATTTATGGGACACCATTCAGGAAAGAAATGCTCATATTATGGGTGTTTTAGAAGGCAAGGAGAAGAGAAAAGGGTGGGAAAACATGTTTAATAAAATAATAGCAGAGAACTTCTCAGGTCTTGAGAGAGAGATGAGCATTCAGGTCCAGGAAGCTAAAAGAATTCCAAATAGATTCAACCCAAAAAGATTCTCCCCAAGTCACATTATACTTAAACTGTAAAAAGTCAAAGAAAAAAATTTAAAAGCAGCAAGAGAAAAGCATCAAGTCACATATAAGGGAATCTTCATTGGTCTAAGGGTGGATTTCTCAGCAGAAACCTTAGAGGCCAAGAGAGAGTTGGGATGATAAATTCAACATACAAAAAGACAAAAAACCTGTCCATGAAGAATATTATACCAAGCAAAGCTATCCTTCAGAAATGAAGAAGTAATAAAATCTCTCCCAGACAAGCAAAAATTAAGACAATGTATCACCACTAGACCAGCCTTAAAAGAAATGCTCAAGGGAGTCATATCTGGAAGTGAAAAGATGATAAACATTTTCATGAAAACATGCGAAACTATAAAACTTACTAGTAGAGCTGATACACAAAGGAGAATCAGAAAGGAATCAAGACTTATCACCACAGAAAACCATTCAATTGCAAGGATAAACAATAAGAGAAGAAGTGATGAACAAAAGATACACAGAACAACCAGAAAAGAATCAATAAAATGATAGAAGTCCTCACCTCCCAAGAAATAATAACTTTGAATGTAAGTGGATTAAATTCCTCATGTAAAAGATAGAGACTAGCCTAAGAGATTTTAAAAACACAAGACCCAACTATATGCTGCCTGTAAGAAAATCACCTAAACTGTAAAGACATACATAGACTGAAAGTGAAGAGACGAAAAAAGATATTCCATGCAAATGGAAATCAAAAGTGAGGAGCTATGCTTGTATCAGACAAAACAGACTTCAGGTTGAGCTGTGAAAAGAGACACAGAAGGACATTATATAATAATAAACCATTGTCTTCCACAATAGTTGAACTAATATACACTCCCACCAATAGTGTAAAAGCATTCCTATTTCTCCACATCCTCTCCAGCATCTGTTGTTTCCTGACTATTTAACAATCGGCATTCTAACTGGCATGAGATGGTATCTCATTGTGGTTTTGATTTACATTTCTCTGACGACTGGTGATGATGAGCTTTTCTTCATATGTTTGTTGGCCACATAAATGTCTTCTTTTGAGACGTGTCTGTTCATATCCTTTGCCCACTTTTTGATGGGGTTTTTTTTATTTTTCTTGTAAATTTGTTTAAGTTCCTTGTAGATTCTGGATGTTAGCCCTTTGTCAGATGAATAAATTGCAAAAATTTTCTCCCATTCTGTAGGTTGCCTGCTCACTCTGATGATAGTTTCTTTCTCTGTGCAGAAGTTCTTTAGTTTAATTAGATCCCATTTGTCAATTTTGGCTTTTGTTGCCATTGCTTTTGGTGTTTTAGTCATGAAGTCTCTGCCCATGTCTATGTCCTGAATGATATTGCCTAGGTTTTCTTCTAGGGTTTTTATGGTTTTAGGTCTTATGTTTAAGTTTTTAATCTATCTTGAGTTAATTTTTGTGTAAGGTGTAAGGAAGGGGTTCAGTTTCAGTTTTCTGAATATGGCTAGCCATTTTTCCCAATACCATTTATTAAATAGGAAATCCTTTCCCCATTGATTGTTTATGTCAGATTTGTCAAAGATCAGATGGTTTTAGATGTGTGGTGTTATTTCTGAGGCCTATGTTCTGTTCCATTGGTCTATACATCTGTCTTGGTACCAGTACTGTGCTCTTTTGCTTACTGTAGCCTTGTAGTATAGTTTGAAGTCAGGTAGTGTGATGCCTCCAGCTTCGTTCTTTTTGTTTAGGATTCTCTTGGCTACATGGGCTCTTTTATGGCTCCATCTGAAATTTAAAGTAGTTTTTTCTAACTATTTGAAGAAAGTCAATGGGACTTGATGGGAATAGCATTGAATGTATAAATTACTTTAGGCAGAATGGCCATTTTCATGATATTAATTCTTCCTATCCATGAGCATGAAATGTTCTTCCATTTGTTTGTATCCTTTCTTATTTCCTTGAGCAGTGGTTTGTAGTTCTTCTTGAGAAGGTTCTTCACATCCCTTGTAAGTTGTATTCCTAGGTATCTTATTCTCTTTGTAGCAATTGTGAATGGGAATTCACTCATGATTTGGCTCTCTGTCTATTATTTGGGTATAGGAATGCTTGTAATTTTTGCACATTGATTTGTTTCCTAAGACTTTGCTAAAGTTGCTTATCAGCTTAAGGAGTTTTTGGCTGAGATTATGGGGTTTTGTAAATATACAATCATGTCATCTGCAAACAGAAACAATTTGATTTCCTCTCTTCCTATTTGAATACACTTTATTTCTTTCTCTTGCCTGATTGCCCTGGTCAGAACTTCCAATATTGTGTTGAATAGGAGTGGTGAGAGAGGGCATCCTTGTCTTGTGTGTATTTTCAAAGGGAATGCTTCCAGCTTTTGCCCATTCAGTATGGCATTGGCTGTGAGTTTGTCATAAATAACGCTTATTATTTTGAGATATGTTCCTTCAACATCTAGTTTATTGAGTGTTTTTAGCATGAAAGGATGTTGAATTTTTCTGCATCTATTGAAATATTCATGTGGTTTTTGTCATTGGTTCTGTTTATGTGATGAATTATGTTTATTGATTTGCATAAATTGAACCAGCCTTGTATTCCAGGGGTGAAGCCAACTTGATCGTGGTGAATAAGCTTTTTAATGTGCTGCTGAAGTTGGTTTGCCAGTGTTTTATTGAGGATTTTCACATCGATGTTCATCAGGGATATCGGCCTGAAATTTTCTTATTTTGTTGTATCTCTGCCAGGTTTTAGTATCAAGATGTTGCTGGACTCATAAAATGAGTTAGGGAGGAGTCCCTCTTTTTCTATCCTTTGAAATAGTTTCAGAAGGAATGGTACCAGCTCCTCTTTGTACCTCTGGTAGAATTCAGCTGTGAATCCATCTAGTCCTGGGCTTTTGATTTTTATTGGTAGGCTATTAATTATACTGCCTCAGTTTCAGAACTTGTTATTCATCTATTCAGGGATTCCACTTCTTCCTGGTTTAGTCTTGGAAGGGTGTATGTGTCCAGGAATTTATCCATTTCTTCTAGATTTTCTAGTTTATTTGCACAGAGGTTTTTATAATATTCTCTGATTGTAGTTTGTATTTCTGTGGGATGAGTGGTGATATCCTCTTTATCATTTTTTATTGTGTCTATTTGATTCTTCTCTTTTTTCTTCTTTATTTGTTTGCCTAGCAATCAATCTATTTTGTTAATCTTTTCACAAAAAACGGTTTTTGAATTCATTGATTTTTTGAAGGGTTTTTCATGTCTCTATCTCTTTCAGTTCTGCTCTGATCTTAGTTATTTATTGTTTTCTGCTAGCTTTTGAATTTGTTTGCTCTTGCTTCTCTAGTTTTTATAAATGTGATGTTAGGATTTCGATTTTAGGTCTTTCCTGCTTTCTCCTATGGGCATTTAGTGCTATAAATTTCCTTCTAAACACTGCTTTAGCTGTGTCCCAGAGGTTCTGGTACATTGTGTCTTTGTTCTCATTGGTTTCAAAGAATTTCTTTATTTCTGCCTTAATTTCATTATTTACCCAATAGTCATTTAGGAGCAGATTGTTCAGTTTCCATGTAGTGGTGTGGTTTTGAGTGAGTTTTTGTTTTTTGTTTTTTGGGGTTTTTTTTGACAGAGTCTTGCTCTGTCACTCAGGCTGGAGTGTAGTGGCACAATTGCGGCTCACTGCAAGCTCTGTCTCCTGGGTTCATGCCATTCTCCTGCCTCAGCCTCCCAAGTAGATGGGACTACAGGCGCCTGCCACCACACCTGGCTAATTTTTTGTATTTTTAGTACAGGCGGGATTTCACTGTGTTAGCCAGGATGGTCTCGATCTTCTGACCTCGTGATCTGCCCACCTTAGCCTCCCAAAGTGCTGGAATTACAGGCGTGAGCCACCGCACCCAGTCTTGAGTGAGTTTCTTAATCCTGAGTTCTAGTTAGATTGCCCTGTGGTCTGAGAGACAGTTTGTTATGTTTTCTGTTCTTTTGCATTTGCTGAGGAGTGTTTTACTTCTAATTATGTGGTCAATTTTAGAATAAGTGCAATGTGGTGCTGAGAAGAATGTCTATTCTGTTGATTTGGGGTGGAGAGTTCTGTAGATGTCTATTAGGTCCACTTGGTCCAGAGCTGAGTTCAAGTCCTGAATATCCTTGTTAATTTTCTGTCTCATTGATCTGTCAAATATTGACAGTGGGGTGTTAAAGTGTCCCACTATTATTGTGTGGGAGTCTAAGTCTCTTTGTAGGCCTCTAAGAACTTGCTTTATGAATCCGGGTGCTCCTGTATTGGGTGCATGTATATTTAGGATAGTTAGCTATTCTTGTTGCATTGATCGCTTTATCATTATGTGATTCCCTTCTTTTCTTTTTTGATCTTTGTTGATTTAAAGTCTGTTTTATCAGAGACTAGGATTGCAACCCCTGCTTTTTTTTTTTTTTGCTTTCCATTTGCTTGTTAAATATTCTTTCATCCCTTTATTTTGAGCCTATGTGTGTCTTTCATGTGGAATTGGTTACCTGAATACAGTACACCAATGGGTTTTGACTCTTTATCCAATTTGCTAGTCTTTGTCTTTTAATTGGGGCATTTAGCCCATTTACATTTAAGGTTAATATTGTTATGTGTGAATTGATCCTGTTATTATGATGCCAGCTGGTTATTTTGCACATTAGTTGATGCAGTTTCTTTACAGTGTCGATGGTCTTTACATTTTGGTATGTTTTTGCAGTGGCTGGTACTGGTTTTTCTTTTCCATATTTAGTGCTTCCTTTGGAGCTCTTGTAAGGCAGGCCTGGTGGTGACAAAATCCCTCACCATTTACTTGTCTGTAAAGGATTTTATTTCTCCTTCACTTATGAAGCTTAGTTTGGCTGCCTATGAAATTCTGGGTTGAAAATTCTTTTCTTTAAGAATGTTGAATATTGGCCCCCACTCTCTTCTGGCTTGTAGAGATTCTGCAGAGAGATCAGCTGTTAGTCTGATGGGTTTCCCTTTGTGGGTAACCCGACCCTTCTCTCTAACTGCCCTTAACATTTTTTCCTTCATTTCAACCTTGGTGAATCTGATGATTATATGTCTTGGGGTTGCCCTTATTGAGGAGTATCTTAGTGGTGTTCTCTGTAATTCCTGAATTTGAATGTTGGCCTGTCTTGCTAGGTTAGGGAAGTTCTCTTGGATAATATCTGGAAGTGTGTTTTCCAACTTAGATCTATTCTCCCTGTCACTTTCAGGTACACCAATCAGACGTAGGTTTGGTCTTTTCATATAGTCCCATATTTGGAGGCTTTGTTTGTTCCTTTTCATTCTCTTTTCTTTAATCTTGTCTTCATGCTTTATTTCATTAAATTGATCTTCAATCTCTGATATCCTTTCTTCCATTTGATCAATTTGGCTATTGATACTTGTGTATGCTTCATAAAGTTCTCATGCTATGTTTTTCAACTCCATCAGGTTATTTATGTTCTTCTCTAAACTGGTTATTCTAGTTATCAATCCCTGTAACCTTTTATCAAGGTTCTTAGCTTCCTTGCATTGGGCTAGAACATGATCCTTTAGCTAGGAGGAGTTTATTATTACCCACCTTCTGAAGCCTACTTCTGTCAATTTGTCAAACCCATTCACTATCCAGTTTTGTTCCCTTGTTGGTGAGGAGCTGTGATCCTTTGGAGGGAAGAGTCATTGTGGTTTTTGGAATTTTTGATATTTTTGCACTGGTTTTTCCTTATCTTCATGGATTTATGTACCTTTGATCTTTGATGCTGATAACCTTTGGATGGGATTTTTGTGTGGGTGTCCTTTTTGTTGATGTTGATGTTATTACTTTCTGTTTATTAGTTTTCCTTCTAACAGAGGAGTTTGCTGGAGGTTGACTCCAGACCTGTTTGCCTGGATATCACCAGCAGAGGCTGCAGAACAACAAAGATTGCTGCCTGCTCCTTCCTCTGGAAGCCTTGTCTCAGAGGGGCACCTGCCAGATGCCAGCCAGAGCTCTACTGTATGAGGTGTCTGTTGACCCCTGCTGGGAGGTGTCTCCCAGTCAGGAAGCATGGGGTTCAGGGACCCACAGGATTCAGGGGCCCACATGAGGAGGCAGTCTGTCCCTTAGCAGAGCTCAAGTGCTGTCCTGAAAGATCCGCCCCTCTCTTCAGAGCCGGCATTCAGGAATTTTTAAGTCTGTTGAAGCTGTGCCCACAGCCGCCCCTTCCCCCAGGTGCTCTGTCCCAGGGAGATGGAAGCTTTATCTATGAGTCCCTGACTGGGGCTTCTGCCTTTCCTTCAGAGATGCCCTGCCCAGTGATGAGGAATCTAGAGAGGCAGTCTGACTACAGCAACTTTGATGTGCTGTAGTGGGCTCTGCCGAGTTGGAACTTCCTGGCAGCTTTGTTTACACTGTGAGGGGAAAACCACCTACCCAAGCCTCAGTAATGGCAGATACCCCTCTCCCACCAAGCTCAGGCATCTCAGGTCGACTTCAGACTGCTGCTGTGCTGGCAGCAAGAACTCAAGCCAGTGGATCTTAGCTTGCTGGGCTCTGTGGGGGTGGCATCTGCTGAGAAAGACCACTTGGCTCCCTGGCTTTAGCCCCCTTTCCAGAGGAGTGAATGGTTCTGTCTAGCTGGTTTTCCAGGTGCCACCAAGGTACAGGAAAAAAAAACTCCTGCAGCTAGCTCAGTGTCTGCCCAAACAGCAGCCAAGTTTTGTGCTTGAAAACCAGGGCCCTGGTGGTATAGGCACCTGAGGGATTCTCCTGGTCTGCAGGTTGCAAAAACCATGGAAAAAGCATAGTATCTGGGCTAGATAGCATCATCCCCCATGGCATAGTCCCTCAAGGCTTCCCTTGGCTAGGGGAGGGAGTTCCCCAACCCCTTGCACTTCCCAGGTGAGGTGATGCCCCACTCTGCTTCTGCTTGCCCTCCATGAGCTGTGCCCACTGTCTAACCAGTCCCAGTGAGATGAGTTGGGTACCTCAGTTGGAAATGCAGAAATCACCCACTTTCTGCATTGATCTCACTGGGAGCTGCAGACCGGAACTCTCCCTATTCAGCCATCTTGCCAGTCACCCTATCCTCATTTTATAGATAAGCTTCCCTCAAAGAAGTTAAGTAATTTGTTCTATCCAAGGTTACCTAGTTAGAAAAGGCAGACCAGAACCCAGCCTCTATGCTCTTTCTGCCATCTGTTCCCTTATTATACAGCTCCACTAGTTGGTGCTGACTCTCATATATGAGAATACAGATATGATTGGGATCAAGTAGTGGAAAGTCTTATATTTGTGGTTGAGGAATTTCCATTTGGTCTGATAGGCAATTACACTCTCCAAGTGAAATGAAAGTCGCATTTTAATTGGTAACATCTAGCAATGGTATACGGATTTTACTAGTTAAATCTCTACAAACAGATGATGCTATGGTTTCTAGGCATCAGCTAAAAAGTCTGAGGTTAGGATGGTGATATTGTACATATAGAGTAGGGATAAAGTATAAGAAATATGATATAAAAACAATGGAGATAACTTAGCCAATTGATTGTGAAGTATAAAAGAGAGAAGAATTAAAGAAAACATCCCAATAGTGGCTACCAACTGAGTGAGATCAGTTTGAGGAGATGGATAAATTCAGATAGAGTTTGAGGTAGAGGCAGAATCTCCAAATAAGACTATTCTGTAGGCAACTAAAAATATTGGAACTACAGCTCAAGTTAGAATTTAGGAAAAGCCATTTGAGTTCTCCTAGTCCCAGATTTTTTTCTTTACTTGTAAAATAGGGATAAAAATGCCAATTTAGCCTGTCTCAAGGATAGCCAGTGGAGCAAATGAGATATCTGAAAAGAAAATTCTTTGCAAACTATAAAACAAAAATATGGGCTGTCAAAAGGCATATCTGGGAGGCAGAGGCAAAGAAACAGTACAAAGTTTCCATGGTGGGTAAATCCTTTGAGGAAATATAGACAGAGGTGAGCCAAGGACAAAGATGGGGCTCCAGTGGGTGTCCACAATAGGGTAAAGATGAAATGACTGGGGGTCAGAAGGGTGAGCAGTCAGGAAATGGAAAACCATGAGGCCTCAGGGCTACAGAAGTCAGATGAGTGGAGGTTTCAAAGATGTGAGAATTGAAGTCTACAGAGTGACTGAAAAAGGAGTTTGAGAAAAGACCAGTAGAACTGGCTGCTGAGCAGGGACAAATGATCTTAATCTTAGTCATGTAAAATTCTGAGGAGGGTCTCCTCTGAGGTGGAGGGCATGGGGCAGGGAAGGCGTATTGCTGTAGATTAGGAAGAAGATAATCACAAAGAAACAACACCAGAGTCCTCTGGTTCAGGGTGTCTAGGTGCAAAACAACAAGAAGAAATGGTACAGAATTTCAGTTGGTCACAGAGTTTGGTAGGAGGAATCACTAGCATTTGGTGCTCAGAGAGCAAAGGTTACACAGCTACAGAGTGGGAAGGTTGAGTCAAGCCTGGTCTCCTGGATTTCTGGTAGACTCTACATTCTACCACACTATGGCTCAGGTGTATGATGTTCAGAGAGGAGGAGAGATGAACAGAGGAAGAAACTGAAGTTACATGAGAAAGATGCACTGCCAGTAAGAGTCACGGTGACCCAGGGAGAAGAAGTACACATCCTCCCTCCCTGACTCAAAGTCTTTCTCCAGCAACAAACCTTTTGCAGTAACTGCAGAACTCAAAGGCATCCTCTCTCCTTCCTGAGGTCACTGTCTCAACTGCTGCTTTTTTTTTTTAATTAGCTTCCTGCCTTCAGCTTTCTACACAACCCCTCTGATCACTGATAACTTTCCTGTTACTGAATCACCTGGTACTTTTTTTTTTTTTTTTTTTTTGAGACAGAGTCTCACTCTATCACCCAGGCTGGAGGGCAGTGGCGCAATCTCGGCTCACTGCTGCAACCTCCGCCTTCAGGGTTCAAGTTATTCTTGTGCCTCAGCCTCCTGAGTATCTGGGATTTATAGGCAAGCACCACCACATTTCTCCATACCAAGGAATTGGGATTTCATCCTGAGGGCAGTGAGAGCCTCTGAAAGGTGAAGAGCAGATCTGTGTTCTAGAGAGGTGACACTGGCAGCAGATGAGGACAGTTTGGTGGAGGCAAGCCCAAGTACAGAGAGGGTAGTTTTTGTATTTTTAGTAGAGATGAAGTTTCGCCATGTTGGCAAGGCTGGTCTTGAACTCCTGGCCTCAAGTGATCTGCCCACCTCGGCCTCCCAGAGTGCTGGGATTACAGGCACGAGCCACCACACTGGGTCCACCTGTTACTTTTTATTCCCATTGAACACTCACTTCTCCTTAAAGGAGTCTTTTTCTCAGCCTTCTTGGCATTGTGTTCTTGTATCATTTGGCCAGTCTTTGTATCATTTGGCCAGACTCTCCTTGTATCATTTGGCCAGTCTTTCTCAATCATCGTTCCAGCCTCTTCTCTCTGCCTGTCCCTTAATTGTTGGTGTTCCCCAAGGTTCAATCCTCCTTCGTTCTCACACCCCCCTGTGTGAGCCTCTCCACTCCTCTGGCTTCAGTTACCATCAAGTGCTGACAGCCTTACGTTTATCAGGTTCAGGTTCACCTAGTTCCTCCTCCCCAGCTATATAGAGCAACAGGATAGCTCCATTTGCCTATTTCTTGAATGCCTCAAATCCAAAATGCCCCAAATTAAACTCCCCATTTCTTCAGCCCAATCAGCATTTTCTCCATAGGTTCCTTTTATTCATGAAAGGCACCACTTCCTTCCCCTAATACCTGAGATGAACCTTGACTTCCCTTTTCCCTGACCTTCTATATTTAGTCCACCCACAGTCTGGTCAGTTCTCACTCCTTTATAGCTCTCAGTCCCCTCCAGGTCTGTGCAGCCTCTCTGTCCTGCACCATCACAAGAGCACCCCTACTCACCTCTCTGTACTTGGGCTTGCCTCTCAAACTGTCCTCATCTGCTGCCAGCGTCACCTCTCTAAAGTGCAGGTCTGCTCTCCACCTTTCAGAGGCTCTCACTGCCCTCAGGATGAAACCCCAATGCCTTGGTATAGAGAAAGGCCCCGCAGGAACCGCTCTCTGCCCACCCATCCTCCTTGCATGCCTCACCTAGTCTCCACTATATTACTTACACTTCCCCAACTTGCCATGTGCTCTCAACTTCGGGCCTTTGTACATCGTTTTCCACTGCCCAAAGTCCCTGTCCCTCTCTCCTTAGTCAATTCGTCTCCCTCAGAACCTTAAAAAATCACCCCCCCCATTCCCCAAGGCTGGTGTGGTCCCTCCCCTGCATTCTCATAGCACTCTTGAGGTTTCTATCTGTGGGTCCTTCTTCCTCATAGAGCTTTGTCCTGTTGACTTGTTTGACCCAGTCACCACTCCACAGGTTCCTTTTGGTCCGAGATCATGTTTTCTTTACTGTCATATACACAGGGCTGAATATATGTGGTGCAGAGAAGCAGGACAGTGTTTTGATTGAGCAGACAACTGGATTCAAGCCACATCCTACCACTAACTTGCAAGGGAATTTGGGCACACAAGTTATTCCATGCCTGTGCACTTTGGTCTTCTCATCTATAAAATGATCAAATCAGAGTACTTAGAGCTATTATCAAGTAAGAGTAGCAAGGATTGTTTGAGGACTAATTGAGTTAGTAACATAAGGAGCATGGCAGAGTGCCCGGCACAGAGTAACAGAGTACAACTCGCTGTTGCTGCCCCTTGTTGGATGAAGGAGCATCTGTGGCTTGAGGTGGGGTGGGCTGATAAAGAAAATGCCTTTCCCCAGAGCCCTTGGGCAGGTTTGACCAAGACAGATAGCTTGAAGTGAGGAGTCTTGAGGGTAGCAATCAGAAAGTCAAGAACCTCGATGCCAGTTTACCAGAAGGGTTTCCAATGTGGGAGTTACAGATGGCAGAGACAGTGGGCAAACAGTATACTCAGAAGGTCACTGAGTAGCAACTAGGGAGGCTTCCGCATGGCAGGTCTACCAGTTTTCCCCCTCTGTCTCAGGGCTGCTCTACACAGAAGCCTATCATTATTTCCTTGTTAAGATGATGCAAAGTGCACCAACCTCTGTTCTCCAGGTTATTTGCACTGTAGCAATTTGCCACAAGGTCAGGGTAGCTCGTTGTCTAATTGCACACTGCTTGTGGCTATTCTGGGTTTGTTTGTGTCAATGCATCTTCAGACTCCGCGGGCAGGACACAGATTCAAATCTGGGAACCAAAGGTGAGCAAACCCATCTGCTCATAGTCAGTGTTGACGGAGAGGGGTTAGTGGGGGAGGAGTCTGTGCCAATATCTAATGATCCCATAAGAATGTATCAAAAGATACATTTTTCTAAGTATAAATAAAAATAACATCTGTGAGATCCGGAACAGTTGCAGCTTTGCTATCACTGTGACAACATTCTAAGCATCGACGTAAGCTATTCACCCTCATCAGACTTTAACTGGTCACGCAGCATGTTTGGTTTTCTTCCTAACTCAAATATGGAATCTCCATCTGCTGCTGCTGCTCCCTGTCTCTTTTTTGTTGTTTAATTACCAGCAAAGCTGCAGGAGATGAAGTCTTAATTCTGTCTTTGTTCTGAATCCCCTTTCAGTACAGTAAGCTGTGCACATGCTTACTCCTTTCCCATTAAGGCCGTGGAAATTATGCTGCCAAATTATTTCCCAGTTTCCCTTGAATTTACCTCTTCATATATTTCTCAGCTTCCTGTCACATACTTCATTGGTCTGGCTAATTTTTACAGTCACATCTAGCAGACAATTTTCTTTTCTTTTCTTTCTTTTTTCTTTTTCTTTCTTTCTTTTTTTTTTTCAGTCTAGTGAAATGTTGCAGTGTGGTGTAGTCAAATGTATTTTATATTGGCAGGAAAGTACAATCAAAATATTTTAAAGGTTTCTCAAGAGACAGTGTTGAGCTAAATGGAATTTGGAATGTGGGCTGGCCCTGCTTTTTGCTGGTAGCCTTTAGCTACATGAGGTTTCTAGGAAGGATGTTTGTGTATTTTTTTTTTTTTCGTTTAGCTTTCTGGGGAATAAGATGCTCTTAGTATCAACGCCTCTGGCTTCTGTGATTATACTCTCCCTACAATTGCGGCTGTTTGACAACCATCTGTCACTCTTGTTTCCCATTCCCATCCAGCCCACTGTGGGGCCTAGAACCAACCCCAACCTCAAGCAGAGGAACTGAAACAATTCTAGAACTCAGTGTTGCCCTTGGTGTTGCTCTGATCTTGATCTTGTGCCTCAATTCTAACATTAAACTTCTCTTTTGTTCCTGAGATGTTGTTCCCAGTTCATCAGGGGAAATGGACCCTTGTTTTGGCATTCTTGGTCTGAGTCTCTGCGCTCAAGGCTTTATCTAACTCAGAACTCGGGACTCAGGGCCCACCTGCACTAGCCATGCCTCCTCCTAAGTCTGAAGTTCTCTCCTTGCACTGTGGCCTGGTAGTAAGGGCCTTGCTGCTTACAAACGGACTTCCCCAATGAAGTCTGCCTTCCTCCCCAGTTGCTTAAGAAGTCCTTATTGCTGGGGTCTGTTTTTGGTCTACCTGCTCCCCTCAAATCCTTGGTGGATGACCAATTACTGTTGTTTTGGTGACCTCTTGTCTGTGGTCATGCCTGCTGGATTTCATGTCCTGCCTTTGACAAGGAACTGACCCCAGCATCTGTATCTTACAGTGTCCCTGAGGGCCTGCTATATTCCAGCAAGGGAGAAGTCCAGGGCTTGGTCCTGCCTGTCTTGAGCTGCCCTTTTCACTGCAATTCACAGCCCTATTGATCTTGAGATAGAACAAGTGGTGGTCTTCATGGTCAAAGAGTTAAATCAAAGCTTTCAAATACTTTTTCAGCCCCTTCTCTAACTTCTTAAACTGTAAGGTTTCCCTAAGATTCTAACAGAATCTTGGCTCTAAAGTCAGGTTCTTTAAGACTAAAGTAGGTTCTATATGGCCATGTGGATGGACAAGAATGTCCTTTTCAATAAAAAGCCATTTGTAATGAAATCTTTATGTAAAAATTCCTCTGACTGATTCCATATCAGTCTTAGTTCTCATGCCTTGTCTCCTTGTCCCCTAGGCTCTGTGTGTTAACTCTGGTTCTAGTGCCCTGCCCATCCAGAGCTGAAACGTAATTATGCCGTTAATCCGGCTCCACATTGTCTTTATTGACCTGGTTTGGGCAAGCTGCCTGTACCACTTCTAGTATTCCAACGGAGTACCTTCTGATTGTGCATTTAGTCCTGCTGTCCTGGCCCTGCCAACTGACAGAAAGTATAATTCACTGTAAGATTGAGTTAAGACACTATCTCCAAGCTTCTAGTTTTGTTGTATTCACTTTCCTGAGTCAGGCTGACAGAGTTCCAGCCTCTATGTGACTATTTCCCTGAATTATATATGCCACCCTGACCTGTCTCCTGAGCTCTAAAGTATGTGGTCTCCATTCCAGCTAATGGCCTCACCATTCACCTTACAATCTAAGCTAGGAACCTCAGACTTGCTGTTGAGATACATCAAAACAAAAGAGCCATTATCCATGTAATCAGAACTAAGGCCCCAGCAGTCAACTCAGAAATAGGATTGGATGCTTAGCTCTGCACATGAGAAATTGCATCATATCAGTTCTCAAGAAATCAGCTTACACCCATAGAACTCATAGGGAACTACACCCACAGAACTAATAGGGAACTAATTTTTTTTAACTTTTATTATAGATTCAGGGGTACATGTGCAGGTTTGTTATATAGGTATATTCGTGTCACAGGGATTTCTTGTATGGATTATTTTGTCACTCAAGTACCTAGCTTAGTACCCAATAACTATTTTTTCTGATATTCTCCCTTCTCCCCCATCCAGATCTCAAGTAGATCCCAGCGTTTGTTGTTCTTCTCTTTGTGTCCATCTGTTCTCATAATTTAGCTCCCACTTATAAGTGAGAACTTGTGGTATTTGGTTTTCTCTTCCTACGTAAGTTTGCTAAGGATGATGGCCCCCAGCTCCATCCATGTTCCTGCGAAGGACAAGATCTCGTTCTTTTTTATGGCTATATAGTATTCTATGGTGTATATGTACCACATTTTCTTTATCCAGTCTACCATTGATGGACACGTAGGTTGATTCCATGTCTTTGCTATTGTGAATAGTGCCGCAATGAACATGTGCGTGCATGTGTCTTTATGATAGAATGATTTATATTCCTTTGGGCATATACCCAGTAGTGGAATTGCTGGGTCAAATGGTAGTTCTGTTTTTAGCTCTTTGAAGAATCCTCAGACAACTTTCCACAATGTCTGAACTAATTTACACTCTCACAAATAGTGTTTAAGCATTTTCTTTTTTCTGCAACCTCTCCAGCATCTGTTTTCTTTGACTTTTTAATCATAGCCATTCTGACTGGTGTGAAATGTTATCTCATTGTGTTTTTGATTTGCATTTATCTAATGATCAGTGATATTGAGCTTTTTTTCATATGCTTATTGGCCACATGTATAATATGTCTTCTTTTTTAAAAGTTTCTGTTCATGTCCTTTGTCTACTTTTTAATGGAGTTTTCTTTCTTATAGGTTGGTTTAAGTTCTTTATAAATGCTGGATATTAGACCTTTGTCAGATGCATAGTTTGCAAAAATTTTCTCCAATTCGTAGGTTGTCTGTTACTCTGTTGAGTTTCTTTTGCTGTGCAGAAGCTTTTAAGTTTAATTACATCCCATTTATCAATTTTTGCTTTTGTTGTAATTGCTTTTGGCATCTTCATCATGAAATCTTTGCCAGACAGGGAACTAATTTTTAACCCAGAATTCTGTTTGGTAAATTTAGAATGGGGATTATAATGGGGTATCCAACTTTCCTTTTATTGCATTCTTACAGTTCACAATCCATAGTCACTTTTTAAAAACATTTATTTTACAGAGAGTCTCACTCTGTCATCCAGACTAGAGTACAGTGGCATGATCATAACTCACTGCAACCTCAAACTCCTGGGCTCAAGCAATCCTCTTGCCTCAGCCTCCTGAGTAGCCAGGACAATAGGTACACAATACCATGCCTGGCTAACTTTTAAAAATTACTTTTTGTAGAGATCTCACTATGTTGACCAGGCTGATCTTGAACTCTGGGCCTCAAGTGATCCTCCCACCTTGGCCTCCCAAAATGTTGGGATGACAGGTCCATAGTCCCTCTTCCAGAGAAACTTCCCTGAGCAGATGAGTTATCAGAGGGTTCCATGGAAGAAACAGGCTTTGAGTAAAGGAGTGGAGTAATCTTGAGAGATTCTCATTATGAGCATGTCAGAATAATCAGAGTAATCCGTGTTTCTATAGAGAGATGGCATCAACTCTCACATTCACATAAGGTGTAAAAAGTAAACTCCTCTTGATGTCTTTCTAGCAAGCATCAAGAGGAGTTTACTTGTTATACCTTATGTGAATGTGAGAGTTGATGCCATCAACTCATCCTTGGTAGCTAATGAGAAGACAGGTGTTGAAGTTAGATCATCCCTACATTCATTCACAAAGTTGGAACAATGAGGGAGCACTTAGTGCCAAGTACCCTGAGAAGCACACACTGTCTCTCTACCTCTCATATAATACAACAACTCTATGAAATAGATCTTACATATCCTTGTTGTGGTTGAGTTATGCACTCGCAAACGGTATGTCCAAGTCCTAACCCCAGGTACCTGTGAAAGTGGCCTTATTTGGAAATAAGGTCTTTGCAGATGTAATGTTAAGATGAAGTCATACTGAATATGGTGGACCCTAAGTCCAATATGACTGGTGTCCTTATAAGAAAAGGAAACGACACAGAGACACAGAGAAAAGACAATGTGAAGAGACACAAGGAAAATGCCAATAATGACAGAGTCAAGAGATTGGAATCACATGTCTGTTAGGCAAGAAATACCAAGGATTGCTGGTAACCACCCGAAGCTAGAAGAGACAAGGATGGATTCTTCCCCAGAGCCTTCTAAGGAAGCACAGCCCTGCTGTATTAGTACACTGTCACACTGCTATAAAGAAAGACCTGAGACTGGGTAATTTATAAAGAAAAGAGGCTTTAATGGGCTCATGGTTACATAGGCTATACAAGAAGCATGGCCGCTTCTGCTTCTGGGGAGGCCTCGGGGAACTTTAACTCCTGGCGTAAGATGAAGCAGGAGCCGTTGTCTTACATGGCAGGAGCAGGAGGAAGAGAGAAGGGGGAGGTGCTACACACTTTTTTTTTTTTTTTTTTTTTTGAGACGGAGTCACCCAGGCTAGAGTGCAGTGGCCAGATCTCGGCTCGCTGCAAGCTCTGCCTCCCGGGTTTACGCCATTCTCCTGCCTCAGCCTCCCAAGTAGCTGGGACTACAGGCGCCCGCCACCTCGCCCGGCTAGTTTTTTTGTATTTTTTAGTAGAGACGGGGTTTCACCGTGTTATGGTCTCGATCTCCTGACCTCGTGATCCGCCCGTCTTGGCCTCCCAAAGTGCTGGGATTACAGGCTTGAGCCACTGCGCCCGGCTGGTGCTACACACTTTTAAACACTCACGAGAACTCACTCACTATCACGAGAACAGCACCGAGGGGATGGTGCTAAACCAATCATGTGAAATTGTTCCCATGATCCAATTACCTCCCACCAGGCCTCACCTCCAACACTGGAGATTACAATGGAACATAAGATTTGGGTGAACACAGATCCAAACCATATCCCCTGCTGACACCTTGATTACAGACTTCTGGCCTCCAGAATTGTGTGAGAGAGAATAAATTTCTGTTGTTTTAAGCTACCCTGTTTGTGATACTTTGTTAAGATAGCCCTAGGAAACTAGTACAAACTCCATTTTCCAAATGAAGTAAGGTATGCTCGGAAATGCTGCTTTACCCAATTGCAATTTCTTAGAGCTCCCTGACTGCAAACTCTTGAACCACATGCTCCTTTACTCCCTTGCTGTTTGATCTAGCCTATTAGGTGCTGGTTCCCTTTCTCTTCTGTTAACATCATATTCTAGATAAATGACAACATCTTCAAGATAAATTACATAACAACATCAGCATTCTCCCAAGTCTGATTGTACAGAACATTAGTTCTATGAGATGTTAGACTGTTAGCATGCAAAAAGAAAAAAGTTTTCAAGGTTAAAAAAAAGAGACAGCGAAATTCTGTGTAAATCAGGCTTTTTTGTTTGTTTTTTTTCTGTAGGACCTCATAGAAACTTCAAAATGTACTGTGAATCTCTAAAAGGGGCATATTAGAGCTTGCCGTGTTTCTCAGGCTGATTTGACCAAGAAAGTCTTTTCTTTACAGAGCATCTCGTGGATTCGTGTTTAGTGGGAGATACTGTGGGAAGTGCTAACTTGAAGGATTAATAACTCTTCTCTTTTCTTTCTTTGACATCATTTACATGCCAACCATGTTTTTTGAGTATTATCTTCACATAGATGTCTAAAGAAGAATTGAAAAATATTCTTGCTGCATCAGAAATATGTTGACAAACCACCTTTTGGGATAGGTTAAATTAACTACTGCTTTACCATACCTCCTTTATTCTTTAGATCATTATATGGATTCTCAGGGTCAAGGTCTTCTAGTCAAAGGCCATTAGGGACATGGCTGTCGTTAACAAAATTGGGTTCATGGACTTCTTGTATCCAGAGAAAATGTACACCATTGGAAACTGCGGTGTCTCAGGAAAGGTTGTTAGTCAGGAATTATACTATAAGATTTGTGCTCATGTTAGGTAATTTGAGGATAATATTCCAGGAAGTAGGGCTTTGCAGAAGCAAATGTGGTTTTTAGTTCTTCTAACAGACTCTGAAAACAGGGACCCAGATTATCGTACCCAAGCAATGAAAATATGTCCCCCCAAATTTGTGTGTTCTTTTCTAGATGTCCAATAGGCTTTCCTCCCACAGTCATGGCTGCTCCATAGTATTTATACATGTGCAGCAAGAAGTGGTTAGCACAAATTTCTCTTTAGCTAGCTAAGAAGAGATTTAAGGCTACGTGATAATCCATGACAACTCTGCCTTACAAATTTAAATTTAAACCTAGGCTTCCAGAGCAGAAGTAGTATAATTTATGACTTTTTTTCAGGCTCAGAGACAAGTTTTAGGTGATACTTTCCAGCTGTAGCTGTCATTGCTTGTATAGTGTCATTTTTAAGTGTCAACTTGACTGGATTAAGGAATACCTGAATAACTTGTAAAGCATGACTTTTGCGTATGTCTGTGAGGGTGTTTCCAGAGGAGATTATTGTGTGAATCAGTGGACTGTGTGGGGAACCTCTGCTCTCAATCGGTGGGCACTGTCTAATTGGCTTGGGGCCAGAATAGAGCAAAAAATAAGAGAAAGGGATTTGCTCTCTTGCTCCTGGAGCTGGGACATTCTTCTCCTTCTGCCCTTAGACATTAGAACTCCAGGCTCTCTGGCCTTAGGACTCCAGGACTTTCACCAGTGGGTCCCCGGGTTCTCAGGCCTTCAAACTCAGCCTGAGAATTACACCTGGTTCTGAGGCCAACTGAAGCATGCTGTTAGCATTCCAGGGTCTCTAGCTTGCAGATTGCCTGTTGTGGGACTTCTTAGCCTCCATAATTGTGTGAGCCAATTCCCCTAATAAATCTCCTCTCATCTAAATATCTATCTGTCTATCTATCTATCTATCTATCTATCTATCTATCTATCTATTATGTATCTACCAATTATCTATCATCTGTCAATCATCTATCAATCATCTATTATCTATCGATTATCAATTACCCATCATCTATCAAATATCTATCATGTATCTATCATCTATCAGTTATCTATAATCTATCATTTATCTATCAATCATCTATTATCTATCGACTATCTATCAATTATCTATCATCTATCTATCATCTATAATTCTATAATATCCTATTGGTTCTGTCTGTCTGAAGAACCCTGACCAAAACACATAGTATGCAACACAAGAATGCAGCCCTCTGAAGAGTTATCTCAAGTGGACTGTGCTTGAGTTTTTTTGAGATTTCTTTGCATTCTTTTTAGGGAAACAACATCCACTGGAGGGGTGGTAGTTTTAAACAACTGAAATTCTCTAACAATTTTCCTGAATACACAGGAAAGTTAGTGTGTGGCAGGTGACCGTAAGCCTTATGTCCACATAAGAAGGACTGTCCTGGTGAAGCAGAAACTGTATTAATATTGGCAATTTAAAAATCGTTAATTACAACAGGAATTCACCATTTTCTTTATTTGGTCGTGGTGGAGGCAGTGTCACTAGAGATGGGAAAATTCCTTCAGTGAAGTCAAACAAGTCCTGCTAAGCAGGCTGGAGTGTCTCTGAAGTAACTATTTTTACCCAGGATAGGCCCAATCTTTGTTCTCACTCCTCAAGGATTAGAGTTTGTTGATAGACTTGTAAGGACCTCAGCAGATGTATTTTTCCGGAGTGCAGTGGTGCAATCATGGCTCACTGTAGCCTCGACTTCCTGAGTTCAAGCAATCCTCCTGCCTCAGCTTCCCAAGTATCTGAGACTTCTTCTATTTTATAGGTGTTCTTGTAGTGTTAGGAGACCTCTTCTTCTTCTTCTTTTTTTTTTTTTTTGGTTATACTTTAAGTTATGGGATACATGTGCAGAATGTGCAGGTTTGTTACATAGGTATGCAAGGGCCATGGTGGTTTGCTACACCCAACAAACCGTCATGTACATTAGGTATTTCTTCTAATGCTATCTGTCCTCTAGCTGCCCACCTGCCAATAGGCCCTGGTGTGTGATATTCCCCTCCCTGTGTCCATGTGTTCTCATTGTTCAACTCCCACTTGTAAGTGAGAACCTATGGTGTTTCCTTTTCTGTTCCTGTGTCAGTTTGCTGAGAATGATGGTTTCCAGCTTTATCCACGTCCCTGCAAAGGACATGAACTCATCCTTTTTTATGGCTGCATAGTATTCCATGGTGTATATGTGTCGCATTTTCTTTATCCAGTCTATCATTGATGGACATTTGGGTTGGTTCCAAGTCTTTGCTATTTTGAGTAGTGCTGCAATAAACATACTTGTGAATATGTCTTTATAGTGCAATGATTTATAATCCCTTGGGTATATACCCAGTGATGGGATTGCTGGGTCAAAAGGTATTTCTGGTTCTAAATACTTGAGGAATCACCACACTGCCTTCCACAATGGCTGAACTAATTTACATTCCCACCAACAGTGTAAAAGCATTCCTATTTCTCCACGTCCTCTCCAGCATCTGTTGTTTCCTGACTTTTTAATGATTGCCATTCTAACTGGCATGAGATGGTACCTCACTGTGGTTTTGATTTACATTTTTCTAATGACCAGTGATGATGGGCTTTTCTTCATATGTTTGTTGGCCACATAAATGTCTTCTTTTGAGAAGTGTCTGTTCGTATCCTTTGCCCACTTTTGATGGGGTTGTTTGCTTATTCTCGTAAATTTGTTTAAGTTCCTTGTAGATTCTGGATATTAGCCCTTTGTCAGATGGATAAATTGCAAAAATTTTCTCCCATTCTGTAGGTTGCCTGTTCACTCTGATGATAGTTTCTTTTGCTGTGCAGAAGCTCTTTAGTTTAATTAGATCTCATTTGTCAATTTTGGCTTTTATTGCCATTGCTTTTGTGTTTCAGTAATGAAGTCGTTGTCCATGCCTATGTCCTGAATGGTATTGCCTAGGTTTTCTTCTAGGGTTTTTATTATTTTACGTTTTATGTTTAAGTCTTTAACCTATCTTGAGTTAATTTTTGCATAATGTGTAAGGAAGGAGTCCAGGTTCAGTTTTCTGTATATGGCTAGCCAGTTTCCCCAGCACCATTTATTAAATAGGGAATCCTTTCCCCATTTCTTGTTTTTGTCAGGTTGTCAAAGATCAGATGGTTGCAGATGTGTGGTGTTATTTCTGCAGCCTTGGTTCTGTTCCATTGGTCTATATATCTGTTTTGGTACCAGTACCACACTGTTTTGGTTACTGTAGCCTTGTAGTATAGTTTGAAGTAAGATAGCATGATGCCTCCAGCTTTGTTCTTTTTGCTTAGGATTGTCTTGGCTATATGGCCTCTTTTTTGGTTCCATATGAAATTTAAAGTAGTTTTTTTTCTAATTCTGTGAAGAAACTCAATGGTAGCTAGATGGGGATAGCATTGAATGTATAAATTACTTTAGGCAGTGTGGCCATTTTCGTGATATTGATTCTTCCTATCCATGAACATGGAATGTTTTTCCATTTGTTTGTGTCCTCTCTTATTTCCTTAAGCAGTGGTTTGTAGTTCTCCTTGAAGAGTTCCTTCATATCCCTTGTAAGTTGTTTTCCTAGGTATTTTATTCTCTTTGTAACAATTGTGAATGGGAGTTCACTCATGAATTAGTTCTCTTCTTGTCTATTATTGGTGTATAGGAATGCATGTAATTTTTGCACATTGATTTTGTATCCTGAGACTTTGCTGAAGTTGTTTGCTGAAGGAGGTTTTAGGCTGAGATTATGGGGTTTTGTAAATATACAATCATGTCATCTGCAAACAGAGACAATTTGACTTCCTCTTTTCCTATTCGAATATGCTTTATTTCTTTCTCTTGCCTGATTGCCCTGGCCAGAACTTCCAATGCTATGTTGAATAGGAGTGGTGAGAGAGGGCATCCTTGTCTTCTGTGTATTTTCAAAGCGAATGCTTCCAGCTTTTGCCCATTCAGTATGATATTGGCTGTGGTTTTGTCATAAATAGCTCTTATTATTTTGAAATTATGTTTCATCAATATCTAGTTTATTGAGAGTTTTTAGCATAAAAGGGTGTTGAATTATGTCAAAGGCCTTTTCTGCATCTATTGAGATAATCATGTGATTTTTGTCATTGGTTCTGTTTCTGTGGTGGATTACATTTATTGATTTGTGTGTGTTGAACCAACCTTGCATCCCAGGGATGAAGCCAACTGGATTGTAGTGTATAAGCTTTTTGATGTGCTGCTGGATTAAGTTTGCCAGTATTTTATTGAGGATTTTTACACTGATGCTCATCAGGGAAATTGGCCTGAAATTTTCTTTTTTTTTTTTTTTGTTATGTCTCTGTCAGGTTTTGGCATCAGGATGATGCTGGCCTCATAAAATGAGTTAGAGAGGAGTCCCTCTTTTTCTATTATTTGGAATAGGTTCAGAAGAAATAGTACCAGCTCCTCTTTGTACCTCTGGTAGAATTCGGCTGTGAATCCATCTGCTCCTGGGCTTTTTTTTTTTGGTTGGTAGGTTATTAATTACTGCCTCAATTTCAGAACTTGTTATTGGAGACCTCTTCTTTTTCAATGCATTTTGAATTCAGGACTAATCCCAAATCAAATGCCAATATCAGTGTATAAGTATTCCTTTTTCTTTTGTCAGCTTGCAGGTCTGAATGAGGGCAATTTACTTTGTCATCTGAACTTATTTAAGTCTAGCTTTACCTAGACTTGCTATCACAAAGTCAGTGACAGCATATCCTACTAGTCAATTTTTACTTTTTGTTCGTTTGTTTGTTTTTTCAGTCTGAACCAACAACAAGCAAAGTTAAATTATGGATATCCAAGGGAGTCTATAGAAGGTCCATGCAAGGTATGGAGAGTTCCTCAACAGAGGTAATCAATCATCAGCTTCTTTTTCTACAGATGAAGGAGAGAGGGTCACTGGGTTTAGAGTGTTACAGTGATGAACAGTGATATTTGAAGGGAAACCAACAATTTCCTCAGAGATTAAGTGACTAGCTGAAAAATCTTGAGTTATATCTATCAATAAAACAGGGGAATTATTAGGTTTAGTGTAGACCCTAGAACTAGTTTGACTGAGTCACTCCAGCTTCCACAAGCTTTGCTGCAGCTGCTAGAACTCTTAGACAAGACAATTATGCTGTGACTACTGGAGCTAATGAAAGACTGAAATAAATAATAGATTTTTGATGAGTCCCATGTCATTGAGTCAAAGCCCCTAGTGTTTTTTCAGACTTCTCATGACAAAAAAGTAAAGTGGGGTTGCTAATTGAGAATCTTGGAAAAAGATATTTTGATACACAGTTATTACAGTAATCTTTGTGCTTAAACATAAGCATTCTTTTTTTAACTCAAAAAAGGGTACAGTCCTTAAAAGATATTTATATTAGCATATTTTACTTAAATATAATTAACTTAGAAAAAATAAAAATATTTTTATCAGCTTTTATTAGTAAGTTTGGTAAATAAAAGAGCTCTCATAATAATTTTAAATTAATTTAAATTCAAAGGATATTTGAAAATTTAATTATTCCCATCGTCTTTCCTTTCATAGAATGACAAAACAAATCTTGTGTTACCTAATAGCCATTACAGTAAAACCAAAGATAGTGTAGGCACAAAAGACATATTAATAGCTTGATTATTCTGAATTTGGGGCCTGAATTTTGGAAGGAATCAAGAATAGTTGTTCCAGGAGGCAAGATGTAAGTCATAAGTATCTAGGGTCCATAAATAATAGACGACATTGTAAAAACACATAGCAATTAACTATAGTCATTAGAAACAACATTTTATTAAAGCAAGGAGTCTTTTTAAAAATGATTTAAAAGTGTCAAAAAGCACTGAAAGTTAACAGAATATTTTATTAACAAAAAGAAATATTTACTAATATGGGCATAGCATAACTTAATTTTTGTATATTAAAAAGACTCCAATTCTAACTTTACTCTTTTTATACATCATTCATGTAACATTCTACAGTAGAGAATTTATTAATGTGCCTTTACATGTATACATTTAGGCATACACAGATATGTAAATATACAAATAGATAATACGCTTTAAATTTTACATTTTAACTATAGTTTTAAAATTAAATCTATTAGATAAAATAATATATATGTCAAAATAAAATTTACTCTCTGAATAAATGGTTTCAACTTTCCTAATAAACAGAAAATCAGCAGGATATTTATTATCCTGTATACATATTTGTGTTTCTCTGTATTAAGCATTTATATTAATTATCATCTTTAACCAAAGTAATCAACTTTCCTTTTCTTTAGGCACAAAAGAAAAAGGAGAGAAAACATAACTTACTTAGATATTTTTTTGGTCTACTAGTATTTATTGCATACAATTTAAACAGTTTCAATATGTAAATATATGATGTCATTCAAAGGAATTTGCATATTTTGTTAATCTATTGTCATTTTAAGAAGTAAAGGTAATTGTATTTAATGACTAGTGTTTTTATGTTTCTTATTTAGAAATTGTCTAGGCATCCAAAGGATTATTATCAATTAACCATTTGTCTAAGTCCTTAAAGTTTGTTAAGGATCAGGAAATTACAATTTTAGTTAACAAATGAAATCTTATGATTTGTAGCATTGTAAGAATTTTATAAAAATTATAAAGGCATTTATTATTATCATTCACTTTAGTTTAATACAATTTTATATATATTAAACTAAAATTCTAAATTTAGACAAGTTATAGAAATAGTGGAATCTTGTTGAACTCATACAACCAATGTAGAAAATTCAGTTTAATAAAAAAAATTTAACTCAGGCCTTGTAGAAACCAAAATATTGCAGTGACACTAGTTTTTGTATTAAAGTAATTTTTTGAAGACTCTGAATCATGTCAAACATGTAATCTTTTAACTTATATATAATGCCTGTTCTTCTTTTCTCATAATTATAATAAAGGCTACTATGTAAATATACTGTTAGTGTCCACAGAAAGAAATGCAGTTTAATAACATTTTTTCCCTTTTTTTTTCAGACATTTTGACTATTTATCTGAACTAGATATCCCTTGAATGTGCACACAAAAAGTGAATGGCTCATTTGATAAGGTAAAGATTAATTTCTGAAGAGGGGGAAAAGAGAAAGAGAGGAGGGGGAATAGAGGGAAAAAAGAAAGTAAAGGGAATCTGCTGCAGATGAATATGAAATCAACACCCAAAAAAAGGCTAATTATGTTCCCTCTGAAAAGAGAGGGAGG
Organism: Macaca mulatta; assembly: GCF_049350105.2. NCBI lineage: Eukaryota > Metazoa > Chordata > Mammalia > Primates > Cercopithecidae > Macaca > Macaca mulatta. The sequence continues at coordinate 27,890,898 of NC_133422.1, forward strand.
AAGGCTTTTATGTGAAAGAATAGATTTTTAAATTAAAAAAGAGTGACATTAAAATTGGTTTAAGCCCTTGGCGATTTTATCAATTAACCAGCACTTATTAATTCCTAAAGTATGGAAATAAAAGAAGGGGCTATCACCAACTTTGAACAAAAGAATTACTGTTAGTCAAACAGAACAATCTTCTCTTGAAGATTTCTTCACTTTTCTAAAGTGCCTCTAAAGTAAACCATCGTGTTTGTATTCAAAGTTCCTCAGCGTGGCCATTGCGATTCCAGATTGTCCTTGGTGAAACTGTGCCCGCTGTAGAGATAAACATGCATGTTTGTGTTACAGTGCGGAAATCTGAAAGAAACAGGTATCTGGAAGAAGTGCAGTTTTAGATTGAGTGGAGCCCGTCAGATGTGAACTTGTCTGACCTTGATTCTCCGATCTTGAGTCTCCAGAATTTGGGCAAAAGTCAATTGTCTACAATGAGGGCTGAGAAACGAAAAAAAGATAAGACAGAGGAAGTCCTTACAAGTTTTTAAATGGTGACCTGACACAAAGTTTATCCAAAGGCCAAAGTTTGTCCAAAGCATGTGAGTCCTGAATTCTCAGTCCCTGGAGCCAGAGGACAGACTTATGGGGACTTGGCTTGTCCTTGCCTTATGGGCTTTTCCTTGTATAAACGAACAACACTCAGGACAATAGACAAATCATAGAACAGATGTTAGAGGCTAGAAAACAATATTTCCGGCTGACTAGATTTGCAACAAGTTTTACAGACCAGAAAGACTCTGAGGATCTATTCCTAGGAAAACAAAATAAACACATTGCTGACAGTTCTCAACAAAATATCAGAGCCTAGCCATGAACAGGGTCCCACATGTATGCATCATTACTGAGTCAAGGGTACTTGCTTAAGGCAGCAAGGACTTCAGAAGAATCTCATGACACTCCATTTTTGTCAGTCCTTCAGAGCCCAAGACCACCAAAAACACTCCTGTAATGGAACAAGTTGGCTTTATTACTAATAGCAACAAAGCTTTTGAAAGTCTTCTCTCATCTTCCTGAGGAATCACCTCTCCAGGTGTACAGAGACAGTGTGGGTAGGTTGTCAGGAAAGGGAGAGGAAGGAGAGCTTCCCTAAGTGAAAACCTAAGTGTTTTCCTAAACACAAGCACCACTGAGCAGTTTGTAGATGGAATTTTGCAATCAAAATTGCAGGGTATTCTGTTCAAGCCACACCTTTTTTTTCCTCCATTTTGAGATAATTAAAAATTCCCATGCAGATGTAAAAAAAAAATAGAAAAATCTCTTGTATCCTTTCCCCCAATGGTAACATCTTGCAAGACCATGGTATATCAGAACTGGGCTGTGTGTGTGTGTGTGTGTATGTGTGTGTGTGTGTGTGTGTGTGTGTGTCAGAGTCTCACTCCATCAACCAGGCCGGAGTGCAACTGTGTGATCATAGTTCACTTAGCATTGATCTCCTGGGCTCAAGTAATCCTCTCATCTCAGCCTCCTGAGGAGCTGGGACTGCAGGCATGCACCACCACACCTGGCTAATCTTTTTCATTTTCTTTCCTTTCCTTCCTTCCTTCCTTCCTTTCTTTCTTCTTTCTCTTTTTCTTCTGTCTTTCTTTTTCTTTTTCTTTCCTTTCTTTTTTTTTCTCTTTCTTTTTTCTTTCTTTCTCTTTCTTTCTTCTTTCTTTCTTTTTCTTTCTTTTTTCTTTCTTTTCTTTCTTTCTCTTTCTCTCTCTCTCTCTCTCTCTCTCTCTCATAGAGATAGGGTCTCACTATGTTGCCTAGGCTCATCTCAAACTCCTGCACAGCCCAAATATTGATGTTAATACAGTTATGATGTAGAACATTTCTGTCACCACAAGGGTGCCTCAAACTTCACTTTTTAGCTACCTCTACTTCCCTCCCACACCCACTGCCTTCTTAATCCCTGGCGATTACAAATCTGTGTTCTCCATTTCTATAATTTTGCCAATTCAAGGATGTTATATAAATGGGATCACACTGTATGATTAGTTTTTATTTTCATATAGCATAGCTCCCCAGAGATTTATTCAAGTTACCAAATGTATTAATGGTTCACTCCTTTCGCTGCCGAGTAGAACTCCATGGTATGCGTGTACCACTGTTTAACTATTGAAGGCTATCTGAGTTATTTCCAGTTTGGGGCTATCACAAATAAAACTGCAGTAATCACTGACTTATAGGTTTTTATGTTACCATAAGTTTTCATTTCCCTGGGACAAATGCCCAGGAGTATAATTACCAGAATGCATGGTAATTGCATATTTAGTTTTTTGGGAAACAGCCAAATTGTTTTCCAGAAGGACCATATCATTTTACACTTTCACCAGCAATGTCTGAGTGATCCAGTTTCTCTGTATTTGGTGTAGTCACTATTTTTTATTTAGCCATTCTAATAAGTATATAGTAATATCTCATTGTGGTTTTAATTTGCATTTCCCTAATGGCCAATAAGGTTGAACAATTTTTTATGTGCTTATATGCTACCTGTATATCTCCTGAAATGTTTGTTTCTACCTTTGCCCATTTTCTAATTGGTTTTTTTATTTGTTTGCTTGTTTTACTGTTGATTTTCAAGAGTTCTTTATATATTCTAAATAATCCTGTTTTGATAAGTGATTTGCAAATATTCTGTCCCAGTCTGTAGCTTATATTTTCATCCTCTTAGCAGAGTATTTTGTGGAGCAAAAATTTATCATCTTGATGAGCTGCAATTTATCAGCTTTTTCTTTTATGGATCATGTTTTTGGTGTCAAGTCAAAGAACTCTTTGCCAGTCCTAGATCCCAAAATTATTTTTCCTAAAAATTTTATAATTTTACATTCTAGGGAAAACTTGGTTCTAAGATGGCTGAATAGGAACAGCTCCAGTCTGCAGCTCCCAGTGTGAGCAATGAAGAAGATGGGTGATTTCTGCATTTCCAACTGAGGTACCAGGTTCATCTCACTGGGGCTTGTCAGACAGTGGGTGCAGCCCACGGAGCAGGGTAGGGCATCGCCTCACCTGGGAAGCACAAGGGGTCGGGGAATTCCCTTTCCTAGCAAAGGGAGGCCGGACAGACGGTACCTGGAAAATCAGGACACTCCCACCCTAATACTGCGCTTTTCCAATGGCCTTAGCAAATGGCACACCAGGAGATGATATCCCTCTGACCCACCTGGCTCACTGCTAGCACAACAGCCTGAGATTGAACTGCGAGGTGACAAATCAAAACCACAATGAGGTACCATCTCACACTAGTTAGAATGGCAATCTTTAAAAAGTCAGGAAACAACAGATGCTGGAGAGGATGTAGAGAAATAGGAATGCTTTTACAATCTTGGTGTAAACTAGTTCAACCATTGTGGAAGACAGTGTGGCGATTCCTCAAGGATCTAGAACTAGAAATACCATTTGACCCAGCCATCCCATTACTGGGTATATACCCAAAGGATTATAAATCATGCTACTATAAAGACACATGCACACATATGTTTATTGCGGCACTATTCACAATAGCAAAGACTTGGAAACAACCCAAATGTCCATCAATGACAGACTAGATTAAGAAAATGTGGCACGTATACACCATGAAATACTATGCAGCCATCAAAAAGGACGAGTTCATGTCCTTTGTAGGGACATGGATGAAGCTGGAAACGATCATTCTCAGCAAACTATCACAAGAACAGAAAACCAAACACCACTTGTTCTCACTCATAGGTGGGAACTGAACAATGAGAACACTTGGACACAGGATGGGGAACATCACACATTGGGGCCTGTCATGGGGTGGGGGGAGAGGGGAGGGATAGCATTAGGAGATATACCTAATGTAAATGATGAGTTAATGGGTGCACACACAAACATGGCACATGTATACATATGTAACAAACCTGCACGTTGTGCACATGTACCCTAGAACTTAAAGTATAATAATAATTTTTAAAAATTTGCATTCTACATGAAGTCCGTGCTGCATTTTAGTTAATTTTTATATAAGGTGTGAGATTTGGTTCAAGGTTTGTTTTTTTGCCTATGGCTATCCAATTGCTCCAGCGCCTCTGAAAAGCCTGTCTTTCCTCCACTGTATTGTTTTTGCATTTTTGTAAACAATTAGTTGAGCATAGTTATGTGAGTTTTTTTCTGGGTTTGTATTCTTTTCCGTTGATCTATGTGTTTGTCCTTCAGCCAATACCATACAATCTTAATTACTTTAGCTATAAAATAAGTCTTGAAATTAGATGGATTGATTCTTCCCACTTCAATCTTCTTTTTCAAAATGTTTTAGCTATTCTAGTTCCTCTGCCTTTTCATTTAAGATTTAGAATAATCCTATCAATATCTACAAAAAAAACTTACAAGGATTTTACTGGGAATTGCATAATTTTGTGTATAAATCTGGGGAGAATTGATATCTTTATTCCATTGCCTTCTAATCTATGACATGGCATGTTTCTTTACAACTTTAATTTCTTTCACCAGTAATTTCTAGTTTTCAGCATTCAAGTCCTGTACATGTCTTGTGAGATTTACACCTGTCTTTCATTTTAATTTTGAATGAATATTAACAGTATTGCATTGTTAACTTCAGTGTGTTCATATGTGTGTTACTAGTATATAAAATATAATCGATTTTCTATGTTTATTTTGTATTCTGCCACTTTGCAAAATTCACTTATTAGCTTTATGAGATTTTCGTTTTCTTTGTGTGTGTGCATGTATGTGTATGTTTGTAGGTCTCTTGGGGTTTTCTATGTAATTATGTCATCTACAAATAGGAAGTATTTTATTTCTTCCTTTCTAATCTATATGATATTTATTTCCTTTTTGTGTTTTTGCCTCATTCCACTGGTTAGAACTTATAGCACTATATTGAATAAGATCAGTGAGAATGGACATCCTTGCATTGCTCCTGATCTTATGGGGGAGACACTCAGTCTTTAACTATGAAGTATAATGTTATCTATAGGTTTTTTTGTATATGCTCTTTATCAGGTTGAGGAAATTCCTCTTTACTCCTATATTTCTGAGAGTTTTGATTGTGAATGGATATTGAATTTTGTCATGCACTTTTTAAAATATTAATTGATATGATTACTTGGTCATGGTGTATAATTCTTTTCATATATTGCTAAATTGTATTTGATGGTATTTTGCTAAGGATATTTTGCACCTATATTCACAGGGGATATTCATCCATAGTCTTTTGTTTTGTTCTGTATTATCTTTGCCTCATTTTGGTATCAGGGTAATACTTAGCTTCAATAAAGTAAATTGAGAAACACCTTTCTCTTCTATTTTCTGGAAGACACTGCATGGAATTGATGTTAATTCTTATTTAAATAGTTGGTAGAATTCTCCAGTGAAGCCATCTGAATCTGGAGGTTTCTTTTTTTAGAGTTTTTCAATTAAGAATTTAATTTCCTTAATAGTTATGGGGATATTCAAATTATCTACTTAATGTTGAGTGAGTTATTTTTCATTTTATGAGGAATTAGTCTAGTTCCTCTAAGTTGTGAAATTTATGTTTGTAGGGTTATTCAAAGTTTTTCTCATTATTCTTTTGATGCCTCAGGTATCTATTGATAGTGTTATCTCCTGTTTTATTCCTGACAATGGAAATTTATGTCTGTTCTATTTTTTTTTGTACCTCTTGCTAAAGATTTGTCAGGAGATGTAATATTTTATTTAATATATGCAATTTTTAGTTCATTATTGTCTTCATCTGTTCTGCTACTATAAGAAAGTTACCTGGCCAGGCATGGTGGCTCACGCCTGTAATCTCACACTTTGAAGGCCAAGGTGGTAGGATCACTTGAGCTCAGGAGTTCAAGACCAACCTGTGCAACATGGAGAGACAGCATCTCTACAAAAAAGAAAAATAGCTGGGCATGGTGGCATGCACCTGTAATCAATTGTATTGATTGTTTTCAAATAACCAGTTTTTCATTTCATTTTTTCCCTATTTTTTTCTGTTTTCTATTTCTTGATTTCTGCTCTTTACTATTTCCTTCCTTTTGCTTGCTTTTTTCTTCTTGAGGATGGAGCTTATATTCTTATTTCGTGACTTTTCCTTTTTGTAATGTATGCATTCAGTGTTATACAGTTTTGTCCTAATACTGCATTTGCTACATCTTACAAATTTATATTTTCACTTTTATTCAGTTCAATATATTTTTTGTTTCCCTTGAGACTTCCTCTTTGACCCATGGATTATTTAGAAGTGTGTTGTTTAGTTTTCAAGTGTTTTGAGGGTTTCCTGTTATCTTTCTGCTGCTGATTTCTAGTTTGATTCCCTTGTGGTTAGAAAACACATTCTATATTATTTCAATTATTTGAAATCTATCGAGGCTTGTTTTATGTCCCAGGATGTGGTTTATCTTGGTATGCGTTTTGTGAACACTTAAAAGCTTAAGTATTTTGCTCTTGTTGGGTGAAGTGTTTTATACATGTCAATTTGATCCTGTTTGTTGATGGTGTTTTTAGTTTTTCTATACCTTTGTTGAGTTTTTGTCTATTTGCTTCATCAATTGCTGAGAGAGGTCCTTGAAGTCACCAAGTATCTCTCCTTTCAGTTTTATCAGTTTTGCTTCAGTTTTGCCACTCTGTTGTTTGGTGCATACCCATTTAGAATTGGTATGTCTTCTTAGTGGTTAAACCCTGTTATTATTATATAGTGTCCCTCACTGTCTCTGGCAATGTCCTTTGCTTTGAAGTCCATTTTATTTGATACTAAAAGAGCTATCCCTTATTTCCTTTGATTTGAATAGCAAGCATTTTTCCATCCTTTTACTTTCAACCAGCCAATACTGCTATTTGAAGTGTTTGTTGTAGGCAGTACATAATTGGGTCATTTAAAAAATATATTCCATTCCTCTATCTTTTACTTGGTATATTTAGATTACTTATATTTAATGTAATTATTGATGAATCAGGGATGTCTGCCATTTTATTTTTTGTTTTCTGTTTTTATTGTCTCTCTTCTTTTTCCTGCCTTGTTGTTGGTTATCTGAATGCTTTTTAGAATTCCATTTTTATTTATCTGTAATGTTTTTGAGTGTATCCCTTTGTATATCATTTTAGTGGATGCTTTAGGTATTTTCTCTCTATATATATATATAAAGATATATATATGTATATATATAAAGATCTATATGTATATACATAGATATATATATATAAAGATATATAGGTGTATATATATCTTATGATAGTCTATTAGCATCATCATTCTACCAATTCAAGTGAAGTATAGAAAACTTATTTCCTCTTACATCTCTTTACCTTCCCTCATTTATAATATAATTGTCTTAATAATTCCTCTACATCCATTTAAAACCACATCAGGCAGCATTAACATTTTTATTTCAAAACATTAAATGTAACTTAGACTCTAAAAGAGAAGGACAGCCTATTGTATTTACACATATTTTGGCTTACCATGTTCTTTCTTATTTTCTAATATTCTAAGATTCCTTATTTTATGAATTCCTTTCTGCTTAGATAACTTCCTTTAGTCATTATTTGTTGTTGTTGTTGTTGTTGTTTTTAGATGGAGTTTCACTCTAGTTGCCCAAGCTGGAGTGCAATGGTATGATCTCAGCTCATTGCAACTTCTGCCTCCCAGATTCAAGCAATTCTCCTGCCTCAGCCTCCCATGTAGCTGGGATTACAGGCACCTGCCACTAGGCCCAGCTAATTTTTGTATTTTTAGTAGAGATGGAGTTTCACCATGTTGGCCAGACTGGTCTTGAACTCCTGACCTCAAGTGATCCACCAGCCTCAGCCTCCCAAAGTGCTGGAATTACAGATGTGAGCTACCATGCCCAGCCTGGTCATTCTTTTAAGATAGATCTGCTGACAACAAAGTCTCAGTTTTCTGTCTGAAAAAGTCTTGATTTTCTCTTTGTACTTGAAGGATGTTTTTGCTGGACGTAGAATGCTAGGTTGGCAGGTCTTTTCTTTCAGCATTTGAGAAATGTGCCATTTCCTTCTGTCCTCCACAGTTTCTGATGAGAAATCTGCTATTCAGTAGTTTTAGGCTGCAATATCACAGGGAGGTATTCATGTCAACATGGGCACCAGGTCACAAGTTCCCTAAGTTTGAAGTGTCAACTTCGACCAAACAAATTAATGGCTATTCTATATTCAAAAATCAGGAAGTTTAAATTTATTATGAAGTGTAATGCAGCATATATTAAAGACTTAACCAGCGTTTTAAAACTCAACTTTCAAAGAAAAGATAGTATTGCTCCCTGTTTCATTAAAACCTAGAGAGATGTAATCGGTAAGCAAGAAGGGAAAAGGGAAATTCACAAAGTAACTTTTTATGTCTGTTTCTTTTTAACCCAGCATGGAAAGAAAATTTATGTCCTTGCATCCATCCATCTCCGTATCAGAAATGGAACCAAATGGCACCTTCAGCAGTAACAACAACAGCAGAAACTGCACAATTGAAAACTTCAAGAGAGAATTTTTCCCAGTTGTATATCTGATAATATTTGTCTGGGGAGTCTTGGGAAATGGCTTGTCCATATATGTTTTCCTGCAGCCTTATAAGAAGTCCACATCTGTGAATGTTTTCATGCTAAATCTGGCCATTTCAGATCTCCTGTTCATAAGCACACTTCCCTTCAGGGCTGACTATTATCTTAGAGGCTCCGACTGGATATTTGGAGACCTGGCCTGCAGGATTATGTCTTATTCCTTGTATGTCAACATGTACAGCAGTATTTATTTCCTGACCGTGCTGAGTGTTGTGCGTTTCCTGGCAACTGTTCACCCCTTTCGGCTTCTGCATGTCACCAGCATCAGGAGTGCCTGGATCCTATGTGGGATCATATGGATCTTTACCATGGCTTCCTCAGTAATGCTCCTCAACAATGGCTCTGAGCAGAAGGGCAGTGTCATATCATGCTTAGAGCTGAATCTCTACACAATTACTAAGCTGCAGACCATGAACTATATTGCCTTAGTGGTGGGCTTCCTGCTGCCGTTTTTCACACTCAGCATCTGTTATCTGCTGATCATTCGGGCTCTGTTAAAAGTGGAGGTCCCAGAATCGGGGCTGCGGGTTTCTCACAGGAAGGCACTGACCACCGTCATCATCACCTTGATCATCTTCTTCTTGTGTTTCTTGCCCTATCACACACTGAGGACCCTTCACTTGGTGAAATGGAAAGTGGATATATGCGAAGACAGGCTGCATAAAGCTGTGGTTATCACACTGGCCTTGGCGGCAGCCAATACATGCTTCAATCCTCTGCTCTATTACTTTGCTGGGGAGAATTTTAAGGACAGACTAAGGTCTGCACTCCGAAAAGGCCATCCATAGAAGGCAAAGACAAAGCGTGGTTTCCCTGTTAGTGTGTGATTGAGAAAGGAAACAAAAGTATAAGGAGTTCTTAGATGAGACTTGTTCTTGTATCATTGTGTCCATCTTCATTCACGCATAGTCTCCAAATGACTTTGTATTTACATCATTCCCAACAAATGTTGATTCTTAATATTTAGTTGACCATGACTTTTGTTAATAAGAACGACTTCAAAAATTTTATTCAGTATATTTTCAGTTGTTGAGTCTTAATGAGGGATACAGGAGGAAAAATCCCTACTAGAGTCCTGTGGGCTGAAATATCAGACTGGGAAAAAATGCAAAGCACATTGGATCCTACTTTTCTCCAGATATTGAACCAGATATCTGGCCCATCAGGCTTTCTAAATTCTTCAAAACAGCCACAACTTCCCCAGCTTCCCCAGCTCCCCTGCCCTCTTCAATTCCCTGAGATATAGCCAACTAACGACGCTACTGGAAGCCCCAGAGCAGACAAGAAGCACATCCTAAGATTCAGGGAAAGAAGAGGAAGGCTGTCCTATAACAAAGCAACTTCAAGTCCCAAGTAAGGACAGTGAGAGAAAAGAGGGGAGAAGGATTGGAGCAAAAGAGAACTGGCGATAAGTGGGGGAAGGAATAATTTCATTTTGCACTGGGAGAGAGGTTCTAACACACTGAAGGCAACACTATTTCTACTGTTTCTCTCTTGCCAGGGTATTAGGAAGGACAGGAAAAGTAGGAGGAGGCATTGCCCTGGGAAATGAAAGAATTGTGTATAGAATGGAAGGGGGAGCATCAAGGGCATGTATCTCAAATTTTCTTTCTGTCCTTGCTGCAGTTCTCCTTCCCATTAATTCATTGGGATGGAAGCCAAAAATAAAAGAGGTGCCTCTGAGGGTTAGGATTGGGCACTCAAGGGAAGGATAGAGTAGAGGGCAAATTGCAAAAGTTGTTGCACTCCTGAAATTCTATTAACATTTCGGCAGAAGATGAGCAGGGTGATGCTGCCTTCCCTTTTGAGATAGTATAGAAAAACACTAGATAGTGTGAGAGGTTCCTTTCTGTCCACTGAAACAAGACTAAGGGTACTACCAACTACTACCACCATGACCACTGTACTGCCAACAATTGAATGCAGTCCCCCTACAGGGCAGATTATGCCAGGCACTTTACATTCATTGATCCCATTTGACATTCACACCAAAACTCTGAGTTCCATGTTACAGCTGAAGAAATTGAAGCTCAGAGAAATTAAGAAGCTTTTTTAAGTTTACACAGCTAGTAAGAGTTTTAAAAATCTCTGTGCAGAAGTGTAGGCTGGGTGCTCTCCCCACTGCTATCCTTGTAAACTTCCAGGAAGATTGGTTGAAAGTCTGAATAAAGTCTCTCCTCTACTACCAGTTTCCTCCCCCTCCTCACTCTCACAAGAAAACCAAGCGTTTCTCTTTAGAGTTGTTGACTCATAGTACAGTAAAGGGTGGAGGGGATATGGCATTCTGAAGGTAGGGAGGGACTAAGTCAGTCTTCATACTAAGCACAAATCCCAGTACCTTTTCCTTATTTAGCTACCAGAATGATGACAGACTCAAACCCTGTCAAGACAGGACCCTGGAGGATCCACCTATGGGGAAACTGCATTATCTGAAAAAATGGCTGACAGATACGAACAGTTGAGGATCCTTCAACACAAAAACTGGGTATCTGCCCTATTACTCACCTGACAATGAAGCCCACAATGCAACGAATCCCTTCCACTCACAGCATTTGGTCAACCTGTCAGAGCCTCATTCTTAATTATGAACAACAGTCAATGAACACAATACATTAGAGGGAAAGGCCCTAACATGAAAGGCACCAACAAATAAATGTGAGAGTAGATAGAGACCTTTTGAGTATAACAGGTCCTCCGAAATAAGAGATTAAACCAAGATAGAGAAAAACACAGTAAGTAGGAAATAAGGAATCTGACACAGGTGAGAGTGAAGGGAATTCCCAGGATGTTGGTGTGTAGCAGGCTTAGAAAGCAACTCATTCATGTTGGAGCAGGACTCTTAAGGGACTCTAGGAGAGATGTCTCCCAGAAAAAAAAGAAATTAATTGATTCATGCACATTGAGAGGGATTTAGATTTCTCTTGCAGAGATTGAGATAAACTAGTGACAAATACATAGAAAAATAAGCAAGTGAAAACACAATACAGTTTTTAAATGATAGAGGAAAAGAAACTTTTGTATTAGAGAGGAAATATAACCATAGTACACTACATGGCTCAGCTGTGAATAATATTTACATAGAGGATAATGTGAATATAGTAGTTCCCCATTATCTGTGGTTTTGCTTTCTGCAGTTCAGTTACAGCCAACCAGTCTGAAAATATTAAATGGAAAATTCCCAAAATAATTCTTAAGTTTTAAAACATGTACTGTTTTGAGTAGCATGTTGAAATCTCACACTATCCCACTCCACCCATGTTCTGGGCATGGCAAAGTGGGATGGTGTGAGATTTCTCCAGTGGATCCACAATGTATATGCTACCCACCCATGAGTCACTTAGTCATTATCCAGTTGATCAGACCAACTGTTGTGGTATAGCAGTGCTTGTGTCAAAGTCACTCTTATTTTACTTAATAATGTCCCCAAAGCATAAGAGTAGTGATGCTGGCAAATAAGATACACCAAAGAGAAGCTGTAAAGTGCTTCCTCTAACAGAAAAGGTGAAAGTTCTTGACTTAATAAAAGTCATGCTTTTTTTAGCATGACTAAAAAAAAAACACATGCTGAAGTTGCTAAGATCTACAATAAGAACAAATCCATCTGTAAAATTGTGAAAAAGGCAAAAGAAATTTGTGCTAGTTTTGCTGTTGTACCTCAAGTTGCAAAAATTATTTATTACACCCCACGGTGTGTAATAAATGCTTAGTTAAGATGAAAAAGTATTACATTTATGGGTGGAAGACATGAAGAGGAATGTGTTCCAATTGACAGCAATCGGGTTTGGTACTATTTGTGATTTCAGGACTCTATTGGGGGTCTTGGAATGCAACTCCCACAGATAAGGGGGCGCTGTTGGAGTGAAATACTGTGATATAACCTGTTTTTCAGGAAATGAAGGGACAAGATGTGCACATGTGTGGGAGAAGCATAAGAAACCTAAGTTGCCATATTCCATCACAGAAAATGCATAATAACTAAAGCTGGAAAATGATGAATAGCTGTACAACCATATTATTTAGCAATAGGAGGTAAATACAGGTAGAAGCAGAAGAAAGAATGGGCAGGGATTACCTCTATGGAGAAGTTGGGGGTGGGAGGATAGGGTGGGGACTTCTCATTTTGAAAACTGTGTGATTGCCTAACTTGTGAAATGTATTTCTGAAGTAAAATAAAAATTAAGTTAAAATTAAATTTTAACATTCAAACTAATTCTGAGTTGTTTTTTAAAAACAAAAAAGACAGGAAAGGCCATCAGAAATGGAAACTGAACATTGGCAGAAAAAAGGAAAGCAGGAAAGGACTAGAGTTGGATTTCGATTCTTGAGAGAAGCCCATCTAGTCCTGCCATGGGAGACAAGTCCTTTCTTGGGGTGAGGAAAGTCACTTTCTGGGATTAGAGGAGATCTGATATGTTACTTGGGATATTTTCAGTTGCAAGTAACAGAAAACCCAACCCCAAATGGCTTACATAATAAAGGAATTTGATTATCTCATATAACTGAAATATACTAGGGGAAGTTGGACTTCAGGCCCTGTTCAACCAGGGCCTCTGTGGGCCTTCCTCCCCAGATGTTGGCTCTGCCATGTGGGTGAATCCCCTCATAGAAACAAGCTGACTGCAAGCAGCCTGAGGCTACTTCCTTATTTGTTTCTAAAACAAACTAATGAAGAAAGGATTACTCTGAATGAGGATGATGACAGTACACACCTGAAGTAGTTGGGGTGAAACCCACTGAAATCTCAGCTGGGAAAGGGGTAAAATGGGGCTTGCAGTGGCCACATATGTACTGCAAATGAGGTGGAGATAGAGCTGCCAACCAGCCAGGCATCCATGCCAGGTGTGGCCTATACCTGAGCAGGCAGCTGGGCAGCTTTGGAGGGTGGGGGTAAATGTGGGCTGTAGGAAGAAGGGCAAAAGTTAAATTTTGAATTTCGATTGTGAAGTCATAGGGATGTTCAATTATCAATGAGAAACCTTAACAATTTTCCAAGGGCAAAATGGCCCAAATAAAGCTGGGAGTAACAGAGCAAACAAGGTCCTTAGGATGAGCAATAAGGGAGGGGTTGTGAGTTATTAGTGTCTAAGGTGTGTGTGTGTGAGAGAGAGACAGAGAGAGATGTAATGACTTGCTTTTCCTTTTTCCAGCCAGAGTGAAGCCTCCTATTTGTTGAGATATGTCCTTGGAGAGGAAACAAAATGGAAGTCTTTATTTACCATAGCAAAAGCCAAAAGTGTCCTGGGGTTTTGGACACAGCTCTTTTTGTTTAAGAGAGTGGGTATTTCCTCAAGCAAATACATACATTGTTCAACTGGCAGAAAGGATTTTTGTCGTGTAAACTTTGGTGGAATTATGAGACTGAAACTGTGCTTTCTCAATGGGGACCTAAGAAGCAAATGCCATTATGTTTTGTAACTGTGTTAAATTCTTTATTTTGGATTTGATTAAGCTGATTTTCAGTTTATTCTGAAGTAGAGATTATGTCAAACTGGCCAAAGATGGGTTAGGAGAGGACATGGCTTTCTATAGATAATTTATTTTTCTGTTTTGAAAAGAATTTGAAAATAGAGACCCAATGAGGGGAAAATGAGAGTGGGGAGTGGGCACAGGAGTAACTCTAGGGATGGGTTGATGGAAGATCCTTACTCTGAAGACATCTCATCCCCAAGCAGATGAAGGCAACTGCTTGGGGCTAATAAAAGCCACCAAGAGAAATATAATGAGAAAAAGACTTGTTAGAATGTTAATATGTATTTTAAAGCTCTAATAAGTTTCCTTAAAGTATAACATTGGCATAAGAATCCACAGAGAGATTAAATAAATAGCTTGGACACAGATGCTAATTTATCTGGGGAGTTTGAAAAGCCTCAGAAGAGGTAGCTGCATGATGTGCTGAGGAGGCTAAATTCTAAGCCCAAGAACCTCCATCCCCAACCCCTGAAGACCCCTACATCCCAAGTGTGGGGTGACAGCAGGGAGAACCTGCAGCTTAGGTCAGTGGACCAGTGTGTACTGGTGGTTGCCTATCAGAGGAGTCTCCCTAATGAGCTGGCTCATGTATGGCCTCAGGATCTTTGCATAACCTTCAAGTTAGGGAAAAACAAACCATCATATTGCTCACAAATTGGAAAGCCATTGTAACAACCAAGACTGAATTTCCCCGTTAGCTTAATGGGACAGGTGCTTAAAATTTTATATAAATTGATGTAAACTAATGTTCTTAATATTAAGTATGATGCCTGGATGAGAAGTTTCTATTTATTCTGGGCCTATGACGCTGGAGAAGTTTTTCAGAGAGATTCTGTCTGACTGCTCCAGCACAGTGTTTCAGCTCACAGTTCATATGTGGACTATGGAGATTTAGTATGCAGAAGATCACATCAACCTTGCTCAGAAGTTATATCAAAGCAGAATCACATGAATGTTTATGTGTAAGAGCACCTGGTTATAGATTACAGAGTCATAATCATTAACCCTGTGTATTAGTCCATTTTCTTTTATTTATTTTTTTATTTTTTGAGACAGAGTTTCACTATTGTCACCCAGGCTGGAGTGCAATGGCATGATCACAACTCACTGCAGCATCCACCTCCCAGGTTCAAGTGATTCTCCTGCCTCAGCCTCCCAAGTAGTTGGGATTGCAGTTGCCTGCCACTATGCCCAGATAGTTTTTGTACTTTTAGTAGAGACAGGGTTTCACCACATTGGCCAGGCTGGTCTTAAACTCCTGACCTTAGATGATCTACCCAACTTGGGCTTCCAAAGTGCTGGGACTACAGGCATGAGCCACCGTGCCTGGCCAGTCCATTTTCATGCTGCTAATAAAGACATACCCAAGACTGGCCAATTTACGAAAGAAAAAGGTTTATGGGACTTACAGTTCCACATGACTGGGGAGGCCTCACAATCATGGTGAAAGGTGAAAGGCACGTCTCACATGGCAGCAGACAAGAGAAGAGAGCTTGTGCAGGGAAACTTCCATTTTTAAAACCATCAGATCTCCTGAGACCTATTCACTGTCACGAGAACAGCACTGGAGAGACCCGACCCATGATTCAATTACTTTCCACCAGATTCCTCCCACAACATGTGGGAATTGTGGGAGTTTCAATTCAAGATGAAATTTTGGTGGGGACACAGCCAAACCATATCACCCTGTTAGACATTATCTTACATGTGGGAAAAGGCAAGGACTAAGGTCATTTATTTTTTAAGGAATGTAGGCAGGCAGGAGACATGGGAGGTTGTGTGCTGTAAGCTGTTTTGTCTTCAAAGCATCCATCCAGAGACCTGCATGTTGTCACAGGGCCATGGGCTTTATGAAATTATGCTAGCAAGCAGAAATGAGCAAACATGGCTTCTTACATTTGCTACTTGATCCCACAATCCCACAAATTTCTGCTTTTGTTCATAAATCAACTGTCTAGTTACATTTATAGGACCAACATCAGTTGTCCCACATAGCTAGAAAGCCTCTTTCCTGAGAAGGTCACTAATCCCTCAGTTGCAGTTGTAAGAAATGAGCATTAGGCCCAACATGCATACTTGCCTATTTATTGGAAAACACTTTGGGTTGCATCTATTTTTCTAATTAATATGATCCTTGTTTTTTTCTGGCATTGCCTTTTCCTGTGCCTAACACAACACCTCAAAAGAACTATTACAAGGACACTACAGATTATGCATAGCAGTGTATACTTAATAGCATTAAAGTGAGGTACAGACAGAAAAAAATATGATAACCAATTAACAAAACTGGAACATACATTTGAATTTTTTTAATTGTACTATTTTCTCTTTTTGTACCCATCTTTATTAAAGTCTTTTTTTCACACACAAAAAAAACAATTTTGGAATAGAGCTTATCACATTAATAACATATTCATACAAATATAACTTTAGAAAAGATTTAACATGATAACCAAACTTATGACTGAAAACAGACTTTTATGAATTTATATAATTGTTGGAACATTTATATCTATAACACACTTATAAATATAATTGAAAGAAAATCTAGTATCATTTGATAATGCCTCTCATACAATTTACCAAATAATTCTAATCATTTCATCCAAAAAAGATTTAATTTATGATTTTCATCCTGGGGAACCTGACTCAGAGGTCATAAGATTTAAAATATTTAATCAAAACAGAATCACAAGGCATTGTAAAATAAGGTATTCTTTTAACCAGAGAAATAATCAAAAGGCTTCAAAAGTAATACATAAAGTTTCATGGATGTAAAAACCTTAATCCTTTTAAAGCTGTGTTTTCTCATGTAACCAAAAACCTAGTAAAAACAATGTAGCAATTATCTTGATAGAATATAAAATCTTTGTTTTTAGGCCAGTTCCCAAAAAGGTAAAGACAAACCTCCTGCAGTGTGATTGCTTCTCCTTATGCGAAGCCCATTTAGAAAACCTGGAAGTCAAATCTGATGAAAAGAGTACTTGAATTTAATCAGACACAGGAAGAGTGTGTCCAGGGTAATGAGTAAACACTATATTTTAGAAGAATGTAAACAAGTAAACTAGTACCTTGAGCAAGGGAATACATGCTCTTAGTAACTGCATGGGAAGTTCCCTGGTTATATGGAACAATTTAGACATATCAAAAAAAGTCAAAAGCCCAAAATCAAGTTATAGTGGAGGAAAACCTTGTTTTTCTAGACCTTCAAGATAAACATTTTAGCATCAGGCCACAGCAGCAGAGGCAGAATGGGAGAAAAAAATGTTACAGGAGTTGATGAAAAGGTTAAAAGAGAGGGTTATTCCAGCCAAGCAAAAAGACATACCTTCTCAAGGGGTACAAAAATAGGAGGCAATTATATATGACCTGCAAATCATGTGCAGTGAGGTACAATAAAAGTTAAAACTTCTGTGGTACAAGTTTGAGAAGTTTCAAAAAGAAACAAATTTCAGGATTAAAAATCAAAACCTCATGTAATTTTACAAAGAGCAAATCAATACTTTAAGAAAACCTTGTTCTAACATATAAGGTCAAAATTGTTAGTTTTGTATTAATGTATTTTTAATATTAAAGCTCAATCTTTAGAAAAACTGTTATTTTTTAAATTAGAGCCAAGTTAATCACATACAAAATTCCTTTTATAAATTCTCTTTTCACAAACTTTATTATGACTTACACAAACCATTTATAACATGCTTGGACTTTCTGCTTTGTCTAATCCTTTCTCTTTCTTAAATAACCAGTCATTTTGTTTTAGAACAAAAATTTACCATACAAGATCCTTTCTCATACAAAATTATTCTCTTATTTTTTACCTTCCTTACCAAAATTACATCTTTCATATCCATAACTTTCTTCCCATATCTCTCCCCTAGTGACTGCTTCCTTTTTATCTTGCTTCATAAATAATCTACAAATTAGACAAAATTATTATTTTTCTCAATAAAGTGCACATTTTTATGCCTTTCTTATGACCTTTGTTCTTAAAAACATCGTATTTTGGGGGTACATTTTATGAATAGAATTATATATATTATAATTTTTATTCTTAGTAACCTAATGTCAGTATTTTATAGATGGGAAACATTTTATAATTTTTTAGAAACACCTTTCTTTATAAGTTTTTCTTAATTGGAAATGACCCAAACATTTAATGAGTATCTACTATTTAATTTAGCATAACATTAAGATTTTAAACTACATGAAAAGGTCATTACAAGCATTTATCTCATTTACATTTATTTAATTTACTTAGTTTTCAAGAGTTTATCTAGATTACTTATAAAAACTGAAATATTAGACAAAGCTAGTCATCATTACAAGATATCCCCTGTTAATCATTTTATAGTCTGTGAACATCAGGTGTTTACCTAAGTAAGAACCTTAAAGTGAAATATATGGGCATTTTCTTTGTAACTCAGAAGATTTGGCTGTTTTCACTAAACCAATATTTTTATTATTATTAATTTATATAACTATATGGGGTACATGTGCAATTTTCTTGCATACATAGATTGCATAGTGGTCAAGTCAGGGCTTTTAGGTTATCCATCACCCAAATAACATGCATTGTACTTATTAAGTAATTTCTAATCATCCATTCCACTCCACCCTCTCACTCTTCTGAGTCTCCATTGTCTATCTCTACTCTCTTCTGTCCATTTTTAGCACCCACTTATGACTGAGTATTTGACTTCCTGTGTCTACATTGTTTCACTTAAGATAGTGATATCTAGTTCTATCCATGTTGCGCAAAAGACATGATTTCATTCTTTTTATGACTGAATAGTATTCCATTGTATACATATACCACATCTTCTTTATCCAATCATCCATTGGTAGACACAGGTTAACTCCATATTTTTGCTATTGTAAATAGCACTGTCATAAACATATGAATGTGGATATCTTTTTTATATACAGATTTATTTTCCTTTTGGTAGATACCCAGTAGTGGGATTGTTAGATTGAATGATAATTCTATTTTAGTTCTTTGCAGAACCTTCATACTGTTTTCCATAGACATTGTACTAATTTAAATTCCCACCAACTGTATATAAGAGTTTTCCTTTCTCCACATCCTTGCCAACATTTGTTATTTTTTGTTTTTTTAATAATAGCAATTCTGACTGGGATAAGATGATATCTTTGTTGTGTGTGCTTTTTTGTGACAATGAGGTATTGCTGTGTGGCCCAAGCTGGTCTTGAACTCCTGTGCTCAAGCAATCTTTTTCCATCCGCCTCCCAAAGTGCTGGGATTACAGGTATCAGCCACCACACCCGACCTAATTGTGGTTTTAATTTGCAGTTGATGATGATTAGTGATGTTGAGCACTTTTTCATATACTTGGCCATTTCTACATCTTCTTTGGAAAAATGTCTATTCATGATCTCTGGCTACTTTTTAGTAAAATTATTTGATCTTTTGTTGTTGTTGTTGAGTTGAATTCTTGTATAGTTTGGATACTAGTCCCCTGTTGCATGCATAGTTTGCAAACATTTTCTCCCATTCTACAGGTTGTCTGTTCACTCTGTTTATCATTTCTTTTACTGTACTGACGCTTTTTAGTTTAAGTCTCATTTGTCTATTTTTGGTTTTGTTGCCTGTGCTTTTGAGGTCTTAGTCACAAATTTTTTGCCTAGACCAATGTTCAGAAGAGTTTTCCCTAGTTTTTTTTCTGGTATTTGTATAGTTTGGGATTTTATGTTTAAGTTTTTACTCCATCTTGAGTTTATTTTTGTATATGATGAGAGATACGAATCCAATTTCATTCTTCTGTATGTGACAATCCAATTATCCCAGCACCATTTATTGAAAAGGGCATCCTTTTCCCAATGTATGTTCTTGCTAGCTTTGTTAAAGATCCATTGGCTGCAAATATGTGGCTTTATTTCCGGGTTCTCTTTTCTGTTCCATTGATCTATGTGTCTATTTTTATACCAGTACCATGCTGTTTTGGTTATTGTAGCCTTATAATTTGAGGTCAGGTAATGTGATGCCTCCAGCTTTGTCCTTTTGCTTAGGGTTGCTTCAGCTATTCGTACTCTTTTTTGGTTCCACAAAACCAACAATATTATACTAGTTCTTTAATTATAAAAAAAATTACACAAATGAATGTCATTCTGGTTTTGGCTGGGTTTATAAACTTCATGCCAAACCATGGCACTTTAAAATCTATAGAAGAACAAATATAAAATTGTCTCATCAGGAAACCCAAGCAAAAAAGTGTGCTAAAGATTTTGAAGACATTTCTATTTTACTTTTCTCAATAATTTTAAAACAAGCTTATTTATTAAAGTTTTACTTAAATCAATGAACTTTGAAAATATTTGGGCTAATTTATTAGCTCATTTGTTTACAAATCAATTTGGTACCATTTAGACAACCACCTATAACATAATACATGTATGCATACATAAACACATCTAAACATACACACACACAAATAAAGATCATTGCTTTCATTTTAGAATTTGAGCCATGAGGTAGTAATACAAACTCACTGGATTATAAAAGATGCTTGGGTCCAAATTACATTTGGGACCTTTTCATATGGCTAAACTTTATTTGCCCCAATGGGTAATCTGATGAGGGCAGTGAACAAATTTTTGGGTAAAACAATTTTCATGGTAGTTTGATTTTTAAAACCTCTTTGAACCTTTTTTTTCCAGTTTCAAATGAGTTTATGGTTAAATTTTCAACGTTCACATGGCTGAATTGTATAAGAAAAACAAAATCTACAAGTAACTTTGAATTAGCAATACCATAAACAGTGTGTTTTATCTCAACATCAGTAGAAAAGTCAGCAGATTCAAAGTAGACAGGAAAAACATAGAGAATTTAGAAGGCTTTACATGTTAACTCTATAGTTGCAGAGATAATTAACATTTGAGTTCTGAATTTTTCTTGATGTAATTTGCCCATCCATTTAAAATGTGCATAAGAACGAGCCCTAATATGGAGCTAACTGGAGTCCCAGAAAACCTACTATACTATACCTTTGTGTGTAAAAGTCTCAATGTTAAATTCCCTTTAGTAAAGTCTCCCATCTAGGGAGATGCTTGAAAATATAGGCTCTGTATGTATTAAACATGAAGTCACGAAGTCTGCTGGATCTTGGGTGCTTAGTTCCCTGTTCTTTCAGTCTGGGATGATTTACGTTCCATTGTGAGAGCTCAGCAAAGCAGAAACACTAGTGATAAGTGTAATGAGTCAAGTGTGGTGCTTCAAACATTGCCAATGCTGATACTTGTCTTATATATCTTGGTTGTTTCTTCTGGTTGCCTAAAGCAATTGTGGGGGCTAGGAGCACTGGGTGACTGACTCTTACGTCTGTGTCCCTGAATGAGCCAATTTTTAATTACTTGTAATGAAGAATTTCCTATGGGACCACTGCATGTCATGAAGACTGTACTCTGACATTTCCATGAGATTTCCAGTCACCCAGAGATGCCAAATCAGAACCCGGCTAGAAGGAGCAAGCGTTCCTTGTCTTTGGAGTTAACTCGGGTCAAACCTTCACAGATATTTTAGTAGTTTCTTCCCTGCTGAGCCTTGTTTATAGAATCAAATTGAAAGGGAAAACACTGGCTTAACCTAGCCTATCAGACAGCCTCACATATCCATTTATTCCTAGTATATTTTAACTAGAAGAATTCCCCCTTCTTGAGAAATAAAAAGTCTCAAGGAAGAATTTGCCCCTTCCTCAAGGGGTAAAAGCAACTTGCTGAATAAAACTTAGAACCACCAATCAAATCAAAGTTCTGAGACTTAGGAGAGGCTCACTCAGTTATTTGCAACCATGGAGGAGCTGGAGGGGCTTAGAGTGTTCATGCTGGTACCGAGGTGCCAGGTCCTTTCAATGGACCCTGGAAAGTCTACTCTCTGAGTTCTTTCATGGTTGCCATGATTATTTACTTAAAAAATCAAGCATTTAAGGAATTAAACTTTGCTTCATTCAGAGATCTTGCTGAGAACTATAGCCTGAGAATTAGAGCCTGAGAGAAGTCTTTCAGAAAGGTTTTGACAGAGTGCTCCAGAACAGTGTTTTTAGCTCACAGTTTACATATGGGTTGTGGAGGTTTAGTGCATGCAAAATCACATCAAACTTGCCTGATGTTACATTAAAGCAGAATCCCATCAAGGTTTGAGTGTAAGAGTACATCTAGTTATAGATTACAGTCATAATTCCTATCCCTGTCAGATGTTACCTTATGTGTAGGAAAAGGCAAGGATTAGGGTCATTTATTCCTTAAGGAATATAGTGACTCAGGCAAGAGACATGCGAGGGGGGAATGTGCTCTATCCTGTTTTGTCTTCAAAACATCCCTCTGGGGAGCTGCATGTCATCACAGAGTCAGGGGCTTTGTGAAATTCTGCTGGCAAGCAGAAATGAGCAAACATGGCTTCTTGTGCTTGTTACGTTGTCTCACATGCCACAATCATTTATGTGTTCTTGATCTTAGAGATAGGTATTATTCTGAATTTTGTTATTCTTTTGTTTTTATTTATAATTTTGCTACAAAAATGTATTTGCAAGCTAAGTATTATTCAGCTTTGCCTGCTTTTG
The DNA here is from genome assembly GCF_049350105.2 of Macaca mulatta. NCBI lineage: Eukaryota > Metazoa > Chordata > Mammalia > Primates > Cercopithecidae > Macaca > Macaca mulatta. The sequence goes on from NC_133422.1 coordinate 27,913,495, forward strand.
CACTTTCCATAAATGGAATAATATAACTATTTCTATTCAGCTTTATCTTTTTGAGATTTCATCATGATACTGCAGCCTGTGTGATGGTAACAGCTTAATTATCCATATATCTGTTCATGATGACTTAAGTTATTTTCCTTTTTTGCTATTAGGAACAATGCTGCCAGAATATTTTCACACATGTCTCTCAATGCACACATGTAAAACCTTTTCCATACTATACAGTTAGGAATGTGTTCACAATCAGCATTTCTAGGTCTTTCTCAAATTGGTTTCACCAATTCATACTTCTACCAGCAATGTATGTAAAATCCTACAGATCCACCTTTTTGGAAACATTTGAGATGGCCAGACATTTAGCCTGTTGAAACCTGGCGGGTTTCAAGTGACTTCACTGTGGTCTTTATATAAATAAAATTTAAGGAATTAAACACAAATAAATCCTCACAAAAGAAAATAACAAAGGTTGTATTTTTGGCAAAAGAAAAATGTTAATAGATTAACAGTCTGAAATGCAAGAAGAAACAGTGAACAAAGATATGCATAAAAATATGTGTAAATGTAGGATTGGGGTTGATAGCTAGATTAACCATCTTCCACTTTTTGTTGTTGCTGATAAGATGTCAGCTATTCAAGTACCATTACTTCCATAATAGTAGCTAGCATTTATTAATGCTAGACACTTTTCCAAAAATATGTGTGCCTTTTTCATTAATAAAAGAAATTGAAATTTTGCATATGAGGAAACTGAGTCATATAGCAGTGAAGCAATTTGCCAAGATGAACTTGTAAATAATAGAATGGAAACCCAGTCAGTACAGTTCCATAGCTCAAATTCTCACCAACCACACCTAACACTAAACTCCCTTATCCTCTTATCTACTACACTAAAGTTTAGTGCAACGCTGCCTCATAGATGAGATGCTTCTTGTTCTGATTGGTCTTAAGATTTTCTCTTTGTCTTTTGTGTTCTAAAAGATTTCTGTGACATGTGGAGGTATAGATTTCTTTTCCATTAACCTGAGTTAGATTTAGCTGTGTCTAATCCAATGTTAAACCCATGTTTTGCATTTTAAATTTCAATAATTTTACTTTTCATTTCCAGAAATAAATTTTTTCCAAATGGAATGGTTGTAATTCATCGTTTCTTGTACTTGTTAATCTCTTCATGTCTCATCTTTATTTATTGAAATATGCTTACTTTATGATCATGTCTAATAATTTCATCTTAAAGTCTTTGTCAATCTGATCCTGCTGTATATCATTTTTGCTGTCTCTCGCCCATGCTGACTTGGTATATTTTGCCATTTTAAACTATGAGTCCCTGTTCTTTGGAACTCTATCAGTGGAATTTTTAAGGTTTATCTTGACTTTCCTCCAGAGAGGTTTTGCATTTATTTCTGCCAGGTTTTGGGATGCATTAAAATCCTGGGGCTACATTAAATTAAATTCACCACTTGATTTTTTAATATCACATAGGAATTGTAAATTCTGGCCATAACTTCTCCAATAATCAGATTGTGATTCAAAATTTTCAAGACAGGTATTTTTCTCCCCTTACCTAACAAAGGGGTCCAGACAGGCAAGGTGCATTGTTGCTTTCTTCTGTATAATAGGTTTGTTTCTCATATGCCCTTATACTAAGAGTGAAGTCTATAGTATTCTAGTTTACTTAGGGGGTATAGAAGATCTTGTCCAAAAACGGCTACCATTGATTCCTCCCCTACCTGTAAGTGCATGCCAGTTATCACATCAAGAAGTAGAATCTGATTTCCCTCCTCTTGAATGTGGGCTGGGCTTAATGGTATGTTTAGTCAATGGGATACAGCAGAAGTGACATTCTGGGACTTCCATGGCTAGGTCATATTGAGACTTGTGGTTTCTGCCTGGGCCTCTTCAAAGTAACTCTTGAGATGTTTCTTCTTGAAATTCAACAATCATTCTGCAAGAAGATCAAGCTATCTGGGTAAGTAATGTAAAGATGATTAGGTTGGCAGCCCCTGCTGAGCTCCCAGCCAACAGCCACCATCAACTGCTCAACTGTAAATGAGCCCTCCTGAGTAGACAGCCAAGTCTTCAGATGACTTTTGCCTCAACCTCCACTGGTTGTAATCCCATGATACTCCCCAAGTGAGAACTTACCAGCTGAGCCTAGTGAACCCATATAATGTAATAACACATTGTTGATTTAGGTTACTAAGTATTGGGGTGGTGTGTTACACAACAAGAGCTCTTCTGTTAGCCTTTCCATTTGGGGTGGGATCCAAACTTTATGTCCAGTTTCCCTCATCCTATGAGGTCATCAAAAATAACAACACCTAAGTTCACTAGGGTTTAGAAAGTAATTTCATAAAGAAAGCATTTGTTGGCCCTCCACTATTTCACAGGGTTCAAACTTTTATGTTGCTTTTCCACCTCTCTATATTTTTTTCATTTTGCACTCTGTAGTGCACTTAAAAATTAAGATTACATAGCTTTTATAAGGTCAGAAATTTAGAGGATATTGTACTCCATATGATCATAAATTAAAGCTTTTTAGCTTCTTTGTACAAAAGGAAGTAAGGTTCTGAATTATTTGGGATTTTAATATGAATTTCGTATAAATCTGTGGCATGCTTTCCTAGTGAGAATGCCTAGCTCCATTCACTCTTTGATCCCCCCAATCCAGATTTTGTTTCTAACACTGTGCTCAAAGTGGCCTTGCTAAAGTCACCAATGATCGCCATGTTGTCAAATCTAATGGTCTTTTCCCTAGTCTCAATTTACACAATCTGTATTGCATTAGACACAGTTGCCCACTAATTTTTTTTTTTTTTTTTTTTTTTTGAGACGGAGTCTCGCTCTGCCACCCAGGCTGGAGATAACACATTTTCTTCTTGGGCTTTGTGACACAACAATCTCTTGTTTTTTCTCCTATTTCCTCATCTACTCCTTCAAACAGGCTCTGACTTACACATCTCTGCATGTGTGTGTGTTTCTGTGTGTGTGTTCAGTCCATTTATCAGTGAGGACCATAAGCTGGTTTGGAGTCTATTCTTTGAGATCCCATACCTTGCTTACTTTTTGCTAACTCCCATTTTGGCAGCTCAATTCTGCCTAATTTCACTCATCAAGTAACCAAGGATCCTAGTGATAGGAACATATTTTCTTAGAATTTCACCACCACTGGTTTGTCCTCTCTGCAAACTTGAATATCTAGGTATCAACTGATCTGTAGTTACAATAAAGATTGTGTCTCCCCTGCTGCCTCTTTCTTTGCCAACCTTAGCAGCTCAGTCAGTTTACCAAGTCACCCACAGTAGTCTACATGTCACATTTGTCTATTTAGACACAGCCTTCTTTTGACTACAAAATAGAGATATTGAAAAGAATTTCATCTTCTCCCAAGTCATACTTCCAGGGAAAGCCTTCATAATTTTATTTGAAATGAACTTCCAAAATACAAGAACTACCTTTCAATTCAATTCCACAAGTTATTTTGCTGTGTACCTGCCAATTATGTGTCAGGCACTGTGCTGGCCACCTTAGGGGTATAAGGATGGCTAACATATGGCCTAGCAAAGTACTTAAGATATGTACATAAAACACCAAGATGTAATTCAGGAAGTGAAGACAAAGTACAAGCAGAGTGTGGAAAAGGAATAATTCTCACTCAAGTGATGGCTTTGTGAAAAAACGGGTATTTGGCTTAACCCCTAAAGAACAGGTATAAGTTAGCAGACAGAAATTAAGGAATGAGGGAAACGAGAGAGAAAGATATTTCAGTTGAGGGACATACATAAAGACACAAATAAAATCTAGCACTTTGCTTAAGTTGTAAGCACACTGATGTGGACTGGCAGACATGCAGGACCCTAGAGGGAGAGTCATAGCACAAAGATGCTGTAAGAGTAGGTTAGGTGGGGTCATGGAGGATGTGGATGCCATGCTAAGGAACACACTGTAATTCAGGGGGCAATGGGGAGCCATGGGAGATTTCTTAGGGGAATAGTATAATGACTAGAGCTGTGTATAAGGAACATGACTCTGGAAGGAACATATGGACCGTATTTTCAATAAAAATATATGACCATGCCCTCAAGCTAAACATAATTTATTCTTGACTGTCTTTAATTGCATATAATTCATTTTTTCTTCTCTGTTAGAGGAGATGAGCACACGTTGATTTTATAAGGTTTGCCTGCAAGGAAATGGAACAATGTTTGAGCACAGAAGACAATCACTTTGAATATCTACAACTCTCTCAGCATGCCTCAGTCTGGCCATATTTGGGCTCATGCTTTTCAGTTTGGGCTGTCAACTTGCTAGTTTTGCAAAAAGAAAACAACACAAAATAGTGGAACCAACCCAAATACCCATCAATCAATGAGTGGATAAAGAAACTGTGGTGTGTGTATATATATATATACACACACACATGCAATACACTCAGCCATAAAAAGGAATGAATTAACAGCATTTGCAGTGACCTGGAAGAGATTGGAGACTATTATTCTAAGTGAAGTAACTCAGGAATGGAAAATCAAACATCATATGTTCTCACTGATATGTGGGAGCTAAGCTATGAGGATGCAAAGGTATAAGAATGATATAGTGAACTTTGAGGACTTCCGGGGAAGAGTGGGGGAGCAAGGGATAAAAGGCTACAAATAGGGTGCAGTGTATACTGCCCCGGTGATGGGTGCACCAAAATCTCACAAATCACCACTAAAGAACTTACTCATATAACTAAATACCACCTGTACCCCAACAACCTATGGAAAAATAAAAAATTTTTTTAAAAATTTTAAGCAAACAACAAAAGCTACACCTGGAAATTCTTATTGAATATATTTGTAGTCTGGCCTGGCCATCTGTTTTGGGGCTTTTGTTTTGTCTTGTTTTGTTTTTTTAAGTGTTATGGTTGATTTTGTGTGTGTCAACTTGACTGGGCCCTAGGCCACAGGATGCCCAGATGTCTGGTTAAATATTATTTCTGAGTGTATCTATGAGGTTTTTTCTGGAAGAGACTAACATCTGTATCAGTGGACTGAGTAAAACCCATGGTCCACTTCAAAGTAAGTGGGCTTCATCCAAACTGTTGGCGTCCTGAACAGAACAAAAAGACAGAGGAAGGGAGAATTCCCTCTCTCTTTATCTGACTACTTGAGCTGGAATGCTGGTCTTGTCCTGCCCTCAGACTGGAACTTATACCACCATTTCTCCTGGTTCTCAGGCCATCAGACTCACACTAAAACTATCCTGCCAGCTTTTCTGGATCTCTAGCTTGCAAACAGCGTACCATGGGACTTCTCTGCCCCCATAATTGCATGAACCAATTCCTCATAATAAATCTCTTTATATGCATAGATAAATACAGACATAAATACTGAAACAGATGTATATCCTATTGATTCTGCTTTTCTAGAGAATCCTGACTAATACAAAAGACATCACTGGTGATTCTGATGAAGTATATTTTTATATCTTCTTCTTAGAACATTACAGATCTCCAACTACTCTCTTTGGAAGTCAAATTATTTTTATACATAGTTTTCCATTTCAAATTTGAATATACTCCAAAATAGTTTTCAAATGTCTGACTTCTGTTTCAAGAGAAAACATACATCTGAAAAAGAAGTCTGCATCTAGAGGAAAGTGTAATTTGACAAGGAGTCAAGGGACTGAAGTCTAGCCTCGCCTCTGAGGTTTTCCAGTTGTGTGACCTTGGGCAAAGGACTTGACTTAGCCTCTCAACCATGTCACATGGCAATAACACTACAGGCCCCATCTTGCAAAGTGTCATGAGGACAAAATAAATTATGAAACACATCAATAAAACTCTACAGAAATGCAAACTATCATATGCTACTTGACATGTTATACAAATAAGATTTTTATTATTCAAACTACATTTTAAATGCCCTTGGGGAGTTTGCCACACAAATGAAGTAATCAGTGAATCATTATTTTAAGCAAATTATTATTTTGTGTTTAAAGTCATTCTCTAATTTGTCTGTTCTTTGTGTTTGAATTCTGCTATTTTGTGTGTTCTGAAAATAAGGCATACTCATGTTCCTATTTAAAAGATTTGCACTAATTACGCTGAGCATAATGCAGCCCTGGACAGAAGGAACCTCAGAAGTCAGACCTGCCCTTGTGATAAGGGAGAAGCAGGCCTCCTGAAATGCCTCCAGATGGCCCCTTGGGGTTCATGCAACAAATGACTTTAATCCTCTCTGCTTAAAAAGTGGTGTCATGGAAACCAAACTTGTTATGACTCAAAGCAGGTTAAGGAGACCCAGAGTCAAAGCAACTCTGGGTCTCCGTAATCTCCTGTCAAATGCAGACATTTATAAACAACTTCTTCCATAAATATATTTGCACTTCTAGAAATCCGGGAATAAAGCCATAATCTCAAAAGAGAATGATTAGACTATCAAAACTGTGTGCTAGAAATAATGAGTAACTCAAACTTGGTTGAATTCAGTCCTGACCTCCTGCTCTTCAGGGATGGTTGAAATCTGCTTTCCTTAAATGAAAAGTTTGGAATTTTATTTTATGTTGTTTGTTTCCATTGCACCACAAAGCTGCAGGAAAGAGAAAGTCACGGAATTATGAGGACAAGTCTATGATCACTTTAACATAAAGTATGTAAGGCTAAGGGTTCTGGGAAGCAGTTAATATTATTTTTAAAACTCAGTTTAAAATGGCACATGCCTAAAATGCTTTCACAACTATTTTGCACACATACGTTATTACTGAGAAAAATTTATCTTGAGGGATAAATTGTATTGCATCCTTCCCAGTACAATATTTTGTGCATAGATGATGTCAGCAATTATTTATTGAATATAATTGTATATTTAGAACTTTCCTCAAAAGCACTGATATTATATTTCCTGCATTGCAGATGAAAAGCTCAGGCATAAACAATTTAAAGCATCTTGGATTCCAAACCAACCCCTACCCAGCATTGCTGCAGACAAGACTACCCCTCTTAGAAGTCAGAGGGAATCCCCTCCCCAATTTGATGGTGAGGTAGGCCAAGGCCAGGCTTGCTAGAGGCCCAAGGGTGCAATAAGAAATGGACCTCAGAAGGGACTCACTGGAGCATATGTCACTTTTCTCAGGTTGCTACAACATCATAACATGACTAGGTGGCTTAAACAGCAGAAGTGTATTTTCTCACAGTTTTGGTGGCTAGAAGTCCAAGATCAAGGTGCTGACAGGGTTGGTTTCTGGTGAGGCCTCAGTCTGACTCTTAGATGGCAGCTTCTCGCTGTGTCCTCACATGATCTTTTCTCTGTGGGCACACTTGGCAACAGAGAGCATTCTCTGGTATCTCTTCCTCTTCTTATAAGGACATCAGTCCTATCACTTTAGGGCTTCATCCCTGTGACTTCATTTGACCTTAATTACCTCCCTAAAGGCTCTATATCCAAATACAGTCACACTGGGAATAAGGGTTTTAACGTGAATTGGGGGAACACAACTCAGCCCAAAAGAGAGTGCACCAATACCTGAGAGGCTGAGTCCTGGAGGGCAACAGGACCCTCCTCTGCCCATGGTTTGGAGCTCCTCTTGATGGCAGGATGATCCCTCACTCCCCATGGGTTACACTGACTCAAACTTCACTTTGTCTCTATTCTTGATCTTATAATTTTTGCTCTGCTTGTTGGTTGCAAGTAAACAGAAGTGAACACAAACATCGAGAGTCCAAGCCACCATTTTTGCCCACCTTCAAAATTGGACTGTCTTGTATGATAACCTATTGAAGAGACAGCATGGTACAATGAAAAGAGCACTATATGTGGAGTCAGAAGTCGTGGATTCAAATCCTAACTGCTTTCCATGGCTCATACATTCCTATGTGACTAGGACACTGTTCCCCAACCCCATGATACCTCTTACTGCCTCCAGCAATGCTGGTTTCCTGCCTCTACTCGAAACCGGAAAGCATGCTCCCATCCCCAGGGACTTGGCAAGGGCTCTTACCTCTGCCCGGAATGCTTTCCTTTAAATATACACTAGGACTACTTCCTTGTTGCATTTAATATTTTAATTAAATGCCACCCCTCTAGAAAGTTCTTCTCTGACCATGCTATCTACAGCAGTTCTCACCCTCCATCTCCATCAGACACCTCAACATCCCAGACAGTGCTTTATTTTTCTTTACAGTATTTATCACTATCTGACATTACTGCATACAGATGCTCCTCAATTTATGATGGGGTTACATCCCAATAAACCTATTGTAAGTTGAAAATATCGTAAGTCAAAAATACATTGAATACATCTAACCCCCTGAACCTCACAGCTCAGCCTGGCCTATCTTAAATGTGCTCAGAAACTTACCGTACAGTTGGGCACAATCATCTAACACAAAGCCTATTCTGCGGTAACATGCTGAATATCTCATATATTTGTTCATCACTTTACTGAAAGTGAAAAGCAGAATGGCAGTATGGGTACTTGAAGTATAGTTTCTACTGAACGCTAATTGCTTTCACACCATTGTAAAGTGAAAAAGTCGTAAGCTGAACTATCTCAACTTGGGGGCCATTTATATATTTATTTGTTTATAGTTTGTCTTTCCCAATATATTGCAGGCTTCTTCAGGGCAGGTTTATTAGTTTCATTCACTGCTGCATCCCATGCTTAGAATAGTCCCTGAAATGAAGAAAGCACTCAATAAATATTTTGATTGAACTGAAGGAATGACTATGAATGAACGGGGCACTTGGTCTCAGTTTCCCCTTCTACAACTTGGCTCTTCCTTGCTCAGGTCCATCCCTCAGGGGCCCCTGGCCTGCTCTTGGCCTCAATGGGCCCTGGCATCTCAGGCAGAGCCCCGGGGTGCCACCCACCCTGCTGTTTGCACACCCTTGCCAGTTCTCTGCGTTCAGCAGATAGTGAGGGGCGAGGCTGTGTGGGTATGTGAGCGATGCCAGAGAGGTCAGCTTCTCTGAGGAGATGTGCCTTCCTCATGTAATAGCATGGAGAGTATGGATGAGGAAAAACAGAGTGGCTCATGGCCAGCTCACTTCTTAAAGGCTCAGAACACAATGGGGTATGGCAGGCAACGTGGCCTTGAAGGGGAACAGGGTAGGAAGGGGTTGCCAAAGACAAAACACTAAGTGAAATTCTATCCAGGCCGTATCTGCCCAAGACGAAACTGTTTCTGGGGAAAAGGCAGATGCCTCTACAGACAAAGCAGCAGAACCTCAACCAGCCCAAATATCAATGCAGAAAGGACAAGATGGAAAGCCCCGTGAAGTAAGGCTTGCTCACTGCTCTTGCCCAGCACCCAGGGCAGGTGCTGAGGCCATGGGGAGGCACATTGTAGGGGGATGTGGCGTTGAGACCAGCAAAGGAGGCACACTGGAAAGCAAGTGAACTTGGACAGTGACAAGTAAGGAAGATGCTTAAAGCTACTTAAAAGAGACATCGGGGTGAGGTGGAAAGTCAGGCAACAATGGGGTCACACCCTGGTTCCATCTACCACTGGCTAGGGGAACCTGGGCAAGTAACTTAACTCTTTTGTGCCTTATTTTTCTTACCTGAAAAATGGGTGTAATGGTACTTACTTTATAGATTATATCTTAATTATATGCCAATTTAGCATCATGGCCCTGACACATGACAAACCATATGGAGAAGAGAGATGGAAGGAAGAAGGACCTAAGTGGAGAGGTACGTTTAGACCAGGCTTAAGCACTGAGTCAGTGGACAGGAGGATGCAGGGTGAGTGGACAGAGGAAGCTAGTGGAGAAAAAACAAGGATTAAAAAGAGGTCTGAGGGAGTTCAAAGCATCAAGGAGAGGGAGCTTTGTAAAGAATCAAGGATGGGCAGTGTAGGAAGAGGAAGACGACGAAACCAGCAACCAATGTAATGTAGACCCTTGACAGAGACGCAGGGATACAGCCCATCTTGTGCTGCTGCTGAGGCCCAGGGAGGAGCCACCTGGGTGCCCAGAGCTGTGCTGGGCAGACACGGGGCAATTCAGGCCCAGGGAGACACACAGGTCTCTGCAGGAGGCAGCAGTTTGTTAGCACGGGAATTCATCAGGCTCGGGCACCTGCTGGGGAGGAGATGGAAATACAGTCAGTGCATCTCCTCATCAAAAACAGGAAGGAAATGAAACATTTTGAAAGTCATTGAAAGGCAGGTTTTATATTAATTTGAGATAAAATGTTTGCTTAACCAACTGCTCTCTGAAGACTTCTTTATTTGGTATTTGGAGGCAGACATCACCCTGACGTACATTAGGAGGCCTGTGATCTTAGGCTTGTTCCAGCTGTGATTCACTTCACGTTTGATTCACTTCATCAATTACACAATTTGTCATCAGGTTATTTGAAAGCTGAGTAAAACCTCTCATATCCTCATGTGAGACACTTTCTCCAAGGACCAGGGTAGCTCTTAGAGTGTCCTGGGTTCAGGCTGTACTTGTCATCCAGAAATTTGGGATGAGATGCTGCTATAGCCTGGCCCCAACTTCCCACTTTAAAGTCCACAGGAAACAATATAATCACTACAGTCTATGGAGTGCCTACATGAAAATATTTAGATAATCTACTAAGATGTTATTGGCATTTTTCACTCCCATTTTTTTACAGCGTACAGCAGAGTTTTCTAGAGGCTACATGATGTGTGATATCACAACAGGCTGAATGCAGAGACAGATACATAAACCCAACTGTCTTTTCTTAAGCCAGACATTAAAGAGATTTGCAAAAATGGAAAACACTGTCACTGTCACTCTAACTAAATAGTTTTTAGTTTGAAAATAGTTATCTTTCTTAAGAACCTTTTTGTGTGTGTTAGCATGACATACAGATTTTTTGTACTAACCAAGTATTTCAAGCAGAAATTTAACTGAGAAATGAATTTTAGCTTCAAGTGTGGTAACTATTGTTAGATAGAACTACATGAACAGAAGCTCTTTGAGTCCTCAGTCATTTTTAAGACCAGAATGATCGCAAACTGCTGACCTTCTTTGGGCAAGATCACGTACTCACCTTTTCTGTTCATTCTCTTTAGCCTTCAGAGCAGACCTGTAAGAGCCTAGATTTCCAGCGTACGGAAAGCAAAAAGGAGGCCCAGAGTAAAGCCGCACCTCTAATAAGGGATAAAGCTGGGAATGGACATCACTTTGCTCTACCCATTTTGCTGCACTGTCTCTTAGTATCCATTGTGGCAAAAGGAAGTTTTATGGAAGAGAAAGCAAACCGCAACCATTAGAGATTTTGCAAGAGGCAAGCTTCACTCTCTAATACTTCCTGAAAAATATTCTCTGTGCTCCTTGGTCTCCAGGAAAGGAGACTAATTTAGTTCAAAAAGAGAGAGACATCTCTGGCCGTGGCTCAGCCCTGGGTACCGGGGCTCCATAGCATCTCACAAGGGCTTGGGCATTCCTCCGGGGGCAACCGGGCTTTTATACAAATATACAAGGTTGCTTTCAACAGCTAACCCTCCCTGGGGACCTCCTCTGGTGTGCAGCTCCATCTTTTCTGCCTTATTTTTCACATCCAGAACTCAGAACACACACAGAGAACCGTCCTCTCCACTCTTGTCATTAGGAAGGAAGCCTGGCGTGAGCTTCAGACCTACACAAATCTAGATTTGAATCCATGCCCTCTGCCGTGCAAATGACTTAACCTTTCTGAGCCCTACTCTTCTCAGTTTTAGAATGGAAATGCTAGTATTTACCTTGTAGGGTTATCTGGTGCCTAAAGCACTTGGCACGGGAATGAACGGTGCTGGTTTCCAGTTCCTCATGTCTGCTGTGGGATGCGGGAGGAACCGTTGTTCCACTGCAAATGGAGTCACTGTCACTGAGGGCCACTTAAGCTGCACGAATTCTTACCAGAAGCCTGGTTTCCTTCCGGTCGTCAGCCATCCAGCTCCTGCTACAGGGCAGGTGCTTTTGAGACTCTCAGGACGTAATGTTAAAGGATTTATGGTCTCTTCTCTCAAAGGGCTTACAGTTTAATGTACTGGTACCCAAACTTTGCTAGAACATTTCTCAGATCAACCTTCCCTTAAAAGACTTTTTAAACAATATTATTTTTAGAGCACTTTTAGGTTCATAGCAAAATTGAATGGAAAGTACAGAGATTTCCCGTTTACCCCCTCCCTCCACACAGCCACTCTCAACATCCCCAAGCCAACAGATGCGCCTCCACCGAAACCTCCTTATCATCCAGAGTCCATAGTTTACATTCAGGCTCAGTCTTGGGGTTGTTTATTCTATGGGTTTGGACAAATATATAATGACATGTGTCCACCATTAAAAGACTATTGAACATGCTAAATTGTATGTCTTTCCTCGGAGGTGCACCCATTAGTCTGGCCCAGACAATGGGGATGGAGGGTGGGTAATCTCACTTCAGTCTGATGGTGCCATCTAGGCAGTGATTCATCCCAGGGACTCCCTGGTAGAAAACCTGCTTTTGGTGGGCCTTATGGTGGCTCCCACTTCTCAGCTTCATGTATTTCTAGTACAGGAAGTGGGTTACATGGAGCTCTTTCATGGAGAGACTCTGCCATAAGCAAAATAATCCAGCCTCCAAAAAGGATGTTCATGTCCTAATCTCCAGAACATTACATGGCAAGAGAGACTTTGTAGATGTGATGAAGTGAAGGAGTTTGTCATGCAGAGATAATCTTGGATTATTTGGGGTGGCGGGCAGGCAATGCCATCACCTGGGTCCTTATAAGTGACATTAGGATACAGGTGAGTCTGTAAAGGGTCTATGATGACAGAAGCAAGGGTCAGAGTCAAAGACAAATCTGAAGCTATCAGGCTGCTGGCTTTGAAAATGGAGAAAGGGACCATGAGCCAGGAAGGTAGGTGGCCTCTAGCAGCTGGGAAAGGGAGGGAAATTGGATTCTCCTTGAGAGCCTCCCAAAGGAACACAGTCCTGCCAAAATGTTGATTTTAGCCCAGTGAGATGCAGCTTGGACTTCTGGCCTCCAGAAATGTAAGAGAATGAATTTGCTTTATTTTAAGCTACTGAGTTTGTGGTGATTTGTTACAGCAGCAATAAGAAGCTAATACAGGCTCAGAGAGGCATGCACCTCTGGGGCTCACAGCATTCCTGGTTCTCTGGAATGTGAGAGCAAACCCAGAAGAGAGAAGCTGGGGCCCTTAGGGCAGCAGCAGCAGATGTTGGCTGAGCTCTGTGAGGGTCGTCGGGAGCCTTAGCATGGTCACTTGGGCTGTGAGGTGACTCATGGCTACTGCCAGTTCGATTAGCTGTGATGACCACAAGTGAGGAACCACGCTGACAGCAACTTTGGGCCTCATGAAGACTCCCACATGAGCGATGGTGCAACGAATGCTGCAGCAATGTGGCGATAAAGCCAGAGGAATAGCTTTGCTGTTCTGAGACCCTGGAGTTCTCAGAGGTGACAGAGAGGGTCAGGGTGAAGATTCAGGAGAAGACCGGCCATTACCAAAGGAGTGCAATGGAGGCCACACAGGGTACTGACAGGAATGGTGGCCAACATTTGCTGAGTATCTGTGTGTGCTGGAAACTGTGCTAGCAGTGCCCACCCTGTCCCATAGAATCTTCACAATGATTCTAAGAGGTAGACACTATTATTATTCCAATCTTACTGGTGAAGACACTGAGACTTTCCATGGTTAATTTTGACCAAGAGCAAAAACCAGCAAGTAAAAGATCTTGACTTCTGTCTGCTCAATGCCTCCTCCTCCCCCATTTTTTTAAAAAATCAACTGTTGTAGAAAGAACACGAGGTTTGATGAGAGCAAGATTTGTGTTTAGATTCAGTCCTACTACTCCATACCCTCAGCCTGGTAATTTAACCCGTGTAGGCCTTTGTCTCTCATGTGTCTATTTCTTTAGAAGAAATAGAGTGGTAGTTGAAAGTGAGCATTTGGGAGGATAACTACCCTGTATTTGAATCCTGGTTCAGCCTCTTATAAGCTGTATGACATGAAGCTACATATTCAATCTCTCTGTACTTCAGTTTATTCATCTGTATAATGAGGATCGTGTTTTATTATCTGAATGGAGTTGTTTTATTATCTGAATAAGGGTCAAATGGCATAGTATCTAAAGCTCTTTGCACAGTACCTGGTTCACAGGGAGCTCCCAATGAGTACTACTTAGAGTAGGGCTGAGAAGACAAAGTTGGGAATAGAAATGGCCTGGAGTAATCCCGGGACATGGGAGGCGTTCAGTCTGTGCTTGCTGTTGTTTTTATCTGTGGTAGGCAGGAAGCAGCCCCAGCAAGAGGACAAACTGAAGTCCTGGCCTTTGGGGTGGGAAAATGTCTGTGTGTTTTAGGGGTGAGAGGGTGCAGTTAGATGACTTGGAAGGGACTGCAGGGTCTCTGAGGGTCACAAAGAGAATCAGAAGCCACTGCTCCAAAAGGGCTGAGGCTGGGATCATGTGTCAGAAGCCAATAGTACAGGGAGCTGTGTGGGAACCCCAGGCTTCTCATCCATTTTTGGACCCAGTAATTTTGGGCAGAGGTGCCAAGACAAACTGAAGATCTTGGCCCCTGTCCCTCACCAGAGTGCGACAGAGCCAGAAATCAGCTTTTCATGATCATTAGCACTGTTTGCTTCATAAACTTGGAATTTTGCATTTTAGCAGTCCTCAAAATGAAGCACCTGTGGCATTGAAATTATTGTTTTCCTTATGGAATGGGCTATTTATCACATTATCCTATTTGAAGTGATTATTCTCAGTCATCAAATTGAATTTAATTAATTTTCATAATTCAAGAGCTTCATAGCTGCGAACTATATACACTTGGCCAATAGTTCTGTGAAACAATCTGTTTTTCCCTCTTGCATTTATTTGCATCCTAAAAGGCTACATTTACTTCTCCAGAGTGAAACTGCTCTGTGTGCCCAGTCATACTGGCAAATTTGCTGGAGAGAAGAGAACCCGCTAGTAAAGCTCAGCTCAAGCATTAGTGGCAAACAGATGCACACTCAGAATGTTGTTTTAACTGATGGGAGAGAATGGAAGGGAGAAGGCATCTATGAAGGAGACAGTGCCTTTCCCTTAAGATCGTGAAAAGTGTTCCGGGCTGCCAGACTCCAGAGCAGACACAGTTGCACACAGCATCTGCCCGCAAACAACTTCAAAGGTGCTATCCACTCTGCGGAGCCCACGTCTGGCCTTATTTGTGTGGGGAACTTTGCACATGGCTTTCCATATTTCTTTCCCCATTGCCCTAGAGGAAGCCCATGTCTGAGGATGCTTTCGTGCCAACCCTGACCATTTCAGATCTCCTGAATGCTGCCTTCAGGGTTAACTTCCTTAGACCTCCATCAGGGTGCTTGGGGGTCTGACATTTTATTTTTATGCACTGACATGTGCAGGAGCATTTATGCCCAGATTGGTCCAAGGGTTGTTCTAGAAAGTGCTTCAAAATAAAAGGACAAGCATATTGTTGGATTTATGTGATACATAATTAGAGTGATATCTATCATCCAACATATGATCATAAGTGTCTATAAAATTTGTGTCTATTTACATATATATACACCCATAAAGACGTAGCATTAAGGTGCAATTTCTTTACAGCCCCAGCAAGATTGTACTGTCAACACTTTATAACCTGTCATCAGTACTCTGGTCAATAAGGTTATAATTGGAGACTAATACCTTTGTATTCACCGTATGTTTTTCGACATCCACCATAACTGGATACTGATATATACCTTCACAGGTTACACAGTGCTTTTCACATGCATTCATGCATTATTTCACTTGATCTTCACAACACCTGGTTTTAAAGTGAAAAGTCTAAGGCTAAGAGTGTGATGTGTCCAAGATTAGGGAGTTCCCAACTGGGTGAAGCTGGCTTTAGCCAGGTCTTCCCAATCAACATTTGCTATTTCTTGCAAATCAAAACCACAATGAGATACCATGTCACGCCAGTTAGAATGGTGATTATTAAAATTTTTTTTTAAAAAACAGATGTTGACAAGGTTGCAGAGAAAAAAGAATGCTTTTACAATGTTGGTGGGAGTGTAACTTAGTTCAACCATTGTAGAAGAGCGTGGTGATTCCTCAAAGATCTAGAGGCAGAAATATCATTTGACCCAGCAATTCCATTACTGGGGTATATATCCAAAGGAACATAAATCATTCTATTATAAAGATGCATGCATGTGTATGTTCATTGTGGCACTATTCACAATAGCAAAGACATGGAATCAACCTAAATACTCATCACTGATAGACTGGATAAAGAAAATGTGGTGCATATACACCATGGAATACTATGCAGCTATAAAGAAGAAAAAGATCATGTCCTTTGTGGAGACAGGGATGGAGCTGGAAACTGTTATCCTCAGCAAACTAACACAGGAACAGAAAACCAAACACCACATGTTCTCACTTAGAAGCGGGAGCTAAATGATGAGAACTACATGGACACATGGCAGAGGGAGTACAACACACACTGGGGCCTGTTGGTGGGGGGAGGTGGGAGGGATAGCATCAGGAAGAATAGCTAATGGATGCTGGGCTTCACACCAAGGTGATGGGTTGATCTGTGCAGCAAACCACCATGGCACACCTTTACCTATGTAACAAACTTGCACATCCTGCACATGTACCCTGGAACTTAAAATAAAAGTTGAAAAATCCCACATTTGCCATTTCCTTTGTATGATTACATCTCTTGGTAGCTCAAAAATACTAGAAATCGTAATAGTTATACAAAGAATAATTATCATTTATTCAGCATATACCTTATGCCAAGCACTGTTTGGAGCACTTATGTGCACTTCTGTGTAATCTTTATGCTTACTCTTAGAGGTAAGTAGCTTAATTTCCAGTTTGTAGATGAGGAGTCTGAGGTTCGGCAAGGTGAAACAAGCCCAGGCCACAAAGCCTCACATCTGGTGAAGCCAATTTTGGACTCGGCTCTCTCTGAATCCTAAACACATGTTCTTTTCATTTGCCTAGGCTACCTATAAGTCATTTTCACTTTAGTGAAAATTGAAGTCAATGCTCCCACCTTTTGTATAGCATTTGCATTTTAATATGTCTCTAATTATGGAATAAAAGGATTTGTTCCCTGGTCTTAAAATAGTTCCAAGCATCAAGAAATAAGTGGGAGAGAGAGTCTAGAGGGCAATGGGCAGCCCCCTTAGTGTCTCTGAAAATCAGCCTATAGAGCTGCTGGTAGCACAACTTCAACCCTCTGGAGAACTGAACAGGTTCATCTGGAGAGTGCTGCATTCGCAACACGGCAGGGAAACCATGAGTTCTGGAGGCAGAACACCTGAGTCTGATCAGCCCTGCTCTTTAGGAGCTGTGTGACCTTGACAACTTCCTGACCCTCTTAGGGACTCTGCTATCTTCCTTGAAAAACAGGGATTACATTAAATAATGTGTGTGTGGATTGCAAGGCCAAGAAAAAGAAGGTACACTTTTGTGTTCTCTTCCAGAGAGTCAGTCCCCTGCTTCCCCCTTCTCAGCCCCACAGCTCGGAGGAGCACACAAATGACCGCCAGGGCACGTGCACAGCAAGCAGCTGCCCTGCTGTTCTGAAGGTCTTTGGCTGCAAGAGAGATGAACCTGTCATTTCCCGCAGGCGCTTCCAAGGCTCTTCATGGACAAGCTGCCTTAAATGAAAAGACCATTGTATTAAGAAACAACTCTGCTAATCACAGAAACAGCTCCTGCTCTACAGGCCCCATAGCACCAGCGGAAGGAAGCCAGGGCGTCACTGCAGGTTCTGGGGCTCCTTGTATAGGAGTTACAGGGGGCTACCTGGTGTGGATGGAGTCCAGCTTCATACTTTCCCGGCTGCGATATTGGCCAGGTTGGCCTCACCTCCCTAAGTCTCCATGTCCTTATTCGTATAATGCAGTTACCAATGTCCATATTTCAGGGCTCCTATAAAGATTGCAGATAATGTTAATGAAATGCCTAACGAAGGACCTGGTCTAAAGTGGGCATTCAGTGAGTGTTAGTTCTCCTGTTTCTCTTCTGCCCTCTCTCCCTCAGGCCCACGTTTAGAGGTATTCATTTGTAGCAGACACGCAGGCAGAGGTGCATTCTGTCAAAAAGGCTCTGTCAAGAACAAGGGGCTCTGCCTGCTCTGGAAGAGGCCCCTGGGTTCGCCCACTTCCGAAATCTCACCCGCACGTGTTCTTCAGCTCAGGAACTGATGAAGACGACAAAGCGACTTGATAAAAATGGCTGAGCCTGCATGCATGAAAGAGAACAATGTTCAGACACTTCTGTCTGCTGACCCCTGCAAGATTCTGGTATCAAACTCCTGTCTCTCCTCACTAAGGACCAGAGGTTGCCCTGGTGTGGCGGAAGCTGTATAGAGGCCCACACCATGATGTCTGCCAAGTCCTCCAGGCCCTCTTACATCTTGTGTTCGATTTTCCCTCATTGCTTCTTCTGAAATGTCCACTCGTTGTTTCAGAGCTGAGAATGCTGACTTCTTAGTCTTTGCTTATGCAATTGCTGAAAGTGCAGCTTTTAAGTCCTGCATCATTATCAAATTGATTTCTGCCAAAAGCTGTTCTTCTCTTGCCAATGCTCTGGAAACACGGGTTGCTGCCTTCTCAGTCTGGATGGATACAGGCCCTATTTGGCCAAACCATGGTACTTCCTGTTTAAATAATTCCCTGAAGGCACCAGCTCATCGGCATAAGTGTTCATCACTTTATCTCCAACTTTCTGTGGTGCTGTTACAGTCTCTATGGACCCAAAGTTAGAGAAAGAAGGAAACAAGATACAGCAATTGGCCCCTAGATAATGTCTATCATTCAGGCACATAAGTGAGCCTGAGCCAAATCCTGAGTTCTGGCTACATGCACAAGCCCAGGCTAAGTAAGGTAGCAAATACGTGCAGTGTATGCATGGCATGGACCCTGCCTGCAGGGAGCCTGCAGGAGTGCCACACACAATGACGTAACGTCCTGAAATGGAGACAGTAAACCTGGTCAGTGTTTGCAATGTGGCAAATGAGAGATCGATCAGTATGAGTGCAGTCCGTGGAAGGTTTCTCAGAGCTGAGAAGGAAGTGAGTGTTGTTCAAGAATCTATAGGGATTAAGAAAACAGGGTAAGCATTCTTAACATGGTTAAGAATTCTTAAGGAAACATGGGGAAGCATTCTCGGTGAAAGAAACGGCTCGAGCAAAGACAGAGGTGGAAATTGGCCCGGTGTCTTTAAGGCACTGAAAGGCTATCAGCCTACTCGATCTGTTTATTTTAGGAGAATAGTAGGAGTCAAGTTTGTAAAGATAACTGAGGAGGTCGACTTCTAAGCCAAAGAGCTTGGTCGTACTCCTTTAGGTAATGAAGTCGCTGAAAGTTTTTGAGAAGACAAATGGCACACTGAAAGTGGTGTTTCAGAAAAATTTTATCAGCAGTGGTGTTTGGAGGGGGTGACATTAAGGAGCAAAAGAAGAGACTTCAGGTAGTGGGAATCGTTAGAGGACTTGCAAAGAACTGATATGAAATCATTAGGACTCGAACTAGGATGGCAATAGAGGGAAAGGGAAATAAGGGATGGGTTCAACACAAATTGAAGAGCAAGCAGATAATGGACTTGAAGGAATGAGAGGAGAAGCAACGACATCATAGGTCAAAGGCAGAAAATCTGGAGCTTGTTGGCAGAACAATGTACTGTCTGCTTAAACAAGTAAAATCT
The DNA here is from genome assembly GCF_049350105.2 of Macaca mulatta. Taxonomy (NCBI): domain Eukaryota; kingdom Metazoa; phylum Chordata; class Mammalia; order Primates; family Cercopithecidae; genus Macaca; species Macaca mulatta. Next base: position 27,933,154 of record NC_133422.1, read on the forward strand.
GAGGTCTGTGGAGACCATCAGCAAGTGAAAGGCCAAAATGGCTGGTAAATTGCTTGAGATTTGAGGCGGAGCGCTGGACTGAATTCCAGGCTGCAAACGTGATCTGGGTATGATTTGATTGGAGAGGATAGCTGCAGGTGTAATGGCTTTTCTCCAGGTGTGAGTGCCTGTGTGAGATTTAAAACAGAGGGGAAGACTGCAGGAGATACTGCACTCCTAAGAGAGATTAAGGAGAATGGAAAGAGCAAGGTTGAAAAGCCAGGAGCAATGGGATGAAGAGAAGAGGCTGGGGTTTTCCTCTTGGAAAGGAGGGCTCCATAACAAGGTACGCTGGGCCCTTGGTAGCAGGACGGGGTGGGGGTGAGGGAGAAAGGGCAGTAAGCCAGGAATGGACAGGCTAGGTAACTATTTTGGCTTAAGGCTGGCCTCCTAGTGTTGTGGCAAATGTAAGACTGGTTCACATTAATACTGACATGGAGGTGTCTAAGCAGGTGATCTGGGGCAGAACTCATGTAGTCAGAAGGCTGGACTTCAAGAATCTTGGCTTCTGAGTGTCTGTCCATCTAAACCAGGATCCCAGAAAGAACTAGAGGGAGCAGACAGGATCAGAGTTCAGGCCGGGAGAAGAGCAGGCATCAGAAGGTAGAGGGCGATGGTTTTGTTGTTCTCTAAACCCTAATGGTTCGCCAAGATGCATCTAGGGCTGCTGAAGGGGCAGGGGAGCTCCACGCTCCCTCACTCCCATTCAACCTAACAGGCTTTTTACTTATTGAACTTTGTGATGTGATAGGATTGAATTTGAAGAAAGGGTTCCACTACTAAAGTAAAGTTTGAAAATGAATGGCAGATTTGGCCTACAGGAAATAAAAGCAGACGCACTATTATTGGCAACAGCCCATCCATAAAGGAACACGGCATAGCGGCTGTGAACGGCGCAGCTGGCAAACATGATCAGCAAGATCTATGCGTGTCAGTTGAGTTAACATCAGAGGATGTCTGTGTCATATTGGGAAAGGGCAGAAGCAAGTTTCAGGATAATGTAGATGATACATATATTTGTGAAACAAAAAAAGGAAAAAGAAACCTATGAATTTTCATATGTGTTGATATGAAAGATAAAGACAAGAAGGGCTCCACGCCAGACTTTGGCTTCTTCAGGCACAGGAATTAAAAGAGGGTAGATTATTACCATATTTTTAAAGACAGACTTTTGTATTGTGTAAGTGGTTACTATGAGCCTGTATTTTTCTTTTATACTTTTTAATTACGAATAAGTATAGATTCACCAGAAGTTGCAAAAATAGTATAGAGAATCCTGTGTTCCATTCATCCACTTTCCCCAGTGGTAACATCTAACATGATGATAAAAGCTAGGAAATTAACATTGGTATAATTCATATACATTGTTCAGATCTCACTTGTTTTATATCCACTCATGTGTGTGCCTGTGTGCATATATAGTTAATGCAAAACTATCACATGTGTAGATTTATGTAACCTCCACCACTATCAAGATATATAATGGTTCTATTACCACAAAAATCCCTCATGCTACCCCTTTATAGTCATATCCCTCCCCACTCCTACTTCCTGTTCCCTGGCAACCAGTAATCTGTTCTTCATTCCTAAAATTTTGTTTTTCAAGAATGTTACATAAATGAAAGCATATAGCATGTAACCTCTTGAAATTGGCTTTCTTTTCCTTTAGCATAATTTCCTTGAGATCCATTCAAGTTCTTGCATGTGTCAATAGTTCGTTTCTTTTTATTACTGAGTGGTATTTCATGGCACAGAGGTACCACTGTTTGTTTAACCATTTACCCATTGAAGGACACGTGGGTTGTTTCCAATTCCGGGCCATTAAAAGTAAAGCTGCTGTGAACATTTGTGTAGACATTTCTGTGTGGACATAGCCTTTCATTTCTCTGGTATAAATGTCCAGGAGTTCAACTGCTGGCTTATAAGGTAACTGTATGTTTAGTTTTTTTTTAAGAAACTACCAGGCTATTTTCCAGGAAGACAATACCATTTTATATTCCTATCAGCAATGTATGGATGTGCCAATTCCTTAGTTCTTGTCAACATTTGATATTATTCCTATTTTTTAAATGGTAGCTATTTTCATATGTGTATAGTGGTATTTAATTTGCATTTCCCTGATGGCTAATGATGTTGAACAAATTTTCATGTTCTTTTTTTTTGCCATCTGTATACCCTTTTGTGAGATGTCTATTTATATCTTTTGCCCATTTTCTAATTTAATCTTTGATATTTTTTATTGTTGAGTTTTGTGAGTCCTTTATATATTTTAGATATAAATCTTTTGTCAGATATTTGGTTTGAAAATACTTTCTTCCAGTCCAGATCTTGTCTTTTCATCTTTTTAATAAAGTTCATTGTAGAGCAAAAGTTTTTCATTTTGATGACATCCAACATATTGATTTTCTTCCATAAATCATGTTTTTTCATATCACATTTAAGAACTTTTCATGAACTCTAGGTCCTGAAGATTTTCTCCTATGTTTTCTTTTGAATATTTTATAATTTTGTGTTTTATATGTAAGTATATAATCCATTCTGAGTTATTTTTCATTTACAAATGTGAGGTTTAATTTAAAGTTCTTTTTATTGGCCTTTGGGTGTCAACTACTTCAGTACCATTTGCTGAAAAGATTATTCTTCCTCCATTGAATTGCTTTTGCATCTGTCAAAAATCAGTTAATTTGTGCATCAAAAGACACTACCAACAGAATAAATAGGTAGCCTACATGGTAAAATTTTCATGTTGTCCCGTCTAAATCTCATGTCTAATTATAATCCCCTGTTGGAAATGGGGCTGGGTGTTTCCGTCATGGGGACAGATCCTTTATGGTTTGGATGTGTCCTCAAGATAGCAAGTACTTATAAGATCTGGTTGTTTAAGTGTGTGGCACCCCCTCCCTCCCCATCTCTTGCTTACACTCTCACCATGTGACTGTCTGCTCCCCCCATCACCTTCTGCCATGATTGTAAGCTTCCTGAGACCTCCCGAGAAGCTGACCAGTTGCTGATGTCATGCTTCCCGTACAGCCTGCAGAACTATGAGCCAATTAAACCTCTTTACCTTATAAATTACACAGCCTCAGGTATTTCTTTATAGCAATACAAGAACGGCTTAATACACCACAGAATTAGAGAAAGCATTTGGAAATCACATAGCTTACAAGGGATAAAAATCCAGAATATATAAAGAACTCCTAAAATTCAGCAACAAAAACACAAACTGATTCAAAACTGGGCAAAGGACTTGAATGGACATTTCTCCAAAGTACATGTACAAATGGTCAATATGAGATGCAAATCAAACCACAGTAAGATACCACCTCACACACATTAGGATGACTCCTATCAAAAATATCAAAAATACCAAGTGTTGGTGAGGACGTGGAAAAATAGAAACACTTGTGCACTGTTTATGGGAATATAAAATGGCACAGCCACTATGAAAAACAGTGTAATATTTCCTCAAAAAGTAAAAAATAAGATTGCTGTATGATCCAGCAATTCTACTTCTTGGAATATACCAAAAAGAATTGAAAGCAGGGTCTCAAAGAGGTATTTGTACACCCATGTTCATAGCAGCATTATTTACAGTAGCTAAAATGTTGAAGTTACCCAAATGTACGTCAATGAATGAATGGAAAAGCCAAATGTGGGATACCCGTATGCTGTGGTTTGACTCTGTCCCCTGAAGTTCATGTATTGGGAATTTAATCCCCAATGCAACAGTGTTGAAAGGTGGGACTTTTAAAGAGACGATTAGATCAGTAAGACTCTGCCATCATAAATAGATATATGCTGTTATCATAAGGATTGGCTTATTGCAGGATTATCCAATAACCAATTGAGTAATTGCAAAATTATCAATTAGGGTTCACAGGTAAAATATGAACCCTCTTTCCCTCACTCTCACCCTCTCTTATTCTTCTGCCTTCTGTGATGGAATGAAACAACACAAAGGCCTTCACCAAATGCCAGTGCCATGTTCTTGGACTTCCCAGCCTCCATAACTGTAAGTCAAATAAATTTCAGTTCATTATAATTAACTTAGTGATAGTAGCATAAATTTGACTGAAACACTATCCAATGGAATATTGCCCTTTAAAAAGATAGAAATTCTGCAATATGCTACAACATGGATGAACCTTACGTTAAGTGAAATAAGTCAGTCACAAAAACACACGTACTATATGATTCAACTTATATGAAGGAATTAGAGTAGTCAAAATCATAGAGACAGAAAGTAAAAGGGTGGTTGCTATGGGCTGAGGAGAGTCATTATTTAATAACTAATTATTATTAAATAAGTATTAATTATTTAATGGGTATAGGGTTTCAGTTTTACACTATGAAAATAGTTATGGAGATGAATGGTGGTGATAATTGCACAACATTATGAATGTATTTAATACAGCTAAACTGTACACTTAAAAATGGTTAATTTATTCTGTTTCAAAATTGTTTTAGCTATGCTAATTCATTTGTTTTTCCATATGAATTTTAGAATAAACTTGTCTATAACTATAAAAAATTCTCACTGGGATTTTGATAGGAACTGCATTAAATCTGTAACTCAGTATGGGGAAAACTGACATCTTTATTATGTTGAGTCTTTCAATCTGTGAATATGGTATGTCTTTCCATTTATTTAGAGCTTCTTTGATTTCTTTCATCAGCACTTTGCAGTTTTCAGTATACAAATCTTGTACATGTTTTACTTGAAAAATCTAATAAAGTAATTTTAAGTCATTGATATAGGTGATAAGTATAGAGACACATCTGTAAGTTTTTAAACGGAACCAGGCACCAAAAGCAAATGATTTGAAATGGAACTAAGTACCGAAAGCAAACGCGGCACATTTTATCTTTCCCCCTGCCCCAGGGCAACAAGAAGGGAAAGAAGTGAGAGCTGCCAAGGGTGAGGTTTTACACAGGGCTCTGGGCAGCCAGAGACTCCACAGAGAAGGGAGCCCAGAAGCGGGTGAAGGGTCCGTGAAAGGGATGTAGGGGGAATATCCCATATGTTCTTCCCCTACCTCATTGTATTGCCAAGGAGCACCCAGGGCCAGAAACAGCTCAGGGGAGGAATAGAGACTTGTGATCTCCCAAGCAGGAAATCCATAAATCCTTTAACCAAGAAGGCCCTACATGAGATCCCAGTTTCCCACTCAACTATGAAAAGGTGATGCAGGTAAATTTAAAATTATCCAACAACTAGAAAGAAATTCAATCACAGAAAGTGTGCTCATGCCATTCTGTTCAGCTATCACATCCACTGTGTTAATATATTCTTCTTAACCATCTCAGAGTACTTCTCCTTGCTACCAGAAAATCATGATGGTGAACAAAGGCAAAGAGAGAACTTCATTATTTACCATTTTTCCAACTGCAAAGTCAGTAGGGCGTGTCTCCAAGTTAAATCTATTGTGGTCCCTTCCATGGGGCATTGAGCCATAGGAGCCAGTATCAGCAAAGGTCATTTTATGTCTTGTAATGTTTCGAAGATAAAACTGAACTCAAATAGTAAGAATTTTTGTTTTAAGTTCTCACCTTTCTCATGATGCAACAGAGACAACTATATCAGAATTCAGAAAAACACAGACGAAAATGTAATATCCGTGAAGAATAAGACAAATCAAATTATATTATATCTGAAAGAAACAGAATTTTGTTTCTAAGGCAAACAAGATCCAGCAGATATAATTTTTGGCTCTTTTGCCACAAACAAATCACTAAGAAGCAATAGCATTTTATTATTGTGCAAAACAATTCCTGAAGAGAAGAAAATAATGAGTGGGCATTGTCATGTCAGGCTTTTGTTCAGGCTTAAGGAATATACTGAGAAACACCAAAGCAAACATCCATCCAAACCTCATTCAAATAGATGGAGCAGACTCCAAGACTAAAAAGTATAAAATAACACGCAATAGAACATTGGTCTCCATAAGCATAAATTACAAATTTTAATGGAAAGTTGTTGAAAATAAATTTACTAAACCTATTACTTGAGACTACTCAAGAGGATTCAGAACTAACATTAGAGGAAAAAATGGGCACAACATCCAGAACAGTCCACAGTTGGGCTTTTGGAATGAGGCAGTAGGAAAAAGCTGTAATTTTGTTGAGTAAAAGGAGTGAGCTGGGATCTGGTGTATCCAGAGTCTTTCCTATTCCATATGGGCTTTCTCAAGTCTTGGGGAAGTCACTGTGAAGAAATGCCACTTCCCAAAGGAACATTGTGAACATCTTGGCAATTCATTTCTGAAGCAAGTCTTATCTAAGTAAGACATGGGAGAAATGAATGGTGATTTGATCATGGTTGGAGGGACCACAGGAAGTAGTCCGCAAAGAGAACAGCCACTGACTGCAGAAAGCAAATGTTCGATAGTACTTGCTCTGGGCCAGTCACAGGTCTCAGTGCTGTACAGGTGCCAACTCATTAACCTTCAGGACAATCCCATGAACTAATTATTATCATGATGTCATTTTATACAAGAAGAAAATGAGGCACAAGGAGGTGAGATAAATTATCTAATATTATTCGAATTAGCCAGTGGTAGAATTGGAGTCCAGGTTCTTACTGTTTTTTGTTTTTTGTTTTTTGTTTTTTTTTTTGAGATGGAGTCTAGCTCTGTCGCCAGGCTGGAGTGCAGTGGTGCGATCTCATCTCGCTGCAACCTCCGCCTCCCGGGTTCAAGCAATTCTCCTGCCTCAGCCTCCTGAGTAGCTGGGATTACAGGCACATGCCACCACGCCCAGCTAATTTTTGTATTTTTAGTAGAGATGAGGTTTTACCATGTTGGTCAGGTTAGTCTGGAGCTCCTGACTTCGTTATCCACCCGCCTTGGCCTCCCAAGGTGCTGGGATTACAGGTGGCAACTAACACACTATGAAAGAGGTCTAATAGAATGCTACATATCAGACAGGGAATAGAAAAATTGGTGCTAAGTCCATCCACTTTCCATAGCAAGTGCCACAACAATGTCCCATGTTTTAGACTTGCAAGATGGTCCTTGTCACTGCCATCAAGACTAGAAGACTCCCATGGTATTAACTTGTCACAAAGACCTAAAGGAAGGCATGCAATCACTGAGGGAGAATTTCTCTGAGGAGAGAAAGAGCCTGGGAGTGGAGACTTGATTAAGAGGCACAACAAAATGCTGAAGAAACAACAGGCTGGGATTCAGGAAGCTCTGGAACTATCGTTTCAACCTGAACCAAAGGGTTAGGTCTGAAAAGTCTAACAAGACTGCCCAAAGTGTCTCCAAGGGCCGAGGTGAAGTGACCCTGTTAGACTGGTAGTGAACAGAAGAAACAAAAACGATCAGGCCATAGCCCAATCATGGTATGAAGCCAAGTCCAGTTAACAAAAGTATGCTGCATACCTGTGAGTTACCTTCTTCATGGTTTACTCCTTTGGTAAAATGGCTTTGCCCATTAAGCACCCAACTAACAGCGTTGTATTGAAGACCATTAGAGGGGCAATGTCTCAGAGAAGCATAGGGAAAGGAGGCCCTCCCAAGGTCACAGAGGTTAGAGAAGAGCCCCTAATTCCTTCATACCACCTGTGGAAGGTACTAGCAAGCACACAACTTGTAGCCTTCTCTTCAGTCTGTTCCATTCCAGTGGTTTCCTTCTTCTCTGCTGTTATGTTTAATAGGAAAATGCGATGTATCCTCTGAAATTTTAGCTTTGAGATTGCACCGGGATCTAACATGTGATGCTGTGATGTCCTGACCATGCCACCCTGGCCAGTCCACCAGGCCAGGCAGGGCTGAGCCTGGAGCTAAAACAGAGTGCATTCCCAGGCTTCCCCCCAGGGCCCAGGACAGCTGTCATATGCCCATTTCAGGCCACAGAAAGGATGAAAAAAAATCTCTCTTCTCTCCTCCCTCTCAGAGCCTTTTCTCTGCAAAGCAGTGTTTTTTTCAAAATGGAATAGCCAGCGCCCTGCCAGGGATAGAGGGCAAAAGTCAGAGCCAAATGAGTCAACTCCACGGTCCCTTCATGACACCATTCAGTTATGAGAGTGTTCTCCCAGGACTCAGCACCCACCTGGGACCTCTGGCCCCTCACACCTGCTGCTCATTCTGTGGGACATGTCCTGCCCTCTGCTCTAATCCCCTCCTTCCTTGGACCTGCCTGATTTCCATTCATCCCATAGGAATTACCTTGTGACCTTCTTCAGGAAGTCTGTCTGCCTGCCTCAAGATTACAGGATGGGCCATTTATACATATGCGGTCCCTCAGCACCTCCTGTTCACTTCACCATAGGATTTATCAAGCTGTATTGCAATTTCTTGTTTGCTTTTATTTTCTCTCCCACTAGACTGTGCACTCCAGAGGAAAGGGACTGTGTCTAGATCACGGCTGATAACCAGTGCCCAGTTCTGGGCCTCAACAAATGCCTTGTGGGATGAGCTCACGCTGGAGCCTAGCAGGTGTGCAGACTCGTGCATCATTCAGGAGCAGTGTGCTCAAGAACAGTTACTGACGCCAGACAGGCCTGGGCTACAATTCCACTTCTGCCACTTAGTAGCTAAGTGTTGTTAGACCAACCCAAAGCTGAATTCTCTCATTCGTAAAATAACAATCACAACAATGGTAATAATTATTAATTTTGTTATGATTATAATACCTACCTCAGGATTGAAATAAGGATTAAGTGAGATATTCTAAGTGCTAAAAATAGACCTTAGCACATTCCAAAGGCTGGGCAGATATTAGCAATCCACCTCTCCTCCCCCAATGCCAGGTTCTTCTGCTAGAGTCCATTTTGAAGAGAAAAAAAATTATTAGATTTGATGCAAATAAAATGGAATTGTTTTTCAAAGGCAGATTCCCATCCAGCAGAAACACTTAAGACAATCATCTTTCACGACGATGAGTAATATCTCTCACGCTGTCATCCAGAATGACGCACAGCAGCAGAGGGTCTCATGTCCAAGGGCGCATTCAAACTGTTTCTTGAGTCATTTCTTACTCATCGCAAAACTCACCATTAGGTGGCAGCCGAGCCGGGGGCCCTCAGAGAAAAGAGCGAACTGACCTTTGAAGGCAGAGACGCTACCAGAGGCCACACCGCTGAGAAGCGAACATCTGACTCATCTGGGGAGTGTTAGCCCAGAAAATGACAAGGGCTTAATTCAATGGCGTGTAAAATATCACATCCCCATGCCCAGAGGAGTACAATAGACCCAGTAAGCCCAAGAGTAATCTCCCCAGAAATAAAAGAATTAGAGCGGCTGACAAATGAAGACAAAAGCTTCTAAACCATTTTAGGTGCTTGTAATAAATTTGATCCCAAGATAATTAAATGATATTGCGAGCAGCCTCATCTAGTCGTGTGTGCCTCCTGCTTAAAAGCCTTCACTGGCCCCACCGGGTTTCTCAATCACTGTGTGTGTGGGTTGCAGGGGGAGTTAAGACTGGTGTCAGACTCTCCAGGGGAGCATAAAAAAAAAGAAACATTCAATACACCTCCTATTTTCATAATACAAACTGCAGAGAGTAAAGCTTGATGGACTCTATCTGCTGATAATATGCAGATGATAGAGTGAAAAGGCATGGAAAGGACGTGGATTTTCAAAAAGGCATCAGAAACATGGGCATAATAACAATAATGTTAATCAACATGTATTAAGTACCTGATATGCGCTATGCCATCTACCTTACAGGCTTTATCTCATTTAGTCCTCACAATCACCACATGAGGTAGGAATTATTAATATTCCCACGTGACAACTAGGGAAACTGAGGCTCAGAGAGATTAAATGATTTGTCTAAAGGCACACAGCTAGAATCCAGAGACAGGATTCAGACCTCAGCAGTCTGACATTGGAGCAATCAGGAGGACATCCGAGGAGCTTGGCAGGAGTCCTGAGTGCTCGGGTACGTCCCTTCCTTTTTGCCTTCTCTCCTCCCAGCTAGATTCTTGGTGACCTAAAGAGCTGCAGAAAAGCAGCTTTCTGGGTTGAGCTGAACATTCCTGAAGCTGAGAGGTTCCACTGAACCAAGAAGAGACCAGAGGATAAACAGCACCATCAAACAGGCATTCGTCCCTGGGCCCTCCATGGCTGAGTACCAGCCAAGACTTTCACTATTCCAAGATAGAAGCCTCCCCAGATTTAGAAATTCCCAGCCTAAACAAGCTTCAGCCCATGGTTATTTATTTATTTATTTTTTTTAATGTCAACTCTACCTTTACTTTTCAGCAACACGTCTTTTACCATTTCAGTATTTAAACTTAAGTTGGTTATCTGTATTTCTTCAAAGTAATGGCTACACTGCTGATTAAAAACATATATGTGCGTATGTCCTTTCTGCTAATTAATTTCCTTAGGACTAAATGAAATTCATGTCCATGTTTCAAATATATCTTTCCCTTTACTACTTTCCCTTTATTGACTTAGAACAGTTGTTAGTACCTTAAGAGTGGGAGATCCAAGCTTCTCCCTTTCTCTGTAAAGATTTAGTAAGACTTTCATATCAGAAAATCTCTGCGTTAATTTTCTCTAAGATAACGCTGTCTAACCTAACAGAACACATTTTGATTCTAAATAGCATTGGAAATATTACGATTTAATTAGATCTAACTTTACTGCTTTGCACTTAAATAATTTTTCTATGCAAAAGTTTTATTCTTTTTCTTTTGCCTAAAAATACTGTGAACTTTCTGTTTGTCAGAGCTCAATGTTGCCTAAGCATACCTACCTTTATTTTATTTTTTATTTTATTTTTATTTTTTTTTAATTTATTTATTATTATTATACTTTAAGTTGTAGGGTACATGTGCATAACGTGCAGGTTTGTTACATATGTATACTTGTGCCATGTTGGTGTGCTGCACCCATCAACTCGTCATTTACATCAGGTATAACTCCCAATGCAATCCCTCCCCCCTACCCCCTCCCCATGATAGGCCCCGGTGTGTGATGTTCCCCTTCCTGAGTCCAAGTGATCTCATTGTTCAGTTCCCACCTATGAGTGAGAACATGCGGTGTTTGGTTTTCTGTTCTTGTGATAGTTTGCTAAGAATGATGGTTTCCAGCTGCATCCATGTCCCTACAAAGGACACAAACTCGTCCTTTTTTATGGCTGCATAGTATTCCATGGTGTATATGTGCCACATTTTCTTAATCCAATCTGTCACTGATGGACATTTGGGTTGATTCCAAGTCTTTGCTATTGTGAATAGTGCTGCAATAAACATACGTGTGCATGTGTCTTTATAGCAGCATAATTTATAATCCTTTGGGTATATACCCAGTAATGGGATGGCTGGGTCAATGGTACATCTAGTTCTAGATCCTTGAGGAATCGCCATACTGTTTTCCATAATGGTTGAACTAGTTTACAATCCCACCAACAGTGTAAAAGCGTTCCTATTTCTCCACATCCTCTCCAGCACCTGTTGTTTCCTGACTTTTTAATGATCGCCATTCTAACTGGTGTGAGATGGTATCTCATTGTGGTTTTGATTTGCATTTCTCTGATGGCCAGTGATGATGAGCATTTTTTCATGTGTCTGTTGGCTGTATGAATGTCTTCTTTTGAGAAATGCCTGTTCATATCCTTTGCCCACTTTTTGATGGGGTTGTTTGTTTTTTTCTTGTAAATTTGTTTGAGTTCTTTGTAGGTTCTAGATATTAGCCCTTTGTCAGATGAGTAGATTGCAAAAATTTTCTCCCATTCTGTAGGTTGCCTGTTCACTCTGATGGTAGTTTCTTTTGCTGTGCAGAAGCTCTTTAGTTTAATTAGATCCCATTTGTCAATTTTGGCTTTTGCTGCTGTTGCTTTTGGTGTTTTAGACATGAAGTCTTTGCCCATGCCTATGTCCTGAATGGTACTACCTAGGTTTTCCTCTAGGATTTTTATGGTATTAGGTCTAACATTTAAGTCTCTAATCCATCTTGAATTAATTTTCGTATAAGGAGTAAGGAAAGGATCCAGTTTCGGCTTTCTACTTATGGCTAGCCAATTTTCCCAGCACCATTTATTAAATAGGGAATCCTTTCCCCATTTCTTGTTTCTCTCAGGTTTGTCAAAGATCAGATGGGTGTAGATGTGTGGTATTATTTCTGAGGACTCTGTTCTGTTCCATTGGTCTATATCTCTGTTTTGGTACCAGTACCATGCTGTTTTGGTTACTGTAGCCTTGTAGTATAGTTTGAAGTCAGGTAGCGTGATGCCTCCAGCTTTGTTCTTTTGACTTAGGATTGTCTTGGAGATGCGGGCTCTTTTTTGGTTCCATATGAACTTTAAAGCAGTTTTTTCCAATTCTGTGAAGAAACTCATTGGTAGCTTGATGGGGATGGCATTGAATCTATAAATTACCTTGGGCAGTATGGCCATTTTCACGATATTGATTCTTCCTATCCATGAGCATGGTATGTTCTTCCATTTGTTTGTGTCCTCTTTTATTTCACTGAGCAGTGGTTTGTAGTTCTCCTTGAAGAGGTCCTTTACATCCCTTGTAAGTTGGATTCCTAGGTATTTGATTCTCTTTGAAGCAATTGTGAATGGAAGTTCATTCCTGATTTGGCTCTCTGTTTGTCTGTTACTGGTGTATAAGAATGCTTGTGATTTTTGCACATTAATTTTGTATCCTGAGACTTTGCTGAAGTTGCTTATCAGCTTAAGGAGATTTTGGGCTGAGACAATGGGGTTTTCTACATATACAATCATGTCATCTGCAAACAGAGACAATTTGACTTCTTCTTTTCCTAACTGAATACCCTTGATTTCTTTCTCTTGCCTAATTGCCCTAGCCAGAACTTCCAACACTATGTTGAATAGGAGTGGTGAGAGAGGGCATCCCTGTCTTGTGCCAGTTTTCAAAGGGAATTTTTCCAATTTTTGCCCATTCAGTATGATATTGGCTGTGGGTTTGTCATAAATAGCTCTTATTATTTTGAGGTACGTTCCATCAATACCGAATTTATTGAGCGTTTTTAGCATGAAGGGCTGTTGAATTTTGTCAAAAGCCTTTTCTGCATCTATTGAGATAATCATGTGGTTCTTGTCTTTGGTTCTGTTTATATGCTGGATTATGTTTATTGATTTGCGAATGTTGAACCAGCCTTGCATCCCAGGGATGAAGCCCACTTGATCATGGTGGATAAGCTTTTTGATGTGTTGCTGAATCCGGTTTGCCAGTATTTTATTGAGGATTTTTGCGTCGATGTTCATCAGGGATATTGGTCTAAAATTCTCTTTTTTTGTTGTGTCTCTGCCAGGCTTTGGTATCAGGATGATGTTGGCCTCATAAAATGAGTTAGGGAGGATTCCCTCTTTTTCTATTGATTGGAATAGTTTCAGAAGGAATGGTATCAACTCCTCCTTGTACCTCTGGTAGAATTCAGCTGTGAATCCATCTGGTCCTGGACTTTTTTTGGTTGGTAGGCTATTAATTATTGCCTCAATTTCAGAGCCTGCTATTGGTCTATTCAGGGATTCAACTTCTTCCTGGTTTAGTCTTGGAAGAGTGTAAGTGTCCAGGAAATTATCCATTTCTTCTAGATTTTCCAGTTTATTTGCGTAGAGGTGTTTATAGTATTCTCTGATGGTAGTTTGTATTTCTGTGGGGTCGGTGGTGATATCCCCTTTATCATTTTTAATTGCGTCAATTTGATTCTTCTCTCTTTTCTTCTTTATTAGTCTTGCTAGTGGTCTGTCAATTTTGTTGATCTTTTCAAAAAACCAACTCCTGGATTCATTGATTTTTTGGAGGGTTTTTTGTGTCTCTATCTCCTTCAGTTCTGCTCTGATCTTAGTTATTTCTTGCCTTCTGCTAGCTTTCGAATGTGTTTGCTCTTGCTTCTCTAGTTCTTTTAATTGCGATGTTAGAGTGTCAATTTTAGATTTTTCCTGCTTTCTCTTGTGGGCATTTAGTGCTATAAATTTCCCTCTACACACTGCTTAAATGTGTCCCAGAGATTCTGGTATGTTGTATCTTTGTTCTCATTGGTTTCAAAGAACATCTTTATTTCTGCCTTCATTTCGTTATGTACCCAGTAGTCATTCAGGAGCAGGTTGTTCAGTTTCCATGTAGTTGAGCGGTTTTGATTGAGTTTCTTAGTCCTGAGTTCTAGTTTGATTGCACTGTGGTCTGAGAGACAGTTTGTTATAATTTCTGTTCTTGTACATTTGCTGAGGAGTGATTTACTTCCAATTACGTGGTCAATTTTGGAGTAAGTATGATGTGGTGCTGAGAAGAATGTATATTCTGTTGATTTGGGGTGGAGAGTTCTATAGATGTCTATTAGGTCTGCTTGCTGCAGAGATGAGTTCAATTCCTGGATATCCTTGTTAACTTTCTGTCTCGTTGATCTGTCTAATGTTGACAGTGGAGTGTTGAAGTCTCCCATTATTATTGTATGGGAGTCTAAGTCTCTTTGTAAGTCTCTAAGGACTTGCTTTATGAATCTGGGTGCTCCTGTATTGGGTGCATATATATTTAGGATAGTTAGCTCTTCCTGTTGAATTGATCCCTTTACCATTATGTAATGGCCTTCTTTGTCTCTTTTGATCTTTGATGGTTTAAAGTCTGTTTTATCAGAGACTAGTATTGCAACCCCCGCTTTTTTTTGTTCTCCATTTGCTTGGTAAATCTTCCTCCATCCCTTTATTTTGAGCCTATGTATGTCTCTGCATGTGAGATGGGTCTCCTGAATACAGCAGACTGATGGGTCTTGACTCTTTATCCAGTTTGCCAGTCTGTGTCTTTTAATTGGAGCATTTAGTCCATTTACATTTAAGGTTAAGATTGTTATGTGTGAACTTGATCCTGCCATTATGATATTAACTGGTTATTTTGCTCGTTAGTTGATGCAGTTTCTTCCTAGCCTCGATGGTCTTTACATTTTGGCATGTTTTTGCAATGGCTGGTACCGGTTGTTCCTTTCCATGTTTAGTGCTTCCTTCAGGGTCTCTTGTAAGGCAAGCCTAGTGGTGACAAAATCTCTAAGCATTTGCTTATCTGTAAAGGATTTTATTTCTCCTTCACTTATGAAACTTAGTTTGGCTGGATATGAAATTCTGGGTTTAAAATTCTTTTCTTTAAGAATGTTGAATATTGGCCCCCACTCTCTTCTGGCTTGGAGAGTTTCTGCCGAGAGATCTGCTGTTAGTCTGATGGGCTTCCCTTTGTGGGTAACCTGACCTTTCTCTCTGGCTGCCCTTAAGATTTTTTCCTTCATTTCAACTTTGGTGAATCTGGCAATTATGTGTCTTGGAGTTGCTCTTCTCGAGGAGTATCTTTGTGGCGTTCTCTGTATTTCCTGGATTTGAATGTTGGCCTGCCCTACTAGGTTGGGGAAGTTCTCCTGGATGATATCCTGAAGAGTGTTTTCCAACTTGGTTCCATTTTCCCCCTCACTTTCAGGCACCCCAATCAGACGTAGATTTGGTCTTTTTACATAATCCCATACTTCTTGCAGGCTTTGTTCATTTCTTTTTCTTCTTTTTTCCTTTTGGTTTCTCTTCTCGCTTCATTTCATTCATTTGATCCTCAATCGCTGATACTCTTTCTTCCAGTTGATTGAGTCGGTTACTGAAACTTGTGCATTTGTCACGTATTTCTCGTGTCATGGTTTTCATCTCTTTCATTTCGTTTATGACCTTCTCTGCATTAATTACTCTAGCCATCAATTCTTCCACTTTTTTTTTCAAGATTTTTAGTTTCTTTACGCTGGGTACGTAATTCCTCCTTTAGCTCTGAGAAATTTGATGGACTGAAGCCTTCTTCTCTCATCTCATCAAAGTCATTCTCCGTCCAGCTTTGATCCGTTGCTGGCGATGAGCTGCGCTCCTTTGCCGGGGGAGATGCACTCTTATTTTTTGAATTTCCAGCTTTTCTGCCCTGCCTTTTCCCCATCTTTGTGGTTTTATCTGCCTCTGGTCTTTGATGATGGTGATGTACTGATGGGGTTTTGGTGTAGGTGTCCTTCCTGTTTGATAGTTTTCCTTCTAACAGTCAGGACCCTCAGCTGTAGGTCTGTTGGAGATTGCTTGAGGTCCACTCCAGACCCTGTTTGCCTGGGTATCAGCAGCAGAGGCTGCAGAAGATAGAATATTTCTGAACAGCGAGTGTACCTGTCTGATTCTTGCTTTGGAAGCTTCCTCTCAGGGGTGTACTCCACCCTGTGAGGTGTGGGGTGTCAGACTGCCCCTAGTGGGGGATGTCTCCCAGTTAGGCTGCTCAGGGGTCAGGGACCCACTTGAGCAGGGAGTCTGTCCCTTCTCAGATCTCAACCTCCATGTTGGGAGATCCACTGCTCTCTTCAAAGCTGTCAGACAGAGTCGTTTGCGTCTGCAGAGGTTTCTGCTGTGTTTGTTATTATTTACTGTGCCCTGTCCCCAGAGGTGGAGTCTACAGAGACAGGCAGGTTTCCTTGAGCTGCTGTGAGCTCCACCCAGTTCGAGCTTCCCAGCAGCTTTGTTTACCTACTTAAGCCTCAGCAATGGCAGGCGCCCCTCCCCCAGCCTTGCTGCTGCCTTGCCGGTAGATCACAGACTGCTGTGCTAGCAATGAGGGAGGCTCCGTGGGCATGGGACCCTCCCGGCCAGGTGTGGGATATGATCTCCTGGTGTGCCTGTTTGCTTAAAGTGCAGTATTGGGGTGGGAGTTACCCGATTTTCCAGGTGTTGTGTGTCTCAGTTCCCCTGGCTAGGAAAAGGGATTCCCTTCCCCCTTGCGCTTCCCAGGTGAGGCAATGCCTCGCCCTGCTTCAGCTCTCGCTGGTCGGGCTGCAGCAGCTGACCAGCACCGATCATCCAGCACTCCCCAGTGAGATGAACCCAGTACCTCAGTTGAAAATGCAGAAATCACCGGTCTTCTGTGTCGCTCGGGCTGGGAGTTGGAGACTGGAGCTGTTCCTATTCGGCCATCTTCTATTTTTTTAATAATATGAATTGGAAGAAGCTTTGTGTCTTAAAGCCAGAGGTGGAGGGCTTGGAGGGGCCCAGACTGCTGGTGTGGATCCCTACCAATCAGGCTTGCTGGCTCTTTAGTGGTGGGGCAAAGGATGTCCCTCTGCAGGATTTTTTTGCTTGTTTTGGTCTACACCTGGTGGTGCTTCCAGCCCATGGTTATTATTAATAAAATGCAGTCCTGCTTGCCTTGAAAGCTTTGGGAATCTCTCTTCTCCAGCTTTCTTCTTTCAAGGCCAGGGCCCTGTGTTCCCCACACTCTCTCTTACTCTGAGGCTTGGCACATGCCTTCTCAACAGTGTTATCATGGCAGATATGCCTTTTAAACTTAGCTCAGACATTGCTTCCTTTGCAGAACCACACTGGCCAGCCTCAGAGTTCCATGTGCTCTCTGCACCCTCAGAGGACTCTGTAAAAGCCAGCACCAAGCACTCCTCTTACTGTTGTTCACCTATTTGTCAGATTTCAGCACTAGACTATGAGCTTCCTGAGGGCCAGACTCGCTCTTGTTCACCTTTAGCTACTCAGTCCAGCCCAGTGCCTGGAACAAAAGAGAGGTCCATTGCGTGTTTACCAAATGAATGGATTCTGAAATACCCTGTCTGCTCTCAGGTTAGGCAGTGCAACACCTTAAGCCATAAAATTGGTTCCTGCTTAAAAGCAGGAGCAGGCTCTATGCACTGCCAGATAAAGCCAGAATCTGAGCAGCTATGTTCCAAGGCTAGACAAGAGTCTGGGACACGCTACTGCTGAGGCTGTTAAAAGGAAGTCTATGGCCCTGGCCCAGCGTGGTGACGCTTGCCTGGGATCCCAGTGTTTTGGGAGGCTGAGGCAGGAGAATCGCTTGAGGCCAGGAGTTTGAGAGCAGCCTAGGCAACAAAGCGAGACACGGTCTCTAAAATTTTTTTTTAATCAGGCAGGCCTGTAGTTCTAGCTGCTCCAGGGGCCAAGGCAGGAGGATCACTTGAGCCCAGGAGTTTGGGGTTACAGTGAGCCATGATTGCACCACTGCACTCCAGCTTGGATAACAGAGTGAGACCCTGTCTCTTCAAAAATAAATAAATAGAAAATAAAAGGATGTCTTCAAACATCACCCATGGGGCTTCCTCAAGAGCAGGTGGGTGCCCAACTGGAGATCCCTGTTTATAGCAAGGAGCCAGGGGAGCAGTCCCTCCAGCCCCTGCCTTGGTGCTTCCTCTGGTTCTAAGTAATTGTGGGTTTTGCCATTACTTTTAATGGCAAAACCGAATAGCAAGGGGTTCTTCCCAAGAGGACACCAGGCCACAGCAGGTTTGATTTTTTCTCACAATGAACTTTTGGGCTGTTTTACTTCAGCTGTGCAGATACAAGGCTAGAGCTTGCATTCACTGTCCTAAGTCCCTTGCACATATAGATGCACACATTTTTCAAACTATAGAGCTGTAGCATTTTCTCGTCAACTCGATGTTCACAGTGTCAATTTAGTGCCCTCCCTGGGCACAAAACCACAGCAGTGCTCTTGCTGTCTTGCAAGAAATACTTTCTGCAGTGAGCCTCTGCTGAGAGCCGCAGTCCCTGACTTTAGAGCATGCTTCCTGTAAAAGTAAAGTGAAATGCGTATTTCCAGGTCTTGTCTTGCCAAAAATTTCAAATATATATAGTCAATACTTTATGCTTACAGTGAAGCAGAGAGAATAATATCACAAACATCTGTTCTTCTCCACCCAGATTTGTCACATGTTAAATTTTGCTATATTGTTCCCAGATTCTTTTTTAAAGGGGTAAATCATAGGCACAGTTGACGCCTGCAGTTGGGGGCAGGGAGGGGCCCACAATCACATTTCTCCCTCTCTCTCTTCACTCTATTGAATTTTGATGTTTACCATCCCCAATTTTTTATTTGTTTGTTTGTTTTTGAGACAGAGTCTTGCTCTGTCAGCCAGGCTGGAATGCAGTGCATGATCTCGGTTCACTGCAACCTCCGTCTCCTGGGCTCAAGCAATTCTCCTGCCTCAGCCTCCCAAGTAGCTGGTACTACAGTGTGTGCCACCATGCCCGGCTAATTTTTGTATTTTCAGTAGAGACGGGGTTTCACCATGTTTGCCAGGCTGGTCTCGAACTCCTGACCTCAGGTAATCTGCCTGCCTTGGCCTCCCAAAGTGCTGGGATTACAGGTGTTAGCCCCCGCGCCTGGCCTACCATCCCCAATATTTTAAAATACTACATATGTATAGATTCCTAAACAGATATGGTACCGCTTTGAACTATTTTAATAGTATAGAAATGATATCCTACTATACTGATCCTTCTGTTGTTTTTCCTCATTCAATAGTATTATTGTTGAGATTTCAAAATATTGATACACAGAGATCTAGTTCATTCACTTTATGGTAGTAAATGCTTTCTTTATCTATTTTGTAGCTGGCAGACATTTAGTTATTCTCCATTTTTTTCTCTGTGGAAACAATGCCACAGAGAATTATACATGTCCACTTGTGTACTTTTGAGAACTGTCTCAAGAGTAGACCTGGTGGGTTACAGGATTAGACACTTTTGAAATTTACTAGACACTGTCAAAATATTCTCTAACATGGTTGTATCAATTTATACCATCAGCAACAATGATAAAGTTTTAATTTTTCCGTGCTCTTGCCTCCTCTTTATGAGAAACATTTCAGATTTGCAGAAAAGTTGCCAGAATGGTACAATGAACACATGTATATACTTCATCTAAATTCAATGTTATTAACATTTTGCTACATTTGCTTTTTTATTCTCTCCAAAATTTTCTTGGCCTTTGGTATCCCATATTTCAACATGTATACATATAATAAAATATATATTTAAATATACATCCTAAAACAAGGACATTCTCTTACATAAAATAATGCAGGCATCACACTCAGAAATTGAACATTGATACAATTCTACTATTATGCAGGCCAGTTTCAAATTTTTCCACTGACCTAATAATGCCTTTTATAGATTTTTCTCCTAGTCCAGAATTCAATCAGGGATCAAATACTGTATTGCATTTAATTGTCGTGTATCTTTAGTCTCCTCTAATCTTCTTTAATCTAGAAAATTCCCCAGTCTTTTAAAAGAATGTTTCATAACATTGACATTTGTTATCCTTGCCAACTCTTGATAATGTCAGACATTTTAATCTTTGCCAAATTGATCAGGGTGAAATAACATCTCATCGTGGCTTTAATTTGTTTTCCTTTGATTGTTAGTGAAGTTGAGATGTTTTTCATATGCATATTGACAATTAAAATTTCCTTCTTAAAAATTTTCTTTTTAGTATCTTTTGCCTGCTTTATTATTATATTGTTTACCATTTTTATAGGTATATAAAAGTTCTAGTTATATTCTGGATACTAAACAATTGCCAGTTAAAGGCAATTTTAGCTATAATATTTGGCTATGCAGCAGAGGTGTTTAATTGGATATTCAAATATATCTAATTTTCCCTTAATAATTTGTAATCTTTGTAAGAAATCCTTCTCTACCCTAAGGTCATAAGATATTCTCATAAAGACAAATATAATTTAAATCTTTAATATACTTGAAATCCATTTTTGTGATAGTGTGTGATAGGGATCTAGTTAAGTTTTTTTCTGTATGTAATATCCTAGTGCCATTTGTTGAAGAGTTTGTTCTTTCCCCACTGATTCATAATGCCATCTCTGTCATAGATTGAGTTTCTATGTTTATTTATTCTAGCATTCTTCTCATTCAACTCAAGAGTGGAATTGGTGGGTCATAGTTTACAGACATCTTTAACTTCACTAAATATTGCCAAATTGCTCTTAAAAGTGTTTGTATTGGCCGGGCGTGGTGGCTCACACCTGTAATCCCAGCACTTTGGGAGGCCGAGACAGGCAGATCATGAGGCCATCCTGGCTAACATGGTGAAACCCCGTCTCTACTAAAAATACAAAAAATTAGCCAGGCGTGGTGGTGGGCACCTGTAGTCCCAGTTACTCTAGAGGCTGAGGCAGGAGAATGGCATGAACCCGGGAGGCGGAGCTTGCAGTGAGATGAGATGGCACCACTGAACTCCAGCCTGGGCAACAGAGCAAGACTCTGTCTCAAAAAAAAAAGCGTTTGTATTTATTTATACTGCCAATAACAATAACAAAGTTTTATTTCTTTGTACCTTCACTGATATGGTTTGGCTGTGTCCCCACCCAAATCTCATCTTGAACTGTAGCTCCCACAATTCCCATGTGTTGTGGGAGGGACCCAGTGGGAGATAATTTAAACATGGGGGCGGGTCTTTCCCATGCTAGTCTCATGATAGTGAATAAGTCTCACGAGATCTGATGATTTTATAAAGGGGAGTTTCCCTGCACAAGTTTTCTTCTCCTGTCTGTCACCAGGTAAGATGTGCCTTTCACCTTCCACCATGTTTGTGAGGCCTCCCTAGCCACGTGGAACTGTGAGTCCATTAAACCTCTTTTTCCTTATAAATTATCCAGTCTTGGGTATGGCTTTATCAACAGCATGAAAACGGACTAATACAGTAAATTGGTACCAGTAGAGTGAGGCACTGCTGAAAAGATATCTGAAAATGCAGAAGTGATTTTAGAACTGGGTAACAGGCACAGGTTGGAACAGTTTGGAAGGCTCAGAAGGAGACAGAAAATGTGGGAAAGTTTGGAACTCCCTAGAGACTTGTTGAATGGCTTTGATCAAAATGCTGATAATGATATGGACAATAAAATCCAGGTTGAGGTGGTCTCAGATGGAAATGATGAACTTATTGGGAACTGAAGCAAAAGTGATTCTTGTTATGTTTTAGCAAAGAGACTGGTGGCATTTTGCCCCTGCCCTAGAGATTTGTGGAACTTTGAACTTGAGAGAGATGATTTAGGATATCTGGCAGAAGAAATTTCTAAGCAGCAAAGCATTCAAGAGGTGACTTGGGTGCTGTTAAAGGCATTCAGTTTTATAAGGGAAGCAGAACATAAAAGTTCAGAAAATTTGCAGCCTGACAATGCCATAGAAAGGAAAATCCCATTTTCTGAGGAGAAATTCAAGCTAGCTGCAGAAATTTGCATAAGTAACAAAGAGCCAAACGTTAATCCCCAAGACAATGGGGAAAATGTCCCCAGGGCATGTCAAGTCTTCACAGTAGCCCCTCCCATCACAGATTCTGGGGCCCAGGAGGAAAAAATGGTTTTCTGGGCCAGACCCAGGGTCCCTCTGCTGTGTGCAGTCTAGGGACTTGGTACCCTGCATCTCAGCTGCTCCAGCTGTGACTAAAAAGGGCCAAAGTACAGCTCAGGCTGTGGCTTCAGAGGGTGCAAGCCCCAAGCCTTGGCAGCTTCCACATTGTGTTGAGCTTGCAGGTGCACAGAAGTCAAGAATTAAGGTTTGGGAACCTCCACGTAGATTTCAGAGGATTTATGGAAATGCCTTGATGTTCAGGCAGAAGTGTGCTGCAGGGGTGGGGCACTCATGGAGAACCTCTGCTAAGGCAGTGTGGAAGGGAAATGTGGGATTGAAGCCCCTACACAGAGTCCCCACTGGGGCACTGCCTAGTGGAGCTGTGAGAAGAGGACCAGTGTCCTCCAGACCCCAGAATGGTAGCTCCACAGACAGCTTGCACCGTGCACCTGGAAAAGCCGCAGACAATGACAGCCCATGAAAGCAGCCAGGAGGGAGGCTGTACCCTGCAAACCCACAGGGGTGGAGGTGCCCAAGACCATAGAAACCCACCTCTTGCATCAGTGTGACCTGGATGTGACACAGAGTCAAAGGAGATCATTTTGGAGCTTTAAGATTTGACTGCCCTTCTGTATTTTGGACTTGCATGGGACCTGTAACCCCATTGTTTTGGCCAATTTTTCCCATTTGGAATGGCTATATTTACCCAATGTCTGTCTGTACCCCCATTGTATCTAGGAAGTAGCTAACTTGCTTTTGATTTTACAGGCTCATAGGCAGAAGGGACTTGCCTTGTCTCAGATGAGACTTTGGACTGTGGATTTTTGAGTTAATGCTGAAATGAGTTAAGATTTTGGGGACTGTTGAGAAGGCATGATTGGTTTTGAAATGTGAGGACATGAGATTTGGGAGGGTCCATGAGCAGAATGATATAGTTTGGCTGTGTCCCCACCCAAATCTCAACTTGAATTGTAATTCCCATAATTCCCACATGTTGTGGGAGGGACCTAGTGGGAGGTAATTGAATCATGGGGGCAGGTCTTTCCCATGCTGTTCTCATGATAGTGAATAAATCTCATGAGATCTGATGGTTTTATAAAGGGGAGTTTCCCTGCACACGTTCTCTTCTTTTGTTTGCCACCATGTGAGATGTGGCTTTCACCTTCCACCATGATTGTGATGAGTTCCCAGCCATGTGGAACTGTGAGTCCATTAAACCTCTTTTTCTTTATAAGTTACCCAGTCTTGGGTATGTCTTTCTCAGCAGCATGAAAATGAACTAATATGTTCACCAACCTTTTCAGGGGAAAAATTCCACTGATTTATTTATCTCTCCCTCAGCCAATAGCACATTTTCTTAAATTAGATGCATCTTTGCAAGAAGTGTTGTTATCCTTGAGGCAGGTCTCTTTTTCCTACTGGTTTCAAGAGGAGTATGAGAGATGTGTGGGACAGAGCCAGCCCTCCTCAGCTGACCTCTGCCTCCCAGTTGCCCATGCATACTAGCTAAATAAATCCTTATTGATGAGTACTACTGAGATTTTTGTGGTTGTTTCCTATGTAGCATTATAAAGATATTGTGCAGATTAAGTGACCATGTCCCTGTGAAGTGCTTGGTAGAAAGCAAGTACTCTGCAAAGGCAAGCTATTATTGCAATTTTAGTTAATGGCAATTAATGAGCTGAGTCATTCAAGTGGGAGACCTGGGGCTCATCATTAATTTCTATATTGTCCTTCCTTATGCAGTCACCAAGCCCACTGATTCTACTTCCTTGATATTTCTCACTCCTGTTACTTCTCCCCATCCCTGCTGCCCATGCCTGGGCTCAGGTCCTCTTCAGTGCTCATCTCCATTACTGGCCTCCGGGCAGTACTCCTGTTCTCTTCTGATTCTTTCTCCATGGTATTGCTAGAATGAAATTTCTAAAATAATTTTGATTGTGACAGTCCTCATTACCCTTAGAATAATACAGTGATTTGTTAATATATTTGTCTTTCTTGACTCCCACCCTGCAGCTCACCTCTCCAGCCTTGAGCTTGGTTTCTCAGCATCCTCTTTGTTCTAATCACACTCAACTATCCACTATTTCCCTGAACCATGTTTCTCCCTTCCTCACTCCTTCTCCCCAAACACTGCTGCCGCCTCCATCAGACACACACACACGTTAGTATAGTCTTAGGAGTACAAAAAAAAATTGTTCAAATTAAATCCCAGATACTCCACTTACTAGCTGTATGTCTTTGGTAAACTATTTAACATCTTGTGTCTCTGTTTCCTGATCTGTAAAATGGGATAATCACAGTATGACTTATAGCTGCTGCAAACATGTAAGATAATTCATGCATAGTACAAGGTGCACGATGGACACTCTCTCTTAATATTACTTCTAGTATTTGTCTCTCATTTTCATTATTGGATGATAGCTGTAGTGTTTCTCTCATGTTGGTTGTGTCTCTAGCATACTCATCACTTTGTTTCTTAATAGTATCTTAAATCCTAGGCATGTGGTTTGGGTTGGATTGACTCCACACCAGCTCTGAAAGTGAGTTCCAACTGACTTAAACCCACCATAGTATCCTTTCCCTATGACCAAGTCAGACCAATGAGAGACAATAGTTTTGATTTCATTGGTTCAGTTTGCATCATTGGCAAGTAGACTTTTTCCCTAGAGGTCATGATCAATAATATTTGCAGCCCACAGGCTGCCAGTGTAGGACCATAAGTGAAACAATATGGAGGTCACAGTGGAGGCTAGAGTGGATCTGATTCTTGGTGACATGCTTAAGCTGCTGGCTCAAGCCTTACTTAAAGCTAGATCAGTATCTTAACTTCTTATGAACCTATCCATTTCCTCTATTATTTAGAGTTTAGGTTTTCTGTTATTTGTAACATACAGTCTAACACATAGGACCTGAAAGTGGATTCTTGGGCACCTCCTCTTCTTCAGGTTATATTGTTCTAAGTTAAGCTGGCTCTAAGGTTTTTACCTATTAAAGTGGGTTGAATAGTGTTCACCAAAAGATATGTCCACCCAAAACCTGTGAATATGACCTTCTTTGGAAAAAAGGGTCTTTGCAGAGCTAATTAAGTAATTAAGATGAAATCATGTGGAATGAACCAGATGAGCCCTAAATCCAATGATGAATGTCCTATAAGAGACAGAAGAGGTTAAGACATGGATGAAAAGAGAGGAAGTCTGTATGAAAATGGAGGCAGGTATTATAGTTATGCAGCCATGACCTAAGGAATGCCTGCAGCCTCCAAAAGATGCAAGAGATGGAAGGAGAGAGTGTGGCCTGAAGGACACTTTGATTTTTGGACTTCTAGCTTCCAGAACTGTGATAGAAAAAAATTTCTGTTGTTTTAAATCACCAAGTTTGTGGTAATTTGTTATAGAAACCCCAGGAAAGAAATACACTTGTCTTAGGCTGGCAATTTGCATATGTAGAACTGCCAGGACAAGGGGACTCTCATCTCCATGGACTTCTATCCTATGTAGGAGAAGTTGCCTGAGTGCATTTCTTCAAAGCCCCTTTTCACTATGGTTCTTCTGTCCATATCTGTAACACGTGATTAATTTTCATGTCATCAGGTTTTGAAATTCACCTAGGCCCTTTTTTCTCTTTTTCTATCAAATTTCAAGCTGAACCAGGGTGGTCATATGTGCCGCTTGGCCTGGGACCGTTCCAGTTTGCACCTTCTGTCCTAATGCTCTTATTAATAGTCCACTTCCCACTCTCATAAATGTCCTGATTTGGACAATTAATTCTACGGTCACTTCAGTTAATGAATTTGGTCAGCCTTTTGCCAAACTCATTGTGTTTAAGATGTCAGTCATCACCTTCTGTGTTAGTTTGTTCTTGTACTGCTATAAAGAAGTACCTGAGACTGGGTAAATTTTTAAAGAAAAGTGGTTTAATTGGCTGACCGTTTTGCAGGCTGTATAGGAGGCATGACTGGGGAGGCCTCAGGAAGCTTACAATCATGGCGGAAGGCAAAGAGGAGGCAGGCACTTCTTACATGGCTGGAGAAGGGGAAAAAGAGAGTGAGTTGGGGGAAGTGCTACACACTTTTAAACAACCACATCTCATGAGAACTCACTCACTACCATGAGAACAGCAAGAGGGATGTCTGCCCCCATGATCCAATCACCTTCTACCAGGCCCTTCCCCCAACACTGGGGATTACAATTCAACATGAGATTTGGGCAGGGACACAAATCCAAACCATATCACCTTCCTACTCACACTTCCTGAGGAGATATCCCATGCTGAGTGCTCTTATCCCTTGATGGCCAGGACCATAAGTCCCCCCAACCAATGGCCACCGACCTCAGGTATACCCATTCATAATCATCTACAGATGATTTTTGTCATATCTCTCAAAAAGATGAGCTGGATCTATTAAATTCTTCTCTCGAGAATTTGAACTTAGGAAATCAAGACACTTGGATGGTTAGGAATGTAGCTATAATGAAAGGGTACACAGCAGCATTTAAGATTTAAGTAACAATCTGTGAGTTGCCCCAGTGGAAGGAGTTGGAGAGAATAGCAGTCATCAACAGTGCCACAGGGTTGCACATCTGGAGTCATGCTGCAGGGGGGCACCATTCACATAGGACACCTGTGACTGGCATTCTCTGAAGCAGTGCAATGCAGTAGCCCTGATTGTCTTGCTTCCTGGCATCTTTCTGTTCCAGTTCCAATTGCTATATATCTCTATCATGGCTAAACTTTGCTGGGCATTAGAATTGCATGGAATGTTTTCAAAAGTCTTGATTTCCAAATCACATTCCAGACTGTTAATTCAGAATCTCTGGGGTGACAACTGGATCTCAGTAGTTTTTTTAAAAATTCTCAGGTGAGGTCAATGTATCACCAAGTTTGAAAATCACTGATAGTCCTTTCCCCCTTTTTGAAAGTCATTTGAGCAGGTCTCTGCTGCAACTAGTAGATGCTTATGCATCACTCTTCCCAAAGGGACTTTGATACAGGCTCGTGTGTGAGATTTTCCCATGAGCCTGAAAGCTTAAAGAGATAAATAACTCCTCCCTTCTCACGCCCAGTCCCAAGCTGCAAGGCTACTTGTACCAGTAGCGTGCCCCAGCAAGATAGCAGAAGCAGGAAAAGAGCTGCCGGAAGACACCTACCCTGGCCAGAAGACGTACTCCTGAAGATAGAAAAAGAGGCCATTTGATTACAACATAGCAGTTACGTCAGACTAGGACACTTCCCGTTTATAAGAGACTCTAAAACCTTTGCCCTGTCCTCACTTGAGGCTGATGCCATCTTAGGTCTCAACCCCCTGCACCCAGGTGCTCCTTAAAACAGCATGTCACTCCACACTGCTTCCTGTTATCTGTTGGCAGCATGTTGGGGTTCAAACTGATACAAGAACCTTACACTGTGGTGTTCTGGATGGTAGGATATGATATATGACAGTCTTTTAATTGACAAACTGTCATAATTCTTATCTAGCAAACTCTCCTGCACTTTGTCTGACATTGTAAATAGTGAGGTAAATAGTGAGGTACATTGCTGGTCAATTTCATGTGCTATTTGAGCACCTTTTTGCATGAAAATAAGAATTATGTAAAACAGAATCTTGTTTCTGTTCATCCTTCCTGCCCATTCCCTTTGGTGCTTCTGTGGATGGGATGAGTCATTCTCAGCTACAACTGGACTGGAGTTTCTTTTAAAATACACAACAAAAGTTGATTGTGCATTTTTTCTTCTGGCATTTCTTCATATTGGTTTCAGCCTGCTCATTTTCTGCCATGTTTTTTTTCCCTCTGCCTGGATGTAAACTTTCCTGTTCCAGCAGTAGCTGCTGGCAGATGCCTGTAGTTTATAAAATAGTACAAAAGATGTAAGAATTATATCTGAGAATGGCCACTTTTAATGACAAATTGATTTGTGCTCTGGATAATTTTTTTTATTAAATGGGCACAGAGGAA
This sequence comes from Macaca mulatta, assembly GCF_049350105.2. Lineage (NCBI taxonomy): Eukaryota > Metazoa > Chordata > Mammalia > Primates > Cercopithecidae > Macaca > Macaca mulatta. Next base: position 27,961,236 of record NC_133422.1, read on the forward strand.
CAGGCTTTTCTGCCCAGTAGGTGACTTACTCCTCTGTTTGCTGGAAGAATCATTGATCATATGCTGTTATTAGCAGCATCCACCTAACCCAGCACCTGAGTACAACTTTTAGAAATGAGGTTAAATAATCTGATTCCAGAGAGACAATTTGTTTGGGATCAATAGTGACAGATAGGACCTATTTTAATCTGATTCCAGAGAGACAATCGTTTAGGATCAATAGTGACAGATAGGACCTATTTCCAGCCAGAAACCACCATTGTGATTTCCTCAGTCCTCTCTTGAAAAAGTAACAAAGAGCAAATGTGAACTAAGTATTTTCCAGATAGATTTGTAGAGCTGGGCTTATTTACAGAGTTCGAAGTTCCAGTCTGTAATGAACATTAATAATTCTTGACTTCTTTAGTGAGTCCAGTGCCCTTCTTTAGTGAGTCCAATGTCCATTTGAACCACAGGAGATGCCAGCCACAGGAGAGACTGTAGAATGTCGGGTCAAACATTTTAGAGATGAGAGAAATGCTCATCAGTGTTAGAACACTCCCTGCTGTTTGTATCTTTGCTTTTCTACCTGCTCTTCTTCCCTGCTTGGTGAACTCATCCTCATCCTTCAAGGTCCAGCTCAAGAGATACTTCTGTGAAGGTTCCTCTGACTTCTCATATCGGGAGATGTGAGCCCTGGACATAATGTTATTGTGTTTACTATTCTCTTGAGGTCACTTAGCCATGGCCTAGCTTTCTCACTAGACTAAAAACTCCTTAAGGTGAGACTGTCTCTCTTATCTGTCCCTCTCTCACAGCCTATAGAAGTTCCTGATGGCACATAGCTTGTACTCAATAAATAGATGGTGCATTCAGAAGCCTATGTAAATAACACTGGGAGGATAGACAGGAATGAGCATTTCTTAAGGATGCCCTATGTGCCCAGCACTTGCACATATTATCTCATTAAATCTTCTCAACAACCTCCCAAGGTAAATATAAATATGAGTATTTGGACTCAGAAGTAGTAAGGATCTTAATAAGACCCCTTAGGTAATAAGAGACAGGGCTGAAAGTCAAACCTGGATATTTTTGACTCCCAATCACATTCTCTCTCCACTCCATGATAACCTGAGTTACCTTAAAAGCTTCCTCTAAAAGAGAGCCATATATTCATTTGCCTTAAATAGAACATGCTAACAAGCACAAATCACTTCATTTGGAAATTGCCATTCTGAAGATATTAACTTAATTTTAGTCTCTCATATGCAAAACTTTTGAATAGTATAAGTATCCTTAAGTGCACAGGAAAGTGGTTCTTTCAGGAAAAATTTGAGTATGGCCCATGCACATATTCAGTGTCATCATTAAATTAAAAGTATTAAGTGGTTTCATGAGATAGGAATCCATGTCATGGATTTCTTTCAGAAAAAAAGTTTCTTTCAGAGGACCAGTTTAGAAATGCAGCCCAGAATGTGTCAGCACCTCTCAAAAGGAGAAACATCCCACAGTAGTAATAACAAAGTGATCTCAACCTAGCGAAGATTAAAATAGAATAGCCCCATTTATAGACAAGCTTAGATCTTAGAGAAGGAAGGTGAGGAGGAGTAGGAGCCACCTTTCACTGCACTTACTATGTGCCAGGGACTGTGCTAAGTATTGCTTGCCTCAGCTCGATTCCCAGGAATCAACTCCATGACATAGACACTACTCTTATCCTCATTTTGAGTGTAAAGAAGCAGTGGTTTAGGGATGTTAAATGACTTCTCTTAGGCGCACTGCTTGTAAATGACTCTTGCAGTCTTAGACTGACTCCAAAATTTAAGCTTCTCTACTAACACCAAAAGACAGTAAAAATGGTGTGGGTGTTAACTGTGGCAGCCCTTTTAAAAGACATTGTCAGCATCTATGAAAATTTAAATGTGCATACCCTACAACTCAAAAATTCTACTTCTTAGTATTAGCCCAAGAAAAATTCTTGCAAATGTGTACAAAATTGTTTGTGATAGCAGAAAACTGGAAACAATTTTTAGGTTTATGTCCTTCCAAAGGAAAATCACTTTAAAAAGTGATAACTGTATCCATGCTATGAAATAGTGTGTACCCTTCAAGTTCTCAAAGACATAATGTTGCTGTAGAGGTAGCAGATGGTAGTATGATACAGTAAAATACTACATAAAACCCACATCTTAAAACATTAGCATATATGCATATATGTACATTTGCAAAATGGATGGAAAGAGAATGGAAGGATACAGACCAATCTAATAGCAGTGGTTACCTTCATTATTGGGGTGGGAAATGCACCAGGATTGCAGGGAGTGGGCAAAGGGAATTTGAGCCTTATTTGTAATGCAAAATGAATGCTTACTTCCTCCTTTTCTCCCTCTCTTCCTCCTGGTTCAGTTTCAAACCTCATTCTACCATGAGTGTATCTGATTGGCAGACTCTAACTCATATCCAGGAGCCTAACTACAAGGAAGTCTGGAAATGTCTGTTTTAGCTTTCTACCCTCCCCCTGCTATGATAGAAAAGGGTTGAGCTGCATGGTGAGCTGTTAATACACACAATAATAATTCAGGCAATAAATACTTTGGCCAAATTTCCAAATAAAATCAGGTTAAAGGAAAATGATAGAATTGTGAATCACACGGATTTTTATATAACTTCTTTCTCTATATAACTATAGTCTGAAACTGCAATGGTATAAGCACACAAGAGAAAGAAACCATGCAAAAGGTCTTGAACTTTTATGAACTCTGACATCTCTGTTATCCTCCCCAGGGTATTACTCCTCTATCTAACCTGTTGAAAGACAGTCCCATGAAAGAAGCATCTATTTGGTGCTATTATAAGTGAATTGTTTTCATAATTCATTTAAGTTATTAAAAAAATGTATCTAGAAATGCAACTGATTTTTGTGCATCAGCTTTGTATCCTGCCACTTTCTTGAAATTGTTTATTAGCCCTAGCAGTTTTTTGGTGGAATCTTTTGGGATTTCTACAGATAAAATTATATCATCTGTGAACAGAGATCATGTGACTTCTTCCTTTCCAATATGTATGCCTTTAGCTTAATTTAATTTTTGTCTAATTGCTCTGACTAGAACTCCCAGTATTATGTTGAATAGCAATGATGAGAGTGGGTATCCTTGCCTTATTCTTTATCTTAGATGAAAAGCCTTCAGTCTTTACCTATTGAGTATGATGTTAACTGTGGCTTTTCATATATGGATTTTATTGTATTGTTTATTATATATATTGAAGGTAGTTTTCTTCTCTTCCTAGTTTGTTGAGTGTTATTTTCATAAAAGGGCATTGAATTTTGTCAAATGCTTTTTCTGAATTGATTGAGATGATAATGCGATTTTGTTCTTCAATTTATTAATGTGGTATATTTCATTGATTGATTTTTATATGGTGAACCATCCTTGCATTCCAGGTATAAGTGCCACTTGGTCATGGTGCATGACCTTTTTAATGTGCTGTTGGATTCAGTTTACCAGTATTTTGTTGAGGATTTTTGCACTGATATTCATCAAGAATCTTAGTCTGTAATTTTCTTTTCTTGTTGTATTAATATCTTTGTCCATGATGTCAGGATAGTACTAGCCTAATATAATGAGTTTGGAAGTGTTACCTTCTCTTCAATTCTTTAGAAAAATTTGAGAAGGATTGATTAGTTTTAAAGAATTTTTGGTAGAATTCTTCAGTGAAGCCATTGATTCTGGGTTTTTTGTTTGTTTGGAGGTTTGGAGGTTTTTGACTAGTGCTTCAATCTCCTTACTAGTTATAGGACTGTCCAGATATTTTATTTCTTCAGGATTCGGTCTTGGTAGGTTGTGTCTAGCAATTTATCCAATTCTGCTAGGTTATACAACTTATTGGGTGTAATTGTTCATAGTAGTCTTTTGTAATCCTTTTAACTTTTGTGATATCAGTTATAATGCCTTCTCTTTCATTTCTAGTTGTATCTGAGTATTTTCTTTTTCCTTAGTCAACTAATGGTTTGTCAAATTTGTTGATCTTAAAAAAACTCAGTTTCATTGGTTTTTCTATTGTTTTGCTCTTCTCTATCTCATTTATCTCTACTTTGATCTTATTATCTCCTTTCTTCTAACTTAGGTATAGTTTGTTCTTTTTCTAGTTTCATGAGGTAGAAGTTTAGGTTATTGACTTGAACTCTTTTTTTTTAATGTAAACATTTATCACTATAAACTCTCTTCTTAGTACAGCTTTTGCTGCATCCTATAAGTTTTGGCATGTTGTTTCATTTTTATTTGGCTCCAGATATTTTCTAAATTCTGATTTCTTCTTTGCTCTATTGGTTGGTTGAGAGTCTATTGTCAAATTTCCACATTTATAGATTTTTCTGTTTTCCTTCTGCTATTGATTATTAATTTTATTTCATTGTGGTAAGAGAAAAATACTTTGTATAATTTTATATCTTTATTTCTATGGATGTTTGCTTCATATGGGAGCTCTGCTGTTAGGTGGATATACATTAATAATTGTTATATCTTCCTGGTGAATCAGCCCTTTAATCTTTATATAATGTCCTTCTTCATCTCTTGTGAGTTATTTCTTAAAGTCTATTTTGTCTAGTGTTAAGTATGGCCACCTCTACTCTCTCTAGGTTCTCATTATATGGAATATCTTTTCCCACTCTTTTAGCCTATGTGTTTTCTTAGATCTAAAGTGAATCTCTCGTAGACAGCATATGGTAGGATCTTGTTTTTTATCCATGAAGCTTATCGATGTCTTTTAATCAGTGCATTTAATTTGCTTACATTTAAGGTAATTACTGATAGGGAAGGATATATATATACTATTACCATTTTGTTAAATAATTTTCTGTCTGTCTTATGGCTTTTTTGTACTTCTTTCATCTCTTGCTTATTTTCTTTGCATTTTGTTGATTTGTTGTTGTTGTTGTTAACCCAAAATATCTGAGACAGGTCTCAGTCAATTTAGAAAGTTTATTTTGCCACGGTTAAGGATGTGCCTGTGACACAGCCTCAAGAGGTCCTAATGACATTTGCCCAAGGCATTCAGGGTACAACTTGCTTTTACAAATTTTAGGGAGACATGAGATATCAATCAATATGCATAAGATGTACATTGGTTCATTCCAATAAGGCAGGACAACTGGAAGTGGGAGCCTCTAGGTCAGATGTAGATAAGAGACAAAAGGTTGCATTCTTTTGAGTCCTTGATCAGCCTTCCACTGAATATCCTATTTAGCCTGGCTAGGTGAATCTGCATTTTTACATAAATAGTAGGGCAGAGGAAGCAATCAGATATGCATTTGCCTCAGATGAGCCTTGGAGGGATGACTTTGAGTTCTGTCTGTCCTTTGTCCATAAGGAATTTCCTTATGGGCAAATTGTGAGAGAGGTTTGTAGCTTCTTATATTTGTAGCTATGTTATTTAGAAATAACATAGGAGGCAGATTTGCTTGACATAATTTCCAGCTTGACTTTTCCCTTGGCTTAGTGATTTTTGGGGTCTTAAGATTTATTTTCCTTTCACATTGTATTGTCATGTTTGAGTCCCTTCTCATTGCCTTTTGTGTATACTCTATAAATATTTTCTTTGTGGTTACCAATGCAATTACATAAAACATCTTAAAGTTATAACAATCTATTTTACATTGATAAACTTATTTGCATATATGATCATGTGAAGAAACATTACGCATTACATTTCTGTCCTATTTTATGTTGTGGATGACACAAAATACCTTTTTATATTATATATCCATTAACATATTTATAATTATATTTTTGCTTGCTAAAAATTATTCTATACCAGTGATAAAAGAAAAACTTCAGCCAAATTAAATGTAAAGGAGTTTAATTGAGCAATGAACAATTTGTGAATTGGGCAGCTTTCAGAATCATAGTAGATTCACAGAAGCTCCAGTGCAGCCAGGTGGTGGAAGAAGATTTATAGACAAAAAAAAAAAAAAAAGGAAATGATGTACAGAAATCGGCAGTGAGGTACAGAGTGGCTGGATTTGTTACAGCTCAGCATATGCCTTATTTGAACACAGTTCAAACACTTAGCAGCATATGAATGGCTGAAGTATGGCCACTGGGATTGGCCAAGACTTTGCTATTGTTACAACTGCATACTACTAACTTAGGTTTACAGTTGTGTCTGTCTATTAAGCTAGGTTATAGTTCATCCACAAGGACTCAAATGTAAAAGTACAGAATCCTTGTCAGACTATATTTAGTTTGCTTTCACACCAGATTTATGTGATTCACTCGCCTGTATAATAATACTACAGGATTCTATTTATCTCGATATATTTACCATTACCAGGGAATTTAACATTTTCCTAGGGGTTTCTGCAACTGTTTATCACTCTTTTGTATCAATTTGTATGACTTCCTTTTGTATTTTTTATAGGGCAAGGCAAGTGGTTATGGATTCCCTCAGCTTTTGTTTATCGAGAAAGTCTTTATTTCTCCTTCGTTTTTGAAGAACAGCTTTGCCAGACATAGTATTCTTAGTTGGCAGGGTTTTCTTCTTTCAGTACATTGAATATATTACCCCACTCTCTTCTAGTTCGCAAGGTTTCTGCTGGGAAATCTGCTGATAATATAATAGGTGCTCCCTTGTACATTATGAGTACTTTTCTCCTCCTGCTTTCAAAATTCTACCTTTATCTGTGACTTTTGAAAATTTGATTGTGATGCATGTCAGTGTAGATTTATTCTATTTGGAGTTCTTTGAGCATCTTGAATTTGCACATTCATTTCTCTCATAGATTTGGAAAACAGGAGGCCACTATTTTTTCAAATAGATTCTCTGCCACTTTTTCTTTTTCTTATCCTTTTGGTACTCACGTAATGCACATGTTATTCTACCTGATTGTGTCTCAGAAATCTCTTAGACTCTCTTCATTGCTCTTTTGTTGTTGTTGTTGTTGTTCCTCTACCTTTTAAAAGTTTTCTATCTTCAAGTTTGTTGACTGTTTCTTCTGCCTAGTCAAGTCTGCTGTTGAGAGCATCTAATAATTTTTTCAATTCAGTTATTGTATTCCAGGATTTCTGTTTTATTCTTCTTCATAAATTATCTTTACTGATATTTTCACATTGTTCATGCATTTCTTTTCTAAATTGTTTAGTTGTCAGTCTGTGCTCTCTTTTTAGTCATTGAGCATCCTTAAGATAGTAATTTTGAATTGTCTGGCAATTTACATATCTCAGTTTCTTCAAAGACAGTTTCTGGAGATTTAACTTGTTCCTTTAAAAGTGTCATGGTTCTCTGTCTTTGCATGTTTTGTTGTTTTGTTGTTGGGGTTTCAGCATTTTAAGAATCAGGCAGCTCTCCTATGATCTGGTTTTATACATACAGGAATTTCTCCAGTCAGCCAGGCTAGAAATTCTGGAAACTTCTTAAGCATTTTCTGAGTATAAGTCTTTCCTCCGCTTGTGGGTGTAATCTGTTTGAAGAGGTTTCCCAACATCTATTCAGGAGCTCTCCCTGGTGTTTGTCTGTGATACTGCAGCCTCTCTGACACTGCAGTAAATAGTGGTACTGGCGCTCCACCTAGTGTCTATCTTTGGTACTACTGACTCTGGTGCATAGCTGATCATTGTTCTTGGCGATCCTCAATCTGGTGCCCTATTCCAGTCAGTGCAGTCTTAGGCATACAAAAATCAGTACCTTGGGCAGTATCTCTAAAAATCAGGAGGTCTGATGCCCCTTCCACTCCTTTCTCACCTCAAGGAGAAGACAAGAGTTGAGGGTTTCCTCCCAATCACATGTGGGAGTGGGAGGGATATTCTGGTGAGAAAGAATGGAAATTGCCACAGGTTTTTCTATGGGGTTTCAATGTGGTTGGCTTCATGATCAGTATAAGAAACTTTTAACTGACTTTTGGTTTTCTCACAGAGGCATTTGGTCTGATTGCTCTTGCTAATTTTGTGTCCCATGGGAGAAGAAGAGACTAAGGCTTTCTGTCCTGCCCTCTTCCTGATGTTTCTCCTCTGACTTTTATGATCAGAAGCACAGTAATTTGCATTAAAAAAAAAAAAAAGAAACACACACACTTTTTCTTTCTCATGATCCTCATCTTCCACTACCTTTGACACCAATAGTTTGAGTCTGATTTCTTTAAAATGTTCCTTTTCAAGACAAAAACTTATATTACCAACTACCTGTTTCCATCTTATTCTTCACATCTGAAGTCATTTTGCTTCTGCAATCTGGGAATTCATGCCTACTTGGTCATTGTGAATTTGACCTTTCTGAATCAAAATGCCAGTTCATAGTTAGACATTTTGTGTTCCTATTTTGAGTTTATATAGTTTGATGATTAAGTTTACATGTTAACTTGACTGAGCCAAGGGGTGCCTGGAGAGCTGGTAAAACATTATTTCTGGGTATATGTGTGAGGGTATTTCCAGAAGAGATTCATATTTGAACTGATGAACCAAGTAAAGCAGATCCAATCCACTGAGGGCCTGAATCATCAGAAAGGTGGAAGGAGGAAAAAATCACCCTCTGCTTGAGCTGAGACATCCATCTTCTGTCAGTGCTCCTGGTTCTCGAGTTTTTGGATTCTGGTTAGGAATTACATCATCACCCCATTTCCAACTGGTTCTCAGGCCTTTGAACCCAGACTGAATTACACACTGGCTTTCCTGGTTCTCTAGCTTGCAGACAATAGATTGTAGGACTTCTCAGCCTCCATAACTATGTGAGCCTATTCCTATGATAAATCTCCTCTTATATTTATCTCTATTTGTCTATCTATAGATCTATAGATATATATCTTATTGGTTCTGTTTTTCTGGAAAACCCTGATGAATACAAATAGTATAGTATCCTAGTACCAGAGCAGTGAGCTGCTTGTAAACTAGAGTCAGAAGTCTGTGTTGTCACTGGCAGACATCTCCAGGGGTATCAATGATACCCCTGATAGTGACAAGGAATTGTTGATTGGGCACCTACAGAATGTAGCACCCTCTGGAAGCCTAGGCCCAGATGGAGGGAGCAGGAGGACAAGCACACTAAGGAACAAGAGATATTGAGTCTATAAATGAGAACACATGAGGCATTGAGCCCTGACAGGGAGGCACTTGTAAGGTAAAAACTGTAACATGCATTCAGGTAGGCGCTCAGTGCAGAATAGTAAGCCTATTGGCTGCCTGCGGTGCTTCTAGTCCCTGTCTGAGCTTAGCACCTTAACTGGCTGCATATTAGCCCTGGAGGTTGCCAAGACCACAGAGAGGAAGCTGTGTTGAAGAAAGGGAGAATTAACACAGATTTTCTGAGGAGCTTCTGTCTGTTGCCTGGAACAGTCAGGACATCTGAGGGTTGTCAGCTTAATGTCCCCTGCCAGCAAGGAAGGGCTACTATCCAGCAGCTGGTGAGGCAAGCCAACTGCAGGACCTGGGCAGGAATAACTGAGCCCAACATGTTTGTGCTCAACCAGAAGAAAACACATCAGCTCAAGAAGGGGCTGCTGCAGACATAGAGCCACTGTGACAGGGCACCCCTTCTGTCCATGGAACATTTGAGAGAAAGGGTTCCCTCTCAAACCCCAGTTGTGGTACAGACTGAACTAAAAGTTCTACTGCCTGCTATTAAGTTCCCAGAAAGCAGAGACTGTGTGTGTGTGTGTGTGTGTGTGTGTGTGTGTGTGTGTGTGTGTGTGTGTAACCACTGTGTCTGCAGTCCCAAGACAGTGTCTGAAACGTTATAGATACTCAGAAAATATTAGTTGTCCTGTGGGAGAAACAAATGGAGTGGAAAACTACAGGGTAGAAAATTTGCATATGAGCATAGACCATGTCTTACTTATCTATATTCTGTGTGATCCAGATTCCAGGCCTTTCTGAGTATGCGACTTTGGATAATTTACAACTTCTCAGAACTTGGTTTTTTTTTTTGGTTTTCATTTTATTTAGTTTTGTTTTCATCTGAAAGGTGAAGATTATACTTATCTGGTTCTTGGAAAGATCAAATGAGATAATATACATTGAAGTGATTTGTAAACTGTGAAGTGCTATAATAAATGTTAGCCTTTGCTGTTTTTTTTTCTTTTTTTTTTTCTTTCTTTTTTTTTTTTTTTTTTGATGATGGTGATGACAAAGATAACAATGATAATGGCAGGTTTCTTTTAGAAAAAAATGTTTGAAATGGTGAGTGAACTTTACAGATGTTCAGCTGTGGAATGGGGTATCTGTGCTGACAGGAAAAAAGGGGTGCACTGAAGAGAGGCCCCAAAGCAGCATTTTGCTCTTGTGGCTTGTGTAATTAGTTACCCTTTATGTGTGCTAGTTTTGAACTGCAGGTTAGAGAAGTACATCTAAGTCAAGGACTGTCTTTCACTTTCCCCCCCCCACACACACACACTTTACATAGTATATTGCTTATAGCAAGCAGTAAACATTTGTTGGGGGAAAAAATGAATGAATGATTTGATGAAGGGTGACAGAGCTACAGCAGCCAGAGAGAAACAAGAATATTAGTTGAGCAGAGATTGTTCTCTGGAAGTAATTTGTTCAGGCAGAATCAAAACTCATCTTGACACTTCCTGATGTTAAGACTCTGAGGCTCTTCATTGCTCAAAAATAAAACGCAAGCACATTAGTAGGGCATAGAAAGTCCTTCATCAGCTGGATCCAACCTATCTCTCTGGTCTCATCTCCCATTACATCATCTCCCCAAACCCCAGTTCTTCCACAGTTGTCTTAACTCATCCTACATTCTAATGGTGCTGAACTTCTTAGAGTCTCTGAGATATGCTAGATCTTTCCACTAGCTGTTTCCTCTCCCTGGAAAAGTTCTATGCATCTTTCAGGGTATAGCATCAATGCTTCCTGCTGCGAAAGTGTTCCCAGATGTCCCCAGGCATTTATTCATAGAACAAGTATTTCCTTTGCACCCGCTATGAATTAGACCCTGTTCTAGGTCCTGGACAAAGCAGTGAACAAATCAGACTAAGTCTCTGCCCTCATAGCGTATTTATTCTAATGGAGGGGACTAAAAATGAAAGAAAGACAATATATATATACTGTTATGGAATGGCAAAAATAAAGAGGATGGAAATCTGGGGAAGAGGATGAGGGTGCCATCTTATTTATGTAAACTATGATGTATCAGCAGAATAGACTAGGTTATGTTGCAATAGCAAACAACTCTCTAAAATCTAAGTAGTTTATAACAACAAAGATTTGCCTCTAGCTCATGCTTCATGACCACTGAAAGTCAGCTGAGGCTTAGCCCCACTCTGAAAATAGGCCTGAGCAAATATTTCTACTTGCCCCAGCAGAGACGAAAGAAAATGAAGCAAAGCATGCACCAGCTGTTAAAGGTTTTACCTGAAAATGGCACATCACATCTGCTCACATTTCTTTAGCCAAAATGAGTCTCATGGCCACACCTGTATTCAATAGGACATGGAAAAGCAATCCTACTATTTGCCCAAGAGGCAAGAGAGCCAAATATATATGAATAGTCCTAATGATTACTATACACATAATCAAGGAAGTCCTTTCTGATAAAGGGACATTTGAACAGAAACCTCAAGAGAGTGTGGAGCTAGCTGGTAGATACAGGATGGGACTCATTTCTCTGGCTTCCCATCCCAAACAGCTTAGGTTCATCCTTGATGCTTTCTCTTCTTTTCACAACCCACATCCAACCCATCAGCAAACCCCATTGGCTAGACCTTTATAATCATCCCGATTTGACCATTGCCCATTGCCTCCTCCTCCACCTCTGGTCCGAGCCTCATCATCTCCCTCTGGGTGATTGTAGTAGCCTCCTAACTTCTCGCTGCTTCTGCCTGTGCCCACTGCTGGCTCTCTCCCCACCACAGCCTGGGGATCCTTTTCAAATTTCAGTCAGATCATGAATCTTCCCTGCCCAAACTCTCCTATGGCTTCCCATCTTTCTCAGAGCAAAAGCCACACAGCCCTCAAGGGGCCTCACACAGTCTGTACCCCACCTGCCCAGCTCCAACTCTGAAATCTCATTGACCTTATCCACTGCTCTCCCTCTCACTCACTATGCTCCAGCCACACTTGCCTCTGTGGTTTATTCATTAAGTTTGGTCAATAAGTATTTGAGTGCCTGTTCTGTGTTAGGCACCACTGTCAGGACTAGAAATACAATGGTAAAGATACAATCAAAAACATACACCTATACCTTATTGTAATTAGTCTACTTACCACTGTCTCCCACATGACACTATTACGTCTGTTTTCATCTACGTATCTTTGTGCCTAACACTATGCTTGGCAAGTAAGTGATCAATACGTGTTTGAGTGGAGAATGAAAAGACGGAGATAGATAGATGGATGGATGGATGGATGGATGGATAGATGGATGGATAGATAGATAGATAGATAGATAGATAGATAGATAGATAGATAGATAGATGTAGACAGACAGACTTCATCTTTGCTGGAACTGAGGCATGTGCTGTGAGATTCTCCCAGGTAGTATACAACAGCCTCTAACAGCTACATGGAAAACCTCTAACAGCTGCATGGGTAGCATAGGCCCAGGATTTCTGGATTCAATCATCATTTTTAGGGAGACTATAACAATGAAAAGAAGACTTTCTTACTTGAAAAACATAGGTTCCAACTCTGAAACAATTCAGTCTTCCTACATGAGTCAACCCTTGGAAAGAAACAGACTCAGGTGGTAAACCACAGGCCATTTACATACTCCATGGTTTGACTTTTACTTTGAGGAGAGGAAAGATGGGTTGATGAGGTCATAAATAAAAGTAATATATTACCCATAGTATTAGAGGAGAATGTACTAGGGTTCTTTAAGGCTGTGTTTAAGCTAGTAAATTTTCTGCCTAAAGTGTGTGGTATAAAATCCTCAGATGTGAATACACAGTTTTTCCACTTCCACCCATGTCGATTTCAGATTTCAAATTAATAGTGTTCCGCAATCAGGTTCATCTAAAGTGCAGGTTGTAACTTTTGCTGCTAAGAGAAATGCTAATATTTAATGTAAATGAGAAAAACAGTTCATCCAGAAGATACCAGAAAGATCTTTAATATATTCCTTGACAAAGATGATTCCTTTCGTTTTCAGAAAAATAAAATTACTCCCCTCTGATTGGAAACAAGACAGCCATATGGTTTTGCTGCATTTCATGGGGATGAGGTTCTGTGGTTTGCTCTCCTGTCATCTGCAGCCACATCATTTGGGAAGTTTGCCCAACTATATGAGTTGAAGGGAAAAGAGAGCAGTTAGCAGGAATGTGAAGAGATCACCAGCCGAGTAAGGAAGTCCTGGATCCCCAGGCATGTTGATAGAGAATTCACGGCCATATTAACAAGCGTTGTCAGTGATCAGCATGCAGCTCAGAGAATTGAGCCTATTCTGACTTCCAAGAATTCTGCTAAGTAAGGAAATTCTACATTTTTCTCAAAAAGTGTGTACCTAATAAATAATAAAACAGCATCCACAGACTATTTGTATTTCTGCAGACACATACAGACATGTTTCTGTAATTACATTATATTATGTCTAAACTCTAGCTGTCTCTCACAGCCCAAGCCCCTGATTAGAAGGGGTCATGTTGTCTACTTTTTAAACATAATTAATGGCATTATATGAGATTAAGTACTTGATGGTAGATTAATATATGCGTATTCAATGAATGGATGAATATAAGCATTGCCATCATGAGGGGAGTGACAAGGGTTAAAAGTTACTACAAATCCTTGATTTGTCCTCTTTAGTGGATGACTAATAGTTCAGGCATCGTAGAAACATATTTATTTTGGTTTTGAAGTATCAACAATACACAAAACCCTGGAAATGATTTTTACTTGCTGTGAAAAGAGCAAAATAAGGAAATAAATATTTTGGATTTCTAAGTTTCTGAAAGGGCACCATCAGCAGTAGGGTCTGTCAGTAAATTCCAGATGAGGTGGAAAGGTAAATTCAGTGATAATTTCAGGTTAGAAGACCAAATTGGGTCCCAGAACAAAGTCATAGAGTAGGAATTAAAAAGTCGACTTAAAAGAGCTGAAACCACATATGTGCACAGCATACAAATGAACAGCCTAAAAGGTTGAGACTCCTTTTCTGTGTACCTCTCAGAAAACGAGCCTTTCAATAAAACGTTTATTTTCACGGAATTTTGTCCTTGTAGTGATCTGCAAAACTTGCTAGTATCTACTTGGCAATAGACATTAGACATGTGAACAAATAAAAAAGTTTCTCGCTAACTGACACAGACCCAGCTGAACCAACTGACAGTGTGCCTCACTACCCAATGTTCTGGAAAGAGTTAAATCGCCCATATTACACATAGGCTCAGTGTGAACACTGCATTCACATGTGTCTGAATCTGGCTAAGAGGAGGATAGCCCTAAAGTTATATGAGAACAAGAATTAAAGACACCAGACACCAGAGTAAAGACACAATGTAGGAGGCTCAGAACATCACAAACACGAACAAGTGGAAGACGCAAAGTATAGAAACCCTCAACCCTCAATTCTAGAAATGAATTTCACCCACTTGGATCTCTCCCAGGATTTCCACAGGTGTTTGCTGATGGGCGTGGTTGCACCAGGCTTCACACACAGGCATCCCCTGTGTAGGTGGTTTCTCTGGATTAGGTAATGAGGCAGAGAACTCTGAAGCTGGCTAGTGTAGGAGTCCACAGACCTGGGTTCTGGTTTCTCATCCACTTCTTACTAGCTGGTTGACTGTATCTTCTCTCTTTAGTTCTTTTATTTTTGGGTTGAAGACAAAAATGCCTGCCTACCTCATTTTTTGTAGGAAAATAAGTGAGGAAATGCATGTGAATATCCTGTAGAGATATGAGGTCCTTGAGGTGGACAATGGCAGGATTTTTGAGATGAAGAGGGAAGAGATGGAGGATCAATGATAACCACTAAGCCAGAGCCTCATAGGTAGCTGTTAAAAAGTTACTGAATTCTATTAGTGTAACCAGAGGGCATTAGTCTTGGCAGGGATGGATTCATGCTAATAAAACTTATAAGAGATCGATGCTTGAATCAGAATGTCAATTTATTAATACATAGTGGAAGATATCCCTTTACAGTGGTAGGAATGCTTGGATTCCTATCCAAGGAATCCTACCCAAGGAATGCTTCCTACCCAAGGAATCCTCTTCCTTTATGATGGTGGCAAGGTAATAGTTTTAATGAGATGATTGGCTAGGATTCTTAGTAACATACAGTAGAAAACAACTATGGTGGATTTAAGTAGAAAATGAATTCATTAAAATTATATTTACAATATTTGGAATCATGAATGGCTATAGAATCAAGTTCAAGAACTTAGCCATGAGCAAATCCCCACATCATGCCTCAGGACTGGTGTGGTGAAGACTCTGGGCTTCAGCCACTGGACATTAGGTACTGCAAGTGCACTGAAATGTGTGAGGAGTCTGCAATACTGTCTGGTCAGTATGGATGGTGAATGCCCACCACAGTCCACCCCTTTTCTGTCCAGCATTAACACTCTTCTTCATACTTTAAATGCTCCTGCCTAACAAAATGCAATCAACTCTCCTAAAATTATGCAATTTCTCATCCCCTTCTCAAAAAGGCAACAGCCCCAAATCTCATCAGGTACTGCACCCAGCTTCATGTCCTAGATCTCTCAATAAGCCCCTTTTCCCTTCCTAGAAGGGTCTTCACATTCTTTTTTTTTAATTTTTAAAATTATGAGCTAAAAAACAAAAACATAAAATAAAATTATAAACTGACAAATTATAGTTGCATATATTTATGAGATACAAAGTGATATTATGATTTATGAATACAATGTGTAATAGTTAAACCAAGCTAATTGACATATTCATTACCTCAAATACTTATCATTTTTGTGGTGAGACCGTTGGACATTTACTCTGAGTGATTTTGAAATGCACGATATATTTATTATTTACTATGGTCACCATGCTATGCAATAGATCTCAAAGAAAAACCTTATTCCTCCTGTCTAATTGAGGCTTTGTATCCTTTGGCTCTCATCTCCTCATTCTCCTACCACCACCACCCCCACCCTTCCCTCTGTAATCACCACTCTACTCTTTGGCTTATTTGAGTTTGACTATTTTAGATTCCACATAGAAGTGATAACATGTGGTGTTTGTCATTCTGTGCCTGGCTTATTTCACTTAGCATAATGTTCTCCAATCTATGTTGCCACATGTTGTTACAAATCACAAAATATATTTCTTTTTTTTTTTTTTTTTTTTTTTTTTGAGACGGAGTCTTGCTCTGTCGCCCAGGCTGGAGTGCAGTGGCGCGATCACGGCTCACTGCAAGCTCCGCCTCCCGGGTTCACGCCATTCTCCTGCCTCAGCCTCCCGAGTAGCTGGGACTACAGGCGCCCACAACCGCGCCCGGCTAATTTTTTTTGTATTTTTAGTAGAGACGGGGTTTCACCGTGGTCTCGATCTCCTGACCTTGTGATCCGCCCGCCTCGGCCTCCCAAAGTGCTGGGATTACAGGCGTGAGCCACCGCGCCCGGCAATACATTTCTTTTTTAAAAGGCTGAATAGTATTCCATTGTGTACACATGCCACATTTTCTTTACTCATTCGTCTGTTTATGGACTCGTAGATTGATTCCATGTCTTGGCTATTGTAAATAGTGCTGCAATAAACAGTGGAGTGCAGACCTCTCTTCAAGAAACTGATTTCAAATCTTTGGGGTGAATACCCAGAAGTGGGATGGCCAAATCATATGGTAATTCTACTTCTAGTTTTTTGAGGACCCTTCATGCAGATTTCCATAGAGGCTGTTATAATGTACATTCCTACCAACAGCATACAAGTGTTCCCTTTTCTCCACCTCCTCACCACCACTTAGCAAGTCAATAAAAGTAAGTGTTTAATAAAAAGATAACATCTTTCATCTTTTATTATAGCCATTCTGACAAATGTGAAATGATATCTCACTGTGCTTTTAATTTGCATTTTCCTAACGATTAGTGATGTTGAGCCTTTTTGCCTATATTTGTTATCCATTTCTATGTCTTCTTGTCTTCACATTCTACAATTTCTATAACATTCTATGTTTAAAATTGAAACTATTATTAACTCATTCTGTGTATGACAATGGGAGAAAAAGTAAAGAGGAAAAATCATTAAAATGTAAGCATGACACTATAAGAAAACATAATTAGATGTTATTGCCCTTTTTTTTTTGTACAATTTGTCCCAAAGTATAATAGATATTTATGGCTTTTCTCTACTATCCACCCCACCTTCTCTTTGCCGTGGTGTCATGCAAAACTGCTTTCCTGAAAAATCTGATTCCTTGGTAGTCCTGCATATATGGCATTGATAAACTCTTTCTTTACCTTTCACCATTGAACATGGCAGTTCTAAGAGATGTTCATTGGGTTGATGCATCCTAGTAATACTGATCCTTGCCCCATTGTGTAGTAGCAACCGATTTCCTCTTTATAGTCAGGATCAATCACCCCAGCTAACATATTAATCCTCCTTTTTTACTTACTCATCCAGTGATATGAGACACCGGCAATGACCATGTGGCATCTCAGTTTTCAGTTCAAAGGAGCTATTGTTATTCTCTGTAAGCATTCCTGCTTTGGCGATCAATACTTCTAAACCAGAAAAGTTCAGACTTGTTGGGACAAGAAGCAAAAAAATCTGTCAGTTGGTCAGGAGGCATAGTAGTGAGATTTATGAACACATATATTGTTCCATATTTATTTCTGCCTGGGATAAATGGCCAGAACCCATATTGCATCCTGTAAGAAAGTACTACATCCTTGCAAAGTGTTGCCTCCCTACTGCCAAAATAGCTGAGTCTTCTATAGATCTTTCTGCCTTTCTCTAAATCTAGCTACTTCTAAGCAATTAGATACATGGTAAAAATAAGTAAAACAAAAACAAAAACAAAACCACATGGAATTCAACCACTTAATCTTTTTTCTTTTGTTGTAAAATGAGTTCCTTGCTCCAAATCAAGGTTGTATGGGATATCATGATGGAAAAAAAGACATTCAGTAAGACCATGGATGGGGTGATGGAGGAACAATGATAGATATGGAAAAATAAATCCAAATTTATTTAAACAGTAGCTGTTTAGTTTGTTTTTTGTTTTTGTTTTTTTATCCTTTCTGCCAATCTGCATCTTTTAAGTGGAGCAGTTAGACCATTTACATTCAACATTAATTTTGAGATGTGAGGTACTGTTCCAGTCATTATGTTTATTGTTACCCAGTGAATTTGTTATCTTTGTTGTGTTATTTTTTATAATACATGTGAATTTTATGCTTTCAGGAGTTTCTATTCTGTTTTGTATTAACTTTTTGTTTCAAGATTTAGAGGTCCTTTTAGCATTTCTTATAGTGCTGGTCCAGTATTGATAAATTCCCTCAGCATTTGCTTGTCTGAGGAAGACTTTATTTCTCCTTCATTTCTGAAACTTAGTTTTGCTGGATACAAAATTCTGGGCTGACAGTAATTCTGTTTAAGGAGACTAAAGATACGACCCCAATCCCTTCAGGCTTGTAAGATTTCTGCTTAGAAGCCTGCTATTAGTCTGATAGATTTTCCTTTATAGGTTACCTGATGTTTTTGTCTAACTCCTCTTAGAATTATTTCCTTCATGTTGACTTTAGGTAGCCTGATGACTATATGCCTTGATGATGTCCTTTTTGCAATGAATCCCAGGAGTTCTTTGAGCTTCTTGTATTTGAATGTCTAAATCTCTAGCAGGGCCAGGAAATTTTCCTCCGTTACTCCCTCAAATAGGTTTCCCAAACTGTTTGCTTTTCCAAACTGTTTAAATAAATCCAAATTTATTTAAACAGTAGCTATTTAGTTTGTATTAAAGAACAAAGAACACTTATAATTATTAGATTTGGTTGTTTTATATAATCCCATTTTTCTTGGATTTTTTTCATACTTTTTCTTTATTTTTGTCTGATAGAGTTAAATCAAAAGCCTTGTCTTTAAGCTCTGAAACTCTTTCTTCTATTTGGTCTAGTCTATTGTTAAAAACTTTCCACTACATTTTGTAGTTCCCTAAATGTGTATTTCATTTCCAGATGTGCTGACTGGTTTTTCTTTAAAATATCTATCTTTTTAGAAAAATTTTCATTCATATCCTGAATCTTTTTTTAAAATTTCTTTATGTTGGTTTTCACCTTTATCTTGTATCTCCTTGAGTAACTTTATAATTTTTCGAATGCTTTTTCTAGTATTTCAAACATTTCATCTTGTTTTGGATCCACTGCTGGAGAGTTACTGTGATCTTTTGGGTGTTTTATAGAATCTTGTTTTTTTTCATAGTTACAGAATTATTTTTCTGGCTCTTTCTCATTTGGTGGACTCTTTTTTCTAATTATTTTTAATTTATTTTTTATTAGACTTTAATTTCTTTTTTTCCCCTGGAGGATGTGACTTTAATGTTTATAGTTTATTGTCACCTAGCTTCAGCACTGAGTGCTTTCAGTGGTGAAGACTCTGGATGAGTTCCTTGGTTACAAAGAATCTTGGCCAAGTGTGGCGGCTCACACCTGTAATCCCAGCACTTTGGGAGGCTGAGGTGGTTGGATTACCTGAGATCAGGAGTTCAAGACCAGCCTGGCTAACATGGTGAAACCCCATGTCTACTAAAAATACAAAAATTAGCTGAGCATGGAAGCACATACCTGTAATCCCAGCTACTTGGAAGGCTGAGGCAGGAGAATCACTTGAACCCGGAAGGCAGAGGTTGCAGTGAGCTGAGATTATGCCACTGCACTCTAGCCTAGGTGACAGAGTGAGACTCTGTATCAAAAAAAAAAAATCTTTATGTGACAGCTTTCTCACATGCTGGTTGTAGTAGTGATGTGCTGGGTGTGTGAGCAGTTTCACGTCTCCTGTGAGGCTGGAAAGGCAGAAATTCCAAGAAGCTTATTTCATACCCCAGTGGTGTGCACTTTAAAAAAAAAATTTCCCTCTGTCTTTTATTAACTGGGTTGAACAATTCTGGCTTCAGGACAGTAGAAAGTGCCCATAGGTAAAAACTAGCTGTGACTAAAGTAAATGGGTAAATGCAATACTCTAATGGTTGGCAGAGGTCCCGACCTTGACAGAGGTGGTTGGGGGAGTTCTCAGTGAAATGCACTGAGGTCTTTTCAGAGGGAAGGAAGGAAACCACCACAGTTCTCCCTCCAGGCTAGCAGGAAAACAATCGGCTTCCCAGTCACACTCCTGACACAGTGTCCTGGCTATTTTGATTGGACAGTCACCTCTTTTCCTCTCCAGGAATTCTGATGTTCTGTGTAGAGAGGGGTTGTGACTTTACTTCTTATGCAAGCCTGAACCTGGAGGGCACCCATCCTGTGGGGATGCAGTGTTCCAGAAAGGCTGTCTACAGATGCACCTAGGGAGAGCTCCCACAGGAGAAGTCCGAGCTGTGTCTGCATAGGTGGGTGATGGGGAGAAGTCCCCTTCTCCAATACCCTTTACAAGAGCCAGAGCTGCCTGACTGTTGGGTTAAAGTCACACACTTTCCTCACTGAGCCCAACACTGTACCTGTGTCTCTGCTGAAAAAAACTTCCCACGATTGGAAAGTTCAGGGCCTTGAGGCCTGTACTTTGGTTTCTTTTATCCCACAGGGTGCTCCCTTAATGTAGTACACTCCCCCCTCCCCTAGGAATGGCAGTCCCTCAGAGCCAGACTACTGTGAATCCTGCTCCTTTTCTGGGTCTAGTTACCCAGTGGAGCTGCCACACTCCAGGCTGGTGCTGGAGAATGTTTGCATGGGATCTAGTGATGTGACCTGCCCTCTACTCTTCCAGTAGTGGGTACCAGCAGCAGCTCTGATGAGGGTGATAGGTGAATGACGCAGACTCTGATATTTCCTTGGTTATAAATAGCTTTGGTGTGTTAGCTTTCTCAAATGCCAGCTGCAACAGTAATGTGCTGGACACGTGAACCAACTCAAGACCTCTGGTTAGCCAGGGTGATGCAGGCAATGACGATAGCTGAAGTTGCGCAAAAGTTTTCTCATTCCGGAGTGCTGTGTTATTGTGCCTGCAGATGTTGTAATGGGCTGTACCAGTTGGCCTCCAGCCAGGAGGTAGTGTTTGCGAAAGAGCACCATCTGCAGTGATAGTGGTAGAATTTGTATTATCCTTATGTTAGCCAGTGAAGGTACTCTGGGGTCTCAGGCAATGAGTGGGGCCATGGAGCTCCCAAATGTACCTGTCCATGGGGTTACATTATTGGGGGGATGGGGGGAGGGGTGGAGGGGCAAAGCTGGCTTGAGGCTGGGTTAGATAAGTCAACACTCTGGCTCCCCGCATGCAGGCACAAGCTGCAGCCCCAAAGGGGGTCAAGTGGCAGTTCTCTAGTCGCTAGGGTAATGTTCCAGGGAGAAGCACAGCTGCCTCTGTTCCCCAAAAATATCCACAAAGGAAGCAAGGGGTAGCAGAGGACAGTAAGCCCCTCTCAGCTCCCATGCACTTGGCAAGGCAGGTTTCACACACACAGTGCTCTGCTTATAGCAGCTAGCTGGGTTCCAGGCAGCCTGCACTCCGAACTCAAAATTGCCCCAGGCCATAAGCCTTCCCCATAAAGACAGAAACTGCAGCTGTCAGGCCATGCCATCCTGGTCCACCTGTGAAGTGGGGCATCCAGCTTTTGTGCCCATGACGATAGCATACTTCCCACTCGCCCCTTGGTTCTGGCCAACAGAGTTAGTCCTCACCGAAGATTATATCACAAATAGCATTTGGGAGCATCTCTCAACCTAAGACTGCAGCTCAAGTTAGCTGGCAGACTTCCATGAGGTCATCTCTGAGGTAGGATCAGGAATGGCTTCCCTTTATGCTTACTGGAGAATGGGAGTGCACCCCCACCCCCAACCACTATGTTTATGAGTCCGTTGAACAAAATTTAGGATGGCTGAAAAAGGGGCTGATGACATGCACAAGTGAAGTCAGCTTCCTGTTCTTTGTTTCACAGCTAGAATGAGAAGATAATACATAATTACCCTGAAAAGCTCAGTCTGGATGCTTACTTGGGGGTCCTACCATCAGTCTCTAAGAGAACCTACTAGCAAGTGAAGAGATATTTTTCAAAGGTGAATCACTCCTTTACTTGCTTCAAAACCTTAGGGGAATCCCCTGAAAAAACTCCACTGCAACTTTTTACAGGCCTCAATGGACATCACAATCTGCCACAAATACTTTGGGCGCTATTACTCTGCCATTACATCCTTGACCAGTGACAATTCTCTTGTTCCAGGTTCCACTCAAAGTGCTTATCTTTCAACTAGTAATAGGTAGAAGCAGAATACCCAAACATGGTATGTTTACTATAAAATTCAAACATTTCCACCAAGTAGTTTATTTTGCCCCATTGGTAGTAGTTACAAGATGTAGTGACTAGTCTTTGACTTTGAAGGTTTTCCCAATGTGCCTCAGACTACTTAGCCTCAAAAAACTTCTCTGACATATCAAGCCTAGTGTTTTATAGGTTTTATCTCCCAACAGCTGGCATCCTCAGTCACAGCAATACATATTGGGTTACAGCAACTTTTTCCTCACCCGACATCTATCTCATCCATGTCGTGGGACACCATGCTTTTCTATGAGATGATGAGAGAGTCAAATTCCCTGCAAACTAACTTGTGGCACAAGGTCAGAAAATTGATGTAACCCAGAGGCAATACACTGAAGGTACGCTGTCTTCCCACTAAGTAAAAGCAGATTACCTCTGGTGTTTTCTGCTTTTGGGGGTAGAGATCAATAGCTACATACCACAGGTCATGAGATGTCTATATGTGTCTCCGTAAAGAGACCGTATCTTCAAGAATAGTTGCGACTGGAATCACTCCCTGATTGAGGTTACGATAACTTTCTGTCTTTATCCAAAGCCTGTTCATTTTTAATACTGACCAAAATGTCAAAGGGGTACGTGAAAGTACAGTCATCACTTGGTATCTGTGAGGGATTGGTTCCAGAACCTCTCGCAGATACCAAAATCCATGAATGTTCAAGTCCCTGATATAAAATGGCATAGTATTTGCATATAACCTATATACATCCTCCCAGATACTTTAAATCATCTCTAGATTACCTATAATACCTAATACAAGTACCATGTAAATAGTTGTTTTACTGTATTGTTTAGAGAAGAATGACAAAAAAATATGTACATGTTTGGTACAGATGCAATTTTTTCTGAAATATTTTTGATTTGTGGCCGGTTGAATCCATGGATACGGAACCCACAGATATAGAGGGCTGACTGTATATCTTTTCAGGTCCATAATGATGGAATTTATGTCTTTAATTTTACCAAATACTATGGATTGAATTGTGTTCCCCAAAAATTCATATGTTAAAGCCCTAACCCCCAATGTGATTGCATTTGGAGATAGTCTTTAGCAGATTATTAAGGTTAAGTGAGGTCCTAAAAATAGAGTCCTAATGCTGTAGAACTGTGGCCTTATAAGAAAAGGAAGATTCTCTCTCTCTCTCTCTCTCATTCCCTCTCTCTCTTATTCTCTCTTCCCTTTCCTCTGTCTGGCTTTTTGTGGCTCTGTGTGTGTGTGTTTTTTAACTGGTAGAGTTAATCCAGTGTTTCTGTCAAATGAAATGTATGGATCAATTCAGCTTGATCTAAAGTTATATTCTTTACTTTTTGGTTTAGTACCTCCACATCTGTTTCCACAAGTATTCAAAATATTTGCTGATATAAACTGGTAACATTTTGCAATTGTTTAGTTATTAAGTCTTTTCCTTTTGGGTTTGACTTTGTAATTGGATTCCCGGTCATGCTGGGTTCTGACCCTGGTTTGAAGTGTAGAAATAACGAGAAGGAGTGAAGATGGGGTTTGAGGAGAATTGGTCAAACCTTTTCAGGTAATTACCTTAGATAAGGTCGTTTTAAAGTTTCAAGCAAAATAGCCATAGCCTCATAAGGGTGCAAAGAGAGCCTGCTTCCGCTTGACAAGAGAGTGTCAGTGGGATTTTGGTGTGGAGCATACTCTAAATATGGGGGAACATACTTACTTTTTTACAGTGTGCTCCAACATTCTTTCATTCCAGCTTTCAGGGTTCCAGTCTTTCCCAAACAATGCCTGAATTCTCATACAAGAAATCTGGCAAAACTGTGACTTCAACTCATGTTATAATTCAAAAATCCTTTGGTGTCAAATTTTGAGGGCTTTTGTTTGTCCATTGATTTGGTTAGTTGGTTTATTCTTATTGCTTTATTCTTTTTTTTTTTTTTTTTTTTTTTGGTTCTAAATTATTGGCTTAAAGCATGGACTGAAGATTAGGAATTAGAACTTGTTAGTTTCTCTTTCTAAGTGTCCAGACCGTGGAAAACAAGCCTCTCATTCCTAGTGCTGATTTTCATACCATTCAGAGTTCTTGATTGCAAGCAACATAATCCAACTGTAGCTAATTGGAGCAAAGAAATAATTTATTGAAAAGTTATTTGGCAACATTCTAATCTATCACAAGGGCTCGAAAACAAGGTTCACAACTACTCAGGCAAGAACAATATCCCAAATCACACTTCAGAGGAGGAGGAGGCCCTGTGAGTTCATATGGGCAACACTGCTGAGCACTAGCTGCTGGCACTTGTACCCTCCACACTGCTGCCCCTCTCTATGACATGCTATCACTCTTGTCATGCCACTGCTGCCTGAGAAACTTGATTTTTCTGAAAATGCTACTGCTGCTCTGTCCCCATAGAGAATTCCCTGTGATGCTCATGACTCATAGATGCATCTGGTCTGCTGAGCCTAGGTCATATACCTGGTCCCTAGCTGTAAGGGAGGCTGGAAAAGTGGGTATCTGGTATTTTCAGGTCTTCAGGACAGACACATTCATCAAATAGATGAATTTCTCCAGTTCACCCCCAGAAAGGGCTTTCAGATCCTAGACAGCCAAAATGAATGTAAACATCCACTACAGTGAGCAGCAAGGATAATAATAGCCAATAACAAAAGAGCAAGAGGATAACAATAGCCAATGACAGTGGTCTGTGATGTCTGAAGCATCCTTCTCTACTCTCAGATCACTACAGTGAGGATCAGGGCATCTCCTGATGCCCTGGGAGGCCTTTCTCAAAGCACACTCTAGTTATTCCATTCTTGTTGCATCATGCGGCCTGGGGGCAGGGCTTTCTTGTTTAGGCACAGCAGCTGGGCACTGCACAACTCCAGGGGTGCCATTTCAGTTGTGCAGTGCAACGGCTTCATCTGGTAGAAAGAGCACTGGATATGGAGGGATACAGACTGAGGTCTGAGCGCAAACACTGGTGCATGCAACTTGGGTGGATTTAGACACATGCTTTCATTACTTTATGCCTCAGGGCATCTGCTGCCCTGATCCTCACTGTAGTAATCTGAGAGTAGAGATGGATGAACTTTGCAAGTTCATTCTGCCCGATGCTGGATGAAAGCTACCCAATGCCACTCTTTGGACTTTCCATTTCCAGGCTTTATGCTGTTCATCTCTCTTTAATGAAGCATTGATTAGACTGGATTGCTTCTCACCTGGGGGAAACTATGCTGCCCTGGGGATATTTGGCAATGTTTTTGGTTGTCATAAGTGGCAGGGGTAAGTGCTACTGGCATCTAGTGAATAGAGGCCAGGCATACTGCTTCATATCCTACAATGAATAGGAGAGCGCCCTACAATACAGAATTATCCACCCCCAAATCAAATTATCCAGTAATGCTAAAGTTGATAAATTCTGGGCTAGAAAGAAGTCCATCTCTTCCTGTTTTGGGCTTTGGAATGCAACCGATTCTTGTAGATAACTTCTACAGACATGTGGTCTTACCTATCAAGTATTGATTTTACTTCTTTGGCCTCCCAGGTTGCCTCAAGCTTGACCCTGTGTCTTCCCTGCAACGATGTCTACTACATTCGACCTTGGGGATGTCCTCTAGTTTTCTTGAATAGGATGTTAGCACAGATTAGTTCAACAGAGTAGGAAGTTGTCATCTTAAAAATCCAAGAGGATTATCTGATCCAGCCATTCTCAACTAGGTACAATATTGCTGCCAAGGGAAACGTTGTCAATGTCTGAAGACAATTTTGGTTGTCTTAAATTGGTGGGGGGCTGGGGTGTGGTGCAGACCCTACTAGGTAGAGGCCAGGGACGCTGCTGAGCATACTGCAATGCACAGGGCAACCCCACAATAAAGAATTATCTAGCCCAAAATGTCAGTGATGCCAAGGTTGAGAAGCCCTAGTCTAGCCTCGCTGAGGTGCGACCTGGGAGAGATTCTGCATGTTAAGGGGGAATGGTAAACAGAGAACCAGGGGCCCAAAGTACAGTACAGGTACCACAGGGGAAGAGCAGACCTGGGCCTGCAGAGGGTATCATCACAAGGTCCCAGAGCCCTATAAGCTGAGGGGGATTGATGGGGAGGAGAAGGCAGCAATACAAAAACTGCAAGAGTCCTAAAGCAGGCAGGAGAGCAGAAGTCAATCCTCACAAGCCCAGTCATTTT
The DNA here is from genome assembly GCF_049350105.2 of Macaca mulatta. Lineage (NCBI taxonomy): Eukaryota > Metazoa > Chordata > Mammalia > Primates > Cercopithecidae > Macaca > Macaca mulatta. The sequence goes on from NC_133422.1 coordinate 27,987,703, forward strand.
CCCCAGTAGGGAGAGCAGTGGGCTGGATGGAAGCATGGGAGAGGTAGGGTTCAGTAGAAGCCCAGCTCTTTCCCTGGCAGGGCAGGAACCTCAGTTGCTGTCACCTGCCTCTCAGTGATGAGGCTCAGGCTGAAGTGATATCTGTGCTGTGGATTCCACATCCCTGTTCAGGTCAACTCACACTGATTGAATGAGTACCTGCTATGGGGATTGCACAGACTGTGGGGATTTGGAGATGACTGAGTGGATCCCCAAAAAGTTGGGATCCAGGAGAGAGATGGCAAAGCATGCAGATGCCTCTCAGATACAACAGAAAGCATCACCCCAAGGGCACAAATCGCCATGGAGCACCAGGGAGGGCACGAAGAAGGAGGAAGGAGTACACTTCCATCTAGGATAGGCTGAAAGGCAGAATTCTGCTAGGAAGGGAAGGTGTTACCTAAATTCCTGCCTGCATGCTAAGCACTCGGGTTAAAGAACCAGTGACCAAGCTTGTCTTCTGAAACACACATTCTCCTTCTCTGAAAATAAGACGAAGTGTTAGGCTGTTCTTGTGTTGCTGTAAAGCAGGAGTGTCCAATCTTTCAGCTTCCCTGGGCCACATTGGAAGAAGAAGTATTGTCTTGGGCCTTACATCAAATACATTAACACTAATAATAGCTGATGTGCTAAAGAAAAAAATGGCAAAAAAAAAAAAAGTCTCATAATATTGTAAGAAAGTTTAAGAATTTGTGTCATTCTGCATTCAAATTGGTCCTGGGCCGTATGCAGCACGTGAGTCGTAGGTTGGAAAAGTTTTGCTGTAAAGAAGTACTGGAGGCTGGGTAATTTATAAAGAAGAGAGGTTTAGTTGACTTATGGTTCTGCAGGCTTTACAGGAAGCATGGTGCTGGCATCTGCTCGGCTTTTGCTGGAATATCAGGGAGCTCTCAGTCACAGCAGAAGGTGAAGGGGGAAGCCAGTGTCTCACATGGTGTGAGGACAGCAAGCCGTGAAGAATCTGCCCCCACAGCCCAAACACCTCCCACCAGGCCCCACCTCCAACGACGACTGTTACATTTCAACATAAGGTTTGGCAGGGGCAAATAACCGAAATATATCAGATCAGGTGTTAGGTTGTAGCCAGTAAACGGATACAAGCCAAAAGGAATCACTGGTTTTCCTACTTCAATAAATGTGAATTTTAACATGAAAAGGTAAAGGGCTTCAACCAACATTCACAAAGTCCTTATCAGTGGGAGGCCTTTCTCAAAGCACACTCTAGTTATTCCATTCTTGTTGCATCATGCGGCCTGGGGGCAGGGCTTTCTTGTCTAGGCACAGCAGCTGGGCACTGCACAACTCCAGGGACGCCGTTTCCGTTGTGCAGTGCAACGACTTCATCAAGTAGAAAGAGCATTGGATGTGGAGGGATACAGACTGAGGTTTGAGCCCAAGCACTGGTGCATGCAACCTGGGTGGATTTAGACACATGCTTTCATTACTTTATGCCTCAGTTTCTTCATCTGCAAAATGGAAATCTTATCTACCTCTTGTAAGGGGCTCAAATAAGAGTAAGCACGTGCAAGTTCATTCTAAAATGTATATATAGCGCTATAGAAATATAGGGTCTTACTATTATTTTTATGTACCAGAATAGCTCCAGTGTTCACTGAAGGGCTCATAAATATTCTGAAGCCCTCCTCTCCATACTGATGCCACCCATTGTTTCCAGATCTCACTAGCTTATACCTTCAAATGGAATTACATTAACATCCATTGCATAACTGTAGGCTCTCTTTCCCCACACTGCATCCCACACAGTCTTCCTATCTATTTGGGATTCTTCCAGTGTATCTTACATGTGCTCAGTGACAGTCCTTTATGCTGTTCCATCCAGCCTCCTCATCAGAATCTGCTGCCTGCAATGGGGCCTCCTTCCCCATCACAGCTGCTGGGTCTTCAGGAGAATAGGACTCAGTGCCTGGGCATCTCCCTCTGCCTCCCTGGGCACTGCACTTCTCCATGGAGGCTGCACAGAGCCTCAGGATAACTGAACTTTGTGGCATTGGTGCCCCTCTCCCCAGCTGTGCATTGTTCTTTATCATCTGGACCCTGAAGGAGAACTGTAAAGGCCCCAAGTTGCACAAAGTGCCTTTGCTCAAGCTTCCTTGGTTTCTGCCTGGAGACCCTCTTTTGGAGGATGAAACATGGTCCCTGGTGTAGGCTGGTCTGGGACCTGAACACCGACTACCTTTTGTCGTCCCTTCTCTCCATTTCTTTCCCCGTGAACCTGCCCATCTCCAGTCTTTCCTTTTCCTCCTCAGCCAGGAAGGAAGTCTTCATCCTATCATTCTATGGCTGGGTGGGCATCCGGGGAGGCACTTTCTGTTTCCACAGGTTCAATTACCATGCGGGTTTGGCCAAGACCACCTGCTACATTTGATTTAGTGAAGTTATAAATAAAGGAACCGGAGAGGTTTAAATTTTGGAACCAATGTGGTCAACAATGACTTTGAGGATGGGAAGGTATTTCAATACATCTTGTTAGAGTGGTTTGTCATCATGACTCACACTTAGCAAGCCTCTATTTAGCACTGCATCAGCATAATATTTTATTCTAGCAAGCAAGTGGACTTTAGTCATTGTTCCAATGCTACATAAATAGATGCATCCTTGCTAGCTCAGAGATCAGTTTTTCCTGCTCTCATCAATCCTTGGGAGCTCATCTCAAAAGATGACACATACATTCTTCTTCCGCACCTCCCACACACACCAAAAGTTCTGTTCAGGGACCTGGCTCTAGAGGGTCATATCCAGTCTGACATGAGGACATGTCCCCACGCTCTCCCAGTAATGAGTCCCAGGCCTGAATGCCCTTGACAACACTGTGACCCACTTCTCCGTAATGAGCGTGGACTTTCTTTAGGGGTCCTGGTGGTCTTCTGGCACTTCTCTCAATGAAGAGATATGTTCTGACAAAACACTTTGTGATCAGGAATTGTGCCACCAGGATTAGAGATAAAGCTGGACACACAGGGATGCACCCCCTCGAAATCTGCATGGTTCCCAATAACCTCGTAAGAGCCAAATTCAGGGGATGCTTCTTAATTATCCCACCCGATCTCTCTTCTACCTCTGGCAGTGTCGAATCAGGGAAGCAGGAGAGAGTAGTGGTAATATACAAATTGAGTTCAAACCTTTGTTCTCATCTTATTTGCCGTGGGACCCTGGGCAAGTTATTAAACTTCACTGAGCCTACTTCTCTTCAGTAAATTATGTGAAATGATGCATAAGATATTTTATGCATTTCTGAGGCTTATAATGTATACAAAGCTATTGGAACATAGTGGGTCTTCAATAACTAATAGTTATTCTTATTTACCAGTTTTCTTTTCTTTTCTTTTTTTTTTTTTGAGATGGAGTCTTGCTCTGTTGCCCAGGCTGTAGTGAAGTGGCATGATCTCGGCTCACTGCAACCTTGCCTCCTGGGTTCAAGTGATTTTCCTGCTTCAGCCTCCCAAGTAGCTGGGATTACAGGCACCTGCAACCACACTCTGCTACTGTTTTTGTATTTTTAGTAGAGGCAGGGTTTCACCGTGTTGGCTAGGCTGGTTTTGAACTCCTGACCTCAGGTGATCCGCCCGCTTCGGCCTCCCAAACTGCTAGAATTACAGGCATGAGCCACCTTGCCTGGCCAGACCTCCCTATCTTAAGAGACACAAAAATATTAAAATTAGGCCAGTTAATAACCCTACAGTGGCCTCTAAGTGTTCAAGTGAAGGAAGAGTTGCATGCCTTTCACTTAAAATCAAGAGTGAGAAATGATTAAGCTTAGTGAGGAAGGCATGTTGAAAGTTGACATAGGCCAAAAGCTAGGCCTCTGGCAGCAGTCAGCCGAGTAGAGACAAGGTTTCACCGTGTTGGCCAGACTGGTCTTGAACTCCTGATGTCAAATGATCTGCCTGCCTTGACCTCCCAAAGTGCTGAGATTATAGGTGTGAACCACTCTTCCAGGCCAGTTATCATTCTTAAATTATTTTTTTGCATATTGTGACACATCTATGCCATACTAATCTTTCTACCTCATTTTCCATCCCTCATTCATCCACTCAACAGTATTTATGAAGTGCTGGCTATATGCCAAGCATTTTACTAGGCACTGGGCTTACAAAAATTAATAACCACAGCATCTACTTACAGGAGCTCACAGTATAGTAGGGAGACAGACATACAAATCTCAATAACTGCTTCAGTAGAGACCTGTACAACTGTGGTTTGGACACAATGGTCTAATGTGCCAACAAGAATCTGGGAAGGCTTCAGGTTTGAGCTCAGCATTGAAGGAGGGGCCTACATTTGCCAGGCAAACAGAGGGAGAGGTGTCCTGATCAGAGAGTGCACCATGTGCAGTATCAGTGAAAACCATTTAATTAATAGCAACACTACAAGCCTCAACAGAAAAAAATTGGGGCAATATCATTTGATGCTGTCTCAGACCAAATTTGATGTGGTCATTTTTCTCCACAAACTTTTGGATAGGAAGGCAATCTCACTGAAATCATCCTTGAACATCACTTATAAATGCAGATATAACAGCTCTCATAATGGCCCACAATATCAGTGTTGTCTTGGGTCTAGGAGACATGAGGTATGAAAATCATGCTAAAACAGGCCAGTTGCTGTGGCACACGCCTGTAATCCCAGCACTTTGGGAGGCCTGGAAGGGTGGATCACCTGAGGTTGGGAGTTCAAGACCAGCCTGGCCAACACTGTGAAATCCCATCTCTACTAAAAATACAAAAATTAGCTGGACATGGTGGCACAAGCCTGTAATCCCAGCTACTTGAGAAGCTGAGGCTGGAGAATCACTTGAACCTGGGAGGCAGAGGTTGCTGTGAGTTGCGATCCTGCCACTGAACTCCAGCCTGGGCAACAGAGCAAGACTCTGTCTCAAATAAAAAAAAAAAAGAAAGAAAGAAAGAAAAGAAAATCATACTAAAACGTAGCACCACAATCAGCATGAGACACTGACACCAGAAAAGTCACACTAAAACTCAGACCAGCTGAGGAAAAGCAGTTCAACTTTCCATCTCCAACACACATACATTCATTGAGTGGGATGGTGAGGAAAAAAAACACTGTAAATTTAAATATAGCTATTTTTCTTTCTCATTTTCCCCCTTCCCAACTTCCAAAGGGTGTAATTGATTTTGCTCAAGTTGAATGCATGTATGAGGTGACTCTCACATTTGGAGCTCTTATATCATAATTTGCCAATAATTTGCTAAGATTTTCTTCACATAGGCTGGAACATTAACAATGGAGTCCTGTAGTCCATGTTTTTATTGCAGAAACTACAGCAGCATTCAATGGAGTATTGTTTAAGAGCCTTTTAAAACAAGTGGCTGAGTTTGATTGGCAAAGCAGTGTTTACATGGGCACCCTCATGAGCTGCTGATGGCATTGAACTTGAGCCCCTTTTAAAAAGCAACTTGGCAATCATGATGGTGATTATGACAATGAAAATATTTATTGACTGCTAATTTATTGTGCTTCAGTCACTGTGCATGTATTAATCCACACTCCTCCCCTCAGTAACTCTACTATTAGTATCTCTATTTGACAGGTGAGGAAACTGGAACACAAAGAGCTTAAGAAAACTTCTTTAAGTTTTCTTAAACAACTAGGAAATGGCAGAGCAGGGATCCAAACAAAAGCCCTCTGCCTCCAGTGCCAAAGACTACACTCTGAACCATACACTACACTGCCTTTTATTGTACCAAATGCTAATACTTTTCAACACAGTTACTGCACTTCTGGAGATCAATCCACAACAACAACAACAACAAAATCCTAATCATGGACAATGTTATATGCAAGAACATTTATATCATAATATTATTTGTCATTGGAATCAACCCAAACGTCCTAACATTGGGGAGCAGTTAGAAAAATGCTCTATATTCAAGCAGTTGACAATTTTGTGCCATTAAAAATGATGGTCATGGCTTCAGGGTAAAGGAAGTGGATTGGATATTTGCATCTATGATTACTCCCTCTCTAAATGACAGTGAGATGATTGTTTTCTTTTAAAGCTTAAAGCCACAAAGACTGGAATAAGAAGAGACAACAACAGTTTTAATTTCAAAGCTTGAAAAATGCAGAGATTCTCAAATAATATGTGACTTAACAGATATGAGAAGGCTGACTCCTAAACTGGCAGTGGGAAAAGGCATGAATCAATCTAATTTATATCATAGGATTCTTTAAAGGCTCAGAAATTGGTGGTGTCAAAGCAGAATGAAGGGAGGGGGACAAAAATAAGGGGAAGAGGCTGAAAGTTTAAGAAGCAATTGGATACTCCATTATCTCCTCTCCTTTTCTGTACAACCAGGAGACTATCTTTTGCCCAATCTTAACAAAAGACACGGGGTTCACTCCTAGAGAGGTTCAGACAGATGCTCTTCAGACTCACGAATTCACACTCCCTGTGCTGCATGAATGGAAGGGTCTCAATTAGAGTGCTCTTTCAGCAACACTTGATGTACTTGATTACTCTCTCTTCCTTTGAAACATTTTTCTGGTGGGTTTCCACATAGTTCTCCCTCTTGATTCTCTGCCTTCCTCACCGAGGCCTCCTTTGCTGAACCCTTTGCTGGTTCTTCCCCATGTCCGCAACCTCTAGATGTTGGAGTACCCAGGATTCCATCCTTGGGTCACTTCTGCATCTACATTATTCCCTAGACAATCTCTCTCAACCTCATGACTATAAATAGTATCTCCTACATTTACATCTCCAGCCTCTTCCTTAAATACCACTCTCATATATCCACCCACCACTTTACACATACATTCCATGGGTGTCTCACACTGAATGTGTGCACAATCTTCTCCATCTTGTAAAATGGCAGTTCTATTCTTCAAAAGCCTTGGAGTCATCCTTGATTCCTCTCTGTCTCTGTCGTCTCATAATCAACGTATTAGCAAATCCAGAAAATATAACCACATATCAGTACCAATTTGGCTCCACTCTGGTCCAAGACATCACCATGACTTGAATGGATTGTTGCAATCACCTCCTAAATGGACACTCAGCTTTCTTCCTTCCCCTACAGTCTTTTTTCTACAAAGCAGTTTGAATGGCTCTTCTCTCCTGTACTCCCTAGATCGCTAAACTACATCCATACCCTTGCTGATCATCTCCAAAACTATCAGGCACATTCATGCCTCAGGGACTTTGCCTATTCCCTTTGCTTCGGAGGATTTCCCCTCTCACTAGCTCTCCTATGTCCATCAGGTCTTTGTCCAATTCCACTTTGTCAGTAAGGTCTTCTTCACCACTCTATTTAAAATATTTTGTATGTTTGTTTGTTTGTTTTTTGTTTGAGACAGAGTTTTGCTCTTGTCGCACAGGCTGAAATGCAATAGTGCGATCTCGGCTCACTGCAACCTCCGCCTCCTGGGTTCAAGTGATTCTCTAGCCTCAGCCTCCCAAGTAGCTGGGATTATAGGTGCCCCGCACCACACCTGGCTAATTTTTGTATATTTAGTAGAGACGGGATTTCACCATGTTGACCAGGCTGGTCTCAAACTCCTGACCTCAGGTGATCCCCCGACCTCGGCCTCCCAAAGTGCTGGGATTACAGGTGTGAGCCACCATGCCTGGCCTAAAACATTTTTTGTAGGCCTTCCTACGTGCTTCACGAAGGCAGAATTGTTTGTTTCATTCACTCCTGCCTCCAAAGTGTTTAAAACAGTACTTGACACATGACATGCACTCAGTAAGTAATGAGTGAATGAGGAAAACCAGTCATAATTAAAGTAGGATTAGAGGATGAGAATTCTGCCACATTCCTGATCCTAGCCCAGGAGTGTTCACAAGCAAGTCATTGACTTCCATGCAGGAAAAATGGGATTGCATTCTCTAGGGAATCTGTCAGCTCAAGGGAAAAGAATTAAAGGCACTCACTTTGGGCTCCCAATGAAAATTTCCAAGCAGTTTGCCCTATAAAGATGATCACAACTAGGGTGACCTCAACCCAGGACTAAAGGGTTTCCTGGTGCATGGAACTCTCAGTGCTAAAAGTGGGATAGTCTCAGGCAAACCAGGTTTGTTGGTCACCTTTCCATAATCAATAAGCCCCACCCGCAAGCTCAGAGTTCCCAATCACTCAGCTATGACGAAACTTACTCAGGTAAGATAAAGATTGCCAGACATCTGAGCAAAGTCATCAGCTTAAAAGGCTGAGACTGAAACAAATACCCAGTAAAAAGCAACTTGCAGAAAACAAAGACCATGTATGGAGAGGGAGAAAAATCACTGATATCCTTAGAGAGATAAGAGAATATTATAAACATGAAAAGTAACAGGAAATTGGAGATTAAAGGTAAAACAATTAGAGAATTAATCTAGGAGATTTAGTGGTAGGAGTTCTAGTAAGAGATAACAGAGAACACAGAAAAGATGATTCGTTAGTGAAATAATTCAAGAACAATTTTTAGAGTTGAAAGAGTTGAATTTTGAGACCAAAAGAACCCACTCAGTGACCAGTATAATAGGTGAAATTAGATATACACATAACAAAACACAGCAATATGAAATTTCAGATCATTAGGTATGTAGATAAGCTCCTACAAGAAAGAAAGAAAAAGCAAGTCACATACATACACAAAAAAGAAATAAGAATGGCTAAAGACTTCCAGATATTTATTCAGAAAGTTCTATAACAATGGAGAAATGATTTCAAAATTAAGTGTAGAATTAAAATATTTTTATGAATGAAAGGGTCCAACATTTCCATTTCTCCTGTATCCTTTTCTCAAAAAGTTACTGAAGGATGGTCTCTACTAAAACCAGGGAAATAAACTAAGAAAAGAAAGATAACATGAAATACAGAAAACAGAAAGCAAACTTAGAAGAAGGTGACATGCATCCCCAGTGTAATTTTGAAAGGAGGTCTCAGGATAAGAGCTATGAATCAGATCTGGAGAGCAACCATCCCAGACTAGAGTGGATCACAAGATTCTGGAAGAGATTTCTTCAAGATGAAATTGATAGGCCGGACGTGGTGACTCAAACCTGTAATCCCAGCTCTTTGGGAGGCCGAGACGGGCAGATCACAAGGTCAGGAGATCGAGACCATCCTGGCTAACACGGTGAAACCCCGTCTCTACTAAAAAAATACAAAAAACTAGCCGGACGAGGTGGCGGGTGCCTGTAGTCCCAGCTACTCGGGAGGCTGAGGCAGGAGAATGGCATAAACCCAGGAGGCGGAGCTTGCAGTGAGCTGAGATCCGGCCACTGCACTCCAGCCTGGGCAACAGAGCGAGACTCTGTGTCAAAAAAAAAAAAAAGATGACATTGATAGTTTAACAAGTAAGTCTGATTCTCTTGAAAGAAGATTTAAGCAACCAGCAGATCATTTGGGATTGAAATTCTCTGAAAAGCAAAGAAACAAAAGATAAAAGGGGAAATAAAAAGTTGTCCAGAAAAAGAGAATTGATCATAAAGTATTTCATGGCTCAGCTGTAAATAACTCTGATACAGAAAATATCTTGTACACATTGAACACAAATAAAACCAAAACTATGAATAATTTACACAAGGAGAGTAGGGAGGTAGGGAGGATATTCCTGTGCACAGTGAGTGGGCAAAGGAGAAAGAGCTACGTTTCCAGCTTCCATGTTGGAAGTCAATAAAGAATTCTTAAAACTGAAAAATTAAGACATTAAAACAAGCATGTTATTCAGAGATATAGAGGTCAAAACCAAGAGAACTGACTTTTTAAAAGTTGAAAGAGATTATCTGTTGGGAGATAGATATGGGGTGAGGATGAAGGAATGGAAAGCACAGAAATGCTGTTTTAAACCTTGCAGAACTATTTGACTCTTTAAAACATCTGCAAATATTGATTTTTTTTATTTTTAAGTGAACTTTTGGTTGATGTATTATGTAAATAGACAAAAGTGTACAAATCGTAAGTACAAGATGAACACATCATAAAACAGCACCCAAATCAAGAAATAAAACTTTTTTTTTTTTTTTTTTGAGACAGGGTCTCACTCTGTCACCCAGACGGGAGTTCAGTGGCACAATCTCGGCTCACTGCAATCTCCACCTCCCAGGTTCAAGAAATCCTCCTGCCTCAACCTCCCGAGTAGCTGGGATTACAGGCACGTGCCACCACACCTGGCTAATTTTTGTATTTTTAGTAGAGATGGGGTTTCGCCATGTTGGTCAGGCTGGCCTTGAACTCCTGGCCTCATGTGATCCACCCACCTCAGCCTCCCAAGGTGCTGGGATTACAGGCGTGAGCCACCACCCCCGGCCAAGAGATACAACTTTACCCATACCCAGAAAAGCTCCTTTGTGGCCTCCCCCAGTCACCAGCATCCAACTAAGATAACCGGTATCTGACTTGTGACATATATTTTGGAATGTGCATAAATAGAATTATATATATATAATATTGATGATTATATACAATAGTAATTACAATGGTAATACAATACAGTACAAAGTATATTAGGTCAGTGCAGAATTAATTTTTAAAAGTAATGGCATTAAAAGTAATGGCAAAAAACACAATTACTTTTTCACCGACCTAATAATATACTAATATGTATTATATCATTCATACATATACACACATGCACGCATGCAAACACTTTTTTTTTTGTTACTGGCTTCATTTACTAGCATGTTTGTGAGATTCATTCATGCTGTTGTATGTAGCAAGACTTACAATATTACTCTGCAGTATTCCATTTAATGAAAACACTGCAATTTATTCATTCTCCCAATGATAGATCTTTAGTGTATTTCTAATTTGAACATTCTTGTATATGTATGCATGTGTAATTGTGATGAAATTAAAAATTACAACGCAACTACAATGGAGATATGCATTTGATACGAAGAAGCAGGATATGAAATTATATATATGCCATGACTGCAACTATTAATAAATTCATCCAACAACAAAAGCTTGCAGCATCTCCTATATGCCAGGCACTGTTGTAGGTACTGAGTTTCAATGGTGAAGACAATTATGGCCTCTGCATTCAAGCGACTTAGAGGAAAGGAGGGAGGGAGGAATAGGGAGAAAGAGCTAGTGGTTACATGCCTGACGAGTATTTTAGAGCAGAGCTGCAGTAGTCTAATGCAACTTTGCCTGTGACATTTGTATTAAGACTTAAAAGAAGAGAAGGGGTTAACTGGGGGAAGGAGCAGGGAGGGAACTGGGAGGAAGAGCATGCCAAGGAGGAGGTACAGAATATAGGAAAGGCCGAAGGAGGGAAATAACACAGCGTGCACAAAAAGTAAGTCAAGCCCAGTGTGCCTGGAACATGAAGAACGAAGAGGCGGGGGCGCCACAGGCCTCAGCTCGTCCATGCCTGTGGATGCAGAGCAAACAGACAAAACACCTGAGGTCATTGGTGGCCTTAATATGAGCAATTTCAGTGGCATGGCAAGAGCAGAACCCAGACTGGGGTGGGTCAGGAAAGACTAGAAGGTAAGGACATCAGCATAAAAACTCATTAAGGAAATATACGAAAATATAAAGTTGTATACTAAGTTAGATGAGATTATGTATGTAAGTATATGTATATGTAAACATCTTATATGTAAATTACATGTATAAAATAAACATATCATATATACAGATGTTTAAGGAAAACTGAACTAGCATGTCTACATTTTTAAAAGATTTACATGAAAGCTAAATGTTATTTTTAAGGTGGGGTATACAGCAATTTTATCCTTAGCCTTTTCTAGATTATATTAATATCCTACATTTTAAAAATGTGATACTTTTAATATATCAGAGACACACTGTATTCTCAATATTGCAAAATGCTGTGAAATGTAGGTGTAGGGATAATAAAGAATGGAGGACCCGAGGAGTCCTCATTACTAAACACACACACACACACACACACACACACACACACACACACACACTCATTTAATACAAAACACATGGTTTGGTGAGGTCAGTCACTCTGATGATTCAACTTTGGCCCGGAATCAGAGACAGTTAAGCGTCTTCCAGTGTCCTAATGCCCCAGGATGAAAACAAAGTGGAACTGACTGCCACAAACAAATGAGGGGAAGCTCATGTTTATGGGAATGGCTTCCTTCTTCAGGGAATGCGTACTTTTGCCAGAAATTCTCTCTACATGTGTATGTATACTAAAGGCTGTATTATTTGAAAAGCCAAGCAGAAGTAATTCAAGTAATGAGCAATATTTTAGGGAAGATTATTCTCTTCCTCACGAATTCTCATATACTTGAACACTAGTTGTCTTGTGGTACTTAATACTTTTTTTGTTCTATGTATATGTCCTGTCTCCCTTGATTTGGTAACTCATGTCTAATTTCCTTCAGCACCAGACCTTTAAAACCAACTCGATAAGTTCTATTGAATGTATTTACATATACATTCAACCAGCATGGCAATGGATTAGGGTATAAACCTTCATTTCTTACAGTTGTGTTTGCTTTTCCTCTTCAAACTTGCCTTGGTTTTCAATGTCTCCTTTGGCTACTAAGTCATCGCTGTTACTGAATTTGCAGAAATCTAACACAGCCAATATTGCATCAAACTTTGGTCCAAAGTCCTCTGAGTAATGAATAATAATTTTGTCTACCCAGAATATTGGTCCAAGATTTGAACCAGCAACTCATATTAAATTCCTTTTCTGGACTGGTTTCATCTACAGCAGCAATGTCGTATAATTAACACTACAATTATAATAACATAAGACTTTGTAATTAATTTCCCTCTTGCACCCTCTATTCCCAAGAACCAGTGACTCATTATTTTTAATCTGCAAAACACACTTTATTTTTTAATTTTATATTTAATATAATGAGATACAAAATTAATTTATTCAGGGTCTTACAAAACAGAATTACTGAAACAAGACTAGACCACAATTACTAAGTGCCAGGTCTTAGTGGTGTGTGACAGTCACTCTTCTAATAGTTAAAGTCATCCATCCATCCATTTATTCATTCAGTATCATTCTAGGCACTGCCCTAAACACAATAAAGACACACAATTAATGTTTCTGCTTTCAGAGAGGTCACAGTTTGGTTGACAAATACAATAAAAATGGCAGATTTTTTTTAAAAGAATAATACATCCAATGATTAGAAATGTGTTGTGTTTTGCAAACGTATCTGTAGCTTCTTGATATTTGAACTGATCAAGATTTTAGTACTTTCTATGAGATGAAACTGTTGTTTCCCAAAGACAACCATCATGCCGTCACCAATCTCAATCTGTCAAAGGAAATCTTGCAGACACTTAAATAAAAGAATCATAAATGAAAGCAGATGTAATAGATTAAAACACTATCTGATTGCCTTGCTGGGGCTTCCACAGAACTTCTAAGGCTCCTTGTAACACTGTTGAAAACCAATAAAGAAGAGTCACCATTCTTTCAAGTTCAAGCATCAATGTGTCAAACTAGTCAAATTTTTGTTAACTGTGAACATTAACTTACAGTCTAATAACTGAATCAAATCTGACTGATCTAAAAGTGATCCGCTTGTGGGTAAGAATACTCTATCAATATACGCCTCAGCAAGGCTTCCATGGCTCTGCAGGTTTATCACCAGTGTCATTTTGTTATTGTTGTTTCTTCATCTGTGTAATATGCAGAATGCTTTCAGAAACTTTCAGTAATTTCACCCTCCTCTCCTCAAAAATCTAACAAATATTTTGGAACTTCACTATGTACCAAGACTGGAGATGCAGTGAGGAAACCGGAGGAGGAGCAGGTTTGTAAGTTAAATCCAAGTGAAATGTCTGAGTGAAATTATCATAAATTGACCTCTCTCTCTCTCTGTTCTCTTTCTTCCACACACCCCCCAACAAAGAAAAGAAAATATCTGAAAGTCCTTTGGGTTCCCCAAAAGATAATTATCATCTTACAGAGCTGCACAGCCAGGCTGCCCCACAGCTGATTGTGATGTACATTCTAATCTCACCCCCTTTAGGAGCTGTGGAGATGATCCACTTGGACACTGAAGTGCTTTGACATCAACACTGACATTGGTGAGACAAACATAGCCTCTTCTCTAAAAGGAGTCACAGATGGAAATAAACACCGCTAGGGAAGAGCATGTGAAGACGAGGCAAGTGTAAAAAAGCACAAGTTTGTGATAGCCAGCATTCATACAATTGTCTTATAATTTGATTCAACAAATAATTTCTGTTATCTACTGTATGCTATAAACTATACTAGACTTAGAGAGACAAGAAATGAATTCAAACCTACCGTCACTCTCAGGAAGCTCACCGTATAAGGTATAACCAGGAGAAGGCAAGCATGCAGATAGCATGCACTTCAGTGGGTCACCTGCACAGCTCCTAAAGGGGGTGAGATGAGAATGCTCCTACAGTCAGGTGTGCAGAAGCCTGGCTGCACAGCTCAGTAGGATGATCATTATCTTTTGGGGAGCCCAAAGGACTTTCAGATATTTCCTTTTCTTTGGCGGGGTGGGAGAAAGAGAAAAAGAGAAGTCAATTTATAATAATTTTACTCACACATTTCACTTAGATTTAACTTACAAACTTGTTCCTCCTCCATCTTCCCCAACCAGAGAGATTACTATCCATCCACCTTTCCCTTGTCCTTGACTCCTCACTCATCCCCACTACCATCTCACATCTAATAAATCACTTGATTCAACTTGCTTTAATAGCTCCTATAGTAAATGTTTTTTAATATATCTACTTCTCTCTGTCTTTCATGCCCAAGCACCTTATTTTTCTACACATCACTTATAAACAGTATAATTAACTAATTGTTTACATAATTAGTTGTTTATACTACCTGTCTCTCAAATTACCCCATCCACCACAATCCCCTCATCTCAACTGTAATCTCCATAAGGACAAGGACCATGCCTGCCTTGTTCACTACTGTATACTCAATACCTAGAGCAGGGTCTGACACAGAGTACAGCATGTGCTCAGTGAGGGAGGGAGGGAGGGAAGGAAGGAAGGTAGGAAGGAAAGGAAAGAAGGAAGGAGTCAGTCCATCAAAACTCAGTAATAATCAGCTCTTCTATTTAACTCCTTTATGATTAAGTAAAAAACAAAATATAGATCAAAGTGTATACACATTTTTCTAATCCACTGTAAGACAATATCATTATTTCACTGAAATAGTCCATTTAAACAATCAAATCAAAACAAATTCAAATGTTTGGGTTTACTGTATATTATAATGGTCTGTTTAAAGATTAAAAATGGAACTGCATATCCCTTCCAGAGTTGATACAATGCAGCAATAGAACCCAGTTGTTCACATTTTGAGTCTTCTAATTAATCTGCTGGTCTATAAACACGTATAGCTTATGCAATTGAATTTGCTGTGCTTATATGGTGGCCCTGCCAAGCACCTAGCACATGACTGAGAGTACCTTCTGGACATGTGTATGAATGAATCCAATCTTAGCATCTGTGATACGCATTATTTAAGTCATCAGTTTATCCTTATGTTTATTTCATTTACAAGGAAATACAATAGCCCCTTGCGTACAGTTTTGGTTTGGGAGCACGGCCTCTGCTTGTCAAGACTGCCTCATAACATGGTCACAAGGCGTATGTGACTGGTACCAACACTTCCCAGTTCTACCCACTTTGAAATAGAACTCAATTTCAACAATCCTTCTAAGGCAGGAGGGGCCTCCTGCTCACCTTTGAAAGAGTAGAACATCTGCTATGATTAGGTAAACAGTAATGCTTCATATCCTGCCTGCCTGCTGCAGGAGACTGTGTATCAGAAAACCCTAAATGCCACTTGAGGATTCGGCCTCCAGGCTGGATGGTCTTTATCCTGTCCAACTCCGCAATTCCCACCAAGCAAAGTCAACCTCATTATGGTTCATTCCATCTGCCTCTGGTCTTGGAAAAGGTTAAAATTTTGCAGAAGCTTAATGAACCATGTCCTGCCCTGAGAAATACAGATCTGTTATTGCTTTGCACAGAAATGAAACAAGTGGAATAAAAACAGGAGTGGATCATATGAGTCACAGGATGTGGGTGAAGAGCTTAAATTAAATTAAGAACCTAAGTACTAATTCACTGACCCGAAAGCCAGGAAATTTGAGGTCAAGGTCCTGCTCTTCAGCAATGAGCTGTGTGAACTTGAGCAGATCATGAAATCTGGGCCTCTGTTTTTTCACCTCTAAAATGGGAATAATAATTTCTGTCCTACTGTCCCTCCAGGACTGATACAAGGATGAGACGATAAGTATAAAAGCTCTCCAAAACTCTAAAGAAAACTGTGAACTGAAAGGTATTCTAAGACAGAGAAAAGCCCCAAAATCACTCCTACCAGGAACTAGAAGGGAGTAGGTGGGTTCCTTTGCAACAAATCTGTTCTTCTAGGCAAACATTAAATTTAGCATTTCTTGAGTATGCTTCTGTGTTTCAAGAACAAGTTTTTAGAATGAGGAAGGACAAAAGAGGAAAGAGCTTATGATTCCAATTTTCCTACAGAAACTTGGATTCATTCATTCACATGTTTCTGCACTCATTCAAGAAGCAGTTCAATTTCACAACTGTTTCTTGAGCACCTACAGTGCTCTAATCACTGTGCTAGCCACAGTGGATACTATACAGACAAAGGCAGTCTTGAAATTCCTGCCCTGTGGATCTTACATCAGAGCATTTTTTGCAATCACATGAACTAGATATATTTTCCACCCTGAAGTAGTTATAAACTAGCAGAGAAGGAAGTGGCTCTAACATAAAATAGAATCGTTTTCAGAAGACTCTGCTTTTAGGAGCAAGGGGAAGAGATAAATGAGTCACATCAATCTTTCTTTTGGATCAGCACACAGCCTCAACATTAGCACACAGACACACTTTAATAGCTCCCATTGTAAACCCTCCCTTGAGGCTATTCTCTTTTACAGCTAAACTTCTTACAACACTTGCCTGTGGTCGCTGCCTCCATTTCCTCATCACACTTGTCCCTCCTCAAACCAATTTGGTTGGGATTCTCTCCCCACCACCTTCTTGAGGCCACTTTTGGCCAGGCCCCCAGTGTCCTCCACTTTCCCAAATTAATTGGTGACATCTTTGTTTTTATCTCATCATCATTTGAAACAATTAACTACTCTCTCCTTCCAGAAAGCAGATTGGTTTATTTTTGTTACCTTCCTTAACACCATGATCTCTTAATTTTCTGTCTGTCTTACTGGTTACTGCAGTCTTATTTGCTGATTTCTCATCCTCTTGTAAACCTTTAATGCAGGCATAGCCCTGGCATCTATCTTAGGCTTCCTACTCTACCTAAATGCTCTTCTTGAGTGACTTCTTCCTGTGTCATGGCTGTAATTATCTGGTTACACTATATTTGGTTCTCTCTCTCTCTCTCTCTCTCGATCTATAGATTCATAACTATATCTAGTGATTACATATCATGAACACTGACTTTATTCTGTACTCCAGAACTGTGTATCCAACATCCAACTGCTACTGACATTTCTACTGACTTTTCTTTTTCTTTTTTCTTTCTTTTTTTTTTTTTTTTTTTTTTTTTTTCGGTGACAGGCTCTTACTCTGTCACTCAGGCTGCAGTGCAGTGGCTTGATCATGGTTCACTGCAGCCTTGACCTCTAGGCTCAAGTGATCCTCCCACCTCATCCTCTTGAGTAGCTGGGACTACAGGCACATGCCACCAAGCCCAGCTAATTTTTTATTTTATTTTTATTTTTACAGAGACAGAGTCTCATTACATTACCAGGTTGGTCTAGAACTCTTGGGCTCAAGTGATACTTCTGCCTTGGCCTCCCAAAATATTGGGATTACTGCCATGAGCCAATGCACTCAGCTTCTACTTACTTCACTTATAAGCATATCAAATTTAACATGGCCAAAACAGACCTCCTGTTCTACCCCGCACTGAAGCCTGCACCTGCCCTAAGTTCCCTGTCTTGATACTCAAGTCAGAAACTAGGATTTTCCTTGTTTCTCCTCTTGTGCTTTCTCCCCATCCCCAGCCCATCAGCAAGTCTTATTGACTTCATCCCCAAAACTCATCCTGAATCTGCCCCAAGTGCTCCATCCTCATTGACCTCATCTCCCTCTCCTGCTTCTCTGTAGCCACACCAGCCTTTGTTCTGTTCTCAAATGTACAGATTCATCTCTGCCTTTGCACAAGCAGCTTCCTCTGTGTGTAATGTTCATCCCTCTTCTTTTCGCATGCCTGGCTCCTTTTCACTCAGATCTCAAATTAAATGTCACCTCTTTAGAGGTGTCTTCATCAACACCCGATCAAAAGTTGTCACCCAGATATTTCTTGTCTATTGCTCTATTTTAACATTATAAAATATGTATCTACTTACTATTAAAAAATATTAAATATCTTATATAATATAAAATTAATAAATATTAGGCCAGGTGCGGTGCCTCATACCTGTAATCCAAGCACTTTGGGAGGCCGAAATCCACTTTGGGTGGATCACCTGAGGTCAGGAGTTCCAGACCAGCCTGACCAACACGGTGAAACCCCGTCTCTACTAAAAATACAAAAATTAGCTGTTCGTGGTAGCACACGCCTGTAATCCCAGCTACTTGGGAGGCTGAAGCAAGAGAATTGCTTGAACCCGGGAGGCGGAGGTTGCAGTGAGCCGAGATTGTGCCATTGCACTTCAGCCTGGGCAACAGATCAAAAAAAAATTAACAAATATTTAATAGTCACCCTTCTACTTCTTATATCAGCTATTTGTCTATCACCTGTCCCCTTCCACTAGAATTTAAACTCCAAAAGAAGGGACATTGCTGGCTTTGTTTACAGCTGTATCCCTGGTGCCTAGGAGAGAACATAGAACAAGCTCATATACATTTATTGAACATATAAAAAAAAAGTGTAAGATAGACCCACATTAAGAAAGTTGAGTCCTCCAGGTTCTGGTTACATGAGTTTACTTCCTGTTGCTGCCTCTCAAACCTGATATACTTTGACACTATTTTGGCACCTGGTGGTGCCATTTTTATTCAACTCATTCATCTCTGCTTGCAGAACTTGTATTTCCTATTTTAATATTCAATAATGCTGGTAGATAATGAGGTGGAAATAAAACAGGAAGGGAGTAAAAATGTCCAGTATTTTGTTTCTAGACTGTGAGTCTTTGGAGAGAGTCACAAAAAAAGCTCTTAAAGATAAAATGTACAGATATTTGGATGAATCCTAATATAATAGCATTCTGGTTTCATGTATTGATATTTTGTTTCATTTACTTCAGGATTTTGAGTTCTATGGCCGCATCTTAAAAAGATCTCTTTTCTCATGGAGAGTCCACTTCATTCAACATATTGAGCAATGGCTCAGACGTTATGCAGAGCAGATGGGCACATTCCTGTTTCCTGCTCACCCAATCCTGTGGCCATGAGATACACTGCTCTTCTTTATCGTGCTTTGTCAGTAAAGCCCAGATAAGGCTTCAGGGTCTTTCTCAACACGGTGTCCTGGAGAGCGATTACCAATGATTATCACTTGCAAGCAAGACGATACCTAGCTGCTATCCCTGGTTTAGATGAAATGAAGACTGGATTTAAGAAATCTATATTTAATGAAGTGAATATTATATTTAAGATTAGTTTTGCTCTGGAGTCTTGAGGTCTTGCAGAGGCTTGGTAAATACCCTGTGTTGATTTATCAGAAACTTGCAATCAACAGGAAGCTAGCCTTGCAGTCTTGCTGACCAGCAGACTGTGCTCTGGTCTGCTCCTTACCAGGTTATGCTGCTGGTATCCCTGTCTTAGCTGGTTCACCTTGGAGGGCCCACTCACATCTGCATGTTTCACAATACTTTTGTCATCCTCGAGCTACATGCAAGATGGTTTTGTGGAAAGAGAGTGGGCATGTGGGTGGGAGTTATGGCTCTGCCACTTACAGGTAATGGGCCTTGCTTCACCTCTTGGAGACGTTTTCATCTTCAACAAGGGAAAAAGCGCACCTACCTTGCAGGGCTATTGTGAAGATTAGAGGTAACATTTAGAAAGTGTCTGTCATATAGTGGGTATTCAATGAATGGTGTAAATGTATAAGCTGAGAATGAATTCGGGATATACAGCTATAAAAAGAAGCAGAGGCACCAAATTGCCTTGTTCGTGATCAACGTCGCGTGGTCAATTCAGCCTCTGGGGGCCACGAAGGTCCACAGACTTCATGAGAACATCTGTGATTAAAAAAAGGTGAGGGGAGCGGGGAAGAACGTCATCGGGAAATGGGGCTGGAGTGGAGGGTGGCGGAAAATTCAGAGGTAAAACCAAACCCTGAAATGCCACCCTCCATTTAAGTAATTGGTGTGTCTGTGCTGTTCTCAGTCCATTCTAAGTAAAATAATGCAACAGATCAGATGCGGTGATGAGAGGGTAGGTGCTGATTTTAATTTCTACTTTGTTATTGTGTATTAAGAGCCGTAGGAAATGGTAAGCCCCAGCCTCTCTTCCAAGTTGGAACATGTGGAAGCAGCAGAGCATGCTGACCCCATTTCTGCCTCCTAGACATCCTCCTCAGCCACCACGACAAAATGTAAAGATAGATCTTGCTTCCCAGGGAGCCCGTGGGAAAGCACTCTGATTAGAGGCAAAGTAGCATTGTAATCAGCCTTCCATCATAGTCAGGGGATGCTGTTTTGGCAGGATAGGAGATCTCAGTGCAATGTAAAAAAAGTCAGGCTGTGTCATGTGTAGCCACAAGCCCCTGACAGTCCAACACCCCCGTTATGTAAACACACACCTACTCTTACCCAGAGTGATCCAGTCCTGTCGAGGGCTTTTTCCATCCATAGGAAGCAAGGCTATTGCACATTCTCAGCAGAAGCATGTTTTTAACAGAAAATTAAGTCAAGAGAATGAAAGAATTTTATCCACCTTTCTTGAAAATGTACCAGGAGAATAAGCTCCCAGGACAGTTCTTGACTTATGATTAATACAAATCATCACAGAGGCTGTGATTTAGAAATAATGCCCTTCATCGTGGAAAGGAAGCTCATGAGACTCACCAAATGACCTGAGTTTCAAGTGGAAACTTCTCTACCCTTCTGCCTAAGAACCTGCTCTTGTTCTTTGTAACAGGCTGCACATTGCTGAGAGTGACTACAACAAAGAACACATTCAGATTTAGAATCATTGGACTCTGATGGCATTGGCAGATGGTGAGGCTGTTACAGGTTAGCAAGAGTATTGCAGGTCAAGCCCAAGCCCAAAGGGTCAGCCAAGAAAGAGAACGTGCACCATATTTCTCTTTTACCTCCCTATGGCTCTGAGAAGGGCAGTCTATCGTTTTTCTAAATGTTATACTCACTAGCTTGACCTAAGAATGTAAAAATAAAAAGCTAAATGAGAGAGTCCTATACAGTCATTGATTTTTTAGAAGCAGCCATGACCTCAGGCTTAAAAAATGTTTTTCAAATCACAGAGCCATAGATCTGTTAGAAACCTGGAGTAGAGCGTTATCCTACAGAGAATGCATGCCAACCCTCCTGCCTGGTTTTATAGTCTCTTTATTGGAAGAAATTCTACAACCGCCTTCATGGAATATTCTAAGCCTTAATGGCTTCTCAATCAAAAGGCACTGCATCATGGCTAATTTAAACCTTCCTTACCATAACCAAGTAAGAAAAAGAACAATGCAATGACAGCTACAGTAGCAAGAAAAAGAGCAATTGGCCAGAGTATAAAGTACAGAAGTTTTAAAAGTGTTTTTTTTCTGATGATCAAATCCATGTGTTGTGGACTGCATGCAGCATGTTCTCTTAGTATCTTCTTATTAAGACACTTAGAAACTAAGAAACTTCTGGTGAGAGTTTCTCAGCTTTTCTTTGTTTTTTCATCACCTTGACCTTGACAATTGTGAGGAGTATTGGTCAGGTATTTTGTACTATGTCCCCTAACCTGGGTTGGCCTGTTGCTTTTCTTATAAGACTGAGATTACAGGTCTTAGGAAAGAATATCAGGAAGGTGAAGTACCCTTCCCATCACATCATATCTGGAGTACACGGCAGCCACATGGTATCACCCATTACCTTAACCTTGCCTTAACCTTGGTCACCTAGTTAAGGTCATGTTCGCCAGGTTTCTCCATTGTAAAGTTTCTATTTTTCCCTTTCCATATTCTAGTCTCTGAAAGCAAGTCACTATGTCTACCCCACACTCACATACACTCCCTACCCCCACAACACACATACTTCTTTTTAACCATCTAATTAGTTTGGCTGCAATTTTGGGGGTACCTTCCTGAATTCCCCATATCTCTTCCCAAAGTTTGTCTCTAAAAGGAATATAATACTTTCATATGGTGTCTTAGTCAGTTCAGGCTGCTGTAACAAAGTGCTACAACCAGATGGTTTGTAAACCACAGAAATGTATTTCTTAGAGTTCTGGAGGCTAGAAGCCCGAGATCAGGGTGTCAGCAGGGTTGGGTTCTACTGAGGCCCCTCTTCCATGTTGAAGACTACTATCTTCGCATAGTATTCTCACATGATGGAAAGACAGCAAGAGAGCTCCTAGGGTCTCTTTTATAAGGGCACTAATACCTTTCATGAGGGCTCCACCCTCATGACCCACTCACCTGCCAAAGGCCCCACCTCCTAATATCACCACACAGTGGATTAGGACTTCAACAAATTAATTTTGTGGGGACGCAAACATTCAGTCCATAACACATGAATTTGATCAACAGAATAAATATTTTATTAATTTTAAATTTTTAATTGCTATATTATAGTTGTGCATAGTTTGGGGTACATGTGATATTGTGATGCATGTATACAATGTGTGATGATCAAATCAGGGTAACTGGGATATCCATCACCTCAAACATTTTTTTCTCTGTGTTGGAATGATTACAATTCTCCTAGCTATTTTGAAATATACAATAAATTACTGTCAACTGTAATTTTCCTACTATACCACTGAATACTAGAACTTATTCCTTCTATCTAACTGTATTTTCATGCCCATTAACCAAGTTTTCTTCTTCCCCTCACCTCTTTCCTTTCCCAGCCTCTGGTAATCACCACTCTACTCTCTACTGCCACAAGATCCACTTTTTTAGCTCCCATATATGAGTGAGAACATGCAATATTTATCTTTCTGTGCCTAGCTTATTTCATTTAACATAACAACCTCCAGTTCTCCAATTCCATCCATTTTGCTGGAAATGACAGGATTCCATTCCTTTAATGGCTGAATAATATTCCATTGTGTATATATACCACATTTTCTGTATCCATCCGTCCACTGATGGACACTTAGGCTGACTCTATGTATTGGCTATTGTGAATAGTGCTGCAGGAAACATGGGAGTGTAGATATCTCTTCAATACATTGATTTCTTTTCTTTTGGATATATACCCAGCAGTGGGGTTGCTGGATCATATGGTAGTTCTGTTTTTAGTGTTTTCAGGAATCTTCATACTATTTTCAAAAACAGTAGCTGCACTAATTTACATTCCCACGAACAGTGTAGGAGCATTTCCCTTTCTCCATCTCTTCACCAATATTTGTTACTTTTTGACTTTTGTATAATAGCCATTCTGACTGGGGTGAGATAATACCTCATCGTGGTTTTGATTTGCATTTCTCTGATGATTAGTGATATTGAGCATGTTTTCATATACTTGTTGGCCATTTGGATGTCTTTGCTTGAGAAATGTCTAGTCAGGTCTTTTGCCCATTTTTTAAATTGAATTATTTGTTTTTTTACTATTAAATTATTTCAGTTTCTTATATATTCTGTTACTAATCCCTTATAGGACAGAAAGTTCACAAATAATTTCTCATATTCTGTAGGGTGTCTCTTCACTTTGTTCATTGTTTACTGTTCAGAAGCTTTTTCAGAATACACAGTTTTTAAACCTCTGCATATTATACCCTGGTCAATTGTTCTTTTTCTTCTTAGGCTACTCCACTCCATAATTCTTTTTTAGCTATTAGAAATTCACGTCGTAAGTATTTTCTGATCTCTTTTTCTCAAAGTATATTTTAAAACATAGGAAAAGAAAATGATCTTAGATCTTTTAAGAAACAGTTTCAGAAAAAAAAATAAGAGACCCAGGCTGTGAAATATAAGATGTATTAATGAAGTATTTTAGCAACACTGATGCAATGGAAAAATTAAAATGGAATTTAAAGTTTCGAATGAGTGGGTTGAAGCAGGGGCACAAACATACTGAAGTGCAGGTGGCAGAATAGTCACAGGGAGAAAAATGCAAAATGCAGAGCGCCGTTTTCAAAGGTGTTTCCCTTCTATGGTTGTGTAAGTGAAAAGAAGCCTCAGATATTGTCATGATTGGATTGGCATTGGGTAGAAGGTTGGAACAGAATGGACACTAAGATCAATTAAATCTAAGATCAATTAATCTAACCTTAATAATTTCGTGATTCTACAGCTTTCAAATTAATTGGAAATTTACCAGATTCATGCTTTTGTTAATACTGTGTCCATCTTGCCCAGACTAATTTTTCCTGGTGTTTACCTTGCAGAACACAAAGACCGGCCAGGCACAGAGGCTTACCCCTGTAATCCCAGCACTTTGGGAGGCCAAGGAGGGCAGATCACCTGAGGTGAGGAGTTCAAGACCAGCCTGGCCAACAGGGCAAAACCCAGTCTCTACTAAAAATACAAAAATTAGCCAGGTGTGGTGGTGCATGCCTGGAATCCCTTGGTAGGCTGAGGCAGGAGGGTTGCTTGGGAGATGGAGGTTGTAGTGAGCTGAGATTGTGCCCCCGCACTCCAGCCTGGGTGACAGAGTATGACTCCATCAAACAAACAACAACAACAACAACAAAAACAGGAAAGAAGAAAGAAAGAAGGAAGGAAGAAGGAAGGAAGGAAGGAAGG
Organism: Macaca mulatta; assembly: GCF_049350105.2. Lineage (NCBI taxonomy): Eukaryota > Metazoa > Chordata > Mammalia > Primates > Cercopithecidae > Macaca > Macaca mulatta. The sequence continues at coordinate 28,012,567 of NC_133422.1, forward strand.
AAGGAAGGAAGGAAGGAAGGAAGGAAGGAAGGAAGGAAGGAAGGAAAGAAAGAGAAAGAAAGAAAGAAAGAAAGAAAGAAAGAAAGAAAGAAAGAAAGAAAGAAAGAAAGAAAGAAAGAAAGAAAGAAAGAAAGGAGGGAGGGAGGGAGGGAGGGAAGGAAGGAAGGAAGGAAGAGAAAGAAAGAAAAAGAGAAAGAAAGAAAGAAAGAAAGAAAGAAAGAAAGAAAGAAAGAAAGAAAGAAAGAAGGAGAAAGAGCACGAAGACCATGAGAACTTCCTCTACCAAAGGATTCTGGGATAAATAATTTTTGGCCATTTGGTATACTATAGATTAGGGATCAGCAAATTTGTTCAGTGAAGGACCAGATAGTAAATATTTTAGGCTTTGTGGGTTATATAGAGTCTTCTCCTCTTCCTCTTCTCTCTTCCCCTTCTCTCCCTCCTCCTCCTTCCACTTCTTCAACAACCCTTTAAAAATATAATAAATGTTCTTAGCTTGGCAGTTGTACAAAAACAGGCTGTGGGCCATGTTTGACCCATGGACTGGTAGTTTGCCCACTCCTTAATATTCAAAATGTATATTAGCACAGTAAAGACTCTGAAAAGATCTGTAAGATAAAAATCTGTTTAACCAGATTTATCCCAAACTTATTGGACCAGAAAATTCTTTTTCTCCTAACCATTTCATATCTCACATAATTAGTTTTACATGGAAAATACTTTGGAAAATTCTGACCTTTTTTATATAGAGAGAATAATAAAGTTTATCCCTACTATATAAAGAAACACTCCAAACGGCTTAAAGACATAAATAGAAAAAGTACCAGAGACTATCTCTGTAGCCTTGGAGTATGAATATATTCCCAAGCAAGATTCCAAAAGAATTAAGCATGAGGCAAAAATTAGGAATTTGACTACATCAATATTAAGGATTTCTGTTCAACAAATGGCATGACAGAAAAACTTAACAACTGCATAAAAGATTGGGAGAAAATATTTGCAATGTTAAAAACCATAAAAGATTAATATTTCAAGGAAATCTTGTCAATTAATATGAAAAAGATTAGAGCTCTAAAAGAAATACAGGCAAATGATGTCAATAAGCAATGTATAAAAGGGGAAATCAGAATGGCTAATAAATATATGTTTAGCTGTGTTAGCAATTATAGAATGCAAATAAAAAAAAGAATGGAATATTCCTTTATACTATGCATATGTTGGTAAATATTTTTAAAATTAGATAATAGCCCATGTTAGGAAGCATGTAGGAAAATGGCTTTTCTCATGCACTACTTGTGAAAGCATAAGACCAGTACAACCATTCTGGAGAAAAAAATTGGCAAAACAGTGAAATTCAGTACATCTAGGTTCACTCTTGAGTATAAACCCAGAGAAAAGTATCCATAGATCCAAAGATGACAGGTACAAAGAAGTTCATCACAGCATTTTATTTCGTGGTAGGGAAGGGATACTGGGAGGCAAAATAGCTGCTCATCACCAAGGGGATGGATAAATAAAATACAGCTGAAGCTCATATGGAATCTATACAGCAGCCAGAACCGATAAACTGGAGGTACATAAAGCAACATGAATACAGCTCCTGAAACTAGTGTTAAGTAAAAAAAGTAAAATTCTGAGCCAGGCGCAGTGGCTCACACCTGTAATCCCAGCACTTTGGGAGGCCAAGGCAGGTGGATCACCTGAGGTCATAAGTTCGAGACCAGCTTGGCCAACATGGAGAAACCCCGTCTCTAGTAAAAATACAAAATTGGCTGGGTGTGGTGACGCATGCCTGTAACCCCAGCTACTCAGACGCTGAGGCAGGAGAATCGCATGAACACGGGAGGCAGAGGTTGCCGTGAGCCAAGATCGTGCCGTTGCACCCCAGCCTGGGCAACAAGAGTGAAACTCCGTCTCAACAACAACAACAAAAAAAGTAAAATTCTGATCACACTATAGACAGTGAGATCTATAGCATAATCTCAATTATAAAACTTAAAACATATATATATATATGGCAAATACATACTAAACATAATAGTGGGATATCATAAATTAAGGGGGAAAATAATAAAAGAGAGATGAATAATGTCAGTGTGTCATAAACAGAAAGTGCAATCAACTTAACTCTTGGCCACTGATGTTAAACTAAAAGTATTAGTTACATCAATGTGAATGCCTATTACAATTCTACTTTCCCCAAGATTCACCCTGTGTCAAAGAGAGAAATTAAGTTGAGCTTGTGTCCTTTTCCTCTACTCTGCTCTGTCAATCAGGACCCAATAGAAAACAACATGGTTTGAACATATTAATAAGATAATGTTTTATTGTGGTAAAATATACACAATAAAAACTTATCTTAAAATGCAATTAATCTTTAAATTGAAACATAACAATTGTACATATTTATGGGATGCATAGTGATGCAATACACATAATGTATAGTAATCAGATCAGAATCATTAGCATATCATCTCAAACATTTATCATTTCTTTGTGTTGGGAACATTCAATGTCCTCCTTCTAGTTATTTTAAACTATATAATGTATTATTGTTAAGGAATCATCCTACAGTGCTATGGAACATGAGAACTTATTCCTTCTCTCTAGCTGTAATTTTGTATCCTTTAACAAATCTCTATCTCCCCTCCCCCTACCCTACCCAATCTCTAGTATCCCTTGTTCTATTCTTTACTTCTTTGAGATCGACCTTTTTTTTTTAACTTCCACATATGAGTGAGAACATGCAATGTTTAACTTTCTGTTCTTGGCCTTTACTTAACATAACGTCCTCCAGTTCAGTGACATTAAGTACATTTACATTGTTGTGCAACCGTCACCACCATCCATTTCCAGAACTCATTTCATCTTCATAAATTAAAACTTCACATAAATAATAACTCCTCATTCCCCTCTCCTCCCAGTCCCTGGCAAGCACAACTTTTGCTTTCTTCTCTATGAATTTCTCTACTCTAGATAGCTCATATGAGTAGGCCTATAGGATATTTGTTGTTTTATGTCTGGTTTATTTCACTTAGTATAATGTCTTCAGGGTTCATCCATGTTATAGCATGTGTCAGCATTTCCTTCCTTTTTAAGACTGAATAATATTCTACTGTATATATAGGCCACTTTTTTTTACTTACTTTTTTTTTAATACTTTAAGTTCTAGGGTACATGTGCACAACGTGCAGGTTTGTTACATATGTATACATGTGCCATGTTGGTGTGCTGCACCCATTAACTCATCATTTACATTAGGTATATCTCCTAATGCTATCCCTCCCTGCACCCCCCTCCCCACAATAGGACCTGGTGTGTGATGTTCCCCTTCCTGTGTCCAAGTGATCTCATTGTTCAATTCCCACCTATGAGTGAGAACATGCGGTGTTTGGTTTTCTGTTCTTGCGATAGTTTGCTGAGAATGATGGTTGCCAGCTGCATGTCCCTACAAAGGACACGAACTCATCCTTTTTTATGGCTGCATAGTATTCCATGGTGTATATGTGCCACATTTTGTTAATCCAGTCTGTCACTGATGGACATTTGGGTTGATTCCAAGTCTTTGCTATTGTGAGTAGTGTATAGGCCACATTTTGTTTATCCATTCATCCATCAGTGAACACTTGGGTTGCTTCCACCTTTTGACTATTGTGAATAATGCTGCTATGAAAATGGGTGCTCAAATGTCTTTTTGAGTCTCTGCTTTTAAATCTTTTAGAAATATATCCAAAAATGGAGTGAATAGATCGTATGGTAATTCCATGCTTAATTTTTTGAGGAACTGTCATACTGTTATCTCCAGTAGCTATACCATTTTATATCCATACCAGCAATGCACAAGGGTTCCAATTTCTCCACATCTTCACCAATGCATATTATTTTCCAATTTGCTTTTTTTAAATAGTAGACATCCTAATGGATGCAAAGTGGTATTGTGGCTTTCATTTTCATTTACCTATTGATTAGTGATACGAAGAACATTTTCACATGATGATTGGCCAAGAAGAAACACTTTTAAATTATATAATAAGTTAAGATTCACTTTATTTATATCTCTGGATAGTTTCTTCCATGAAGTATTAAACACTGATATGTTGACTTGTAGTCTTTGTTGTGAGATTAAAAAAAGAAAAAGAGGAAAAAACCCTCAAAACCTTTAAGGATGCATAGAATTGCCAGCCAGTTAATCAGCATTCACAGTCATATTTCTGAGCAGGTATTAATGCTTATCTAATGTCAAATTAAGTCAAACTAACTACAGTAATGGTACTAAAATCTTACTGGTTTAATAATAGGTGTTATTATTGTTCACATCACAATCCAATGAGTGTCAGCATGGAGCTCTGCTCCATACAACCATTCAGGGATCCAGGCTCCCTCTGACTAGTGGTTCTGCCATTTTAGGAAAGCCTTGGAGTCCACCATTGGATCCTCTACCAGCAGCCTGCTGTTGAAGAAAAGAGAGTGTGAAACATACCCTCACTCTTAAATGCCTGGTATGGGGATGACACACCCATCTCTTTCTCTCAAATGACCTCATCTAGAGGCAAATAGGCTAGGAAACGCAGATGAGGAAGATGAGAACATGACTTTTAGTGAAAAGTTAAAATATTTGCCATAGCTAATAACATGAGGTTAGAGGAAAAGAACATTTTAGGTATGAGAAGATTTTTTTTTTCTTTTTGAGACGGGGTCTCACTCTGTTGTCCAGGCTGTACTACAGTGGCACAATCTTGGCTCACTGCAACCTCCGCCTCCCAGATTCAAGTAATTCTCCTGCCTCAGCCTCCTGAGTAGGTGGGATTACAGGCACCCACCACCACACCAGGCTAATTTTTTGTATTTTTAGTAGAGATGAGGTTTTGCCATGTTGGCCAGGCTGGTCTTGAACTCCCGACCTCAGGTGATCCACCCGCCTCGGCCTCCCAAAGTACTGGGATTACAGGTGTGAGCCACTGTGGCTGGCCAATTTTTTTTTTAAATACAGATTTCCACTGTCAAGATTGTAACTAATTTACTGGCTAAAATTCTTAAATTTTATACCAAAATTATATGATTTTCCCAAAGAATACATTATCCTAAGTCCTTGGAGTGTAATTTTATTAGTATGGCTTTTGAACTGTTCATGTCCCCTATGTAAACAAAAGCTCTCAGTGAAAAGGCAGTTAATTTTGAGATGTCCTATAATATATGTAAGAGTATCTTGAGTGTGTGGAAATAATATGGATTGATTTTCCCTAGGTGGAGAAGCAGGATAAATCAAATACATCTAATACTTCCTCATTCACTCTACATTTGCATATTTGTATCAATTTCAAATGAAATTGCAATTATAGTCTGCCTATGGTACATTTCTCTAAGATCGGAGTAAATTCCCTATAGCAAAATAATCAAAGCAAAAAAACAAAAAACAAAAGCACACACGAGGAACTCAACAAAATGAGCTGAATTAGAGCTTTTCAGCACACACTCTGAAAAACATAAACACAAAGCAACCACAGGCAGGCTATAAATTGTCCTGAGTTACACAATGGAGTGATAAGACAGAGATGACCTGGAAGATGTGAGCTGGCGGGACTGTCTGAGATTGATTAGTTGGCTGCCTTAATGCTCAGGTAATAGGATGCCTTTCAGCTCCAGTCTGCCTATTTTAGTCCAAATTTGTTTCCCCTGCTGCCTTAAAAATTAGAAGAGACCCTGTCACTTCAGTTCTGCAATTATATGGAAGCTCATTCATCTCACAATACTACAAAATACACAAATGCAGTCCTTTTTTCTTTCTTTTTTTTTTTTTTTTTTTTGCTATGCAACACAAAATGCAGTGCTCTTTTATCTAATATTGCCATCAACACGCAGTCTCACAAAGTACTTCTGAAGAAATTGATTCCAAAACTTAGCAAAATGTCAAGGTTTGGAGAGGAGATGAGAAAAAGAGACAACACTATAATAGATGCTAAAAAGAGAGCCAGGAGCAAGCTACAAAATTGAAGATACAGATGTGAAAGTGAAACTATCTCTATTTCATAGCAAACCCGAGCAGCAAACAATGATTCTAAACCTGCAAAGTGGGGCGCATGTGTGGTGAAAGGAATGACAGGCTGTGTCATTGGGAAAGTGGAGAATTTCAGAGCCTAGTTTTGGGAGTAGCCACAAAACCAACCAAACAGATTGATTTGGAAGAGAGAGGTATGGAACTTGATGCGGAGGTGACAATCATCAGGATAAAGGCCAGCTCAGGAGTAGATGCACAACTTTCAGCATGCCAAATGTCTCCTACATGAAAAGTTGTGTTTTGGACAGCCTTCTCCGAGCCTCCACCTATGTTATCCTAAACCGATTTCTTTTGGAGAGAACTCTAGCCTAATCCAGTCCAGAGCTTTCACATGTAGGTTTGTGAGCTGTCAACATAAGTATTCTGATATCAGAGGGGACTTGTACACAGAAAACACTATAGTTATCAGATAGAAGTCAAATTAGTTGATTAAATAACAAATTTAAAACCTTGTTTACTTTAAGGACTTGACGTTTAACTTAAAAATTTTATTGGGCTATTGCATCTGATTCATTCACATTGAACATTCTAAACATCTGTAACAAGGAGCTCCCTTTTCAAAATTAGTTAATCAAATGCCTTTTAACATTTTAAGCTTCATTAATAAAAATAATCCATTTCATTTTTTAAGTCCTTCAAATGCCTTAATGGGTAGCTTACAACCAGAAGAAGCAATAGCTTCCTCAAATACTTAGAAGCTTTTGTAAAACGAATGAATTAAAATGTTAAGCTCTTTTAAACAGTCTAATACTGGTTATAGGCCAAGTCCATTTTTCTTATGCTGTTTTTGCTTATATGAGAAGCCTACATTCAAATACACATTTTAAATCAAATGCATAAGACTTATATGTCAGTTTCTCCAATATACCAAATTCTCTGTGACATGACATGAGCTTTTACTATCAAGCATTTATTAAATATTATTACACTTGACACACAAGTATCAATACTATGGGTTGGTTATACTTTATCATCTCTATCTTCCATTCTTCCTATCTTATATTTCATATCTTAGGCGAGTTGAAGTTACCACCTTAATGGTGACCACAATAGGATGATTATCTCAGGCAGCCAGAGATTGCTTATTTGTCTGAGATCTGAGGCCAGAATGCAGGGCTGAGGCATGAACAAATCCAAGGGGATTATTTCTGAGTCATTGGAGGACAAAGTTTTTATTTTCTTACCACTTTAACAGCCTCCTTTATGCGAATTTATCATCTGTATATTAGTCACCAACTCTAGCTGTCTTAAGCCAAAGGAAATTATTGGAGAAACATAAGGGCTCAGAGAATTAACAGGAGGCTGGAGTAACAGGCATTAGGCAACTAAAACCAGCTGGAACTAATGGCACCGGAGGACCAGGCAGTAAGAACACAGCTACAGCCACACAGCAGAGTGGACTGGTCAAACACTGCCCCATCCCTGATACAAATGGCCTGTTTCTTCCATCCTTTCAGCGCTTGCTCAGAACTCAAGTTCCTGAGATGGGGAATTCAATTGGTTGAGCCCAGATCATGTGCCCATCCCCCAGGGAAAAGGAACATGGATTCCTTTCCATTTCCTTAGAGGCAGGGATGTGCTCTCTCTGCCATTAAGATGACACATGTGGGAGAAAGCTAATCCCCTTAAATGAAATCAGGATGCTATGGAAAGGAGATTGATGTAGGGCTGCCAAACACAACAGATGACCACCATTTCCTACCCATTATTTTGTGTTTCAAAATCCATAACTAATCCTTTTGATATCACCATTCTCATAACCCCACATTTTTATTGTCTCATAACCCCCCAGCTTACCTTTATTCACCTTTAATCCACATCTTTTGAAAGGATATTAATTTTGGGCTGAATCACCAATGGTTTGGGATTTTTGAAACTTTTTCCAATCAATTTCATAATCTGCAAAATATTTCATGGATGTGAAGTGTGAAGACAGTCTATCACCATCCCCTGTAGAAGAAGTCCAAATGAGACATTACCTTTCCAGGCACTGAGTTGGTTCCTAAGGTTAGGACATTGGGTTTCTAGTACACATCTGGGACAAATAAGGGTTTTGTTTTTTTCTTAAGCTTCTGATTTACAGGTCAACAAAACAGCATGTTCTCCACAAAAATGCTCTTAAGATGCATGGTATTTCTCCAGTGAGACAAACATGCCATTCAACAGTCACCAGATATTTATAAGGTGACAATTCATTCACATCACTGTTGCCCCACTGCTGATCAGGAAGAGCTTCAAAGTCTAGTCTTCATTACTGGCTCTTCCATGCCAGGCAAACCTCCTTGCCAGGAGTCTTCACTGAGGTTAATCTTCACAGTGCCTGCTGTGGCAAACGAAGCCACATCGTGGCACATGGCACCTATCAGTGACTTGGTATTAGGACCAAAGTTAACATTTGGTAAACAAGTTTGCTGCCTTCAATTCCCCTCGAACCACTTTTCCTATTATACAATCATTTGGTCATGGTAATGGAGTCCACACAGAGGAGTGGTGAAACCAGTGGCATTTCTCTAAGCCAGCATCAACCTACAGAATAGGAATAGGACTCTCACTTCTTTTGTGCCACAGGCCTACAAAGGCCGACCCTCCCTCTCCAGGGCCCTGCTTCTGAATAGGTATAGCCTTTCTGTCTCCTGGAGACAAAAACTTACACCAGCTCCTGCTGACGGTCTGGGATGTATTATGTAATGCTTACTCTGTATTACCTGTGGTGAGTCACCATGTCATTTTGCACTTGTCTATACCAGAGAAATCCTTAACAAAAATGCACAAAGTTGCTGATGGAAGAGGAAGCTGTTGATAACTTTCTTTCTGTCATTCAGAGCCACATCACATAACTTGCCCTGTGTTATTTTTTGGAAGTGGTTTTATTCCTTGCTTGTTGGTCTCTGGCTACTTACCTTACTGTAGCATATCTCATTAGGAGATAAAGGACATCAGACTCTATTTGCTATGCCTTATTTGTCTTCCTTAGAATCACAACACAGCATTCCCATATCACATACCATGGGACTGTTAAAAAAATATGAAAAGTATATTCTGCCTCATACAAGCTCAATAAATACTTGTTGATAGACTGCCAAACTCTACCCAAAAACAGAAGAAATGCCAATTACGCAGTGATTCCTCTTTATAACAAATACAAGGGAATTCATTAATTCACTCGCTAAATTTATTGAGTGCCACCATGCCAGGCACTGGGCTAGACACAGGGGAAATAATAATACACAAATCATTCCCCTGCTCTCCTGGAACAACAAATATTAATAAGAACTACACAGATAAGACAAACTGTAGTGATGACCAATGTTAGGAGGAGATGCAGAAGGCCATACAAGACTACAAATGGGAGCTCGTTAGTTAGGCAGGTCAGGAGAGTCTCCCTGAAGAAATGATACTTGAACTGAGATCAGAAAAATGAAGGGAGGATATTTAGCTGAACAGAGGAGAGAAGAGCACCCAAGGCTAAGAAAATAGCCTTGGGGTAGGAGGGAGCTTTGATGGCAACTACAAAGAACTGGACGGTCTTTGTGCCAGCACAGAGAGTGAGGGGAAGTGGGCTGGACAGGAGCCTGAAAACCTAGCCACACATATCACCAAGGAGTTTGTCTTCTCCTAAGAATTATGGATTGAAAGATCTCTTAGATTGAAACAAGAAGGCCAGGACTGGGTTTGAGAATGGGAAGCATGAAAACTGTGGGCACCAGTCATTTTCCCTCACAAGCTTTTTGGAACCTTAGAGTAGACATGGGAATAGCATGGATAAAAGACACCATTGGGGGTGCAAGACCTTCCAGGTGTCCCTTCTGGTTCTCCTGTGTCTTGGGGTGTCAGCCATGGCCAGCGCTGGTCAGAGTGACCAAGTCTTTAAATGTGAAAGTCACTGTACCATGGGGTTTCCAGGATTTCTTCTCCCACCCCACGTGAGGCTAGCAGTTCTGCCACTCAGCAGCCCACATGGCTCAGGCCCGAAGTCCAATATCTGAATGGTGAAATTGTTGCTGGATTATGTTGAGGATTATCTGAGTCTCTCTTGCAGAACCTAGGATTTCTCTGTTACGTCATTTTAGGGGCTTTCCATCAGCAGGCCTGGCTGTTGCTGGCAGGCAGCCTGGCTGACTGCAGAAGCACAAGGATTTAGAAAAAGGGTTAGTAATATAAAAAGATTTTTGTATTGAAAGCACTACTCTGGCTCCAGTGCGTAGGACAGATTAGAGGGGCTCACAATGGGGATGATGAAACCAATTAGGAGGTGATCTTGGCTTAAACCAGTGTGGAGATGAAAGAGACAAAGTGCGCAGAGTCAAGGGACATTTAGAAGTATAAACGTAAACAGAGCTTGGTAGCTGATACAGAAATGAGATTCTAGGTTTATGATTCACACAACTAGATGCAGTCCCCAAGCTCATTAAAAACTCATAATAGTGTTATTCTCAAGAATAGGGGACACAGGAAGAGGACAAGATTTGATCCTTGGTATATGAATCATCAAAAGAAAAATCTTTTCAAGGTGAAATATTCTTCATGCTGATAAATAATCATGGCAGTTGTGTCATCAGTAGAGACAAGTATGTAGAAACTGAATGGGGAAACTGAGTGGGAAGAGGCTGAGTCAGTGAGGAAAGACAAAACTGCCACAGAAGCCACAGGTAGCTATTTTTAATAACTGTTTACTTAATAATTTAATGATATTGAATAAATTGTATTAAAACACAATTTTATAACAACTACAGAGTAATGCACATAAAGAAGCTATGTAGGCTGGTCATGGTGCCTCACACCTGTAATCCCAGCACTTTTGGACGCTGAAGCAGGTGGATCACCTGAGCCCAGGAGCTCGAGACCAGCCTGAGCAAACCCCATCTCTACAAAAATATAAAAATTGGCCAGGTATGGTGGGGCATGCCTGTAGTCCCAGCTACTCAGGAGGCTGAGGTGGGAGGATCAGCTGAGCCTGGGGAAGTCAAAGCTGCAGTGAGCTGTGATTGCACCACTGCACTCCAGCCTGGGCAACAGAGTGAGACTCTGTCTCGGAAAAAAAAAAAAAAAGCTATACAGATAAACATGGAAGAGGTGCTAAACGGAATTCTCATGTATTCATCATTGATCGATTTATTTATTTATTTATTTATTTCAATTTATTTTAATAAAAGATAAAGGCAGGGTCCCACTGTATTGCTCAGGCTGGTCTCAAATTCCTGGGCTCAAGCAATCCTCCCTCCTCAGCCTCCCAAAGTGCTGAGATTATAGTGAGCCACTATACCCAGCCATTGATCAATTTTTAACATTTTTGCTCTGAAGCCAAGTAAGGCAGAGACACTAGGGGACTCTTAACAGATGACAACAGCTGGTGTTCAGAGGTCAGGCTCCACAGAACACCAGCATTGCTCCAGGGGTGGTTAATTCTTATTTTGTGGGAACGCACCAAACCCCCTCCAGTGTCTCTGAGGTCTGGATCGTAATATCCAGGAGGGGAGAGGGGGGTGATATTACTCCCCGCCTCGCTGGGGGTGTCCACCCCCCTGCGAGGCGGGTCGTAATATCCAGGGGGGGAGGGGGGTGATATTACTCCCTGCCTCGCCCTTCTTTTATATGGGGTGTAATATCATCCTGTCCCATTCTGGATATGCGGAACAATTTCACAGGCTGTGTGTACACAGCTTGCGATGTTGAAAGTAATTTCATCTCGCCCCCTTCGGTTATTAGTAATAATATCACAAAAGGACTGTACACTTTTTCCAATATTTGGAGTAATAGCACCCTGTGATTCCCTGAATATTCGGAGACATATCATAGGGTGGGTGTACACCCACTGCTATATTGGGAGTTACATCGTACTGTACCCCCTGGACATTATGAGCAATACCACATTGGTGCACAGCCATTGCGATAGCTGAAGTAATTATCCTCACTAGTTATTAGGAACAATATCACAGGGGTTGTACACCTTCTGCGATATTGGAAGTAATGTCATCATCTCTTCCCTTTGATATTAGGTGTAATATCATGGGGCGGGGGGGGGGGGTTGTACACCCCTTGCACTATTGGAAGTAATATCATTCTCTCCTAGATTTTACGAATGATATCACAAGCGGGGTGTCCATCCCTTGTTATATTGGGAGTAATAGCATCTTCTTTTAAGCTTGATATTGAGAATAATATTACTCGGGGGTGTACATCCCTTCAATATTCGTAGTAACAGTACCTCCTCCCCTCCTGGATATAAGAAACAATATCACAGGCGGAGTGTACACCCCTTGTTGTATTGGGAGTAATAGCATCTTCGTTCAACCTGGATATTGAGAACTATATATCACATGGTGAGTGTCCATCCCTTCAATATTGGTAGTAATACTAATTTCTTCCCTCCTGGATATAAGAAACAATATCACAGGTGTGGTGTACACCCCTTGCAATATTGGGAGTAACATCACCTCTCCCCATGTGGTTATTAGGGACAGAATCACAGGGTGGGTGTACACTTCCTACATTATTGGCAGTAATATCATCCACAAACCCCCTGGATAGCAGGAACCATATCACAGAAGGGGTGTACATCCCCTACGATATTGGGAGTAATATCAGCCTCTTCCCCACTGCACATTAGAAACAATATATAGGGGGGGCTTTACACCCCTGCGATATCGGAAGTAATATTATTCTCTTTTCCCTGTACATTAGGAACTATATCACAGGAAGGCTGTACACCTCCTGCAATATTGGGATTAATGTTATCCTCTTCCCTACTGAATATCAGGAACCATATCACAGAAGGGTGTACACCCCCTGCGATAAGGCCAGTAATATCATCGGCTCCTTCCCTGGATATTAGGAACAGTTTCATAAGGGGTGTACACCCCCTGCGCTATTGGGAGTAATATTATTCTCTCTTCCCCTGGATATTAGAAATAATATCACAGGCGGAGTGTACACCCCACCCCCGGCAATATTGGGGGTAATCCTCTTTTAACCTAGATATTAGGAACAATATCACAGGGGGTGTATACACTTCCTTCAATACTGGGAGTAATATCATCCTCTCTCCCCGTAAATAGTAGGAAAAATATCAAAGAAGGTGTGTACGTCACTTGTGATATTGAAAGTAATGTAATCCTCCCCTCACCTGGATATTAGAAATAATATCATGGGGGGCTGGGGGGTGTCTATCACCTATGATATTGAGACCCCCTTTCTACCCCCATAGATATTGAGAACAATATCACAAGGGCAGTGTACACCGTCTGCGATAATGGGAGTAATGTCATCCTCACTCCCCCTAGATATTAGGAACAGTACCACAGGCAGATTATACACCCGCTGCAACATTGGGAGTAATATCATCCTTTCCCCCCTGGATATTAGGAACAATATCTCTTGGGAGGTGTACAGCCCATTCCATTTTAGGAGTAATACCAATTTCTTCATTGCTGGAAATAAGAAATAATATAACAGGGGTGGTGTACACACCCTGTGATATTCTGTGATATTGCCAGTAATATGGACCCCCCCCCCACCGATATTAGGAACAATATCAAAAAGGGGTGTATACAGCGATATTGGGATTAATATCATGCTCTCTGCCCTGGATATTAGGAAGAATATCAAAGAAAGGGTGTCCACCCCTTGCAATGTTGACAGTAATATTATCCTCTCCCTCCCTGGAGTTTAAGAACAATACCACAGAGTTGCTGTACACGCACTGCAATACTAGGAGTAATGTCATCCTCTTCCCCCTGGATATTAAAAACAATATCACAGAGGTGGTGTACACCCCCCACGATATGGCCAGTAATACCATCGTCGCCCCTAGATATTAGAAGCAATATCCCAGGGTGGATGTACACCTCCTGCGCTATTGGGAGTAATATCATTCCCTCTTCTTCTGGATATTAGGAATAATACCACAGGTGGGGTGTACAACTCCTGCGATATTGGCAGTAATATCATCCTCTCCCAACCTGGATATTCAAAACAAAATAACAGGGGATTTGTACACCCCCTGCGATATTGGTAGTAATATCATTCTCTCCCCCACTTGATATTACAAAACAATATCCCAAGAGGGGTGTACACCCTCTGAGATACTGAGAGTATTATCATCCTCTCCCCAACTAAATATGAGGAACAATGTTGGAGGCAGTGTACATCTCCTGCAATATTGGGAGTAATATCCTCTCCCTCCCTGGATATTAGAAACAATATCAAAGGGGTCGTGTACATCCCCTGTGATATTGGGAGTAATATCATTCTAATCCCCCCGGGATATCAGGAACGATATTATGGAGGGGGTGTACACCCTCTGCCATATTGTGAGTCATATCATTTGTGTTCCCCTGGATATTAGGAACAATATCACAGGCGGTGTGTCCCCTGTGATATTGAAATTAATATCCTCCTCTCCCCTACTGACTATCAAAAACAATCTCACAGCGGTGTTTTCCACCCCTGTGATATGGACAGTAATATCCTTGTCTTCCCCCCTAAATATTAAGAACAGTATCACAAGAGGGGTGTATAACCCCCTGCGATATTGGGAGTAATATCATCCTCTCTACCTTTGGATATTAGGAACAATATCCCAGGGGAGAGTACAACGTCTTCGATATCTGGAATAGTAACATCCCTTCCCTTCTGGACATTAAGAACAATATCACTGGGTGGGTGTACAGCCCCTGCAATATTGGGAGTAATATCATCTGCTCCCCCTCTCGATATTAGGAACAATATCCCAAGGTGGGTGTACATCCCCTGCAATATTGGGCGTAATATCACGGTCTGCCAATGTGGATATTGGGAACAATGTCACGGCGGGGTGTACACCTTCTTCCGTGTTGGGAGTAGTATCATCCTCTCCCCCCGGATTGTAGGAAAAATATTGAAAGGGTTTTACCACTTGTGCGACATTGGGAGTAATATCGTCCTCTCCCCACCTAGCTATTAGGATCTATATCACAGGAGGCTGTACACTTCTTGCGATATTGGGAGTAATATCATCCTCTCCCATCATGGATATTAAGAACAATATCACAGGGGAGGTGTATGCTCTCCCCTTCTGGATATTAGGAATAATATCACAGGAGGTGTGTACAACCCCTGCGATATTAGGAGTAATGCCACCTTTTCCCCTCTGAATATAAGAAACAATATCACAGGAAGATGTACACCCCTGAGATATTGGGAGTAATACCATTCTCTCCCACTCTGAATCTTCAGAACAATATAATGGGGGTGGGGGGGCGTGTATACCCCTGCGATATTGGAAGTAATATCTTCCTCTCCACCCCTGGCTATTAGGAACAATGTCACAGAAGTGGTGTACCCCCCCCCCCCGGTGTATTGGGAGTAATATCATCCTCTTCATCCCCGAATATTAGGAACAATATCACTAAGGAATGTACACCTCCTGTGATACTGAGGCTTATATCATCCTCTCGCCCCCTGGATATTAGGAACAATATCACAGGGGTGACGTACACCTCCTGCGAATTTGGGAGAAATATCATCCTCTCCACCTTTGGATATTAAAGAGACAATATCACAGGAGGGGTCTATGTCCCCTGCAATATTGGAAGTAATATCATCCTCTCCCCTCGTGGATATTAGGAACAATATCACAGAAGGGATGTACACCCACTGCGATACTTTGAGTAATGTCATCCTCTACCTGCTGGCTATTAGGAGCAACTCAAGTGGTGTACGACGTCTGCGATATTGGGAGTATATCATCGTCTGCCCCCTGATATCAGGAACAATAGTATTTATTAATGTTAATAATTAAAACTAATGTCAATTGTTAATATAAATAAAATGATACTAATTAATATTAATCATTAATATCAGTAATTAAAGTGATCACAATAAAATTAATGTTAATTATTGATATTAATAATGATTAATATTAATAATGTCAATAATAGCAATACTAAATAAAATATTAGCAATTAATGTTGATTAATAACAAATATTAATGTTTTAATTAATAATTAACACCATTATGTTAGAAGTCTGGATTAGTTACTACTAATAATTAATATTCATATTTAATGATTAATAATATTATCAGTATTATCACTTCTAATATCGCACAGGGTCTACACCCAACTGTGATATTGTTCCTAATAATCAGGGAGGGAGAGCACGATATTAGTTTCAATATCACAGTAGGTGTACACCCACCCTGTGATATTGATTCTAATATCCATGGGTCAGAGCATGACATTACTCCCAATAGAGCAGGGGGTATACAGCCACCCGGTGATATTGCTCCTAATATTCCCAAAAGAAGAGAATGATATTACTCCCAGTATCGCAGGGAGTGTACACCTCTTCTGTGATATTGTTCCTAGTACCCAGAGGGGGAGAGGATGATAATACTTCAAGTATCGCAAGATGTGTACACCCACCCTGTGATATTGTTCCTAATATCCAGGAAGGGAGAGGATGATATTACTCCCCACATAGCAGGAGGTGTACACCCACCCTGGGATATTGTTCCTAATGTCCATGGAGGAGAGAGGCTGACATTACTCGCCATATCACAGGGGGCATACATCCACCCTGTGATACTGTTCTTAATATTCAAAAGCCAAGAGGTTGATATTATTCCCAGTATCGCAGAAAGTGTACACCCCCGTGTGATATTGTTCCTAATATCCAGAAGGGGAGAAGATGATATTACTCCCCATTTCGCAGGAGATGTACAGCCACTCTGTGATTTTTTTTTTAATATACGAGGGGGGGAGGATAATATTCCCAATATCGCAGGGGGTGTACATCTCCCTGTGATATTGTCCTTAATATATGATGTGATGTTTTATATATAGGTAAATATATAAAAATATATTTAGATATATATGAAATATATAAAATATATAATGTGATATTTATTATATATAGTAATATTTTCTAATATGTGGGGGGGGGGGTGAGAGGATCACATTCCTCCCAATATCGCAGAAAGTGTACACCCCCCCGTGATATTGTTCCCATGATCCAGAAGGCAAGAGGATATTACTTTCAATATCGCAGGCGGTTTACATGCCCCCAGTGATACTGTTCCTAATTTCAACGTGGGAGAGGATGTTATTACTCCCAGTATCGCAGAGGTTATAAACACTCCTTTGATATTGTAACTAATATCCACGGGTGGGGCGGACAGGATGATATTACTCCCTATATCACGGAGGGTATACACCCGTCTTGGATACTGTTTGTAATTTCTAGACCGGGAGATGATATTACAATATCGTAAACACACGGTGTGTCCACTGTGGATCGTAATAGGCAGGGAGAGAGAGAGGGGTGATGTTGCTCCCCGTATCGTGAGGGGTGCCCACCCCGCCTGTCATATTGTTTCTTATATCCAGAGGGGAGAGGGTGATATTACTACCAATATTGAAGAAGTGTACATCTCCCCTGCGATACTGTTGTTAACCTTCAAAGGAGGAGAGGAGGACATAACTCCAGATATCGAAGAAAATGTAAACCCTAATATAATATAATACTTGCTAGAAATAGTTGGAATTGATGCCCCCTGTGTTTTGAGTCCCGTTTGGAGTAAATTCGGTGTCATCGACTTTCAGCAGTGGAACAGACCTTACTAACTAAGTGCATAACTAACTGAATGTTTAACTTAGTAGTTACTGAATGTTTAACTTAGTAGTATACTTTTGTTTAACTGAATATTTAACTTAGTAGTATACTTACTTAGTATTATACTTAGTAGTATATTACTTAGTAGTATATTTTTGTAACAGTATACTTTTGTAAAAGTAGTATACTTTCATTTACTTTTACACTAAGTTAAACTGAATGTTTAACTTTTGTAATAGGTAGCTGAGTCTCAGCTAATCACAGCAGCTAAGCTACCATCAATTGCAGATAGCCAATTGATCAGATCATGTTCAAATGAGGCAAACACTGAGCTGTAACTGATCAAGCTGCTTCCATACCTCACTTCTGTTTTCTGTTCATAAATGCTGCCTGCCCACATTGTGCAGCAGAGCTCTGAACCTCTTCTGATTTTGAGGGCTGCCTGACTTGCAAATCATTCTTTGCTTAATTAAACACTATTACGTTTAATTTGTCTAAAGTTTTTCTTTTAACACTGAGAACTCTAGGATCATTTTAGCAGAAAAAAATATATAGTATTTTATTTCTTAATGCAAGCATTAAAGGCTGACATTAAGCTAAATGTAAGCGATATCTGGCATGATACTGAAAACTATGGATCATTGGAGGTTGGGAGGAGCACCAAGAGATAGGTGACAGATTTAGCAAACAAAAGGATCTTGGCAAACTAGAATAATTGATTAAATCTATTGAGTTGAGGTTTAATAAAGATAAATATAAGAAATTTTCTTTACATGGAGAAACAAATTCCACAAGCAGAGGTTGGAAGATATATGGTCTGGCAACCACACAGGAAAAAAGTTTCAGGATTTTAGATCATTTGAAAGTCAATATGATATGGCTACATAAGAATAATTAGTCTTGAATTCCATTTATAAAATATGATAGTGTCCAGCAAAAGGTAAGTGTTCAGCTCCAGTGAAACCACAACACAATTTGATCATTGTACCAATTTCTGAGGAACACCTTAGAAGGACCTGTTTTAGTTAGCGTATCAGTTCATTCTCGCACTGCTATAGAGAACTACCTGAAACGGGGTAATTTATGAAGAAAAGAGGTTTCATTGGCTCACAGTTCCACAGGCTGTACAGGAAGCATGGCTAAGAGGCCTCAGAAAACTTACAATCCTGGTGGAGGTGAAGGGGAAGCAAGCATGTCTTAGCATGGTGGAGCAGGAGACAGAGTGAAGGGGGAAGTGCTACACACTTTTAAATAACCAGATCTTGTGAGAACTCACTCACTATCATGAGAACAGCTAGGGAGAAATTCGCCCCATGATCCAATCACCTCCCACCAGGTCCCTCCGCCAACACTGGGAATTACAATTCAACATGAGATTTGGGTGAAGAGAAAGAGACAAACCATGTCATTCTGCCCCTGGGCCCTCCTAAATCTCATGTCCTCACATTTCAAAACGCAATAATGCCTTCCAAACAGTCCCCCAAAGTCTTAACTCATTCCAGCATTAAAAGTACAAATCCAAAGTCTTTGGATTTTACCAGCCTATAAAATCAAAAACAAGTTAGTTAAATCCAAGATACAATGGGGGTAAATGCTCCCATTCCGAATGGGAGAAATTGGCCAAAACAAAGTGGCTACAGGTACCTTGTAAGTCCAAAACTCAGCAGGGCAGCCATTAAATCTTAAAGCTCCAAAATAATCTCCTTAGGTTCCGTGTCTCACATCCAGGGCATGCTGATACCATGGGGTAAGTGCCAAGGAGTTGGGCAGCTCCACCTGCCCCTGTGACTCTGCAGGGTACAACCCCCGCAGATGCTTTCACGGACCAGCTTTGAGTACCTTCAGTCTTTCCAGACACATAGTGCAAGCTGTTGAGGAATCTACCATTCTGGAGAACAGTGGCCCTCTTCTCACAGCTCCACTAGGCGGTGCCCCAGTAAGGATTCTGTGTGGGGGCTCTAACCCCACATTTTCCCTCCACACTGCCCTAATAAAGATTCTCCACGGGGGCTCCACCCCTGCAGCAGACCTGCCTGGACATCCAGGCATTTCCATACATCATCTGAAATCTAGGTGAAGGCTCTCAAACCACGGCTCTTGCCTTCAGCACACCTGCAGGCCAAACACCACATGGAAGCCACCAAGGATTGGAGGCTTGGGGCTTGCACCATCTGAAGCCATGGCCTGAGCCCTACATTGGTCCCTTGTAACCACAGCTGGAGCTGAAGTGGTGGGACTCAGGGTGCCATGTTCCAAGGCTGCGCAGAGTTGTAGGGCCCTGTGCCTGGTCCATGAAACCATTTTTCTTCCATGGACCTCCAGGCCTGTGATGGTAGGGGCTGCCACTAGAGTCTCTGAAATGCCTTGGAGGTATTTTCCCCATTGTGTTGGCTATTAACATTTGGGTCTTCTTCTGCAAGTTTCTGTAGCCTTGAATTCCTCCCAAGAAAATGGGTTGTTCTTTTCTACCACATGGTTGGGCTGCAAATTTTCTAAACTTTTATGCTCTGCTTCCCTTTTAAATATAAGTTCTAATTTCAGGTCACTTTTTTGTTTATGTAAATAAGAATAGGCTTTTAGAAGCAGCCATGCCACAGCTTGAATGCTTTGCTGCTTAGAAATGTATTCTGCCAGATACCCTAAATAATCTCTCTCAAGTTCAAAGTTCCACAGATCCCTAGGGCAGAGCTGCTAGTCCCTTTTCTAAAGTATAGCAAGAGTGACCTTTACTCCAGTTCCCAACGAATTCCTCATCTCCATCTGAGACAACCTCAGCTTGGACTTCACTGTCCATACCACAATCAGCATGTTGGTCCCAACCATTCAACAAGTCTCTAGGAAGTTCCAGACTTTGCTGTATCTTCCTGTCTTCTTCTGAGTCCTCCAAACTGTTCCAACCTCTGCCTATTATCCAGTTCCAAAGTCGTTTCCACATTTTCAGGTATGTTTATAGCAATACTCCACTTCTGGTACCAATTTTCTAAATGAGTCCTTTCTCCACTGCTATGAAGAACTACCGGAGACTGGATAATTTACAAAGAAAAGAGGTTTAACTGATTCACAGTTCCACAGGCTATACAGGAAGCATGGCTGGGAGGCCTCAGAAAACTTACTTCCTGGTGGAAGGAGAAGGGGAAGCCAGTACATCTTACCACATGGAGCAGGAGTGAGATGGCAAAGGGGGAAGTGCTACACACTTTTAAACAACCAGATCTCGTGAGGACTCATTCGCTATCACACAAATAGCGAGCAGGAAATCTGCCCCATGATTCAATCACCTCCCACCAGGTCCCTACCCCAACACTGGGAATTTGAATTCCACATGAGATTTGGGAGGGGACACAGAGCCAAACCATATCAGTTAGGGTAAGTCTAGGCTGCTGATACAAGGAGAGTCATTGACACAATGGCTTAAGGAACACGGAAGTTGCTTTCTCTTTTGTGTAACAGTCCCAGGTGATGTCCTAGGCTGACAGGCAGCTCTGTTTCATGAAGTCCTTCAGGGAACCAGGTTCTTTCCATGACCATTGCCTCATCATTCAACAGAGCATTGTCATGTACCATAGGGGTGAAACAGGGGCACCACTGAGACCAGGTTACTACTGACAGAATGAAGGAAGGGCATGTAGAATACATATCTACTGCTTTAGATGCTGGCCAGGAATTGGTAGTCATAATTTCTGCTCACATTCCACTGTAACCCACAATGTACTCATATCTAACTGCATGGGAGGCTGGGAAAGGTATTTCAGCTATCTTTGCTAAAGATGAGTCTACCCAACTATAATAACAACAAAAAAAAGGAAGAACGGATGATTTGGGTGGCTAGAGCACAGTCTTTGGCATAACCTCTTGGAGAAACAGCAATCAGAATGATGTAAGAAAGTTGCATATCACGTAAGGAAGAAATCACATCAGAAGAAAATAAGTATTGTGCTTGCCATGGAAGTGATTAGACTAGTTCTGTGTGGCTCTAGGGGATTGAATTAAGACAAATACGTAAAGGGCTTTCTACAATATTAATAGCAGAATATACAAGGACCTCCTTCTAGAGTGGAAATTCCCCTTGCTAGAGGATTTTTAGCAGAAGCTGGAAGACCTTTGTACTTCCTTTAGGGATTTTAACATTTCTTCAAGCATTCTGAATGGCCAAGTTAGATCACTAATGCAGTCTTTCAGCACAGAGATTCTGTGATTCTGTCTACACTTGTGATTATAGGTCATAGGGTAAGAAAAGGAAATCCCAAAATGTCTTAGGTGCCTGCTGTGTACACATCCTCACAACAATCTTGTGAGCTAGGCACTATTCAAATATTGCTGATGCTCTGAAGGGTCCATGGTCATCGTCTAAGACTTCAGAGCTATTAAGTGGCATTGCTGGTATAATCACCATCAGTCTGATTGCTAAATCCATGATGTTTCTACCGTGTTGTTGCCTCCCAGAAAGAAGGTCAAGAATAAATTAAACATTCCCTCCTGTTTTATCATTTCTCGTCATGCTCCCCATGTCCTTTATCTTATCAGGGCTGACTGCCTGGGTGGGACTGGCTGTTCTGCAGAATTTAGCACAACAAGAAGATAGGATCACTTTAGCATCCAGTCCCTTTTCTAGTTCTTTCTACTGGAGCAAATGACTGATTTGTCACCCACGCTTTTCTTGGTCCAGAGGCAGAGTTGCCTATTCATTTGGAAGCTTCTGCCTCTCTCATTCCTTCCCTAAGAAGAATGCAGGGATTCTCCTGTAACCCCAGCCCACATAATAAAGCAGGAATCATTTTCTGCTGTTACCTGACAGTCTGCTGCCTACACCTCTTCCATCCTAGTTCCGAGCGTTGTGGGGGGAAAAAAGGTTTAATTTGAAATTAATTCTTAAGCCCTTTTGCATTGAAATGTGGATGTCAAAAGTGAATTAATCATCACCAAAGCTTCCATCATAGAAAATTTGCCCAGATTCCCTCCATAGAGAGGATGACTCACATGAGCACCTGTTTTGTCTCCTTAGTAACTGGTCTCTTAGATTTCCCTCTTGTATTTGCATGTAGGCGAGCATAGCAAATTGACGGGGGGAAGGGAAGAGGTTCACAGCATACAGAATGTGCTCTGGGCAGAATGTCACCTGTAACGTTGTTTTCCAACCATCTTGTGCTTTATGTACTCACTTTGTGTCTCTGTTATAACCCCAGCATTGATTCAGTCGCAAACTCAGAGTGCAGAGACAAGTCTGGAAAATTACTAATGGCCTCAGGGAAGGTTTGGTGACACACAATAGAAATGAATACTGGTGATATTCTGTATTCATCTGTATATTAAAAATGTGTCTTTCTTGGCTTAAACCTTTGCTGCAATAGGAGGCAGGCACACAACTGTATCAAGAGAGGTGAAAAGGGTAGAAGAAGAGAGGTTCAATTAAACCACTTATCTGGCTTTAGCACAGGAAGTAGTAATATTTCAAAAGTTGGTTTTATGTGGTTCTATGTGGTTTTATCTCTGTTTTTCACAAGAGAGATAAAATGCCCTCTGTTATTGGCATTGTGGTAAAATTTTTAAAAGATATTTGGATCAAGAGCTGGAGACCCATGTCTCAGTATGTTCTCAGCCATAAATGAGCCAATACCTGTGAATAAATCACTTAGATTCTCTGTGTTTCCTCCTGGAAACTGAGGGATCCAACTACATGACAATATTATCCCTTCCAATTATGAAATTGGAACTCTGTTTTCTGAGTAGCTTAAGGTAACTTAATGCTTAAACTTAATGGGTCAGAGATCATCCAAAATGAAAAGTTACTAGTCTTCTCTTTATTTTACAAATGATGTCCAGAGAGATGAAGTTACTTGCCCAAGATCACATAAAATTCAAGTATTTTCACATGCTTATTTATTTGGTTTCTGTTTTTATTATAATGCCATGCACTATTGTTGCAAATAGCTCTACCAGACTTATTATGAAAAATAGTGGTTCCTAATCTGCTCTTATGTCCCAAAGGCAGCTACTTTAAAGCAGGTTTTAGCTGATGCTTTTGGTTATTTACCTCAGTATCTCTAAACATTATATTGTTTCAACTTTAGGGATTACCTCAACCACAAAACATATAGTTTTTATCCCCCCTCTTCTCCCTGTGTAGCTGTATCATAATTTTGTTTAGTTCAGTTACTGATATTTGTTTGATGACATAAATATTATTCACAGTTGAGCTATGCAGAATATTATGATTAATTTCCCTTTCTGTTTTCTTTTCCCTGGAGTTAATAATGATCACGTTTTTATTTTGCTTAATTTTCTACGAATAATTACAAATTCAACCCAAACTCCCTATAGTTGTGTCTTATAAAGGCTTACCTCATTTTATTGCTTTTCATTTTTGTTGTGCTTCACAGATATTGTGCTTTCTGCAAATTGAAAGTTTGTGGCAACCTGCATTGAACAAGTCTATTGGCGCCATTTTTCCAACAGCATGTGCTCATTTTGTGTCTCTGTGGCACGTTTTGGTAATTCTCACAATATTTCAAAGTTTTTCATTATTATTGTATCTGTTATGGTGATCTGTGATCAGTGATCTTAGGTGTTACTACTGTAATTGTTTTGGAGACCCACAAACCATGCCCACAAATAGCAGTGAGTTTAATCAATAAATATTGCATGTGTACTGACTGCTCCACTCACTGGCCATTCCCCTGTCTCTCTCCCTCTCCTCTGTGGGCCTTCCTACCCTTTCTTTTTTTTTTTTTTTTTTTTTTAGATAGAGTCTTGCTCTGTCGTCCAGGTTAGAGTGCAGTGGTGTGATCTCGGCATACTGCAACCTCCATCTCCCAGATTCAAGAGATTCTCCTGCCTCAGCCTCCTGAGTAGCTGGAATTTCAGGCACCCACCGCCACACTCGGCTAATTTTTTGGTATTTTTAGTAGAGATGGGGTTTCACCATGTTGGTCAGGCTGGTTTTGAACTCCCAACCTCAAGTGGTCTGCCCACCTTGGCCTCCCAAAGTGTTAGGATTACAGGCATGAGCCACGGAGCCCCGCCGGGCCTCCATATCTTAAGAGACAAGACAATATTGAAATTAGGCCGGTTAATAATCCTACAATGACCTCTAAGTGTTCAAGTGAAAGGAAGAGTTGCATCCCTTTTACTTTAAGTCAAGAGCTAGAAATGATTAAGCTTAGTGAGGAAGTCATGTTGAAAGCTGACATAGGCCAAAAGCTAGGCCTCTTGCACCAGTCAGCCAAGTTAAGAATGCAAAGGAAAAATTTTTGAAGGAAATTAAAAGTGCCACTCCAGTGACCACACAAATAATAAGAAAGCAAATCAGCCTTATTGCTGATATAAAGAAAGTTTGAGGGATTTGGATAGAAGATCAAACCAGCCACAACATTCCCTTAAGCCAAAGTCTAATCCAGCGTAAAATCTAACTCTTTTCAATTCTGTGAAGGCTGAGACAGGTGAGAAAGCTGCTGAAGAAAAGTTTGAAGCTTGAAGAGGTTGATTCATGAGGTTTAAGGAAAGAAGCTATTTCTATAACATGAATGTGAAAGGGGAAGCAACAGGTGCTGACTGAGAAGCTGCTGCAAGTTTTTCAAAAGATTTAGCTAAGATAATTAATCAAGGTGACTACACTAAAAAACAGATTTTCAATGTAGTTGAAATAGTGTTCTGGAAGGAGATGCAATCTAGGATTTTCATAGCTAGAGAGGAGAAGTCAATGCCTAGCTTCAAAGCTTGAAAAGACAGGCTAACTCTCTTATTGGGGGCTAATGCAGCTGGTGATTTTAAGTTGAAGTCAAAGCTCATTTACTATTCTGAAAATCCTAGGGCCCTTAAGAATTAAGCTAAATTGGCCAGACACGGTGGCTCATACCTGTAATCCCAGCACTTTGGGAGGCTGAGGCGGGCAGATCATGAAGTCACCTGGCTAACACGGTGAAACACCATCTCTACTAAAAATACAAAAAATTGGCCAGACGTGGTGGCGGGTGCCTGTAGTCCCAGCTACTCAGGAGGCTGAGGCAGGAGAATGGTGTGAACCCAGGAGGCGGAGTTTGCAATGAGCCAAGATAGCGCCACTGTACTCCAGTCTGGGTGACAGAGCCAGACTCTGTCTCAAAAAAAAAAAGAAAAGAATTATACTAAATTGACTCTGCCCATGCTCTATAAATAGAACAAGAAAGCCTGAATGACAGCACATCTGCTTACACGCTGAGAGAGGCGAGGAAGCTCACTGTTTCAAGCCCAGTATTGAGACCTACTCTTCAGAAAAAAAGATTCCTTTGACAATGCACCTGATTACCAAAGAGCTCTGATGGAGATGTACAAAAAGGTTAATTTTTTTTCATGCCTGTTAACACAATATTTATTCTACAGTCCATGGATCAAGGAGTAATTTTGACATTCAAGTCTTGTTATTGAAGGAATACATTTCATAAGACTGCGGCTGCCATAAACAGTGATTCCTCTGATGGGTCTGAGCAAAGTAAACTGAAAACCTTCTGGAAAGGATTCACCATTCTAGATGCCATTAAGAACACTTTTGATTCATAAGAGGAGGTCAAAATATCAACATTAACAGAAGTCCAGAAGAAGTTGATTCCAGCTCTTATGGATGACTCTGAGTAGTTCAAGACTTCAGTGGAGGAAGTGACTGTAGATGTGATAGAAATAACAAGAGAATTAGAATTAGAAGTGGAGCCTGAAGATTTGACTGAATTGCTGCAATCTCAGGATAAAACTTGAACAGACGAGGAGTTGCTTTTTATGGATGAACAAAGAAAGTGGTTTTCTGGCTGGGCACAGTGTCTCACCCCTGTAATCCCAGCACTTTGGGAGGCCGAGGTGAGTGGATCATGAAGTCAGGAGATCGAGACCATCCTGGCTAACACAGTGAAACACCGTCTCTACTAAAAATACAAAAAATTAGCTGGGCATGGTGGCAGGCACCTGTAGTCCCAGCTACTCTGGAGGCTGAGACAGGAGAACGACATGAACCCAGGAGGTGGAGCTTGCAGTGAGCCGAGATTGTACCACTGCACTCCAGCCTGGGTGACAGAGAGAGACTCCATCTCAAATAAAAAGAAAGTGGATTCTTGAGATGGCATCTACTTCTGGTGGAGATACTGTGAACATTGTTGAAATTATAACAAAGAATTTAGAATATTACATAAATTTAGCTGATGAAGCAGTGGCAAGGTTTGAGAAGATTTGACTCCAATTTTGAAAAAAGTTCTACTGTGGGTAAAATGCTTTCAAACAGCATTGTATGCTAGAGAGATAACTTTCATGAAAGGAAGAGTCAATTGATGCAGCAAACATAATTACTGTTGTACTTTAAGAAATTGCCATAGTCACCCCAACCTTCAGCAACCACCACCTTGATCTGCCAGTATCCATCAACACCAAGGCAAGGCCCTCCATCAGCAAAATTGTGACTCACTGAAGGCTCAGATTGTTGTTAGCATTTTTTTAGGAATAAAATATTTTTAATTAGACATAATGCTATTGCACACTTAAAAGGCTATAATATGGTGTAAGCATATGTACTGGGAAACCAAAAAACTTATGTGACTCATGTTATTGCAATATTTGCTTTATTGCGGTGGTCTGGAACCAAACCCACAATATCTTCGAGGTACACCTGTGTGTTTAAACATATATAGGTGTGGTACAAGCTTTATCTTCTTGAAGGTGTATCTCCCAGGACCTTCTGATCTGTTACAGGCTGGACCAGTGTTCTCAAAGTCTGTTCGACAGTGGTCAACATGAACTCTCTGTTGATTATTCTCCTGGGAGTACCTTTCACCTTCCTCTTATGTTGAGTGTTCAGTTTGTTGGATCCTACACCTTCTTCTTTCTTGGTTTAACCCTTACTTTTGGCAAAACACTTCCTCCAGTAAGTTCTTAAGAAAACATACATGGGGGATAAATTTTTTGAGGTCTTGCAGGTCTGAAATGTTTTTATTCTATCCTCACAGAAGGTTGATAGTTTTTCTGGGTATGGAATTCTAGACCGAAAATTATTTTTTGCCCACAGAATTGTGAAAGCACTTGTGCTTGTTAATATGATCCAGTGGTGCTGTTGAGATGGCTACTACTCTTTAATTATTGGTGAAGAAATGCTCTCTGACTTGATGCAGAGGTTCACAGTGTCTCTTAGAGATCACGAGAATATTTTGCATGTGTCACCTTGACTCATTTGCAACTTTTCCTGTAACTGCCATTGACTGCTTATTTGTCATAGGGCTCTTGGTTTCTCTTTTTCTTCAGATTCATTTACAATAAAATCATGACTGCCACATAGACTTAGTACTTTCACAGTGATATGAATTTGAAAGAAATAACAAGCATGCCCTTAGGCATTTGCTTGATAAATAATATTTTCTTGATAAATAGTATTTGGACTCTCACAAAAATATGACAGAATTTTTTTCCCTAATTCCCACTGATTTCCTTCATAAGAACTTTAATAAAAAGTAGCAAATAGTCAATGATAACAATTTTCCAATAAGAGTTTTCACTGAGGAGATATTAATAGCACTAAAATACTATCTGTTGGTTAGAGCCTTTTACATTGTTTTAATATATGTAAATACCACATACCCACAAATGATGCTGGTTGAGAGAATTGAAGAAAAAGGCAAATATATATTTTCCTTTTTCCCAAAATCCCTTGAAATTACAAAAAAAAAAAAACTTTTAAGGGGACAAAAGAGGAATAAATTATAATGTCACTGGAGGATAGGAGAAGGCTACCAACAGTGGCCCAGAGTCTAAAGGAATTCTTGGAGGTGAGAAATCAGGTGAAAACTGCAACTACAATACAACCTGAAAACCCTTAAGAGATCATTATACTTAACTTTATGCTAATAAACTTGAAATTAATAAAATTCACATAAGAAGAAATAGAAAGTGAGTGAATCCTCAGTAAGAAATTGAATAAGTAATCCAATAACTTCCCCATCTACTACCCCCTTTTATTTCTGGCTTCTTTGCTTAACATTATGTTTGTAAGATTTATCTATATTACCTGTAGCAGTAAGTTGTTATTTTTATTGCTGCATAGTATCCACTTTATAAATAAAAGTTCTTTGTCTGTTGTGCTACTGAGGATGTTGGGCTGTTCCTAGTGTGGGATTATTGTAAATATTCCTAAAATGAACATTTTTGTACCAATATCCAACATTTTAAAAGACATATGTATGCATTCCTGCATACACCCAGTAGTAAAACCGCTAATTCCAGTAGTGAAATTCGAGTATACACATATGTTCAATTTTAGTAGATACTGCTTAACAATTTTCTAAAGGACTATACACAAATTTATATTTTTACCAGCAGTGTGTGTGATTCCAGTTTCTCCACATCCTTATCAACACTTGGTATTGTCCATTTTTAAAATCTTAGGCATTCTGGTGAGTATGTAATGTGATCTTTTTTTATTTTTTTAAATGTTTTTATTTTTTTGAGATGGAGTCTCAGTCTGTTGCCAGGGTGGAGTGCGGTCGTGCGATCTTGGATCACTGCAACCTCTACCTCCTGGATTCAAGTGATTCTCCTGCCTCAGCCTCCTGAGTAGCACGCCACCACGCCCAGCTAATTTTTGTTTTTTTTTTTTTTTTTGAGATGAAGTCTCACTCTTGTCCCCCAGGCTGGAGTATGATGGCACGATCTAGGCTCACTGCAACCTCCACCTCCCAGGTTCAAGTGATTCTGCTGCCTCAGCCTCCCAAGTAGCTGGAATTACAGGCACCTGCCACCATGCCTGGCTAATTTTTGTATTTTTAGTAGGGACAGGGTTTCACCATGTTGGCCAGGCTAGTCTTGAACTCCTGACCTCAGGTGATCCACCCACCTTGGCTTCCCAAAGTTCTGGGATTACAGGCGTGAGCCACAGCGCCCGGCCTAAAGTTTGTATTTTTAGTAGAGATGGAGTTGCACCATGTTGGCCAGAATGGTCTCGATCTCTTGACCTCCTGATCTGCCTGCCTCGGCCTCCCAAAGTGCTGGGATTAGAGGCGTGAGCCACTGCACCCGGCCGTAGTGTGATCGTGACTCTAATTTGTGTTTATCTGAGACTAATTTTATTAAGCACATTTTCATGTATCTTTTGGCCATTTATAGATCCTCTTGTGGAATACCTGCTCAAAATTTTTGTCCATTTTCTGGGGAAAAAGACAAGTAATACGCCAAGCAATACCCATCTTTTCTTACTGATTTATAGGAGTTATTATATATATACATATATGTATGTGTGTATGCATGTGTATGTATATGTGTGTGTGTATATGTGTGTGTACATATATATACACACACATATCTCCTGGATATCTCAAATGTATGTATTAGGAATATCCCTCTCTGAGGTTTGCTTTTTTACTCTCATCTTTTTTGGTGAAGAAAAGTTCCTAATTTTAATAAAGTCCTATTTAATTTTCCTTTATGCTTAATGTTTTTGGTGTCCCATAGTAGGTGTCTTTGTATATTCCAACTGTACATTCAGATGCTGTCTTCACATATACGTCCACAATCAATTTGGAGTTGGTCTTAATGAAAGGTGCAATGTAGAAATCAACGTTTATCTTTTCCATGTTGCCAGCCAATTGACTCAGCATCATTTATCGAAAAGACTAAGCTTTCCCCACTGCTCTGCAGTAACAATCTTTGTCATAAATCAAATGACAGGCTGGGCACAGTGACTCATGCCTGTAATCTCAGCACTTTGGGAGGCCCAGGTAGGCGGATCACCTGAGGTCAGGAGTTTGACACTAGCCTGGCCAACATGGCAAACCCTGTCTCTACTAAAAACACAAAAATTAGCCAGGCATAGGGCACACATCTGTAGTCCCAGCTAACTGGGAGCCTGAGGCAGAAGAATCGCTAGAACTGGGGGACGGAAGTGGCAGTGAGCCAGAATCACACCGCTGCACTACAGCCTGGGTGACAGAGTGAGACTCCATCTCAAAATAAATAAATAAAATGACATAATATGCGTTAGTCTATTTCTGAACTCTGTGATTTTTTTTTTTTTTTTTTTTTTTTGGCCATTGATGTATTTGTTTCTCTTTGCACCTTTACTGTTACTTACTGAAGCATTGTATAAATCTTGATATGTCGGTGTAAGTTTCCAACTTTGTTCTTCAAGATTTTCTTGAGTACTCTTGACCCTTAGTTGTTCCACATAAAATTTAGAAGCAACCTGTCGTTTTACACACACACACTGTGTGGTTTTTATTGGAATTGCATTAAATTGATGAATCAATTTAGGAGAGTTGACAACTTTTCTTTTTTGTTTTCTTTTTTTTGAGACAGAGTCGCTGTTGTCAGCCTGGGCTGGAGTGCAATGGCGTGATCTTGGCTCACTACAACCTCCGCCTCCCTGGTTTCAGCAATTCTCCAGCCTCAGCCACCTGAGTAGTTAAGATTACAGGCGCCCACCACCATGCCCAGATAATTTTTGTGTTTTTTAGTAGAGACAGGGGTTCACCATGTTAGCCAGGCTGGTCTCGAACTCCTGACCTCAGGTGATCCACCCACCTCGGCCTCCCAAAGTGCTGGGATTACAGGCATGAGCCCCCGCACCTGGCGACAACTTTTCAATATTGAGTATCCCAATCCATGAATGTGATATTTTACTCTGTTATTTAGTTTTTTTTTAAATTTCTTTCTGCAATGTTTTGTGGTTTTTCAGTGTAGAGGCCTTACACATATTTTATGTGCAAGATAAATATTTAATGTTTTATGTTCATATAAATGTTTTATATTCATATAATACCATATAAATGGTATTATAAAATTCTATTTCTAGTTGTTTGTTTCTATTGTATAGATGTGACCAGAGACCTTGTAGAATTACAATTCTAATTACAATAATTTCTCTTTAAGATTTTTCCATGTTCTCAACCATATCATCTGCAAATTATAATGACTTTGGTTTTTTTTTTTTTACAATCTTTATCATATTTCTTTTATTTTCTGTCTTGTTTTATTGGCTGGCATGTCTAGGACAATGTTGATTAGTCCTGGTGATAGCAGACATTGCTGTCTCATTGCTCATCTCAGCAGAAAAACTTTTAATATTTTTAAATTAAGTATAATATCTGCTCTAGGTTTTTGCAGAAAATTTTTAAAATTTCAGATTTAAGAAATCCTCTTCTATTTCTAGATTCTTACAATTCTTTAAAGTGCTGAATGTTACCAAATAATTATTCTGCAACTTTTGAGAGGACTATATACTTTTTCGCTTTTATTCTGTTAAGGTAGAAAATTGCACTGATAATTTTTCTAATATTAAGCAACCTTGCATTCCTAGAAAAAATTCATCTTGGTCATGATGTATTGTATATATAATGCTGAATTCTGTTGGTAAATACTTTGCATATTGTTTTTGCATCTGTGACAATGAATGTGAATAAACTGTAATATTTCTTTCTTGTCCTAATTTTATCAGGTTTTTATATCAAGGGATATCTCTGGAAACTTGGCCCTTAAAATCCTGGCTGCTTTGCTTGCTCTCTGATGTCTTCTGATAGCTAGATTTTTTTTTTTTTTTTTTTTTTTTGAGACGGAGTCTCGCTCTGTCACCCAGGCTGGAGTGCAGTGGCCGGATCTCAGCTCACTGCAAGCTCCGCCTCCCAGGTTCACGCCATTCTCCTGCCTCAGCCTCCCGAGTAGCTGGGACTACAGGCGCCCGCCACCTCGCCCGGCTAGTTTTTTGTATTTTTTAGTAGAGACGGGGTTTCACCGTGTTAACCAGGATGGTCTCGATCTCCTGACCTCGTGATCCGCCCGTCTCGGCCTCCCAAAGTGCTGGGATTACAGGCTTGAGCCACCGCGCCCGGCCTAGATTTTTTTTAATGCTATCAAGTTTTATAATTATTCTCGGGGTAGTGTTTGTGTGATACAAGCTAGTCATTCATAGCCAGAAACAAAACGTTTCCTTTTGCAAATCCGATGAGCAAATGAAACCTCAAACTAATATCTAACCTTTAGTTAATCTTCTGACCTGGTTCAGTTCCTGAAAAATTCTTGGGTTACCAAAAATACAGTTTTGACTTTCAGTGCCATTTAGTGCCCTAATCTGTTAAAACAGTTGTAGGAAAATAAACACACTTTAATTGCAATGATAATAGTTTAACCCTTTAAAGTGAAGAAAAAAAGGAATTTAGTTGGAAAATGTTAATGTGGTCAAGTCTGTGATCTTTTTCAAAGATTAATTACTATATTAATTAGTAATATATTAAGTAATTATATAATTACAGTAAGGAACACTGTAGCAGTCTCCATAAGGGGACTCAAAAATTTCACTGGATGAAAAGAAGGAAGATTCGACTATTCATATCTGACAGTTCTCAGTAAGATTACGTGGCAGAAGGATGGTCAAATTATACCCATTAATTTTAAGTGGTTGCTGAATACATTTCTTGCATTTGGCTAAGAAATAGGACATGCATCCTATAGTAATGAAATATATGGTAAGGTCAACCTGAAATTGGTATAAACAGTAAAAACTAAGAGAGAGGTTGAGGTGAGAGCAGAAAAGTTGGGATAGCACTGCTGTTTGTTAAACTTCTATGTGCTAAGTGCTTTGCTTAGGGCTTTGCTGGCATTTATCTCACTTAATCCCTGCAAACACAATAAGATATTTTTATCTCCAATTTTACAAGAGGAATTGAGGCTCAGTAAAAAATAATGACTTCCCAAACATCATACAGCTAGTAAGTGGGATTCAAACTTAGCTCTGTTTGACTCTAGAACCCACGTTCTTTCTGGTAAGCCAGGCTGAGATTAAACAGAAGAGAAACCCAGTATTCTTATCAGTGAAGACTAGATGCTCTATTAGGAAGCTCTGCAAAAGAGGTGCTGAAGAAGCAAGAGTTTAGTTACACATTTATGATTTGTTGGGTAAGGATTTTATTTTGGGTGTGTGTTTCCTTTGTCTCTGGAATTCCTGGTATATTCTCAAATAAAAACATTTCCTGTTTACTACTAACTGGGCTAACATCCAATAACCAAGCAATATAAACAAATTCCAACATTTTTCTATCTCATGTAGGGTTAGAGCCTTTATGTCTCTTGGTGACTTGCTCAGTGGTTTACAAAATAGCACACTTAAGTCTAAGTCATGGGTTAGATCTTCATTTCCTAAACGTGTTTTCCAGAACATACTAGTTCTACATATTAATAGATATTATTCAGGAAAAAAAGTAAGTATCTGGGGTTGATTCACAGTAAATTATGTTTAATAAACTGTGGATTAAACCAAGTGAAAGAAATGTCTACTTTTAAACTTTTCTAACCTTAAAATATTTAGTATGTAGTGTGAATCTTCAAGAGGAAATATAAGTATTTTCCAAACTTACTTGGCTTCAGAACACTGAGGATTATCTTCTAGAATGGGTGTTATTTAGGCCATGTTTTGGGAAAGGATGAATTAGATGCTTTACAGGCCAATTCGTTTTACAGCAAAATGCTACATCATAGGTCATAAGGGGAAAGGTATAAAAATGTAATCAAAGCAGCCCCATGGACAGGCCCTCCTAGTGATGCAATGTAGACCCCATCACAAAAAATTTGGCACAGAGTGTGAGTGACTTCCTGAAGAGATATTGTAGAGGATATTCCTACATGGGAAAGAAGTTGGACAAGATGACCTTTAACTTTTTTCACATGCTAAGATTCTTCGTGTCCATGAAAACCATAATCCCTTTTAGAAAAGCAAATAAACAAAAAGTGGTGTGAAACTTCTATTTATAGTAAGAAATGTATATTTAGTCTTTGTCCTGTTGCCTGACACACAGCTCTTAGAACCCTTAGAATCTCCAAACTAATGTGTCTTCTTGTAGGCTAATGAGAGATGACTTGTGGCTGGGGGCTCCTGGATAGCGTCAGGAGGTGGGGGCTGGTTCCCAAGGAAACCAACCATGTGATTAGAATGTTGGAAATTTAAGTCCCATCCCCAGATCTCCTGGGAGACGAGAGGAGCTAAGGGTTGAATCAATCACCAATGGCCATTGATTTAATTAATCACACCCATAAAACAAAGCCTCCATACAAACCCAAAGGGATGGGGGTTGAGAGAGCTTCCAGGTTGCTAAACATGCGGAGGTGCTAGGAGGGTGACACACCTGGGGAGGGCATGGAAGCTCCACAACCCCTTCCCCCATACCTTGCCTTATGCACCTCTTCCATCTGGCTATTAATCCGTACCCTTTATAATAATGTCAGTAAATGTGTTTCCCTGAGTTCTGTGAGTCATTCTAGCAAACAATTGAACCCAAAGACAGGGTAGTGGGAATTTGCAATTTACAGCTACTTGGTCAGAAGCACAGGTGACAACCAGTGGCTTTCAATTGGCATCTGAAATGGGCCAGGTGACTGGGGTTTGGGAGTGGGGGGCAGTTTCACCGGACTGAGCCCTTAACCTATGCAGTCTGCACTACCTGCATTTAATATCAGAATTGAGTTAAATTGTAGGACACTCTGTCAGTGTCCACTGGAGAATTACTTGGTGTCTGGGGAAACAACCCCACACATCTGTTGTGTTGAGACTGTAGTAGAAGAAAAGAGCCAGTTTATTTAGTTGTTTTTGCCCTATTTCACACAAGTGGCATCTTGTAACTATGTGTATTAATTAGGTAAAGTCTCAGCAGTTATAACAAAGAGACACACAATGCAATGGTTTAAATAAAATGGAAGTTTATTTCTTATGTAAAACTCTCCAGGGGAGCATTTCAGGTCAGCAGGTTGGCTCCACTTCCCTCCATGTGATCCATCAGGGTCCCGGGTTCCCTCCACCTCCTTGGTCTGCTCCGCAGGGCATTGTCCTTCTACGCAGCTCAGCTGGCTTTTCACTTCACAGTAAAAGGGAGTCTCAGGCAAGCAATTTTTTTTCTTTTAATTAAGTAAGGCTGAAGTTACTTACTTCAATTTGCTCACATTTCATTGGGGACAATTTAATCACACAGCCAAACCTAGGTACAGAGTCGGTTGGGAAGTCCATTCTTAAGCCAGGTAGTTATGTGCACAAGAAAAAGGGGAGAAGAGATTTTGGAAGAACAACTAAGACTGCCACACTGTTGTTGGGACAAACACTAGTTGGTAATCATTACTTGGGTATTACTAACATTTACTAATGAACCGCTAGTTCAGACTGACCAAATCCTTTTCAGAAAAATGTTGACTTCCTGTCAGTGTGATACTCAAGTACTCCAACCTATGAAGCATGGAAGTTCTCAGAAGAGCTCTGGTTATCTCTCAGGGCTGGAGGATCAGTGCAGGAAATCAGGGAAGGGGCAGGGGTCAGTAAACAATTCAAAGTCAGTATCCTCTGCAGCTCACTTATTGTCTTTCATGATCCTTCACTAATTTTTTTTTTTAAAGCGGTTAAATAGGGAAAGAAAACTGGCAGATCTCAATTTTATGCAACTTCAACTGCATTAGTGTGTGCTACGGGGACAAGTCCATGGGGTACAGTTAAAGAAAAAAAAAAAAAAAGCCTTAAAAGGAAACGAATCTTTACATAGGAAATATACAACTCAAAATCTTCTCTTTCTAATTTTCAGGTAGGAACTCAATCAAAAACAGATGATATATATACACCCTAACAGAGGGCCCTGAAAGCAGATGTGCTGGTTACCAGTCCTGCATTTCACTGCATCCTTTCCTAAGGATACTGCCACAGGTCCTAGTTACTGGGGGTTCTGCTCCTTTCCTTAGAGTCACTCCCATGCAATGGCAACACTTCCCTTTGCAAAGTCAAGGACATGGTCAATCTGCAGAGTAGCTGAAGTCCACATGGAACAACCTGGGGAGTAAAACCCCCAAAATTATTTATCTGACCACCTGCTTCAGAAATTTCACCATCTCAGATGCAGTATCTAGGGATTTCAACGTTTCCAAAGTCTTCAAGATGTCCCCGTTAAGGTGAAAATACCTCTGGGAGGGAAAAATATCACAAGTTAATTATCCTCAAACCTGGGCATTTGGAATCATCTGGAGAGATTTTTCAAAATCACAAATGCTTAGGCCTCCCTCTCTCCACGAACCAAGTCAGAATCTCTGAAATGGGACCTGGGATTTTCTATTTTATTTTTGGCTTTCTAAATAATTCCATGCCCAGGTTTGGGAACCAGGGACTTAGGACATTCTCAGTTAGTTCAGAGATTCTTCAGCAACTCAGAGTTGTTTTGAGGGATGATGATTGGGAGAGAGAAAAGGAGAGAGCAGGAATGGGAAGGTTCTGGAAACTTTATGGAAAGGCTCAAAAGGCAAGCATGGTTCCTTCTCAATCTTGCTTTGCCTTGACTAAAAACTGGCCATTTGTAAAACAATATACAATGTTTCATTACCCTTGCCTTATGGAAATGTCTGATCTCATTCTCTTTCTAATCATCAGGAAATATTGTGTCACATTTTGTTTGCATCCTTTTGTTTTCCCCTAATTTATAGGATCAATGGAACATGCGTATGGGGTTGGAATAATCTTCTGAATTCCTGGGAGAAATCCTCAAAGGGCCTTGGGTTTCATCCTCACTTCCTGGAGGAGAGATGGAACTTCTGGGAGAGTGACTAGTTCCTCAGGACCAGGCCTGAGTGAGAAAGGCAACCTAAAGCACTCTGCAGCTTCCGTCATCTCTGTGATCAGACCTTCAGATCAGAGACCTTTTCCTTACCTCTGACTTCATCTCTTCCTCTTCATATTCAAGTCATTTCCCTAGCTTTCTACTGTCTGGAGAGATGGAGAACAGCTGCTTGGGGACCTCCTGATCCTTGAAGCTAAGGAATTCTCCCATTAACATTTTTTTCCAGACAAAATAACTCTGATTTCCATAACCTTTTTTACGGTCTCATTTCTTAGTCCTTTATTTTCATAATTCTCCTTTGGATGTAGTTCTTCCAGTAAGAAATGAATCAATGCCAAATACAACCAAAGAATCCTTTCCTGTTTTCTCTATGTCTTCAATTAAAATGACGAATCTAGTTTTTTAAAAACAGCTTTGGTGGCCATTGCTAATGTATTTTCAATAAGTGGTCCCCATGTTCTTGGATTATTGGGGAAAATTACTCTTATAGAGAAAATAGCTTCAGGCTAGAAATCCAGAGACCTGTGTTTTAGACCCAATTTTGTCACGGTCGAACTCTATAACTTCTTGTTTATGTTTTAAAACTTATTTGGGTCTGTTTGTTTCATCTGTAAAGTGAATCAGATGGACTAGTTGACCTTTAAATTCACTCCTACTCTAAAATTCTTATTTCTGCTTCTTTTATTTTGATTCATGTCTGATTTCTTAGCAGCAAAACAATCTGAACTCCCACAGCACTTTATACATCTCTTATAGCTGTGTCACTCTTGTACCTATAATACAATCATTTCTATTGTATCATGCATGCCATAGCTTTCCTACTTGTTCAAAAAGTACTTAAAGGCAGGACCCAAGTAACTCTATAACTTGCTTTAGCACAGTGCTTTGCCAATAACCATTTGTTGAATGAGTCTATGCATGAATATTTAATGTTCCTCTGTCAAGTAAAAAGTAACAATTTTTGGAGTAGGAAAAATGATGACTGACAATTTTGCCCTCTATGCCCCTGTAGCTCTGTCTGCTCCCTGTGGTGAGATGCCTTCACTATTTGCAATGGCCTCTTGTGGATAATCCATTGCATGTAGGAATGTCAATGACGGGACGGTAATTGTATATAAACAAGGTTGTTTTCCCCAGGAGAAATTAAGAGACTTCAAAAGATTTGCAGTACAAAAAGAACAAAGACTGCAGACTGCAGGTTAGAAAGAAGAAAGGCCAGACAATCAGAGAAGAGTTTGAGTTGAGAAAGAAGTATCTGAAAGTAGAAGCGAACAGAGTTTTTCCTGAGCAGCCTAAAACCAAAAGATTAAACTCTGCCCTGAAGGTTGGGGATAGAAGCGCAATATTTGGGCTCAGGGAAATCAGTGAGAATAGTCTCCAAAACTGGACGCTTATCAGCTCTGGACACCTGTGATTTCCTAACTTGTAAATACTTTGAACTTCTATTGATTCGCTGCTGGAGAAAACCCATATTACTGCAAACCAGAGACCCAAAAGGCCATGGGGTGTCACCATGGTGACAATTTAACCATGAAAGTGACACAAATTACAGGGGGGTGTTGAGTGAGAAATTGAAGGGCTTCTAAGCTGAAAGCCCAACCAAGAGGCCCAAACTCTGGAGAGGAGATTAATGATGAGCCAACTGCTGCTCCTACCCCGAGTCCAGAAGGCTGGCTTTTGGCACAGCTAACACGGTTGACCATTCTTATGCTCCTGTTGACCTGGAAAAAATCTGGTAGGCATAATAAAAGACAGTTTGCAGCTTGTTTTCTCTTTGTAGGTCTCTGACTCAATGGAATAGAGTCTGATATGGACCAAGACAACATAGATACCACTGCACACTGTCTTCTATGAGCCAGGAATCCAGGATTGACCTCCAGACCAACCCAATAAAATGTTGTTTATAGAATGACAGTGTGGGCCGGGCGCGGTGGCTCAAGCCTGTAATCCCAGCACTTTGGGAGGCCGAGACGGGCGGATCACGAGGTCAGGAGATCAAGACCATCCTGGCTAACACGGTGAAACCCCGTCTCTACTAAAAAATACAAAAAACTAGCCGGGCAAAGTGGCAGGCGCCTGTAGTCCCAGCTACTTGGGAGGCTGAGGCAGGAGAATGGCGTGTACCCGGGAGGCGGAGCTTGCAGTGAGCTGAGATCCGGCCACTGCACTCCAGCCTGGGCGACAGAGCATGACTCCGTCTCAAAAAAAAAAAAAAAAAAAAGAATGACAGTGTGTTCCGAGCACCAGAGTCACACTCCACATCCCATTCCCCTTGTTTTTACTCATATTGAAACGACTTGATGCCACTTCTAGACGAGTTAGAGGCCAAGGACTCTGGAAAACAGAATAACCACTTTCTTATCTGAAGATGGTACGATTTGATTCTTACAGGCTGAAAGTGGCCTTCCAAGAAAGTGGTCTTTGTGATCTGCTTAGGAAAGAGTGGTCAAAAATTAACTATTCTACCACCAAGGGCAGCATTTCTGGCAGCCACCTTCCAACTTTGTCCAGGTTTATACCCAGGTAAGGAGTCAGTGGAGCTTCTTGTCATGAGTATGGTCTCTGCGGTGGCTCTGCCATGACATGAAGTTTGGTTCCAACTCTTAGCAGTTGGGTGACATTTATTTAACAATTCCCAGCCTCAGTTTTTCATTTGTAAAATGGGTTAATAATAATAATAATAGTTCTTACCTCATAAGGTTGTTGTGAGGAACAAATGTGTTTACATGTAAAATGCCTAGAACAGTGCTCAATAAATGTTAACTATTCATACATGGCTTCTAATCCTGTCCATCAGATGATGTCATCTATTCCCAAGATGTAGTTGTTAATCTTTCAAGAAATCCAAGACAGATCAATTACTCAATGTTAAGCATTCTGTAGGTATTATTACTGTATCGTTTTTGTTTGGAGTTTTTGATTATTGTTGTTGTTTAATGTTCAAGATGAACACTTAATTTTAACTGTTTAAAATGCTTCCAGGTAAGAATTATTGTAGCAGCGCTTAATAGTGTAAAACTTGAGAATCTCTCATCAATTTGTCTGTGAGTTAGTGGACATACAAAATAGTGGAATCTCTCATCCATTTATCTGTGAGTTAGCGGACTTACAAAACCGTTCCTGAGGACGGTCCTGTATCCCTTGGCTCAACTCAGAGGGACAGTGGGGTGACTTCTATATCCATATTGTCCTTGTCTTGTTGCTAAATTTTTATAACAATATATCAATTCTACCCAAGACTCACTGATTTTTAAAAATAGATACTTTTGTGTTAAATTTGTAACACAAAAGAGCTGCACTTCAGATATTTATCAAAGAGTATAATCTCTAGCATATTGCTGCAAGTTCTAAAGATATCAAAAGTCCTGCTGAGAAAAATAATATTCATGGAAGATTTTGTGTGTGTTTCCATTCTCCAGGTCAGTGATTTCCCAAATTTTTATATTTCACAGACCAGTTTTTAAGTTTTTTTTTTTAATGATGGTTTCTGATATAGGCTGCTAACTTATTTTACCAATAAGGATGTAACAAAAAGAGAGTCTTTTAAATTAAAGTTTTATGGAAATTTAATATTATGAAAAATTCACTACTCGCTGATTTTTTTTTTTTCATTTTACCATGAACCCATGAAAATTTTATCTCTGACTACCAGACTGGCACTGGAGAACACAGAGATAATTTATAACTTATCCCCAGATGAAACCCAATCACTAGTGACTTCACACCTGGGATGCATCATTGTGAGTACCTGCAGAAGGATTTCTACCAAATCACACACTTCAATGTGACCTTCATTAAATGAAGTGTGTTACAGAAACAGCTTTTGAAGCTTGTCACTTCATTTAGTCCAAAGCTGTCACAAAGACATTATTTTTTGCATTACCTAGCCTTCTCTCTTAGAAGACCTACTGGAGTAATCCCACTCTGGTTTCAGCAGCAGAAGCATTTGGACTTGTCTAAGCAGTGGATTTGTATTTTGTCTTCTTTATTATGTGAATAATTTTACCCTTCCTCTTCATACAATCTCCTTGAAATGTTTAACTCAACTCATCTCTAATATGCACATAAAATTTCAAGAAATGTGATTTATGTATTCACCATGCTCCTGGCTCCATCCTGTGCTTCTACCATTTTCCCTTTGCCTTGTTTTATTTATTTATTTATTTATTTTTTACCTGTTTGACCTTGTTGTACTACATACTTCTTTGTAAGCTATCCTAAATCCTTTCCAGTGCCAGCAGGGATGTACTTAAGTACATAAATTAGTCAATGGAGGACCACCTGTGACCTAGATACAGCTTCACGAGGACCCCTTGCTGCCCAGGGGACCCACTCACATATCTAGGAGTCATCTGCAGTTTTCCTGGTGCTGACTGGAGAGAAAATCGGCATTATGCATCCCATTAAAATGCTAGCTGCTGATACGGCCTGAGTGTTGTCCTGCACAAACACACACAAATCCTATTGGTTCCGTTTCTCTAGAAAACCCTTACTAATATGATGCACAAAAACCTGTTAATGTTTTTGTCTCAAGGAGACAAATGTCAATTAATGTCTTAAGGCGAGAGATTTCCTTCAAGGAATTGGCTTTCAGTTGCAGAGACTTGGCAAGTCCAAAATCTTCAGGATAGGCTGGCAGACTAGAGACCGAGGGAAGAGCTGCAGTTCCAGGCCAAAGGCAGACTACAGGCAAAATCCTTTCTCCCTCATCAGAGTCAGTCTAAGGCCTTCAACTGACTGAGGCCCACTCCCACTATGACAGGTATCTGCTTTACTCACAGTCCAGTGATTTAAATGGTAATATTTCCTGTTTGAGCAGCACTGCAGAGAAGGGACTGGCTGGACAATTCTTTCCAGCCTTGGAAATGGCTGGCAAATAAATAAATAAATAAATAACAAATGCTAATCTCATCCAAAAAACACCTTCACAGACACATCCAGAATAATGTTTGATCAAATCTGGCCCCATGGCCCAGCCAAGTTGACACATAACATTAACCGTCACATGCCCCTTAGTTGAGATTCACAGAGACAGAGAAAAATAGTGGGCTTTGCCTATACTACTGAAGTTATTGTGGCCATTAAGACCAAGTTCTAAACAGGTTGTGTCAGTGTTGTGCTGGTGCTGGCTCCTTCTAGCTGCTGATTGCAAATTATGCCTCAATCTTCCCAAGTCTGCATTCAAATGGCATTACGTTTGTGCCTGGAAGTTGGCCATGGGGGAGTTGCTTACACCACAAAAATGCTATAAATCAGGGGTGAGGTCCCTCGAATTTCTGGCTTACCATAACACCACCGGACCTGTCAGCTTTTCAACAACGTATTAAAAAGTCTGTAATTCCATTTAGAAAGCATGATGTCAAGTCTGAAAATGGAATATTTCTAATTTTAGTAACAAAAATAAAGTTTCAAAAGTTTTAAAACATATAATAGTTTCTCCTTTTTAAAATTTCAATAGCTTTAGGGGTACAAGTAGTTTTGGTTACATGGATGAACTGTATTGTGGTTTTCATGCGTGTCCATGTGAAGAGACCACCAAACAGGCTT
This sequence comes from Macaca mulatta, assembly GCF_049350105.2. Lineage (NCBI taxonomy): Eukaryota > Metazoa > Chordata > Mammalia > Primates > Cercopithecidae > Macaca > Macaca mulatta. The sequence continues at coordinate 28,055,326 of NC_133422.1, forward strand.
TGTGTGAGCAACAAGGCTGTTTATTTCACCTGGGTGCAGGTGGGCTAAGTCCGAAAATAAAGTCAGCAAAGGAAGATAGGGGTGGGGCTGTTCTGAAGGATTTGGGTAGGTAATGGAAAATTACAGTCAAGAGGGGTTGTTCTTTGGCGGGCAGGGGCGGGGATCACAAGGTGCTCAGTGGGGGAGCTTCTGAGCCAGGTGAAGGAATTTCACAAGGTAATGTCATCAGTTAAGGCAGGAACCGGCCATTTTCACTTTTTTTGTGGTTCTTCACTTGCTTCAGGCCATCTGGATGTGTAAGTGCAGGTCACAGGGGATATGATGGCTTAGCTTGGGCTCAGAGGCCTGACAGTGGTGAAGTAGAGATTTTAGTGCACCCATCACCCAAGTAGTGTCCATGGTACCCAATATGTAGCAAAACATACGTAAGTTTCTTAACCACAATTCAAAAGAACAGAACAGTAACCAATACTGTCAATTGACGGTAGTCCGTCATATTGACTTTTCAGTATCTAATTGGTCTACATGGAGTGAGCATACGTGCTATTTATTTTCTTTTATAAATAATTATCGGCCGGGCGCGGTGGCTCAAGCCTGTAATCCCAGCACTTTGGGAGGCCGAGACGGGCGAATCACGAGGTCAGGAGATCGAGACCATCCTGGCTAACACGGTGAAACCCCATCTCCACTAAAAAATACAAAAACTAGCCGGGCGAGGTGGCGGGCGCCTGTAGTCCCAGCTACTTGGGAGGCTGAGGCAGGAGAATGGCGTAAACCCGGGAGGCGGGGCTTGCAGTGAGCTAAGATCCGGCCACTGCACTCCAGCCTGGACGACAGAGCCAGACTCTGTCTCAAAAAAAAAAAAAAAAAAAAAAAAAATTACCATATTATTATAGGAATGAGGCCGGGGGCAGTAACTCACACCTGTAATCCCAGCACTTTGGGAGGCTGAGGAGGGCAGATCACTTGAGGTCAAGCAATCAGCAAGATTCAGACTATAGTAAACTGTACAGGACATACGATCAATTTCTTTAACAAATAAATTTCCAGGGTGACAGAGAAAGAGAGAGGTGTGAAAGGAGGAGTTGAACCTAAAGATGAAAGCAGTGCTTTCCAAACTTTATTACACATCAGAATCACCCGGGGGGCTGCATGTGGAGTCCCACCCCCAGATTTTTTGAATCCCTTGGTTGTGCTAATGCCAGATAATTTGCATTTAGGAATAAGTTCCCAGGTAATACAGCTGCTCATGATAATTGTATTCTAGTTGTGTTTTTGTTGAAAGGCATTTACATTTCTGATATGGGTTGGATCTGTGTCCCAGCCCAAATCTCTTGTCAAATTGTTATCCCCAGTGTTGGAGGTGGGGCCTGGTGGGAGGTGATTTGATCATGGGAGTGGTTTCTCACGGTTTAGCATAATCCCCTAGCGCTGTTCTCGTGACAGAGTTCTCAGGAGATCTGGTTGTTTGAAAATGTGTGACACATCCCCACTTGCTGGCTTCCTCCTGCTCTGGCCATGTAAGACGTGCCTGCTTCCCTTTCACCTCCCACCGTGATTCTAAATTCCTGAGGCCTCCCCAGAAGCAGAAGCCATGCTTCCTGTACAGCCTGTGGAAACATGAGCCAATTAAACCTCTTTTCTTTGTAAATTACCCAGTCTCAGGTATTTCTTTATGGCAATGTCAGAGTGTACCAATACAATTTTAAAGATACGCGGTGGCTCAAGCCTGTAATCCCAGCACTTTGGGAGGCCGAGACGGGCGGATCACGAGGTCAGGAGATCAAGACCATCCTGGCTAACACAGTGAAACCCCCTCTCTACTAAAAAATACAAAAAACTAACCAGGCGAGGTGGCAGGTGCCTGTAGTTGCAGCTACTCAGGAGGCTGAGGCAGGAGAATGGCGTGAACCCGGGAGGCGGAGCTTGCAGTGAGCTGAGATCCGGCCACTGCACTCCAGCCCGGGCGACAGAGCAAGACTCCGTCTCAAAAAAAAAAAAAAAAAAAAAAAGATATATTCTAAGACATTACAGATGAAATGATACAATGTCTGTAATTTACTGCAAAATCATCTGCAGTGTGGTGGTAAGTGGTGGGGATACTACAAATGAAACGAGATTGGGCAGAGTGGTAGTTGTTAAATATGGGTGAGGGATACAAGGGGACTTCTTATGTTATTCTACTTTTGTGTATTCCATATTTAAAAGTGTTAAAAAGGAAGAATTAAACCCAAATTCTTTTAAATATCCGCTTCACACCTCTAGAAACAAGTGATCTTTCTTTTTTAATCACTTCTCATTATAAAAAGAAAGGCAGAGGCATCATTCATAAAAAGGGCAAAGCTTTCATTAATTATTATTTTTTTAACCAGAAAAGGCTGTAAATTCAATCAATCCCTTTGTAACTCAGATGTCAAGGATAACAAATGGTTCCAGCACTTCCATCTGCCCGTATGCACGTGGGAGCATCACCTGCCCAGTGCAGACATTGTCCTTTCTCTTCCTCACCTTTTTCTTTCCTCCACAGCAAACCTGTCCTATTCAATGATAACACCTAGATGCCAAATAGACCCAGAAGGTGGTTTCCCATCAATTTTCATAAACTGAGATAGGGGGTACCCAAATTCTGATGTTCCCTTCTACAAAATCATCAAGGCTGGGGGTGGTGGCTCACGCCTGTAATCCCAGCACTTGGGGAGGCTAAGGCCAGCAGATCACTTGAGGTCAGGAGTTCGAGACCAACCAACATGGTGAAATCCCGTCTCTACTAAAAATACAAAAATTAGCAGGGCATGGTGTCAGGTGCCTGTGATCCCAGCTACTCGGGAGGTTGAGGCAGGAAAATTGCTTGAACCCAAAAAGTGGAGGTTGCAGTGAGCTGAGATCAAGCACTGCACTCCAGCCTAGGCAAAAGAGCAAGACTCTGTCTCAATAATAATAATAAATCAAAATCACCAAAGTTGAGATTTAGTCAGAGTTACAAATTCCTACACATTTATTATGAGGACTAAGCTCTGATTTTTTATCTTGCCCAAATTCCTATCTAAGGGGTCTGGGAAGTCATACCCTACAAACCATAAAATCTCATCAGATGTGTTTTATTTAACTCTATGTATCGTGATTTACTTTCCAATCTGACTCTGGCAAAACATTACATGACAGAGAAGAAAATCAAAATATTTTACCCCAAAATATGTTTCTTTGCCATATATTGAAATGTCCCTGCAAAGCCATCCTTTATGGGAGAAAATTTGCGTCTGTAAAGAATCTCTATTAACATAGCTAGATCTTTTACTTCCAGGTCCTCTCAATCCTGAAGAAATTAACTGAGAGTCTAGCACCTTTTATAGATCTGAATAGGAAACACTTGTCATCTATTGTCTCTAAGGGCAGCCACAATGAGACTTTAAAAGAACCTTAATCTCCACAACCTTTTATCTTAACCTGAACATTTCCTTGCTATTAATCCCAGGTCTTTAGATAAACTCAACCAATTGTAAACCAAAATATAGGAAGCTCCCCAACCCCACCCCACTTAAAATTGTCCTGCCTTACTGGACCAAGCCAATGTATTTCTCAAATGTATTTGATCGATGTCTCATGCCTCCCTAAAATATAGAAAATCAAGCTGCACCCCAACCACCTTGGACACATGTCCTCAGGACCTCCTGAGGGCTGTGTCATGGGCTATGGTCACTCATATTTGGCTCAGAATGTATCTCTTCAAATATTTTACAGAGTTTGACTCTTTCCACTAACAATTACAAATAAAAAGGGACAAGAAAGATGTAATGAGAATAAATTGTATCTAAATAGACAGTGACTTTTCTTTGTATGAAGGTGTTTCCTCCTCCCTGTGAGGTAACCACTGAGGTAACCGCTGCATTTTTGGAACCAGAAAAAATCCTCAGAATCTCTATGATCTTTCCCATCCACTTACCAAATGAGGAAACCAATACCGAGATAAGTCAGATGACATGGCCAGAGTGAAAAAACTAGCTACTGCCAGAAACTTACCTGCACTTTCAAAACTTTCTGGTAAAATAAAAGTAAAAAAGGAAAGAAGAGAGGGAGAGAGGATTGACTCACAGAATAGCTGCTTTCAGGAACGTTGCCCATACAGTGAAATTTTTAAATAAAATTCTATGTACCTGTTGATTGATTTTTGTTCTACAATTGGAAATACAGATAGGGGTGTAGTCTATCAATGGACTCAGTTGAAAACATTTGCTAATTTAAGAGTTAAAGAGGGAGCCAAACACCCATGGAATGTTGCTACTGTTGAGCTATGGTGTTGAAAGAAAGCACTGAAGTACTTGATAGTACTAAAAGTACTAAAGTAGTACAAGATAGTACTTGGGGCACTTTTCAGTCAATAACAATTACCAACATTTGTGAGCACTATGCACTGGAGACTAAATGCCATTTTCTTTATTCCACACTTTGTCCCCATGACAACTCTGCAAGGTAAATTCTACAGATCTCCTCATTGTATAGATGTGGAAACAGAGATAGAGAGATTAATAAGTTGCCCAGGTTCATATGTGGGATGGATCTAGGCTATCCTCCCCAGCTCTCATTACTAATACTTCTCCCAAGATCACTGGGTACATTTCTATAGGTGGTATGTGCAAAGGAGCCCCAGGCTGGGGGTAGAGAGGGTGGGGAAATGTGACGGCTGAAATGTAGCCCATAGTTTCCTTACCAAGCTATGGGGCTGCCTTTTTCTGGAGGAGGCAACGTTTTAAAATCCACACAGACACTTTTATGAGCCAGTGGTGGCCCAACTCCTTTCCCAACTAGTTCCCATGCCTTGGGAATTTTAACTAGAAGGAGCCGATATTCTTGGAATTTTGTCCTGTATCTGAATGGCCAGTTGCCTAATAGAACCAGAAATATTATAGCTCATGCATTTTGTCCATAGGGGTTGCTGCAGAATGTGTCATGGTCTGCGTGTTGCCTGGGCTGGGATTGAGTGGGAAGTAACTGCAAGTGGGCATGAAGTAAGTTATTGAGTTCTGTGAAAGTGTCTAAAACTGGAATGTGGTGAAATTTAATAAAAATCCAACTATCCACTTACAGTGAGTGAAATGTATGTGAATTATATTCCAATAAAGCTAATTTTTTAAATACCACGATCAGATCAGCAACTCCTTAAGTTGGAGTCATTCTATAAAGTCACTCTATAAAGATAAAACATGTCCAAGAATGAATAAGGTCATGATAAGATTAGTTAAGTGTATGGGATCTAAAGACTCTAAGACCAGGGCTTCATGGGCTTAGGAGACCTATACCATCACACAGAGCCCTAAGCTCAGAAAGACTCTGCCCTAGGCTTCATGACATGTGGTTTCCATCTGTTTTGATATTCTTAGTGATTTCATTTTTGAATTTGTGCTTTATAAATGAAGACCAACGGGACAATGAGGCCCATGGATGTGCAGAGGAGATAGGTACAACACGTGTCCACACCTTGCCACCCCTTTAGCTTATGACTATGACATACAGCACTCAACCTGTCCCATGAACACAGAATTCTAGTGACCCACAATGTGTGGGAATTCCGTGACATTTAAAGCCAGTCAAAACAAGCATATTATTTACATGACTAAGTATGAGCAAAGAGGGGAATGACAGCCCCCAAGAGGCCACACTTTCTGTTTGAAGCGGAACATGCTTCAAATGCAGACAGAAAGCTTTCTAAGAAAGGCAAATGACCCAGAAACCCTAACATTTCCTTCCTGACTCTTGTTAATTCCCTGCATAAGCTAACCATTCACCCTGAAAATGATGACATCAGAGGAAAGGAAAGATAGAGCAACCCATCGTTCCTTTTCCTACCAGCCTTTCCTTACTTATCAATATACTGAAGGTGGAGAGCATTGGTAGAATGTGCCCACATCAAAAAGTGAATGAAAACAGTTGAGTCCATTTTGTGCAGCATTTCCACTGTTCTAAGAATGAAATACACCGGGCACGGTGGTTCACGCCTGTAATCCCAGTACTTTGGGAGGCTAAGGAGGGCGGATCATGAGGTCAGGAGATCGAGACCATCCTGGCTAACACGGTGAAACCCCGTCTCTACTAAAAATACAAAAAAAAAAATTAGCTGGGCATGGTGGCGGGCACCCGTAGTCCCAGCTACTCGGGAGGCTGAGGCAGGAGAATGGCGTGAACCCGGGAGGCAGAGCTTTCAGTGAGCTGAGATCCAGCCACTGCACTCCAGCCTGGGTGACTGAGCAAGACTCCGTCTCAAAAAAAAAAAAAAAAAAAAGAATGAAATACATATGTGAGAGCTATGAAACACAAATCGTATGTCAGTAATTCTGTGGGAATTAAATGCTCTTACATTAGCATTAAGACTGTCATCACACAGTGTAAAGATGAATGCTAAAACTCATGCTAATTTAAAATTTTATTTTTTCTTAACTTAGAATGGCATTAAATAGCACATTTTTAAAAAACACTATGACAAGTTGAGAGACTATGGAAGAAAGGAAAAGGTGTACCTCTAATAGCACTTTTTTCCTGCATTTTGAACAAGGGGTTCCACACTTTTATTTTGCACCAGGCTTCACAAATTCTGAAGCAGCCCTTTCAAAGATAAGTGTTCCGCTGGGCACCGTGGCTCACGCCTGTAATCCCAGCACTTTGGGAGGCCAAGGCAGGTTTTCACCTGAAGTCAGGAATTCAAGACCAGCTTGACCAATATGGTGAAACCCTGTCTCTACTAAAAATACGAAAATTAGCCGGGTGTGGTGGCAGGTGCCTGTAGTCCCAGCTACTCGGGAGGCTGAGACGGGAGAATTGCTGGAGCTCAGGAGGTGGAGGTTGCAGTGAGCCAAGATTGTGCCACCGCACATGAGCTGTGATCACGCCACTGCACTCCAGCCTGGGCAACAGAGAGAGAACCCTGTCTCAAAAAAAAAAAAAAGATAAGTGTTCAGCCTCCTCACTTGACATATGACAAAACTGAGGCTGGAAGAGATTGCATGACTTGCCCAAGATCACAGTTAGAAGCAGACCCGGCTCTACAGCCCAGGTCCTACTCCCAGGCCAGTGGTCCTTCTACCATTCTTATAGTCCAAAACAACAAGTTGATTTAAAACTAGAGATTCCTATAAGAATAATATTTCGAGGCCAGGCACAGTGGCTCACAACTGTAATCCCAGCACTTTAGGAGACCAAGGCGGGTGGATCACATGAGGTCAGGAGTTCAAGACCAACCTGGCCAAAATGGTGAAACCCGGTCTCTACTAAATATACAAAAATTAGCCGAGCATGGTGGTGGGCGCCTGTAATTCCAGTTGCTCGGGAGGCTGAGGCAGGAGAATCACCTGGACCTGTGAGGCAAAGGTTGCAGTGAGCTATCACATCACTGTACTCCAGTCTGGGTGACAGAGTAAGCGTCTGTCTAAAAAACAAAACAAAACAAAACAAAAATTCAGTTCAGCAAGTTCAAAGAATGACCAAATTAGACACATTTGCTGCAAATGGCTCTCAGAGGCTTTGAAAAATGGCATTGTGGCATTTTGTTTCAAGCAAGTAAACATATTTTCTGAGCCTAGAATTTTCTCCGATCACTAGAGAGCTTAAATAGATTATAAATACAGCATAGAGAGTATTCATGCAAAACCATTGCTGCTAAATGTCTGTTTGTAAAGCCAGCTGGTTTCCAGTTAAAAGTTTGTAAAAGAGGGAAAAATAATATGCTTTATTTAAGTATGAGCAGAGGAAGGCCTAGGTCCTGCCTCTTTCCTAAGTATTTAAAGTTCTGTGCCCATAATGGATACAGGAATCAGATGATCATACTGGACAGAAGTCAAAAGTCTTGCTCCTCCTTTGATGTGAACAACAATCTTGGTAATTGTTGACAGAGAAGTAAATACAACCCGCCCTCTAGTTTTTGAATTCACAAGTAGTAATTATTGTAAGCAAGCTCTAAACCACCTTCAGAAAAATCTGTCTTTAAAAACACAAGATGTGATATGCAAAACAAATAAAACAAAAACCTAAGTCAATCTGGTTTGGGTTAGAAAGAATCTTTTTGGTAAAATTAAATCTTTATGTAGCCCTTCATGCTTTGAGTCCCATCCCAATGTGGCTTATTCATTACCCACTCTCTAGTTTCCCTGCCTCTAAACCCTCTTCTCCTGCGGTGCCATGGAACTCATCAACAGCTCCTACAATGTGGCAGGTAAACACTAAGGATTAGGGCCAAGGGTTGGGAGAAGGGAATGACAAACATAATAATTATAGCTAACATTTTTTGAACCCTTCCTATTTGCTGGGCACTTTGCCAAGTGCTTTATGTTCCTTATCTTAATGATTCTTCACAACAGTTCTATGAGGTAGGATTATCCCATTTCAACATGAGAACACAAAATCACAGAGAGGTAAAACCTTGCCCTCTAGGTCACACCAAATCTGGAATTCAAAGCCAGTCTGACATCAGATAATTAGATGTCTGTTTTTCTCTTTACCTCTGCCCCGTATCTTCTTATTTGCCCCCATATTGCCTATCCTTACAGCATCCTGATGCAAAGACATTGTTCATTCAGGTGGTCGAGTATGGATGGTGATATATGGAAAGCACTTTATCCAAGGCCACCATTGACCAGGGTCTTTGTGGGAATTATTATAGCAAAAGGCACTCTCCTTTGAGCTGATGCAGAACAGGACAGATTTGCTCCCACTCTTTGCTGGACACCCTTTGGCTGTGCACAACCTCTGCAGTATACACCAAAGTCCTAAGCTTACCCTAGTCATTTTGAATAATGGTTATTTGAATGTCCAGTAATTTTAAATGACAGTGATATGATGACACGTCACATGATTACATGTGGACTATCATGTATTCTAGAGAGGACAAATATGTCCTTAAAAATATACAAAAGGGGGTCGGGCGTGGTGGCTCACGCCTGTAATCCCAGCACTTTGGGAGGCCAAGGTGGGTAAATCACGAGGTCAGGGATTCAAGAACAGCCTGGCAAACATGGTGAAACCCCATGTCTACTAAAAATACAAGAATTAGCCAGGCGTGGTGGCAGGCGCCTGTAATCCCAGCTACCGGGGAAGCTGAGGCAGGAGAATGGCTTGAAGCGGAAATTGCAGCGAGCTGAGATCACGCGATTGAACCATTGCACTCTAGCCTGGTGGACAAGAGCAAGATGAAGTCTCAAAAAAATATATATACATATTTATATATATATATATATACACACACACACACACACACACATATATATACACACACACATTATATATATATATACACACACACACATACACACAAACAAAAGGGGCTGGGTGCAGGTGCGGTGACTCATGCCTGCAATCTCAGCACTTTGAGAGGCTAAGGCAGGAGGATCACGAGGTCAGGAGTTCAAGACCAGCCTGGTCAACATAATGAAACCCCGTCTCTATCAAGAATATACAAAATTAGCTGGGTATGGTAGTGGGCACCTGTAATCTCACCTACTCAGCAAGCTGAGGCAGGAGAATCACTTGAACCTGGAAGGCAGAGGTTGCAGCGAGCCGAGATCGCGCCACTGCACACTAGCCCAGGCAATAGTCTGAGACTCCGTCTCAAAAAATATATATATAATTATAATAAATATATATATATATACACACACACACAAAAGATTATTCAACAAATTTACAGGCTTGTTTCTATACTTCTCTTGCTGATCCTCAACTCCCAGGAGACTGAATAAAAACTAGAGAGTTGGGTGCTGTTGAATAGACTCATTAAACTCAATAGTCCTTAATTGGCAGACACACAGGAGAAAGCTCCATGTGTCTTATACATCAGCATTCCTGAGAGGAAGCAGAACGCAACCATTATGGAAATAAATCAAATCAATAACAGTTTCCCCAAACATACTCCAAGCCAGTGGGTAAGATAAGAACTAGGTCTGCCTTCAAAACAATGGTCTGATTCTAACACTGTTGATAGCTTTCTTCCTATCCAATCAAGAACTATGCTGTGTTCAACTTGTCTGAATCTTCATATAGCCATTAATGTTGGAAAATGAGTTGTTTCCTTTGTTGTAAGGGAAGCCCACAGAACACGTCACTGTGGAAGTCTCTAGAATTTACAGCAGGGAATCAAATCTTTCACTGAAAGAACAACAACAAAAAAACTAATCATTTGGTATGGTTCAAAATGCTAACATTTCTAGGTGGGTACAATACATATTTTCATTTCTAAAGCAGATTGTCAATATTCATATATTATATTAGAGTCTTGATTTTTTTCAAGAAGTAGTAAGTCAAGCTATCTTATTACAACAACAAAATTTGGCTAATAGCAAAATCAGTGCATTATATCTACCACACACCATAGCAAGTTTCCTGCCGGCATGATCACTATGAAACCAGCCCTTCTGAGGCCAAACCTCAAAGGCCCACATAATAACAATGGCTGCCATTCTGGGTGATATAGACTTGGAGTGTATAAATCTCAAATTGGAAAAGACTCCAGTGAACCATCACAGTCTTGCTAGTCTTCAATAACTGGAGAATAGAGCTATAATTTAGTTTGAAGTGTGTATGGGGAGAATTCATGGTGAGAATCTGAGCCTCAGAGAATGCAAAGTCAACTCACTACTAATAGGAAGTGACATTGTGGCAGCAAATCCTCTGAAGTGACAAGTTTCTTTCAGGATATACTGTGCTAAGATTAAAGAAAAAAGTTTGTAAGGAAGGGAAGCAAGTGTCAAACAGATAGCAGACTTATTTTCAGGATTATGTAAAGCACAAAAATGAAAGGACTTCCACCGTGCAGTGTTGTCATGGTTACCTGATCTCTTATCAAAAAGGAGAATCAAGCAGGGAAGGGAAACCTGGAAAAGGCAGTAACCAGGGAGGCCTGCACCTCCACACGGGCTTTTCATCCAATTGAGGTTCTTTATGAGGGTATAAAATAAGAGATGACATTTTGCAGCTGTAGATAATTTTTAAAGGGGCTTATTTTGCTATGCAGAATAAGTACTTCATTCTGCTGTGCTTTCTAAAACATGAAAATATGATGGCTAACCCATCATTGTTCATGAGAATCTGTAAGTGAACAGGAAAAAAAATATATACCTTTAAAATTTCCTCCCAATGCAATAAAAATAAAAAATCTTTTCCCAAACTACAAACTTAGTATATAGGTTGAGTTGCTTCCTTAAGAAAGCTGCATTTATCTCCTCCAAAAAAAATGTTAGAGGATTTTATTTGGAGGTTACCAGTAAAGAAAAACTGGTAAATTCTTTTCAGAGATTAAAAAGAAAAATCAGGAGAGGAGGGGGTGGGGAAAAGAAAAAAGAAAAATCTCCTTGGTTTCCACTTCACAATTAGCACAGAATAAAGGACAATTTACCACTCTGTCCTTCCCCCTAAGCTCCACCTACCTCTCCAAATGCGTCACCTTTCTGCCCATCAACTCCCCAACCCTCATAAACCATTGTCCCGGATAAACATTGCTAGGCACAAGGTCTTGCTTTTCCAAATCACAATCTCATTCTCAACCCACCTAACAACAGCTTGCAAAGTGCCCTTTTTTCCAGTGGCAGGTAGTCAGAATAACTACAAGGCCACTGGCATGAAAAGACTCAGCCTAGGAGAAGAAATGGAAATTTGACCCTATTTATTTTATCTGCTTGGGAAGGGGGAGGAGGAAGAAAGCAATAAAGATCAGTCATTTCTTTAACAGCTCAGTCTCTGAATTACTCCCACTTCTCATTTCCCCTGGTAGAAAGACACCATGCCTCACTGGGTAAACCTTGCAAAGGGGACAAATAAGCCTTAGACTCACAGTAACTTTGACTTCTCTCATAGAGAAAATGTTGAGAATTAGCATTCATTGAAACCCTAGTATGAACCACACATTGTACTAGGTGCTTTAGTGATAATATTCTATTTATACAAATCACACCCCTGTGAAACCATGTCCTCATTAAATATGAGGAAGCTAAGGCTCAGAAAAGAGAAGTAACTTGCCCTAACTCACAAAGAGCTCACTTTTAAACTCACTTACTGCACCACCTAACACTGGAGAAGGTAGGGTGCTAGGTGATTATCATTCAGATTAGTTCCACTCCCTATGAAATGTTCTGGAAATTTGTAGAATTTATCTTCAGTTTTGTCATTTACATATTGAAACGTTATTTTCAGTTACATTTTTTAAATTTCTATTTTATATAGCAATTTATATTTTTTGTGTGATTATGCGGATAGTTAGATTATATTACCTGCAAGTTTCATTTTAGAAGAGTAAAGGGGTATCTCAAAATATGTGTTACATAAAGGGAGGCTTTGGGCCTGAGAAAGCAGAGAATCACTGCACTAAATCGTTATTCCCAGAATAATTGAGAATTGACACTAATTTTTCTTTAAAATGTGGGACACAAGCATTTCTCAAGTCTAAAAAGAGAAGTCATTGTTAGTGGCATATAACTGTAATCGTTTCTTAAAATAAATTAAACATATTTCTAAACAGTTGATGGGGCGGGGTAGGCGACAGGGAGAAGAAAGGAAATGCAAATTCATTTGTAAGGAGATATCCCTGCCTCTTCACTGGAAAGTCAATTTCCTTGATACACTAACTCCTCAGTCTCAAACATTTATTTAGGGGGAGGTACCAAGCCTAGGGCCCTAGCCTCAGGGAGTGAGAGGGCAAACTGCAAAGTGAAGTTACCATTTCAATGCTAGTGCTAGGCATAGAGCTAGAAATAAGAAATATTTAAGGCTTCACTTAGCCACTAGGAAAATGGGATAAAAGGTGGCTTCTCATTCTCTTGTTTCTGAATCTCATGCGGCCAAAGCCATTAGAAGGACATTCCCGGTTATTTTATCTGAAGAGTCTCTAGAATCCTAGTATATTCTCTGGAATATGCACTCGCTTGGGAATTGCCCCATGGAAACCTGGACTTTAGGGCTACTTTAATGTACCAAGTAGGTGCAACTAACTCACCTGTTTGATTTTCTGTGCGATACAGAGGTACTGCTTCTTTCTCCAACTTTTTTGGAAAGAAGAGCTAAAGATAATATCAGAGAGAATAAATTATCTTCCATTTTTCTTTTGTTATTTTAGGTCTGATACCTTTCAACAAGTGCCCTTATTCAACATGTATACAATACAAGAAGAAACCACAGGATATCTTTAGAGCTAAATTGACTTCTCAAAGTTTATTTCTTTTGATCAGAAACCATGTTTTAATGAAGGGAGGAAACTTTATGGTGGGGAGCTGAGGTTTCAAATTTTATTCAGGCTGTATTTTTACTAGAAACAATATTGTTTTTTCTTTGTAGAGTACTAAAAGATAAAATTTCATATTTCAATTTTTGTGAAGACTCCAAGATCCAAATCCAACATTAAATGTGTATGTTTGACCCCATATCCTCCTTACATTAACAATACAGCTTACACATAAGTATGAAGCAATGCACAGCCACCCACAACCAGCACAAATGATACTTGGGTCTTATAGCTACATGCTATAGAATGGACTCCTCTAATATTTTAGCACATCTAAATAAGAGAGAATATTAGAAATAAAATACGGGTCACAAGATGTAATGAAAATGAAATTAGTCTTTAATACATCTCTATTTTATGCAATTATGAATTTTAGACCTTCCTTCTGGGTTCCATCTTTACAGGATAAAATCCAAGTGTTCAAAACTGAAATATAGAAACTGTAATTGCTTATACATAGGAGATGTTAAGATAAATTTATTTTTCATAAAAGATGTAGCATGGAGTAATAAATGGTCAGTTACATAAAAACCCTATCTGGGATGTTTTCAAGGGATTTTATTAGGATGGCCACATCAAAGAACGTTTATTTATTATAGGTATACAATCTTCTTAGGTCCACTGGGCAGATTTTAGATAAGCAGTAGCAATCACAGGGTGTCCCAGTGACATCCATAGAAAGCTTTGTGTAGCCTAAGTTGTCTGAATGACCTCTTCAAGGGCATCTCTTCTTACCCTGAGAATTCTCTTCTCTGAAATGGATACTCCTCGAGGCCAAAATCTACTTGGCATCAAAAGCTACTAGAGTAGATGTATTAGTCAGTTTTCGAACTGCTATAAAGAGCTTCCCTGAGCCTGGGTAATTTGTAAAGAAAAGCGATTTAATTGACTCACAGTTCCATGTGGTTGGGGAGGCCTCAAGAAACTTACAATCATGGCAGAAGGTGAAGGGGAAGCAGGCACCTTCTTCACAAGGCGTCAGGAGAGAGAAGTGAGCAAGAGCAGGAAAAACTGCCTTATAAAACATCAGATCTCGTGAAAACTATCACAAGAACAGCATGGGGGAAACAGCCCCACCTCCCTCCCTCGACACATGGGGATTACAATTTGAGATGAGATTTGGGTAGGGACACAGAGCCAAACCATATCAGCGGACTCCAAACCAGGTCCATTAAAAAGTCCTTTAATTTAGATCCCTATGGCACATAAACAAAATACAATGAAAACATCAGAACTTTGTTGTTACATTATCTCAATCCTCTCTAACCTCATCCTGGGTGTCTACTGGTATCTCTTGTTTTGTTCTACCACCATTACTTCACACATCCAGATTATTCTTGTTTGTCACCCCTATATTCAAACAAACTGAGGCATGAAGTTGTCCAGAAGATTTACCTTGTGTCACCTTATGTGACAAAGCAGGTCATCCACTGCAGAAACCTGCTAACTGTCCAGTAACCTATTGATGAATTCAGGATGGGGTCTAAAAGCCCCTGGAACTTCTTGAATTGACCTTATCCATGGCAGACACATGCTTACTTGTCTTTGGTTTCCTGCAAATGTTTCCTCTTTATTTTCAAGTTACAAAAGCCATGCAGACTCGAGTATATGAAAGATGACCACAAAATAATGAAACCAACTGTCATGTGTGGCTCACGTGTACTTAGTTCCTATAAAGGTTCATGGCTACACTTATATAAAACTTCAAACAAAATTAATTTGGCAAATAGTATTTGAAATATTAGTATATTTATATGTAATTCTGTTCTAGAAAATATTTGTAATATTTGAAATATTTGAATATATATTCAAAAATATGTTATTATAAACTATAGAAATATATATGTGTGTGTGTGTATATATATTTGATGGAGGAAGATTGGTACACATGTGGAAGCAATAGGGAGCTACACAATTATTAAAATTTGTTCAGAAATTAGCCCTGAGTCTCCTGGAAACCAAAGCAGAAAGAGAAACATGATCACTTACAAAATTCATGTTTGCCATAAGGAAAGGGCATACCAGATCTTCCAATATCTAATAATTTACATAATTACTGATGTACAGTATGGTAATAAGCCATATTGGTGAGTAATATACAAAAATTGCTATGAATTATTCATTTATTCATTCCATAAACGTAATGTGTCAGGCTTCAGGGATAGTAAGAAAAAGTCCCTGACCTTGAGGAGTTTTTAGTCTCATGAATGAAGACAGAGACATTCAAATAATAGTTAAATCACAATATATTGACTATTAAAGAGTACCATGAATAAGATGTAGTGCCTTCATAAATGTTTCCACATAACCAAGTCAAACTTTGATTTCTTCCTCCTACTATTTTGTGTATTTTCCAGAATTCAGGATCTATAGGCAGCAATGCAGTAGCGACCTTTTCACCATGGAATCAGTAGCACCATTGAGACCAGTAAGTGCACTTGTTCGAAGCACAGCCAAGCTTCCTGTGTTCCTGCCCATACCCCAAGTCATCCAGCCCTCTTCCTGATCCTCTCTTCTTCCATCTTTGCCACCCTTCTCCCCTGTAGTTGTCCTTGAGCAGTTATGTAATTGCTCCCTTCCCTTGGTTTAAGTGTTAAAGACCCAAGGCCAAGGAGAATCTGTGATTTAGGGGTTGGAATTATTTACTGGGATTCTCAGTAGGATTCTCATGTTGAAGGGGGACAAAGGTACACTCAGGGAGGAAAAAGGGCTCAACAATTTTGGCTCTGGATCCTTAGGATACGAAGTCTTGAATCTAAGGAATGGAAGAGGACGAAATGGGACCAGTGCTTCTAGTCCAGCCTCACAGCCAGGCACGCTACTAATAATTATAATAACAATTTTAGTAATACTAACAACAACAATAATATCTGTCTGATGCTTCAAAAATGATATGTGTTCAAGAGTAAATCAGGTTTGCCTCAGGTGTAAGATGATTTCAAGGTCAACAAGAAGGGTTTCTGGGCTTTCTAAATAAATCTCCACTGAGCTTCTTGACAGTGCATGCAATTCCTTTAACACAGGGACAAAGATTTTCCCTACCACAATTAGAGATAAAAAGGCTTAAAAATGTAAATGTGTAGGAAAGGTGACACACTGGTATTGATTTGCTTCAGTCAATGTGCAAATGATGGTATCAGAAACTTTCTCAACTCCCTCCTCTGCTCAGAGTCTTAAAACAAGAATTTAGTAGTTTTTGCATCTGTCCTTGCTCATCTTCCCTGGATTCCACCCTCCTCTGAACCTTGGTCCATCAATGATCCCTCTGCCCTCCGATATTACTAATCTCATTCATTCAGCATCCTAATTGCTAAGTATATCCTAGATACTGGGGATGGACAAAACAGACAAAAATCCTTGCCCTAAGGGAAAAGATAAAGCAGTAAAGATAGAATTAGGGGTCAAGGGGAGAATGCTGAGATTTTAAATAGGGTGGTCAGGGAAAGCTTCTATAAAAGGTGATATTTAAACAAAAAGTTGAAGGAGGTGAGGGAGCATGCATTCCAGGCAGGAGACACAAGTGCAATGGCCCTGAGGTCTGACATTCCTGGGACAGAATGTGCGTACTCAAGAGAGGGTCACTAAGGAAGCCAGTAAAATGAAGTCACTGAGATCTTAAAGGTCATGGCAATGGGCTTTTGTCTAAGTTAGATGGGAAACTACTGGAGGATTTTGAGCAGAGGAGTGATATGATCTGAATTACATTTTAATAGGATCGTTCAGCTGCTGTGTTGAGAACACAATGGAGGGCACAAGGATGGAAGCAGAAAGTTCTTTTAGGAGGCTGATGCAGCACATCCAAGTAAGAAAGAAGAAAGTGGCCTGAACAAGGCCTTAGTCACTAGGGAGTTAGCAGTGGAGGTGGTATGAAGTGATCAGATTCTGAACATATTTTAAAGTTGGGGCCAACAATATTTGCTAAAAAATCAGATGTAATGTATGAGAATAAAAGAAGAGTGAAGGGGCCTGAGCAACAGGAAAAAATGGAGCTGCTTTTTCCTGGGATGGGGAAGATTTTGGAAGGAATAGGCACAGGGGTAGAATATCAGAAGCTCAATTTTAAATGCTAACTAGACATCCAAGTGAGATGTTAAAATAGGCAGTTGGATATATAGTCTACAGTTTTGGGGAGAGGTTCAGCCTGGTATTTAAAGTCATGACACTAGGGAAAAACCACCATGGGAGGAAGTATAGAGTTAAAAAGTTAAAAGAGTTCCCTGCATTCCACCCTCCTCTGAACCTTGGCCCATCAATGATCCCTCTGCCCTCCGATATTGCCAGTCTCATTCATTCAGCATCCTAATTGCTAAGCATATCCTAGACACTGGGGATGGACAAAACAGACAAAAATCCTTGCCGTAGAGAACGAACTGGTCTCTGGCATAGTCCAATCTTTAGAAGTTGTGGACATGGATAGGAAACTGCAAAAGAGGAGAAGGAGCAGCCAAAGAAGAAGTAGAAAAACTAGTCAACTGTGATGTCCTAGAGGCCAAATGAAGAGATTATGTCATGAGAAGGTACTGATGGGTCAAATGCCACAGATGGGTCATGGAAAATGAGGACTTTTCATTGACCATTGAATTTAGCCATCTGAAAGTCATTGATGACTTTGACAGGGAAGTTACAATAGAATGGTGGTCACATTCCTACACTCCGCCACTGCTCATAGAAGTTAATTCAGGAGAAGAAGAAAGATGAAAGATTAGAGGCAACTAATAAAGAAACTTCTTTCGAGGTGTTTTGCTGAGAATGGAAGGGGAGAAAGAGACAATGGCTTGAGAGTGAAATGGGAGTTCAAGATTGTTTTTAAAATGAAAGAAATCTTAGTGGGTTTGCACGCTGATGCAAAAGGGAAAAGAAGAACTGTTAAGTCAAGAGAAAAGAGAATTCTGAAGCAGCGGCCTTAAGCAGAAAGAAGTGAAAGAAGTGATGGGATCAAATGAGAGGGAAGAGAGACCCTGTCTTAAAAAAAAAAAAAAAGGTTGGAGAAGGGATTGGCCTTAGTTAGGAATATGGACAATGATCCATCTTTTCCACTCATCCTTTCTCTCAGCCTCTTTTAGCATCTTTTGGCTTCCCTGTTGCAAAACTAAAAGCAATAGACTAACTGTTTGCATCCCTCAAAATTCGTATGTTGAAATGTAATCCTAATTTGGTGGCACTTGGAGGTGGTGCTTTAGGGAGGTAATTAGGGTGAAGCCTTCGTGAACAGGATTAGTACCCTTACAAAAGAGAGCCCAGAGAGATTCCCATGCCCCCTCCGCCATGTGAGAACACAGCAAAAAGTGGTCATGTATGAACCAGGAAGTGAGCCTTCACCAGACACCAAATCTGCAGCCACCCTGATCTTGGACTTCCTAGCCTACAGAACTGTGAGAGATAAGCATCTATTTTTTACAAGCCAATGATATTCTATTAGAGCAGTGTGAGCAGACTAGGGCAGTAAGGAAAATTCAGTTGCACCTAGCTATGCTTTATATCGCTGCTTCCTTCTCTTTATAGTCTGTTGTCTTTAAAACATTGCCCACATTTGCTCTGCTCCCGTGGTTCCCTTTCGTTTGTTGGCTTGAGATAGCCTGGCTTCCGTGAGCCAGTGGCTCTGGAATTGCCTATTTCAAGGAACTGTTTTCTTTTTTTTTTAACTGAACCCCTCTGACTATTGACGGCTTTCCTTTCCAGAAACCCTTTGCCCTTTACTATATTGTGTACCTCTATCCCTGAGCTGGACTTCTGGTCCATTCCCCGGACTCCTGTTCCTCTGACTGACAATTCAAATGTTGGTGCTTGTTGGGTTTTCTCAGCCATCTTCTCATCTGACAAAGGAATATCACTTATCCAATGCCAGCAGCGACTCCAGAATTTTCATACAGGAAGAGTTAAATGATTTGTCTTGATACTGAGTTTGCTGAGTAGGCTAACTTCTTCCACCTGCATTCTCGATGTGTTTGGAGTAGCTTGTTAAGTGGTGATGTAGATTACAGGGGAACTTAATCCTCCCCCATCTCATCACCCCTTTTTTCTCTGCTGCCAGAGCTTCAACTGCCACCTATATGTGGGGCTGTTTCACCCAATAAGTACAAAAGGCACAGTATCTTTTCAAAGTAAAAGAAAATATTGGCCGGGTGCGGTGGTTCACGCCTATAATCCCAGCACTTTGGGAGGCTGAGACGGGCAGATCACAAGGTCAGGAGATCGAGACCATCCTGGCCAACATGGTGAAACCCATCTCTACTAAAAACACACAAAAAATCAGCCGGGCATAGTGGCGGGTGCCTGTAGTCCCAGCTACTCAGGAGGCTGAGGCAGGAGAATGGCGTGAACCCAGGAGGCAGAGCTTGCAGTGAGCCGAGATCGTGCCACTGCACTCCAGCCTGGGAGACAGAATGAGACTCTGTCTCCAAAAAAAGAAAAGAAAAGAAAAGATTTAAGAAAAGAAAGAAAGGAAGGAGGAAAAAGAAAGACAAAGGCAGGGAAGGAGAAAAGGAGAGAAAAGAGAAAGAGAAGAAAACTGCAACATGAAATTAATAGATGTTTAATCAACTGCCTACAATTCATGTCAAATGTCTACTTAACTCGTGTATGATTATCTGATATATTGTATGTCATGCGTGTCCATGTGAAGAGACCACCAAACAGGCTTTGTTGAGCAACATGGGTGTTTATTTCATCTGGGTGCAGGCGGGCTGAGTCCGAAAAGAGAGTCAGTGAAGGGAGATAAGGGTGGGGCCATTTTATAGGATTTGGGTAGGTAAAGGAAAATTTCAGTCGAAGGGGAGTTGTTCTCTGGTGGGCAGGAGTGGGGGTCACAAGGTGATCAGTGGGGGAGCTTTTTGAGCCAGGATGAGCCAGGAAAAGGAATTTCACAAGATAATGTCATCGCTTAAGGCAAGGACTGGTCATTTACACTTCTTTTGTGGTGGAATGTCATCAGTTAAGGCGGGGCAGGGCATTTGCACTTCTTGTGATTCTTCAGTTACTTCAGGCCATCTGGGCGTATACCTGCAAGTCACAGGAGATGCAATGGCTTGGCTTGGGCTCAGAGGCCTGACATTCCTGCCTTCTTATATTAATAAGAAAAATAAAACAAAATAGTGTTGAAGTGTTGGGGCGGTGAAAATTTTTTGGGGACGGTATGGAGAGAGAATGGGCAATGTTTCTCAGGGCTGCTTCAAGTGGGATTAGGGGTGGCATGGGAACCTAGAGTGGGAGAGATTAAGCTGAAGGGAGATCTTGTGGTAAGGGGTGATATTGTGGGGTTGTTAGAAGGAGCATTTGTCACATAGAATGATTGGTGATGGCCTGGATGTGGTTTTGTATGAATTGAAAAACTAAACGGAAGATACAAGGTCTGAATAAAAGAAGGAGAAAAAACAGGTATTAAATTACTAAGAACTGGGAGGACCTAGGACATCTAATTAGAGAGTGCCCAAGGAGGTTCAGCATAGCCCTGCCACCAAAGATTATTTATTTATTTTAAGAGGGAATTGAGAGTGGCGGTTTGGGATAGCACCAGGAGATATCAGCTGTGATGGCTTGGAGTGAAAGGACACAAAGATAGATGTGTACCCGCCCCCCACCCGCTACACCCTTGTTCTGCTCTCTAATCTTTGCACATACCAGAGATTTCGTAAGTTCTGTGAGTACCTGGTTTTCTGCACGTACCAGAGATTTTGTAAGTTCTGAGGCAAGGTCACAAGACATGTTTAAGTAAGATAAACTCTTGCTGCCATAAACCTGCTCTCCCGCCTCAAAGTTTGAACCAAAATATCAGAAATGGCGGGAACCAATCATAGTTAGCCAAATCGCCTTGTTCAAACACTGGCCAATCATATATCTGATTTGTATAATAACTCTATGCCCACTTTTCTTAGACTATATAACACTGCTCGGAGCTCAGTGGGGGACCTCTCCTTCCCGTCTCGTTTCACGAGCGAGGGAGGGTTCCAGGTTCGAACCTGTAATAAAGATCCTTGCTGCTTAGCTTTGACTCTGGACTCTGGTGGTCTTCTTCGGGGAATAAACGGTCTGGGCATAACAAATGGGGGCTCGTCCGGGATTTCCCCCAAGCCCACCAGACCCCCAAGTCAATGGATCTTAATCTGTAGGTAAGCCGGCTTTGTCACTGTCTCTGTCTTTGTCTCTGTCTGTCTCCCTGAAATTTCGCGAAATCCGTAATCTGTAATCTGTATTGGTCTGTTTTATAAGTGGCATGGTCTTGGCGGACGCGCTAAAAGACAGCCACTCGGGACTGGTGGGAGACGTCCCCCAGTGCCCATCTGGGGGCCTCCATCCTTGGTTGCCCCGTCTGACTCAGGTCGGAAGTCCGACACGCGCTCGCGAAGGCTCATCGTTTCTCACTGTCTGTCCGTTATTGTTAAGTGTTAAGTGTAAGTCCAAAACGAAACATAAAACCTTTTCTTCCCCTTCCAGGACCGGACCTGTCGGATACTCCCCTCTGCTTCACACTCATTTTCGTCCCTCCTTCTCTTTGTAGGAGCAGTCCAAAGATGGGCAACAACCAGAGCACGCCGCTCTCACTCCTTGTTACCAATTTTAAGGATGTGAAGGCTCGGGGGCGTAACTTAAGCGTAGAACTAAAGAAGGGAAAGCTAGTTACTTTCTGCCGTTCGGAGTGGCCCTCTTTCGGCGTAGGGTGGCCCTCTGAAGGAACTTTCTGTCTCTCTATTATTACTAAGGTAAAAACTAAGATTTTCCTGCCAGGGCAGTCAGGACATCCTGATCAAATTCCTTATATTCTAGTGTGGCAAAATCTTGTGGAAGACCCACCGCCCTGGATAACTCCATTCATCCTTGAGCCTTGCAAGATCCTAGTAACGCGACCTACAAGACAAAGGACTCCCTCTGCTCCCTCGGCCCCTGTGCTGCCAGACAGCCAGGACCCCCTAACGTTAGAACCCACACTTCCCCCACCATATCCGCACCTTATCCCGCAGGACCCAGTCCCCCAGGGTGGTGCTTCCGTAGAGGGAAACCGAGAAGCGGAAGCAGCCGAGAGCGAAAGTAACCCAGGGGGGCCGGCCGGCGGAACGCGAGGCCGCGTACTGCGGGACCAAGCTTCCCGACTCCCTGACTCCACCGTAGCCCTGCCTCTCAGAGAAATAGGATCGCTTGATGATACCGGGCTCTCCCGTCTCATGTATTGGCCTTTTTCCACTAGTGATTTATACAATTGGAAGTCCCAAAATGCTCGGTTCTCCGATAATCCCAAAGATCTAACCTCGTTGTTAGACAGTGTCATGTTTACTCACCAGCCAACCTGGGATGACTGTCAACAGCTCCTCCGAATCCTGTTCACAACGGAGGAGCGGGAAAGAATCCAAGTTGAGGCCAGAAAGCTGGTTCCAGGAGATGACGGCCAGCCAACTGCAAATCCTGACCTCATGAACGCGGCTTTTCCTTTGACCCGGCCCAGATGGGACTACAACACGGCAGAAGGTAGGGGACGACTGCTCATTTATCGCCAGACTCTAATGGCGGGTCTCCGGGCTGCAGCTCGCAAGCCCACCAATTTGGCTAAAGTATATTCTGTGTTACAAGGTAAGACAGAAAGCCCCGCTGTGTATTTAGAGAGATTAATGGAAGCTTTCAGACAGTATACCCCTATGGACCCAGAAGCACCGGAAAATCAGGCTGCGGTAGTAATGTCCTTTGTAAACCAGGCAGCATCAGATATTAGAAGAAAACTCCAGAAATTAGAAGGTTTAGAGGGAAAGCAGATTCAGGACCTCCTTCAGATGGCCCAGCGAGTTTATAATAATAGGGATACTCCAGAAGAAAAACAGTTCAAGGCAACCAAAGAAATGACCAAAGTTTTAGTAGCAGCTTTCCCCCAGGCAGGGAATGGCCAAAGCAGAAAGCAGACAAAGCAAGGCTCTAGGCAAGGATTAGAAAAGGATCAGTGTGCTTATTGCAAGGAACGTGGTCACTGGATTAAAGACTGCCCAAAGAAATGGAGACCAGCTAACCCTACCTCCGTACTCGTTACCCAGGACTCTGACTAGGGAAGACGGGGTTCGGACCCCCTCCCCGAACCCAGGGTAACTTTGCAAGTGGAGGGGTCCCCAGTTCGCTTCTTGGTCGATACTGGGGCGGAACGCTCAGTCCTAACCAAACCATTGGAAAAATGTCTAAGAAAACATCCTGGGTGCACGGGGCCACAGGCATCAAAAAATACCCCTGGACAACCTAGAGGACTGTAGACTTAGAAATGGGAAAAGTCTCCCATTCCTTCCTAGACATCCCAGAGAGCCCCTGCCCTCTACTAGGGAGGGACTTGCTGACAAAAATGGGGGCCCAAATCCACTTTGAGCCAGAAGGGCCCAAGATAACTGATTCCCAAAACAGGCCAATATCTATCCTGACTGTCACTTTAGAAGATGAGTACAGACTCCATCAAGAGTAAAAGCCCCCCGATCAGGAAATTGACTCTTGGCTCCAGCGTTTCCCTGAAGCGTGGGCAGAAACTGGGGGCTTAGGGCTAGCTAAACATCGACCTGCCATATTTGTGGAAGTTAAGCCAGGGACGGACTTGGTTCGGGTTCGGCAATATCCTATGCCCCTGGAGGCAAGAGAAGGAATTACGCCCCATATCCGCCGACTCCTAGACCAGGGAGTCCTACAGGCTTGCCACTCATCCTGGAATACTCCACTGTTACCTGTTCGTAAACCCAACAGTACGGACTACAGGCCAGTACAGGATTTAAGAGAAGTTAATAAAAGGGTCATGGACATACATCCCACTGTGCCCAATCCATACACCCTTCTGAGTGCTTTACATCCCGAAAAACAGTGGTATACCATTCTTGATCTAAAAGATGCTTTCTTCAGCCTTCCTCTGGCTCCCAAAAGTCAAGGACTCTTTGCATTTCAATGGACGGATCCTGAGAGGGGCATCAACGGTCAGCTAACATGGACCAGGCTGCCACAAGGGTTCAAGAACTCGCCAACCCTGTTCGATGAAGCCCTTCATGAAGATCTGGGTGAGTACCGGCGACAACACCCTGAAATAACTCTTTTGCAATATGTTGATGATCTCTTAATAGCAGCCAGATCCCCAGAAACTTGTGCTCAAGGGACTGAGGACCTCTTGAAGACTCTGGGGGAGATAGGCTACCGAGCCTCAGCAACAAAGGCTCAGATCTGCAAGTCGGAGGTAACTTATCTGGGGTACCTATTAAAGGGGGGGCAACGCTGGCTAACCAAAGCCCGAAAGGAAACAGTCCTACGCATCCCTAGACCCCAGTCGACACGGCAAGTGAGAGAATTCCTGGGGTCGGCAGGGTTCTGTAGGTTATGGATACCCGGATTTGCTGAGTTAGCCAAGCCCCTATACCAGGCAACAAAGGAACGGCAGCCCTTCAATTGGACGGAAGAGGCTGAGCTGGCCTTTCAACAAATCAAAACTGCCTCGTTATCAGCCCCCGCGCTGGGGCTCCCTGATGTCTCCAAGCCCTTCCACTTATACGTAGATGAAAGTAAGGGTGTTGCAAAAGCCGTGTTAACACAGTACCTAGGCCCCTGGCAGAGGCCAGTTGCCTATTTGTCAAAAAAATTAGATTCAGTGGCTGCTGGCTGGCCACCCTGCATGCGGATAATCGCGGTGACTGCCCTAATGGTCCAAGACGCTGATAAACTTATCATGGGGCAAGAGTTGCACGTTATAACCCCGCATGCCATTGAAGGCATCCTCCGGCAGCCGCCGGACCGATGGATGAGTAACGCCCGGCTCACCCACTATCAAGGACTGCTGTTAAACCCCCTCAGAATAACTTTTCTGCCCCCAACCTCTTTAAACCCTGCTTCACTGCTGCCAAATCCAGACTTGGATGCCCCGTTCCATGAGTGCACTGAGATACTGGCTCAGGTGCATGGGGTGCGGGAGGACCTGCAAGATCATCCGCTCCCCGACACAGAACTCACCTGGTTCACTGATGGCAGCAGCTACGTCCACCAAGGCCAGCGGTATGCAGGAGCGGCTGTAACGTCAGAGACTGAGGTAATCTGGGTGGAACCCTTGCCTCCAGGGACATCGGCCCAAAGAGCCGAACTGATAGCCCTCACACAGGCCCTCACCCTAGGGGCAGAGAAAAAACTAACAGTATACACGGATAGCCGCTATGCTTTCGCTACTGCGCACATACATGGGGCCATCTACAGAGAAAGGGGACTATTAACAGCCGAAGGCAAAGAAATAAAAAACAAGCAAGAGATCCTAGCTCTATTAACTGCTTTGTGGAAACCAAAGAAATTGGCTATCGTACATTGCCCTGGGCATCAGAAACCAACTACGCCAATTGCTCGAGGCAACTTCTTAGCCGACCAAACCGCAAGGAGCATAGCAAAAGCTCCCAGTCAGCTCCTCACGCTCCAGCTCCCCGATCCTGGCCCGCGAAATTTGCCATGTTTTCCCAACTATACCGAACAGGATCGCGAATGGATGAACACGCTTCCCCTAAAACAGGTTAAAAATGGGTGGTGGACTGATATAAATGACCAAACCATCCTACCAGAAAAATTAGGACAGCAGGTGTTGGAACACATCCACCGGACAACCCACCTGGGTGCCCGGCGAATGATGGACTTAATCAGGCACGCCAAGTTTAGAATCAGGCGCATAGCTGAACTGGCCAGCGATGTCACAACAAATTGCAAAGCCTGCCAACTAAACAACGCTTGCCCCCAAACCCAGACCACCGCAGGAATTAGGTGTAGAGGAACTAGGCCTGGTATCTATTGGGAAATAGACTTTACTGAGATAAAGCCTGGAAAATATGGGTATCAGTACTTACTTGTCTTTGTAGATACTTTTTCAGGATGGACAGAAGCGTTCCCAACTAAGAGAGAAACTGCTCAGGTTGTAGCAAAGAAAATTTTGGAAGAAATCCTCCCCAGGTATGGCTTTCCCGTCCAAATAGGGTCAGACAATGGACCAGCCTTCGTTGCTAAGGTAAGTCAGGATTTGGCTTCCATTCTTGGGGCAAATTGGAAATTACATTGTGCTTATAGGCCCCAAAGCTCAGGACAGGTAGAAAGGATGAATCGGACTCTGAAGGAGACCTTAACTAAATTGACCATGGAGACTGGCACTAATTGGGTAGTACTTCTCCCCTACGCTCTGTTCCGGGCCCGAAATACCCCTTACAGACTGGGCCTCACACCATATGAAATCATGTATGGCAGACCCCCACCCCTGGTCCCCAGTCTAAAAGATGACTTACTCAAACCTGAAACTGAAAATGTCTCTGAGCTCCTGTTCTCCTTACAAGCCTTACAGAAAATTCACCAGGAAATTTGGCCCAGACTACGAGAACTGTACGAGGCAGGACCTCCGCCGACGCCTCATCCGTTCCAGCCGGGAGACTGGGTCCTAGTCAAGCGCCACCGGCAAGAAACTCTTCAACCCAGGTGGAAAGGACCACTGCAAGTACTCCTGACTACTCACACCGCTCTCAAAGTAGAAGGCATTGCTTCGTGGATCCACTACACACACGTCAAACCAGTGGACCCAACATCCGACCTTCTTGAGCCGTCTGGAGCACCGGTTACATGGACTGTAAACAAAGCTAAGAACAATCCCTTAAAGCTAACCCTGCGCCGTCACCCACATAGCCGTAACCATGTCTAGCTTGCCTATGCTTTTATGCCTTATACATCTGACTCTCCTAACTGCTGCGCCGTCTAATCCCTATGTCTGGAGGTTCTGGCTCTATGAGAACAAAACTCACCCCGGGGAAACCCCCCAAGCGGGTAAACTGCTAGCTAGTGCAGACTGCCCCCCCTCCGGGTGCAATACTCCAATTTACCTCAATTTTCACTAATTTCCAAATTGCCCAACCGGGGATATCCATGATTTGTTTTGAATATGATCAGACTGAATATAATTGTAAGAATTATTGGTGGCACCAGAATGCAGGTTGCCCATACCACTATTGTAAAATGCACTCAGCCAGGGTATGGGACGAATACCCGAGAAAGTCTAACCTCCTCAGGACTCGCTACCCGACAGGGACTCCCAACATATTCACTTGGATAATAACAGATCCAGGGCACTCCCGGTGGACATCGCCCCAACATGGGGCAGTCTACTACGATGCCAGTAGTAGCTGGCCTAGTAGCCACCTGTACTTGTGGCGGAGTCTAGTCCAGATTCGACCCTTAATCCATACACAAATCCACAGACAGGAAACCAAGCTATCACAAGACTTGCAGCCCTTCTCCCGGCTAACCCTATTACAAGAAGGGCTAGCATTCGCCAACCTCACCGGTTTAGGCGACCTGTCCTCTTGCTTTATGTGTGCAACCTTAGGAAGACCACCATTAACCGCTGTTCCCCTTTCCTCCCCACCCACAAACTATATGCCAGATTCTAATTCATCAACAGTTGCAATACCTGATGTAGCCCTGTACCGTGACCCATACCAAGAGAAATACCCCTACTGTTATTCAGCATTTAGTAGCAGCCTCTGCAACCAGACGGCTACATACCCTAATAGCCCCATACGTGCTCCCCCTGGTGTGTTCTTCTGGTGTAATATGACTCTGTTAAAAACTCTGTCCAAAAGCATCTCTGACGGACAGTTGTGCATCCCTGTTACACTAGTTCCCCAACTGACCCTGCTGACCCCGGCAGAGTTCATAGGCTGGGCAGGGACTGCCCCAACTGAAACTGCGTGACATAGAGGAGCAGTTTTTCTACCACTAATTGCCGGAATATCCTTAACCACCTCTGTCGTCGCAGCAGGGTTAGCAGGAGGGGCCCTACAACACTCCATGATAGAAAACAACAAGCTGTTACAACAGTTCTCTGTTGCTATGGAAGACTCCGCCTATTCCCTAGCCTCCCTTCAGCAGCAGCTCACCTCCCTAGCACAGGTCACCCTTCAAAACCGCAGAGCCTTAGACTTACTCACGGCTGAGAAAGGAGGTACCTGTATGTTCCTCAAAGAAGAATGCTGTTTCTATATAAATGAGTCAGGGTTAGTTGAGGAAAGAGTCCAACGCCTACACGAACTAAGCTTAGAAATGAAAAAGCAACAATTCACTACAGCCGCTAACAATTGGTAGAGCTCTTCAATGTTTTCCCTTCTGGCACCCCTTTTAGGGCCCCTAATGTCTTTACTACTTCTATTCACTATAGGCCCCTGTGTGGTAAATAAAATTTTACAATTTGTCAGAGAAAGGTTTGATACCATCCAACTAATGGTCCTCCGTAGCCATCACCAGCCTCTCCTGCACCCAGAAAGTGAGGCTATATTATAAGACTCTGGAAATCCAAGATTGGACATCCAGTTACTTATGAGAAGGGGGAAATGAAAGGACACAAAGATAGATGTGTACCCGCCCCCCACCCGCTACACCCTTGTTCTGCTCTCTAATCTTTGCACATACCAGAGATTTCGTAAGTTCTGTGAGTACCTGGTTTTCTGCACGTACCAGAGATTTTGTTTTGCACATACCAGAGATTTTGTAAGTTCTGAGGCAAGGTCACAAGACGTGTTTAAGTAAGATAAACTCTTGCTGCCATAAACCTGCTCTCCCGCCTCAAAGTTTGAACCAAAATATCAGAAATGGCGGGAACCAATCATAGTTAGCCAAATCACCTTGTTCAAACACTAGCCAATCATATATCTGATTTGTATAATAACTCTATGCCCACTTTTCTTAGAGTATATAACACTGCTCGGAGCTCAGTGGGGGAGCTCTCCTGCCCGTCTCGTTTCACGAGCGAGGGAGAGTTCCAGGTTCGAACCTGTAATAAAGATCCTTGCTGCTTAGCTTTGACTCTGGACTCTGGTGGTCTCCTTCGGGGAATAAACGGTCTGGGCATAACAGGAGAAACAGTGTAAACCGGCAGTGTAAACATGAGCAGGGCACTTATGAGTAGTTGAGAACAGTGAATAGGAGTATGACTAGACAGAAGATACTAGGGATGACAAGTTTTTTGGGGTGCAGTCCAAGTTGTTCTGGTGTCTGGAATGAGACTGGGACCTAATAAAAAGGAGTGTCCACGCAGGAGCTCAAATGGGCTGGAACCTGTAGCATTCTGAGGACAGGCCCGAATTCTGAGAAAGGAAAGTGGTAGAAGTATTGTCCAGTCCTTTTTAAGTTGGTGACTGAGCTTGGTGAGGTGTGTTTCTAAAAGACCATTAGTCCGTTCTACCTTTCCTGAAGATTGAGGACAGTAAAGGCTATAAAGGTTTTACTGAATACCAAGAGCCTGAGAAACTGCTTGGGTGATTTGACTAGTAAAGGCTGGTCCGTTATCAGACTGTATAGAGGTGGGAAGGCCAAACCGAGGAATTACATCTGACAGCAGGGAAGAAATGATTGCGGTGGCCTTCTCAGACCCTGTGGGATAGGCCTCTACTTATCTGTGAAAGTGTCTACCCAGACCAAGAGGTATTTTAGTTTTCTGACATGTGAGTGAAATCAATTTGCCAGTCCTGGGCAGGGGCAAATCCCCAAGCTTGATGTGTAGGATAGGGAGGGAGCCTGAACAATCTCCGAGGTGTAGTAGAATAGCAGATGGAACACTGAGAAGTGGTCTCCTTGAGGATAGATTTCCATGATGGAAAGGAAATGAGAGGTTCTAAGAGGTGGGCTAGCGGCCTGTCACCTACATGGAAGAGGTTATGAAATGTCGACAGAATAGAATGGGCCTGTGAGGCTGGAAGGAGATATTTTCCTTGGTCTAAGAACCATTTGCCTTGTATGGGAAGAGACTGATAGGTGGAAGTTTCAGTGAGGGAGTAGGTGGGACTGACCAACGTGAGGGAGAAAAACTGGCCCTCAGGGATAGAAGTTGGAACGCTAGCTGCTTTTTTAGCTAACTTATCAGCATAAGCATTGTCCTGAGCATGGGATCTGATGCCTTTTGATGGCTGCTTTTTAGTTACTTTATCAGCATAAGCGTTGTCTTGAGTGATGGTTGGGGGAAGAAAACACATTTTGGAAGTTATGAGAACTGCAGAGAGTTGAGCATAGTTTGTGATTTTTAGGGCCTGTAACAGTATTAAAGCGGTGGCAGCCGCTGCGCAGACATGAGGGCTAGGCTAAAACAAAACAGTAAGGTCAAGTTGTTCGAACAGAAAGGCTACAGGACACGGTCCCGGCTCTTGTGTAAGAATTCTGACCGCACTAACCATGCCGAGGAAGGAAAGGAGTTGTTGTTTTGTAGAAGGGATTGGGGTTTGGGAGATTAGCCAGACACGATCAGCAGGGAGAGCACATGTGTGCTCAGCAGGGAGAGCACGTTATGCCAAGATAGGTAACAGATGAGGAAGAAATTTGGGCTTGACTGAAGTAATGGGGGCTGTCTGTGAAGCCTTGCGGCAGTAGAGCCCAGGTAATTTGCTGAGCCTGATGGGTGTCAGGGTCAGTCTAAGTGAAAGCGAAGAGAGGCTGGGATGAAGGGTGTAATGGAATAGTAAAGAATGTATGTTTGAGATCTAGAACAGAATAATGGGTTGTGGAGGGAGGTATTGAGGATAGGAGAGTATTATGGGTTGGGCACTATTATGGGTGGATAGGCAAGACAATTTGGTTGATAAGGTGCAGATACTGAACTAACCTGTAAGGCTTGTCTGGTTTTTGGACAGGTAAAATGGGAGAATTGTAAGGGGAGTTTACAGGCTTTAAAAGGCCATGCTGTAGCAGGCGAGTGATAACAGGCTTTAATCCTTTTAAAGCATGCTGTGGGATGGGATATTGGTGTTGAGTAGGGTAAGGGTGATTAGGTTTTAATGAGATGGTAAGGGGTGCATGATCAGTCGCCAAGGAAGGAGTAGAGGTATCCTATACTTGTGGGTTAAGGTGGAGGGATACGAGGGGAGGATGTGAAGGAGGCTTTGAACTGGGGGAAAAGGCAGCAATGAGGTGTGGCTGTAGCCTAGGAATAGTCAGGGAAGCAGATGATTTAGTTAAAATGTCTTGACCTAATAAGGGAGCTGGGCAGGTGGGGATAACTAAAAAGGAGTGCATAAAAGAATGTTGTCCAAATTGGCACCAGAGTTGGGGACTTTTAAGAGGTTTAGAAGCCTGGCCGTCAACACCCACAACAGTTATGGCGGCAAGGGAAACAGGCTCTTGAAAAGAAGGTAATGTGGAGTGGGTAGCCTCCGTATTGACTTAGAAGGGGATGGACTTACCCTCCACTGTAAGAGTTATCCAAAGCGTCTGTGATAGTCCTGGAGGCTTCCGAGGCGATGGGACAACATCAATCCAAGGCGATGAGACAGCGTCAATCTTCAGCCGCTAAGCCAAGAAGGTGTGGGAAGGAGTCAGTCAGAGAGCCTTGGGCCAGAGCTGCAGGGCCTCTGGGAGTGGCTGCTGGGTGAGTTGGACAGTCCGACTTCCAGTGGGGTCCCACACAGATGGGACACGGCTTAGGAGGAATCCCGGGCTACGGGCATTCCTTGGCCCAGTGGCCAGATTTCCGGCACTTGTAGCAAGCTCCTGGGTGAGGAGGTTCTGGAGGAACCCCTGGCAGCTGCGGTTTAGGTGTTTGGAGTTGTGTGCTGGAGATGTGGCCGGGGTTTGTCTCACAGTGGGGGCAAGGAATTGCAACTCAGAAATAAGTTGCTACTTGGCTGCCTCTACTCTATTATTGTACACCTTGAAGGCGAGGTTCATTAAGTCCTGTTGTGGGGTTTGAGGGCTGGGATTTAATTTTTGGAGCTTTATTTAATGTTGGGAGCAGATTGGGTAATAAAATAAAATGCATATTAAGAATAAGACAGCCTTCTGACCTTTCAGGGTCTAGGGCTGAAAAGCGTCTCAGGGTTGCTGCTAAACAGGCCATGAACTGGGCTAAGTTTTTATATTTGATGAAAAAGAGCCTGAACACTAACTGATTTGGGAGAGGTCGGATAAAGAAAAAGGAGCATTAACCTTGACTATGCCTTCAGCTCTAGCCACTTTTTTAAGAGGAAATTGCTGGGTAGGTGGGGGAGGGTTCGTCGAGGAATGAAACTGTAAGCCAGACTGGTGTGAGGAGTGGAGGTGATAAAACGATTATAGTGGAGGCTGAGGAAAAATTGGGACCTAACTTGGCCTGGCGAGGAGGACAGAGGTCAGATGGGTCTGTAGAAAAGGAAGACTGGAAAGACTCAGTGAAGCTTAGGGTTGGGACTGAGGGGACAGGCGGGAGGGAAAGAAGGAAGATTTGGGACGAGTTGCATTGGGAACAGAGACTAGGGAGGGACCGATGTGTAAAAGAATGCCTGGATGTCAGGCACCTCAGACTGTTTGCCCGTTTTACGACAAGAATTATTTTAGATCTTGTAGGATGGAAAAATCGAAAGTGCCGTTTTCTGGCTATTTGGAACTACTGTCGAATTTGTATTGGGGTTAAGCGGCATTGTAGAAGAAAATAAGGCATTTAGGTTTTAGGTCAGGTGTGAGTTGAAGAGGTTTTAAGTTCTTGAGAACACAGGCTAAGGGAGAAGAAGGAGGAATGGAGGGTGGAAAGTTGCCCATAGTGAAGGAGGCAAGCCCAGAGAAAAGAGAGAGTAGAGACACAGAAGGAGTTCGGGGGTTCTTGCCCTCCAGAAAAGCGGGAAACGGGTCGGGGAGTGGAAGTAATGGACTGGGGCGCAAAAATAAGAGGTCAGGGTTCTTGCCCCTCCCACAGAAAAGCAGAGAAGGGGTAGAGACAGGGAGAGAAGGGGGCCGGGGTGCTTGCCCCTCCCGCAGAAAAGCAGGGCTTGCCGCTAAGGGTGAAGGACCAAGGGAGGCATCCCTGCAGCGTAGTCAGACACCTCTGAAACGTGGGTGAGTAATCAGAGAGGTGTCCCTGCAATGATTAAACACCAAGGGAAGGCTGCCTTCCCCAGTCCGTGACCGGCGCCGGCGTTTCGGGTTCACGGATAAAACGTGTCTCCTTTGTCTCTACCAGAAAATGAAAGGAATTGAAATTCAGAGAAGGGAGAGATTGAAGGGTGGCGCAAAGATTGAAAGGAGAAAGAGGTCGAGCGATAGTGAGAGAGGTTGGAGAAGACGGTAAAAAGAGGCTGTTTACCCAATTTAAAATTGGTGAGATGTTCCTTGGGCTGGTTGGTCTAAGAACCAGAGGTCCTAAGTGGATCTTTCTCACAGAGCAAAGAGCAGGAGGACAAGGGATTGATGTCCCAAGGGAGGTCCCCTGATCCGAGTCACGGCACCAAAATGACATGCGCATCTGTGAAGAGACCACCAAACAGGCTTTGTGTGAGCAACATGGCTGTTTATTTCACCTGGGTGCAGGCGGGCTGAGTCTGAAAAGAGAGTCAGCGAAGGAAGATAACGGTGGGGCCGTTTTATAGGATTTGGGTAGGATTTGGGTAGGTAAAGGAAAATTACTGTCAAAGGGGGTTGTTCTCTGGAGGGCAGGAGTGGGGGTCACAAGGTGCTCAGTGGGGGAGCTTTTTGAGCCAGGATGAGTCAGGAAAAGGAATTTCACAAGATAATGTTATCACTTAAGGCAAGGACCAGCCATTTTCACTTCTTTTGTGGTGGCATGTCATCAGTTAAGGCGGGGCAGGGCATTTGCACTTCTTTTGTGATTCTTCAATTACTTCAGGCCATCTGGTCATATACGTGCAAGTTACAGGGGATGCGATGGCTTGGCTTGGGCTCAGAGGCCTGACATTGTACATAACATATTTAAGTATATTTGTATATGACATACGGAAGAGCTTCCAAAAGTAACAGTGATTAGGGCCTATCAAACAGTTATTTACTGAAAATCCAAGCTAAAACTTCTTCCTGAGCTCCGCACTCTTCTTTCCAATTGCCTACTACACACAGTCACCTCAATGACCACAGGAATCTCAAACACAACACATCCCTAAAGAAAAATCATCTTTCTTCTCAAATGTCCTGCTAGAGTTTATGCAGTAAAAATGGCGTGAGCTTGAGCATCAGCCAGTTTTTTAGGTTCAAATTTCAACTCTTTGAGTTAGCCGTTTTGTGGGAAATAAGAATTTTAAATGGGACTTTGTCATTTACTAAGGATTGCATTTCAGGAAGGCAAGGAAAACAGTCCTTACCAGCCAGAGATGTAAGCACTCAAAGGCAGTAAACTATGGTAGGGGCTGCGACAGAAGCTCGTCAGGATATAGTGAGGAACAAGAAAAGCAGGGGTGAAGAATGTATTCAGTGAGGTGGAGAGGCTTCTCACAGAGAACGATAATAGAGTTTTATCTAGAACAAGAATGAATTAAGGAGCCCAGGGCATGGCTAGGAGAGGAGCAGAGAGAAGCATCAGCATGAATTAGCATGGTCACCTGAGACCACCAACAGGTTTCTGAGCACAGCAGAGGAAGCTGGGAGAGGGGCTTGCATCTGATGGGGTAATGGAGGACCTTGCTTGCCCAGAGCCAGAATTTATCCGGAGGCTACAAGTGAGTCACAGAAAACTTAAGCAGGGGACTAATATGATGGGATTTGCATTTGAGAAACACAATTTTGGTAGCCACAAAGGGGATAAATGAAGACCAGATTGGAGGTGGAGAGAATCCTAATATACAACTGTGAACATTCTAACCAGAAGCAATGAGGTCATTAAGACAGAGCAGTGAGAAGGAAAGAAAGGGAAAGTTTCAGGAGGGTGCTAAAGTGTAATTCTGACAGGTGTGACTGATGAGGGACTAGAGGGAGTAGAAGAACAGGACTTCTGGGTCTCTGGCTCAGAGGCTCATCCGATTATTGAGAGGACAAAATGAAATAACATATGCCTGGTATATGGTAGAAGCTCAAATTATATTCTTTCCCTTCCCTGTTCTCTTTTATTACTGGCACCATCACTTGCTCAGTAACTGAGGCCAGAAATGTGGCAGTAATTCTAGTCTCTTCTGCCCTTTATCCTCCAAACCCAGAGTTGATGACACTGAGTGAGGCAAGCGGAAGAGAGAGGCCAAAAAAGGGAAACACAGAGTTCACAGTTTCCCTCCGGCCTGAGTGTTTGTTGTTTGTTTGTTGAAGGAGTGGGCAAACAGGAGTCCAGGTTTAAGGTATTTTGTGGCTTGCCCACCTTGGGGGCTTGCATAGGGATGAATGCTAGGTAAACTCCGGCCCCACCCACTGCAATGCCAGCTTCTTCCCCATCCAGCTGATTCTCTTCCCAATTTCCCAGCTCCAATCTGACTTCTAAATTATCAGGTGCTTGGCTAGTGGCTGAATCAGAAAATATGTCTGAAAAGATCATCCCCTATCCAAGGGAGATGGTTAACCAGATTTTAAACCAAGCTGAATAAAGTTTGCGGTCATTTTTTGAGCAGGAAGCGTTTTATTTGTACAAGTAGTAAGGGCTGGAAAAGGCAAAACTATGGGGACAGAAAAGAGATTCACTGTTGCTAGGGACTGAAGGTGGAGGGAAGATAACCCAAGAGAACTTTGCAGGGGGTGATAGAAATGTTCTAGAACTTGATTGTAGAGTTGGTTACTACACTGCCATATTCTTTTTCAAAAGGCATGAAACTACACTAAAAATCATAAATTTGACTCTATGTAAATTACACCTCAATAAGCCTGACTTCAAATTTTAAAAAACTGAAGGAACAAATAAATAAATTCTTAAGCAGATAGTAAGGGGCTCAGTAAATGTTTGCTAAAGTGATAGTGATGGGCAGTGATAAGGGATCCGGCTGTCAAAGCTGCAGATTTTACTCCCTCCTTGAATGTTTGCATTTTAATAGAAGATTTTTAAAGCTGGAAAAAGCTTTTAAGGCCCAAAGAAGTTTGTCTCTAATAGGATGCATTTTTTTTTTCAAATGCAAAGTATTTTATTGCAAGCCAGAGGGGGAGTTCTAGATGAAAGGAGAGGCTAGCAGGAGAGCTGGGAGGCCCTGAATAAGGAGACTTTACCTGTCTCTAAATTTGCAACCCTCTGAAAGGAGGGTATGCATTTT
Source organism: Macaca mulatta (assembly GCF_049350105.2). Taxonomy (NCBI): domain Eukaryota; kingdom Metazoa; phylum Chordata; class Mammalia; order Primates; family Cercopithecidae; genus Macaca; species Macaca mulatta. Next base: position 28,091,482 of record NC_133422.1, read on the forward strand.
AAGTAGAGGCACTCTCCTCTGCCTTTTATCCACCATTTCCATCACAGGCTTTTCCTGGATTATTATCCTGGCCCACAATATTGGATTCTTATTGGAAAAACAATTGGTGTTGATGGACAGAGGCAGAAGAGTACTACATTTAAATTCAGCTTGGAAAATGAGAATGAATGAATTAGTGCTCGGCAGCTAGAACAAGAGCTATTTAAAGTCAACTCATGCTAAAATCTTTCTACCCCACCCCATATGAACCAAGCCAAATGCCAGCCTTGACCTACCAACTTTTTCTTTTCCTGTTCATTTGCCAGTCAGGTGCCAGAGGATTAGAACTGATTTTAGCTTTGTTTTGCCAGTCACATATTGCTGATAACCAGGGAACTGCCTGGATCTTTGAAACGGATATTCTCTCCTGTGTTTCTTTAAAAATCACACTCCAATCTTGTAATACCAAAGCACCTCAATTTTCTTTTTAATTCCAACTCCCCCATCCTACAGGACAAGGATTCTCTTTTATAGGCCACTCAGGGAACTAATTTCTTTCTAAGCCATTCAAAGTCCAAAATGTCAAATTCTTGATTTTTCTTCTGTCACCCTGGACACATTTCCCTTTCATTTCACCAGAGTGCATGTGAGCACCTGTTTGAACCTATGTGATAGCATCTGTCATCCTTGGCAGCAAAAAGTGGAGGAGTCAGGAGATTGGGAAGAGTCTCTTTCCACTGCTTGCCCCTGGCACCTCACCCTGGGGGAGGGGCGGTGGGGGTCCTGCTTTTTCCTTAGGTTAAGTTCATCAGTATTGCCAGAACTGTCCATTCCTCACGCTTTCCTGGGTGGTAGTTCAGGAGAAGGGGGCATTTGACTGCTGGGCTGCAGAGGAGGTGCCCAGTGACAGGAACAGCGGTGGCCTCCTCTCCTTGTCCATCAGAAGCAGCTCCCACAACTGCTTCTCATGCTTCCCATGGGACTACTTCCAAACGCAGTCCTATGGACTGCCCCAAGACAGTTATCACCTGGCTCTGTCCACCTCTGCGTTCAAACTGCCCCTGCATCATTGAACCCTCCCTGTCTCACAACCCTTGATCTAGTGCCTCCAGCTCTGTTTCCCTGGCACAGCCCTCTGGGGCTCTCTGAACCCCTACTCCCTCCCTGCCCTCACCAATAACAAAACACAAGACTCAGCCTGTTAATTGCTTCCTTCCTAACAAGAAGGTAGCTAGTTGGCTACACCTGCTGACATTGTTCTAACTTATGCCTGCAGAGTTGATGAAAGGGCTCTACTCCTTTTGAAGTTCAATAAGAGCTAACTTTTATTGAGTGCTGACTATGGGGTCAGCCAGGGTGCTAACCTCAGTTATGTCAGTTAATCCACATATGGAAACTAAGGAGCAGAGAGGTAGCAGCTGTGACTGACACCTGTGCTTGACCCATAACCATAACCACACTAAATTCTGCCCTAAACAGCTCACTAGTCCTCCCCGCCCTCCCTGCCCCAAATCCCAGGCTATTCTATTTGGAATTAAGCAGGACCCAATGATGAGGGACATCAAAGGCATTTTCCTAGTCTGAAGGATTTAGGGAACTCTTCTAGAAAGTTCTGTCATCTGCCTAATCAAGTGATTGTATGGACCTACAAAATCAAAGAAATAAAAATACCTAGGAAGGGGATCCAGGGCAGGTTACAGACTGTGGAGCACCACTGCTCGATTCCTTTATTTTTATTCTTTAAATTTAGTAGAGACCAGGCACAGTGACTCATGCCTGTAATCCCAACACTTTGAGAGGCTGAGGCAGGAGGATTGCTTAAGCTCAGGAATTTGAGACCAGCCTAGATAGCATAGTTAGACACTGTATCTACAAAAAATACAAAAATTAGCTGAGCATTTTAGCACTTGCCTATAGTCCCAGTTATTCTGGAGGCTGAGGTAGGAGGATCACCTGAGCCCAAAAGTACAGGGCTGCAGTGAGCCGAGATTGCACCACTGCACTTCAGCCTGGGCAACAGAGTGAGACCCTGTCTCAAGTATTTGTTTATTTATTTATTTATCTATATTTTGAGATGGAGTTCTGCTCTTATTGCCCAGGCTGGAGTGCAATGGCACAATCTCGGCTCACTGCAACCTCCGTCTCCCAGGTTCAAGCGATTCTCCTGCCTCAGGTTCCCGAGTAGCTGGGATTACAGGCATGCGCCACCACACCCAGCTAATTTTGTATTTTTAGTAGAGATGGGGTTTCAACATGTTGGCTGGCCTTGAACTCCTGACCTTGTGATCCTCCCACCTCGGCCTCCCAAAGTGCTGGGATTACAGGCGTAAACCACTGTGCCCGGCCTCGAATATTTTTAAAAATTAAATTAAATTAGTAGAAATATAATGCTTTCAATGTGCCATCATAATGTAAAAAATTGCCAGTATAATAACTCTAAATATTATGTCAGGCATTTCTAAGGTTGTACTTTTTTCTTGTAAAATTCACATATCCTTACTGCAGCAAATTTTTAAAATACAAAATAATTAAAACAAAAATATGTCTTACATGTATTCCCATCAGCCATAGGTAGCCTCAATTAACATATTGGTGGGTTTCCTTCCAGCCTCCTTCCTATATACATATGTATATATTTTCTTAGTGGGGATGTCCATGATATAAAAATATTTATACCTGGGTTTTCACTAAATATTATGTTAGCCATCATGTTTCCGTGTAATTAACTTTTTTGAAAATATCATTTTTAATAGCAGTAAATTATTTAATAAGCAATAATTTGTTTAACCATCTCTCCAAAGTTAGACCTTTGAGTTTTCCCCAATTTTTCACTATTACAAGAAATGCCATCTCTCTTATTATTTCCTCAAGATTGTTTACCAGAAATGGAATCACTGTGTCAAAAAGAACCTTTAAAAATTGCAACCGGGTGGGGTGACTCTCTAATGTAATCCTAGCACTTTGGAAGGCCAAGGAAGGAAGATCACTTGAGGTCAAGAGTTTGAGACCAGCCTGGCCAACATGGTGAAACTCCATCTTTACTAAATACAAAAATTAGCTGGGTGTGGTGGCGTGCACCTGTCATCCCAGCTACTAAAGAGGCTGAGGCAGAAGAATCACTTGAACCTGGGAGGCAGAGGTTGCAGTGAGCCGAGATCGTGCCACTGCACTCCAGCCTGGGCAACAGAGTGAGACTCTGTCTCAAAACAAAACAAAACAAAAACCTTTAAAAATTGTAAAAGCAGCTGGTCGCCATGCCTCACGCCTGTAATCTCAGCACTTTGGGAGGCTGAGGCGGGCGGATCATAAAGTCAGGAATTCAAGACCAGACTGACCAACATGGTGAAACCCCCTCTCTACTAAAAATACAAAAATTGGCCCAGCAGGGTGGCTCACACCTGTAATCCCAGCACTTTGGGAAGCCGAGGCAGGTGGATCACGAGGTCAGGAGATCGAGACCATCCTGGCTAACACAGTGAAACCTCGTCTCTACTAAAAATACAAAAAATTAGCCCGGCATGGTGGCGCACACCTGTAGCCCCGCTACTCCGGAGGCCGAGGCAGGAGAATGGCATGAACCCGGGAGGTGGAGCTTGCAGTAAGCCGAGATTGGGCCACTGCACTCCAGCCTGGGCGACAGAGCACGGGACTCCATCTCAAAATAAAAAAATAAAAAAAGTACAAAAATTAGCCAGGCGTGGTGGCTTGCACCTGTAATCCCAGCTACTCGTGAGGCTGAGGCAGGAGAATTGCTTGAACCCAGGAGGCAGAGGTTGCAGTGAGCTGAGATTGCACCATTATACTCCAGCCTGGGCAACAGAGTGAGACTCTGTCTCAAAAAAAAAAAAAAATTGTAAAAGGGTTTTTTCCCTATATACAATATGATGGTTCTAAGTATGAGTATAGTTCTTTATAGGACTGGCTAAAGAAAATGTTGAGCTTATGCCAAATATCTTCTTGTTACCTTCTTATAGCTAAAGGCCTCTTGGTAAAATTACCACATTGATTCTGATGAACAAATCTTAAAAAAAAAGAAAAAGAAAAAGAAAAGAAAAGAAAGAAAAAGTAAAAAGAAAACAGCTGGAAATCATTTCCACCTTTACATGGTATTAGGTGTTTGAAGCCTTCAGAAAACCTTGAGAGAATTTGTTATGATTGAAGATGAGGTCTTCAGGAATAGAAAAAGAAAGATTTTTCCCTAAAATGAAGAATTTCATAATAAGAAAAAATGAAAGCAAGAGAATGTTGAATTTGAAGTGAATGTGAAACTTGAAGAGATTCTTGAATGCTTGATTCATTGCTTTCTAAAAGCCTTTAAAGATGTCAGCTTCCTGAGGTTTTTATGTTCTCTGCTGCGTTTAGCAGACCAGGTTAATTGTGGATGGTACAGACTGTCAGGAAGAACACAGTGCTTTGATGAGTCACTACACTTAACCTTCAGTGGTAAGGGAGCCAATTATCTGCTCCCTAACCTGTGTAGAAACTTACTTTCTTTCCTTTTCCTAATAGTTACCCAGATTTATGATCATTTAACATCTCCTTAGGACCTAGTGCAAACGTGGGCAGATGACATGAAAGAGTATCAACCTCAGCTCTATCGATTTTGTTACAGTCAACCCTAAATGGAGCAGATTATCTGTACGACATGGGCAATACTGATGAGTAGCACCTACTCCCCTGAAGGAACACAGCTGGATGCTGCAGAGACCAATCAACCGAGACAGCTGCCAACTGGCCCCAGGATGCTATGAGAAGACTGCACCAGAGAAGGTACTGTATCAGCCGCTGACATGGGAAGCAGTGGCTATACACACATACACCTCACATTTAGGTCATGTATTCTACAAATTTCAAAGAGCCTTTATGTCCATATGATCCTTTAAACCTCCAAACACTATAAAGATATTATCACCCATGTCCCACAGACAGAGGCACAAATCCTAGAGAGGTTAAATGCTTTGCCCAGTATTGCAAAGCCTGTGAGCAGCAAGATGAACTATCAAAGCCAGGTATTCTAATTGCGATACTTGTGTTAAAGCAAACTAAATATGGCCTGAGAAGGACTCTGTACTTCTGTATTTGAGTCCTTGTGGATGAACTGCAATCTAAGTTAACAGGTAGACAAGATTGAAACCCTAACTTAGAGGTATGCTCCTGTACCAATCGTGGCGTCTTGGCCAATCCCAGCAGCCATACTTCAACCACTCATACACTGCTGAGTGTTCAAACTGTGTTCAAATAAGGCAAATGCGTAGCTGTAACCAATCCAGTTGTTTCTGTACCTCACCTCCGATTTCTGTACGTCATTTTCCTTTTTTTGTCTATAAATTTGTTCTAACCACGAGTCATCCCTGGAGTCTCTCTGAATCTGCTGTGATTCTGGTGGCTACCCAATTCCCGAAATCGTTCATTGCTCACTTAAACTCCTTTAAATTTAATTTGGCTGAAGTTTTTCTTTTAATACTTGTGAACTTTCACATTGCTTGCTTACAAGAAAATTTTATTCAGTATTACTGTGGGCCAGATCTTCCATTAGATAAAAGAGGATTGAAAAAAAACCATGGCATAGATCTTTTTTTTCAAGGAGCTCAAGACCTATCAAGGGGGACAGACAGAAACTGAGGCTATAATCCTAAATGATAAAGCCATAACTGAGGCAAAGGTAGGAAGGCACTCTGGACTTCAAGTGTGGACAAACTGTTTTCTAAGGAAGCAGCCACTTGTATAGTGGTAAGAAAATACTTTAGACTTATCATGACTTCTCCTTTTCAGCTCTTGCCTCAAACTCTTTACAGACTAATTCTTTTGACAATACAAGATACGGGGTTAAGAACCTGGGCTTCAGCTCACACAGTTCTGGGTTTAAAACCTGTCTCTGCCTCTTACAAGCTCTTTGAGTTACAGCAAGGTGACTTTGAGCAAGTGGCCACATTAAGATCCAGTGCACTCCTTTGTCCAATGAGAATGGTTATAATAGTATTTGCCATTTAAGGTGGCTGTGAGGGCTAAATGAGAAGATGTGTTCAAAGTGCTTAATACCTCACCAGGTGTACAGTAAGGGCTCAATAAACATTTGCACGATGAGGATAATGATGATGATGATAATTAGATACCCTGATTACTGGAGAAGAACAAGGAGAATGGAGGGAAGAACTTGAGTGATATGGGCTTAAGAGAATTTTTACGTAATTTATATCTTGAAGATTCCAGCTAGAAATCAAGGAATCTGCAGCAAGTTGGGCAGCCACAGGTTAGGAAGATGAGGGTAGAGCATTGGGGTTCCTTAAAAGGCAGCAAAACTGGATACCTGAAGTATAATGGTTTACGAGGCAAGCGTAAATTTCCCCACAAGGCAATGATGATGTTACCAAACAGCCAATTCACTCTGCCTTTGTCACCAGAACAGTCCAGCACATTCTGAAGCTTCTACCAGACCCATCGGCCCTTCTCTGGCCCACTCACAGCCCCTCAGGGATCCCTACTCTAGCCTCAAGGCCCTGCATGAGTCTTAGGCCATGTCTCTTTTCCCAGAATACCCAATTCAAGATCTGACTTCCCAGCTCTAGAATTCTGGTTTTCTACATATTACTCCACTGTGGCATAATTCAGTATTAAAGAAGATGGCCCTGGACTCCCTGATTTCAAATCCAGGCTCTGCTGTTTACTAGATGTTTAACCATGGCCAAATTCCTGATCCTGTGTACCTCAGTTCCCCCCATCTATAAAATGGGGACAATATTATCGATGACCTAGGGTTTTATGAAGTTTAGCTGAGTGCTTAGGATTGTGGCTGGCACCGAATTTAAGTGCTCAGTGAATGTTAACTGTTATTATGATTTTTTTCCCTCCTTGGAAAATTCCAGTTCTGGTAAATGATAAGTAGGGAAACATATGACAATAGTTACATAAAATATGTAATTATTTATATATTTCAATTGTCAGTTTTAATCACCTATTGTTTTATACATGGATGACTCAGAGTTCTATCTCGGGACTTTTTCATTTGAACTGGTTCCCAAAGATGATACAAATGATGCTGGGATGTCCATGAGTAAAGAAGGGACATAGTAACTATTAATGACACTGGAGTCTGGCTGTCAACTTTTCTAAACATTTCCAAAATCCTAGAAGTTAAAAAATTCCCAAAAAGGTTTTTTGTGTCTATGTGCCCCTAACATCTTTCAGAATTCCACATGAAAGCATCTAGATGAGATAAACACAGACAAGGATTTACCCAGTAGGAGAAGAATTACAATCACTGAGTCTCCAAGAGGTGCTGCTGTCTCTGCTCTTGCCCAAACAGCCCCTTGACCACTTATGTACAGTAGAAAGCTGATTCCATTTTTGTATAGTTATAAAACTTACATATGATCATTGTAAAAAAATTAAAATGAAGGCAATAATAATCTGTAATTACAATTCTTGGGAATGTAAGTTTAGTACATTTTTATATGATCAGTTCTTTTTCTGTGCATTAAACATATGACCAGAATGGACCAGAGTAGGAATGACATGCTTGTGACTTGATCAAAGGCAAATTTACTGGGATGCTAAAAAAGCTTAAGCTTTAGGGCCTCTCCTTTCCACAGGTGTTTTCCAAGGCCCTGGCAATCTGTTCATAAGGTAATACATTTGTATAAATTGTATAAATCTTATGCTTCATAAATCTTGGTTCTATCCAAGGTGCTGCTGGCTGCAGTCCCTTTTCCTGCCCCATGCCATTCTGTCCCACTGAGTGAGCCCAGACCCAGCTCATTCTGAGCTCCTAGCAGCCACTACCAATCAAACAGAGCAGACATCCACTGAAATCTATTTGTCATCTTTCCAATTCCTTTTGCCCAAGGTTGGGATTGATGCAGGGCCTGGGAACTGCCAGCAGGTATAGGTTATAAGGCTTGGAGAAAAGAGAACTGTGGCAGGGGAAAGGTGGAATACAGGGATGACTAAGACACACCTTGACCAGCTTTGGTCAGGCTCCTCTGAGGCTACTTCTCAACATGCTCCAACCTTCAGACTCCTGTGTCCATCTTTACAATGCCAAGATTTAGCAAAAAAATTCTGTTAGGTGAGTTTAGCAAGAATCCCCATCTTTGATAACTAATCAAATTCCTCATCCTCACTCTTGGAATCTGATCTCCCCAGCCTGCCTTCAATAAGAATGCTACCATCAGTTTAGCCAGAATCCCTCTTACCCCTGATATTTCCTCTTACTAATTTTTTCATCCACTGGTCCCCATCCTTGTCCTTGGCTATAAATCCCTACTTGTCCACACTGTATTTGGAATTGAGCTCAGTTCAGTAGTGAGTCTCTTTTCCTCTATTGCAATATTTGTTTTTTTAAAAATAAAATTTATCTTTAATTAGAGCCTAGAGCTGATTCTCTTTAACAAGGGGCAGGCAGGACATGATACCCACCAGAATTCTAGAAATGCTTGGTTTGGCTGTGACAAAACAGACTCATATGTGGGATTGAAAACCATTTATACCCAATTATCATCCAGCATGATATGGTTTGGCTGTGTCCCTACCCAAATCTCATCTTGAATTGTAGCTCCCATAATTCCAACGTGTTGCGGGAGGGACCTGGTAGGAGATACTTGAATCATGGGGTCAGTTTCCCCTATACTATTCTTGTGGTAGTGAATAAGTCTCATGAGATCTGATGGTTTTATAAGGGGAAAATCCTTTCACTTGGCTATCATTTTCTCTCTTGTCTGCTGCCATGTAAGATGTGCCTTTCACCTCCTGCCGTGATTGTGAGGCCTCCTCAGCCATGTGGAACCGTGAGTCCATTAAACCTCTTTTTCTTTATAAATTACCCAGACTCAGGTATGTCTTTATCAGCAATGTGAAAAAGGACTAATACACAGCACAGTGACAATTACATATATTACTATTAAATGTGTTCAATTAACTTTCAGGACAACCCTAAACTCAGTTGAGGCGAGAGCCCTCTTCACAGTCTTGCTCTCCCACTTTGGTAATCCAATTGTAACTTTAAAAATAGAGAATGCTGCTTTCAAGCCACTTATTTGAAAGTAAGCTGTGTTACTACAGTGTCACAGTTCCCACATAGTACTGGAAGTGATTCATTTTCTTGTTAACTTGTGCTATATATACTTCAGAAAAATGAGTTGGCATTTCTAAGAATACCTGATAGAAAAGAACAGAAGTTTTTCTTTCTCTTCCTGTCATCTGAAACTCTTAAATCATAGACAGTGCAATGTGTAGGAAGCTAAAATACATACTCAAGCTCAGAAGCACCTGCCATAGCACAATTTGTCTTTTTTTTTTTTTTTCTTCGTGGTATCAAATAGTTTCTCTAACTCTGAAGAAATTTTCTCTAGAAAAATATAACAGTGTTAGGACCAGGCGCATTGTCTCATGCCTGTAATCCCAACACTTCAGGAGGCCGAGGAGGGCAGATCACCTGAGGTCAGAAGTTCGAGATTAGCCTGGGTAACATGGTGAAACCCTGTCTCTACTAAAAATACAAAAATTAGCTGGGAGTGGTGGCGCATGCCTGTAATCCCAGTTACTTGGGAGGCTGAGGCAGGAGAATCACTTGAACCCAGGAGGTGGAGGTTGCAGTGAGTCGAGATCACACCATTGTACTCCAGCCTGGGCAACAGGAATGAATCTCTGTCACACACATAAATATATATATATATATATATATATAGAGAGAGAGAGAGAGAGAGAGAAAGAGAGTGTTGGATAGCCTGCAGAATGCAAACCAACAAAGAACTATTAAATACCCAAAACAGTTTCTTCTTTCCCTTGAAGCTTGTTTTTTGATCCTTTGATTGAAAACTTGGGCCAGATAAAAAGGAAGCACAGAACTACAAGTCATCACCCACAAAATGTTTCATTCTCTGACTTCACAGCTGTAGAGGCACCTGGGAAAGATGAAGAGAAGTAGGTAGAAGAGTGATGGTTTTTTTTTTTTTTTTTTTTTTTTTGAGACGGAGTCTCGCTGTGTCGCCCAGGCTGGAGTGCAGTGGCGCGATCTCGGCTCACTGCAAGCTCCGCCTCCCGGGTTCACGCCATTCTCCCGCCTCAGCCTCCGAGTAGCTGGGACTACAGGCGCCCGCCACCACGCCCGGCTAGTTTTTTGTATTTTTAGTAGAGACGGGGTTTCACCATGTTAGCCAGGATGATCTCGATCTCCTGACCTCGTGATCCACCCGCCTCGGCCTCCCAAAGTGCTGGGATTACAGGCTTGAGCCACCGCGCCCGGCCGTGATGGTTTAAAAAAAAAAAATCCATCCATTTAAGTAATCTGAGATGAATTAAGAGTCACATATGTTACAATACAATTCACATCCAAAAATGTTCCCTTTGTGGAAATTGTAATTATGGCATTCTGACCACAAGATTTTGTCTTGTTTAGTTTTGTTTTGGGAGCATCTCACAGGGTTAGGTTAACTAGGAACACACACTGGGAAACAACTGTACTAAGTTTTCAAGAAAGGATTATGTTCTCTGCATCATTCAGGAACAGGACTCATGCATTTCAGGAAGGTTTCCATCCCCGTCAGACATAGTTGGCTGTATATCAAAAGTTTGTGTTCCTCTTTTGTACGGGGTAGAGCTGTTGCTAAAAAGTGGGTGAGCAGCTAGGGACTCTATTTCTGCCCGCCCCTCCCCGACCTTTGCAGCTTGATGCAGTCATGCAATTAAATCACAGCAAAGGGAGGGATGTTTACCAGCATGAGGTCCCCTCCACAATCTTTAGAGTTCTTTATTCCTCTGCTACGTGAATGTTGACATTCAGGGAAACCTTGGAAGCCTCTCATTGAAGATGGCAGAGCCTGCATCTGATTTCATCTCTGAATGATTGTATCGAGTGGAGCACTTCCCCTGATCCGACAGCAAACACGCACATGGACACATACATATGCACTACCACCACCACCACCACCTCCACTTGACCTACAACTGTGCTATACTCTTAAGTGAGCATAAAATAACTGTCTATTATGTGAAGCCCTAAAATGGCTAAAGTAAAATGAGGTTGGTATTTTGAATGGTAGCTTGCAGTTAGATCTATGCTTTGGGGAGGGCAGTGCCCTAAGCCCCATGGTGATATTGATGCTGCACCTTATATTTCTAATTTGGAGCATTATTAAAATTCAATTTTCAAATTTCTCTCTTGAATAAAGATAACCCGAGGGAGCCTATAAAGGATGCTGACAGGGTGATTCCTTTCAAGTGTGATTATCTTAAGAGCTTACACTGACAGTGTTGCCCAAGACCCCTCATGCTTTAAAAGATCCTGACTTTAGTTATTGGAAAACCCATCACACTCTCTGGATGTGCCAGATAAATGAACTTTTTGCTAGATATGCTTATTCATTTTGTAGTTGTGAAAACCTCTTGATCTCTGGAAATCTTGTTTGAACAATACTTGATTCAGCAAATGTTAATTGAGCACCTACTATGTGTCCAGAGAAGCAATCATCAAACATCAAATACACAAGAGACTTGAAAGCCATGTTCCTAGGCTAAGCTGGGAAGCCCACCACATTCATCTGCAGTGCCAGCCCTGAAGCATAACACCTTTATCCTGACATCTGGCTGTCCCTCTACCCACTTCCCTACATCAAAGACCTGTAGTACAAGCGTAGCCTCTCCAAACAGTGCCCAGTGCTCCTGATCAGTGATTCTCCAAGTGTAGAAACAAACCAGCAACCTCAGCATCACCTGGGGACTTGTTAGAAATGCAGGTTTCAGGCCTGCACGTTTACTGTCTCCAGGCCCTCTGCATGGGGTAGCAGCATGATGCTTTCCCACAGTTGCAGAGCTAATCACTTGGACTTCAGGTGATGGCCACCCAAGAAAGCACGCAGCCTGGTGGGACCATCTCCAGGCTGAGCCTTCTTCTCACCTGCCAGCCAAGACACACTTATTTTTAGACAAGAGCCACTCTTGGCCTAATAACCAGAAACACTCAACTTTGAACCAAGATGATAATACTATCAATAATAATAGTAGTAACAAAAATTTATCATTTATTAAGCACTTTCTGTATGCCAAACACTGTGCTAAATGTACTTATTTACTCAATTTAATTCTCACAACAACCTTAGAAAAAAAGTGCTTTATATTGTCCCCATTTTACAAAGAGAACACTAAGAATCAGAGAGAACCACAGTTTGGAATCCTCACTCTCTCTTTGACATACAAAGCCTTCTTCTTTCTTTTTTTTTTTTTTTTTTTTTGAGATGGAGTTTCGCTCTGGTTACCCAGGCTAGAGTGCAAATGGTGCGGTTTTGGCTCACTGAACCTCCAGGGTTCAAGTGATTCTCTCCCAAGCAGCCGAGATTATAGGCACCCGCCACTATGCCCAGCTAATTTTTGTATTTTCAGTAGAGACGGAGTTTCACCATGTTAGCCAGGCTGGTCTCAAACTTCTGGCCTCAGGTGATCCACCTGCCTCAGCCTCCCAAAGTGCTGAGCCAGTGTGCCCAGCCTAAAGCCCCCTTTCTGACATGGCATCCAGTGTGGGCAAATCTGGGGTGCATGAAAATATCAGCAGAGTGAACTTTAAAGCAAGCTCTTCAGACCTGGGTCCTTAGGTACACTAGTTTGAAGAGCTTGAAGTTGTATATAGTACCAATAGAGGCCCATATTTCATATATCTAAATATTTTAAAGTTATTGAGCACACTAGCAAATTGTTAAAGTAACCTCCTACGTTGGCAAATACACCTTCATAACAACTTGGAAGTCCAGGTTCAAATGTAGGATTCTTAGACTCCATAGCATTCTGCATTGGAACTTGATGGTGGAGGTGAAATTATTCCCAGCCATTTCATTTCTCTGCCTATCCTCGGCTCCAGACCCCACCAAGACAGCCTTATGTGTTCATGTGTGGATACGGCAGTCTACATCCAGCTCTGTCTCCAAACCCCTGCAAACAACTGGCCCTTGGTTACCCCCCAGGCTTGGATGAAAGAGGAGTCCACTCCTTGGAGGACAAACTAGAATAGAAACTCATGCAGGCCCAGAGCATGATGTTTAAAGGGGCACTATGTTTCTGAGTGAGAATATCCCCCATGGTCCTGTGGGAAGGGACATAGCCAGAGGAGGGCCCTACTGGGGCCGCTAAAGCGTGGATCCCAGGGCAGGCGCCTTTCTTGCTTTACCTAAGGATAGTTCTGCCCCCCACCCTCCCTCAGATGCACTGAGAAAAACAATTCCTATTCAAATAAGTTTGAGAAACGCTGGATATTGCACAGCCTTCTTGGAAATTTATAGTTAACATTAGTATGGTGTCTTAGCTCGGGCTAACAAAACATCATCAACTGGGTGGCTTAAAGAACAGACATTTATTTCTCACCATTCTGGGGGCTAGGAAGGTGCTGGCTGATTTCGTTCCTGATGAGGGCTCTCCTCCTGGCTTGTAGATGGCCACCTTTTCACTATGTCTTCACATTGCAAAGAGAGAGCTCTGGTCTCTCTCTTCTTATAAGAACACTCAACTCACCATGGGGGCCCCATCCTCGTGACTGCATCTAAACATCTCAAAGGCTCCACTTCCAAATACCATCATATAGGGAGTAAGAACTTCAACATATGAATTTTAGAGGGACACAAACATTTAGTCCACAACACATAGGAAAGACTCAGAGAGGTCTGATACAAAGAAGTCAGTTTGACTTTAACTCAGTATCATCCACACATATTTCTTTATGAAATTTTTTTTGGAATTTGGTGGATTTTCCAAAAAACAAACAAACAAAAAAAACACTAGCATTTGTGCTAAACCAGTAGAATCTTAAATCAGTCATCACCTTTGGCTCTATCCTCTCAGCCACTGTCTATTTCACCAATATGGTACCTCACTTTAGTCTCTGCTGATGGTGATAAATACCATCAATAAACCTTGTTTCTGGATTTCCTTTTCTGTCATCCTCAGACCTGTCCTCCTATTAATAGAAGCCCTAACAACTTGCACAATTCCCAGAGTACCAGTCAAGCATATTTTATTCACATTTACCAAAGTAATAACTGCAATATCACCCCATCTTAACAACCAAGCAGGTGAAACTTTGATTGACTTTTAAATGCAATCACTAAGCAAGTGGCCAAAACTCTGACTTCACAGAACAGACTCAAAACAACTCTCTGAGTTCACTGTTCTTCTCTCCTTATCATTTTACTTTGCTTTTCTTTTAATTTGGGCGTAAGTACAGCCTGGTGAGTAAGATTATAAATGAAAAATTCAGGAATGCAAAATGGAAAATTAGATAAAAGCTACGGTTTTCTGTAGCCTAAAATGAATCCTCCAATTTCTTTTTTTCCATTTCTCCCACCCTTTAAATTGCAGGCTGTTATGAATAGTTACTTAGCATTTATAAAATCCAGAAGAGCAATAAGAGTAGAAGTATTGCATCAAAGCCAAGAGAAGGGTTTCATGTTGAAGAACAATCACAGTGTGTACTTTTGTTTACTAGGAAAAATATAAAGGATTCCCAGAAGGCTGGTACTAAAAGTTAGTCGCTATTAATTCCAGTTGAAGCCAACCTCACAGCTGCCCTTATTCCTCTGCTGAAAGCTCCCAAGGGTTCCAACCACGCCGTTGCTGTGGTGACTGCTACAACCACTTGCTCATTTCAGCTAAAAAACATATTCAGGTTGTCAGCCTGTGCCACCAGCTGATTTTGGCTCAGAACATTAAGGTCACTGACATTGCCTTCACAAAGCATGTTATCAGTCGAACCTGCTGCAGTAAGAGAAAGTTGAGACAGAATTGTTGTCTAGGCCAGGAGCCAGTCAGGGTCTCAGGGGATGGCAATGTCCTTGGTCATCTCATTTAGAGTCTAATCCCCAACTTCACAGCCAGAAGGTCAGTTCCATGGGTATATGTAGGGAGAGTTGGGCTCTAGGGTGCTGATTAAGATTAATCAAATTAATGCAATAATAATATATAAACTAGAATGTCCATTATGTTTTGGTATAAAACATATTTATATATAAAATATAATCAAGAATCACAAAATATAATCAAGAGTACCAGAATTCCCATGCCCATGCATCAGTAAATTCTCTGCATGATACTTACAAAACCAAATTTGAATGAGAAGGTTGCTTAGTTATCTGGAAACCAAAGCCAGGGTGAAAAACAAAACTATTTTGGTGGCTGTCATCATGAAACTCAACAACTCCGCTTCACCATTTTCCAAGTTCACTGTAGTACATTTCCCTATGTAAGCCATCTTGCATTAGGACAAAAACCAACTAAGTCAGCTATATTTTTAGACTAATACAGCCATACTCTTCCTAGTTTACAGCTCAAATACTTTAATTTAGTTTTAGGTATTCTTCAAACTCCCCAGGCTCCCATTTATAAATCATTGCTTAAAATGTGTTGGTTCTGCAGATGGCTAGTGTCAGATTGACTTTTCCTAACACAGCCTTATGTTCAATTTTGGGGAAGCCTATATCAAATACAGAAAACAGTTCAATGTTTCAAATTTTAGAAAGAAAATCAGGAAGACATTGTAGAGAAAAGACTTAGTACCAGTTTGATATTGGATCTCTGGTGAGGCATTTGATTTTGAATATTTATTATCATATCCTAATATGTTCTGAAAGATGAAAGACAGTCACCATCTATGGTAGGCAGGATTCTAAGATGGCCTCCAAGATTCCCACCTCCTAATATATAGGCCCTGCTGTAGTCCCATCCTCTTGAATGTGGGCAGCACCAGTGACTATGATGAGATATCACTCCCATGATCAGGTTCCTATTCAGTTGACTTTGAGTTAATTAAAAGGGAAACTAACCTGGGTGGGCCTACCTAATCTGGTGAGCCCGTTAAAAGGTAAAGCAGCTGGCCGGGCGCGGTGGCTCAAGCCTGTAATCCCAGCACTTTGGGAGGCCGAGGCGGGCGGATCACAAGGTCAGGAGATCGAGACCACAGTGAAACCCTGTCTCTACTAAAAATACAAAAAATTAGCCGGGCGCGGTGGCGGGCGCCTGTAGTCCTAGCTACTCAGGAGGCTGAGGCAGGAGAATGGCGTGAACCCAGGAGGCGGAGCTTGCAGTGAGCCGAGATCGCGCCACTGCACTCCAGCCTGGGCAACAGCGTGAGACTCCGTCTCAAAAAAAAAAAAAAAAAAAAAGGTAAAGCAGCAGAAAGATGCTCTATTGCTGGCCCAGAAGGAAATAAACAGCCATGCTGTGAACTGAACTGCCATTGGAAAGGGCCATGAAACATAACATTACTCTAATATTTGTGCCTCCTCATATTTCATCTCTGTCCATTCTTCCAAAGAACTTCAACTCTATATGACACAAGAAAAATAGTAAAATGTTTATACGTCATTGGAAAGAGAACGTTGAATATATGGTTGTTCTGAAAACATTTTTTAAAATGCTATACTTTGTCATATTTCCTTCCAGAAACTGCTAGATGCAGAAAAAGTTCAGGACTTACTATAACGTTGTGTCTCTACAAATAAACCTAGCTAAAACAGCATTCTGTAAAGGATGCAGTTATCTGGTATTGCCCCTTTAGACAAGTAATACCTATACGGAGACAGTGATTTTCTGAAGACAGAGTATTTGTTAATGACTGAAGCAACATTCAGAAATGTGAATGACATACATTTCACTCTGAATATATATATGTGTATGTCTATGAATAACAAAAACTAGGGAAGAGATTCTAAAATTGCTCTCCAGTTCCTCCAGAGCGTGGCTGGTTTTAGTTAAGATTGGATCCCTCTTGTTCCAAACCCAGAGATCCCCGGTTTATCTTGCCCATGCCACCCTGTCTTGTGCCCTACATGCTGGCTGGAATGCCCACTTCTTATTTCAGAGATCATGATGCTCAGTTTTTAGTCTTTGCTTATGCAGTTGACCAAGATAGCATCTTGAAGTGATGAATCCTTGTCAGTTGATTTCTGGGGAACTCTTACTTTCTTACCAAAATGCTTTACAAAATTCTAGCAGCCTTTATTTTTGTATGGCAAAAATGAAAAACAACTTCTGCTTGCCCAGGGCCATTGAGGTAGCATAATCATTCCAGAAGGGAGATAAAGTCCTAATGTCCTACCGTCTTCCATATACAGAGACTCATGAGAAAGGAAACCACACTTAAGTCTTTGATCCTATGAAAGGGAAGACTGCAGGGGCACTTTGTGTACCAAGACAGATGAGTTTAGCTAAGTGGCTTAATGAGTTATTTCTCCCAGCCCTCTGGTATGAAGCCCAGAGCTGAGTTTTGAGATAGAGGCAAAAAAAGAACCAAATTCCCTAGAGTAATATAGTGAGAGGGAAGTTGAGCTTTAGGAGTAAGAAGAGAGTTGAATAAGATAGTGAAAAATAGGTCTGTGAAGGACAGAGCCAGTGAGAAATTTACTTGAGCAGGAATGGTCAAAGAACTTGTAAGATCAGGAGCACTCAACATCGGTTTTAAGTTGTTTGCTGTGATGTAACCCCCCTCCACTGACTCAGATCAGTGGGGCTTCAGAGGAAGAAGGAATCAGGCAGTTCCTAATAGGGTGTAATGCTAGGGGGAAGGGGTGGACAACATATGCAGGGGATAACAAGCAGAGAAGCGAAAAAAGAATTGAGATGAAGCAGAAATTTTGGTTCAGAAATGACTTGAAATATAAACTCCTCAAACCATGAGAGATATTTCAAGGCTTCTGGGACACCAATCATAAGTAGAAGAGGATTTTGAACCATTTTAATTTGAAAATTAGAATGAAACAGATGCGCCACTAATGCTGGAGGACTTAGGAACTCCCAGGCAGTTGACATCAGCTGAAGCAGATGGACCCACTGTGTGATGGTGCAGCTCTCTTCCCACCTCCCTAATCTCAGCACCTGTGGCTGCATTCCTCAGCGGGGAGCAACACTCACAGTGGCAAGAGGAGGGGCATTTCAAACTTCCTTTTGTGGGAAGAACCGCTTTTGGGCTGAGACCAAAAACGTGGTGCAAGACCAAGGATGCCATGTCACCATCATTGGGTGTGCCTCTGACCGCAGAAGATCAGGATCAGCTCTCCCATTTAGAACTCATCATTCAACTGCTGCAGACCAATCAACCATCATCCAAGTTGGGCTACATTAGATTGATGAGAAGAAACTTCAATGCAGGCAGTGGAGATGAGGGGCATTAACTCTGATGTGAAAGTCCATGCAAGAGGTTTAAAAAACTCTCCCCACACGCTCATCTCAGGTAATGGATGATGTCAAAATAAACCTATTGCTCCCCTTAAGACTAGTGAGTCAAACTTTGGAATAACACCATCACACATTGCACTTCTCTTCAAACCCATCTTATCAATACCTCATACAATGTCAAACTCCTCTCCCACAAGACGCCTAGGGTTGTATTTTTTGGGCAGTAATTCTGAATAATCTTGTGCTCAAAAAAAGACTCAGATCCAGATAATACAATGATAGAAGCTCTTGCTGAATAACCTCAAACACACACAAAGCAAACTAGGCAGTAAACTTCATGAGGGCAGAGACCCTGGGTGTGTCTGGTTGGCCATCATCTCTCAGGTCTTAGCACAGTGCCTGACAAATAGCAGGCCCATGATGACTCAGCCTCTTTATGCTTCCTGAATGTCAGGATTCATTGGCATGGTCTGGTCTCTAGTCTTCTGGCTGTCTCTGTCTCCCTGAATATGCCCAGGACGAAAGGCTACACAGCTGCCCTGGGCTGTTGAGTCATCTTCCTATCAGGAAATTGTTTCTGCCTTAGCTAAATAGGTAGGCAATTTTCTGTCCATTTCAGACAGAAAACCTAAGTTTAAAAAAGATTAAGTGAACAGCTCAAGGTTATATGCAAAGTCTGGCCCAGTTAGGAATAGAACCCAAGTGGTTCCTAACATTCAATCCTATGGTTACTTTTGTAGAGGTGCCTATCTTTGTAATTTACAGATATTGTTCCCAAATTGCTCACTGAAAATTCTGCCTAAATATTGAAGGTAAAACAGCTTTATGTGTCCAATAGAGAGAGAGAATATACATAAAAAGAAATTTTTCCCACATGAGGAATGAATCACTGTAAAGAACATTTGTTCAGTTGTCTCCTTATAAAATGAGAGCATTCCTCCCGGCTGCCACAAAATCCGAATGCTCCATTTTGTTACTAAACACTCCTTCTAACACCAAGCCAAAAATAAGTCACAATGTTAATGCAAACATCTTGCAAGCCAAATAAAAGGACTTGTGCCAAATTTATCAGAGTTAGAGGGAAATTGTGTCAGACCTGTCTATGAGAAACTTTCTATTAGATCACCAGTCAATAGGATACCAGCATCTGCTGCTCCTGACTGAAAGACATGAGTAATAACAGACAGCTTTAGAAAATACATTTTTCTTCCATAGTTAGCAATGCATGACTCACTAGAACTCTCCAGACACTATACTGCATGAATGACTCAAAATGCTACCAAGGACAGAGCACAATCAGTTCTCTCTTCCTGTGCCAGGATTTCTCGTTCCAATTATACTGATTCGTTAGTTTACTTCAAAGACAGAAAATCTTGGTCCATTATCTTTCCTCTTTCAAAGACAGTCATGTATATTTTAATATAAAGACAATTATTAGGGTGCTACAGGAAAATAGAGACTAAACATAATAGCGAATGCTGAAAGCAGTCTTTGATTGGTTCAACTCTCATCATTTGGGAGACTGGGTTGGGCAATGACCATGGTTAAGTTTCTTCTGGAAGACTACCAATGAGAAGAGGTTATTGCAATACAAGAAATATCATATTGTGTCACACCAAGAGCCTGCTCATCCAAATCTTCAGTAGCTGATAGTGGTATCAAGGATATTTTGAGAAATATTTCAGTAGTTACTCTCCACGACAGAGGCCTTGTTTCTTTCAAATAACTGTTTTCCTCAATAATTGCAAAAGCCTCCTAATGAAAGTGCACACTTCTAGGCTCTTTCCTTTTCATTCTATTCTTGACATTCCATCTCCAGATTAATGTTATTGAAGGATAATTCTGATAATGACATCAGCATAGCACAGTGACTAAGAGAACCGGTCTTGGAATTAGGCCACCCAGCCACCAATTAATTTTTTTTTTTTTTTTGAGATGGAGTCTTGCTCTGTTGCCCAGGCTAGAGTGCAGTGGTGCGATCTCGGCTCACTGCAACTTCTGCCTCCCCAGTTCAAGCGATTCTCCTGCCTCAGCCTCCCGAGTAGCTGGGACTACAGGCATCTGCCCCCACACCCGGCAAATTTTTGTAGTTTTAGTAGAGATGGAGTTTCGCCATGTTGGCCAGGCTGGTCTCAAACTCCTGACCTCAAGTGATCCGTCTGCCTCAGCCTCCCAAAGTGCTGGGATTACAGGAGTGAGCCACCACACTTGGTCATCACCAGTTACGTTTTCAACCTCTCCATGCCTCAGTTTTCTTATCTGTGACATGGAGTTTGTGAGATGCTTGAATAACTTTTAACTTTGTGTTAAAAATGAGTATGTAAGCAAACAGAGCATTCATGGTTAAGAGAATAAGTTCTAGAATGACATTTGGGGTTAAAAGTGTTGGTTCTGCCATTTAACTGTCTGCAAGACTGAACTAGTTACCTAATTCTGTATAGCAAATCAACCCCAAAACTTTCTGGCTTATGACAGCAATAATTATTTCTTTTTATCTTCCACAGTTTCTGTAGGTCAGATTTGGGGAGCAGCTTGGCTGGGTGGTCTTGGGCACAAGGTCTCTCATGAGGTTGCAGTCAGATGTTTGCTAGGGCTACAGTCATCTGAAAGTTAGACTGGGGTTGGAAGATCTACATTTAAGGCAGCTTACTCACATGACAAGTTGGTGGAGGTAATGGGCAGGGAGATTAATTTCCTTTCACATGGGCCTTTCCACAGGTTACTCGAGTGTTCTGATGACATGGCAACTGGCTTACCCCACAGTGACCCAGGAAAGCAAAGCAGCTCCAATGCCTTTATGGCTTCACCTTGCAATTTATATCCCATCAACTCTGCTATGTTCTACTGGTCATACTGTCCACCCCAGATTTAATGTAAAAGGGGACTACTCAAGGCACTAACACCAGAAGGTGAAAATCACTGGCAGTTATCTTGGAAAATGACTACCACAAAGATATTGAGCGAGCTATTTTTAGCTCTTTAAACCTTAGTCTCCTTATTTGCCAAATACAGACAATAACAATATGCTTATTTCATAGAGTTGTTATGAGAATTGACAAGATGATACATGTAAAGTACTCGGTACTTACTAATTACTCAAAAAATATTACTTCTTATTATTTTAATTCAGTAATAATCAAACTATTCCAGGGGCTGCCATGAGGAAAAGGGTTTCACTTCCGGGGAGCAGATAAAACTGTAAATCTTTCCCATCTTCTGCCTCATTCTTACTTCTTTCAGTTGACTTCATTTTGTCTAATATGTATTAGGCTTCCTCATAAGATTTTCATTTGAAGAAAGGATTATTCAGCTTTTTAAAAAAGTAAACTACTATTTTTTATAAAAACAGTGTTATTGATCATTATTTATTTCAAGCAGTAAGAAATTTAGTAAAGATAAATGTGTGAATATATCTATATAATTTCTATATAGATAACATTACCTAGCTAATAGCGATATAGTTTGGCTGGAAAGCAGAGAATATCAGATTGCATAAGAGACCACCTAGTCCAGTGTTAAAACCCTTAAGGCTATTAAACCACTTCCACAGCAGTCAGATGGAAGACCTGACATTTGAGGTTGTTGGGTGAATGTATTAAGTAAACTCTGGCACATCCCAAAAGTTGATTCATTCACCATGGTATGTACTCAAGCACCTATTTTGTGTGTGCTCTTGTCTAACTGCTGGGTATATATTAGTGAACAAGATGAATAAACTTCCAGTTTCCATTGAACTTTCATTTTGTGAAGGAAAAGACAAGGAATAAACATTTAAATGAACACTGTAATTGCAGGCAGTGATAAATGCTTTAACAATGAAAAACAATGATGTGGTAAAGTGATCAAGCAGTTGGAGGACTGGTTTAACTAGGATGGTCAAGGCAGTATTCTACGAGAAGATGACATTTGAGCTGAATTTTGAACAACGACAAGGAATCAGCCATATCAGCAATTGACAGAGGAATTCCTAGATATGGACTAATATGGCACCTTAGGAAGACTGAGCCATCAGGTGACCTCATTCCAATGGAAATCTTACTATTTACCAAAGTTATTGAAATTTGGTTTGAAAGATATTCTGAATAGACTTCTTTCCCTTTGATGATGTATCTTCATAAAGACATTTGGTTAAAGTTGCTGATCAGAGCCAATATTTCTGACAAAAAAAAAAAATGGAATTGCCAATAGATGGTGTGACTGAGACCAATGCCTCCAAGTTAAAAACCAGTTCAATCTGGGCCACTTTGAAAATATCCTAGGATATCTGAAGGATCAACTTAAGCCTATTCTTCATGGGCTTAAGTTGAAAACAGAAGTCAATACATAGAGGACCCAAGTATAGAACAGATAACATGCATTCTTGTCTAGTTTCCCTAAGATTTTTCAACCTTCTTTTCACCACCAACCTACACACTTAGAAAAGAGGGGAAGGGGTGTCAAGGGAGAGAAATAAATGAAACATAAAAGACTTCAGGAGGAAAGGAGTAACTACAAAGTAAAACCAAATCTGGGAGGCTTACGCGGGCAGATTGCTTGAGCCCAAGAGTTAGAAACAAGCTTGGGCAATATAGGGAAAGCCCATCTCTACAAAAAATACAAAAAATTAGCCAGGTGTGGTGGCATGAATCTGGAGTCACAGCTATTTAGGAGGCTGAGGTGGGAGGATCACTTGAGCCTGGGAAGTAGAAGCTGTAGTGAGCCATGAGGGTGCCACTGAACTCCACTTTGGGCAACAGAGTGAGACTTCGTCTCGATGAAAAAAAAAAAAATCAAATAACATTAGAGTTGGAAGAGACCTTAGAGATGGTCCTGTCCAACCCCCTCAGGTTATATGTGCGCAAACCAAGGCTGAAAGAAATTAGTGTATACTTCTCAAAAGTACACAGTCAATAGCTAAGCGGCACCCCCACACAACAACGGGAAGAAGGGATGGTAGGGGTGTTCCCTTACTTCCCACACAGCCTCAGCTTCATATAAGGTGAACAAGGGCCTCTCCATCCTGAATTCAGGGAATGCTCCACCCCCACTTCCCACTCTCAGCAGGTAAAATGCCGTAATCTGTAGAAGAATTGAGTTTGAATTCCTGTGAAACATCTACGTAGAGATTGCCCAGGAAGCCATTGGACATAAGGATAGATAACTTAGGAGCGAGATCTGGGCAAAACTGTGGATTCATGAGTCATCAGTATACAGCTGAAGATAGGTCCAATTACAGTACTTCCTGTTTTTACATGATGAATCTGAGACCCAGAAATGTGATGTAACTTGACTGGGGCCACATTAGTAGGCACAGAGCAGGGATTTAGACCCTAGTCTTCCTGACTCCCGTATCTGTGCCCCTTCCAAGAGGGCTTGCTGATATAACTATGTGCTCTGATGAGGAGTGGTAGGATGGTGTTACCACAGAGCCATGCTCTTTTAATTTCAATTGCATATTTCTATTTCTAATATATAGCTAAATATAAATATGTCTAACGTGGGTGGCTATATACATTTTGCAGCTTATGCAGCCACCAAATTGCCTACTGGCAGGCAACCAGCCACTCACCCTTGTCCTTTGGGTATGATTCCAACAAGAAACTCTGTAAAGCTGAGAGAAATCTTTTTTTTTTTTTTTTTTTTTTGAGACGGAGTCTTGCTCTGTCACCCAGGCTGGAGTGCAGTGGCCGGATCTCAGCTCACTGCAAGCTCCGCCTCCCGGGTTTACGCCGTTCTCCTGCGTCAGCCTCCCGAGTAGCTGGGACTACAGGCGCCCGCCACCTCGCCCGGCTAGTTTTTTTGTATTTTTTAGTAGAGACGGGGTTTCACCGTGTTAGCCGGGATCGTCTCTCGATCTCCTGGCCTCGTGATCCGCCCGTCTCGGCCTCCCAAAGTGCTGGGATTACAGGCTTGAGCCACCGCGCCCGGCCAAGCTGAGAGAAATCTCAAATGCCTTCCAGATAGTCCTTTCCGGGTCCTGTAATCTAACCAAAAGAGTGCAAGATGCCTGCCAGGTACTGTAATTGGGCCTATCTTTAGCTATTGACTGATGACTTCTTTTATACGACCCTGGTGACTCCTGACTGTGCTACCCAAGGAGACTGTGTGGAAGGAAGCAGCAGACATCAGTGTGTCCATTGCACCAAGACTGGAAGCCCAATCAGTGATTTCTGTAGCAATTTCTGAAGTTGCTGAGCAAGTGGATTGAGAGATTTTAAGATAACTCTATACTGAGTATCAAACAAGGACCAGAAAAGACCTAAGAGTGAATTACTCATTTCAGCTGTATTATTTTATGGTCTTTAGGATACAATGGAAAACAATGGAAGCTCCACAGCTATTAATTAAAAACTTTGGGGGTGCCACCAAGAACTTCCCAGGTACATAATTGTTGGTCCACTGTTCACCCTTCCTTGTTCAAAAAGGATTTCCTGAGCACCTTCTCTGATGCTTGCCCTCCCTCCCTACAATCTTTTGGTCCTCTCTTTTCTGTTTCTTTGCTTCAAGTATAAGGTGCTTTTCCCCATATCTTTATTTTTTTTATTATTTTATTTTATTATTTTTTTGAGATGGAGTCTCGCTATGTCACTCAGGCTGCAATGCAGTGGCATGATCTCGACTCACTGCAACCTCCACCTCCTGGGTTCAAGTGAGTCTCCTGCCTCAGCCTCCCGAGTAGCTGGGATTACAGGTGCCCACCACCACGCCCAGCTAATTTTTGTATTTTTAATAGAAATGGGGTTTCACTATGTTAGCCAGGATGGTCTCGATCTCCTGACCTCATGATCCCCCCACCTTGGCCTCCCAAAGTGCTGGGATTACAGGTGTGAGCCATGGTGCCCAGCTCCCCAGACCTTTCAGTATTAGCCTAAGACCCAAAGGTTGATAAATTTATCACTGCTAACACCTTTATTTCTCCTGCAACTCTCAGACACCCTGCTTGCTATGATACTACATTCCTCTTGTTCATTTCCTGCCTTTCTGATGGCTCTTCTCTGCTCCTATCATCAACAACCTTTCTTTATGCCCTTTCTATAGGACATTTCCCAAGGTTGTTGCATTGGGTCTATTTTCTGAAATTCCTACACTTAATTCCTTGGTGATCTCATCAATTTTGCCCCTGCCCCAACCCAGCTTTAACTATTTGAGGATGACTTCCAAATCCACATCTTTAGTCCTGACCTTCAAGTCATATACATTTACTAATGCCTGATAAATAATTCTACTGAAAAGTTCTACCAGCCCCTTTAACTTAAAAACAAGACTTCTTTATTGTTGATAATAGACTATCACACTTCTACCCATCCAGACTTGAAACCTTAGAGCCATGGCACCATTCGTTTTAATCTTAATCTCCTGAGTTCACTGTGTAGAGAATAGTATCAACTTCTTAGATAAATTCACAGCTCTACATCTATCTTTCCTACCCTTATCTTTACACTTAATCCAGTCTCAACCTCTCTTTCTTGCCTCACCACTCGCATTTCTCTCTTCCCTCCTACCCTAATCCTTTCACCCTACTCTTCCACTTGTGTTGTACCTTGGATTATATTACTCCTATCTCTTTCATTCCAATATCTTTCCCTTCCCCTTAAAGAGCATTTCTTATCTCTAACTGATAAGATAGGACCCATTCTCAGACCCATCTCCAGTACCATATACCCAGAAATAGTAAGTTTCCTCCAGTGTGCAGCCACCTGTGAGAGAAGATGCCTTTCATGTCCAAATGCCTTCTCTCTCACTCTCCAAGTTAATCTACCACTTGCCCCGGAAATTCTACTTCCTTAATGCTTCTTAAACCCATCCATTTTCCTTTATCTTCTTTATAATACTTTTGTCCAAGTCACTACTGTTTTCACCTAGGCTACTCACATGGCCCTCTGACTGACCTCCTGGGTCCTCTTTTGCCCGTCTCCAGTTTGTGCCACACAATACATGTTTTTAGAACATGACTCGAGTCAGGCCTCCCCTTCAGTGCCTCCCCATAGTGCCCAAACCCTCAAGCCCTTGGTACATTGGATCCTGCCTGCGTCTCCAGCCTCTTCAGCACTTTTTTAAAAGACAGCATCTTTCTCTGTCACGCAAGCTGATGTGTGGTGGTGGGATCATAGCTTATTGCAGCCTCAAACTTCTGGGCTCAAGTGACCATCTCACCTCAGCCTCCTGAGTAGCTAAGACTTCAGGCAATGTCATGCCCAGCTATTTATTATTATTTTCAGTAGAGATGGGGTCCCACTATGTTGTGCAGGTTGGTCTCAAACTCCTGGTCTCAGGTGATCCTCCTGCCTAGGCCTCCCAAAGCATTGGGATTACAGACGTAAGCCACCATGCCCAGCCTCAGCTTTTTTTCAGTCAGCACCATGCCCATTCCTACTATGGGACACTCATACCTTCTGTTCTCTCTGCCTAAAATTCTCTCCTTCCATTCTGCTCTCCTAACCTTCAGAACACATCTCAAATATTCCTCCTTTTTTTTTTTTTTTTTTTTTGAGACGGAGTCTCGCTCTGTCGCCCAGGCTGGAGTGCAGTGGCGCGATCTCGGCTCACTGCAAGCTCCGCCTCCCGGGTTCACGCCATTCTCCTGCCTCAGCCTCCCGAGTAGCTGGGACTACAGGTGCCCACAACCGCGCCCGGCTAATTTTTTGTATTTTTAGTAGAGACAGGGTTTCACCATGGTCTCGATCTCCTGACCTTGTGATCCGCCCGCCTCGGCCTCCCAAAGTGCTGGGATTACAGGCGTGAGCCACCGCGCCCGGCCTATTCCTCCTTTTGAAAAGCCTTCCATGCCTATATTCCCCTATCTGTCAATGGTACTGTGTGTGTACTTTCCCTTCATGGCAATTCTCTCAGTTAATTACAGATGATAGCTAGAGACTTACAATGGGGTTATGTCCCAATAAACTCATCCTAAATTAAAAATGCCATAAGTTGAAAATGCACTTAATACATCTAACTTATTGAACATCATAGCTTTGCCTAGCCTACCTTAAAGGTACTCGGAAAATGTATATTACAAAATTATCTAACAGAAGGCCAATTTTAAAATAGAGTGTTGAATATCTCATGTAATTTGTTGAATACTGTACTGATACTGAAAAAGAAAATTATTATATGAGTACTCTAAGTACAATTTCTACTAAATGGCTATCACTTTAGCACCACTATAAAGTAAAAAATTCGTAAGTTTAATCATCATAAATTGGGGACCATCTGTATTTTACTATATATTTCTATTACTTGATTCATGTCTGTCTCCCCCACTAGATTAAATGTTCCACGAAGAAAAAGGCTATATCTGATAAGCGTATCATTTTGTCTAAGCTTTTGTTCCGAGTTTCCAACAATGTCTGGAGATAGTAAAAGCTACCCAATAGATACCTGTTCATTGAATGGGTGAATTGTTATTCTCTGCCCTCATATTTCCTAAGTAAAAAAGAACTCTTTCTTTGTACCTATTTCCTTCTGGTAATATTAACTATGGTTTTCTGAAAATAAAAGTGAGAAATTTTAACCCACTTTGTTTAACAAGTCCTATGTGTATAACAACAGCCATAATTCCATGCTTCAGCTTCTTTTTGAAAAAAGTATTAATGGGTACAAAAACTGGCAAAGAGAGGGAAAATATAGGTGGGTGTAAATGAGGTTAAGGAAAGTACATGTTTTGACTCCACAGCAGAAAAAAAGTCATTTATATGTCTTTCCTTCATCCCACCCAGCACTGGGTTTCAGAAATTGGAACCAAACTAGGAACTAATAAATGTGATGCTCATAGGTCACAATGACAATGTTTTTAAAGTGCTTCTTTCTCCACTCAACCAATTTATTTTAAAGCTCTTCCTGAAAATGATTTATTCAGGGTTTAAACTTAAAAGTTTCAAAATATTTTTACCTCTGACACTTAGATGAAAACCAAAGATAAGAGTAAAAGTGACATTGAGTTAGGGAAAATATTCAATGCAAATACAAATGCATTGTCCTTCCTTACATGTGACTGTAATGAGCAAAGGTACATGCTCAAAATTCTGTGTGTAAACATTTCTGTTCAGCTGTGTTGAATTCCACTGATAAGACTGAGAGGACGTGAGGTGATGAAGAAGTGGGGAGAAATGGTAAGACCCCCAGACTAGAAAGCAGAAAACCAATATTCTAGTTCCACCACTTAATAGCCATTTGACAAAGCATTTAACTTCTCTGTGCCCAAATTTCAGGAATTATAAACTGGCAATGATAGAGCTTTGGTTCAGGAGAGCTCACTAACATCACATGGGTTAACAATAAAGGTGTATGACAGGGGACACATCCATAATAGTAGTGAGCACTGAAGTTGTTAAAATAACTTCATGTTGAGGCAGAAAGTCACTACCCAGGACCCTTACAGAAGATGGCAATAGAGAGAAGAGTTGGAATTGTTCCTCCCTCTGGGACTCAGGATTGATCCAAGCATATTCCGAGAGCAGTAGTGGGCTGAGGATGACAGTAAGCACAATTAATTAAATATCCTCTATTGAAATAACTATGCCAGATTTTTCTCCCTCTTTATGAACCCCACATGCCCAAAGAGGCTGGCAAAAATGGAATTGGCAGAGGAAAGTCATACTAGCTCCCCATGATAATGATCTAGCACTGTATTCGTAAATACAAATGAAAAGCCAAGAATTCCTTCCATTTGTGTAAAAATACTGCAATGGTTCAAAAGAGAGGGACCAAAATAGAGGTAAAATTGTAAAAACCTTCCAGAAAACAGAGTACAATTTTAAAAAAATGTTTAAAGAAAACCAAGAGAACAAAAAGTTAAGGAATATGGAAGATAAATCTAGGAGAGATATTGTGCACCTAATAGGAATTCTGGAAGGAGAACACAGGAGCTTTAACAATTAAAGATATAATTGAAGAAAATGTCCTAGAGCTGAAGAAATGTGGAGTTCTCAGATTGAAAGAGGTTACTGAGTGCCCTTATGGATGAAATTTCAAAAAACCCAAAAGTAAAAAAAGCTAAAAACTTCTGGGGAACAATAATAGATTCCCTACTTACCTCACCGCTCAAAAGAATCTGAGTATTTCACCTCTCAAAAGAATCAGACTGACATTGGATTTGCCATCAGCAATCTTAGAAACTAAAATACAACAGAGAATTGCTTTTGAGGAATGAGGGTAAGTTATTTTGAGGCTACAGTTACATGTTTGGCCAAGTTATATCATAAAGTTAGTGTAAACAGATTTTCAGAATCATTATGACTCAAAAAATCTGCCCCCATTTCACAATTTTTGTGAAAATTGCTTTAAATTTCACTTACATGTTGTTAACACAAAAAGGAAACCAAGAAAGAGGAAGATATATAATATGTTTGTCAATCTAACCCAGGAGAAGGAAGTAATTAAGGAAATCTCAATATTTTAGATGCATAGTATACCTAAGGAGCAATTGATACAAACTTCATCAGGAAATCAGGATTCTAAAAAAAATAAAAATAAAAAATGCATTCAAGAAGATAGAAAATTCCTTCTAAAAACACAGAAAGGTTAATATATATATCTCTATATAAATACATACTAATATGCATGCACTAATACATACTAATACTAATAACACTATATTAAATATATCTCTATATGATTAAATATAATACACATATATTTAATATAATCATTAGTGTTTTGATGAAAACATGATATTCTATCTGTCAACAAGTATCTTAGGTTGGGTTCCCTAGCAGAGCTTGAGAAGAGGATTCTTTTACAAGTGATTTATTGAGGAAGTGCTCTTTGGAAAAGGGGGATGATGGAAACAATAAAGAACAGGGAGAAAGCTAAGCAGGAACATGGCTCAACTGAATATTAGCTGTACTCTGACTCCACAGGGCACTAGGGATCACAAATTGCACCAGAGAAAAGGTCTCATCTTGAGGCAAGCTGCTCTATTGCACCACGTGTCAGTCAGTCAGCCAGCAGCCGGCTTGTGTGGGAAGGAGTAACTTCCCCAGTGAGGCAGCTTCCTTTAGCCCAAGGGCAATTCTTTAGAAAACTGGTCAGCTATAAGCTATCAGATGCCAACACTTAACTGCAGTGAGGCATGCCTGCAGAGTGAAACAACAGCATTCGTTATAACAAAAAAGAAAAGCCAGGCAATTTAAAATACCAGGTGAAACAAAAAGCTGTATGAGAAATCCAGAGGTCCAAATGTGAAGCAAATTGTAGCATAATTTCGAACAATCAATATTACTTGAGAAAGTTTATCTCATTTGATTTTGATGGTTAAAATATTCTCCTTTGAATTTCATAGGTTCAGTTATAACATACATTTCCTCCATGAATCACTAATTAGACTTATAGTAAATAATTTCATAATCACACTAACATAAGCCTGTTTTAAGTTTGTAAAATCAACTTGTGAAAAAAACCACGTAAGACTTAGTCATAGCCATAGGACAGAAGGCAAAATGTAAAAACCTTAGCAATATCAAAGTAATGGTAGAGTTGAAAGAAGTTGGAAATAAAAAGGGGAGATATGAGGTAGAGGAAAGTATAAGAATAAAAATTATTTATCTTCCATAAATGGAGTTTATATATATATATTTTCTAAAGTTAAGACATCAAGAAATACAGATTTAAGTTCTATGTTACTTAATATTATAAAGATTTCTAATGAAAGAACTACAAAATAAATATATAGACAACAAAAATTAGAAGGAGAGAGAAAGATAATATAAATAAGTTAAATTTCTCATCTTTCATGGAAATGAATCAATAGATTCTACCTAAGGCTGATAAATCAAGAAATGACACATAATGATATCATTTGATGTTATGGAGATAAATGCCAAAAGAGGTAAAGTTAGAAACAGTTGAAAATGGCTACCTCTGAAGGGTGGTGTAGAGAGGAGTGAGGAAACAGTAAACTTTTCTTTTTAATTTTGTAAACTTCTTATTATGGGATTTTTTGTCTGTCCTCCACATGTATTACTTTAGTAGAACTAATAAAAATGACAATAAGAATACTTTCCAACCTATCTCATCAGGTAATTAAGAGAATTAATTAAGATAATGTATAGGAAGGCACTCTGAAAACTGTTAAGTGCTAAGATAAATGTGAAGTATTGTTAAGAGGGCAGTCATAGGCAGTTCAAAATAGGGGGAAGGAATGTGGCGCTTTTCTTGATCAAGCCACTTTTTCCAAGGTGCCAAGATCCAAACTGAAAAGGAAGCTGTCTCCAAAACGCTGACTGCAAGATATCTGAAGGAATAAATGTGCTGAGAGAAAGTATTTGGAAGGGAATGACAACAAGAAATTTTAAATAGTAAGTGTCGAGGTAGAATATTGGGTTCCCATAAAATTCTTTCTCCAAACCAAAAACACTGTGAGGAGCTAAACAGCAACAGTGATACCATCATCTTAGAAAATGCCAAAGCAGAAACATTTCTTGTTAAAATATAAACTTATCACATCCTTACATCTGAAACCATTTTCAGAGACTTTTGTAAACAGTCTCATAATTAGCATCCCACATGTTTTAGGAATACTGTGTCCTCATAACTTCTTAATTAGACAGCTCTAATCAATAGTCTTGTTAGGGCTTTGAAATAAAATTGTTGATTCATGCCTCTGTCTCCTTTGCAAGAAAGGAAATTTCTCAATTTCTCAGAACAAAAAACTATCTCTCATATTATGTTCTCGCTCTACTGCCTACCTCAGAGCCTCCTAGCACATAGTAGGTGCTCAATGAAGTTTTGCTAAATGGATGGATAGGTGGACGGACGGATGGATAGATGGATGGATGGATGGATGGATGGATGGATGGATGGATGGATGGATGGGTGGATGGATGAAATAACATAGAAAAAATGCTTTTTTATTCTGTAAAGCAAGCCCTTGGTTTGTCCATAACGTGCAATAAAAGTCTGGGGACTGTCTCAGCCGTCATTCTTCTGTTAGCATGTAGCAATAGGGGAGGAAATTGACCCTTCGATAACATTGTCCACTTGAGCACTTTGGATAGAACAACTGCATGGTCTGTCCTTTCTTGAGACATTTCATGAACATGGGCTTTAGCCTCCAGTGCAGGTGGGTTCAAATCCCATTCTCCTGGTTAGAGTCTGTGTGACCTTGGGCAAGTTTCTTAACATTTACACAATAGTAACAACCAGCAACTAACAGGTACTTATGGAGAATATACTATTCAAATACTGTGTTGTGTGCCTGCTTCCTCAGAGACTCATCTGAAAAATGAAAGTAAGGGTATCTACCTCAGAGCGTTGTGAAAGTAACTTACTGAAATAATGTATGCAAAGCTCTCAACACATAGTAAATTTTCATTAAATGGCTATTATTATTATCATCCTCATCATCATCAACGTGCAACTCCTGTTACTGAGTGACCATTTTAAGCAGTCACTGTTTGCAGACCTGGGTCAAAAAAGATAAGCAAAACAAGGAGCTCACACTCCAGCAGGGGACATAAACAAGCTGCTGGGCCACATTACTCTGTGTCCCTCTCCATGTGCTTCATGCACAAGCTCATCTAACAAAGTATCCCTCTTGGGCCAAATTTTCCCTCCTGGATACCTATTAAGCTACTGCCAGCAAGAGAAGATACATATGGTAGGAAGGTGAGTTACAGAGGTCCTTGTACTGAATTATTTGTGAACGTTCTTCTCTCCCTCCTCAACATATCCAGGGGCCATGATTGACCTCTGTTCCTCCATAGTCCCTACATGTGTGTCCCATAGAGTACTAGATGAATATTGCTTGATGGCCCTAAATTAGTTAAGGCAAGAGACTGAACCATGGGGAACAATCCAGAAAGAGGTGATAAAAGCCGGCTCTGGACTCAGTAATTCACAATGAAAGTGGCATGAGAATCCTGTAAGTCTGAAGGAGTCATGATCTGATGATGGGCACAGAGGTTCTGGGTATTCCAGCGCCCCCAGACTGTCTGCAGACAAAAAAAGCCAGAAGCAGCTTCTTATTTAAACCATCAGATTTTGGGTCATGCAGTGTTGGCTCAGACATACCAGACCACACCTGGGAATTCATGACCAAGCCTGAGGATACACAGACAAACAGGGAAGTGAGCCCTTCATTGGAGCCTCCACTAAAGGCACCACTTTTAAGGTGTGTAGGGGGGAAGAAAAGACCCATTTCCACCCCTACAACTCTTGAATTCCCTTCTTGCTGGTTGTCACAGTCTTATCATTTTTTGGAGTATGTGATATGGCAAGGAGAATAGCGACACCTTCCCACTGGAGTCACCTCAGTTATGCGCTTTTTCTAAAAATTGCATGACAAATATTTTCTCTCTCATCATTTTCTTGAACTCAGAGGTTTTTTTGTGTTTTTTTTTTCCAGAAAGGAGGATGGCACGAAAAACTTGGCAATAGATTAACATCATTTTATACCCAGATTCAGTTTCTTATATCATAAATGTTTTATCTTTAGAATGTCATTTTGGAAGAAAGATTGAAAAGACTCTCTGAGAGATTGTGCAAAAATTTTGTGAGTCTGTGAATTACAGAGAGTGCATATAATTCTGTGAATTATAGAGAGTGTCCTTCCCCTTGAGTTTATTTCTGAGCCAGGCTGGAATTCAACATGATCACGTTCTCCACATCTCTGCTTGGCGTACTTCCTTCAGACCCTTATCACACAAGTTCAGTATCAATGTCCCCTGATTTTCCAGCACCCCCACTGGTTAAACAACAAGGATCATTTTCCCTGGCCCTGTAATGATTTTGCAGTAAAGGAAGGAATTGATTTCAGGGCTATGACTCAGGGCTTGGTAAAATATTGGCCAAGAAGTGGGTGTAAGCAGCCACTAGCACTCTGGAGATTTCCGTACCTTGTTAGCGGCTAAAAATACTCATGTAACCAATTATGCTAATTTCAAGAAAACATCTAAGTATTTGAGTACTTAGCACTTTCTTCTTAGGAATCTTTAAAGGATTAAGTAGCTTGCTGTATTAATATTCTTCCTTCAGTCATTTTGTGGAGAAGAAAGTAGGCTGATATAATTAATAAGGAGGGCTTTTTCTTTGCAAGCCTACTGTGTGTCTATCACTGTGCAGGAGAGTAAACAAAAGGAGAGTAAGAACTGATTCATGCCTTCTAGATATTTATAGCCTAGGTCGGGGGCTGGAAACATTCATTCATTAAGCAAGCACCCCAAAGGAGTGGTTCAGGTGGCCAGTGCCACCGAGGCTCAAGAATGAAGGTGACATGTCCCATGGAGCAGGAGGGAAGATTGTGATGGAGAAGGGGCATCATGGCAGCCAAGCACAGGCCACGCTGGGTCACTGAGACCTCCAGAGCCTACAGCCACTGGTCCTGACCTGCCACCTCCAGAGATAGGAGGGAATTTGCTGCAGGGCCTCTGACTCCTGGCTCTCCTTTCTTCTTCCACGTGGAAAGAGTCACCAGATGTTTTCTGCTTCAGGCTGCAACACAGGATCTAATTCAGGAGGGACAAGTTTGTTATCCCTCAGACCTCCCTGCCCATACTTGAAATCCTAAACACAGTGCTGAAGAGCCTCAGTGACCTTGCCCCCGTCTGCCTGTCCAGATGTTCTCAACAACATGCCTCCCAATGATTGTGTGCTTCAAAACCAGATCCTTAAAACCTACCCTGTGCTTTATCCACCCTATGCTTTCTCTGTTACTGTCCTCTCTACCCAGAAGAGCCTTCCTTGCCATCTTTCCCTGTGGAGACCACACTTATCCTCAAATTCCACCTTCGATATTCTATCTTTACAAAATCTTCCCTGACCCAACCCCTAAACCACTGGCTGCCTGGTTGAAAATAATCTCACTCCACCAATTATCCCAATAGCCCTTTGTTTGTAGCTTATATCACTCTTCACATTATACTCCATACCGAATTCTCACGAATGTCCCTTTCTCCCCACCAAATTCTTTGAGAGACAAGAAAATGCCTTTCACATCCCTGCCCTCAATTTCCTAGCATGTTTCTACCAAAAAGTACTAAGTAAATATTTGTTATGTGGCCCTAAATTAGTCAAGGTAAGACACTGAGCAATGGAGGACCACCAAAAAGAGGTGACAGTGGTCGCTCTGGGCTCAGTAATCAACAATGAAAATGGCAGGGAAATCCCATAGGCCTGAGGGTGGAAGTAACAGGCTAGAGTCAGCTGTGCTACTTCCTAGCTCTGTTATTTTGACCAAATTGTTTAAACTTTTTGGATTTCAGTTTCTTCCTCGTGAAATAGACACAGCAGCACCTCTTTGAGTTCTGGTGAGTCAAGATGAAGCATGAAGTTTAGGTGAACTAGCCCAAGTGTGAACTCTTATCATCTATGACTCTAGGTCGGGGGTGGGACGGGGGGGTTCATGTGTCCTTCGAGTTGCCCACAACTTGGGGATGTTTGTTAAATGAGCATTCTTCAGACCTTTGTTATTTGAGGCAAGGGGGTATTGTTTTAGACTGTAGAGGCAGAGGTGTTGACCTCATCCCATTTCTTAGTCCCATATATCATTCTCATATATCCCTATATCCTATTCTCACTCCTCTCTTTGCCCCATATTTTGTGTGCCTCCTTATGAAATCTGTATTATTGTTTTGTATTCATGTATTTTTAATTTACTCAAGTGTAGTGTGCTAAATATTACATTCTATTTTCTACTTTTTCTCACTTAGCACCCGTTTTAACATCAACCCATATTGTTTTGCATGTATTTGATTCATCTTACCCATCATTTTCCCAGGTATAGGTGCTAGATGGCTTGCAATTTATCAAAAATATTGCCACAGAGAATATTCTTAGTCATGCTCCTTGATGAACTTAACGTAAAAATTTCTCTGAGATATACCTGGAAACATAGCATCTGCATTTTAGGTAGGGGGATCATACACCCCAGCTTACCCAGGACAGCCCATGAATAGTTAACAATACTCATTGCTGAGTCATCCTAGGCAAAGGACATGCTACCTAATTGGAATAAGTACTGCCAGCTTCCCTTCAGCAATAGTTATCAACTTTGCATGTTGGAATCATTTGGGGAGCTTTAAAAAAATACTGCTGCCTGGGTTCCATTCCCAGCGATTCTGATGTAATTAGTCTGAGGGTGGCTTGAGCAACAGGATTTTTAAAACTCCAGAAAATCCTAATAGGCACCCACTATTGAGAACTCTGCTCCACCAAACGGTCTTTACCAATCTACTCTCCCATCCGGAAGGTTTTCATACACCCACGTGGCATTACCCAACTGAAAGCATTTTGTAAAATGTAACTCTCTAAAAATCAGGTTTTACTACAACTTGTTCAGTTGGCCATGCCAAGGCTTCAGTGACTCACTCTGATTTAAGATGCTGCTTGCCAGTGTGATATTTCACATTAGCAATGATTCTTTTATATAAACAAATGGTAGTTGGGGGCAAAGTAAACAGGGCTTTGAAAATGCTTTACATTTCTATTTGAAGTTAAATGTAGAACTGTCAGATTTAATGGGATCCATCTCCTTAAACTATGCCCCACTCCTAGGCAGCATACCTAGTTCACCACTGTGTTCACAACTGCCCCAAGCTTGGCAATGGCTCAGATGGGCAGGAACAAGGTTTGAGTGTCTGTATCTTTTCCTGGTCCTGCCAGCTAACTGCTTGTGTTAGGAAGTAATGGCAGTTAAAAGAGTGTTGGATTTTTTTTTTTAAGTTTTAAAAAAGGCCAAAATGTAAGTAGTAATTTTTAAAGTGACATTTAGTAGAACCATAAAACCTTGCAAGGAATTAACAGAGCTGGATAGCAGACTATTTTGGGTTATAGTCGTACCTTCCAAAAGAAAATTGCAACTACTTTAGGTGGCAATCTTTCTAAAATTAATTATAAACTGCTTTCTAAGGCAGAGCACACCAAACTGAATTTAATCTCCTTTGCAAATGACCCATTCTCATCATTATGGACATCAGTGCAATTAGTCTACTGTGTGGAGCTAACATGTATCAACCTCTTTGCTTTTTCTCTCAATGTTCCCAGGCTGCTATGACTGGAGCTTCTAAGCCCACTTATAGTTTTTCTGATTCCTTCCATACCCTTAGGATTCTAGCCATTACTTCTTACTACTCCAACTAAGCCTGTCTGAAATAGCTCCAAATTCTAAAGTCTTCCCTACTGCTGTGCTCAGCGGCTGCCTTCGATTGCTTCGCTAGAATGATGTCCATAGTACACATAAAGAGGCTCTGACTGAGAGGCTGAATGGGTCTTCAATAGGCAGAGGAACTTTGCAACAAAACTTTTTACTCAGAGACCTTTGACAGATTATTACCTGGTGCTCGTCTATGTTCTCAAATAATGGGAATTTTAGCTAACTGGATTCTGGCTAGAAAAAGCTTATGTTGATATCTTAGTCAGTTTAGCGTATCTCATGTTACATAAGGAAGAAACATTCTCATTGGCAATTCATGTTCATTTAGTACCAAAAAATCTGTTTTTTAAAGAAAAAATAAGTTTATGTGCTGTTTCCTCTGCCCAAAATCCTCTTTCCTCCTTCTCTACATGGCAAATCCTCCTTACCTTTGAAGACTCAAGCCCAGGGCTCCCTTCTTGGGATATCATCCCTGACTCTCCCTAGCAAAATTATCTTTTCTACCTTTTATAATCCCAAAGAGTAGAAGTGTCTCATCAAATAGACTATTAGCCTCTTGTTCATCTTTGCATACCCAGCACCTAACATTGGGACTGACATTTGGTGCTTAAAATATTTGTGAATAAACATGTATATTTTAGAATATTTTGTGGCCGTCTCATAGAGTGGGAAAGGTGTATAAATAGTTGAGGGTGGTACAAGAAAAAAACAGATAATAAAGAAGAACAGACAGGAAAGTGAAAATCAGAGAAGGGGGAAGGAAAGTAGGGGAAGAGAAAGAGAATATGCGAATAACAGATATGTTGAGGAGAATGAGATTTGATAGGCTCTGGAATGTTGGATTACCCACCTTTGCAGACTTTTCTGTTAAAGATGTACATTTCAGACTCTGGTTGCGTTTCTTACCTCTTTCCTCTAAGATGCTAATTAGCTTTCGAAATTGGTTCATAATCTTTCGTTTTTCTTTTTTTCTTTTCTTTTCTTTTTTTTTTTTTTTTGAGATGGAGTCTTGCTCTGTTACCCAGGCTGGAGTGCAGTGGCACAGTCTCGGCTCACTGCAAGCTCTGCCTCCCGGGTTCACGCCATTCTCCTGCCTTAGCCTCCTGAGTAGCTGGGACTACAGGTGCCTGCCACCATGCCTGGCTAATTTTTTGTATTTTTAGTAGAGATGGGGTTTCACCGTGTTAGCCAGGATGGTCTCGATCTCCTGACCTTGTAATCCGCCCGCCTCGGCCTCCCAAAGTGCTGGGATTACAGGCTTGAGCCACCGCGCCTGGCCTCATTTTTCTTAGCCTTAAAATTTCAAGGTTATTCACCCATCACTCCTACTCTCTTGATTTAGAACGTCAAATTTCTTAGCCTGCCCCCCCATGTTATTAGAATAATACAGTCAGAATGCAGGAAGCACTTCCGTCGTCAGAATATTTCACACTGAATGGGAGGGAGCTGTTATTTAAGGACTTGTGGTTTATCCTCGATGAGAAGACATGTGTTGTCACCATCACCAGAGGAAATAAGTATCACATAATTCTTTAGACCGTACCCACTATTTAGCAAACCAATCCTTTAGTTAACAAAAGATAGAAAGAAAAAGGGTAGAGCAGAGGATGCAAAGAGCTTATTTCATATGATCTGTAGAATCAAAAGGCAAACAGCAGGGAGTCACAGATAGCAATCTGGGATTTAAAGAAAGAAAATACCAACTTCTGAATTCCATGGTTTCAAAACTAATTTATTCACCGTGAACCAATCTTGCAATTCATTAGCTTCACCCCAGAGACAAGATTGAATGTCAGCTCTTTTCCCGACCTATAAATAATAGGTGCCACTTGCTTAGAAATGAAACTTAGTTAGAGCATAATAATAAATTGAATCAATATGATTGTTACAAAGCTAAAAAAAAAAAAATAACAGACTATGTCCTGGATCTTTGGGGAAGGAATATTTTCAATTCCCTGCTCTTTATGGAGAAAAAATGCTTGACAGGAAAACTGATAAATTTCCCTTAGAAGCACCAAAAGTGAACTAAAAAACAGTCTAAGAATTAAAAATAAAATGTCATATATTTCAATCATTTGTTTAGCCTGAATGAATAGCTGGGGACAATGCTATTACTCCATAGGTTAATAATGATGATGCGTTATTAACTGTGGCAATATTGAGTTCTTGCCAGTGAAGTATGAGTTGTATGTACCTCTTCCAGGCCTGGACCTAAAATACCTGCCATGCATATTATTCTATGATCTTTCTTCATTTCTGTTAGTGGGAATGAAGATTACCATAGTGACTTGGAAGCTACTTGTTCAATATGGCAAGTTCTTTGTTAGCCTGGGTCCCTGAATGACTGCATGGAATAGAGCTACTACCAACCAACCTGGAACTTACACTGTTTTCTGTTATGTGAGTAAGAACTAAATCTCTGGTTCCTTATGCCACCACATTCTGGAGTTTTAGTTGTCTGAGCAGGCTATATTATCTACCTATTTCACTTTTATTTTATTTTTGAATAGTTTTAATAAAGTAAATATATATTAATTGGAGAAAAATATAAATTAAGAGAAACAACAAAAAAGAGGAAATAAAAATCTATAATTACTCAATATAATAAGATGTACAATCCTAAGACACAGATCACACATTATCATTTTCTAAGGCATTTTTTCACTTAAAAAATATCATGAACGTCTTTCCTTCTGTGTCATTAAATACTATTCTGCCACATAATCTTTAGTGATGCATTATAAAAGTTACACAGATCATTGGGAAACCACAGTTGAATGAATAGCAATATTTTGGTTCATAAACTAATGAACCAAAATATTGCTAGGCAACAATTGTTCTCAGAATGATTAGATACTGGCCTAATAGTACAGGTGACCACTTGGAAAATTATAATTGGTTCTGATGCACGAACCAGTTGATATTATGGTAGAAGTAAAGCTGCCATAATTTTCTGAAAAATCTTTGTCAGAATGTAGGAAACATTTCTATCATTAGAATACTTCAGATGGGGTAGAAGAGAGCAGTTGTTTATAAACTGTGACTTCTTGATCAGAAGAAAACTGGTGTCACAATTTAGCAAGCCTACGCCAGATTGGCATTCTGCTTTAGTCCACAGACAGGAATCCAGGGTAAGCAAAATTTTTGGTAAAGGTTATAGACTTTTCTTATTCCCTTAGAGCCTTGTCACCTGGCCAAACCTAGCTTCAGGAGTATCTGGGAAATGAAATCCAAACAAGGTAGCCTTGTATTCACCAAAAATTCCATGATATGGAGGAAAGAGAGAACCAATTTGGAGAAAAAATAACAGTCTGTCTCATCCTCCTAAGTTAGCACAGAACACAATGCAGAAGAACAGGCGCTCCACCTTAGTGGCTCTCTAATATCAACTCCCGGCTTGGCCAGATATTAGCTGTCTTACCTAGGAGCATGACTTAGCCTCAGCTTGCAAAATGGAGACGTTAAAATTTACACAACAGGCGCTCCACCTTAATGGTTCTCTAATATCAACTCCTGCCTTGGCCAGGTGTTAGCTGTCTTACCTAGGAGCATGACTTAGCCTCAGCTTGCAAAATGGAGACATTAAAATTTACACAGTTGTTATGGAAATTAACTTAATTTATATAATTTATGAATGTAAATTGTTTGCAGTAAAATATTTACTGTAATTACTGTATATTCAGAACCAACAACAAATTAATGGCATGTGGCCAGCAGAGAAAAGTGCACATAATACACAAAGGAGCAAATCTTAAATGACCCAAGATATAGCCTGCTGGTTAGAAGAATAACCCTGGAGCCAGATTGTTCGGATTTGGATTCTGACTCTACCACTTACTAACCACTTTGGCATGTTAGGTTACCTCTGTGTTTCAGTTTCCTCATCTGGAAAGTGGGGGTTATAATTAATATTTACCTCTAGAGTTGCTGTGATGATTGCATGACTTAATGTAGAAGTGTGCAGCACAGAACCTAGCACGTAGCAAGCCCTATCTAAGTGTTAGTTTCTACCCATCTTAAAGGTGTGTTGCCAAAGAAAATTAACCAGTATTTCTATGACATCAATATATTGGCCTGAGTCTTTGCAAATGACATTACATCTGCACGCACATTGACAATCACCCTAAATATCACACCATTTTTGTTCCTATTGCCCAGTACTAAGGCTTCTGTGCTTTCCAACATCAGTAGATTGGTATTCTATAACATGGGAGGTGGGAATACATTTGTCACTCAAATTGGACAGGAATTGCATCTGCACCCAATTTCATTTCCTTTTGGAGTGCCATGCATGTTCTCATACATCTTCCCTGGTTCTGTAATACAGGCTTCTGAATGAACAAAAGTGTCCTTTCAGGTAATGAATTTGCCCAAAGAATATCCCCGTTGATTCTCAGACTTTAGGATTGAAAGCTGTTCTCAGAATCTAGAACTGAATTAGGCCATGTCTTTCTTTTCTATTATTTTTAATCAGTGTATTCTTGAATAATGATATATGCCAAAAAGCACTTCATTACGATGGCTACATTTTAACAACAATTAAATGTATCCATTTAAATCAATGATAACTTGTAATCAGGAAAAAAAGCAAAATAGTAAGAACACCTACCTGAATGTCAGATTCTATCAATCCATTCAGTCTCTCTGGTAAGTGTGATTTGTTTGTGGTCCAGTCTCACTTTTGTGGAGAATTGCTTTTCTAGAAAAGGTACCATATATCAAAATTATGTAAGTTGAAAATTATTTTCCACAGATTTAAAGTCCTATTAGGTCATTAAATTCCTGATCAAATGTTCAATGTCCAACTTTTATTAAAATGTACTAAAGACTATACTTAGTTGATTACGAATTATATACCTAATATATGCTACAAATATTTAATGCCATATACCATGTTTTTATCTTCTGCATAATTTCCACCTTAGTTCATTGCAGAAATCTGAAGATGAAGGAATACCTTCACCGAATTCAGAAGGGTTCTCTTTTCTTTCCTAACATGTTATTCAGAAGCCATCTGAGACTTAGAAAAAAGTTGCAGAAATACTATCTGGAGTTCCATATGCCCTCACCTGGTTTTCTGTAATGTTAACATCTTACATCACCACAGTGCAATTATTAAAACCAGAAAATTGAATTTTGTACTATGAAATTAACTAATTTACAGACCGTATTTGAATTTCATCAGTTGTTTCTTTTCTGGTCCAGGATTCAATCCAGGACCCTACATTGCATTGAATTGCCACGTCTCCTAGTCTCTCCAATTTGGAACAGTTATTCAGTCTTTTAAGAAGACTATAAGCCAATATTTTGTAAAATGTCCCTCAGTTTGGATTTTCTAACGATTAGGTTGAGGTTATGCTTTCTGGTGAGAATACTACAGAAGTAAGACCTTCAGGCATCATGACAGGGGACAGATAATTCCAATATGTCTTACTATGGTGATGTAAACTTTGGTCACTTGATTGATTAAGAAGATACCTGCTGGATTTCTCTGCTAAAAAATGACTGCTTTCCCTTTGTAATCATGAATATCTTGAAAGGGTATATATTTTAAAATTATGCTAATAATTGTTTCTCATGATACTTTCACCTACTGTTAGCATCCATTGATAATACCCACCTAAAACAATTATTACAGTGGTATTTACCAAAGAGTAATTTTTCTATTTCCATCATTCTTTCTACATGTTTTACTGATATTCTACTGGAAGGTTGAATGCCCCCTTCTCTCCCATTTATTCTTTATTCAATTATTTATTTACACCAATATGGACTCTCGGATAATTATTTTATTTTATGGGCTATAATTCATTACTATTATTATTTATTTTTTGCTCAGATTCTTCCAGATTTGGCCATGGCGGTGGTGAGCAGAAAAGCTTGAGGGTTTCACAGTTGCCTCTGAGGAAACCTAAGACTACTTGAGGGCTTTAAGAAAGCTGATCAAAGAATGTGTCGTGTCATTCTCTTACTCACTTTAAAAATTTCCTGTAGCAAGCACAGGTATTAGAGATGAAGTTCTTGGATTCTGTTCAAAGTTGCCTGGAAGACAAGACATTCATCTGTGTGTTTACTGCTATAAAGCCATAAAGTATTAACATGGTTTAATATCCTTTGGAGTTCCTCTATTCAAACATACAAAAATCACTTTCTTCCCTTTGGGGAAGGCAAATTCTCCCAGAGTTGAAGAAGTGTCCAGTCACATTTCTTATTCTTCTCTTTAGTGTATTATAAGCTCCTCCCCAAAAGGAAGGAACATTGTCAATCTGATTAGAGACTAAATACTGACTGAGCTGTGTTTTACTACTGGGCAGGCTTACTGTGCCCTGTCAAAGACATAGGGCCATGCCCTGCTTCCTTCTGCCCTTGCTGTCCCTTGGTATGAACTAGCCTGGATGGCTTGCCTCTGGGGCATGCAGGCCAAGGTCTCACTCAGATCTGTTCTTTTCTGTTCCAGATAGTCAAAGATGTCTCCATTCTATTTTCCAGCAGAAATGAATCAAACACCTTGTTGGGGACTCCCACATTTGAAAATACAGCTTTTTACTGAAGAACTCTGCTTTAGAGGGTGTTGAGTGCTTACCCCACTGTTAATAAGCAATATTTTGGGCAATTGCTTGGGAAATGCATGCTCCTGGGGAAGAAATGTGTGGAAGGGGAAAATCAGGTTCCAAATTTCAACATCCTTGAAAAGACACATAATCACTCCTTTGCCACCTTTTCTCTCATCCGTTCACAGTCATGTGCTCATCACAGATAATCACCCTGACAGCCCTCCCCTGTGCTTCAGACACATCGGCCAACCCTGACAGAAAGGGAAAATTCATTGTATAACCTGTGGATCAGCCACATCAGAACCATCTAAAAGTGCAGATTTCCTTTTTTCTAAAACAGATGGTCCAGTCAGAGTTGTGCGAGAGCTCAGGTTTCCTCAGCCTGTCTTCCTTTCTGCTAACTGGTCTGAGATATTCCATGTATTTACGTAGCTGCCCAACTTGCAGGATTCCCTACCACCAGGGAAAGTTTACTTAAAAGACTGGACTTATTATTATTATTATTATTTATTATTATTTTTTTGAGATGGATTCTTGCTCTGTCGCCCAGGCTGGAGTGCAGTAGCACAATCTCGGTTCACTGCAACCTCTGTCTCCCGAGTTCAAGCAATTCTCCTACCTTAGCCTCCCGAGTAGCTAGGATTACAGGTGCCTACCACCATGCCCAGCTAATTTTTTGTATTTTTAGTAGAGATGGGGTTTAACCATGTTGGCCAGGCTGGTCTCAAACTCCTGACGTCAAGTTATCTACCCACCTCGGCCTCCCAAAGTGCTGGGATTACAGGCGTGAGCCACTGAGCCTGGCCAAGACTGGACTTCTTAACCAAACCCCTCTCCTCTTGGTGCCCCTTCTTGCTCAGCCTCATACTCCACTCCATTCTAGGGCGGGGGCATCACTATGAATCCCAACTCTCTTGGGGATCAGATACTGCTCCCTGTGTGGCATGCTGGATCCGATAAACAGATCTCTCAGAACCATACCACACAGTCGGCCTGATGCCCAAACGTTACACCATTACATGAATTTCTCCTGGACTGACACATACCTGTAACCCAAGATTTGAGGACACCATCTTTAGATCTGAGACTAAATCACCCAAACTCTCCTTAATGTGCTCCCCGACTTCCCCAAAGAAACTTCTCTGTTAGATCTGTAGCCCCCATCTTCTTCTGCTCCTGCATCAAACTCCTCCCTGCCAGCACCATTTCACTGAGATCCCAATATGCCTGGACTATTAGTCTA
The DNA here is from genome assembly GCF_049350105.2 of Macaca mulatta. Classification (NCBI taxonomy): domain Eukaryota; kingdom Metazoa; phylum Chordata; class Mammalia; order Primates; family Cercopithecidae; genus Macaca; species Macaca mulatta. Next base: position 28,136,468 of record NC_133422.1, read on the forward strand.
CCATTTGCCCACTCTGACATATACAGAGGAAACAAAATCAAATCCTGACATGCGGGGATCATCCTGACCTCTCATACTTTCTTTCACGCATGTCCGTGTGCAGAGACCACCAAACAGGCTTTGTGTGAGCAACAAGGCTGTTTATTTTACCTGGGTGCAGGCGGGCTGAGTCCGAAAAGAGAGTCAGCAAAGGGAGATAGGGGTGGGGCCATTTGAGAGGATTTAGGTAGGTAGTGGAAAATTACAGTCAAAGGGTATTATTCTCTGGCAGGCAGGGGTTGGGGACACAAGACGCTCAGTGGAGGAGCTTTTGAACCAGGATGAGTTAGGAGAAGGAATTTCACAAGGCAATGTCATCAGTTAAGGCAGCAACAGGCCATTTTCACTTCTTTTGTGATTCTTCAGTTACTTCAGGCCATCTAGGTGTATATACGCAGGTCACAGGGGATATGATGGCTTAGCTTGGGCTCAGAGGCCTGACATTCCTGTCTTCTTATATTAATAAGAAAAATAATATAAAATAGTGTTGAAGTGTTGGGGCAGCAAAAATTTTGGGGGGGTAGTATGGAGAGATAATGGGCAATGTTTCTCAGGGCTGCTTCTAGCAGGATTAAGGGCAGTGTGGGAACCTAGAGTGGGAGAGATTAAGCTGAAGGAAGATTTTGTGGTAAGAGGTGACATTGTGGGGTTGTCAGAAGAAACATTTGTCATATAGAATGTGATGGCCTAGATATGGTTTTGTATGAATTGAAAAACTAAACAGAACAAGAAAAGGAGAAAAACAGGTATTAAACAACTAAGAATTGGGAGGACCCAGGACATCCCATTAGAGAGTGTCCAAGGAGGTTCAGCATAGCCCTGCCAGCAAAGATTATTTATTTACTTTAAGAAGGAGTTTAGAGTGGCAGTTTGGGGATAGCACCAAGAGATATCAGCTGTGATGGCTTGGAGAAACAGTGTAAACTGGCAGTGTAAACAAGAGCAAGACATTTATGAGTAGTTGAGAATGGTGACTAGGAGTATGACTAGACAGAAGATAGTAGGGATGAGAAGTTTTTGGGGTGCAGTCCAAGTTGGGCTGGTGTCTGGAATGAGACTGGGGCCTAAAAAAAAGGAGCGTCCATACAGGAGTTCAAATGGGCTGTACCCTGTAGCATTCCGAGGACAGGTCCAAATTCTGAGAAGGGAAAGTGGTAAAAGTATTGTCCAATCCTTTTTAAGTTGGTGACTGAGCTTGGTGAGGTGTGTTTTTAAAAGACCATTAGTCCATTCTACTTTTTCTGAAGATTGAGGACGGTAAGGGGTATGAAGGTTTCACTGAATACCAAGAGCCTGAGAAACTGCTTGGGTGATTTGACTAGTAAAGGCCGGTCCATTATTGGACTGTATAGAGGTAGGAAGGCCAAACTGAGGAATTATGTCTGTCAGAAGGGAGGAAATGACTGCGGTGGCCTTCTCAGACCATGTGGGAAAGGCCTCTATCCATCCAGTGAAAGTGTCTACCCAGACCAAGAGGTTTTTTTAGTTTCCTGACTCGGGGCGTGTGAGTAAAGTCAATTTGCCAGTCCTGGGCAGGGGCAAATCCCCGAGCTTGATGTGTAGGGAAGGGAGGGGGCCTGAACAATCCCTGAGGAGTAGTAGAATAGCAGATGGAACACTGAGAAGTGATTTCCTTGAGGATAGATTTCCACAATGGAAAGGAAATGAGAGGTTCTAAGAGGCAGGCTAGTGGCTTGTCACCTACATGGAAGAGGTTATGAAATAATGACAGAATACAATGGGCCTGTGAGGCTGGAAGGAGATATTTTCCTTGGTCTAAGAACCATTTGCCTTGTGTGGGAAGAGATTGATAGGTGGAAGTTTCAGTGGGGGAGTAGGTGGGAGTGACCGATGAGAAGGAGAAAAACTGGCCATGAGGGACAAAAGTTGGAATGCTAAGCTGCTTTTTTAGTTACCTTATCAGCATAAGCATTGCCCTGAGCGATGGGATCTGATGCCTTTTGATGGCCCTTGCAGTGAATGACTCCAGCTTCCTTTGAAGTAAAGCAGCCGTGAGAAGAGTTTTAATTAAAGAGGCATTAATGATGGAGGACACTTGTGTAGCAAGGAAACCTTTTTCAGCCCATATAACAACATAGTGGTGCAGGATATGGAAGGTATATTTAGAGTCAGTGTAAATATTGATGCGTAGTTCCTTTCCAAGAGTGAAGGCTCGAGTTAAGGCAATGAGTTTGGCTTGCTGAGAGGTAGTGGAAGGGGGCAGAGTGGTAGCCTCAATGATAGATGTGGAAGATACTATAGCATAGCCTGCCTCTGCTGGTGAGTGGCGATTAGGCCTGGTGGAACGCCATTGATAAACCAAGTGTGATTAGGGTGAGGAACAGGAAAGAAGGAAATATAGGGAAATGGAGTGAATGTCAGGTGCATCAGAGAGATAAAGTCATGGGAGTGGGGTCCAGCCTAAAACAGTAAGGTCAAGTTGTTTGGACAGAAAGGTTACAGGGTGCAGTCCTAGCTCTTGTGTAAAAATTTCAACCGCACAGCCCTGCACTTCAGCTGTGTGTAATAAAAAGGGAGTGACGAGTTAGGGAGAGCTAATGTGGGAACTGTTTTTTAAGGAATGGAAAGGGAAGTGGGGAAAGGATTTAGGATCTATGGGGTCAGCTAGGTTTATTTAGAACAGAATAATGGGTTGTGAAGGGAGTTATTGAGGATAGGAGAGTATATGGGTTTGGCACCATGGGGTGGATAGGCAAAACAATTTGGTTGTTAAGGCACAGATCCTGAACTAACCTGTAAGGCTTGTACGGTTTTAGGACAGGTAAAATTGGGGAATTTTAAGGAGAGTTTATAGGCTTTAAAAGGCCATGCTGTAACAGGCAAGTGATAACAGGCTTTATTCCTTTTAAAGCATGCTGTGGAATGGGATATTGGCGTTGAGTGGGGTAAGGGTGATTAGGTTTTAATGGGATGGTGAGGGATGCATGATCAGTCGCCAAGGAGGGAGTAGAGGTATCCTATACTTGTGGATTAAGATGGAGAGATACAAGGGGAGGATGCGAAGGAGGCTTTGAAAAGGGCAGCAATGAGGTATGGCTGTAGCCTAGGAATAGTCAGGGAAGCAGATAATTTAGTTAAAATGTCTTGACCTAATAAGGGAACTGGGCAAGTGGGGATAACTAAAAAGGAGTGCATAAAAGAATATTGTCCAAGTTGGCACCAGAGTTGGGGAGTTTTAAGAGGTTTAGAAGCCTGGCCGTGAATACCCACAACAGTTATGGGGGCAAGGGAAACAGTCCATTGAAAAGAAGGTAATGTGGAGTGGGTAGCCTCTATATTAATTAAGAAGGGGACGGACTTACCCTTCATTGTAAGAGTTACCCAAAGCACCTGTGATGGTCCAGGAGGCTTCTGAGGTGATCACTACGCTGAGAAAATCTGGGAAGGAGTCAGTCAGAGCCTTGGGCCAGTTGGACAGTCCAGTTTCCAGTGGGGTCCCACACAGATGGGACACAGCTTAGGAGGAATCCCGGGCTGCAGACATTCCTTGGCCCAGTGGCCGGATTTCCAGCACTTGAAGTAAGATCCTGGGGGAGGAGGTCCTGAAGGAACGCCTGACCACTGTGACTTAGGCGTTTTGAAGTTCTTGTGTGCTGGAGATGTGGTTGGGGTTTCTCTCACAGCAGAGGCAAGTAATTGCAACTCTTCTCTATTATTGTACACCTTGAAGGCAAGGTTAATTAAGTCCTGTTGTGGAGTTTGAGGGCCAGAATTTAATTTTTGAAGCTTTTTTCTAATGTCAGGAGCTGACTGGGTGATAAAATGCATATTTAAAATGAGACAGCCTTCTGATCCTTCAGGGTCTAGGGCTGTAAAGCATATCAGGGTTGCTGCCAAACGAGCCATGAACTGGGCTGGGTTTTCATCTTTGTCTTGGGTAATTTATTTAAGCTTGTCATAATTAACAGCTTTGTAAGCTGCCTTTTTAAGCCCTTCAACTAGGCAGGAAATCATGTAATCTCGCCTAGCTGTACCTGGGGAATCTGCCTGATAGTTCCACTGGGGATCCTCTCGGGGAACTGCTCTAATGCCTTCCTGGTGGTCTAGCTCATGGAGCCGGCCGTTGTCAGTGTGAGATTGGGCCAGAGAAAAAACTCTTTCCTGTTCATCTGGGGAGAGGATAGAAGTTAGGATGACATTTAAGTCACTCCAGGTTAAATTGCAGGACAGAGTTAGATATTGGAATTCCTGTATATATTTAGTGGGGTCTGATGAGAAAGAACCCAGTTTGCTAACGGATCTGAGAGGGGTCTGATAGAGAAAAAGGCACATGTACCCTGACTATGCCTTTAGCTCCAGCCACCTCTCTAAGAGGAAATTGTTGAGCAGGTGGGGAAGATCTAGTCATGGAACCAAATTGTAAACTAGACCGGGTGTGAGGAGGGGAGGTGATAGAAGGATTATAGGGTGGAGGAGCAGAGGTTGAGGAAGAATTGGGACCTGGCTCGGCCTGGCAAGGAGCCACCTGAGGTGGAGCAGTCTGGGGAGGAGGAGAGAGGTCAGATGGGTTGGTAGAAAAGAAAGATTGAAAATACTCAGCAACGCTTGGGGTTGGGACTGAGGGGACAGGCGGGAGGGAAAGAAGGAGGATTTGGGACGAGTTGCATTGGGAACAGAGACTAGGGAGGGACTGATATGTAAAAGAATGCCTGGATGTCAGGCACCTCAGACCGTTTGTCCATTTTATGACAAGAATTATCTAGATCTTGTGGATGGAAAAATCAAAAGTGCCATTTTCTGGCTATTTGGAACCATTGTCGAGTTTGTTTTAGGGTTCATCAGCATTGCAGAAGAAAATAAGGCATTTAGGTTTTAGGTCAGGTGTGAGTTGAAGAGGTTTCAAGTTCTTGAGAACGCAGGCTAAGGGAGAAGAAGGAGGAATGGAGGGTGGAAGTTTGCCTTTAGTGAAGGAGGCAAGCCCAGAGAAAAGAGAGAGTAGAGACACGGAGAGAAGGGGTAAGGGATGCTTTTACCCCAGGAAAGTGGTGCTTGCCACTAAGGGTGAAGGATCAAGGCAGGCGTCCCACAGTGATCAGACACCTCTGAAACATGGGTGAATAATCAAGCAGGCATCCCCACAGTGATCAGACACCTCTGAAACATGGGTGAATAATCAAGCAGGCATCCCCGCAGTGATTAAACACCAAGGGAAGACTGTCTTCCCAAGTCCGTGACCAGCACTGGAGTTTTGGGTTCACAGATAAAATGTGTCTCCTTTGTCTCTACCAGAAAAGGAAAGGAACTGAAATTAAGAGAAGGGAGAGACTGAAAGATGGCACCAAGATTAAAAGGAGAAAGAGGTTGAGGGATAGTGAGAGAGATTGGAGAAGACGGTAAAAAGAGGCCGCTTACCTAATTTAAAATTGGTGAGATGTTCCTTGGGCTGGTGGGTCTGAGGACCCAAGTTCATAGGTGGATCTTTCTCACAGAGCAAAGAGCAGGAGGACAGGGATTCATCTCCCAAGGGAGGTCCCCCGATCCGAGTCACGGCACCAAATTTCACACGCGTCCGTGTAAAGAGACCACCAAACAGGCTTTGTGTGAGCAACAAGGCTGTTTATTTTACCTGGGTGCAGGCGGGCTGAGTCTGAAAAGAGAGTTGACGAAGGGACATAGGGGTGGGGCCGTTTTATAGGATTTGTAGGTAGGTAGTGGAAAATTACAGTCAAAGGGGCTTGTTCTCTGGCAGGCAGGGGTGAGGGACACAAGGTGCTCAGGGGGGGAGCTTTTGAACCAGGGTGAGGCAGGAGAAAGAATTTCACAAGATAATGTCATCAGTTAAGGCAGGAACAGGCCATTTTCACTTCTTTTGTGACTCTTCAGTTATTTCTGGCCATCTGGGTATATATACGCAGGTCACAGGGGATATGATGACTTAGCTTGGGCTCAGAGGCCTGACACTTTCTACCAAGCTTATTTAATGCAAAGACTAAATCACATTCTTTTTTTCAAAGTAATTATCATCCTTCCTTGAAATTTATAATATTTAAGCAGATGAGACGTTCCAGTTCCAGGTAAGATGGAGTAACCACACTTCACCTATCTCTCCCAATGAATGCAGCTACAGAATGCATGGGCAGCTGTTTGAGGACTACATTCAGAGTATCCTCATACCTTCAGTGAGTTTGTCAATCTTTCCCCCATAAGGAGGAAGAGTTTTCCCTGGCCTGGACTCAAGGCTGCTCAAAATCCAGAAGTGGGCATTGGTATGAGCAGAGAGGCTCCAGGGGAAGACTTGTAGTTTAGACTCAGTGAGAGGTCAGGGGTCTCCTGGAAGTGACAGCAGAGGTAATGGGGGCTAACAGGGCCTGGTATATAGTTGGTGATTAATTGACTAATAATAATGGTAATAACAAAGTACATACTAACGATAACAATAACAGCTAACATTCATTAAGTTCCTGCTGTGTGCCAATCTCACATCTGAGCACTTTGCCATGAAGCTGGGTGTAGTAGTGCACACTTGTAATCCCAGCTACTGGCGAAGCTGAGGCTGGAGGATCGCTTGAGCCTGAGAGCTCAAATTTAGCCTGGGAAACATAGCAAGACCCTGTCTCTTAAAAAAAATTTTAGGCTGGTCACAGTGGCTCATGCCTGTAATCCCAGCGTGATTTGGGAGGCTGAGGCGGGTGGATCATGAGGTCAGGAATTCAAGACCAGCCTGACCAACATGGTGAAACCCCGTCTCTACCAAAAATACAAAAATTAGCCAGGCATGGTGGCGTGCGCCTGTAATCCCAGCTACTTGGGAGGCTGAGGTGGGAGAATTACCAGACCCCAGGAGGTCAAAAAATAAAAATAAAAAAATTTAATGCCATGAAGTAAGTTATTATCCTATTTCAGGGGTCTACAAACTTTTTCTGTAAAGGGAAAGACAGTGAATATTTTAGACGTTGAGGACCAAAGTCTGTGTCACAACTACATAACCCTGCTCTTATAGTGCAAAAGCATCCATAGATAACAGGCAAATAAATGACATGGCTGCCTTCCAATTAAACTTTATTTGTAAAAACAGGCAGCAGGATACGTTTGACTTAAAGCCCATAGTTTGCTGACTGTTATCTTATTTTGAAGATGGGAAAACTGAAACCCAGGTAGCTTGCCCAAGACCACAGAGCCAGTGAATGGCAGAGCCAGGGTTCCAATCTGGATCTTAAGTCTGACTCCTCATCACCATGCTACATTGATATTTTTGAGTAAATGAATGAAATGATGACATAGAGACAGACCCAAGTGATATCTTTGGTATGATTTTTTTTCAAAGCCCATAGGCAGATGCTAAGTGTCAGAATGTGCCAGGAAAATACAATTATAATCCTGAACAAGACTGTATTAGCTTTCTATTGCTGCTGTAACATGGTGCCACAAACTTAGTGGCTTAAAATAACATAAATTTATTCTCTGAAAGTTCTGGAGGTCAAAAGTTCAAATCACTCTCCCTGTGCTAAAATCAAGGTGTTGGCAGAACTGCATTCCTTTCCAAGGCTCTCTGGAAAAATTCATTTCCTTGCCTTTTCTACTTCTGAAGGCCAACTGCACTCCTTGGCTCTGGCCGCTTCTTCCGTCTCCAAATTCAACAGCTTAGCTCAAATCTCTCTTCCGACTGACCCCTCTTCCTCCCTCTGATAAGGACCCTTGGGATTACATTAGGCCCACCTGAATCATCCAGGACCATCTCCACATCACAGGAGCCTTAACCTAATCGCATCTGCAAAATCCCTTTACAAGGTAAGTAATATTCACAGATTTCTGGAATTAGGACATGGACATCTTTGAGAAGCTCTTTTTCGTATCTACCACAGAGACATTCAGGGCAAAAAGCACTGACCTGGCATGTTTTCTCCTCTAATGCCGCCTCATAACTTAACTTTTTGAAATCTGAGCAAAAGCAGAACTGAACCCATGCCTAAGGGCTCTATGCATATGAGGGTACAACACAAGCTGCAGTCAGAGGAAAAATCAACAAAACACTCTGGGACCTGAAAACAACCAAAAATAAATGAACCTCATCCAGTTTCAGGTGCCCCCCACCCAATAAATGAAACTTAAGCCTTTGTTTTTAACAAAACGATGTTAACGTTTTATTTTTCCCAGCAAAAAGTTCAGCCTTGACATTTTCCATGCTGGTATCTGAAGATATCAAGGTCGGTTTGTGTATTCTGGGAAGTGGGTGTGAAGACAGAAGTAGGGGTGCAAATACTTATTGAGGAAAAGGCCTATGAAGGATTAAGTGGCAAGGGAACAAGAGGAGGCTGGGAGAGCCTTCAGACCAAGACACAGGTCTGATATCTGTGGAAGTTGTCTAGAAAGAGGCTCTAGCTTTAGTTCAGTTTTGGGAAAGTCGCAGCCAGGCCAGTGGGGAGGTCTAGAGGAAAGCGTGCTCTTTCAAGGAGGGTCAGGCTCTATTTCCCCACGACGCTCAGTCTTTGGCCTAGAGCAACCCAGGGGAACATGGCCATGGTGTGAATGCCGATGCAAAGGTGTGGCAAAGCTGGACGCCATCCACTACCTTTTGTATAACAGATTCTCTCTGAAAAAGAGATCTGAGCAGCACACCTCCATGATGGCCAGAATAGGTCACCACCTTTATGGATATGATAATTATGAGATAAATTTTCTAATCCGCAACCCTTAAGAGACCAACTCTAATGTGTAAAACCTTACTAATAATGAGACTTTTTTCCTTTAAACACTTCAGTTGTTTTTTTTTAATTGATTAGTCATTCTTCTAGAACCTTCTTTGTGAGTTTCTTTGAAAGTAAGTTTATATCCTTCCTAAATGGTTTTGTCTCAGAATCTTCCCTTGACATTGTATGGTAATGAAGAGCAGGGGTGGAAGGAGAAGAAACTAAGAAGAAACTGAAAACATTGCAATAGATTAAGGAATTTTTCACTTGGTCAAATGTACTTATTATATTTGAGCTGGGCTTGTTATAGTACTTGTTCCCATAATGCCATCAGCATCATGAGGGAAAGGTGTTCCCCTAAAGATCTCTGAGCTGCACAAACTATCTTCTTCACTCTATCCCAAGACTCTATCCCAAGGCTGCGGGTCTGAAGGGGTTCCTGGTAAGTATGCATTTATGCCCAGGTTATTCTAAAGAGGATTTGAGGAGGGGATGAAATATTCAGAATATGAATAAGCTATAAACTAAAAATGGTCTGCAAATGTAAGGTTTTATGGACAATCAGTTTAAAATAGTGCCCTTACGGAATGGCAAATTCAGGAAGGAGGCTGGATAGAAACGCAGCCTGGCGAAAACAGAGGGAGGGAATGGTCTCGCCCACCTGTAGCACATTCTCTACAGGTAAGACATATCCTTTCTTTTATAACTTCACTGTACTTTGAAGATGGCTTTGTAGCTTAGGTACTCAGTATACATTTACCCAGTTGAGCCTGTAGACAAGCTCCTCTTTTAAAATGCTAACCTTAAAATCATGGAAAGACTTCAGAGGAAATAGTAAAGTACACAGTGATACATCAGAAGACAGATCAGGAAACAAATAGAAAAGAGGTTAAAGGGTTGGGTTTTACTGGTGACTTCCCCATCAACTAGCAGCACAGTCTTTTCCCCTTCCCCTGCGTTTCAGGATCCAGGGGTAACTGGAGAATGAGATAAGCCACGGTGGGGTTGGGGGAGAATGGGGGAAGCAGCAAGAGAGGTGAATGGAGAGATAATAGTCAAGGTATTCAAAGTCATTGGGATGGCAGATGATTAAAAAGGATACGGAAAAAGAGGAAAAAATGAGGAGGATGGAGAGAAAAAAAGAAATGCTGACTTGATGGTTTTACCTTTGTTCTTATTTGTTACAACCTCTTCTCACATATTAAAATATTCCTTTGCATGTCACTCCTGTCCCACTTGGGTAACACCACCTGGACACTTAATCTTTATTGGTAAAACAGACAAAATAGAAGAGAATACAACACTATGTCAGTCAGGGTCCAATCAGGAAACATAGAATTAAAAATAGAGGGAATTTAATGCATCACACTGGTTAACAAGTAATGAAGGAGGTTGAGAATCAAACGAGAGAACAGTGAAACTACAACCAGAGATGAGCAACAACAGTAAGCTGCTACCACCTCTAGGTTGGAAGGACAAAGGGAAGAGACAGTGTTCCCAGAGCTTGGAGCCAGTGCAACCAGGGCCATTCAAGACCTGTCCTGTGAAGCTGGACAGATGTAAACACTGGTGGAAACACAGTCAAGACAAAGAGGGAAGGGAGAAATATCATTGCTTCTCCCTCTTGCTCTTCTATCTCCCTCCAAAGCCTCCCACTGGCCAGACCTAGCTAGAAACCAACTGATAAGAAAGCCCAGGAAATGCAGACTTCAGGAGTCAGCCCCCTGCACTACAGAGAAGGACTGAGAACGGGCAGGACAAACAAGCCTATAACACACTCAAGCCACTTGTTCTGCCCAATTCCCAAGAGCCATCTGTGATGGTTAATTTTATGTGTCAACCTGACTGGGCTAAAGGATGCCCAGATAGCTATTCAAACATTATTTCTGGGTGTGTCTGTGAAGTCGTTTCCAGAAGAGGTTAGCAGTTGCATCAGGAGACTAAAGGAGAAGAGAACTGCCCTCATCAACGTGAGTGGGCACCATCCAGTCCATTGATGGCACAAATAGAACAAAAATACAGAGGAAGGATAAATTCACTCTCTCTTCTTGAGCTCAGACATTCATCTTCTCCTGCCCTCAGACATCATAGCTCCTGGTTCTCCAATTCCCCTGAATCTCAGGCGTTTAAACTCAGACTGAATTGCGTCATCAACTTTCTGGGTTCTCCAGCTTGAAGAATGATCATGGAACTTCTCAGCCACCATAGTTGACCTAGCCAATTCCCATAATAAATCTCCTCTTATGTATTTACATATACTGTATCCTGTTTCTCAGGAGAACCCCAATGAATACACCATCTAATTAGCTTATAAGGGAAGGAAATGGTTTGTGAAAGAAGGGATTATCCAGTAGACAGACAAGGACGCACAGGTGGGAACTCTCTTCCTCCTGTGGCAAAGCTGCATTTTCAATAAGCTAGGTTCAGATAAAGTTATGTAGCCATAAAATGATATATATAAACGGTTCATCTGCTCTATATGAACAGATTGTATGTATTTTTTGAGGCAGGATCTCATTCTATTGCCCAGGCTGGAGTATAGTGGCATGATCATGGCTCACTGCAACTTCTAACTCCTGTGATCAAGTAATCCTCCTGCCTCAGCCTCCCAAGTAGCTAGAACTACAAGTGCACACCACCACACCCTGATCTTTTTAAAAATTTTCTCTTGAGATGAGGTCTCACTATGTTGCCCAGGCTGGCCTCAAACTCCTGGCCTCAAGTGATCCTCCCATCTTGGCCTCCCAAAGTGCTGGGATTACAATGCCTAACCTGAACAGATTGTCTTTACAATGCTTCTTCAAAAGTCAGTAGCTCAAAACTTTGTAATCATTCTTTCCAAGAAACATTTTTTTGTAATGGTTCATTGCGAAGTAAACATTCAGAAGCCATTTTGAATCATATTATATGCTAACTATATTTTCCAAAACATAGGATCTTTCAAAGGAATTTCATACCTCTTCAGAACTTAAAACAAGATGGAATACTAAAAATATTAAAACTCTCAAGGACAATGAGACTAAATATTTGAAATTATACAGTTCTTAATTTTTTATATATTTTTAAATTTGCCCATAAGGAGGCAGTCCTTAAAATTTTTAAATTTCAGATCCTTGCACCAATGTTACACTTGTTCCTGATGTCTAAGTAGAGCATGTGTCTATAGGAATATGCATTACAGTTCAACTCAAAACACCAATAAAATACATCTCTAGCCCATAGGAAATTCACCGTGGATTTCTTTATCAGGTGTAGAGTTTCCTTTTGGAACCAAGGATCCAGACAGATAAAAGAACACTTGCCTTAGATAAACACTAGCTTCATCTATGTCTGAGAAAACAGGTTAAAACTAATACAGTCCTGCCTTATGTTGTAGAGCCTTATGAGGCTGCTCAGAAACCACGTCAGAGGACTGACAAAATCTATCTTCAAGTCAAGTCACAGCTTGAGACGCTGTTAGGAGGATTCACTTTTGTGTCACCATCCCTGGATCACTATTCCTGGGCTTCTTTATCTGGATTTCATCCTGCTTCTTTTTCTGTGGGCCTAGATTCAACTCCAGACATTCAGGCTCCTCTTGGTCACAGAATGCTTTGAACTCCTTTCTTGCTTTCCTTCTCTGATTCCCTCTTTCCTCTGGTTTGGGTCCTGATCATGGCTTCACACACCTGATTCATAACACTGACTTCATCTCCTCCTGCTTGTCCCAGTGGACTTCCTTGCCCCTGAGCAGGCTCCCAGCTCTGACCCCTCCTGGCTTGCCCACCCCTATCCCATTGTCCCTACAACTTGTCTTATATTTGCATAAGTACAGATAACTCTCCAAGCCAAGGATGAAAATGGGAGCACTGTCATGTGACAACTCCCTCCACTTAGTAGTGGCTGCTTGAAACCCAGTTTGGGAAAGTATTCTGAAGGAAGGGTGCAATGCATACACACCATGACTAATAGACAAGACCTGCTATGGGCAAGGTACTTTTAGATTGGTTTAAAAGTAATTGCAATTTTTGTCATTGAAAGTAACAGCAAAACCCACAATTATTTTTGCACCAACCTAATAATGATAATGCCAGTAAGAGCTTCTAACGTTTGCATGCCTGCTGTGCACAAAGCCCTGGGCTAAGCATTTGTCTGCATTTTTATTTAATCTTCAGGATAAAGAAAGTGATGTTCCAGTAGTTAAGCAACTTCCTAAGGTGATACGGTTAGTAAGGAGAAAACCCAAGACTTGAACTCAGGTCTGTCTCATGAAGAACTCAGGCTCCTGGGTCAAACAGTTCTTAATATTCTGTATAAGACACCCAAGGACACCTGTTTTTGTGGATTGAATTGGGAAAAGCCTCCTCATTCAGTACGTGTGCAATCATCAGTAAACCATGTGTTTGTCAATTGAGAGCTACCTGTTCAGTCATATAAGGAAACTGGAAAAATGCACAAACACTGTAGCAGGGCATTAAATGAAGGAGTTTAATGGAAAGACATGGTAAGAAAGATCAAGAGGAGACAGTAGCTGAAATCCTTTTTTAAATCTCTGAGTTAGACACACTAACGTGCTGAAACTCGAAGTCTACCCACTCCAGGTACAGTATTCCTAGAAGAGAAATGCTACAAGGGAGGTTAAACTTCAGTATCTGCTCACTATCAGGGATTTCTCTAGGTCTACTCAAACTTTCAGCTTCATGTGATAGCACCCAGCCAGGAGAATCTCAAGGGAACCTAGAAAGGGTAGGAAGTGATACAAAATCCAGATCTGGCTCTACTCATCAAGCTATGTGCTCTGGTCTGGGCTCCATCAGCCTGGAGGATAGTGCCTTTTTTCTAAGTGGCCCCCCCAGGGCACACTTTTTAAAATTCAGATGGTATCTACTGCCCTGCTGGAAGCCTCCCATTTTTGCATTTGTAGCTTAACCAACCTCCTTTCTTTGCCTCTGTCTCCCTTCACTAGACCAGATTTTGTCTATTCTATAGTTCTTTAAGTATTTCTCTGGTAGTTGAATGGGCTAGAGATGTGGTTTGTTTATGTTGTTACTTTTTCGTTATTTATTATTTTTATTATTTACTACTTATGAACAGCCTCAATAAAGAATTTGGTAGAATCTCTGGAAATCCTATTGATGTTACTGAAAAATATTTTTCAGAAATACATTGAATGGCTATAGTAGATCAGAATGACATGTTGTAGATTTCTGAAAGAATCACAGAGAAATGGGAGGAAAGTTTTGTGTAATGATTTGTCTTCTCAAGATTACAAAATTCTCTCTCTCTAGATAGCCATACTCCACTGTACAGATCTGCTTCAGCGTTTAACATACTCCTCACCAGCAGGGGAGACCAGAAAAACAATTCCACAATTACAGAGCTTCTGCTATATTCAAGGCTCTGTACTTAGCATAAGAAACACAAAAATGCAATAGCCTGCCTTTCAAAGATCTCCACAATGGAGTCCCAATGGCTAACTGCTATGTGAATCAATGACCCAGGTTCTGTTGTAGTTTTTAAAGACATTTACCATATTGCTTTGTTCAAGACAATATTTATTGATTTTGATTGATTCGATCCCTACTCCCATAATATCCAATAAAAGGTTAATTATTCTGCTCCATAAATAGTAATTGCTTAAGCTATTGAATTACAACAACATTTCGTCATTCTAAATGGCACCCAGATATGGCATTGAATGGTTTAAAAACAAGGACAGATGGCTCAACATCTTTATTCGATAAGAAGGATCTACCTTTTTCACTCTCCCTGCTGGTCCGTCCTTTATCTCATCACCAGAGGAATATGAAATAGTCTATTATTGGGAAGAATTCAACTCCATCCCACTGTGCTGCACTCCTAAGTTCTCCACAAAAAAAGTTACTGGCAATCAAACATTCCTGGGTCACAGTTACAGCAACATGGTTCTGCAGGGAAGAATCTCAGAAGTCACACCCAATACACAGAACACAGACAGGCAGGCTGGTGTGAGGCTCATCTGGTTTAGTTTTAACCTATTTAACCATCACTTGTCCAGCCCACTACTTTTTGGCCCCATGCCCTTATTTCTTCTTGCTAGATTCTAAGTCCCTGGTCACAGTTGAAAAACCTCTCACCACAGATGTTTCCATGGATAGTGAATCCAGAGGAACCTCAACACTCTTTGCAATGTTGATTTCCTCATAAATTAGGGAATCATTTATGTATTCAGCAACTACTTTCAGAGGTTTCAACGTGTACCTTGAACTCTTTTAGGCTTTGAAGACACAATGAATAAGAAAAAGTCATAGCAGAAAGGGGAGTCAGATAACAAGCAATGGTAATGCTACAAACAAATATGGAGCAATGTATGAGAATGAAGGAGGAGATGCTACTTCAGAAAGAGTTAGGACTAAAGATCTCTCTGACAGTGTGATATTATAGCGGACAGTTGAATGTGGGAGGTAGTAAGCCATAAGGCTATTGGGGGCAATAAACTGTCCTAGGCAGAGAACAGCAAATGCAAAGGTTCTGAGGCAAAAGTGGGCTTGGCTTGGTCAAGGAACAACCAGGAGATAGGGGGCTGGGAGGAGGTGACAAGGGTAATAGCAGGAAAACTAGTTAGGGGACACTTGCAATAACCCAGGAAAGAGATCATGGTGTCTTAGACCACAGTGACAGCAGTGAGGTGATGTGAAGTGGTTAGATTCTGGATTTGTTTGGAATGTGGCACCAATTGAATTTGCTGATGAATTGATTGGATGTGGGGTGTGAGATGAAGAAAAACTCAAGAATGACTTCATATTTGGGGCATGAGCAGCAGGAAGGATGGAGAAAGGATCAAGTTTGGGAGTGGAAAATTTAGAAGTTAAGTTTGGTAGCTGTTAAGTGTGAAATGCCTGGTTAGCCATTCAAGGGGAGATATTGAGTAGAAGGAGCAAGACAGTAGCCTGCCAGAAGTCGTTAAAAACTGAAGGAAGAAGACATGTGTTTTCAAATGTTGCTGAAAGAGTCAGTCAAATAAGGACTGAAAGTGAGCTTTAGATTTGGCAATTTATGGGTCATTATAAGAACTTTAAATGTTCATTGTAAGGTCATAAGAACCATTCATAAGAACTATTCCAGTGGAGAGATGGGGTGAAAGGCTGATTGGAATGGATTTAAGAGACAATGGGAAGAGACAGAAGAAGAGATGATGACATGGAATAAGAAGGAGAAATAGGAACACTTTTACACTGTTGGTGGGATTGTAAACTAGTTCAACCATTATGGAAAACAGTATGGCGATTCCTCAAGGATCTAGAACTAGATGTACCACATGACCCAACCATCCCATTACTGGGTATATACCCAAAGGATTATAAATCATGCTGCTATAAAGACACATGCACACGTATGTTTATTGCGGCACTATTCACAATAGCAAAGACTTGGAATCAATCCAAATGTCCATCAGTGACAGACTGGATTAAGAAAATGTGGCACATATACACCATGGAATACTATGCAGCCATAAAAAAGGATGAGTTTGTGTCCTTTGTAGGGACATGGATGCAGCTGGAAACCATCATTCTTAGCAAACTATCACAAGAACAGAAAACCAAACACCGCATGTTCTCACTCGTAGGTGGGAACTGAACAATGAGATCACTTGGACTTGGGAAGGGGGACATCACACACCGGGGCCTATCATGGGTAGGGGGAAGGGGGGGGATTGCATTGGGAGTTATACCTGATGTAAATGACGAGTTGATGGGTGCTGATGAGTTGATGGGTGCAGCACAGCAACATGGCACAAGTATACATATGTAACAAACCTGCACATTATGCACATGTACCCTAGAACTTAAAGTATAATAATAATAAAAAATAAATAAATTTTTAAAAAATAAAAAAAAAAGAAACTCTGTCAAACAGTTTTGCTGAAAATGAAAGCAGAAAAGGGTTCTAGTAGTTGGAGGGGGAGCTGGAGGTTCTGGGAGGATCATTTCAGGATGGAAGACACTGTAATTTCCTTGAGTACCAATGAAAATGATCCAGCAGAGAGGAGAAAATTGATGCATGAGAGGAGAAGGAAAATTTCTGGACAATGTCCCTGAGTAGGATTGAGGAGACGAGGTCTGTGTGCAGGTGGTAGGTTGGCCTTAGACAGGAGTTCCAGTGGGGCTCTTATCTTCCCATCCTGAGAATAAATAGGAATCTCTTACTGAAATTTGTTCACCCACCCATGTTTTAAATTTTTGCCAAAAGAGCAAATAAAAGGTGTTATTTTATTGTTTTAACTTGCATTTTTGTGATTACTGAGGAAATTGAGCCCTTCATCATGTATTTGTCATCCATTTGCATTCCCACTTCTATTAATATTCTTTGTTCATTTTTAAATTGTCTTTCTTTTTGACTAGCAAATAATAACACATTCATGATTTTTGACACTGCAACTTCCTTCTCCTGGTTTGGCATGAGTCCATTAAATCTATCAAAGTGTCCTGTGTTAAACAGAAGTGTTTAATTTTTACCTAGTCAAATCTATCTGATTTTTACCTCATGGTGTGGGTGTTTTTGAATCACAAGGGTATTCTCCTACATGTACTTTTATTAGGTTAACAAATTTACCATTTACCTCTTTAATCCATTTGAATAACACTTACGTCTATTAGATAAACTAGGTGTTCAAGAAGGTGAAAATTGAGCTTGAAGAATATCTTCACATGCACATTTCTAGCTGTGACGGTTAATGTTAGGTGTCAACTTGCTTGGATTGAAGGATGTGAAGATGGCTGGTAAAGTATTGTTCCTGGGTGTGTCTGTTTTTCTGTTGCCAGGGGAGACTGACATTTGAATCAGTGGACTGGGAGAGGAAAAGCCACCCTCAGTGTGGGTGGGCACCAACCAGTCAGCTGCCAGCATGGCTAGAACAAAACAAAGGGAAGAAGGTGGAATGAGCTGGCTTACTGGGTCTTCTGGCTTTCAACTTCCTCTGGTGCTGGATGCTCCCTTCTGCTCCTCCTGCCCTTGGACATTAGACTCCAGGTTCTTTGGCCTTTTGACTCTGGGACTTGAGTCAGTGGCTTGCTGGGGGTCCTCGGGCGTTTGGCCACAGAGTGAAGGCTGCACTGTCAGTTTCCCTGGTGTGAGGCTTTTGAACTCAGACTGAGCCACTACTGGCTTCTCTCTTCCCCAGTTTTCAGATGGCCTATCGTGGGACTTTGCCTTGTAATCATGTGAGCCAATTCTCCCTGATAAACTCATATACAAATATATGCATTTGTATATATACACACAATATAGCCTATGAGTTCTGTCCCTCTGAAGAACCCTAATACACTAGCTTTCCAATGCTACCACACTTGCGTCACTGAAAATAACTGCCATCTTAGAATTTTACACCCAGCAAAATTATCCATCAAGAATGAAGTCAAAATGAAGATATTTTCACACAAACAAAAACAGGGAGAGTTTGCCACCAGGGGCCTCATTAAAGGAAATTCTAAAGGTTATACTTCACGTCAAAGGAAAGTGATTGCCAATGGAAGAAATGAAGACCAAGGAAAATGGTAAATATGTTGTAAATTGAAAAGAACATCACATAAAACTATAGTAATATTATCATATGATGTTTTAAACAAAACAAAAAAGGGTTGAAATATTTGTCACCAGTAAACATGTTGGTTAGGAGAGTTAATGAACTCAGTTTAAAAATCTCAAGTCTTCATATAGTTGAGAAAGAAAGACGTTAACTTTAGATTTAAATCCGTTAGGATTCATGGTGTGCTTTCTGGAGTGAAAAACACTGAAAAAATAGAAATGATTGTGTAACTGTTAATTCAAGTCCACAGAGAAGACGATGCCAAGACAGGACTAGAAATGCAATCCTCCCCGTTGGGGAAAATGCCTAAGAAGGGTAAAAGGGAGAGAGTCCCAGAAAGTCAGGAGAACCTTGAGCCTATAATGCAGGCTGACACTTTGAAAAGGGGGAAGGAGGGACTGAGTAGGATCCAAACTATTATTTAGGAAGAATGTTCCAGGACAAAGAGGAGCAAATACAAAGCCAGAGAGGAGAGACGGCTTATGAAACATTTCATGACATGCAAAGGTTTCAGTATAGCAGGGGCATCATGCAGAGAGCTCTAAATAGCAAGGTAGGAGGAGATTGAACAGGTCAGTAAGGGCACCGTTACAAAAGGCTTTACATGCCATCCAGGAAAGAGTTTGAATTTTAACCTGAAAGCAATGGGAAGTCATTGACTGATAGCTTCTGAGAAAACATTTGCTCAACATGTATTGGAGTACATACAACATACTAGTCATACAACATACTAGTGGCTACCTCAGAACCGGACAGACACAAACCCCACCTTCCAGGTTCAATCGAGATTGGCAAGCAGGAAACACAGGTTTTAGAGTAGGGCCAATCAGTAGATACTAATGTGGGGAATTGCAGGTTACAAATATGAAGCCCTGTGAATAAATGAATCAAAAGGCTCAACCAGGGGCAGAGCTCCACAGTGTACCAGTGGAGTCCAGACTAGGGTAAGGCAAGTAAGGTACCCAGGGGTCAAAATGTAATGAGGCGCTTACTTTTAGGCTCATGCAAGTGCGGGATTGACGCCTGAGAATGAGTACCTCCTTATATTATTATTTTTTTAATTTTAATTTTAGAGACAGCATCTCACTGTGTTGCCCAGGGGAGAGTGCAGTGGCACCATCACGGCTCACTGCAGCCTCAAACTCCCAGGCTCAAATGATCCTCCCATCTCAGCCTCCCGGGTAGCTGGAGGCATGTGCCACCATACCTGGTTAATTTTTGTATTTTTTGTAGAGACGGGGTTTTGCCATTTTGGTCAAGTTTGTTTCAAACTCCTGGGCTCAAGCGATCTGCTTGTCTCAGCCTCCCAAAACGCTGGGATAACAGCTGCAAGCCACTGTGCCCAGCCTGTTTTCTTTTTTTTCTTTTCTTTTCTTTTCTTTTTTTTTTTTGAGACAGAGTCTTGCTCTGTCGCCCAGGCTAGAGTGTGGTGGCACTATCACGGCTCACTGCAAGCTCCGCCTCCCGGGTTCACGCCATTCTCCTGCCTCAGCCTCCGGAGTAGCTGGGACTACAGGTGCCCGCCACCACGCCAGGCTAATTTTTTTGTATTTTAGTAGAGATGGGGTTTCACCGTGTAAGCCAGGATGGTCTCGATCTCCTGACCTCGTGATCTGCCCGCCTGGGCCTCCCAAAGTGCTGGGATTACAGGCGTGAGCCACTATGCTCCACCAGTTTTCTTTTAAATAATAGTTTTATTAAGATGTAATTCATATGCCATAAAATTCATCCTTTTAAAATGTGAATTTCAATTTTTGATATATTCATATCCATCACCACTAGATAACTTCAGAACATTTCCATTACCCCTCCCATACTCTCCCCGTATCTCTGACAACCACTAATCTATTTTCTGTCTCTGTGGATTTGCCTATCTGGACATTTCATATAAATGGATTCAGACAATATGTCTGGCTTCTTTCACTTAGCAAAATGTTTTCAAGATTCATCCATGTTGAAGCATGCATCAATACTTCCTTCCTCTTTATGCTGAACAATGTTCCACTGTATAGGTATATCTTTTGTTTATCCATTCATCCATAAGTAAACGTTCGGGTTGTTTCTACTTGTGGCTATTATGAATACTGCTACATGAACATTCATGGACGAGTTTTCATATGGACATTTGTTTTTATTAGGTTGATGCAAAAGTAATTGCAGTTTCTGCCATTACTTTTAGTGGCAAAAAACAGCAATTACTTTTGCACCAACCTAAATAGCTCTCTTGTGTATATACCTAGGAGTAGAACTGCTGAGTCATATAGTAACTCTATGTTTAGCTTCTTGAAGAACTGCCAAATGATTTTGCAAAGCAACTGCACCATTTCGCTTTACCACCAGGAATATGCGAGGGTTCCAGTTTCTCCACTTCCTCATCAACACTTGTTATTTCCCATCTTTTTCATTATAGCCAACCTAGTTAGTGTGAAATGTTATCACATCATGGTTTTAATTTGCATTTTCCTAATGTCTAATGAGGCTGAGCATCTTTCCATATGCCCTGAACTCACCACCACCCATCATCTTGGAATCTAAAGAAATGAGAGAGATAAAAGTATCTCCTCAATTATGTAGGAAACTCTGGGCATACGAAGTCCTGTGTCTCTTGTACACCAAGAAGGTACTTAACTCCTAGCAGTTCAAAAGTGATACATTTACCAATATGGAACAAGCATTCTTAGGTTTTGGTCACAGGCTCTGGCTTGTATCAAAATCACCCCATAATTCCATTTACTTTACCAGTTAGCAGAAGTCTCAGGATTTCTTTAAAACAGCTTGCTTAGAAAACCCTTAGAAAGATGCCTTTTGAACCCTCTTAATTGGCATAGTCAGATCACCTTTTGCTTGCACAAAGCCTCTTCTCAGACACAAAGAATAAACCTGGGCTTTTGCCTTTGTTTTTCTGAGTTGAGTTTAAATGTCAAATATTCTCCGTGTAGACAAAAACACTTGCCAGGCTATCAGGCTAGCACAGTTAAACTTAAATGTTTACGTGTGATTTATTTGGTAGCAGAGTAAATTACACAACTTGTTTATATCAGCCTTGTCAACAGCAAAATGAAGCCATTTACCAAAAAGCCATATTGATGCAGGATGCCTCTGTGGCACAGGACTGAAATCTGACTGAAAGATATCAAGACACACCATCTGTGTTATGATTTATGACAATGCTAAAGAAAGAGGCTGTTAGACTGCTTTGCAAATACTAAACACATTAAGGGCTAAATGCAGCATTTGGTATTGCATTTTATTATTTGAATTCATTTTAAGTATATCTTCCTCTGAAATGCCTCGCAGTTTTGGGGGAAAAATGTTTTCCTTAAATCTGATTTGTTTTGAATGAGGATATTCATGGAAAAGTTAGACATCAGCTTATTAAAAACTTCAGCCAACATTCACAACAGTTTAATTACAGAGAATCCTAGCAATTAGACCCTGTAGAAAACTTATCCCTGAATGAAGTGTTTCCATATTTTGTTCTTTATTTTTAAGGTCGACTTCATCAGCTATGAATCTATTATGAATCATTGCATTGGAACAAATGTATCCTAAGTAAAAAGAAAGACAGCCTCTTGTAACTAATGAGGTATCAATTAAATTTGAATTTTGCCTTTTAAAAGAGTTTTATCACAGTAAGATTTTATATGGAATCAGTAGCATGTCAAATGCCTGCAAAGTATAGAATAAGGAAAAAATAAATTCTACACTTAAATGAAATTCCAGCTTGCATTTTTGTCATTATTTTCCCTTCTAATTAAGCCATTTAATCCCACGTTTTTAGATTTCATTATTTCTCCCATTGGAACATGAATTCCAGTTCTCACAAGTAGTAAACACAATTATTTAAAGATTTTTGTTTATTAACATTGAATTCCCGAATAAATGGCTACCCCTACCAAGGAAATACTTATTTCTAATGGTTTGCAAATAAATGTTTCTTTCATTCTCTCATTGTTTTCCTTTCTCATAGACTCAGAATACGAAGAAAATTGAAAGAGTCAAAGAGGGGTCTGTGTGATTGGTCCACGGCTCCAAACCCACCCTTCCATTCCCTGCATTGCGATGCTAATGCCGGGATCCTGCACATCACGTTTCTGCTTTTCCAGCTGCCTCTCTGTCAGACTTTGCCATATGATTTTGGACTCGAAGGAGATGGAAAGGCTGGAGATGAAGAAAGAACTTGCACTTTCTGTTTGCTTCTTCTTTGCTTCTTGTCTACTTCCTGTTCCTGTGAGCATCACTCTAGCACCTTGGCAACATAGGTCCCTTCCTTTAGCAGTTGAACCCAGTTTGCAATGCTTCCAAAATTTGCAGAAGCATCCTGGTTATATCCCCTCAGAGACACTAGTGTCAGTGTCCCCTCCTCAGAGGTCTGAGTCTCAACCTCACAGAGCTTCTCCTTCAAGTTCAGAGATAACATCATGAGTCAAGCTCTGGCTGCTTCCCAAAGGACTGACTTTCCAGCTCCGGGGGTAAGGGGGCATGGGGGCTTTTCCTCCAAATTTATCTTTTAGTAATTCCAGCTTCTTCCCTTTGATCCCCCAGCCATAGGGATGGTAGCTGTTCCTGCAGTTGGTACCTTCATGATGTATCATTGTTTCCTTTTTGTCTCTTCAGTTACCTAATTAACAAATTAAGACTTGGTTAATAATTATTTATGTTAAATTGTATCTGTTAAAATAAGTAGGTGACTTCCATCTCCTGAGTGGACACGAACTCTATGTGAATTTGTCCCAGGAATAGGTCTAGGAAGAGAAAACATTTAAAAATGTGATTTGGAGATTTGTTTGGTTATGTCCTTGGGCTTGAATGTGGTGCTAAACTCCCTGACAGTGGAACATGGGGACTAGTGATCCATACACTGGCATTACAATTCATCAGATTACACCTGTGGTTGGTTATAATGACGTTCTTAATGAATTCAGTACTTTGGGGGAAACAAGGGATTGCTTCCCTTAATTGTTTTTTTTTTTCTTCAGTGTTTAGTTTTCTTTTATTATTTTGGCTTGTCCTGTAATCATTGTAGCTGGCTGTCTTTAAAGAAACACCTACCATTTCCCATTATTATTATTTTTTTATTTTTCCATAAAGTATTGGGGCACAAGTGGTATTTCATTACATGAGCAAGTTCTTTAGTGGTGATTTGTAAGATTTTGGTGCACCCATCACCCGAGCAGTATACACTGCACCATATTTGTAGTCTTTTATCCCTCGCCCCCACTCCCCACAAGTCCCCCAAATCCATTGTAACATTCTTACGCCTTTGTGTCCTTATAGCTGAGCTCCCACATATCAGTGAGAACATACGATGTTCGGTTTTCTATTTCTGAGTTACTTCACTTAGAATAATAGTCTCCAGTCTCATCCAGGTTGCTGCAAATGCCATTAATTCATTCCTTTTTTATGGCTGAGTAGTATTCCATCATATAAATATACCACAGTTTATTTATCCACTTGTTGATTGATGGGCGTTTGGGTTAGTCCCATGATTTTGCTGCTATAAACATACAAGTGCAAGTATCTTTTTTGTACAATGACTTCTTTCCTCTGGGTAGATATCCAGTAGTGGGACTGCTGGATCAAATGGTAGTTCTACTTTATTTAGTTAAGGAATCTCCACACTGTTTTCCATAGTGGTTGTACTAGTTTACATTCCCACCAGCAGTGTGGAAGCATTCCCCGTTCACTACATCCACGCCAGCATCTACTGTTTTTTTATTTTTTGATTATGGCCATTCTTGCAGGAGTAAGGTGGTATTGCATTGTGGTTTTGATTTGGATTTCCCTGATCATTAGTGATGTTGAGCATTTTTTCATATGTTTGTTGGCTATTTGTATATCTTCATTTGAGAATTGTCTATTCATGTCCTTAGCCCACTTTTTTATGGGATTTTTTTTTCTTACTGATTTGTTTGAGTTCATTGTAGATTCTGGATATTAGTCCTTCATCAGATGTATAGGTTGTGAAGATTTTCTCTCACCCTGTGGGTTGTCTGTTTACTGTGCTGACGGTTCCTTTTGCCATGCAAAAGCTCTTTAGTTTAATTAAGTCCCAACCATTTATTGTATTTGCTTTTGGGTTCTTGGTTATGGAATCCTCGCCTAAGCCAATGTCTAGAAGGGTTTTTCCAATGTTATCTTCTAGAATTTTTATAGTTTCAGGTCTTAGATTTAAGTCTTTCATCCATCTTGAGAGTTGATTTTTGTATAAGGTGAGCAATGAGGATCCAGTTTCATTCTTCCACATGTGGCTTGCCAATTATCTCAGCACCATTTGTTGAAAAGGGTGTCCTTTCCCCACTTCATGTTTTTGTTTGCTTTGTCGAAGATCAGGTGGCTGTAAGTATTTGGGTTTATTTCTGGGTTCTCTAATCTGTTCCATTGGTCTATGTGTCTATTTTTGTACCAGTACCATGCTGATTTGGTGACTATGGCCTTATAGCGTAGTTTGAAATCAGGTAGTGTGATGCCTCCAGATTTGTTCTTTTTGCTTAGTCTTGCTTTGGCTATGTGGGCTCTTTTTTGATTCCATATGAATTTTAGAATTGTTTTTCTAATTGTGTGAAGAATGATGGTGGTATTTTGATGGAGATTGCTTGAATTTGTAGATTGCTTTTGGCAGTATGGTCATTTTCACAATATTGATTCTACCCATCCATGAGTATGGGATGTGTTTTCATTTGTTTGTGTTGTCTGTGATTTCTTTCAGCAGTGTTTTGTAGTTTTCCTTATAGAGGTCTTTTGCCTCCTTGGTTAGGTGTATTCCTAAGTATTTTATTTTTTCACAGCTATTGTAAAAGGGGTTGAGTTCTTGATTTGATTCTCTGCTTGACTGCTGTTTTTGTATAGAAGAACTACTGATTTGTGTACATTAATCTTGTGTCCGGAAACTTTGCTGAATTCTTTTTATCAGTTCTAGGAGCTTTCTGGAGGAGTCTTTAGGGTTTTCAAGGTAAACAATCATATCCTCAGCAAACAGTGACAGTTTGATATCCTCTTTACTGATTTGGATGCCCTTTATTTCTTTCTCTTGTCTGATTGCTCTGGCTAGGACTTCCATCCTCATCTTGTTCCAGTTCTCAGAGACTTCCCTTAACTGTTAATGAAATAATGTTAATTACAAGAAATGTGGCATTGAATAGATTCTTCTGAATGCACTGGACACTCATAGAATGAAAATTACAAGCTCAGGGCTTTACACGCTCAGCTTAAGCAACCGATTTCAAAGAATTTCTATCACAGTCCTAAGATAATCTCTTATTTCTTGCAGCCACAGGACCAATATTGTTGAAAGCCAAACACAAAATTTAACTGTACAGGCTGCAGAAATACAGTATAAATTGAATTCACAGCCTCTCTAAGTCTCTCAGGTAAGTTGGGGCATTGATTATATAGGAGTGAGCCTTGAAACTTAGGATAGGAATGAGTCTTGAAACTTAGAATAGGAATATCTGCTTGGGTTCAGAAGATCTTGAGAATTTTACACCTTCCCTGCCACCCCGTCATTGTTCTGAGATTCTCTTGCCAGTGGGAGGAGCTTGCCTGTTGCATGTTTAAGTAGACTACATGTTTCTTGCTTAAATACCCTGTAATAACCTCATCTGAGGCAGTGCCTTATAAGGGGACACTCATTGTCCTGAAGACTTACCTTAACACCCCTTGTTGCCACTGGGCTCATAATGAAGATCAGATATCATCATACTCAAAGGGGTAAAGAACATAGTCTGACCTAAGAGAAAATGACTTATAAACCAAAAAGAATGCAAGATTTGCCTTTCTTTTCTTTCTTTTTTTTTTTTTTTTTTTTTGGTTTTTTTTTTGTTTGTTTGTTTGTTTGAGACAGGATCTCACTCTGTCACCCAGGCTGGAGTGCAGTGGCACAATCACGGCTCACCACAGCCTTGACCTCCTGGGGTCAGGTAATTCTCCCACCTCAGCCTCCTGAGTAGCTAGGACTATAGGCGCCTGCCACCACTCCTGGCTAATTTTTGTATTTTTTGTAGAGACGGGGTTTTACCATGTTGCCCAGGCTGGTCTTGAACTCCTGGGCACAAATGATCCGCCCACCTCAGCCTCCCAAAGTGCTGGGATTACAGGTGTGACCCACTGTGCCCAGCAAAGACTTGCTAACTATATTAACATAAACCTGGGGCAAATGTGAGAGAATGCAAACTAGGAAATGGAAGAAAATTTCTGATCTAGAATATGTCGAGATAGTCTCTCTGAAGGGAAAAATGAGTTTTTGTATCTTGTACCACCTAACACTAACAATGTGTCATAACACCCGATGGGCCTTTTTTTAGATTTTGGAAGCAACTATTTCTCACTTTTCAGTGTGCTACTTCAACTCATTTACCAAGTATGTTAAGTCTGTCCACTTTGAGTGGAGAGCAGAGGAGGAAAAGCTCTAAAGCAGATCTAGACTGGCGTGCAAGTTGCTCTTCCAGTTGGGTTTTATCACCCAGCATTTACAATAATATTCCACCCTACAGACAGGGGAAATACAAGACAATGAAGTTATGGGCCAATTTTATTCAAGAGCCTGGATGCAGAAATTATAAACAAAATTGAGCAAACTGAACCCAGTAGTGCGTAAAATGCTACGTGTAAGTTCCATGAAGGTAATGATTTCTAGGCTTACCATTACTGTATCCCAACACCTTAAACACTGCCTGAAACATCATAGGCATCCAATATTATTATTTGGATGAATGAATGACCAAATTAAGTATATCCAAGACTTCAAGGGTGGTTTAGCAATAGTAAATCTAGAAATTATTGCACCACATTAATTGATTAAAAAATACACACATGTATTCTTTATTAATACATTAATAGATGCAGTAAAAGCATTGGATGAAATCCATTACCCATTCATTTAAAAAATACTTCTTAGCAAACTAGAAAATAATGTGAAAATAGAAATAACCTACGATGACAAAGAATAAAATATTTACTAATAAATCTAACAAAAATCTATAAGAACTTTAAGGAGAAAATTGTAACTTATTATTGACGATAATACAAAAGGCCTTAGTAAAGGAAGAAGTCGTTCCTCAAGCACAATCTTATGACTAAATATGTTGAGGTTTTTGTTTTTGTTTTTGTTTTCCTTTCCCAGTATATATTTTCACCGTGGAGGACTGTTGACATTCCCATAAACTTGGAGAGGCAGAAATGACCCAGTGTGGTAAAAGGGCATTAGCGTCTGTAAACAACATTTTACAAGTCCTTACTGATCTAAGCAAGTCTTTGGCAGCCTCTCAAGGAAAGTATACCATGCTTTTGCCACAGGAGCAGAGATTCTGGGGCCCATGTGGTTTTTGTAACGAGACATATTGGAGGAGCAATTAATATGCATGATGTCCCTTCTCTTTCTTTCTTCTTCCCCTTTAAATGTAAAAAGAGCTCCGAAACAACAACAAGAAAAAAAGTCAGGGGAGGTAATTATTCAAGTAATTATAGTATTGATAAGTTAGAAATTCAACCTGACGCATAAGTGCCATACATACTGCCTTAATCAAAATTGCTAACATTTATTGAGCTCTTAGAACTTCACATGTATTATCTCATTAAGTCTTCACAATAACTGTAAGTAATATTCATTCTCTTCATTTTACAGAGGGTGGAAACTGAGATAGAGAAAGAACCGGTTAATTTGAACAACACAGGAGTCAGCGAAAAATAAAATAAATAAAAATTTTTTAATGTAAAAAAGAAAGAGCTAGTTAACTCCAAGTCACACAGCTAGTGTGTTAGTCTTTCAGGGCCATCGTAACAAATTACCACAACCTTGAAAGTTTAAAACAAACAAACAAAAAATTTATTCTCTCACGGTCCTGGAGGTTAGAAATCAAAAAAAAAAAAAAAAAAAAAATATATATATATATATATATATATATATATATATATTGGCAGAGCTATTGGTTTTCTCCAGAGGGTTTGAGGGCCAATCGGCTCCACACCTCTCTTCTAGCTTCTGACAGCTGTCTGCAGCTCTTGGCTTTCCTTGGCTTGAGGGTATGTAACTCCAGTCTCTGACTCCATGTTCACATGAATTTGTTCTATGTCTCTGTCTGGCCCTTTTTCATCTCTTATAAAAACATTTACCCTTGGATTTAGGACCCACCCTAATCCAGGATGGTCTTATCTCAAAAGCCTTACCTTAATTATGTCTAGAAACACTTATTCCAAGTAAGGTCACACATTCTGAGGTGTTGGGTGGACATTATCTTTTGGATACTACAATTTAACCCACTATAGATGGTGAGTAATAGGATCAGGATTCAAACACAGGTCTGTTTGACTTCCAGAGCTCAATCTCATCCATTATTCTGGACTTCTCTTTTTACCAAATCTCATGAATAGTAAATACTCAATAACAGATTAATGGCTGAATGAGAATTAAAGATTAAATACAATACTTGGACAGTCTCTTGGAGTGTGTTATACTGGAATTTATTTTATAGTCACTTCTCAGAAAACTACTTCTGAGTAATCACACTGTGTATACTTACTATTCCTTCTACAAAGATGTCACTAACTTGCCACTTCCTCCTTGTCATTATCCTCTTTGATCCCTCACAATCTGTTGTTTTAGCAGCAGAAATCAAAGGCAAATTACAAATTCACTCAGGAAAGAATTAAAGAGAGAGGTGTGGTCAGAGCCCCACTAATGATGTGAAATCAGTTAGTACCAGGCTCACTCCCCTTGATCAAAAGGCAAAATTAGCAGTCACAGGACTCTCTCAGTGTCTCTGTTCTTAACTCTTAAGTAGACCTTGGACTGTAATGCTAATCGGCTTCTCATGTTTTCCAAGAACTCTATTTGCAGAATTCCTAGAACAAGAAGATAGCAGGGTCATGGGTTGTTTTTAGTTTTAGCTTTTTTTTTTTTTTTGTCATTTAACATGATTTGAGCCCCAGGATGTTTCTGAAGTGGCTCGTCTTTCAAGTCTGTATCCCAGAAGTATAAGGGTATGGAAAAAGAAGGGGAAGAAAAAATGAGTTTTCCATCCCAAGTATTTTTTAATTGAAAAACATAGTGAAATGAATGCTGAATAAAATATTTGAGATAAGACTTTCAGTAAATACTATCGGCTCTTTCTTTCAAAAATTATTTCTAAAATCAATGCTGAGACATTTATATACAAAACCATTAATCATGTGAGATTATTTCAGTTTCTATACCTTTATGAAGAACAGCATATTCTCATAGTCAAAAAAGTAAGATGCTTTAAAAGTAAATTCAGGGACTATATGTTACTATAAACTATCTAATTTTAACATGCCAAATATGATCGTGTTCTTAAATAATGACAACAGAAAAAGGATTTTTTCCATATATTGCATGGAATTAAATTCTTAAAAATTGTCTGATTACCCTATTCACTCCCACAAAAGCAGGGCTGGGGAAGGCAGTGAAGGGCAGAGTTAGGTGTTGGTTGGTTGGTTTATCTATTATATCAAACTTTCCAGAAACTTTCTATTTCCAATTTTCTCATTGGAAGGTAAATAGTGATATCTAACTTACAGAATGAGAATTAAAGAATAAATACAATATTTGAACAGTCTTTTTATTGGGATTTATTTTATAATCACTTTTTTTTTTTTTTTTTTTTTGAGACAGGGTCTCACTCTGTGACCCAGGCTAGAGTGCAGTGGTGTTATCTTGGCTCACTGCAGCCTCAACCTCCAGGGCTCAGGTGATACTCCCACCTCAACCTCCCAAGTAGCAAGGACTACAGGCAAAAACCACCATGTCCAGCTAATTTTTAAAAAATATTTTTTGGAGAGACAGGTTTTCACTATGTTGCCGAGGCTGATCTTAAACTCCCGGGCTCAAGCAATCCTCCTGCCTTGCCTCCCAAATGCTGAGATTACAGGTCCAGCCCATCACTTCTCAGAAGACTACTTCTGAGTAATCACACTGTGTGTAACTACTATTCCTTCTACAAAGATGTCACTAACTTGCCACTTCATCTCTGAAGCTGTCAGGACCTATAGAGAAGTCGAGGCCCATATGTTTTTTAGCACTGTATTCACATTTTTGAATTAGAAAATAAGGTCACTAATTTCACAACCTCACCACCCCAGAACACAGAAAATTTGCTATCCAGTAATGGTGACACTTCATGCATCCTGAGCAAGCCCTAGTTCTTATTTAGCCTGAGACCTTCACGCTTCCTCTTCTGCCCCTAATTGTCTTTGAATGGCCTGGATCCTGGGATTGGGCTTCAGTTTAAGTTACCCTAGTTCCAGCTTCCTGTTCATCCTTATCACAAAATACCATGATCTCAGGATGGCTTATGTCCAAACTCACCCAAATTTCAGCTTATCCTACTTCATCTCTCTTTAGTTTTTGATAATGATGAACGTACATTGCTACTTTGACTTCTAGGAGAAATCTATACCCTAATTTTCTCCCAACCTCTTTGTCTGCACATTCTCCTTCACTGAATTCTCTTCCCTAGACAACTCCTTTAATGCTGATTTTCCTCTGGATTCTGTGCCCCTGGCTTTCTCAGGCTTCTATCATAGGCAATCTCATTCAATGCAATGGCTTAAATCAGGCAGTGGTAAAGGATAGCCCACTGGCCAAATCTGGTCTATTCACTGCCTGTTTTTGTAAAGTTTTATTGAAACACAGCTACACTCCTTTATTTACATGTTGTCTACAGCTGTTTCTACTACTCACCGACAGTAGTGTTGAGTAGTTAAACAGACCATATGGTCTGCAAAGCCTAGACTATTTGCTATCTGGCCCATTACAGAAAACATTTGTTGACCCTTGGCTTAAATAATCACTTCTACATAGATGATTTCAACTTCAGTAATTGCACCTAGCTGGATGGGAGACTGGGCAGAAACAAAAGGTAAGGTCAAGGTAGAAAATCAATAGCAGGCAGTGAGTTCAGTCCTTTACCTAAAAATCATGGCTGAAATTGAGCAACAAGTGTCTATAGCAAGATGCCACTAGAAGTCACTTGGAAGATTCCCAGGTTTCTTTTGGCCCTGAATGATGGATAATTGTTAAAACTGAGAAAAAGAATATAGGTGGGGAAACAATTTTAACAGGAATGAAGGCTAGAAAGATAATGCTTGACTTTGGGAATGTTTTCATTTTGGTACCAATGGGACAGCCAATTTATGTCCAGAAAAGAGTCAGATGTATGAGGCTGAAACTCAAGAGGAGGGTAAGGATAGAGATTTGGGAATCATCACTGTTCCTGTGTTAGCTGAGTCCTAGACTAAGAATGAGATCAATCAGCAAGCAGTTGTAAAGTATATTTTAGCAACTCCAGGTAAAGGAGGCCAGGGTAAATTAATATCTTCCTGGATGTAACACTAACTCACTAATTTGGTAAACACTGATACTGCTTAAGAAAAGAGATAAGGTAATCCACAGAAGCAGACAAGAGAACTGTGCCCTAAGTGCTCAGTGCTGGGGATCAAATGCCAAAAATCTTCATTTCTGCAGTAGCGGCAGTTGCTTTAGCCAATCAATCTTGTAACTTTAGATGATTTGATAGAAAGATAAGAAATTCTTTGGTAAATTTAATCCATGTGGACCACCAGTTTAGAAAAATCTCATCATTCATTCTCAATAACAAATTCTTTTATCTCAATTACCTGAATAACCATTCTTATCCTCACTACATTTTTTTCACTAAATAATTTTATTTTGGCAAACAGTCTTCAATTAAGATGTATTGTTTGCATTTATATGTAATTGGTTTATTTTTAAATAAACTTTTTATTTTGGAATAATTTTAGATTTACAGTGAAATTGTGAAGATAGTACAGAGAGTGTCTGAATATCCCTCAGTTTGCACTAATGTTAACACCTTACATTACAGTAGTACATTTGTCAAAATTTAGAACTCAACACTGGTCCATTACTGTTAACTACACTCCAGATTTTATTTAGATTTAATCGGTTTTTCCATTACTGCCCTTTTAATATTCCAGGATGCCCACCCAGGATGCCACAATGCATTTAGTCAGAGTGTCCTTAGTCTTCTCAGTTTCTCAGTCTTTCCTTATTTTTCATAACCTTAACAGTTTTGAAGAGTACTGGTGGGCTTTTTGTAGAATATCCTTCAATTTGCATTTATATTTTCTCATTATTACATTGGGATTATGGGTCTTGGGGAAGAACACCACATGGGTGAAGTGCCCTTCTCATCAAGTTATATCAAAGGATACACAATATCAACATGACATGTAACTGGTGATGTTAATCTTGACTATTTGGTTAAGGTAGCATGGCCAAGTTTCTCTATAAAAGTTACTTTTTTCCCCTTTCCTTACTCTATTCTTTGGAAGTGAGTCACTAAGTCCAGCCCACACTCAAGGAAATCAAGCTCCACCTCCTGGAGGAGGGAGTATTTGCGTGAGGAGGGAATTCTTTAAAGAAGATTTGTTTCTTCTCCATGTATTTGTTTATTCCATCATTTATCTAGATGACTATGGGTCAATATAGATTTGTTTTATATTTTGGGTTGCAATTCATTACTAGGCTATTTCCTTTGCTGTTCAAATTATTATAGGTGTGGCCATTGGTCATTCTTTTAGTTGCCTCCTGTGTCCCTTTGACCTTTGACACGTTCCTTGTGTGTGTGTGTGTGTGTGTGTGTGTGTGTGTGTGTGTGTGTGTGTATTAGCAATGTGAGAGATGGAGAAATACCTTAATTGAAGTCTAAGATAGAGTATATTAAGCTCTGATTTTAGCTCTGCCAAGAATCCACTCCAGGTTGGAAATGAGTAGTCCAATTCTTCCTCCCCTTTTGAAAACAAGTATACTTGTATATGGCTACTTTTCATGAAAATAATGGTCATAATCACTGCACAAAAACACATTAGTGCAAAACCGAGGGATGCTTTCTTGCTTTCTGGCAAGAAAGCACACAAACACACAAATACACAAGGAACAAGCCTCAAGCACCTCTTACATTTTCTCCCATGAATTACCCACTTTTTTGCTATTTAGAATGAAGAAAATAGTTTGGCAGTTGCTTAAAATGTTAAACATATAGTTATCATATGACCCAGCAATTCCATTCTCAAAATAATTGAAAACATATATCTACACAAAAATTTGTATTTGAATGTTCACAGAAGCATTATTACAATAGCCAAAAGTGGAAACAATCTGAATACCCATCAACTAACAAATAAACAAAATGTGGTATACTTATATAATGAATATTATTTCACCATAAAAAGGAATGAAATAGCAATGCTTGCTACAACATGTACAAACCTTGAAAACATTATGCTAAGTGAAAGAAGTCGTCACAAAGGTCACATATTGTCTAATTCCATTTCTATTAAATGTCCAGAATAGGCAAACCCATAGACACAGAAAATAGATTAGTAATTTCCAGGAACTAGGAGGAGGAGGGAACAGGGAGTGACAGCTAATAGGTACAGGGTTTCTTTTGGAGTGACAAAAATATTATAAAATTAGATAGTAGCACAATTCTGTAAATATGGCACTGCATGGCATGCTTTACAAAATGTGAACTATATCTCAATAAAGCTGTTATTTAAAAAAAAAATAAAGTAGGTTATATGATTGTTATTTGGATGTCTAAAAGTCTTCATCAATATATAAATGTTTTGGCCAGGTGTGGTGGCTCACATCTGTAATCCCAGCACTTGGGAGACTGAGGTGGATGGTTCACCTGAGGTCAGGAATTCTAGACCAGCCTGGCCAACATGGTGAAACCCCGTCTCTACTAAAAATACAAAATTGGCTGGGCATGGTGGTGCACACCTGTAATCCCAGCTACTCAGGAGACTGAGGCAGGAGAATTGCTTGAACCTGGGAGGTGGAGGTTGCAGTGAGCAGAGATTGCACCACTGAACTCCAGCCTGGGCAATACAGTAAGACTCCAACTCAAAAAAAAGCATATATATATATATTTTATGGCTAAGATTGGTGGTTCATGCCTGTTATCCCAGTGCTTTGGGAGGCCAGGGTAGGAGGATTGCTTGAGGCCAGGATTTCAAGACCAGCCTAGGCAACAAAGCGAGACCCTATCTCTACAAAAACAAAAAATTACCCAGGCATGGTGGTGCACAATTGTAGTTCCCACTAATTGCTACTTAGGAGGCTGAGGCAGGAGAATCACTAGAACCCAGGAATTTGAGGCTGCACTGAGCTATGATCTTACCATTCCACTGCAGCCTGGGTGGCAGACCAAGACCCTGTCTCTAAAAAGGTTTTTTTAGGTTAAAAAAGGTTTTGTACTTTCAAGTAAATAAATCTTTAAAATATTGAATGAAGATGGCGATAATGATGGCTATTAATTGAGCATCCATCATATACCAGTCTGTACCACATGAAATTGCTGGTATTTGAACATCTTTGAGCTACAAAATGGCAATTTCATATCGTTTAATCTAATTCAAGGTTAAGCCCTTGAATGTATATATTTTAAAACAACAGAAATGTCCCACCAGCTAGGAGCCAGGCCCAAGGAGATTGAATTGCCTAAGGTCACACAATGAGTACCTCATAGAACTGGAATTCAAATCCAAATGTGTCTACTGAAGATGCTGAGCTCATTCTGTTTGTCCACATGGGCTCCCATAGTAAATGAGGCTCTGGAATTTCTCATGCAGCAATTATGACCATTATTTTCATGAAAAGTAGCCACATACAAGTATACTTGTTTTCAAAAGGCGAAGGGAGAATTGGAGCACCCATTTCCAAACTAGAGTGGATTCTTGGCAGAGCTAAAATGAGAGCTTAGTGTCCTCTGTTTTAGACTTCAATTAAGGTGTTTCTCTATCTCTCACGTTGCTGATATTCCTGTCATCTCTAGATAGGCAGGACTTCCCATTTATAAATCCTTGACTGTTTTCCATGACAAGAGAATGAAAGAGGGAACCCAGGAACTTTATCCAAAACAGAAACAATCAATGATGCACAAGTTGGCTAAGACTGTTTGTTAACTTTGAAATAACAAACTGCTTTTAATCCTACTTGATTTGTTTCTAATTTTATCTCAGGGTTTCTCTACCCTAATCCGGTCTTGCCAAAAATTCTCAGAGTTGGATGTATAAGGGCAAACATTTTAAAAACCAGAATTTTTTCTCCTCTGTTCCTTGCCAGTTTCCTCTCTTATTTGATGCTTTATTATCATTCTATGCCTATTTCATCCAATTTTCTCCATTTAAGAGTAAGCATGGGGGGAGGGGGGAGGGACAGCATTAGGAGACACACCTAATGTAAATGACGAGTTAATGGGTGCAGCACATCAACATGGCACATGTATACATATGTAGCAAACCTGCACGTTGTGCACATGTACCCTAGAACTTAAAGGATAATAATAAAAATAAACAAATAAAGTAAAAAACAAAAACAAAACAAAACAAAAAGTTAGCACAAGCCTCTTGATAGTATTAGTTGCATTAAATGTCACATGAATGCAATGAAAAAATATAAAGTTCAGACCATATTACCAAATACACATTTATGAGTTGGGGTTTTTATTTATTGGGTTTTGTTGAGGTTTTTGTTTTGTTTTGTTTTTGCTTTTACATTTTTTTCAGGGGGAAGAATGCATGGTCTTACAAAGTACAGAGTAGGGACATGTATGTTTGGAAGAAGACAGAAAGAAAATTACAGCTTCCTCACCCAACCCCTGCATTTCAATGCTTACCCTGATTTATTCTTCTCCTTAGAAGCTGGTATCATCTGACATATTTATTGATCGATTGATTTACTTATTTCTTTATTTTCTCTCTCCGCACACTCAAAGGAAAACTCCATGAGATCAGGGTTGTTTGTTCCCTGATATATCCCCAGTGT
This sequence comes from Macaca mulatta, assembly GCF_049350105.2. Lineage (NCBI taxonomy): Eukaryota > Metazoa > Chordata > Mammalia > Primates > Cercopithecidae > Macaca > Macaca mulatta. Next base: position 28,172,526 of record NC_133422.1, read on the forward strand.
TTAGAATACAGCCTGTTCCATAGGAGACTCTCAATATATATTAATATTTGTCAAATAAATAAATGAATGAATAACAATGAAATAAAGAAACAATTATTTTAAGGAGAATTATAGGTCATTTTCCTCCTAATTTTTTATTTAAAGTTATTACAGTATTGTACTTAATAGCAAATAAAAATCAAAGAAAAAATACTCCTTATTTCCCCTGAAAATGCTCAATTTGAATGTTGACAGCCTTGGTGAGAGCAGCCGACTGGTCTGAAACATGAGAGGAGGGCAGAGATTAAATGATTTACCTAGGGGAGAGGAGCGGCCAGGGGAGAGGGGCCCCTGGGTAGAATGACTGGTAAAGGGAAGGTCAGAGAAAAAGAAGCTCACTTGCCAAAAGCATGGAATAAATTCTCTTTCTTTTTTTCCCCCACCTTTCTCTTTTCCTTTGAAGCATAGCTGATTTCTTTTTCTTCAAAGTAATTGTTATAGTTAGAAAAGACATTAATTAAGAACAAATTCTGTTTTGAACAGTGTGAATAGATTGCAACCCTGTTTGAAGAAACCTGTGGCCTTTGGCTAGGGGAAGAAGTGATTCTGAATGGCTGAGGAAGTCAGGCCACATGTTCAGAGCCAATTAGATTCACTGAATGTCCAAAATTTAGCAATCACTAGTTAAATAATGCACTTCCCCCCGCCCACCCCACCTAAACAGCCTCACTGTCAGTTAAAGACAAGCTCCTCACTGTTATGAGAAATTTTTTTAGTAACTACAACCTGTCATTCACCAAAATGACGTCTTAAAAAGTCAATTTCAAGAATCACCTTGGCTGTCACTCAATCTCATAAATCTTTCCAAATCCCTTTAGAGCCAGCCTGAGAGCACAGCCTCACCCACTCTAGGATGTGTCAGCTACACCTGTTGCCTATAAAATGCAGTTTATTACAACAAACACAAGTGTAAACCTATATGTCCCAATGCTGCTTTTATGGCAAAAAGCAAGCAACCTTGACTCTTGTATTTGATCACTAATGGTTGTCTTGATCTACACACAATATTCAATAATTCCCACTTTGGTCACTCTTGATTCTAGTGGATCATAAACTGTGCTATTATGAATTGTGGCTTCCCTCAGATAAGCCATATTACCCATGAAATGATGAAAAAGTAAACAAAGCTATGACAACATGATCTCTTTAGAAAGATGCATGTTTCTCAAATAAGAACACGGGATCTCTCCCTCACAAGTTTCCTGACCAGATCACAAATCTACTAATTATATCTTGATTCCATAAATCTACCCCCTTTCATTTCAAGTGAATAAATTATATTCATCTCGGGCCGGGCGCGGTGGCTCAAGCCTGTAATCCCAGCACTTTGGGAGGCCGAGAGGGGCGGATCACGAGGTCAGGAGATCGAGACCATCCTGGCTAACACAGTGAAACCCCGTCTCCACTAAAAAATACAAAAAACCAGCCAGGCGAGGTGGTGGATGCCTGTAGTCCCAGCTACTCGGGAGCTGAGGCAGGAGAATGGTGTAAACCCAGGAGGCGGAGCTTGCAGTGAGCTGAGATCCGGCCACTGCACTCCAGCCTGGGCGACAGAGCGAGACTCCGTCTCAAAAAAAAAAAAAAAAAATTATATTCATCTCATCTTAAATGTTATGGAGATTTGCACTGCACAGTTAAATTGCTGCCATCCTTCTCCCCAGATAGTCACAATAATTTACATTTGTATAACTCACCACAGTTTGCAAATTCCTTGCACATAAATTTTTAAACTTTAATCTATGATGGAATACCTATAAGCTAGTTATTATTAGTCTAAGTTTTACAGATGAAAAAATTGAGGTAAAAAAGACTTTCTTCTACCCATTTTTGCTTCAGAAAGTGATGATCTTTTGCCAGTAGCTTCATCCCTGTCAGGTTTCTGTCCAAGGTAGACAGTATACGTGCATTAGGAACCCCATGTAGACAGTATGCATGCATTAGGGCCTTGGAGTTCGTCTTGCTGCAGACTGGAGTCATTTAGCCCTGGCATTCTGATGCCCTCTGATCTGCTTCTCTTCCTTAACCTCTGCCTCAGCCCTGTTCCAATAACTGGTTTATGTCTTAGTTCTCCCTCTGGCATGTGAGCTGTAGTGACAGCCCAGTTCTGCCTATCTTGGCTTAAGACCTGACAACACACACATACAGCCCAGGCCCTTTGTCTCTGTAGGATCTGAACCTAGTACTCGAAGTGCTGGCTGGGAACTTGCCCCCTAGCCCACAAAATTCTCTTAAAACTATGACATGATGAGGCTGACACTCACCTGCCCAGAGCAAGGCATTCTCTGGAGAATCCTACCAAAGTGTTCCAGATACCAAATTACACCTGGTCCAGAAGAAACCTATGGAAAGAGGCCAACCACATAAATATCTTTCAGAGAGCAAGTTCCTACTGTACAATGCTAAAGAAGTTTATCTTGTTTAAGAGTTGATTATCAAAATCCAAACTCGTTCTCACTCATTTGATAGGGAAAAAAAAAAGCAAGTAAATAATAGAACACCATGTTCTTGAGAAATCACCACCTCTTATTGGGATCCTTCAGACAAAAATATATATATATATGAGATGTATATTATATATCACATATATATGTATTTTAGAGAAGATGCCCCGCTCTGCTGCCCAGACAGGAGTGCGGTGGCACAATCACAGTGCACCACGGCCTCAAACTCCTGGCCTCAAGCAATCCTCCCACCTCAGCCTACCAAAGTGCTGGGATTGCAAGAGTGAGCCACCACACCCAGCCCAGACATAAATATAGAGAAGAAATAAATTCTCTGTATCAGTTAGGATTCAGTTCCACTGTAAAATTAGAAAAGTCAAATTAACAGTGACCAAAACACAAAACATGTTATTCTGTTAAAAGTTCAGAATTGGTATTACAGAGCTGGTATGGAATCCCATAAGGAACCTAAACTCTAGTTCTGGAGTCAGACATGTGCTATTTGCCCAGGCTAGACTGCAGTTATTTTTAACATTGACTTTACTGAAGGAAGCATTCATTTATTCACCCACCAACAACTAAATCCAGGTGTAGAAAAGATAATAAGAAGGAAGGTGTGAGATAAAACATTATCCAATAATTTCATTTTCAAAAGTCTAAATTTCAGCTGGGCTCGGTGGCTCACACCTTTAATCCCAGCACTTTGGGAGGTCGAGACAAGTGGATCACGAAATCAGGAGATCGAGTCCATCCTGGTTAACACAGTGAAACCCTGTCTCTACTAAAAATACAAAATATTAGCTGGGCGTGGGGGCACGCACCTGTAATCCCAGCTACTCGGGAGGCTGAGGCAGGAGAATTGCTTGAACCCAGGAGGCAGAGGTTGTAATAAGCCGAGATGGCGCCACTACACTCCAGCCTGGGCGACAGAGCAAGACTCCATCTCAAAACAAAAACAGTCTAAATTTCGCCTGTAATCCCAGCCCTTTGGGAGGCTGAGGCCAGCAGATCACCCAGAGCTTGGGAGTTGGAGACCAGCCTGACCAACATGGAGAAACCCCATCTCTACTAAAAATACAAAATTAGCCAGGCGTGGTGGCATATGCCCATAATCCCAGCTATTCGGGAGGCTGAGGCAGGAGAATCACTTGAACCCGGGAGGCAGAGGTTGCGGTGAGCCGAGATCATGCCATTGCACTCCAGCCTGGGTAACAAGAGTGAAACTCTGCCTCAAAAAAATAAAAAATATATAAATTTATTCTACCATTTTCAGCATCTCAGAAGCATTCCAGGATATATTTTGTTTAAATTTTTCTCTTGGTTTCCATTCATTTCCCCCTCTCTCTACTGCCTTCTCCCCTCTGCCTGTCTGAGTCCACCTATTGCTGAGAAACAAACTTGTAGTTGTCATAAAAAGTGGTGGAAGTAATCCTAAGATCAGATGGAGAGAAAAATTCAGGTTGTGGAAAAAGAGATCCTGTCCACCCAAGCCAGTGTAGCTGTGCATATGAGGAAGATCAATGCAGTACTTGTCGGTGTATGAACTGAAGGAAAGAGGACGGGCACGGTGGCTCACGCCTGTAATCCCAGCACTTTGGGAGGCCAAGGCAGGCAGATTGTCTGAGCTCAGGAGTTCGAGACCAACCTGGGCAGCACAGTGAAATCCTGTCACGGTGGTGCGTGCCTGTAATCCCAGCTACTCAGGAGGCTGAGGCAGTAGAATCGCTTGAACCTGGGAGGCGGAGTTTGCAGTGAGTCAAGATTGTGCCACTGCACTCCAGCCTGGGCGACAGAGCAAGGCTCCATCTCCAAAAAAAAAAAAAAAAAGAAGTGACGGGAAAGTAAACCGGGGCAAAGCATTACATCAGGAATTTTGGGCTCTATTTCTACTTGAAGTGGCAAAGAAGGCATTCTAAGAATATACAGTACAACAGAGGACTGTCTGGGAATGAAAAATATTAGAAAATCTCCTATAATACCTAGCATTCTGAGCATAGAAAAAATTAGCTTACGTTCCACCAAGCCTTGTTTTTCCCATCAAAAATTATGGGTGGAGCTGTTTTGAAATACTTGCCTATCTTATCAATCCCAAATAAAACATTCACTGCAGTCATAACAATTTTTACCTTAGATCCATTTTGAAATGTTTGCTGATGGTGCAAACGTTCCCTCTTGGAAATGTGCTTGCTTTTAAAACAATGCCAAATGAAACAATTTTCTGTGCATATAGAACATTTTATTTTCAAAATACTTGCTGATGTATGCAGTGCCTGTGCAATGTCAAGAAACATATTTAATCAAACATCCCTGGGAGAACAGCTTAGTACCATTAGCCTCATTATACAGATAAGAACACTGAGATCTAAATAGGTTAAGTAGAGGTTGCAGCATGCTTCTTAACAACAGACTGCTCTAAAAATATGTGTACAGAAGAAAAAAATGTAATCTTTTGTAGGAAAGAGACTAGGGAGAATAGCCCAGAGGCGAGGAGAATTTATATTTTTGTTTTGAAAGCTTTCAAGGCTCATGTCAAAGAATACATTGTTCTCCTGAGCCATGTACAATTTTCTCATCCAGTATTTTGGGGAATTATACTACTTCATCTCCAGAATTCAAGCAAATTAGATGTATACCCATGGTTTTCCTCTGCGGAGTACAAAGCACTAAGAAAATTCTGGTTTTGTTGTTGCGGTCAATATTGTGCATAATCAGCACATTTCTGATGATACCATATCTCATACAAACCTAATAAATAAATTTCAGGAACATATCAACTCTAATTTCTTCATTCAGCAAACATCTATTGAGTGACAATTCTGGATCAGTCAGTGTGCTAAGCCTGGAGATATAATGATAAATAAGATAGCCCCTACCTTCCATTAGTTTAGTATGTAGAAGAGAAAAACAAAATGTAACCAAATAATTAAAAGATAAAATGATTAATTAAATTAGAAACACATACAAAGTACCTTGGTAGTACAGAGAAGAGTGCAACGTGCTCTGCCTGGAGAAAACAGCCAAATAATTAGATAATGTAAAATCTGAGCAACATCTTTAAGCGAAACAAGGTGAAAGGCATTCCACACAGATAGAGTCATACATCTAAGGGCAGAGAAGCACAAAGAGGATGTTATGTGACCTGGGTACATCAAGTACAGATGGGAAATAAAAATGGAAAGACAGAATGAGATGCACTTGTGAAAGGCTACATTCTATCATCAATGAGGAATCAAGGAAGAATCTAAAACAGGGAAGGGACATGGTCACATTTGTGCTTTGAAAAGACAACTCTGCTTGGGGAGTGGGCCAAAGGTGGAGGCATTGGAGAAAAATGGAGCCAGTTAGAAAATCCTGGGGCTGTGCAGTAGTCCAGAAAAGAGGTGGTGAAGACCCGAACCACTGCAATGGCAGTGAGGGTAGAAAGGAGCCAACAGATTACAAAAGATGTTTGGGTGGTGGACTCGACAAGACTTGAAGACTCGGGGTGGTGACTTGGGTACTACACATGCTGTTGTTATCTAAGTTAGAATTATGGGAGAAAGGTCAGGTTTGAGAGAAGACAATGTCTTGGTATTTTACATGTATATGGTTTTCTGAGTAAATAGAGTACAGGACATATAATTGAATCTTTTACTGGTTGTCTTACAATACCTTACAATTATCATCTTGAGATGAAGAGCTTTCCAATTCCATCAGTAATTTGTAAGTTTATGAGTTCAATGGTGTTGTTTTTGAGGTTTCCTTGTGCTTGCCTTAAGAGAGAGAGAGGTTTCCCTCTTCATCCCCAAATATCAGCCTTGCAGACCTATTACTTCATTTTATAAGCCCTGCTGGAAGTCGGGTTAGCAACATGGCATGTAAAATGAGAACTGAAAGAGACAATTCATGACACACCTTACCATCTTTATGTTCCCAGCTTATTGTATAGAATAGGCATATACACAGTGCTCATGTTTAACAAGTGAATAAGGTTGGCCGGGTATGGTGGCTCATGCCTGTAATCCCAGCACTTTGGGAGGCCGAGCAGGGTGGATCACGAGGTCAGGAGTTCGAGACCACCCTGGCTAACACGGTGAAACCCCGTCTCTACTAAAAATACAAAAAATTAGCCGGGCAAGGTGGCAGGTGCCTGTGGTTCCAGCTACTCTGGAGGATGAGGCAGGAGAATGGTGTGAACCCAGGAGGCGGAGCTTGCAGTGAGCTGAGATCGCACCACTGCACTCCAGCCTGGGCAATAGAGCGAGACCCCATCTCAAAAAAAAAAAAGTGAATAAGGTTTAAATCTTATTATCATCTGCAAAGGTGATAATAAGATGTAGCAGGTCACTGTTCATGGTCCTAGTTCTGACCATCAGAAATAATAACACAGATTTGGAGATATTGTAATTCAGAATATATCTTCGAAAAGAAAGGTTCTTCACAAACTAACCTTGTGAATAACAATGACCATGAAAGGGAATAACCATAGATGTCCCGCAGTTGTGTTTAATAATCTGTCCCAGAAGCTGATGTGGCATCCTTGTTTCTCCCTAATTTTCAATCCAGACCCCACTCGAGAAATTATTCCATCTATCCCCACAATGCTGTAGATTACAGCAGCTGGGCAGAGAAATTAGATTAAAAGACAGAAAATGTAGAAAGTCACTCGAAGAAGGAAACTATTTTCAGGTAACAACTAATAAGTAGTGTAAAGCGTTTTATAGATCATGAACAAGGAAAGCAACTTATTTTACTTATCATTAAGAAGACATAATTAAACTCTGAACAATCACATAAGCAATAGTTGGTAATTTTTGGCAAATAATAAGAATTAAATTCTAGGATAGAACCATCTGAATTGCTTATTTGATTAAAAACTTTAAGTGGCATACATACTGAAGACTTCTGTCACTCAGAACCATTCAAAGCCTGCTCTCATTAATGCACCATCAATACTGACCTATCTATTTACTCCAGTTATCTTCACAGGTATAATCTCATATCTAAGGATGCAAATGTGGTCTCTCCTTCAAAGGGGAAATTCTCTATTCCCTCAAAAATTCAAAGCTATCAGTTTGTTAGTCATTCTGTCAAAATCTTAGATCAGCATCCCTTTTCAAACTGCAGACCTGGGCTTCTCAGTTCATTATCTTATTCAAGGAGCAAAAGCATTCAGGTACAATTAGACATTCACTGATTATTGTCATATTATTTACCTTGTGGTGAAATCTGTCAAGAATAGCACAAATTGTAAACCTTTTGTTGACTTTACTTTGCATAAGCTTGAGAACAAAAGCTGGTTAGGAACAATGCAACATGAACACAATTCCAGTTATTGATCTCCATATTTAACATGCATTTTAATACTACCAGTCAAATTCAAGTCCCCTTGCAGTTCAGACAAAAGTGTCCAATTTCTATTTCAATTATTTGGATGCATGACATCTACTTTCTATCTCCCATGTTTTTTTTTTGGTTTTTTTTGTTTTTTTTTTGAGACGGGTCTCGCTCTGTCGCCCAGGCTGGAGTGCAGTGGCCGGATCTCAGCTCACTGCAAGCTCCGCCTCCAGGGTTTACGCCATTCTCCTGCCTCAGCCTCCCGAGTAGCTGGGACTACAGGCGCCCGCCACCTCTCCCGGCTAGTTTTTTGTATTTTTAGTAGAGACGAGGTTTCACTGTGTTAGCCAGGATGGTCTCGATCTCCTGACCTCGTGATCCGCCCCTCTCGGCCTCCCAAAGTGCTGGGATTACAGGCTTGAGCCCCTGCGCCCGGCCTCTCCCATGTTTTAAGACAAAATTATTCTCCAATACTAATGATATTTTTGTTTTGTTTTATTTTATTCTACTTGTTTACTTATTTATTTTACTTACATGTTATAGTATCTAATTATCTTCAGAGAAAAAAAAAAGTCTTCAGATAATCTTTGAAACTAAAATTATCTTTAAAATGTCCTCCAAAATACAATTGGCTATATTTTCTAATTCCAAACAAAACATTAATCCATTTAGTAACCTGAATTATATTGTGAGTTCATCAGAAAACCATTTTGTCTTAAAAAACATATATTTCATGGAAGCATTGTCAAGGCTTTTCTTGGCCAAAATTATTTCAGTAACGTTTGATGGGGGAAAACTTAGGTAATTCAATAATTTAGCCATATTTGTTCATGGGCTAAAGAGGACTCACTCTTTCTTTTTTTTTTTCAGATGGAGTCTTGCTCTGTAGCCCAGGCTGGAGTGCAGTGGTGCGATCTCGGCTCACTGCAACCTCCGCCTCCCGGGTCCCGGTTCAAGCAATTCTCCTGCCTCAGCCTCCTAAGTAGCTGGGATTACAGGAATGCACCACCATGCCCAGCTAATTTTTGTATTTTTAGTAGAGACAGGGTTTCACATGTTGGCCAGGCTGGTCTTGAACCCCTAATCTCTTGATCTGCCCTCCTTGGCCTCCCAAAGTGCTGGGATTACAGGCGTAAGCCATCGTGCCCAGCCAGTACGCACTCTTTCTTGAGGAAAACCTTTTTCTCTAGAATCTGCTTTTGATAGTAAGTAATTGTCATCACCAGCTCTTTCTGTTTTTCCTCACTACAGACTGCAACAAATGCATTTCAGGTTAACTGCTGTTTCTAAGTAATTAAGTTCTTTCTATTGTAAATTATTAATAACTTTCAGCATAGATTCCATTTATTGAATGTGGCTTTAAATGTGTCATTTTAAGAATAGCTTGTCACATTTCAAATGAATAATGTCACAGTAGACCACCTTAAGGGTTATGGCAAGACCAAAGCAAGGAGGGAGCTTTGTTTATTTTGGTCTTAGGAACATAAATGCTTTAACCTTTTAGAAAGAGATCATTATTTGGTTCAATATTACACCCACTCACATTTTCATCGGTTTTGGGTAATCATATGCAAAGGATTACACTCACAGGTTTTACTTTATGTATACATGCAGACTGATTTTAGTATTTTTAGTTAGATATTTGATTTGGAGGAAGGACTAACTGCAGAGTGTTCTTAGTAAGCATCAGTTAAAAAAGAAATTATCTTTTCTGGAAAAATGGAGTGTGGTAAAAGGGAATGGTTATTATCTTCATTTCAAACTATTCCTAGAAATGTTTTACCTGAGTATTTTGGTCAGTGGCATTAAGGGGAAGAAAGGAATGTACTGAGACTTTGTCCAAGAGAAATAGGAGCCTGGTTATTTCATCTGGAAATGGAGTCATTTTACAGCCATTTAGGCCTCTAGACACAAAAGTGTTCTGCAGTCTGCATCTTTGTTCTCAGTGACAGGGCAGAACCCTGTGTTCAGCAGAAAGAGTGGGGGCTTCTGTAACTTGGCTCCCCGGAACAAAAAGGAGCCGTTTATGGCTCAGAGTTTACATAATGCATGTAACTATCCAGTAGATCTCTTCACTCTTACTGAGCTATGATATGTACCGAAATTACATGAAGCCCATTATCTCTTATAACAAGATGTTTAGATCACCTGCAATTTAGGATCATAAGTGCCATCTCAAAAATATCATTTGGATTCAGTCAACATCAAAATTTATCTATGCATTGATTCTTCCAAAAAATATTGTGTTAATTCCACATTTTAGGACCTTTGGACCACTAATGCTTTTTTCTTTTCTAACTTGGTATTCCTTCCATCTTACATTTATCCATTCTTTCATTTATTCATTCATTCATTCAACTAGTACTTATTGAACCCCTATTCCCTGCATAGTTTTATGTTAATACTATAAGGCATTCAAAAGAAGTATGAGAAAAGGTATTCTCCTATATCCTATCAAATATTTAAATGACGCGTGACAAAATAAGATTGAGCACCAAAATGAGTGGGAAAAGGAGTTCAGAAGAGAAATGTCTCTGTGTGGATAGTAATGGTCTAAAGTAGTTTCATTTTAGAGTCATCTTAAAGCAAAAATTGTCAATTAGCTCCCTTCCACAGCCTCCTTTTCAGCATCCCTGACTCCAGGTACCCACTGCCCTGATGTGACCCTTCTCCCATTCCTCCCTGAGTCACACATACATAAAGCACCAGGGAACCCCACTATGAACTTCTCCTCCCAATTAGGCCTCATAAAGCCTTTTTCTCTCCTCTCCATTTTCTATAGCTCATCCAATCTTACCTAGAAAGCAGAATAACTTCTATCTGGTTTTCTGCTAGGAAACTCATATATTAATTAAAGATATAAATTTCCTACATATCATATGCTTTCAGGACTAATTCAAGGAGATGGTTTGGTGAAGATAATATTGAAAAACCTTTAGGCAGGGTGGTAGTAGTAATATTTTTGACCAGAAGTTCAATCTGTGAATCCACATGTTCTGCCAATACAACAGGCCAGTACACAATGACAGCATCTGTCTTAAATTGGCTTCCCTGAAAATGGGAAGAGATGAGGTGTTGATTGGAAGAGATGAGGTGTTGATTGCAAAACATTCACATGGAGAATGCTCTCAGAGATAGGCCTGTAAAAAAGTGAAGAATGCAGTTGGCAACAGAGGAGCTGACCCTCAAAGCTGTTGCAATTGAGACCTCATCCAATCCTTCAAGGAGCTCTGGGGCTGGGATGACCCCTCAAGAGGCCTCTTACTCCCATATCAGCCGGTCATTGACCATAAGCTGCCTTAGAGGGAGTAGTTCTGTGATTCAGGCGGTTGTCTGTGGCAGCAGGTTATTTCCAGTGAGAAAGTGAGCTGAAAGCAGCCAATATACCCAGCACCTGGGGGATGGTGGAGGTGTTATTCCAAGAGAAGAGAGAATCTGAAAGTGGACCAAAGTACAGGTGCAAGATCAGGAGAACACCTGTGAATATGAAGTTGAACGTTGAACTCTCAAGTTTCTTTTTTTGTTTCCTTTTTTTTTTTTTTTTTTTTTTTTGAGACGGAGTCTTGCTCTGTCACCCAGGCTGGAGTGCAGTGGCCGGTTCTCAGCTCACTGCAAGCCCCGCCTCCCAGGTTCATGCCATTCTCCTGCCTCAGCCTCCCGAGTAGCTGGGACTACAGGCGCCCGCCACCTCGCCCGGCTAGTTTTTTGTATTTCTTAATAGAGACGAGGTTTCACCGTGTTAGCCAGGATGGTCTCGATCTCCTGACCTTGTGATCCGCCCGTCTCGGCCTCCCAAAGTGCTGGGATTACAGGCTTGAGCCACCGCGCCCGGCCTTTTTGTTTCTTTTTTGAGACAGAGTCTCACTCTGTCACCCAGGCTGGAGTGCAGTGGCACGATCTCAGCTCACTGCAACCTCCACCTTCTGGGTTCAAGTGATTCTCCTGCCTCAGCCTCCCAAGTAGTTGGGATTACAGGTGTGCACCACCATGCCCGGCTAATTTTTGTAATTTTAGTAGAGACGGGGTTTCACCATGTTGGCCAAGCTGGTCTCGAACTCCTGACCTCAAATGATCCACCTGCCTCGGCCTCCCAAAGTGCTGAGATTAAAGGCGTGAGCCACCATGCCCAGCTAAAGTTATTTTTAAGACTAGGCTTCCCACACTTTTATACTTTACTTACATTTATATTCCATGATTAATAAACTAAGTTCAATGACTCAAGACAATTGTCCCAAACCTCTTAATAGGGCTCCTAGCCGATATTAACATCATGCAATGAACTCTCCTCATTGCCCCGATGATGTCATCAGGTTCTGGATCATCCATTTTGAGGGACATAGTAAATATTTAATCTGAGGCTGCTATGTTGTAACTGCAAGAATACCAGCATACAATAAGTTCAGGCTTTTAACTTAAATTCCTGCTTTGTCAACTCTCATGCATTCAGAAGGAAATAATATTTTGAACTGAAATTCTACTCTTGTAATGAGGCAATAAGAAGTTTGGTTTTCTGAAATCTGTACATTTACATAGATGGAGGCAAAATAGCCCTCTGAATAACCATGGTTTTGCAAGCACTTAATTCCTCAAGTATTAAAGATGGAATTTCCTACTTCCAATTTGATACACAGTCTAAATTTTAATTTATCACATCATACTTCTAAATGGGAATATCATGAAGAGAAAGAAGTCTTCGTTTTAGAACAGGTAGTTTAACATGGTGCTGTTTCATTTGAAATATTAGGACTCTATCTTCTACCAAAAATAACTGGTGTTGAATTCAAAACATATCCCACTGAGCCAAAAATTATATCCTCTAATTATCCAGTCAAAATTTATGGTCATCTCAGTTGAGTCTCTAATCTGCTTAGGCATACTCTTTTTTGAATCATTGTACTTTTGATAGTTATTGAAAGTTGTTATTTGGGACTTTAACATCATTTTGAAATTTAACTTGAACTCCTCAAAATATCAATTATATCAAATCATGAGCTCTTTGGCCAACTTAATGCCTTTGGAATTGTAACTCAGGAGGTTGAAAAGTTATGGGGTCTGGCTGGATCCCCATAAGCATCACACGTAAAAATCGACTTCATGCAAAGGGTCTGATCATTCAATTAATTTAACTGGCAATAATATTAAGGCTGTTTCTCATTCCCTGAAAAGGAATAAAAAACTTCCCAGTAACTAACCTCTAAAGGTATCTTTGATGACTCTTCCAGGAATGATGATTATACTCAGACAAATCTACACTACCATGTCAGAGTTAAAGGACTTGGCAAAATGCTTTATAATACACAGACTGAATGCCACATGTCCTTGTATTACTTATTTTGGGGGGCAAGTAGAGCTGCTTATGAGAATATTGTTAAACCTCATTAGCAGAAACTGATTCCTCTGAGATTGTGCATACAAACAAACATTCAGGAAAAACCTGTAATAAACGTTTTTATTAGCACTAAAAGGAAAATTAGAGGTTGGGTTTACCTACTGTAGACTGGACTGAAATCAAATCTATGGTGGAGGTGGTGGGGGCATGTAGAAAAGATTAGATGGTATGAAAATAATTTATTCTTCCCAGTTTAATTTGAAATACTAATAAAGACAGATCCTTTTGTCTTTCCCTTTGAGCTTTTAAAAGGCAGGATGCTCATAACAATGCTTAATACTTAAATAACACCTTTCTTCTTCAAAGAGTTTTAAATACAGTAACTACCTATTAGGATCTGTTCCAAGCAGGGCAGGAGAGCCCCTTAACTCGAATCCAATTAATTGTTGAATGTCACATGTTACAGTACAGCAACAGTGGAAAACAGGGAGAAAATAATTGGTCTACAATCACCTTGAGCTATGGACAGTGAGTAACTGGTTAAAACCCCGAGCCTTTTTATATCCTTTAAGATCTACCATATTTTTTAATAAAATTTAATATTCCTTTCCCTTTATTACAAAACAAATGTGTGTTCATTGCAAAAAAACCCCTCGAAAATGAAAACAAAGAAAAGAAAACATTTACTGAATTACGAATCAATTTTAAAGGTTGTGATGGTGACCTCATAACTTCTACGAGTTTGACCTTATAACTTTAATCAGTTCTTTGTTTTTAAAGAGTAAATTGAGTCACAGTGAAATATTGGAAGTTTAAAGCCAAAAGCAGTTCTAGCATATCTAGAGAAATGCAGGGAATCTATCAAGAAATGAGAACTAGCAAGAGACATTTAAATTATGCAACTTGCTTTTTAAAAAGTTGAAGTTATCTATTCATAAACAAGGTAATTTGGTTTCAATTTTAGCAGCCTAAATATTTACTGGAATGTGCTAACCAGATTTTGCTATTTTCTTCCTCTGAATCTTCCTTGTTCTTTATTCATGTATTTCTTCATTCAGCAACTGTGAGCTGAGAATGTGATGTGTGAACAGCCTTGTGCTGCAAGCTGAAGAGGTACAATAAAATAAAACAAAATAAAAGCCTGAGAATCCTGCTCCTATTCCCTGAGTTGGATTCATCTAATTTCTAACATTATAAGAAACTAATACCAATATATGAAAGACTTAAATAAGTACTAAGAAAATAAAAACCTTTTAGGATCTCAGATTTCTCTGGTTTCATTTTTAAATGTGACATTTCACAACAGATTCTAGATAAAGTTAATTTAAGGATTTGTTTTTCATACTACTTGAGCCTTTCTACTCTCTTGAGAAGCTAGTTGCAATACCTCATATACAATACTTTGTATAATGTAAGTTTTTCCTCTAAGAGAAAGTGTTTAAATGATGAGGTAGGAAAAAAAAATTCTTCAAGGGCGTAATAGGTAAAGATGTTCTAGTTCAATGAACTCCTTTGAAACAGGGAAGGCATTTTTCCCTCTTGTATGCCTATAAGACTCCCTCTTTACCTGCAAGGATCAAATGGATATCACCCTTTCCAGGAACTTTCTAGGTCATGCTAGCCTGCAATGAATCTCTTCCATTTTTTAAAATCCTGTGGCACTTGTACCTGTATTGTGTATGCGACATGCATACAAGAGAGAAGTTTCAGGCTGGGCGCAGTGGCTCACGTCTGTAATCTCAGCACTTTGGGAGCCTGAGGCAGGAGGATCACTTGAGGTCAGGAGTTGGAGACCAGCCTGGCCAACATGGTGAAACCTCATCTCTACTAAAAATATAAAAATTAGCTGAATGTGGTGGTGTGTGCCTGTGATCCCAGCTACTCGGGAGGCTGAGGCAGGAGAATTGCTTGAACCCGGGAGGCAGAGATTGCAGTAAGCCGAGATAGTGCCATTGCACTCCAACCTGGAGGACAGAGTGTGCCTCTATCTCAAAAAAAAATAATAATAATTAAAAAAAAAAAAGACAAAAGGTTTGTCGGTTATCTTCATCTTGCTCTCTGACTATATTTGCCCCCCCAGACTGGATTATAAACACTTTGAGGGCTGTATCCCTTACATTTCATTGAATTTTCCCAAAGTGTCTCCCAATCCACTGTTGTTATGTAACCTCAGGGCGTTCCATTTCCCTAAAACCCAAAGACATTGCATTGCAGTAGCCCTGCTGATCTTCACAGTGATGACTGTATATTTCAGTACATATTTTATTTAGAACTACATTGTCATTGATTTTTTAATCAGTGTCCCTTTCTTCTTAAACATATTGATAATATTGTGGCTTTCTGTGTTTGACAGTAGAAAGGTTTTAAAATGGACACTTGTAAAATAGATGGAACAAGAGAGAGAAATTCTGCCAGGGATACCTCAGTTTCAGACAGGCTCTAGACACCAAGCAAGACAGTTACCCTAAAGCTCCAGCCTTAGAAGAGGGTACCTGGGTAGGTAGAACCACAACACCAAGACAGGAGAATGATGAGAATTCTAGTCGTCTTACCCTAACAACAATCACTTTATTGTGTATCATGATGTTATATGTCAGGATTTAGGTGGGTCATTCAGCTGTCCCATGTAGAGTTGACAGAGATCATTTGGTGGCAGTCTGCTGGCCAAGAGGCTGGTTTCAAGAGTCCAAGATGGCTTCCATTACTGACTTGTACATTGGCAGGGGTGGCTGGAAGGCTAGACGCAGGTACGATATGCACCTATATGTGGCCTTCACAGCATCGTGGTCCAGTAAGACTTTACCATGGCAACTTAGAGCTCCCAGGGAGCAGTCCAAGAGCTCAAGTGCTTCCTGATGACTTAAAATCTTGTCCTTTGCTTTATCCTCTCAAAGTGCTACTTAATTAAATAAGAGTCTTAGGAAAAATGTTTTATGTTTAGTAAAAACATTCTATTACTCTACTTTTTAAAAAAAGTATTTTTTTATTTTTGATATTATAAAGATCATACATTCACAGTCATTTGGAAATGCAAGCAATATATAAAATTACATGACATATAGTAAAAGTTATCTTAAATCCTACCACAGTTAGTTACTGGAGGCTGTAGTAAACATTGTTTAGGTAGTTGTATATGTGTATAAATATACATATATTATATATATCATATATACATATACACATACATATATCAATGACTTTTATAAGTGAGACATTAATTTATATGCTATTTCATAATCGTTTTTCACTTAATGATATGTCATGGTGCTCTTTTGGTGCCAATTAACATAGACAAACCGCATCCTTTTTAATATTCATATATTACTATGTAATATAGAATAATTTATCTAATCAATCTCCTATTTGCAGATATGAGACACAATTTATTTTAATGAAATAAATTTGGACATCAAGTATTTCAGAGAAAACCCCGTCAAAATACAGCCATTTATTTTATTTTATCAGATAAGTTACATGGCTAAAGTATGACGAGGTTTTAAGTAAGTTTAGGGGTGGAGAAGCCAGATAGAATAGTCTGTTTTAGTCAAATAAACAACCAAATAATAGGCAGTTCTTTAGTTTGTTTTCTGCTGTAATAACATAGGTTAACTAATACCCTAGACATTGATATGGCAAAATAACCATCAGTCAAGGTTTGCACTATACTGCAGAAACCTGACAGAGGGAAT
The DNA here is from genome assembly GCF_049350105.2 of Macaca mulatta. Classification (NCBI taxonomy): domain Eukaryota; kingdom Metazoa; phylum Chordata; class Mammalia; order Primates; family Cercopithecidae; genus Macaca; species Macaca mulatta. The sequence goes on from NC_133422.1 coordinate 28,189,340, forward strand.
GAGAGGGAGAAGAGGACAAGGATAAAGAGAAGAAGAAGGAGGAAGAGGGGAAAAGGAGAGAAGGAAGGAAAGAAAGGAGGGAGGAAGGAAGAAAGGAAGGAGGGTCTGTCAGAATCTGTTTGAGTGCTAAACATTTTTTTTTAATTAAAAAAAAGAAAGGAAGGAAGGGTAACTTAAATGAATCAGTGTTTCATTTTCATCTAGTTACAAGAAATAGAGAAGTAAAAAAATCCAGGGTTGGTCAGCAGCTTCACAATGCAGTCAGGACCCAGGCTCCTTGAATCTTTTCACTCAACCATCCTATGGTGCACATCACCTTGTGGCCCCAGTGTGGCCACTTCACATCCCAGCATTGTGTCCATGTTCCAGATAGGAAGGGGAAGGTGAAAGGGAAAAGGATAAAAATGTGCAAACCAGAGAAATCAGTACTCCTTTGAAGAGATCTTCCTGGAAGTCCTAGCCAATAATTTCTGTTCACAGCTCAGAGCTGGGTAACATGGTTGCCCTTATTTGCAAGAAGACTGAGAAATATAGGTTTTTATTTTGTTTTGTTTTGTTTTTATGGCTCGTATATAAGAAGAGGGAAATGCACATATGGGAGGCAACTATCTCTGCCACATTAATTAATGTGGGCATTTCTTATAATATGTAGGTGCAGGTACACATATATATTCCCAAGAAACTTGACCTAAGAGAAGAAAAGCTATAATGAGTAACACTCTTATTTAACTAAGAAGTCTGAATCTACAAGAGATTCATTTTAAAATAAATCTGTGAGAATTCTCAGTGAAAAGAGAATTTCTTCATTTTCAATTCAAGTTAACTACCTAATATGTAGGTGGGAAGAAAACTACAATGAATAGAAATAGCCACCTTCCTTGAGGAGCTCAGTGTAGTGACGTCAACATTTGAACAAATAATTATAATTTCATACAAAAAAATCTCTATTGCATTGAGAAATGTATAAAGGACTATGGAAAGAGTGGGAAGGCTTTGGGAAGGCATAAATGTGGAGGAGTCTACCTTTGCTCTAGGCTTAACAGATAAGAAAAAATGTACCAAGGAAATGAAATAAGAGGACTTTTCAGAGCAATGGAGCAGTAAAATGCCATCAGGTGCTGACTAGTCCCTTTAAAACATTGTACAAGAGGTACATATGTAGCCCAGGTTTCTCAGAGTTTGGTCTATGAATCATATACACTACAAGTATGATGCTCCACCTCCAGTGATTCCAATTCAGTTGAAGCAATAATACCCAACAAACTCTTCAGAACTGGCATGCACACCAAAGTTTGAGAACCCAGGGTTTAACCTGGTGAAAAGAGAAAATGGGTCAAAGAGACTGTATGCAGCACTCTCAATACCTTCTTTCATTCCTGTCTTATGCTAGTCTAACTATATTGCTACAAATACGGTCCAACTATATTTCTGAGTTATGTTGATTTTTTTCCCGCATATGCTTCTCTTGGACACTCCCTCACTGAGGTCCTGGTTCTGATCCATAATCATACCCCTTAATTTAGCTAACTTGGGCAGAAAGATACCAAGATGTTGAGGCCCTAGTCCTAGAATTTTAGACTTCTTTTAGTATGATAGACCCCTTTAGCTATCTAGCAAAGCCAATGGACCCCACTTCTAAAAATAATGTTTTTACATGCATAAAATAAAATACGCAAAACAAAATAAAACAATTATATCGAAATACTGTTAACATTTTTAAAAAAGAAAAAGAAATGTGCTTCTTTACTAATGCTCTAAATAGCAATCAAATACATATAAGTTATAGGCAAAGAAATATTAATGTGAGGGTTATTGTTGCTTAACTTGAACAAGAGTATTAAATAAGGCCGGCCACGGTACCTCACACCTGTAATCCCAGCGCTTTGGGAGGCCAAGGTGGGTGAATCACGAGGTCAAGAGACCAAGGCCATCCTGGCCAACATGGTGAAATTCCATCTCTACTAAGAATACAAAAATTAGCTGGGCGTGGTGGCACACGCCTGTAGTCCCAGCTACTCAGGAGGCTGAAGTAGGAGAATCACTTGAACCCAGGAAGCGGAGGTTGCAGTGAGCTGAGATTGCACCACTGCACTCCAGTTTGTGATAGAGCAAGACTCTGTCTCAGAAAAAAAAAAAAAAAGAGTATTAAATAATAGTCTTTGACAAAGTAACAGGTATGCCATATTGAACACGAAGGCGCACATTTTGTTTTTTCCTCCCAAGTTCATAGGCCTTCTGAAAGCATATGGGTCTCTGTGGACCCCGCATTAAGAACCCCAACAAGAAGACCATCTAATAGAGTGGTCTGCAAGTGAGGCAATGCTGTCCCCTGTGGTGCATTTGAAAAATGTAAGGGGGTGATTTTGATAATCAAAATAACTGAGGAGATGCTATTGGCCAGTAGAGGCCATGAGGTATAGAGTACCTCCCAAATCTATCAGCTCTGAATTTAATCAGCTTAACTAAAATGTTCAATAAAGTATGAGTTGATGGAAGAGAGAGATATTTCTTATTGTGCTAAAGCGACCTCAATTATTCTCTTGTTAAAGAGGAAACAAGAAGTTACTTGAAAGCATAAAATTAACTGGAAATCCAATAAAGTGTTTCATATCCTTTTCCTGATCAATAAGCATTTCATTCTCTTGAAAATAGACCATTTTTAATACCAGGCATCACTTACGGGTCTTTGCCTGAAACTTTTCATGTATTGTCCAATGGAAAATTACTAAAACAATTTTTACAGTTCTATTCTAGAAAAATATTACCTAAAATATCCAAATATCATCATCATCATCATTATTATTATTATTATTATTTTTTTGAGATAGAATCTTGCTCTGTTGCCCAGGGTGGAGTGCAATGATGCAATCTCGGCTCACTGCAACCTCCGCCTTTCAGGTTCAAGCAATTATCCCACCTCAGCCTCCCGAGTAGCTGGGATTACAGACGTGTGCCACCACACTCGGCTAATTTTTGCATTTTTAGTAGAGGCGGAGTTTCACCACGTTGGCCAGGCTGGTCTTGAACTCCTGACCTCAGGTGATCCACCCGCCTCGTCCTCCCAAAGTGCTGGGATTACAGGCGTGAGCCACCATGCCCTGCTCAAATGTCATTATTAAGAAGAGTACTAGACATTCTAAGGATAATTGATTCAAATGTTTACTTTTTGTTACTTTTGCATTGTAGAGACAAACTATATGCAAAAAGAGTATAAACAAATCCTGTCTTCCATTACATAATTTTATAAATATTTAAATTTTTAAAATTCTTATAGACAAAATGTTTCTTCTTACAAACAAAATATTTTCTTCCTTATAATTAATTAGCCCCTTATTGGAAAAAAGGTATTGTATTGGCCTTTTCTTCACACCAGATAGGTTACTTTTAAAAATGCCCCTTTCCCAAATAAGGTATTGAATTTGGAAAGAAAGGTACTAACTAGTTTGAAATCCTCTGAGATTCAGTGGAGTTAAAGCCCTGGTTATAATAGACAATCTACATTCAAAGCACAGGCAGTCCCCAAGTTGCAAATGGGTTATATTCCAACAGTTAATTAGAAAAGTCTGCTGTTTAGAACTTGTAGAGACATTTTGCCATGGAAACAAAGTTCTAAATGACAGTTGAATTTCTACGTTAGCCCACAAAAGTCTATCTAACCCATAATGTGTCTGAATCCAATTGCTTCAAGGAGAGGTTTGTAACAGAACATAATAGTTTACTGACAGGCTGATTGGTGGCCCACTTTATCAGTATCTCTCAATTTAGCATTGTTGGCTTGTCGTTTTAATATTTCTTCATTTTATTCCTTAAAGATAGATAAGCCAAATAATAACACTTTTCTTAAAAAGTACTTATTTCATTTCTCATAGTTGTGTCAATTATTTTAGGTCTTTGATTTATGTTAAAGCAAGGGATAGATATCCTTTTTTTCCTATGATAAAAATCAATTTCCTGACTAGGCACGGTGGCTCACACCTGTAATCCCAGCACTTTGGGAGGCCAAGGTGGGCGGATCACCTGAGGTCAGGAGTTCAAGACCACCCTGGCCAACATGGCGAAACCCTGTCACTACTAAAAACACAAAACTTAGCCAGGCATTGTGGTGGGCACCTGTAATCCCAGCTACTCAGGAGGCTGAGGCAGGAGAATCGCTTGAACCCAGGAGGCAGAGGTTGCAATGAGCTGAGATTCTGCCACTGCACTCCAGCCTGGACAACAGAGTGAGACTCCACCTCAAAAAAAAAAAAATCAATTTCCTTTTAAGGTTTTTGTTTGTTTGATGTCTGTTGTTGTTTTTTTAAATTTATACAAAGTTAAATTTCCTTTTCTAATGGCAGTAATCTATAAAGATTTTTTTCCTGTTTGTTTTGTTTTAATGTGTTGCTTATTTAAAATGCCTTTGATAACAACTGTGACTTGACAAGTAATAACGAAAAGAGACTGTAAACAACAATATCAAATAGGTTTTCCACTTTTGCCACTTTACTCCTCTGACTCCTGATTAAAAATAAGTGGTTCCAAAATGTCTCATGTGGCAATCAAAGTTCTTCTCAATCTAGGCCAAACTTCTTCTTTTGCCCTGTATCTCCATGCCTTCCATCACAAACGTTTGTGCTGGCTCATTTCTTACCCCTAGGCATACTTGGCATTTTCTCACTTTCATACCTTTGTTAGCTATCTTTCCTATAAGAGGGCGCTACTCTGATCATTCTATTTGAAGCCTATTCTTCAAGGTTCACTTTAAATTTCACCTCTTCTGAGCTAACATGAAATAATGGAAAGAGTGTGTTAAGAACTGTTAAAGAAAAAGTTATTAAACAATGTTTGTCAAAGTATGATAAGGAGGATTTTATTCAGGGTGATCATAATAGGTAGAGGGACTACTGCAATGGGGGCCTTGCAGCTGGGGAGAGAGATTGGGCACAATTCCCAGTAGAGCATGGGCAAGTAAGAATTTGGAGCCACGGAGCAGTGCGGGGGTCAGCAGGTGTGCCTTGAATTTTAAAAACTTTATAGATAAAATCAGGTGTAAGAGTGATTCCGGCTAAACTGACCTAATAGGATTCTTGCTGAAGACAGACCAGAGTGTTTAGACATCACCCAAGAGATGGTGGAGAATGAGAAACTTGATCAGATATCAAGGATGACCAGTTATCAAGAACAGGAGTTCTTGCTAAAGTCACTTAGCAGGGTTCTTTGCTAAACAGAATTTTACAAGGAAGTGCACAGAGGGACTTAGGACTGTGTAAGGCTTGGCCCCAAAGAATCTTTGTCAGAGTCATACAGGCCTAGGTATGAATCCCAGCTCTGTCACTTTCTTAGCTGTACATATGTGAATATAAGTTTAACCACTCACAGCAATGTTTCTCGTCCAAAGAGTGAGACTAATAGTACTTTGATCACAATGTTGTTTCGAACATTAAATAAAATCAGTTAAAATTTAAAAGCACAATGGCTATCTTTGATCATCTCATAGCAACTGATTGCTTGTCCTTTTGAGCTCTATAGCAAATGTTAGCTGAGCTATTCATGTCAAATGTTATATCTCTGAATATATTTTTGCATGAATGTATTTTGTCTCCATAACCAGGTATTTTAAGTTTCTCTGGTTAAAATCTATTAGTCAAACTCCTGGCTAGGACTTCAGAAATTAGAAACCATACTACATATTTCAGACAGAGGAATTTCATTTAAGAAATTAGTCACATAGATGTTGGAAGACTGAAAGAGCAAATGAGGGATGCTGGAAGAGGTGACTATGACCTGCAGGGCAGCAGAGCCAGGGGACTAAATGGGAAAATCTAGGAGTATGAAGGAGAGCGTCCCTCATATAGTTAGCACTCAGGTCTTGAGGGAGATGTCACGTGGTTGGTACTTATGCTGACAAGAGGGCACGGCTGACTGGTCCTGGTAGCCTTGAAGAAATGTGGCACTGTTTTTTGTTTTTGTTTGTTTGTTTTTTGAGATGGAGTCTCACTCTGTCACCCAGGCTGGAGTGCAGTGGCATGATCTCGGCTCACCGCAACCTCTGCCTCCCGGGTTCAAGCAATTCTCTGCCTCAGCCTCCCCAGTAGCTGGGATTACAGGTGCCCCCAGCCCCCACCATGTCCACCTAATTTTTTTGTATTTTTAGTAGAGATGGAGTTTCACCATCTTGGCCAGGATGATTTTGAACTCCTAACCTCGTGATCCACCTGCCTCGGCCTCCCAGAGTGCTGGGATTACAGGCGCATGGCCAGCACTGTTTTTTGCCCTAGAATTTGAGCATGTTTCAGTACATCTGTAGAACTGGCAGAGCAGAGGAAGAAAAGAATTCATCCTAAGTAAAGAAAGCTATGAAAAGTTTGCTTCAAGATCAATTGCCCAAGGTTAGAGGAAAAGGCTTCATGGAACCATGTTATCTATTCCATGAACTCATGCCTGAGTCCTAGAGCGGCAAACAAATAAATATAACTAGATGCTTCACTGTGATGTACATGGGACTTTTGGAACTGAAGACAATATCAACAGGAGATGATGCCTGTGAAAAACGGTGTCTTGGTACAGGCATTAATGCCATTAAAATTAGGAGTTGGCAGCCTGGCGCCGTGGCTCACGCATGTAATCTCAGCATTTTGAGAGGCTGAGGCAGGTGGATCACTTGAGGTCAGGAGTTCAAGACCAGCTTGGCCAATATGGTGAAACCCCGTCTCTACTAAAAATACAAAAATCAGCTGGGCGTGGTGGTGGGCGCCTGTAATCTCAGCTACTCAGGAGGCTGAGGCAGGAGAATTGCTGGAACCCAGTAGGCGGAGGTTGTGGTGAGTCAAGATGGTGCCATTGCACTCCATCCTAGACCAACAACAGTGAGGCTCCGTCTCAAAAAAAAAAAAAAAAAGAAAAAATCAGGGGTTGGTAGCCTCAGCACAAACAGCATTGCAGTTGGGGAGCTTTGCTGACTTTGGAAGCAATAAGAGAAAACAATTCAATGAGCCAGAGGAGGAAGACGGTAACTGGGGACTGTGTCTTGAAGTGTTCCTTCCCTAAAAGCAAAGGAAACAAGGCATAGAATACAAAGCAAATCCCTGGGAGTTCTTAGGATCTTCTGGAAGAAATCTGAATGTGGATAGGAAAAAGTATGAATACTCTTTGAGACTTTTACTACAACCTTATTTTTACTCTTAGTCTCCTGTAGCTTGGGAAAATGGGCTATATTTGAATATCTTTTCTTGTTTTTTTTTTTGTTTTTTTTTTTTTACTTTTCTTCTTTATTTATTTTTTTTGTATTTGTTTTTGCTTTTTGGAGACAGGGTCTCGCTCTGTCACCCAGGCTGAAGTGCAACAGCGGAATCTCGGCTCACTTGCAACCTCTGCCTCTTGGGTTCAAGCAATTCTCATGCCTCAGTTTCCTGAGTAGCTGAGATTACAGGCAGACGCCAACATGCTGGGATAATTTTTGTATTTTTAGTAGATACAAGGTTTCACCACATTGGCTGGGCTGGTCTCAAACTCCTGGCCTAAAGTGATACACTCGCCTTGGCCTCTCAAAGTGCTGGGATTACAGGCATGAGCCACTATGCCCGGCACATTTCTATTGTTTTAAGCTATTAGCTTCTTTAATTTGAAGCTGAATGTTATTTGGTAAAGTCATAGTTCATTATTTTTAAAATAAGGGTCTCTTTATTTTACCTTCTTTTAGTAATGCTAAGTATTATTAGTAATTAATTTTAGCTTTTGTTCTTTTTCGGTATAATAATTCTGGGTTTATGTCTCATATGTACAGTAAAGAAAAAATAAAAGCAAACTTCAGATGTGCCTTGATTTTTAAAAACTTTATAGATAAAAATTTCAAATCAGTAAAATTGGTATTTAATTTCATTAAAAGTCTTCAATTTATAAATGATTTTCCTAGTTTTTCCCATTACTATATGTCATTGTCCTTATTTCAGAGATGCCTGCTTCAATTTTACATTATATTTAAAAATAATAAAGGCAACTTGGTCTTTACCTACCATGAATAGATTGTTGATTTGTCTGGTAGTTATAAAATGTGATTTGGTTTAAATATTTACCTCTGAAATTTGAGGAAGACCTTTCTCAAGTTTGGTGAATTGTAGCTGGATTTAGAGTATCTGAATTTTCATTTCCTAACTTATTTAAATTTTATTTTTATTTTGTCCAGATTAAAGTCTTATTGTTATCTTGGTAAAGTAGTGCTCTGATTTTGAAATTTCATTTTTTTTTTTTTGAGGGAAAATAAAAGCCAGGCAGTTGGGCAGTATTTTTAGAATTCCAAGTCATCTTGTGCCTCATTATTCTTATAGATGCCTATCTCCTTCTTCTGTCTTTAAAACTGATTCATATGTCATCTGGTTATGCTGGATAATGATTGTGGTGTGTTCAACCCCAGGGCTATTATCAAAGCATCCTAAAGTGGTAAAAAAACATCAAAGAGCTGTTGACAGTCCAAAAGACAAATATAGAAGCTTTATTTTTTCAACCTAGAGAAAATCCTTATAATCTGTCTATTATTGTATAGCCCCTTCAGATCCGGAAGCTATTCAAGAAGTCCTGACCAGTAACCAGATAAGTCTTTTCCCTTTGGAAGTAACTGTCCCCAATAGCATTGCTTTGAAACCATATCATTAACATTGACAAATTTGGACTATTAGGATTATCATTTTGTGATTAAGGAATTCCTTGGTCTTTCCTAATTGCCTTCTCTATAAAGAATAAGCAATATAAAAGACATGGACCATACATGAGCAGTTTTTCTGAACACTTGAGCCAACTCTAGTTTAAGTCTATGTTACAGAGAGGAAAAACATTCTTATTTGTGAAAGTTGACTCTTGTTTGAGCTGGTTCCTCTAAGATGCTCAATGTATGACCCATGGACTACCCTCATCAGAGTCTCTTGTTTATAAAATGCAGATTCTTGAATCCAAATCTTGGGGTGAGAAGGGAGTATGTAGTGGAACCACTATAGCTTAAACAAGTGCCACAGGTGATTTTTATTCATGTCAAAGTTTAAGAACTACTTCTCAAGGACAATTACTCTTTAGTTTAGGAAAACACTTTAATGAAGCATCTTGGTTTTGAAATAAAGCTAAGGTTCCATGGTTATTCTGGATAAAAGTGGGACAGAAAACAAAGAGCCAAATTGCTCTGAGTAAGAATAAATTAACAAGAATTTGGGAATTGCCCCCCTGGTGTTTGGTTTTTGTTGTTGTTGTTGTTGTTGTTGTTTTGAGATGAAATTTCACTCTTGTTACCCAGGCTGGAGTGCAATGGTGCGATCTCGGCTCACCACAGCGTCCGCCTCCCAGATTCAAGTAATTCTCCTGCCTCAGCCTCCCGAGTAGCTGGGATTACAGGTATGTGCCACCACGCCTAGCAAATTTCTGTATTTTTTGTAGAGATGGGGTTTCCCCATGTTGGTCAGGCTGGTCTCAAACTCCTGACCTCATGATCTGCCTGCCTCGGCCTCCCAAAGTGCTGGGATTACAGGCATGAGCCACTACGCTTGGCCCGCCCCTGGTGGTTTTAAAGAGTGGTGGCTTTAGGAGTCCCAGAAATTCAGAAAAATGTAAAGAAGATTCTTGTTAGGGTGAGGGACCACAGCAATATAGTGGCATCATTCTCTGAAGAGAATGACGGCTAGTGAGAAATTCCCTATGGTGGGAATGGCCAACATTCAGTGTGAAGTCGCTTCCTATTCTGTGTCTTGTTTCTTTTGCTTTTAGGGGAGAAGCTGTTCCATTCATAGGAAAGCACAGAGTGGGATGGAAATGGGAACAGGATCAGGAATTCAGAGCAAGTGTGTACCCTGGCCAAGTTCCTTTCCAAGAATCCTTGGAAATGTGGAGGAAGGTTCTGGATTTTCCCAACCTCACCAAATCACAGTTAGCCAGGACATCCTAATCATGCAGCTCACATTTATTTATTGAGCATCAAGCATATACTAGGCATCTTCACACATTATGAAATTTAATCCTGCAAAGTAGGTATTTTATCCTTAGTTTATAGATGAGGAACTGAGGCCAGAAAGTTTGGATAACAAGCCCAAGATCGATCAATCAATCAGTTAGCAATAGAGCTGAGACTGAAGCCCAGATCTTTCTGACTCCAAAGCCTGTCATTCCTGCTCTACATTATACTACACCCCTTCTCAGAGATTAAAAAAACTCTGGCCGCCTTAACTGGTGTACCTCCAGGTCAACCGCTTCCACCTCCTTCTCCTCTTTCAGACTTGCACCTGTTCCCTAACCAAAGAGAGGAACAACAGCAATAGTGTTCTGTCTGGATCTGTTCAGAGTTAGGGCCACCAATATTGTTCAGCGAATTCAGTCGGCACACCCCTCCCACCTCAATCTGCTGTCCCATCTCTCCTCTTCATCACCAAACTTCTTTTTTTCCAAACTTTCTAAATAGTCTCCACTTGCTGTTTGACTTCATCTTCGTCTTTCTCTTTAACCCACTGTACTTTGTCAAGAACTGTGAAGGGTCTGAGATTTTATTCTCCTTGCAAGCTAATCACTTAACCTGCTATAGTTTCATTGAAGCTGGCAGAAGATGTGGGCTTTGGGGTCAAAGGGCTGTGTTACTCATGGCACAGCCAACAAGCAGTACCAGTGACATGTTCAGTCAGTTCCCTTGCCCCCAGGTCTTACCTGGAGCTACATGGTGTGGTTCAGGTGAGTGATGCACCTGCAGTGAGTTTGCCTCACACGTGAGAAACTCTAAGCTTAGGAAATCCCCTATCTTTTTATAATAGGCTGCAAGAAAACCTGCTTGACCTTTACCTCCAAAGACATTATCTTTACTATATTGGATGGTAAACAAATGTGCCCCTGCTCTTCAGCGGCGGGACGGGGGTTGGAGGGTGGAGGGTGGGGTGGGGGACACTATGTATATTTTCCAAGGCTGTCTGACCAAAAAAAAAAAACAAAACTCCTTGAAAATATAGTCTAAAACAAAAGCTGTTAGTGCCTCTGCTCACAAGACATACAGAAATACCAGAGTCCCACAGAGACTTGTTTTCCAGCACATTTCTGCATTTCTTCCCACTAGTCATGCAGAAGATTACTCTCTTGAAAATGATCAGTGATCTAATTTCCCAACCCAACAACCTTCTAGAATCCCGGAAACAAACTCACAGGACAATAATCATCCAAGAAATATCTATTGGGTAGCTTCTATGTGCCAGACACTGTGCAGGCCCAAAGAGACACAGTCTTTGTCCTAATGTGGGGAGCAACAGACATTAACCTAGTAGTTACACATACCAAAATGTAGTTACAAGCTGTAGTAAGTCATAAGAGGGGAGGGTACATGGTGGTAAGAGAGTTGACATAACAAGGGATCTTCAATGTATCTGGGAGGTCAGAAATGTTTTTCCCAAGGATATCCCTTTCAAGCTGAGACCTGAAGGATGAGTAAGAGATAGGATAACTAAAGGAGAGAATGGCATGTGCATAGAGCCTTTGGCTGTTGGGATCACAGCATTTTTGAGAAACTGAAAGAGGACCAAGAAGTTTGCCCAGGAAACGAGGTGAAAATGGTGTGAGATGAGGCTGGAAAAGGTAGGTAAGGCCAGACCTAGCATGGTCTTGTAGGCCGCCTTAAGAATTCTAGACTTATCCCAGAGCAATGAGAAACTGTTTAAGGAGTTTTTTGGCATAGTGACATAGTCTTACTTGATTTTAGAAAGATAATTTTGACTGCAAAATGGAGACTGAATGGAGGATCCCAGACTGTATACAGTGAGACCGAATTAGATTGTTGGTGATCGGAAAGAAGTGGACCAATTAGATTTTAGAAATAAAATTGCCAAGAGTTAGTGCTGCAACAAACATGGAGAATGGAAGAATGGAGGTGAGGGAGACATCAGGGGTGACTGACTACTAGATGTTTGATTTGAATAACTAGAGAGTTCATGAACTCAGTTGGACTGACCTTTGCAACTCTGAGATATTAAGTGGCCATGTCAGTGAAGCACTTGGAATTTAGAGGAAGGGTCTAACTTTGAGTAGTGGATCAGATTTGGCATTTAGAGGAAAGGTCTGGGTTGGAGGCATATATGTGGAGATCACTGGCATACAGATGATAACTAAAGCCATTGGCATGGGTGATGCTGCTTAGGCCAAGAGATTACAGTGAAAACAGAAAAGAATCTAAAACTGAATTTTAAGGTACTGTTATATTTAAAGGTTAGGGAGAGGAGCAAGAATATGCAAAGGAATCAGAGAAGCAGTGCCTAATAAAGGAAGGAGGAAAACCAAGAAAATGCAGTGTCGAAGGAAGCAGAAATGTTTAAGGAAGAATAGTGGTCAAAGTGTTGAGTATTGTTGAGAGGCCAAGAAAGATGAGGATTGAAAATGGCTCCTATTTTATTGATTTAAAACAAGTGAAGCATTGAGAAGAGAACTTGTTCAAAGCCAACATAATTTCTTGACCCTCTCTGTGTTCCCAGAGAACTCATACTGGTGCACATGCTAGGGTCATTTACGTGTGGGTTTTCTTCTCTCCAAAGGACATAAATTCCGCGGTCTTCACTTTACTTCACCTAAATGCATTGCATATTATTGATTATAATCTCTAGGTCTTCAATAACATTCTTAAATTATGTGTTAGTCTTCTTCAAAAACATGTAGGCATGTCCCACACACATTTTTTTAGACACAGTTTTTAAAAGTGCCATTTCTTGGCCTCTCCCTGAACAGAGGAATCAGAATCTTGAGGGGGTAGATGGCAAGATTCCCTATTTTCAAAAAGCTCCTGAGTAGGAAGCAGAGTAGGAAAGCATTAGCTTAGCGGTAAGTTTGGAAACCACTAGCTTAGTCTAGCTTAGTCTCCGACCAAGCATAGTTGAGCATTAAGATGGGGAAGCCACCCCATTCACCCACGCTCTGATAAAATCCTCATACTCTGAAACAATATACAGTTACACTTCAATTATTCTAAGATCAACTTGCCAGCTGTCTGGAAGAGGGCCAAACCTAAAAGTTAAGAAAAGGAAACATCTCTCACAGGGAAAGAACTTCTGATAGTGAAGAGCAATGAAAATATCTCAAGATACCACTGCCCTATTTACAACCAGAAGAAAAGAAACCTCTCATTAGCTGGCTGCGGATATAAACATGCCATCAATCTTCACCTGGAGCCGCAGAGAAAACCAGGCGAGAAAGGAGAAAAGAGTAAAAAATACAGCAAAGCAGAAAGAATAAGAGGAAAGATCAGAGTGGATAGAGGCAGATGAGGAGATTAAAAGCAGTGACAGATTTTAGAAGAGGTGATGAGAACATTCCAAAGAGGGAAAAGGGGAGAGCACCAAAGTAGGGATTCTATACACCGTAGCAATCCTCTGGGACTTGAACGTATGGCCAGGATATCGGTTTGAGGGTCAGTTATCAACAAAGGATTTCATTAACCATTGTATTCTTTAAGAATATAGAGCATAAGCACGTTTTAAAGATACTTCTGTAGAACAGTTTTAAAAATAGATCTATTTTAAAAGATCGCACAATTAATACACTGAAGTAAATCCCGGACATGCAGCTTGTTACATCCATCACCATTTTTGAAAGGGCAGTTCCTGGGGTTGGACTCCCCGGCCCAAGGACTACCCCCTCCCCAGGTCTTCGGTGGCAACTGTAAGTCAGCAGTCCTCAGGCATTATTGCAGCGCCCCACATTGCTTCAGGTTTCAGGAAGTCGCTGCTGTGTTCACTTGTAAGTCTTCGTGCTGTTGTAAAAATTGAGGTTTTTCACGCGATTTGGCTGGCGAAGAGAACACGAAGCCACCCCCCACGTTTTCAACTGAGTAAATATCGAAATATTTTTGCTTGCTATCCAGATCCCGGGTTCGAAGTATTTGGGATTAGAAACCTCCAAGCCCATTTCAGCGGCTTCCTTGTCCTTGGAAGGAGTGTCTTTTCAAGCACCTGCCAGCCTTAAGTTCGGGTGCCTTCGGAAAGGGGCTGACAGGGTGCGTCTCGGGGGAGCCTTTTGAAATGTGGATTGAGAATTGTGTGAGTGGCTCTAGGAACCCCCATAAACTCCACTTTTCCTGAGTGTGGCTCCGAGCCTGGCCACAGCGGATGGTACCACGAGCCAGGCGCAGCCGGGCCTGGGGAGAAAGCCGGAAGCCCAAGAGGGTGTGGGCGCTCCGGGAGCCAAACGCGGCCGTTCAGCCGCCACACGCCGGTGGCCCTGCGGGCACTCGCGTTCCGGTGAGAGAGCCCCGGCGCCGCGGGCTCGAGGCGGGGGTTCGGGGTCCCGGCCGAGGGCGCCGTCGGCGGGGCCCGCGCAGCCGCACTCGGCGCACCGACTTCGGGCTCCTCCTCCCGGCTCCGTAGTAAGCATGGCGGCGGCGGCGTTCGTGGTCCCTCGGGTGAAACAGAAAGCGGGAGCTACGCGGAGAGGGAGCGAAGAGAGGGGCTGAGGCGGCGGCGTCACTGCCAGGAAACAACCCCAACAGTCAGCGCGCCGGCGGCCGCGGCGGCCCTCAGAGCTGACTCTGCAGCTGAGGTAGAGAGAAAACGATCAGGAACCCTAAGAAGAGGCGCCAGAGGAGCCGCCTTCTTCTGCCTCAGAACGGCGTGAGTCGGAGGTGAGAGCGCGGGCACTCCCTCCGCGAAAGGCGGGGGACACCGAGCCGTCCCAACCCCGTCCCGCCCCGGAGGAGGCGCCGCGGAAACCGTTAGGCTGGGACTGAGGGCCGGGGCACCCTCCAGGGCTCGGCCCCGTCGAGGGACCCGGGCCACCCCTTTCTGTGGGCGCGCTGTGGGCAGGGGGCAGTGGGGCCGGGGACAGGATCCGTCAACTAGTCTGGCACCTGCCGGGGCCGAGCCTAGCCAGGACGCGCTTGCGGGGGCGCGGCCGGGGGCGCCATCCAGCCCGAGGGAGGTGGCGCGGGTGCGCGGGCAGCCCTCCCCTCGGTCCCCCGCCTACTCCCCGCGGCGAGCCGCGTAGCGCCGAGGGCTCGGGGGCGGGGGCAGAATCCTTCCGAGAGGATCGCCCAGCACCCGCCGCGCCTTCGGCTTTGGACGCCCGGCAGCCGCCGAACTTGAACGCTTTTCTGAAGAGCGTTTTCCCCGCTCATCTTGGGGTTAAAACCTCGAAAACCCGCCCTCTGTGTTTGATCCTGCGTGGCTGCCTCCAGTACCTGGCAGTTCCTCTCCCGGGGCGAGTTAACCACCTGTTCAGTCGGGAGGTGGACTCGAGGCTGCAGTCCTCGCCCAGTTTTAACCTGAATCTTCGAACTTTTGACACGGCTTTGGAAACGACGTCATGTGTTAGGTAAAGAAAATGAACAGATAATTTCGCTGTCAAATTGCGAGCAGAAGAGGGGCTGTTTTAATGGATTTGGTCGTTAATTGTTCTTTTATTCAACTGTTGGCGTTACAAGCCTTGGGATATTTGAGAGGGTGGAATGCGATGATTTGCTGGGGGTGCTAGAGATTGTGAATTCGAGATTTTCTTTTGTGAGGTTTTTACGTAAGTTCCTTTGGACACCTTTGTGTCTGACCATCTATTAAATAAGAGTCACCGGCTGATGAGATTTTTTTTTTTCTTTTTACGGTATAATCATTGTGTGTTCGCTATGGGTTTTTAAAACTGAACAACGTAATTATTTTGCTTCTTACCGTGGTCGTGTTTTTAGTTCTTGAAACCAAAGTGTGTATGCTTCTGTATTGTAGGAATGAAATAACAGTTGAACTCTTACTATAATATTTTATCACCATGCTGTTACCAGCTCCAGTACTAAACATATGCCACTCAGGAGTTTGAGCCATATGTTAGGCAGAAACGAATTGAGTTTTGTGGTGCTGATCTTGTGTTTGGATAAATATTTAGTTTTTGCGTATTTACTAACTCTTGTCATCTTGTATCACCTACAAATGTTCAAGTGAGTTGAATCCCCTGCCTTTTGGATATTTTCTTGGTTGAATTAATTTTTCTTAAGTAATGAGATAAAGTACTCACTGAGACAGATGGTGGCCCAACAGAAAACAATGATGGATTTTTACCACATCTTTTGTAAAATATAACCTGAAATGTTGCTTTTAGCTTTGTAGCCTACTAATCTTGCTTTCTAATAACACCAGTTAGTGGGAAGAAGGGATGATGACAGGAGAAATATCTTGTTACATTTTTAATGTTAAATCTTATATTTAAATTTTTTAGCACTACTACCTTAAATTTTACTATATTGTCTTGTTTCATTTCATAGATCATCTGTTAGTTTTCTATGTGTAGGTTAACTGGAAATTTTTTTATCCCAGGCTGGCTACCATTAGCCACCTGTATGCTTCCGAATTAACTCCCTCTTTTTCCCTTTTGTCTGAATCCTCCAAATCATTGAATGCTCAGGAAAAATAAAATCCTGGTTAACAGTGTCAAGCATAGTTATAAGGGTAATTAATTTCTCCCAAATTAATGATAAGCATTAAAAAAACATTCTAGGATTATCTTCTTTTGGTGACGTCTGTCTTCACTTCCTCTCTCCATGTGAGTAATTGAGACCTGATTTATTTTAACACACATTTAATGATTACTCTTTACTAGTCACATTTCTACAATATAATAGTAAGCATATTTTATTACTATTTTAAAAATTTCTCTCTCTTCCCTGACCAGCCAGACATAGCTAAGGGCTGAGAGATCCTTAACCCCCCGGAAAAAAGAGGGAATGCATGATTCATATTCTCATTGTCTTATGTAGTTTTAGGCAAAGAGCATTTAATTTATACTTTATCCGGTTTTAATAATATTTGCGCTGTTTTAAAACATTTGTATGTTTTAAAATGTTCATGACATCCAAGGCTTGTGTATTTTATAATCTGCCTGTATTTTTAAAATACAATTTGATGAAGTAACCAAAAGGGTTTTTTTTAAAAAAACATTGTTGGTGCGTTTTTGAATGAAAATGAATCTAGATCGTGTCTTTGAGAATGTTGTAGGAATATGCACATGATTTCCTATTAGCCAGATAACTAAGTGATTGGTGTTTCTGGTTTTTTTTTTTTTTTTTTTTTTTTTTTTAGCAATGCCTAGAACACTTCAAATAAATTCACAATATTGTAATTCCAAAGGTTTAGAATATGGTGCATATTTATTCCATTGAGCCTTTTACTGCTTCAGTTTTATCACATTGCAAAAGAAGAAATATGGCCCCCGTGTGTATTAATGTTAAGAACTACTTGTTAAAAGGAAATTAATAGCCATTAATGTTAAAAGGCAAATTTTGTACTTTTACATGTATTGTGAGCTTTTATAATTTTCTTAATATTTTGGTCTTATTTCGGAGAATTATTCAGTGGTCTCTTTTTATATCTAGATTTATTCTTACCTTTCTATCTTCCCACTATTGTGATTTTACTTGTCTTTAATATACACTTTCAAGTTTTCTGTGTAGCCTGTGGTCTTCCATCAGGTTCCTTTGTGGGTGTCATCTTTCAATCTTTCCAATCACTTATCACCCGTTTACCAGTCCTTGGGCTATTTTTTCCTCTGAGATTGAGAACTGCCTCTGGGAGATGGCATGTGCTTACAGGGTGATGCGATGTTATTAAAGTGGGGATGCAGACATAGTGTGATGTCTTTCTTCCTTCAAGTAGTTTACAAACTAGTTGGGGGTACTAGACTAATAGTATCATTAGCCAAAAATATAATGTGGTATTATTAAGTTGTGTGACACCAACTGGAATTTAAAGGAAAGTGAAGCCAGTGAGGGCTAGAAAAATCCTGGAAGGCATTTGGAGGAAGTCAGAGGAAACTTAGAAACGATTTAGATAACAAAGAGAAAGGCATTCCAAAAGAGATTCACAGGCAGAGTTGGAAGTAGTAGTAGAATAAGTAGTCCAAGAACATCCAAGGACAGAAATTGGGACGAAGTTAGGTCGAGATGTTAGCTTAAGCACCAGGGCATCAGAAGAGGAAAATAGGCACAGCTGGACAAGACAGTTTGTATCATTAGGAACTTATCACTGAAAGAACTATACCTCAGCTTTGACATATTAATAGCGTAAGCTTTCTGTGTAATGGATAGCTTGTATGTGTCTGTTTATATGGCTTAGATCAGGGGTCGGCACACTTTTTCTGTGGAGTGCTAGATAATTAAATATTTTAGGTTTTGCAGGCCATTTACAGTCTTGGTTGAATGTTCCTGTTTGTTTGTTTTTTATAATCTTTTAAAAACATAATTTTTTTTTTTTTTTTTTGTGATGGAGTCTCGCTCGATTGCCCAGGCTGGAGTGCAGTGGCCAGATCTCAGCTCACTGCAAGCTCCGCCTCCTGGGTTTACACCATTCTCCTGCCTTAGCCTCCCCAGTAGCTGGGACTACAGGCGCCTGCCACCTCACCTGGCTAGTTTTTTGTATTTTTTAGTAGAGAGGGGGTTTCACCGTGTTAGCCAGGATGGTCTCGATCTCCTGACCTAGTGATCTGCCCGTCTCGGCCTCCCGAAGTACTGGGACTACAGGCTTGAGCCACCGCACCTGGCCAAAAACATAATTTTTACATTGTCTCAAGAGCCAAACAAAAACAAGTCATCTGTGGACTGGATTTGGCCAGGGCACCTAGTTTGCTGACTCCTAGGTAATAATTGGCAAAGTAATTGTCCATATAGCCCATACTGTGAAATGTCTTGTATCATCTTGTCTATGTGGTGGTTTGGTGCGTTTTATGACTATCATGTATATATTTTTCCTTATGTTATCCTAAAATAAAATATGCAGAAATAAGTGCTACTGTAATTGTTATTTTGTGGCCAGACTTCTAACAAGAGCCTAGAATAGGTCTCAGAATTAGGAAGTGAAAGATGAAAAGCCTTTGAGTCAGGCCTTACTGCAGTGAAAATAGCTACACAGTGGCTTGATTTAGAATTTGTATAAGGGTAGGTATATCAGCTGCCTGTGCTGGTTTTACATTTTTTTAAAACACAACTGGCAGGTTAAAAACCTTGTCTAGGGTGCTGGTGGTCTGTAAGTGACAACAGGGGAGCAGGCAGTAGGGAACTTTGTTTTTAGAAGTAGTCTAGGATGAGTTAATAAAGGGACAAACAGACATTCTGCAGTACTCAAGGAAGAATCACTGTGTTATGGAACAGTCTAATAATTGATGTTTACATTGATGAGCTTGAGTCATCAAGAAAAGATTGTATCATGTTCACATTAAGGCATGGAAGGAAGACCTAGAGATCTCTACAAATATTTCAATTAAGATTATTTTAAGATAAGTTATGGTGATTTAAAGGAGATAAATATCAGTTATTTTGAAAAGTAATTTACATGAAACGTCTCTGAAGTTTTTAAATTTATAGATACGTATTTCTAAGGCAGTTCTGTTTTCTTCAGTATACTATGGTTCATATGCCATTACCAGGTGGATAGTGATGCCTCAGGCTATGGCTGCCAAATCAATTGGCTGGGGCTACTGTATTTTTTGTGGCATCAAGAGAGCAAGAATACATCATGAGAGCATTTTTTCATTAAGCAGGCATCAGTACGTTCCGCATATTGGGGTTAGTAGTAGGCGCTGGAAAAAGTACAGATGTATAAGATGGGAAGCTACCTGGACGGAATCAATGATGTTTCTTTCTTCCTGTTAAAAACATTAAAACCAACCAAACAAAATAATGAAACTTAACTTTTGTACTTTAATTTATTATTAGCATTTTTCATACTTAGTAAGTACATACACTACCACAATTTTAAGGCAATATAAACCTTTTGATTTAAATAACAGCCTTCATAAATTGTCACTTAATACAATTTATACTTTTTAAATTTTACTGTAAGAAGAAATTCATGCCCTCCCTGTTTTTTTGTGAATGCTTGAAACAGCTTCACTATTCCAGCTGTTTCTGTTTGCTAAACAGGAGATAAAGTACCTTGGATGGTAACTCAAAAGCCTAGATCTGAGTTCCAACTTCCCCACTTATTAGCTATATGACTTTGGGTTAGTTTCTTGCAATCTTGGTTTTCTAAGCATTAAAATGGAGAATAATATCTATCCTGTTTTCCTCACAGATATTGTGAGAACCCACAGAGATGTTGGAAACCATAAAAACATTAAAGTACATACCATAAAAGTGCTTACATTAATACTACTATATTGGAAGCAATGCAGGCTTTTTTTTTTCTTTTTAAAAAAAAAAAAAAAAAAAAGACCAGAGTTCAAGCTTTATCCTCCAAAATTCTGTAAACATAGTATGTTTCCAGTAAACATTCAGTTTACTCAGAAGTTTTAACATCTTTCTTGGCAAAGAGAATGCATATACAAATTTTCCATTCTTATTCATCTTTCAGTACAGTTCATATCCAGTGTCTCTGTCCCTTTTTGCAAGGGAAACTGATCATCTCTGTCGAACAACTTCAGCTGTTCTTTCCATAGTGGGGCAAAAATATGCAAAAAGTGCATTCCTTATGATTTTCTTTTTTCAAGGGGAAGACTGTTTCTGTATTTATAGTAATAAGGTCTACTTGTTGAGCTCATTGAATTTTAGGCCCTATACTTGCTTATTTTAAAAATCCTATACAAACCTACCAGATATATGGCGGTATTTTCGTTTTACAGCTGAACTATACTTCTGATTGACTTCCATATCTCTTCCTCCCTCACTTCTTGAGATCTCTTATGGACTAGTTGCTAGAAATACAAAGTGCAATGTATACTTTGAAGTAAGCCTTGGTGTGAAAGTTACCTAAGTTTGGTAAATTAGATTGTGTATGTTAATCAGCCTCTATCAGAAATGCTGGGGAAAAAAAGGGTTGTATTTGTTTTTTTTCTTCAGAATCCATATTTTCATATATATTTGAACTTTTTAAAAGTTAAATGATTTCACTTCACTGTCTACTTCTTCAGTGAGGGATTACTTTAATTGGTTTATGTATATTGTCTTCTAAACCTACAGACACATAATTTGGGAGGCGAAAAAATCTTCTTCTCTAGGGGTTCTAAACAGATATTTAAGTACACTTTAAATCACAGTTTACACTTTTATTAGAAAATAGGTACGTGCTTTGCTTTGTAGAAGTATGTGTCATATACAGCAGCTACTTTTGTTGAGCCATAACTTGAAGAATTTGTTATTTCATTTACTTTAAAATCAGTTTTTCTTAAGATTTGCTTAAATAAAAAGTGAAAAATCAAAATTTGTGATTTTATTAGGTTTAAATCTTCTAGTTTTTTTTTTTTTTTTTTGGTTTTCTTAAGACAGACATTCTCAATTATGTCTTTGTTCTTATGACTTGATTTTTTTCCGTGTAATATTTTCATTTGCAATATATACTTTAAAAAAACCATTTTTAGCATAGTACCTTCATAGTTTATGAAATACCTTTTTGTTTCTTTGGTAATTATTAGGATCAGCTTTTCTCGATGCTTCACATTGGTATTCCTTAAATGCCATAGTATGTTAGCAATTTTGTTTTAATCACTTGAACCTTACTAAAACTGGCCTAATGTGTGTGATAGAGTAGCCTTTGGGTAAAATGTAGAGGCAACTGCCCCTGCAACCATCTTTTAGGCTGCTTCCAGGATATTTAAAAAACATGAATTTATTCCAATCATTCCCCAGTTTTAGAAATTGAAATCACAACACAATTCTTGCTGCCTTAATTATAATTTCCTTTGTATTTGAGAGTCCATACTCTGTTAATATCCTATTGTGTCAACATTGCTTACCTCTTTACAACTTTGTAATATAGTATAGAGAACATGTTTCACATTAGGCAGCCATAGGATTGTTTGTTGACTTCTCATACTGGCTGTATAGAAACACAAGTGTGCTACTTTACCTGTATGAGCCTTGGTGCCTTCATTTTACAGTGTAGTAATAATAGTAGCTGTCTCCTAATATAGACTGTACAAGAATTAAAAGATCCTATATAGCATGACAAGTAAAATGCTTGCCATAGCATATTTATATCTAGAACTTTGACATACATGCCTAATCATTGTCACTCAGGCATCCTGCATATCATTCATTTATTCATTTGTCCATCATTTGTTGAACATTTAAAATGTCCTAGATACTTAGAATATGAATGTCGAATGTCACAAAAATGAATGTCACACTCTCTCCCCTTTAGAAATTTACAGAACGGGATGAGAGAGAATGATATGTAAATAAATACATGTTTTTAAATAATTAAAATATGTCGGGTCTTTTCACTTGTGTGAGTCCTTCCTGCCTTTTAATATTTAACTGTTAATTGTTTCCATAATACCCACAGAATATCTGGTTGTATATATCATACTGTAATTATATATATTTTTTACTTGTCTAAATCAGCTATTCAACTATGAACTCCTTGAGTTTGACAAGTACTGCTGGAGTCAGCAACTTTTTTTTAATATAAGAGAAGATAGTAAATATTTTAGGCATTGTGGGCCATATGGGCTCAGTTGCAACTACTTAAACTTGCTATAGGAGCACAGAAACAGCCATAGATAAATTATAAACAATGGACGTGACCATGTTCCTATTAAACTTCATTTATGAAACTAGGCAGCAGAACAGACTGGGCCTACAGGCCTTAGTTTGCTAACCTCCGCAATGCTGCATGCATACCCTGTGCTTGACAAATAAAAGGCACTTAGTAAATAATATGATTAATAGGTATTAAACACTATGTGTGTTCTGGCTGCTATTGCAAAAAACTTTACATGTTTAAGTTTACTTAAGCCTTACAACATCTCTCTGCGGTAGATGCTATTATCACCAAATGTCATAGAGTAATAATAGAAGTAGTTTCATTAAAAGATAGGAACGTGACATAGGTCCAAAAGTCTTAGGCAATACATTAAGAACAAGAAAAATAACCCGTAAAGAAAGGGGGGAATGTATCATTATTATTTAGAGTTGATGTGACTGCTTACAAATACAAATAAATATAATACAAATACAAATGAAAAATACGAGATAATGGAAAATGATTTGAGTTAATTTCAGTAAGCTGACTGGCTATAAAATAAAGTTAGAAAATTCATTAGCCTTCTTATATATCAACAATAACCAACTATGAAATACAGTAATAAGAAGTAGCAGCCTAAACTGTAAAATACTTAAGATTTTAAAATGTGTAAAAGCTA
Organism: Macaca mulatta; assembly: GCF_049350105.2. Classification (NCBI taxonomy): domain Eukaryota; kingdom Metazoa; phylum Chordata; class Mammalia; order Primates; family Cercopithecidae; genus Macaca; species Macaca mulatta. Next base: position 28,212,419 of record NC_133422.1, read on the forward strand.
TGTGAAGAAAACTGCAAAAAGATGTGAATGGATGGAAGAATATTCCTGAATGTGTCAACTTAATGCTATAAAAATCGCAGCTTTTACTAAATTATTCTATAAAGTCAATGTAGTTCTAATCAGAAATTCAACAGGATTTTAAAAATGGAATTTGACAAACTGATGGTTCAAGTTTTGAGAAGGGAGCTTGCACAAGAATGGCCAAGTAAATTTCAAAAAAAGTATAATAAATGGGAATATACCCATCAAAGGTCAAAACATTATAAAATTACAAGTATTAAAATAAGAATTTGGGGTAGGAATAGGCATATTGATCAAAGGAATAGAATAATAAATTCAGGAGAAGATCCATGGATAAAGAAGAATTGTATGATAAGTGAATGGAAGAACTAGTCTATAAAGGGTCTAACTGAAGTAAGTCTGTCTAATTGAAGTAAAGATAGTTGGGTACCCACTTCATGACACTCTCAAAACTAAGTTTCAGGTGGACTAAATGGTTTTGTTTTGTTTTTTGTTTTTGTTTGTTTGTTGTTTGTTTTTGAGATAGAGTCTCGCTCTGTCGCCAGGCTGGAGTGCTTTGGTGTGATCTGGGCTCACTGCAAGCTCCGCCTCCTGGGTTCAAGCAATTCTCCTGTCTCAGCCTCCTGAGTAGCTGGGCTTACAGATGCTCACCACCACGCCCAGCTAATTTTTGTACTTTTAGTAGAGACAGGTTTCACCATTGGCCAGATGGTCTCTATCTCTTGACCTTGTGAACCGCCCGCCTCGGCCTCCCAAAGTGCTGGGATTACAGGCGTTAGCCACCTCGCCCGGCCCCAGCTGGACTAAATGTTGATAAATAAAAAATGTTTATTATTATTATTTTTTTGTTATACTTTAAGTTCTAGTGTATGTGTGCACAATGTACAGGTTTGTTACATATGTATACATGTGCCATGTTGGTGTGCTGCACCCATTAACTCGAATGACAAAACTTTTAAAAGTTAATTTAAAAAATTGTTGGAGTAGAGAAGACCTTTTAAGTGAGGCATCAAACTTAGATGCCATTTAAAAAGGAAGGCAAGCAATAGACTGGGATAAAATATTTGACATATAATAGACAGAATTAATATTCAAGGTATATAAGGTGTAACTACAAATCAATATGAAAAATATAACCTGATGGAAAATGGGAAAGAATGTAAGCAGGAAATTTATAGAGGTAGAAATACAGGTAACCTGTTAAGTTTTGAAGAAATATTATTGAACCAAATATAAATAGCTTCATCTTTTTAGGAGAAAAGTTTGGCAGTATCTGTCCATTTTAAATGTACATTCTCCTGAACCAGAAGTTTTATTTCTATATGTCTGTAATATAGAAATGCTATCATACGTTAATAGAGAGTATTGCATGATTATTCCATGCAGAGGAGAAAGTGTATGAAGGAACACTGGAAGTAATAAGGTCATCATTAGAACAGTTAAATTATGGTGTGCCTTTATGCTATAATATTAGATACTTATGAAAAAACATGAAATAGACATAGATGTACTTCTTAAGATATTTTACATGAAAGGGCAAGATGCAATATAATACATACACAAAGACACAATTTATACACAAAAAATACAATACACAAAAGCAGTGTATATGATTTCACTTATGTAACAACCAATCCCAGAAAACCTAATACACAAGTAAGTGCAGAGAAAAAGACTGGAAGGGTACACCACAGTTGTTAGCCATAGAAACAGAAGCTGGATTAGGGGTCAGGAAAGGGTTAAAAACAATGTTTGTATGTGTATTTTCAAGTATAAGCAAGTGCAGCCTTGGTGATATAACAAACATAACAACACATGCAAGGCTTTGTTATGATTGGTCCTGATGAGGCCCATTCCTTCTGGGTGGACAGCTTTGATTTATGTCAGTTTTCCCTGTGTAATTTTTAATAGCACTTCATTTCACTTGCAGAAGCTTCCCAGTTGGTGTCTGAAGTCATTGGTGTTTTTAGAAATAGCAATTTCAGTATAGTGTTGGATCTGAAACGGTGTTAAAGTGGGTTAAAGAAGTGAGAATTCTACCAGTGATTCTTAACCTCTGTAACCACAACTGCCAACCAAGACAAAATAAAGTGCCTTTTATTTTCAGAGTTTCTGTTATAAAAACACTTTGCTTTTTTAAATGTAAAGTTATAATTTTGAATGTAGTTTTTTTCAAGTCCCATATTTCTGAATATTTTGATCCTCCCCTTTAATATTAGAACCTAATATTTTAAGACAGTTAATGATAGAGGTCAAGAGAGGAATCAGAAGCTTGAGAGGAAGACAGAGTAAAGAGAACTAAGTGGTTTTTTTTTTTTTTTTTTGAAACCAAATCTCACTCTGTCACCCAGACTGGAGTGCAATGGCACGATCTCGGCTCATTGCAACCTCCACCTCCCAGGTTCAAGCGATTCTCCTGCCTCAGCCTCCTGAGTAGCTGGGATTACAGACGCGCGTCACCCATGCCCAGCGAACTTTTGTATATTTGCATTTTTTTAAACGGAGTCTCGCTCTGTCACCCAGGCTGGAGTGCAGTGGCATGATCTTGGCTCACGGCAACCTCCGCCTCCCGGGTTCAAGTGATTCTCCTGCCTCAGCCTGCCGAGTAGCTGACACTAGAAGCATGTGCCACCAGACCCGGCTAATTTTTTGTAGTTTTTAGCAGAAATGGGGTTTCACCATGTTGGTCAGGCTGGTCTCGAACTCATGACCTCGTGATCTGCCCACCTCAGCCTCCCAAAGTGCTGGGATTACAGGCATGAGCCACTGCGCCTGGCCCGGAAGATTTTTTAAAAGAAGTTGAAAGAAGACGAGTATGATTAGAGGCAATCTTTAACCAAGGCGTAGTTGTAGATTTATAAATGAAGAGTCTGGTCATCTCAGAAAGGACTAATTTAAGGACTACTGGATTCTGCAGACAAATCTACTTATAGGAAATAAATGTTTCTTGATTTTATTATGATATGGTAAAATTATTTTGGAGGAATTAGTGAAGGAAACATGTTAATATGGTTAAGTTATAGTAATACAGCAGCTTTTACACAGGAACTGAAACTTTCTGTGTGAATTTAGTTACCAGTATATTACTGTGGCCAGAAAATATTCAGAAACTACAGGTTTAATCTTCAGTCCAAAAATCATACTGATAGATATAACCAAGAATTTGAAGTTCTACAAAAGCAAAGTTAACAATCTATAATATAAAAACTACAGTTTTGTATAATACTTATAGAAAGGACGATAAAATATTTGGAAGTGAAAATAGGATTGTCTTAGGTGTAGTTGTCTTTTGGCTCTAAAGGGTAGCCTGTGTGCTCCAAAGATGCTAGACACCTAGAGCTATATGTGGAACATAAGATGTTACTTAAAAAAAGAAAAACTGATCTGTGTGCACACTATCAGTCCTTTAATGGATTGGGGTTCGTTTCTTGGAAGCAATTCTTTCTCTCTTGTTTCCATAGTTTCCTGACTGGAAGTATCTTTTTGATCAAGATTTCCTTTGAAGTCTATTTTAACAGAATTTTCATGTTAGTATTAAGGTATAGTTTCTCCTAAATGCTGAATTAAATTTAAATTTACTATATCTGACTAAGAAGGGTAAGGACGGTGGCTCTGAATGCCCCCTTCCTTTTTAAACCTTTCTTCACTTAAGGGACATAAAAGAGTGAGGTTTATCCATCCTACCCATACTACCCTTTCCTTCTTTCCAGTGGCTGTGGGATTGGAGACGAATAAGATAAATAAGTTATAGTAAATTTGTTGCTAACAATCTGTGTAAATTATTGATTTCCTTAAAAGTGTATGAATACATTTATTAGGTTAAATTGTTGATATTTTAAAGTTTTTGACCTCAGTGGCAATTTCATATGGTTTGACCTATTGCATTACAAAACTATGGCTATAATCACTGCCCTATATATAAAAATGTTATTGCACTTAAACGAAAATACATTATAACTTATTTAAATAGCATAAATTTGTGCGCACTTTGGCAGCACATATGCTAAAATTGGAACAATGCAGAGGAGATTAGCATGGCCCCTGCGCAAGGATGACACACAAATTCATGAAGTGTTCCGTGTTTTTCAGACTCTAAACCAACAAAGATAAAAAAAGAAAAAGAAGAGCATTACATAATGGTAAAGGGCTCAATGCAACAAGAAGAACTAACTCCTCTAAATATGTATGCACCCAATACAGGAACACCCAGATTTATAAAACAAGTTCTTAGAGACCTACAAAGAATCTAGACTCCCACACAGTAATAGTGGGAGACTTTAGCACTCCACTGTCAATATTAGATCAATGAGACAGAAAATTAACAAGGATATTAAGGACTTGAACTCAGCTCTGGATCAAGTGGACTTGATAGTTGTCTGCAGAACTCTCCACCCGAAAGCATAAATTCATAAACAGTACATCACTGATGAAATGTAACATCCAAGCCAAATTGGAATGTTTATGAATATACCTACTTTAGCAACAGGTAAAGCCAAAAATATTGTTACTGCAGATATGTATCATTATACATTAAAGGGTGAAACAACCTTCTTCAGAATCTAAATTGCATATGAGAATGGTAAAAGCCATAATGTAGTAATTTATAATTTAAAAGCTTGTAGTATGGCCAAGTGCTTGACTCATGCCTAATAGTCCCAGGACTTTGGGAGGCTGAGGTGGGAGGATTGCCTGATCTCAGGAGTTTGAGACCAGCCTGGCAACATAGCAAGACCTTGTTTTTGCTAAATAATAAGTAAATAAATAAGTAAGTAAGCCAGGCATGGTTGCACATATCTGTAGTCCCACTACTTTGGAGGCTGAGGTGGGAGAATTGCTTAAGCCCAGGAGCCTGCAGTGGGCCATGATTGTGCCACTGCACTCCAGCCTGGGTGAGAGAGTGAGAACCTGTCTCAAAAAAAAAAAAAAAAAAAAAAAAGAAAGAAAAAAAACTTGTAGTAATTTAAAGTTAAAGCTATCAGACATGAAAACCTTAGAGAATGAGACCTGTCTCAAAAAGAAAAGAAAGCTTGTAGTAATTTATAAGTTAAAGCTATCAGACATGAAAACCTTAAGTGTTCAGCAAAGTACTAATAAACATATACATTTAAGGAAACTACGCAGGGCTGGAGAAAGAGCCAACTAAAAAGATTGTATATAGAACAGGATCCAGACTCACACAGGGCCAGAAGAAGTGCCTGTTTCCACTAGCTAGAACAGAAAGCCTCATAATTTACAAGGCATTCAGTAGAGTACTCTGGAGGGTTTTGCATTAGTAGTGGGGAAAAATGAATTACACATTAAATGCAACTCTGTTCTTGCCTAATCCATTGTAAAACCAAGTCCCAAAGAATCAAACTTTGTCCTAGTCCCTTAGCCACATCTTAGAACAAATATTGAGATTATTTATAGAAATACAAAAATATCCAACAGCCCACAAGATAAAGTTGACATTATCTTACCTTCAGTTCAACTTACTGAGTCTGCAAAGAAGCAAGAAAATACAAACCATATTGAGAAAAATCACTTGAAATTGGCCTTCAAATGATACTGATGATGATAGTTATTAAAACAGTTATGAGTGTTAGAGAAGCTAACAAAAAGATTGAACATGTTAGATAGAGACACTGTCTAGATTAAAATTATGTGTCAAAGATATACTACATTAATGGCATGTTAGACTTTGTCAAAGGAAAGATTAGTGTACATGAAGATATAGCAATAGAAACTATCCAAAATGAAGCACAGAAGAAAGAAAATAGAATTTAGAGACAATAACTGAAAAAATATTTGAAGAAATAATGGCCATTTTCCAAAATAGATATATAAACTATAAACCAATAAGCACAATAAGCATAAGAAAGATGAATAAAACTCTACTAAGACACATCATAATCAAATCACTTAAAGAGAATTTTTTCTTTTTTCTTTTCTTTTTTTTTTTTTTTTTTTTTTGCGACAAAGTCTCGCTCTGTCGCCAGGCTGGAGTGCAGTGGCACTATCTCGGCTCACTGCAACCTTCGCCTCCCAGGTTCAAGTGATTCTCCTGCCTCAGCCTCCCGAGTAGCTGGGATTACAGGTGCAAGCCACCACGCCTGGCTAATTTTTTTACTTTTATTAGAGATGGGGTTTCCCCATGTTGGCCAGGATTGTCTCGATCTCTTGACCTTGTGATCCTCCCACCTTCGCTTCCCAAAGTGCTGGGATTACAGGCGTGAAACACCGTGCCCAGTCCATGAGAGAAATCTTAAAAGCAGCCAAAGAAAAACCAGGACAAAGATAAAAGTGACATCAGATCTGTCATTAGAAACAATGTAAGCTAGAAGACAACGAAGCAATATCTTTAAAACATTTTTTTGCAAAAACTGTCAACCTGGGACTTTTTACCCAGGTAGACTATCTTTCAAAATAAAGGCAAAATAAAGATTTCAAATATGCAAAAGCTGAAATAATTTATCACTTTCATTTCTGAACTAAAAGACGTGTTAAATAGAGTCCTTCAAGCAGAAGGAAAATTAAATCACATGGAAACTTGGTCACAAGGAGTTCAGAGTACTGTACGTGGTAACTACCTGGGCAAATACATACAATTTAGAAAAAAAATTATTTAAATGTCTTTGAAAGACAAATGACTGTTTAATTTAAAAATGATGACAGTTGTCAGGTGTAGTGGCTCATGCCTGTAATCCCAGCACTTTGGGAGGCCAAGGCAGGCAGAATGCTTGAGCCCAGGCATTTGAGACCAGCCTGAGCAACATGGTGAACTCCTGTCTCTCCAAAAAAAAAAAATACAAAAATTAGCCAGGCATGGTGGTACATGCTTGTAGTCACAGCTGCTCGGAAGGCTAAGTTGGGAGGATCGCTTGAACCCAGGAGGCAGAGATTGCAGTGAGCCAAGATCACACCACTGCATTCTAGTCTGGGCGATAGAGACCCTGCCCTCCCCTCCAGCTCCCTAAAAAAATGGCAATGTGAGGTTTAAAACATGTAAAAGTAAAATATGCAATAATAATAGCAAAAATCCCAGAGAAATTGCAGATTTGTTGTTGAAAGGTTCTGATACATATTCCTGAAGTAGTATATTACTTAAAGGTATACAGTAATAAGTAAAAGAGGTGTATTACAAACTTTAAAGAAACCACTCAAGTAACAAAGAGTTGCAGCCTATAAATCAAGAGAGAGGAGATGGTATAATAGGAAATAATTAAAAATGAAGCTGATAAAGAGGGAAAAGGGACAAAGAACATTTGAAACAAATAGCAAGATGATGATGTAAATCCAATCATATCAACAATCACATTACATATAAATGGCCTAAATACCACAATTAAAAGTCAGGGATTGTTAGATTCAATTTTTTAAAAAATTAAGACCCAAATATTTCACATCTACAAGAAATCCAATTTAAGTAAGTTAAAAGGATGGAAAAAGATATACCATGCTTACACTATCCAAAAGAAAACTGAAATCACTAAGTTAAACCAGAAGTTAGGTTACAGAACAAAAAATTCATACCAGGGATAAAGAGGATTATTTCATACTAATAAAGGGATTAATTAAGAGGGCATACAATTATAAGTATTTATGCATTTAATATAGGAACTGGCCTGGGGGCAGTGGCTCATGTTTGTAATCCCAGCTCTTTGGGAGGCTGAGGGGGTTGAATCACTTGAGTCCAGGAGTTCGAGACCAGCCTGGGCAATGTGGTGAAACTCCGCTCTACAAAAAATACGAAAATTAGCTGGGTGTGGTGGCACATGCCTGTAGTCCCAGCTACTAGGAAGGCTGAGGTGTGAGGATTGCTTGAACTTGGGAGGTTGAGGCTGCAGTGAGCTATGCTTACACCACTGCACTCCAGCCTGAGTGACACAGCAAAAACCCTGTCTCAAAAAAAAGGAAAAAGAAAAAAAAAAAAAGAGTGTTTCTAAATATATGCTGGAACTTGCAGAGAGAAATACAGATGCTCTTTAATTCATGATGAGGTTATGTCTCGATAAACCTACCTTGTTAAAATATGTCAAAAATGCATTTAATTCACTTAATCTACTGAACATCATAGCTTAGCCTAGCCTATCTTAAATGTGCTCAGAACACTTACATTATCATATGGTTGATGAACAAAATCATCTAACACAAAGCCTATTTTATAATAAAGTGTTGAATGTCTCTTGTAATTTATCAAATACTGAAAAGTGGAAAACCGAATGGTTGTATGGATACTTGATGTATAGTTTCTACTAAATGTGTATCTCTTTTACTCCATCAGAAAGTCCGAAAATTGTAAGTTGAACCATCACAAGTTAGGGATTGTCTGTACATAAATATGCAATTTTAGCGGAGATTTCAATACCCCTCTCAATAAATTAATAGAAAGTAGAAAGAATGTAAAGCCTAAAACTATGAAATTTCTTTAAAAAACATAGGAGAAAATCTCTGTGACCTTGCATTAGGTGAAGATTTCTTAGGTATAGCCTTGAAAGCACCATTTATAAAATGGCAAATTGATAAATTGTACTTTATCATAATTTAAAACTTCTCTTCAAAAGACATTGGTAAGAGAATATAAAAGCAAGCCACAGACTGGGAGAAAAAATATTTGTAAATCACTTATCTAGTAAAGGACTAGTATCCAGAATATATAAAGCACTATCAAAAAATATGTAAAATATATAAGGTACTATCAATAATAAGAAAACAGTCTAGTATTATGGACAAAATAATCAAACAAATAGTCAACCAAAAATATACCTGGATGACAAATAAGCACATGAAAACAACATCATTGTTCATGGAAATGCAAAGGCTCCAGTTTACAGATAGTAGGAAAATTTGAGAGATGATGGGTAGGTTCATTATCTTAATTACGGTAATAGTTTCACAGGTGTATTTATGTGTCAAAATTTATCCAATTGTACACTTTTAAATTGTGCAATTTGATGTCAGTTATACCTCAGCAAAACTATTTCAAAAATCAAGAGTAGTTGACATATTATATTAGGTTAGTGCAAAAGTAACGGTGGTTTTTGCCCTTGCTTTCAATTAAAAGTACCATTTGTATCATTAAAAGTAATGGCAAAAACCACAATTACTTTTGCACCAAACAAGTAGTTATGACAACTACTTGGTGCATGTTTGTTTAATACATTTAACTAATTACTCTGCCATTTCAACTTTCAACAAAGTTGAAAGTTTCAACTTTGTTTAACCTGCAGAAAATAGCAATTTCAATCTGAGGATAGTATATCATACTCTCCTAGTATATCGATTTGACCATAATATCCAAAGGCAATTAAAAATTCTTCGTTAAACTTGATTCCTTTACAAATACTTTCTTATCCTTAGGTCAGTATTTTCATCTGTTTCTAGTTGAAGGAAAATGTATTCACATCTGGGATGAGGCTTTCCAGAATGAGGTATACACCTTACATTGTTATCAACTTTATATCCTTATTATCAGTTAGCACTTAATGTAAAAATTTATTTAGTCTTAGATTTGTGTTGTCCAGAGACTAGCAGCATCAGCCTAACTTGGGAACTTATTAGAAATGTGATTTACTGGGCCCCACCACGCACCTGTTGAATCAGAAACTCTTATGTGTGTGGCCCAGGAATCTGTTTTAATAATCCCTGCGGGTGATTCTGATACATACCAGGATTTGAAAGCTGTGATCTTAGAGCAACAATAGGACTTTAGATTCTTAGATACTTATAGTAGTTTCATTTTTAAAAATCTCATATGATAGCACACTTAAGATTTGTACATTTCTGGTAAAAGGAATTTGGCAAAAAAAATTTTAATGAAGATTCATACATTTTATCATACGTGAACTTTTGTTTTAAGGAACTAAAATTTTTAATGCTAGTAACATGCAGAAGTGTTTAGGGGTGAAGTATACTAATGTCTGCTACTTTGAAGTGCGTTAAAAAAAGATCACTGGAGGAATACATGCAATTAAAACCTGTCAGTTTTAGAAACTAGGTGACAAGTATATGGATGTTTACTGTTCAGTTATTTCAGCTTTTCTGTAGGTTGAAAAAATTCTCATAATATAAAATCCTTCCTTGACTCCTTTTAACATTTTTGATCAAGAGAGTGAAATGTGCCCAGAATGTGCTCTTAGGCAAAATAATGGTAGATAGTAATGAAGTTTTAGTATCTTAACAGCAATTAGGAATAAAGATATAGAAAACTGTGTTTTACTAGATTGATAATACATTTGTTAATCTTAGAAATTGGCTATTTGAGATTTTTCTAATCAAATTAAAATTGGTTATTAAAGTGTGATCTTGCTGATGTTCTTCAAATTACCTCCATTGATTATCTCTTGATATATCCAGATGAAAAGATTCATCAGCTTTATATGATCTAGTTAAAGTTACTTTTAAGGACTGATACAAGTTATTGATTTTTTCATAAATAAAGAATAGACTAATGCAGTCTTCAGAAATAAAAAAAATTACTTTTAAAACGTTATTAAAGTCATGACAATCAAATGGATAGTACTTAGATTAAAAGGTTTTTAAATACATGGCAAATAGTAGTGTGCACATCTAATACAAATCCTGATTCAAACAAGTTTTAATAAAAATTAACAAGACAGTGCAAAATTTGAACACTGACTACATATTTGATGATTTAAGGAATTGTTAAAGTGTGTGTATGGTAATGGTTTTGTAATTATGTTTTAGAAAGGAGTTCCTATCTTTCAGAGATACATACTGAAATATTTGCAAATGAAGTTTTGGAATGTCCTAGTTGTGTTTCATAATACTACAAGACAGGAAGTGGGGTATAGATGAAACTAGACTGGTCATGTGTTAAAGCTGGGTGATGAGTACATGGGGTTCATTATACTATTATGTTTACATTGGTGTATGTTTGAGATTTTCCACAATAAAAAGCTTTAAGAAAGATGTAGGTTAAATTTAACTCTTACAGCATGATCTGAGAGCGAAATTATCACTTATTACAGTGTTTCAGTGAGAAAATATTTTCCAATTATATCTGACTTTAAAACAAATAATAATAATAACAATAATAAATTCTCAATCTGTTGCCCAGGCTGGTCTCAAACTCCTGGGCTCAAGTGGTCCTCCTGCTTCAACTTCTCAAAGTGCTGAGATTACAGTCATGAGCCACTCTAAGGGTCAAAGGCCTTTTTATTTATTTCTTTCATTAAATTGTCAGATATATCTGATTTCTAACAGAATACTGCAAAGCAGCCTATTTCTTGATTGAGGACTGCCTTTTTTTTTTTTTTTTTTTTTTTTTTTAGCATAACACTCTTAGTTGTAGCCTTTTTTTGTACCAAATCTTGTACTGTTTTATACTTCCAATATCCAAAGAAATGAAAAAAGTGAGCATGGGGGAGAGAAAGAAAAGCAAGGAACTGGATTAAGCATAAATCTTTTGAATTATAAAATGTCTTTTTAAAAATTTAATATCAGTCATTGAAAATGATTGATAGCACTGTCTTCTTACCATTCTCCTCCTTTCTTACTTTCTCTACCAATGTGCATTTCTTTTATAAATATAGAAGAAAAAAGCAAGATTGCCTATTATGTCTTCATAAAATTTCACATTAACATATGGAAATTTAAGGTGAACTGAAATAATGCATGTAATTATATTTTTAAGAGCCATTTTTCTGCAGTACAGTTGACATCAAAGAGGGTAATTCAAAGAATTAATTAGTTTCGGCCAAAATATAAAATAACCTAATATCCTGTTCTTATTGTTAAATACAATCTATGAAATACTTGTTTTAGGTTTCTGGTAAGAAATGATAAGATAATTTTGCAGAGTGACTCCCATGACTTTCATCTCAGGAAATTCCACCACAGGTAATTTCAAATACCTTGTTTTTAGTCTAATGTAGTCAAGTTTAGAAGATAAAAAATCCAAACATTAAAAATGAAATAGAAGTCTACATTGGAAAAATACACTTTAGGATATCAGTTCATGAGATAAATTAGTAATCTGGATAAAGTCCAAGTTCTAGCAAAATTTATTTAAATTCTCCTGAAAGGGTGCTTAGATGGTTGAGAAGCCAAATATGTGTGGTTGCCTATGGCTCTTCAAGACTATTAATTTTTAAATCAAAATTTTGATGGTGGTATAAACCATATCCATATTACAAAAAAAAGCCTTGAGAAATAGAGAAAAATGGTTACATAATCTCACCATCTTGATACAGTTGCTACTGTAATTCTAATATTTTTATGTAACATTTTGTTCATATGTATATTTTTAAAAACTCCTAAATTCTAGAGTTAAACGACTAAAACTCCTTGGAGTATAGTCAGCCTTCCATTTCTGGGAATTTCACATCCACGTAGTCAATCAACCATGGATCGAAAATATTTGGAAAAAAATGGATTGTTGCATCTGTACTAAATATGTACAGACCTTTTCATTATTCCCTGAACAATACAGTATCACTATTTACATAGCATTTATATTGTATTAGGTATTATAAGTCATATAGAGATGATTTAAAGTATACAGAAGAATGTGCATAGGTTATATGCAAATACTACACCATTTATATAAGGAGCTTAAGGTTTTGTGGATTTTGGCATCTTTGGGGATCCTGGCACCAATCCTCTGTAGAAACCAAGGAACAACTGCATATGATAGTCTTGTGGTTTCACAAATGGCTCTGGAGACCTATAGTTTTTATTTTGAATTAGACACATCAGAAAACCACATCAAAAGACATTGGATTTCAGCAGGGCGTGGTGGCTCACACCTGTAATCCCAGCACTTTGGGAGGCCTAGGTGGGCAGATCATTTGAGGTCAGGAGTTTGAGAGATGGTGAAACCCCATCTCTACTAAAAACAAAAAATTAGCTGGGTGTAGTGTCAGGCGCCTGTAATCCCAGCTACTCGGGAGAGAGAGACAGGAGAATTGCTTGAACCCAGGAGGCAGAGGTTGCAGTGAGCCAAGATCGCACCACCGACTGCCAGCCTGGGTAACAAGAGCGAGACTCTGTCTCAAGAAAAAAAAAAAAAAGACATTGGATGTCTCAATCTAAATGTACAGATTTTTCCTATCAGCACTTCAGTTATGCTATTGCTGTAATCCAAGATGTAATCCCGCTTTGCATTTTCCCACATGCTTTGTAGACAAAAAGAACTGAAGTTTCAAACCCCAGACCAAGCTTATTCTCGTGAGATATCTACCTTAGTTTCTAGGTCTAAGCTGTTGTCATCATATATATAACAAATCTAGGTGAATTAACAGATATGAATAATAAGGTTAAGGAAGAAAACTAGCAGAATACATGTGTAAGGAAACAACAGATTCAGAATTATGTCAGTGGCTGAGTGAGAAAGCATCTAATAGTGTTATGAACTGAATGTATACCCCCCAAAATTCACACATTGAGCCCTAACCACCAATGTGACAGTATGTGGAGGTGGGGCCTTTGGAGATAATTTGGCTTAGATGAGGTCATGAGCATGGGATCCCCATGATCAGATTAGTGTCCTTATAAGACGAAGAAGAGATCTGAGCTCGCGTGCTCTCTGCCTTGAGGACAAAAGAGAAGGTAGCCATCTGAGAGCCAGAAAGAGGGCTCTTACCAAAAGCCAACCATGCTAGCACCCTGATCTTGGACATCTTCGCCTCCATAACTGTTAAAAATTATGTCTGTTGTTTAAAGCACCCAAACTGTTATTTTACTATGGTAGCCTAAGTTGATTAAGACAGTAATTGGTACTAACACATAGGGGATTGCTATAACAGATACCTAAAAATGTGGAAGTAGCTTTGGAACTGTATAATGGGTAGAGGCTGGAAAGGTTTTGATGTGTGTCCATGAAAAAAAAAAAAAAAAAAAAAAAAAAGCCGAGATTGCTGCAACCAGACTGCTAGGGGCAATTCCAGTGAGGGCTCATAGAGAAAAGAGGAGAGCTGGAGAGAAAGCCTCCATCTTCAAAGAGGACACAAATAATCATGAACAGAATGTTGTTTGAAACATGGATGATAGGCCATTCTGATGAGGTCTTGGATGGAAATGAGGAGCATGTTTTGGACAATGGAGAAAAGGCGATCCTTGTAATAGATTTGACTGAATTGTGTTTATGTTCCAGTGTTTTCTAGAAGGCAGAACTTGTGAACTATTAAATTGGGTATTTAGGTAAAGAGATTTCTAAGCCAAGTGTTGAAGGAGCAATTTGATTCCTCTTCACTGCTTATTCAGGTTGAGCATCCCTAATTTAAAAATCCGAAATATCAAAAATCTGAAACTTTCTGAGCTTTGACATGATGCCACAAGTGGAAAATTACATCATGTGATGGGTTGCAGTTAAAATAGTCAAAGCTTTGTTTCATGCACAAAATTATTTAAAATATTATGTAAAATTACCTTCTGTCTATGTAGAATGTATATAAAACATAAAATGAATTTCATGTTTAGACTTGAGTTTCATCCCTAAGATATTTCATTATGAGTTTGGTCCCAAGCATTTTGGATAAGGGATAGTCAACCTATAGTAAAATGTAAAAAGAGAGAAATGAGGGCCGGGCGCGGTGGCTCAAGCCTGTAATCCCAGCACTTTGGGAGGCCGAGGCGGGCAGATCACGAGGTCAGGAGATCGAGACCATCCTGGCTAACACGGTGAAACCCCGTCTCTACTAAAAAATACAAAAAACTAGCCGGGCGAGGTGGCGGGCGCCTGTAGTCCCAGCTACTCGAGAGGCTGAGGCAGGAGAATGGCATAAACCCGGGAGGCGGAGCTTGCAGTGAGCTGAGATCCGGCCACTGCACTCTAGCCTGGGCGACACAGCGAGACTCCGTCTCAAAAAAAAAAAAAAAAAAAAAAAAAAGAGAAATGAATTGAATAAAGAATTATTAAGCAATAAGGCACCAGAACTTAAAGATTTGGAAAATTCTCAGCATATCCGTATTACAGAAATGAGAAAGAACGGTTGGAAGAGAACATCAAAGGTGTGGCTGGCTGACCATTTGCTAAGGAGATTAGTGTGGGTGTAAACCATGGACCTAATCAGCCATCTCAACTGAAGCCAGGAATAGAGATGGAATTATATTAGAAACACTGCCAGCTGAGATTAAAGGAAATAGAGAACATGGGATAGAATGAAGGAAGGCTGTAAACATGCATGATCATTTCAGAAAAGGGAGAAGGACTCCAAAGGCAATTCAGAGTCATCAGGGCTGCTACTCCCACTACAGATCCAAAGTGCATGGGCCCATAGGGCGAGGCTCCTTCCACCTCAGCTTTAAAGGGCAGGACTGCCCCGCAGCAGAGCCTCATGGGAAGGTCCCTGTGAGAGGTACTGCATGGTCAGGGCCCCACCAAGCAGAAGGGACAGGTCACCTCACTGAGCCATGGGAGTGATGATGCCATTTCAGTGTCTGAAAGGCAGGATCGTTACTCCAGTGGGTATGGAAAGCAGAGCATTGAATCAAAGATGATGATTCTCAAGCCTTAAGATCTAACGGTATTTGCCTTGGTAGGTTCTGGACTTGCTTGGGACATGTCACCCCTTTCTTTCTTCTGATTTCTCCCTTTTGGAGCGGGAATGTCTGTGCTGTGCCTGCCCCACCATTGTCTTTTGCAAATACGTAACATATCTGGTTTCACAAAAGCTGGAAAGGAATTTTGCCTTAGGATGAATTGTACCTCTACCTTCACCCATATCTGATTTAGGTGATACTTAGATGAGACTTTGGACTTTAGAGTTGATACTTCAGTGAGTTAAGACTTTGGGGGCTGTTGGGATAGAATGAAAATGACATGAATTTTGGAAGGTCAGGGACCGAATATTATAGACTGAATATTAGTGTCTCTCCAGAATTCATATGTTGAACCCCTAACCCCCAAAATGATAGTATTAAGAGGTGGAGATTTGGGGAGGTAATTACTGAAAATAGTTAGGCTTAGATGAGTTCATGAGGGTGAAGCTCCCATGATGTGATTAGTGTTCTTATATAAGAAGAGTGAGACACAAGAGTGTCCTCTCTCCCTCATGTGAGGCAACAGCAAGAAGATAGCCATCTGAAAGCCAGGAAGAGGATCCTTACCAAGAACCAAATCTGCCAGCACCTAGATCTTAAACTTCCCAACCTCCACAAGTGTGACCAATAAATGTCTGTTGTTTCAGTTACATACTCTGTGTGTGTGTGTGTTTTTTTTAGTAGCAGACCAAGTTAACACAGTTTGTAAATGTTTTCTCCCATTCCAATAGAATACCTCTTTACTCTGTTGATTGTGTCTTCTGATGCACAAAAGTTGATTGTGTCTTCTGATGCACAAAAGTTTCTAAGTTTAAGTCCTATTTGTCTATTTTTGCCTTTGTTACGTGCGCTTTTGCTGTCATATCCAAGAAACAGTTGCCAAATCCAAAGTCATGAAGCTTTTCCCTGTGTTTTCTTCTAGAAGTTCTACAGTTTGGTTCTTACATTTGGATCTTTAATCCATTTTGAGTTAATTTTTGTATATAGTGTAATATAATCCAAATTCATTCTTTTGCATGTGGCTATCCAGTTTTTCTTTTTTTTTTGAGACGGAGTCTCGCTCTGTCACCCAGGCTGGAGTGCAGTGGCCGGATCTCAGCTCACTGCAAGCTCCGCCTCCCGGGTTCACGCCATTCTCCTGCCTCAGCCTCCCGAGTAGCTGGGACTACAGGCGCCTGCCACCTCGCCCGGCTAAGTTTTTGTATTTTTAGTAGAGACGGGGTTTCACTGTGTTACCCAGGATGGTCTCGATCTCCTGACCTCGTGATCCGCCCGTCTCGGCCTCCCAAAGTGCTGGGATTACAGGCTTGAGCCACCACGCCCGGCCAGCTATCCAGTTTTTCATACATCATTTGTTGAAGAGACTGTCCTTTCCTCATTGAATGATCTTGGCACCCTTGTTGAAGATTATTTGGTCATATATGCTAAGGATTTATTTCTAGGCTCTCTATTCTATTTCACTAGTCTATTGTCTTCCTTTATGCCAGTACCACACTGTTTTGATTCCTATGGCTTTGTAATATGTTTTGAAATCAGGAAGTGTGAGTCCTTCAAGCTTGTTTTCTTTCAAAATTGTTTTGGCTATTTGGGATCCCCTGAGATACTAGAATTTTAGAATGGACTTTTCTTTTCCTGCAAAATAAGCTATTGGGATTTTGATAGGGATTGCATTGAATCTGCAGATTGCTTTGGATAGTATGGACATCTTAACAATATGAAATCTTTCACTTTGTGAACATGGGGTGTTTTCTGCATTTGTGTTTTTAATTTCTTTCAGCAGTGTTTTGTAGTTTTCAGTGTATGGCTTTCACCTCCTTGATTAGGTTTATTCCTGAGTATTTTATTCTTTTGGTTGCTATTGTAAATGGAATTTTTTAAATTTCTTTTTCAAACTTTCATTGTTATATATACAAACAATGGATTTTTATGTGTTGATTTTGTATTCTGCAACTTTGCTGAATTCACTTATTAGTTCTAACAGTTTGTGTGTAATCTTTAGGGTTTTCTGCCTGTAAGATTATATTATCTGTGAATAGAGGTAATTTTATTTCTTCCTGTCCAGTTTAGATGCCTTTTATTTCTTTTTCTTGCTCAGTTGCCCTGGGTAGAACTTCCAGTACTGTGTTGAATAGAAATAGCAAAAGTGAGCATCCTTGCCTTTTCCTATCTTAAAGGAAAAACTTCCAGTCTTCCATCATTGAGTGTGATCTTTCCTGTAGGTTTTTCATATGTGGCCTTTATTATGTTGAGGTATATTTCTTCTACTATTAGTTTATTGAGTGTTTTTTATTATGAAAAGGTGTTGAATTTGTCAGATGCTTTTTCTACATCAATTGAGATGATCATGTGGTAACTTTAACCTTTAAAAATAATTTTTTGAAGGATAATATACATAAAGAAGTGCATATATGATCAGTATACAGCTTAGTGAATAACTTAATGGTAATCATCACATAGCAGCCCCCCAGGTCCAGACATAGTATAGTACCATCACCCAAGGAACTGCCTTCATGCCTTGCCGGTGTTCCCACCCTTTCTTCCTTGTCAAAGGCAACCGCTGTCCTGACTCTTAACACCATAAATTGGTTTTTTCTGTTTTTCAACCTCCTGTAAATAAAATTGTGCAGCCTGTATTCTTCTGTGTGTTTTTCATGAATATTGTGTTTGTGAGATTTATCCATGTTGTTTCCTGTATCACTAGTTCATTAATTTTCATTGCTGCATATAGTCCATTGAATGAAACAGCCACAGTTTATTTACAAAGGACATTTAGAACTATTAACAAGTAATGGCTCCTATGAGCCTTCTTGTTATCTACCAGGAATCTAATAGCTGGATCATACCTGGGTCATAGAGGATGAATATGTTCAACCTTGGTAGATAATGTCAAACTTTTCCTAAGTGATTTTACGAATTTTCATTTCTGTTCCATATGAGTTTGCCTCCATAACCTCATTATCACTTGATAGTCTTTTTCATTTCATTTTATTGGCCTCTTGCATTTCCACTTTTTTTATTTTTGAGACAGGGTCTCGCTTTGTTGCCCAGGCTGGAGTGCAGTGGCATGATCTCGGCTCACTGCAACCTCTACCTCCCAGGTTCAAGTGATTCTCCTGCCTCAGCCTCCCGAGTAGCTGGAATTACAGGCACCTGCCACCACACTCAGTTAAGTTTTTTATGTTTAGTAGAGACAGGGTTTCACCATGTTGGCCATGCTGGTCTTGATCTCCTGACCTCAAGTGATCTGCCTACCTCAGCATCCCAAAGTCCTGGGATTACAGACATGAACCACTGCACCCAGCCACATTTCTGCTTTTGTGGAGAGTAGATTCAAGTCTCTTATTATTTTTCTATCTTTTTTTAAAAATCAATTTGCAGGAGACTGGTATATATTCAAAATGTATGCTCTTTATTAGTTGTATATGTTGTAAATATCTTTTTTCAGTTTGTGACTTACCTTTTCATTCTCTTAAAGCTTTTTAAAAGAAATTACAGTTAATTCTAAATAAATCCAATATATTGTTTTTTCTTTATGTTTTAAGAAATGTATTTTATATCCTGTTTAAGAAATCTTTCTCTGTCCCAAGGTTATGAAGATATTCTTCTGCATTATCTTTTAGGACCTTTTCTTTGGTTAAACCTTGTATGTTCAGATCTGCAACCTCTCTTACATTTAAAACAACATTGTTTAATTTGACACTAATTAAAATATTAGATCTACCAAAAAAAAAAAAAAGTTGCAAGAATAGTACAAAGATATCCAGGTTTTTTTCACCCGGAGTCTGCAAATGTTTATTTATGTATTTTGCAAGATTCCACATGCAACACTGATCCAAACATTAATATTTCACATTATTGCTACATAAATAAATGTTGACATATCAACAGTGATATGCTGGAGCTATCTTAACTTGTGTACAAAAGTTGGTTGTTAAAATTCAGGAATTTGCAGGTCAATTTAAAATCATTGGTAGTTTGAAGTGGGCTGTGGCAGGGAAGTATTTACTCCGTGGACGTTAACACATGCTGTAAGTTATTTCTATTCTTTTTAAAAATATATCAAATTTTACATTATAAAAAATAAAAATAAGTGTATAACTAAAACTAAGAGGCTGTTTGAGGTCACAAGATAAGACTAGAATGTAGAAAGTGAGTAGTAACAAAATTAGAAGTAATTTATTGAAGGAAGAAACTGACAGTATTCTCTACAGAAGGAATGAAAGGAATGTCTGGTTTCTAAATGCCAGCATTTGAGTTGCAGGGTAAAAGTTTTGAATTTGCAAGTTTAAATAAAACCAACTACTTTGCGTGTGATAGATATGGCCATACAATAAACCAATTTATAAATGAAACTTTAGTGTGTCCTAGTTTTAAAAAGACTAAAATGAAAGATAATACCTTCTGCAAATTGACCAATGTGTTGAAAATTTTAAAAAGGTAATGACTTAAATGGAATGGTAAATATTGAAATATAACATGTGGCTCTATACCCAATCTCTAATAGCACTAGTATTGGAATTAACTTGAAGATTCAAAAGAAAATCTGTATTTCTATTTGTAAAACTACCAGTCCATCTCTTGAAACAAAACTGTGGTTATATCTTCATTGTTACATTCTAAAATTAAAATAATAATGGCGGCTTGCAGTTTTAGCTGAACATAGTGTATAGAATATTGCAAATAGAATAAAATGACAAAATTTAAATGGCTCAGTGGTTTTTATTTTTTAAAATTTATTAAGAAAATCGAATTGCCTACAAAATCTCTCTTGTTAATCCCAAATTAGCTTCTTGGAAATGTTTCTTACACTAACTGTTGTGATATGCAAGTGGGAGAAATAATACATTTATTGTTTCTCATAATTCTTTGTATATTCCACAGAGCCACTTTATTAGACAAGATTTAAAGTACTTAGTGATTTTATTGAACTTTAAGTAATATAGCAGTACAGGTTATGCCAGAAGTTAGATTTGCATTAGTTTATATATAAACATGTTTAAAGAATATGCATTTTCATGAGACAGTTAAATAATATAAAATGACACATTTTATATTATTGTGGTATTAATTACGAAACCTTCAAGTAGATACCTATACTGAATAATTTTTAAAACATTATATTAGTTGTTGTATATCTACATGAAAAATTATTTTCAAGCTGAATCAACTTGTGAGATTCAGCAGAGTCAAGATTTTAAATAAATAACATGAATTTAATCTCTTATAAAAGTTAACCCTCTTGACACTACTGAATTGTAGAATGCTGTAAACATTCCAAAATGTTTATTTAAATTTTCAATATAGATTCAGTGTATTTATTATTATACTCAATTTGCTCATCTTGAAATGTAATTTGCTGATGTTTTATTAGTTAACTTTGTCTATGATAGACTAATATTGCTTACCTTATCTTTTACTTTTATTTTTGTATGTGATACTGTCTGTACAGTTAAAGATTTCTAAATGTATTTGTTTTTTCATTGAAATTATTGATTTATTGTAAATAGATATCACTTAGAAAAGACTAATACAACCAAAATAAATAATATAAGAGCTTGAAACTTCAAACTTGAAGGTTCTTCAGTAATCCTGAGCAGATTTTTCTACCATTGGGTTTTGTCTGAGGAATCAGTGAAAAATCATTATTATTCTTGTGTTGTTTCTAGAGACAGATAGGGTGATGAGGGGCATTGAGTCTTCATAATTACCTTGTCTGCCCATAGAAAAAACTAGTGACAGTTGCCTCACTGAATCACTGTATTTTAGTGCCTATCCCAGTGTTTAGGTAAAGTAGTGGTGGTTAAATTAAATAAAATATTATATAGAGATGGAAGGGGTGGAGAGACAGACATAGAATTTAAATAGAGCCTGCTGATATTCTCCTTAATATATAAACTTACTGACTACTTTGACAAACAAAGTAATTTGAATTGTAAGAAATGTATTTCCTTAAATGGCTTATTGATTGGAAAAAAAAGTAGTCAACAGAGTATTCTAGAATTTCTTTTGACAAGAATATCTTTTTAGGTTAAAAAATGAAACATCTTGAATGTACAATGTTTTACTATATTTTAAGGATGTACTTACAAATGACTATATATGTTTGTTTTTCAGAGTTGGAGCGTTATTCAGTGTATTAATGTCTTATTGATAATGGCAGAGCATCCACCACTACTGGATACAACTCAGATCTTAAGTAGTGATATTTCTCTTTTGTCTGCCCCTATTGTAAGTGCAGATGGAACACAACAGGTAAGAAAACTGAAATATTTATTTCTTTATGTTGAATACACATATATTTATGCAAAATTTAAAACAAATCACACTAGTGAGTTCCTGTTATTTCGTGTTTTAAATTCCCAGTTCAAAATGTTGTTCAGTTTTATAAGATGATAAAAATAATGAGACTGTTTTTGAAGTCTCTTCTAAAATGTCTTGTGAATTAATGGTCAGATTTCTTATGTGTATATTTAGTTGCCATTCAAGTTGTTTTTGTTTTCCTTTAGACAAATAGTGTGCTAGTCCCTGAGTTTAGCCTTGTACCTTAATGATTATTATAAATCATTTCAAATCATTATGAAATTATGATTTTTGCCTACTACGTAGTAATAAAACGTTGTCTTTTCCTTCCCATTCTCCTCTCCCTTCCAAAAGTAAATACACGATTCCTGAAAAGCTGATAGATTTTTTTCCCCAGCTCAGGTCTTTATTTAAAATGTGGTTGCACTGATTTCACTATTCCCACAGTAATCCTAAAAGGGATAGGAATAATAAGCTTTCCCAAGTACTTATTATGTGCCAGGCAATGTGCTTCATTCTCACAACTATCTTATATGGTAGGTATTTTAACAGTAGGTGAGGAAACAAACACTAAGAACATAATAAATGATAATGAGGAAGAGAAGGAACAGTTTAGGTGCCCATTATGTAATAAACATTGTGCTAAGAGCTTTATGATCTCATTTAATTCTTTCAACAATTCTATGAGGTAGGAACACCTGCCCGTATTTTGCAGCTGAAGCAAAATGAGTTTCAGAAAGGCTTAAATAACTTGTTCAGCATCACACAAAGCTTATGCTCTTGTTACTCATACTGCCTCCCTGGGAAACTTTAAAAAAAAGAAAGTCAGATTTTCTTTATAAACTTAGTATCTATAGTAGGTAATTATGATTTGCTTACAAGATGAAGGGCTATTATTGAAAAATTAATAGCAATTGGCTTGGATTCTGAATTTTTCTGTTCTGTGTAAACATGGCAAAAAGTGTTGTGTCCTGGTTTTAATTGTTGTACATGCTCTGATCCCAGCAATTTCATTCCACGAACTTGCTTTTCATGGTCAAATTTAAGTCTGTTAAGATTTTCTGCTCACAAAAATAGTAGATGTGGCAGGTATTCATTTACTTTATGAGGTTGTCCAAGTGTCTTCAGTTATCATTTGTTGCCTCAGGCCAGTCGCTAGTTTCAAGTTGTTGATAATCTAATGTGTAAAAGAATCTATTAAGCAGTTAATTACGGTACATTGATATAGTTGCTATAGTTGTATATTCTGTTAAGGGGAACACAGCAGGCTGAAATAACTCCGTGATGTCATCCCAAGACTTTTCTCTCCTTCCCCCAGAAGGAAATTTGGTGAGCAGAATTTTTTTGAAATCTTGAAGGCACCATGGCTATCACGTAACAGTAATGGTGTAGATGGCTATAGAGAAAGGATCTGGGAATAGAAGAACCTACTAGCAAGATTTAAAGGAGCAGGTGGAGTTAGAAGATCTAGGGACAGGTTTTTTGGTAGAGTTTAAAAACAAACAAACAGATTTCAGGAAGTGTATAGTAAAGCCTTGAATTCTAACTAGCAGGTTGCATGTAGTTCAGTAGGGAGAGAGCTAAACACGAGTGGAAGAAAACACTGGAGTGGCATGATAGATTTGGATTTGATTTTGGTTGCCAAAGACAAGTTACTTAACTTCTCTGAGTATGTTTACTTCTCTAGAAAATTGAGGTAATAATATCTTAAAGTAGTTATAGCTATGTGGGTGAAATGAGCCTGAAGGAGCTCAGTAAATGTTTGCTGAATCCTAAATAAAGCACTCAATAAATGTTTAAAAGACTGAAGAAACTTTAGATATCCCAGTCAGGATTTAAATAAATAGAGATAATTATAATAAGCAGTGGATCAGAAAACGTGGAGATAGTTACGAAGGATGCATATGAAGTGTAAAGAGTGAACCAATGGCTATGGTAGAATGTAAGGGACTATATACCAAGTAGATAATAATGAGAGGTGGGAGGGCAATAAACTTGACAGCAGACATTTCTTTGTCTTAACACAAGAACTTATTGATATGCCAAGTTATAACTTACCTATGGAGATATGACACAACTTAGTTGATGCCTGTTTATCCACAGACTAAAAGACTGTTCCTGACAGATGAAAGTGTCATGCACAAGCATGATGTTAAAAATTCAAGATGACATATTTTGTCCCTTGTCTTGACTTTTCTTCAGAATATTATGCTGTATGGAATGATTTCTCTTCTACTCTTGGGATCAAATTAACTTTTTTGTAGTTAGCTATTATCTGTCTCCTCATTAATATTTTCTGGTTTAATACAGTAAACATATTTTCTACTGTATCATGTTACACACAGTGGGTCTTTTGGCTTATGATTATACTAGAGGGAATCTCTGTTGCCTTTAGGGAGACTGTAATAGGCATTTATTATTCATTTTGACAAGCAGCTTATGAACCTTTTTTGTGATTATGGAATCTGCCTCCCTTTTTCATTATTATAATAGACTTTATTTTTAGAGCAGTTTTAGGCTTATAAGAAAAATTGAGCAGACAGTACAAAGTTCTCATATACCACCTCTTCTCCAGTTACCTCATTTATTAACATCTTGTGTTAGTGAGATATATTCGTTACAACTAATGAACCAGTATTGATGCATTATTATTAAATAAGGTCCATAGGGTTCACTCTTGGTGTTGTACAGCAGTTCTTCAGATCTTAACAAGTGGGTAATGTTATGTATCATTACAGTATCATACAGAATAGTTTCACTGCCCTAAAAATCCCGTGCTTCACCTTTTCATTCTTCCTTTACTCCCCCCAAATCCTTAGCAACTACTGATCTTTTTACTTTCTCTCTATAGTTTTATGTTTTTAAGAATGCAATACAGTATGTAGCCCTTTCAGACTGGCTTCTCCCACTTAGCAGTATGGTGTAGATAATTTCTTTCCTTGGCTTAATAGCTCATTTCTTTTTCATTATTGAATAATACTTCATTGTATAGATGGACCAGTTGTTTATTCACTCGCCTGTTGAAGGACATCTTGGTCACTTCCAGCTTTAGGCTGTCATAAATAAATCTGCTTTAAACATTCATGTGCAGATTTTTGGGTGTACATAAGTTTTAATTCATGTAGATAAATACCTAGGAGCGTGATTGCTGGATTGTGTGGTAGGACTGTGTTTAGCTTTGTAAGAAACTATGAAGCTGTCTTCTAAGGTGGCTCTACCATTGTACATTCTTTGTTACATGATTGACTTGAGATATCTTTTCCTGATAGCAGAAGGAAAGCCTGTATGAATGTGTGTGCCCTGTTAGAACCTCCAGACCAGTTTTATAGAACATGAGCTTCAAGCGCAAGTGGAATGCTCAGTTCTATTCTCTATTGCCACCATCTAAAGAAAATTTCAGATGTTTTAGTTTCTTGTGTGGTTTATCAGTTTACTAATGTATCTTCTCTTAATTTCTACTTACTTACCTTCCAAAAGGATTGAATGCATTTAAAGTTTTAGTTAAGAGCTTTAAAAATTTAGCCTGCTTATTATACTTGTTTTTTTTTTTTTGAGACGGAGTCTTGCTCTGTCGCCCAGGCTGGAGTGCAGTGGCCGGATCTCAGCTCACTGCAAGCTCCACCTCCCGGGTTTATACCATTCTCCTGCCTCAGCCTTGCGAGTAGCTGGGACTACAGGCGTCCGCCACCTCACCCGGCTAGTTTTTTGTATTTTTTAGTAGAAACAGGGTTTCACTGTGTTAGCCAGGATGGTCTCGATCTTCTGACATCGTGATCTGCCTGTCTCGGCCTCCCAAAGTGCTGGGATTACAGGCTTGAGCCATCATGCCCGACTATTATACTTTATTATACCTTCTCCATTGCATTAATTTTTAAAAATTATTTTTATAACTTCCCGTCTCATTTGTACCCATGGGATTTTAATTTACAGAAGTAACTTAAGAGATGGCACACAGAGGCTAATGCCATTGAAAGAAGATTTTTATTACTTAAATTTCCCAAGAAGGGGGTGTATCATCTCATACAGGCAGGGCCAAAGTGAGAAGCAGCACGTTTTCATCAGGAGGCAGAAGAAGGCGTGAGGAGAAATCCTGGACTAAACCTTTTGTTGGGGTTTTCACAGGAAAGGCAAGGCGAAATAAATAGTGTTGGATTGGCTAGTTTTAATAATTCTGACTGTCTTTGGGCTGTAAGGGTGATTCCTGGTAGCCCGGTACCTGGCCCAGGATGATTTGGGGTAGAGTAAATATTGGCTTGGTGTGTAAAAGTTAGATAAGGTGGTTGGTGCTATAGACTTGGGATTGGATGGTTTGCATATAAGAAGTATGCCCCTGGCCAAGCCTTTTGTTATCTATAAGAATTGGCTATCCCTGCGAGGGGCCATCTCTCCCCAGCAAGTGAGGCCACAGGTGCCAGAACATCAGGAATACAGAAAATAAGAAAATAGGGTTAATATAATTGGCCCTGTGATTAATGGATGCCAATGGACAAATAAAGAATCTAAGAAAACACAGAACATGCCCTCAGCTTTTTAAAACCTGTTTTAAATCATGAAGTATAACGTATATTTATAGAAAAGTACATAAAATAAGCATGAAATATAGCATATGATTATAAGGCATAAATCTTGTAACTACAAGCCAAGCTAAGAGATATAATACTGCCAATACCTTAGAAATTGCTTATGTGTTTCTTCCACATCATAACACCCTCTCTCCTTCAAGGTTACCACTACCCTGATTTTTATGATAATTGCTTACTGACTTTTCTTTATAGTTTTATCTGTATACACTTCACTATACAACAATAGTGTAGTTTTGCCAATTCTTGATATTTACATAAATTAAACTTTATTCTTTTGTGACTTGCTGGTCTTATTCAATATTGTTTTAAAGATTCCTCCTTACTGTTGTTGAAATTTGTTCTTTTTAGTTTGCTGTGTAAGATTCTATTATGTGTGAATATAAGTAAATATATTCATTTGTCTTTTCTCTTCTTGATGACCATCTTAGGGGGTTTCTAGTTTGGGATTATTTTGAACAATGCTTTTTGTCTTTGATTTATCAAACTGTTAATATATATTCTGGCCGCAAGTTCTTAGTTAGTCATAAGTGTAGTGAATATTCTCTCTTTTTCTCCTGTTCTGGTTGTCTTTTCACTCTCTTTGATATCTTTTTTCTTTTCTTTTTTTGAGACAGGGTCTCACTCTGTCACCCAGGCTGGAGTACAGTGGCGTGATCTCGGCTCACTGCAACCTCTGCCTCCCAGGTTCAAGCGATTCTCCTGCCCAAGCCTCCCAAGTAGCTGAGATCACATGCGTGTGCCACCACACCAGGCTAATTTTTGTATTTTTAGTAGAGATGGGGTTTCACCATCTCTTGTTGGCCAAGCTGATCTCAAACTCCTGACCTCAAGTGATCCACCCGCCTCGGTCCTCCAGAGTGCTGGGATTACATGCGTGAGCCACCGGCAGCTGGCCTCTTTGGTGTCTTCTGATGGATAGTCTTTAATTTTAATGTGGTCAGATTTACCAATTCTTTTCTTCTAGAGTTAGTGTTGTGTTTCTTCTCTCTCTATAAAAAAATTTAAAATTTAGCTGAGTGCAGTAGTATATACCTATAGTCCCAGCTACTGAGGAGGCTGAAGTGGTAGAATCACTTAAGCCCAGGAGGTCGAGGCTACAGCGTGCCATGATTATGCCACTGTACTCTGGCGGGGGCAACAGAGCAAGACCTTGTCTCAAAAAAAATGTTTAAGGTATTTTTGAACAGGAATTCCCTGTACTGAGGTAATGAAACTATTTCTAAAAATATATTCTAAAAACTATACTTTTGCCTTGAACTTTTTATTCTAAAATCCACTGGAGTTGATTTTTGTGAACTGTATGAAGCATAGGTCCAGTTTGACTATTTTTCCATATATGTGTATACTCAATTATTTCAGCACTGTTTATTGAAAAGACTTTTCCTGTTGCTCCACAATGGTACTTTTGTCATGTATCTATGATACATTGTTACAGAGATGATCACATATCTCACATATTTGTAGGGTTATATATGGATTTTTAATTCTCTTTCATTGATCTGTTTTATTATCTCTGTGCCAAGAATACGCCAAGTCTTCGTATCTGGTAAGCAAACCATCCCACCTTATTCTTTGAGAAGGTCTTGGTATTCTTGAGCCTTTATATTTACATATAAATTTTAGAATTAGCTTATCAGTACACACACACATGCACACATACACACTGCTGAGTTTGATTTAGATTACCTTGAATCTATAGATTGATTGAGGGAAGAATTGGCATCTTTACAATATTGAATTTTCCAGTTGTTGAAGTTGGTGTATTCATCCATTTATTTAGGTTTTTAATGTCACAATGAAGTTTTATAGTTTTTCCCATAAAGGTCTTTAATATCTTTTGTTAAATTTATTCCTGGGCACTTGCGTTTTTATATGCTATTGTAAATTTTTTGTATGTGTGTGTTTGTGTGTGTGTATCATTTTCTGTTCCCAGTGAGTTAGAAATACCGTTTATTTTTGTATATTGCTTCAATGTCCAGCAACCTCGCTATACTCTTACTCATTATGAGACTTGTTCTTAGTCTCAAAGAGAATATTTTCAGCATATTATTAAGCATGATGTTTATTATACATTTTTATATATATTCTTTATAAGATCTAAAAGGGTAAGCCAGGTGCAGTGGCTGACACCAGTAATCCCAGCATTTTACGAGGCTGAGGCGGGCAGATTGCTTGAACATAGGAGTTGGAGACCAGCCTGTGCAACACAGTAAGACTTCATTTATACTAAAAATATAATTAGCCAGGTGTGGTAGCACACACCTGTAGTACCAGCTACTCAGGAGGCTGAGATGGGAGGATCACTTGAACCTGGGAGGTTGAGTCCGCAGTAAGCTGTGATTATGCCACTGTGCTCCAGTCTGGGCAACAGAGTGAGACCCAGTCTCGTATTTTCTACATTTCTAAGATAATGATATATTTTTCCTTCAAATTTTGATGTCATAATTTACATTAATTTTTGAATGTTTAACTGATACTGTATTTCTGGTTAAACCTAACTTCATTGTGATACATTGTTATTTTAATGTATTGCTGGATTGGGGTATGCCAATATTTTTTCTTGGATTTTATTTTTAGTCTGTGTTCATGAGTGAGATTGTGCTGTAATGGGCTTTTCCCTAATATCCTGAGTTGGTGTCAAAGATGTGCTAACTTCATGAACTAAACTGTGGAGTTTACCCTTTTGTTTCTTATTCTTTGGTTAAATTTGTATTTGTTTAAAATTGTTTCTTATTTGGTATAACTTGTTCAGTGAAATCTTCTGAGCCTAAGTTTCTTTGACTGAAGTACAGAAATGAAGAAGCACATCAGATGCATACTATGAATACTTCATCTTAAGTTTGGAAGTACATTTTTGTAATACTGAGGTAATCTGTGTATATTTGTTACATAAGTGGTATTAAAATGATTAAGAAAAAATGAGTTTTTAAATAAATTTAATAAGAACTATTTAAGCAGTTATGATCAGGCATTTGATGCATTTAAAATAAAATTTATTGACGTTATTAATGCAGAATAAAATGTTTAAGGAGAGTGAAGCTAGGGAAAGAAAATATTGTAATAACAAAAAAAAACGTGAATTAAGGTCATATTAATGATACACGATTTGAGAAATATTAAGGAGGTAAAATTGGTGAACAAGTCATAGAACAAAACTAAGAGAGAGGATAAAAATTTCCCCAGGCTTTTCTTTGAAAATGTGAATGGATAGCAAGACCATGTACTAAGTTAAGTCTTATCAGTCAGAAAAGGCAAGATTATTTTATGGTAACAAACAGCCTCTTAATCTCCGTAGTTTACCAAAAGGTTTATTGCTCATACAGCATGTCCTTCACAGGTTTGCTGTGGCTGTGCGCCACATAATCTTCACCTGAGACCCAGCCCTTATGTAGAATGTTGCTGGTATCCTGGTGAACTACATGCTGATCTCCATTCCATTTTATTGACCAACACAGGGCACATGGCCAAACTTGCCATCAGTGCTGGGGGGTTATAATAGCAGCTACTGTTTGAGCCCTTACCATGTGTTCAGACACTGAGGCAAGTCATGCATTATTTCATTTAATCTTCATGACAATTCTTAGAAGTGGCTTTAATATTTCCATTTCATAGAAACTAAGAATCAGAAAGATGTTAACTTCTTACTAGGTTAAGTAACATAGCTTCTGAAAGGCAAAAACCAGGATTCAAAGCTAAGTCTTTAACATTCCTGGTCGTTTATCATGGTCTTAATCACTATAAAAACAGTACATTAATGGATTAAATTTCAGGAAAAAGATCTGATTTGAACCAAAGACACAGAAATTATCAAAATAGTTGGGATAGTGAAGCCATAGGAATTAATGAGTTTTTTAATACTGAGGGAATTTCCATTTGATATGGTAAAAAAAAAAAAAAAAAAGTAATTTCTGATATAACACCCACTAGAGTAGGCCTATGTAAGTGGTATTAAAATGATTATACTGCCAAAATGAAAGTAGGTTTATATAATACTACACCTTAACTTGAACACACTAGAGCTTTTCAAAGCCCCCATATGAACATCTTATTCCGCAGCTTTTCCTTTCCAAGTTTTTGGTTAGCTTCTTGTTTTCCCAATTGTTATTGTCACCATAAACCAACTGTGATGTTAAACCAACTGCCACTGATTGTTTTAGACATGCTTCCCGGGGGAAAGCTATTTGCAGTAAGGGAGCTTTGAGTTAGAACAAATCAAGACAAGCCCTGGGACTGACTGGGTGTTTCCAGGGAATTGCCAGACAGGTCAAATATGACAGGTCTTTTGGAGATGAGATTTGTATGGTGTTCCAAACCATTCTGTCCCTTCCAGTGGCTGCTAGTCTGCTGGCTTTTACTGCTGCTGTGATTCTGAGACTTTTCCAAGGCTTCTGTGAAGCTGGGTAGACGGAGTAGGAAATAAAGCAAAATAAAATGACACAAAGCTCACTGTCCATGTCAGGATCTAGCTGTTTTCCCTGAACATACTGTTGCAAGCCTTTGGTTAATTTCTAGAGTTCTGAAAAAAAGTTAGTTTTGACAATTTACATCTGTGTTCTTACTACTGTTACGAAGGAATGGATTTTTGGAGGTTAACACTGTGTCATTCCTAATGATGTCATTCAAAATGGAGTTTTTATGGAATAAAAATGCAGTTTGATCAGAGTAGGGCCAATTCTCTATATAATATAGCATTTTTCTAGTGTCATTTTATATTTTTATATTGGTATCTAAACTTTGGAAAACAGTGTTTATTATTTACCAACAAGTACAATGAATCAGTTTCTTCATCACATGACTGTATGTATAGAATAAAACTATGTTCAAAGCCTGCTGGGTGAACAATTGTAAAAAGAAGGTATTTTTTTTTTCATCTGACTCAGATCCTTACTTCAGAAATTTGCAATGAATTTCACAGGTCAACAAGTTTCCTTACTTGAGGGCCCTCATCATTTTTGTTGATACATATTAAGCTTTCACGCATAGCAGGCTCTTTGCTGGACCCTTGATCGAGAATTGTCTCAAAAACATTCAGACCATTTTGTCCAGCGGAAACTAAAGACAAACCAGAAAAAGCAGAGTGGGGTAGGGGAGTAAAGGTGCTTCCCCCTTTTTACACTGCCTAAAACAAACCTAAAAACAAAGCTCAACATGTTTGTTTCTGAGATTAGCTTTTACATAATGTTACTTTGGATTAAACTTTATCTTCATGCAAGTTGTGTTTGGTTTAAATGGAAATAAGAAGGAAAACTTTAATAACCAAAAATCAAATATAAAAACTTTAAAAAGTGATCACATTTTTAAGTTCAAAAAGTTATAAATTTGTAAATATTTGCATTTAAAAATCTGATCACTTACACACTAAGCTGTAAACATAAACCTTAGGAATGAGACTACTGAGGTTGAAATAAAGCTTATACTTTTGTGACAATAATTTTGTGCCTCAGAATTCTAATCCAAACCAGCAGTCATAGATTTCATAGCCCAAATTAGTCATCTTCTAACTGCTATGCAGCTTTGCCTGGCAAATAAATAGCGGTTTCCTAAATTTCTCATTCTTAGAAACTTGGGAAAGGCTAGAATTTAAACATTAAACTACTCTCCTCTTTCAATTAGTTTTTTTCTCCCACACGCCTGCACCACGCCACTTTCTGTGACGTTTTATTAGAAAATCAAATACTTTTGAAAAATTCTAGTGCTTACCCATTAACTTTTCTTTAGACATTAAAAGCCTTATGCTCAAGGTTCAGATCTGAAAATTTGCTTAATTATCATATATTTGTAAGCACACATTTAAAAAAATTTATGATAAAGATTCAGCTAGGTTGTCCTGGAAAAAAATTAACTTCACACATATTCAGGTTCTGTCTGTGTATAAAATATTGCACTGGTTCTTGTTCTAAGAGATGATAAAATCAGACTTACAAATTGGATGTAAATTTTTAGTGTGAAGGGAAAAAAGGTTCGTAAAATATCAGGAACAGAGTTACAAAGAATGCAAACTAGAATTTAGTTTTTATATTTGGCACAAAATAATAAAATTGTATTCTTACTGAATGACTTGAGACCAATACCATTTCATTTGTTTGTTGTTAAACTATATATATTTCCAAGAAAATAAAAATTGGGCAAATTATTTTGTTTCGTTGAAAAATTATTTAATTTTAAAAGTGGACAGTGAAATACTTTCATGTAATTCAATCTAATATGACAAAACTAAAGTATTTGGTAGCATTTTTATACTATTCTAATATGTATTTTTATATACATAATATGATTTTAAAACTGTTACGAAAGAGAATCATCAGACTCTAAAATAAACATCTTAAAGAAATGAAACATAATGGTCCTGGAATTTTGATGGATTCTTGGTCTAAAAAAGCATTGATGTTCTATTAAATTCTACATATTCTACAGCTAAATTCCAAACTCTCTGATTAAGTGACTCAAGAGTTAGTCAACTGCTGTGCCCGAGAATCCTGTAGAAGTTGTTGACTTTAAGTAATATAGTTTGGAATAAAGCAAGGAGGAAATAAAGAATGACTTGAAAGTAGCACTGTATAAATAGGGAAATACATTCAACTAAAAAACAAAGATAATGTTTCCCACTTTTACATGTGTCCTTACATTAGATTAATATAAAGCAAGATGATTTTTGTCAAAAAGCGTACAGATAGTTGTTGAAGTAGAAATTGAGTTCTGCTTTTTCAACTGATAATGTTCTCCTTTCATATAAAAATACAAAAGATTAACAAAACCAAAAGTGAGTTTCTTGAAAAGATAAACAAAATTGACTAGCCATTAGCTAGGCTAAGAAGAAAAATAGATAAATAAATCAAAAATTTATAAGGAGACATCACAACAGATACCACAGAAATACAAAGGATTATTAGAGACTGCTGTGAACAACTATATGTCAATAAATTTGAAAACCTAGAAGAAATCGATAAATTACTGGACACATTCAACCAACCAAAATTGGAACAAGAAGAATGAAAACCTAAACAGACCAATAACAAGTAATGAGATTGAATTAGTAATAAAGTCTCCCAAGAAATAAAAGTCCAGGACCAGATGACTTTACTGCTGAATTCTATGGAACCTTTAAAGAAGAATTAATACCAGTTTTCATCAAATTATACCAAAAAGTTAAAGCAGAGGGAACTGTTCCTAACCAATTCCATGAGGCCAACATAACCCTGATAACAAAACTGAACAAGGACACAACAGAAAAAGAAAACTAAAGACCAATATCCCTGATGGACATAGACACAAAAATCCTCAACAAAATACTATATAACAAACTGAATCCAACAATTCATCAAAAAAGGTAGTACACCGTGATCAAGTGAGATTTATCGCAGGAATGTAAAAATGGTTCAACATACATAAATCAGTAAATGTGATACATCACATCAACATAATGAAGGACAAAAAAACCATAAAACCTCTCAATAGATGAAGAGAAAGCATTTGATAAATTCAGCATCCCTTCATGATTAAAAAAAAAATCAATAAATTAGGTGCGGAAGCAAAGTACCTCAACGCAATAAAGGCCATGTATGACAAACCCACAACTAATATCATGCTGAATGGGAA
This sequence comes from Macaca mulatta, assembly GCF_049350105.2. Classification (NCBI taxonomy): domain Eukaryota; kingdom Metazoa; phylum Chordata; class Mammalia; order Primates; family Cercopithecidae; genus Macaca; species Macaca mulatta. The sequence goes on from NC_133422.1 coordinate 28,246,402, forward strand.
AAAGCTGAAAGCTTTTTCTCTAGGAACTGAAAAATAATTGGTTTTAATGAGTCCTAAATTAGCCAACCCACTTATACTGTTGTTTTTCCTTTCAATAATCATTTTTAAGTAGTAGTAGTTCATATTTTCCCCATTTTTCTCTCTCCTTCTAAAAGTGATTAGAAAAAAAATATTTTGTTGTCACTACTGATATTTCTTCAGTGTCTTAAATTATCTCCTAAATAGCTTTCTTGCGCTTGCTCCACACAGATAGATAGAGGAATCATGGCTGTGGGACAAATCATAAATCATTAGGTTTAAAATAGGTTAGTTTTCAAATAGTGCTTTTTTGGAATTGAAATACAATTCCATTTTGTAAGTATTTACTAAGGTAACTACTACTTGGTATAATTTATGTTCCTGAAGATTTATAAGTTAGCATATAAATGTGCCTATGCACACTGGTTTATAACATTATAAACCAATATGTGGCAATTTGAGAAAATATATTTTGAGAAAAGATAGCTTTTCTCATCACTATTGCCTGGGTAATACTTGATATATTTGAAAGATGTATATTTTAGTATTTTCTTTTTTCAAGATTTCAGCATGACTTAGAATAATCTATTACAGTCTAAAGTAATCCTTTAGAATGTCTGAATAAAATACCTGTTCTTTAGTAAGCATAGTAAGCATCAATTTCAGTGTTTTATATGCGTCCACAAACATGTTATTGACCACTTAACAGTCTGTATACCTATATAATACAGAAACTGGCATTTACAGGTAAAACAGCTGATAAACTTAACTGATACACAGATGAGTGCTGATTGTAGAAGGAAAGAACCTTAGCCATAAAGTTGGCCACAAAGGGCCTGTTTGGGAAATACCCTATCTTGAGGTGATTAATTGGACTTATTAAAAGTTTGGGGGAAGAGAGGAGGTTGGAGTTACGTTCTAAAGAAGAAAAATGCAAATTAAAACCTATGAGGTTGTAGATGTTAAGAAACCTAACAGTATAGTAAAGCTTGTGGAGCAATAGGATCCATCAAATACTGCTAGCACAATCATTTTGGAGAGTGATAATAGCAGTATTTAATAAAGCTGAAAAAATGCATACTCCAAATCTAACATGTATATATACTTCTAAATATTTCACTTGCAGAAAATCTTATACATATATATAAGGCACATGTGCAAAACTATTCTCTGCATCATTTTGTGACAATGATAGACTGGAAACAATATAAATGTTTACTAGTAGGGAAATGGAGGAGATTTGAGAGGATTTATATAATGGAATACTAGAATACTATATACCAGTATTTTATTGTATGAATCTGTGCTATGGATAAATCTCAAAAATGCAATATTGAGTAAAATAGCAGGTTAGAAAGGGATTTGTAAGATGTGATGTCACTGACATAAATGAATAAATATAAAAATTTCATGAAGTATCTGTATATACTAATAATGGATGTGTATAAGCATATGTATGAAGAATACTAAATGAGAATGATACACTCCAAGTTCGGAAAAATTATCTGTAATAAAATTGTATTTCTTTTTCAAAAGAGCATCTGAGGAAAATTCATCAGCATAATTCTAGTTGATTCTGGAAAGTAAAGGATACAATACTGTCTACTTTTCTGTGTGTTTGAAATATAATAAAGACATGTGATTAGGCATTACAGACAGGGTACTTGCTAAGAGGTTTTGTTTTGTTTTGCTGTTTTTTTTAAGACAGGGTCCTGTTCTTCACCCAGGCCAGAGTTCAGTGGTGTGATCATGGCTCAATGCAGCTTCAGTCTCCTGAGCTTAAGTGATCGTCCTACCTCAGCCTCTTTAGTATCTAGAACTACAGGCATATGCCACCACACCCAGCTAATTCTGTTATTTTTTTTATACAGACAGAGTCTCACTATGTTGCCCAGGCTGGTCTTGAACTCCTGGGCTCAAGTGATCTTCCTGTCTCGATGGAAGGTTTTGAATGTTATATTCTAAGTTTTAGATTTGAGGTAATAAGATATAGGTAACCAATAAAGTTTCAAAAGTAGATCAATGGAAAGATGAGAATAATCCTTGGGAAAATTATTTGGTTAATTACATAGTTAAATGCAATGGAGTAGGGAGACAGCAGAGAAAGGATTGATTGGCTTATATATCCACCCCACCAAACATAAAGTAATGTAGGTCTAGAGGATACCAACTGTGAAATAGAAAATAAAGGGGGTAAACCTGATAGTTTTTTTTTTTTAGAGAAAGAATGAGTATGATGAAATTTTGGAAATTCACAACTGAAAGTGTGTACAGAAAAAAAATAGTCCAATTCACATTTTTACAGATGGACAAACTAAAGGCTCATAGTTAACCAGTTTACACTCTGAGTGGCAGATTTGAGACTAGACTCAATATCTTCTGATACCCCAGTCTCCATCACTTTGGAGTAAGAAAGGACATTGAGTTTAAACTCAAAATTCGAAAACACTTGGTTCTAGGAAAGTAATGATCTAGTTGATACTAATAAAACAGTTCAGAAATGGCAGCACCTAATCAATAGGAATGGTTAGTGAATGCTTTTCTAACACTGTCTCCTTACATTCAGTAGGAATGTTCACAAGACAGTTGAGTAGATACGAAGAAATGAAGAGGACCAGTAAACATAACCAAGTAAATATAAAAGACAGTATAAATGTATTTAAACAATTTTTTTCTGTCTGATTTAAAAGTAATTTGCAGAAAGCAATACTTATACACTGTTGGTTGGCTTATAAGGTATAAAAATGTAATTAGTGTTATAGCACAGAAGATGGGAGAGGGAACTGAGATTAGAGGAGCACTGTTTTTTACATACAATTGGAATTAATTGGATCAACATTGTTATGAGTTAGGAGGTTAATTATAATCCCCAGGGCATCTACTAAGAAAATAACTCAAAAGAATGTAATAAAAGAAACTACAGGAGAATTAAAATAGAACATCAGAATATATTTAACATAAAAAAAGGCAAAAATGGAGGAATTGAGGAACAAAAAAGTTATCATACATAAAACAGAGAACAATAGCAAACTGACAAGGCAAATCCTACCTTACCATTAAGTACATTGCATCTAAATGGATCAAACATGACAGTGAAAAGACAGTTACTGACAGAATGGATGAAAACTCAGGTGCAATGCTCACACCTGTAATTCCAGCACTTTGGAAGGTCAAGATTGGTGGATCACCTGAGGTCAGGAGTTTGAGACCAGCCTGGCTAACATGGCGAAACCCCACGTCTACTAAAAATAACAAAAATTAGCCAGGTGTGGTGTCACCCATCTGCAGTCCTAGCTACTCAGGAGGCTGAGGCAGGAGAATCACTTGAACCCGGGAGGCAGAGGTTGCAGTGAGCCGAGATTGTGCCCCTGCACTCTAGCCTGGGCAACAGAGTGAGACTCTGTCTTTAAAAAAAAATTCATGATTTAACTATGTTCACTCTATAAGACACACTCTTTTTATTTTTTAAGAGACAGGGTCTTGCTCTATCACCGGGCTGAAGTGCAGTGGTGCCATCGTAGTCCTGAGCTCAAGTGATTCTCCTGCCTCAGCCTCCCAAGTAGCTGGGACACCAGATGCATCCAACTACACCCAGCTAATTTTTTAATTTCTTGTAGAAACTGAGTCTCACTTGTTGCCCAGGCTGGTCTCAAACTCCTGACTTCAAGTGATCCTCCAACCTCATCTTCCCAAAGTGCTAGATTACAGACATGAGCCACACAATGCCCAGCCCAGGACAATCTTCAAATCAAAGACACAAATAGGTTGAAATGTAAAAGATAGAGTAAGACAACTTGTAACCCAAAGATAAATGAAATGACTACACTAATAATTGACTTTAAGTCAGAAAAGTTACTAGAGACAAAGAAGGATATTTTATAATGATAAAAGGGTCAATCTGCCTCTAACAAGCCCCCAAATATTTGAAATAATGATTGACAGAATTGATGGGAGAAATAGACAATTGAACAATAATAGTTGGAGCCTTCAATAGGTAGAATATTAACAAGGAAATGGAAGGTATGAATGACACTGTAAACCTAATAGTCATCTGTAGAACATTCCACCCAACAACAACAGCATGTATAATATTTTCAAGTATACATGGATCATTGTCCATTATAGGGTATATACTAGGTCATAAAACTAGCAAGCCTCAATAGGAAGAATTTTTTTTGAGACAAGGTTTCTCTTTCACCCAGGCTGGAGTGCAGTGACATAATCACGGCCCACTGCAGCCTTGGCCTCCTGGGCTCAAGTGGTCCTCCCACCTTAACCTCCCAAATAGCTAGGACCACAGATGTGCTCCACCATGCCAGGCTAAATGTTTTTTTTTAGTAGAGATGGGATCTCCCTATGTTGCCCAGGCTTCAGTAAATTTAAAAAGATAGAAATAATACAAAGTATTTTCTTCAAACACAATGAAATGAAATTAGAAATCAATAACAGAGAAATTTGGGGAAATAACAACTATATATAAATTAAAGAATATATTTCTACAAAGCCAGTAGGCCAAAGAATAAATCACAAAGGAAATTAGAAAATACTTTGGTATGAATGCAAACAATGATACAACATACTAAAATTCATGGCATACTGCTAAAGTAATGGTTAAAGGAATACGTATACCCTTAAAAGCCCATGTTTAAAAAGAAAGCTCTCAAATCAGTTATCTAACCTTTTACTTTAAAAAGCTGTAAAAAGAAGATAAAACTAAACCCAGAGCTAGCAGAAGAAAATAGTAAACCTTAGAGTAGAAATAAATGAAATAGAGAACAGAAAAATATAGAAAATCAAAAATAGCAGAAGTTGGCTCTTTGAAAAGATCGACAATATTGCCAGCCCTTTTAAGTAGACAAATCAAGAAATAAAGAAGTGTTGGTGGTGTAGTGGTGAGCATAGCTGCTTTCCAGGAAAAAAAAAAAAAGACTCAAATGACTAAAATCGAGAAAGATAAAGAATGAGAGAGTAGACATTAATACAGATCTTACAGAAATGAAAGAATTATTAATGAATACTATGAACAGTTGCTTGCCAACAAATAATCTAAGCGAAGTAGACAAATATCTAGAAAGACACAAAACAACCAAAACTGAATCAAGAAAAAATACAAAACCTCAATAGATGTTTAGCAAGTAAAGAGATTAAATTTGTACCACAAAGAAAAACTGTCCCCAAAGTAAAGCCCAGACTCAGATGGCTTTTTTGGTGAATTCCAACAAATGTTTAAGGGAGAATTAACACCAAATCTAAAACTAAACCAGACAGAGACATCACAAGAAAACTACAGACCAATATCCCTTATGAATATAGATATAAAATCCTCAACAAAGTACTAGCAAATCAAGTCCATCAACATACACAATTCTATTTTACTTCATCATGTGCATCAACAAAGTGGGGTTTATACTAGGAATCTTGAAGTTGGTTCAACGTACATAAAACTGTCGTTGTAATAGACCACATGGTCATTTCAGTAGACTCAATAGAAGCATTTGACAAAATTCAACACTTCTCATGATAAAAACACTCAGTATACAAGCAATAGAAGGGAACTTCCTCAACCTCATAAAAGGCATCTGCAAAAAAATCCATAATTAACATTGTATGGAATGGTGAAAAACTGTATGCTTTTCCTCTAAGATAAGAAACAAGATATGGATGTCCTGGTCTCACCACTTCTATTCAACGTTGTACTGGAAGTCCTAGCCTGGGCAAATAAGTAACTAAAGGACTTAAAGGCCTCCAGGTTGGAAAAGGAATAAAACTCTATTCAAAGAGAACATGATCTTGTAAAAAGAAAATCTTAAATAATCCACTAAAAAACTATTGGAACTAATAAACAAGTTCAGCAAAGTTGTGGGATATAGGTTCAATATAGAACAATAAATTGTATTTCTGTATACTAGCAATGAACAATCTGAAAATGAAATTAAGAAAACTTTTCCATTTACAACAGCATAAAAAAGAATAAAATATTTAGGAATAAGTTTAATGAAAGAAGTATAAGATGTATACACCAAAAACCATAAAACTCACTGAAAGAAATTAAGGAAGACTTAAACAAGTGGAAAGACATCTCATGATCATAGATCAGAAGACTTAATATTGTTAAGGTGAAATACTGCCAAATTATACATATCCAATACATTGCCTACCAAATTCCCAGCTTACTTCTTTGCGGATATTAACAAGTTGAGCCTAAAATTCATGTGGAAATGCAAGAAACACAGAATAGCCAAAACAATTTTGAAAAAAAACACAGTGGGAGAATTCAGTGTTTCTCCATTTTAAAACTTACTACAGGCTGGGTTGGGTGGCTCATGGCCGTAATCTCAGCCCTTTGGGAGGCTGAAGTGGGCAGATCACTTGAGGTCAGAAGTTCGAGACCAGCTTGGCCGAGATGGTGAAACTCCATCTCTACTAAAAATACAAAAATTAGCATGATGGTATGCACCTGTAATTCCAGCTACTCAGGAGGCTGAGGCAGGAGAATCGATTGAACCCGGGAAGCAGAGGTTTCAGTGAGCCAAGATCTCACCACTGCATGATCAGCCTGAGCAACGGATTGAGACTCCATCTCAAATAAATAAATAAAACTTGCTGCAAAGCTATACTATTAAGACAGTGCGGTACTGGCCTAAGAATAGACCACTGGAATAGAATGAGGGTCCTGAAATAAACTCTTTACATTTATGTTCAGTTGGTTTTTGACAAAGGTGCCTAGATGATTCAGCTGGGAAATAATAGTCTTTTCAACAAATGGTGCTGGAACAACTGGATATCCACATGTAAAAGTATGAAGTAGGACCTATACTTCATACCATCTACAAAACTAACTCAAAAATCAATTAAAATCCTAAAATAAGAGCTAAATTTTAAGACTGTTAGAATAAAAACGCATAAATCTCCATGATCTTAAATTATGGAATGATTTCCTAGATAAAAAACTAAAAAGCACAAGAAAGAGAAGAAAAATGAGGTACAGTATACCTCATCAAAACCAAATAATTTTGTATTATAAGTTTTGTGTTACTATCAGGAAACAAAAAAAATCCACAAAATTGGAGGGAAAAAAATCCATAAAATTGGAGAAAATACCTGCAAACTGTATCTGATAAGGGGCTTGTATTCAGAATGTGTGAAGAACTCTTCTAAAAAGACAACCTAATAAAAAGGTAGGCAAAGGATATGAAAAGTCATTTCTTCAAAGAAGTTATGTACATGCACAATAAGCATATGAAAGATTCACAACATCATCAGTCATCAGGGAAATGCAAATCAAAACCACAATGAGGTACTGCTTCACACCCATTGTAATGGCTAGAATTAAAAAGATAAAAACAAGTGTTAGCAAGGATATAGAAAAATTGGAACCCTCATACACTGCTGGTGGGAATGTAAACTGGTAAATGTTCTTTGGAAAATAGCCTGGCAGTTCCTAAGACAGTTAAACTTAGTGTTACACTATGACCCAGTAATTTCACTCATAGGTGTATACCCAAGAGAAACAAAAACGTATGTCCATGTAAAAAATTGAACAACATTATTTATAACAGCCAAAAAGTGGAAACAATTCAAATGTCCATCAACAGAGAAATGGATAAATGAAATGTGGTATATCAGTAAAATGGAATATTATTTGGCTGTAAAACTGGAATGAAGTACTTCAGTATATACCACAACCTGGATGAACCTCAAAAACATTATGCTAAGCGAAAGAAGCCAGTCTTAAAAGTCTACAGAAGTTTCTTTTTGAGGTGATGAGAATGTTCTAAAATTTACTGTGGTAGTGGTTGTACAACTATTTGTGTATACTAAAAACCATGAAATTATAACTCTTTACAGGGTAAATTTTATCATATATAGATTATATCAATAAAAATATTTTTAAAGCCTATTTGCATTTTAAATATATGTTTCTATAATTTAAATGTGATTGTTAACAATCCAGAAATAAGTTATTATAAGACTAAGTATTATCAATCTTTCTTTGATAAATGGGTTAAATTTGTGGAGTCAGTTTTAGAATTAAAGCATTAATAGGCTATTTCTAGGTGTATGGGGTTTGTACACTGATGCTTGTTTCTTTTATATATACATATATAAACTGCAAATATACTGACATATTCCAAGATCAGAGCAAAAACAAAATAACTAAATATGTGACTTTAAATTAAAATATATTTGTAATCAGCATACTCTTAAATTCTAACTTGTTAACTGACATTGGATTATTTAGAAGCAGATGCTACTGCAGTTCTTTGTTGATTTGGTTGCTATGGTGACTGGATATAGTCACGTACAACAGTAAGCCTACTGTATATTGGATAATTTGATAGAAAATGAGGTTTGAGGTAGGTATTGATGAGTGTACTGGTAATCAGTTGTACGTTTAACATCCTTTCTCTACATGTATTTTCACTGGGTAAGTATAAAATGACATAAGATGCCACCAGAATAGAGTTTGTAAAGGGTGATTTGTTAGACGAAGGACAATATGAGGTCCAACTTGCCGGTGAAAATTACCTTAGTATTCAGTGAATTGAAACAAATTGGAATAGATTTCTGGAGAAGAAGC